>NC_092723.1:170958762-172445397 GCF_047496885.1 Scyliorhinus torazame | reverse complement strand
CCTCTTAATCACGATCACGACAACGGGTTATCTGACCATGTATTTCATTGCTGTTCATGGCACCTTTGCTCATTGCAAACTGGCTGGTGCATTCTTTTGCATTAAAGCAATGACTACACTTAGTAATGAACAGGCTCTGAAGTATTTTGGGATCATCTTAGGCTGGAAAAAATAAGTGCAGGTTTGTTCATTTTTCTTTTTTCCAACAAAAGATGATGCTTCAAAACAATTTCCTGAAAGCCATGGCATGCCAATGTCTTTCAATCACATAATTCAAAATTCTGATGTACAATGGTACTAAAGCGATCAGTAAATTGAAAATAATTTCAAAACAAATCGTTCTAACAGTTTCAAAGTGCCTTATCACCTACCAAAATCCATACCCATCATTTGTTTATTAGCAACTAGTATTGAACAATTTACGCTACCATACTTTTTAATTCATCTTCTCATACGAGGCTTTGCATCAACTATAGTAAAAAAAAAAGACTAACTCCAGGTCATACTAGTTTCAGTAACTAAAAAAAATATATTTTTGATAATTTATGTAAAATGTCAACAATTTCTTGCTTTGTTGACCAGAATATCTTGAGTCTCAATTTTCTATTGAAGATCAAAAATAAAAGGTCCCCAATATTATAATCAATGAAAAACTGCCTGTTATCATCAGAAAAAGAAATGCAAATCCAAGATGCCCAACAGATATTACCAATTCAGACTATTTTTGACAGCACATATAGTTGTGTTGCTTTTACAAGTATACAATGCTTTTTGCATAGCTCAACATTTGTTTACACTGCATTATACACAATCTTAAGAATTGCATTTAACTCCAATATTAGATTGTTACATGCGATTAAGCAATGGAGATACAATCTACCACTTTCCTACACTGTTTGATGAGCTTGTGAGCCAATGACATTGCAACCTAACCAAACAACAGCCACATCTTGTCTGTTGGAAGTATCATACAGCCATGCCCCAAGTTAGGCTTCTGACTAAAGTCAGATTTGCTTCTTTTATTTTGGGGTGTCAAGCGTCTTTTCTCTCCACAGATGCTGTCAGACCTGCCGACATTGTCCAGTATTTTCTGTATTTTTTCAGATTCCAGCATCCGCAGTAATTTGCTTTTAAATTAATATAGCATATCTTGTATAAAGCTTCATACACTCACATACATGCAACGGAATGTTAACATTAATGACTACCCACAAATGTGTAACACTAAATATTTGACCCATGCTGAGGAACAGAAAAGAGCTTCACATTAGAAAAAGGGTGAATTGGAGGATGAATCAATAACCATTGCCTCTCTGACTGGTTAAGAGCAGCATAGATGAAAGCCCCAACCATTTTGCTGAAGTAATGAACTGCATTTCTATTTAAATACCAAAGATAATTGACATACCCACCACAAGCATCCCACATAAGCAGTCTACACAAGTTAATTTGTTAATTTAAAGTAATTCTTCAATGCCAATCAAATTGCACATTACTCAACATCCATGACTTCTTGAAGTATGGTGTTAACCGTAATAATCTCTCCTCTCAAGTTACAACATGTATACAACCATAAATCATGGATTTCCAACAAGTTTAAAATCACCCTGTATATTTTAACAGATAATCAAGAAATTCTCATTTGTATTTTGAGTAAAATCTATTTATCTTATTTTAAAGATTTTGAAACATTGTAACTCGGGAGAACGGAGTAACAATATTTTAATAATCTATTTGTTGAATCCAGAATGGCCTACCTTCCAATGATCCACTCCACAGGAGAACCATCCACTGAAATACATTTTCTTTTAAAAAATCTGCTTGAAAACGTACCTGGTATTTGGTCGTGCAGCATTAAAGCTTGAACAACTGTCAATTGTATTAAGAATTTCAACAGACTTCGATTTAATTTTAAATATAATTTTCTAAGAGCAATTAAAACCAATTAGACACCTTTTCATATCCATTCCAATAGCATCTACTGAATATTTTTTAAAAATCAAACGGCACTACTGTATACTCTCATCGACCTGCATTTAAAAGCAGTCTGTTCGTTTGATATTTTAAAACCACCTACAATCGCTGTTTAATCTGCTGCAATGCACAAGCTATTATTCATCAGATACTTTCCCCTCTTGAATCCTTTGCTGAGGGGTAATTTTTAATCGTCCACCTTCAGACTATGGTTGAACAGATATATCTAAACAGGCTGGCTAGAGAACGGCAGTCGAGTTGGTAGTGAATCGCTGTATCTTACACTTCCGAGATGTTTGTGCATCAGTCCTCTTGATCGGACTGATGCATCTGCAGCCCGCATCGCATTCATTTCTTGGCCTCTCTGGCACAGTGGGGGATGGGAAAGAGCAAGCGAGACCCCTTCTAGCTACTTGCAGTTCTCGTTTTGTTTCTAATAAAAAACGGCCCAGGCCCCTTGTTTAAAAAATACACTGCAGCGTGTGTAACTTTCTAACATCAAATATCGCAACAGTAAATCAAATTAATTAACGATTCAGTTGAAAACAAATTTCATGTAAACTTTGATGTGCAAATGACTGGCATACAACCCCAGCCCGATTCAACCACCGCCCCCCCCCCCCCCCCGCCCCCCATGCACATTTTCAGGAACCTCTCTTACACCCCCCCCCCCCCCCCCTCACTGCAACTAAACCCGCTCCTAGCTTCATGACCTACCTGTAAAAATCTATGTTCTGCATCCGCGTACATCGATGATCTTTAAAGCCCAAACACCATAAAGGATATTAACAACAGGAAAATACTTAAACACTTTCTTTGTTATTTTCAATCTCTCGCACACTCGGGCAACCATACACATTCCCTGATCCTTCTTGAAAGAGCTAAACAGCGCCCCCTGTCTTAGTGCTTGCATTGCAAGGAGTTCATCTACACATCATAGAAACCGAAAATCCTTTGGCCTACACTCTCTCTAATTCTACCCCATAATAAAATGACTTGTAAATTTATTAAACTCAGAAATTCAATATTACTTTTGCTAATCGTGATTTGTGTTAAGTGCATTACAAAGGTGTCTCGGAATGTTCCCCGTATGTATTTTTTCTATTATAATGCCTTTGTATATTTCACACAATGTCATTCTCACAATAATCAAGCACATTCGAGCAAACGTCTAACTCTATTAGTTAGGCCTGTATCAAAATACTGGACAATAACAAAACATGACAATGTAAATCATGTTTACATTGCTGCAAGCCTTCATGAACTCTTGCTAACCTTATGGATCATTTCATATCACCACATTAAATATCGCATTGTATAAATTGCATTCAGGTTATCGGGCCAATTCACAAAATGTAACTTAACTTTTAGACCAATAATATTTATACACCGAAAGCAGACCAGTTGCTAAAACTGCGAAAAAAAACTGCATGTGTTCACGTGGTGCAATTATTATTTATTTTGGCGCAGGTCACATAATATAATTTATATCAAGGGCTTACAAGAACAAAGATCACTCACACCCTAGAGTGAAAAACACAAGATGCAAAAGAAAAACGACTGTTTAATGATATCCGATCAGAAATACCTAATCGCGTTACCAAGTTATAACACTAACAATGGAATAAAATAGTTACTCCGGACATTATGAATTGTGCCTTTAGACTTTACATCTAGTTAATATCACCAGAGCATGTTTTATCCTGGTACCTAATCCATTATCCTTTAAAACTAATGAAAACTACCACACAAATGAATTTTATTTCAAGAATGAATAAAAAATGCAGTACACATACTGCATATACTTTAACCCGATACTGTCGCCATTCTTAGAATTCAAGGTGACCACAATTTCGGAGATTATGTGCAAGTTCCCTCAGTTACATTTATGCATTAAAGCCAGTACTCCAAATGTGACAAACAATTCTAGGTATTTGATTTTCCCATCTCAACTCCTCCAGCCCAACCTTTCCTGTAAAATCCGGACTTTGAAGTAATTAGATTTTTTTTTTTTTTTTAAATCAAAAGAACCTCGACTGCTGCTTTTAGTTCGACTTCTAAATAGGTGTGCGTTCGGCAAAGGAATACGCTATATTAGAAGTTCAGAGGTCAGCCAAGGTCAAACTTCACACCAATGCCTTCATCACTAAAATAGTTCAAACCACAAATTCTACTTTTCTCAAAAGATCAGATTCCCTGTAACTCTTAAGTACCCATCAGAGTCAATTAGATGCCTTAATCAACCACAATATCTTGATTATTTTCCATTTTGCACGATTTCTAATTTATTGATCATGCCTTCCAAGACATTAAATATCAGCAACCCCATAGGGCCTTAAAAAAGACGAAAAGTGAACGTCGCGCACTTCCATGCCTGACAGAAAGTGCAGCTTAAAATGAGTCATTAAACCGGAGTTAACCATTCTAAAAGCAGTACTATGGTAAAGGAGAAACTACCATACTGTGTGAATGTGATCGGAGCAAAAAGAAACAAGATGGAAACCACCTGTCAAAAGCAAAAAACAAGTGCTGTTCAATAGCGAGGGGGTGCAGGTCAACGCTTTCATGTTTAGATGACAGGAGTAGAAACAGGGAAAGCCAACAAATAGGCATGAAAAGTATGGCTTCGGCATCCAGCAAAAGATATGTATTTTGAGGAGAAATGTGGTGCTACAGCCAACTCAGCTCAGGAACGCGCAAACAGGTGTCACTACTATTTGGGCCAACAACTGGGAAGTTGGGCGAAGTTTCCAGCTATTAAATGGATGGGTCCTTCACAGCCCGCCTTCCAAAGGGCAATGTTGATTTCCCTCTTGCAGAGGAATTGCACCTTGCCCCTTCACTGCGGTAAAGCAGGAGGAGAACTGGCACAGGACAACAGTGCAGGGAGGAATTTGGCAAACCAGGAGAGGGGGAGGAAGGTGAGAGTCAGAGGGGAAACCCGGGGTGGGGGAGAAACCGAGAGACAGGCGGGGGGGGACGGGGGGTTGGGGAGAAACCGAGAGGCAGGCGGGGGTGGGTAGTGACACACTGAGAGGCGGGGGACGGGACCGGGGGGGGGGGGAACACGGCGAGAGGCAGGCGAGGGGACGGGACACACAACGAGAGGCAGGCAGGGAGGGGGACGGAACACACACGCAGAGAGGCAGGCAGGGTTGGGGGGGGGGAGAGAGACACGCCGAGAGGCAGGCGGGGGGGAGAAAACGACACACCGAGAGGCAGGCTGGGGTGGGGGGGGGTACAGGCCGAGAGGCAGGCGGCTGGGGAAGACACGCCGAGAGGCAGGCGGGGGGGGGGGGGGGGGGGGGGGGAGAAGACACGCCGAGAGGCAGGCGGGGGTGATACGCCGAGAGGCAGGCAGGGAGTGTCACGCCAAGAGTCAGGCGGGGGGGGGGGGGGGGACACCGAGAGGCAGGCGGGTGGGAGGTGACATGCCGAGAGGCAGACGTGTGGGGGGTAGCATGTAGCGTGTGGGGGTCGTAGCGTGTGTGGGGGTCATAGCGGCACGTGGGAGGGGGAACAGCGTGCGTGGGGGGGGGAGAACAGCGTGCGTGGGGGGGGGGAGAGAACAGCGTGCGTGGGGTGGGGAGAACAGCGTGCGTGGGGTGGGGGGGGGGGGAGAACAGCGTGAGTGGGGGGGGGGGGAGAACAGCGTGCGTGGGGTGGGGGGGGGGGGAGAACAGCGTGAGTGGGGGGGGGGGGGGGAGAACAGCGTGCGTGGGGGGGGGGGGGGGGAGAACAGCGTGCGTGGGGGGGGGGAGAACAGCGTGCGTGGGGGGGGAAGAACAGCGTGCGTGGGGGGGGGAGAACAGCGTGCGTGGGGGGGGGAGAACAGCGTGCGTGGGGGGGGGGGGGGAGAGAACAGCGTGCGTGGGGGGGGGGGGGAGAACAGCGTGCGTGGGGGGGGGGAGAACAGCGTGCGTGGGGTGGGGGGGGGGGGAGAACAGCGTGAGTGGGGGGGGGGGAGAACAGCGTGCGTGGGGGGGGGGGGGAGAACAGCGTGCGTGGGGGGGGGGGGAGAACAGCGTGCGTGGGGGGGGAAGAACAGCGTGCGTGGGGGGGGAAGAACAGCGTGCGTGGGGGGTGAGAACAGCGCGCGTGGGGGGGGAGAACGCGTGTGGGGGGGAAGAACGCGTGTGGGGGGGGAAGAACGCGTGTGGGGGGGAAGAACCGCGTGTGGGGGGGAAGAACGCGTGTGGGGGGGAAGAACGCGTGTGGGGGGGAAGAACGCGTGTGGGGGGAAGAACGCGTGTGGGGGGAAGAACGCGTGTGGGGGGGAAGAACGCGTGTGGGGGGGAAGAACGCGTGTGGGGGGAAGAACGCGTGTGGGGGGGAAGAACGCGTGTGGGGGGGAAGAACGCGTGTGGGGGGAAGAACGCGTGTGGGGGGGAAGAACGCGTGTGGGGGGGAAGAACGCGTGTGGGGGGGGAAGAACGCGTGTGGGGGGGAAGAACGCGTGTGGGGGGAAGAACGCGTGTGGGGGGAAGAACGCGTGTGGGGGGAAGAACGCGTGTGGGGGGGAAGACGCGTGTGGGGGGAAGAACGCGTGTGGGGGGGAAGAACGCGTGTGGGGGGGAAGAACGCGTGTGGGGGGGAAGAACGCGTGTGGGGGGGAAGAACGCGTGTGGGGGGGAAGAACGCGTGTGGGGGGAAGAACGCGTGTTGGGGGGGAAGAACGCGTGTGGGGGGAAGAACGCGTGTGGGGGGGAAGAACGCGTGTGGGGGGGAAGAACGCGTGTGGGGGGGAAGAACGCGTGTGGGGGGAAGAACGCGTGTGGGGGGAAGAACGCGTGTGGGGGGGAAGAACGCGTGTGGGGGGAAGAACGCGTGTGGGGGGAAGAACTCGTGTGGGGGGAGAACGCGTGTGGGGGGGAAGAACGCGTGGGGGGGAAGAACGCGTGTGGGGGGGAAGAACGCGTGTGGGGGGGAAGAACGCGTGTGGGGGGGAAGAACGCGTGTGGGGGGGAAGAACGCGTGTGGGGGGGAAGAACGCGTGTGGGGGGGAAGAACGCGTGTGGGGGGGAAGAACGCGTGTGGGGGGGAAGAACGCGTGTGGGGGGGGAAGAACGCGTGTGGGGGGGAAGAACGCGTGTGGGGGGAAGAACGCGGTGTGGGGGGGAAGAACGCGTGTGGGGGGGAAGAACGCGTGTGGGGGGAAGAACGCGTGTGGGGGGGAAGAACGCGTTGTGGGGGGGAAGAACGCGTGTGGGGGGGAAGAACGCGTGTGGGGGGGAAGAACGCGTGTGGGGGGGAAGAACGCGTGTGGGGGGGAAGAACGACGTGTGGGGGGAAGAACGCGTGTGGGGGGGAAGAACGCGTGTGGGGGGGAAGAACGCGTGTGGGGGGGAAGAACGCGTGTGGGGGGGAAGAACGCGTGTGGGGGGGAAGAACGCGTGTGGGGGGGAAGAACGCGTGTGGGGGGGGAAGAACGCGTGTGGGGGGGAAGAACGCGTGTGGGGGGAAGACGCGTGTGGGGGGGAAGAACGCGTGTGGGGGGAAGAACGCGTGTGGGGGGGAAGAACGCGTGTGGGGGGGAAGAACGCGTGTGGGGGGGAAGAACGCGTGTGGGGGGAAGAACGCGTGTGGGGGGGAAGAACGCGTGTGGGGGGGAAGAACGCGTGTGGGGGGAAGAACGCGGTGTGGGGGGGAAGAACGCGTGTGGGGGGAAAGAACCGGTGGGGAAGAACGCGTGTGGGGGGAAGAACGCGTGTGGGGGGGAAGAACGCGTGTGGGGGGGAAGAACGCGTGTGGGGGGGAAGAACGCGTGTGGGGGGAAGAACGCGTGTGGGGGGGAAGAACGCGTGTGGGGGGGAAGAACGCGTGTGGGGGGGAAGAACGCGTGTGGGGGGGAAGAACGCGTGTGGGGGGGAAGAACGCTGTGGGGGGGAAGAACGCGTGTGGGGGGGAAGAACGCGTGTGGGGGGGAAGAACGCGTGTGGGGGGAAGAACGCGTGTGGGGGGGAAGAACGCGTGTGGGGGGGAAGAACGCGTGTGGGGGGAAGAACGCGTGTGGGGGGGAAGAACGCGTGTGGGGGGGAAGAACGCGTGTGGGGGGGAAGAACGCGTGTGGGGGGAAGAACGCGTGTGGGGGGAAGAACGCGTGTGGGGGGGAAGGGAAGAACGCGTGTGGGGGGGAAGAACGCGTGTGGGGGGGAAGAACGCGTGTGGGGGGGAAGAACGCGTGTGGGGGGGAAGAACGCGTGTGGGGGGGAAGAACGCGTGTGGGGGGAAGAACGCGTGTGGGGGGAAGAACGCGTGTGGGGGGGAAGAACGCGTGTGGGGGGAAGAACGCGTGTGGGGGGAAGAACGCGTGTGGGGGGGAAGAACGCGTGTGGGGGGGAAGAACGCGTGGTGGGGGGGAAGAACGCGTGTGGGGGGGAAGAACGCGTGTGGGGGGGAAGAACGCGTGTGGGGGGGAAGAACGCGTGTGGGGGGAAGAACGCGTGTGGGGGGGAAGAACGCGTGTGGGGGGGAAGAACGCGTGTGGGGGGGAAGAACGCGTGTGGGGGGAAGAACGCGTGTGGGGGGGAAGAACGCGTGTGGGGGGGAAGAACGCGTGTGGGGGGGAAGAACGCGTGTGGGGGGGAAGAACGCGTGTGGGGGGGAAGAACGCGTGTGGGGGGGAAGAACGCGTGTGGGGGGAAGAACGCGTGTGGGGGGGAAGAACGCGTGTGGGGGGGAAGAACGCGTGTGGGGGGGAAGAACGCGTGTGGGGGGGAAGAACGCGTGTGGGGGAAGAACGCGAGTGTGGGGGGGGAAGAACGCGTGTGGGGGGAAGAACGCGTGTGGGGGGGAAGAACGCGTGTGGGGGGGAAGAACGCGTGAGTGTGGGGGGGAAGAACGCGTGTGGGGGGGAAGAACGCGTGTGGGGGGGAAGAACGCGTGTGGGGGGGAAGAACGCGTGTGGGGGGAAGAACGCGTGTGGGGGGGAAGAACGCGTGTGGGGGGGAAGAACGCGTGTGGGGGGAAGAACGCGTGTGGGGGGGAAGAACGCGTGTGGGGGGGAAGAACGCGTGTGGGGGGAAGAACGCGTGTGGGGGGGAAGAACGCGTGTGGGGGGGAAGAACGGGGTGTGGGGGGAAGAACGCGTGTGGGGGGGAAGAACGCGTGTGGGGGGGAGAACGCGTGTGGGGGGGAAGAACGCGTGTGGGGGGAAGAACGCGTGTGGGGGGAAGAACGCGTGTGGGGGGAAGAACGCGTGTGGGGGGAAGAACGCGTGTGGGGGGAAGAACGCGTGTGGGGGAAGAACGCGTGTGGGGGGAAGAACGCGTGTGGGGGGAAGAACGCGTGTGGGGGGAAGAACGCGTGTGGGGGGAAGAACGCGTGTGGGGGGGAAGAACGCGTGTGGGGGGAAGAACGCGTGTGGGGGGGAAGAACGCGTGTGTGGGGGGAAGAACGCGTGTGGGGGGGAAGAACGCGTGTGGGGGGAAGAACGCGTGTGGGGGGAAGAACGCTGTGTGGGGGGAAGAACGCGTGTGGGGGGGAAGAACGCGTGTGGGGGGGAAGAACGCGTGTGGGGGGGAAGAACGCGTGTGGGGGGGGAAGAACGCGTGTGGGGGGGAAGAACGCGTGTGGGGGGAAGAACGCGTGTGGGGGGGAAGAACGCGTGTGGGGGGGGAAGAACGCGTGTGGGGGGAAGAACGCGTGTGGGGGGAAGAACGCGTGTGGGGGGGAAGAACGCGTGTGGGGGGGAAGAACGCGTGTGGGGGGAAGAACGCGTGTGGGGGGAAGAACGGTGTGGGGGGGAAGAACGCGTGTGGGGGGAAGAACGCGTGTGGGGGGGAGAACGCGTGTGGGGGGAAGAACGCGTGTGGGGGAAGAACGCGTGTGGGGGAAGAACGCGTGTGGGGGGAAGAACGCGTGTGGGGGGAAGAACGCGTGTGGGGGGGAAGAACGCGTGTGGGGGGGAAGAACGCGTGTGGGGGGGAAGAACGCGGTGTGGGGGGGGAAGAACGCGTGTGGGGGGGAAGAACGCGTGTGGGGGGGAAGAACGCGTGTGGGGGGGAAGAACGCGTGTGGGGGGGAAGAACGTGTGTGGGGGGAAGAACGCGTGTGGGGGGGAAGAACGCGTGTGGGGGGAAAGAACGCGTGTGGGGGAAAGAACGCGTGTGGGGGGAAAGAACGCGTGTGGGGGGAAAGAACGCGTGTGGGGGGAAAGAACGCGTGTGGGGGGGAAAGAACGCGTGTGGGGGGAAAGAACGCGTGTGGGGGGAAAGAACGCGTGTGGGGGGGAAAGAACGCGTGTGGGGGGGAAAGAACGCGTGTGGGGGGCGGAAGAACGTGTGTGTGGGGGGGAAGAACGTGTGTGTGGGGGGGAAGAACGTGTGTGTGGGGGGAAGAACGTGTGTGTGGGGGGGGAAGAACGTGTGTGTGGGGGGGGAAGAACGTGTGTGTGGGGGGGGAGAAGAACGTGTGTGGGGGGGGAGAGAACGTGTGTGGGGGGAAGAACGTGTGTTGGGGGGGGGGGGAGAACGTGTGTGGGGGGGGGGGAAGAACGTGTGTGGGGGGGAAGAACGTGTGTGGGGGGGAAGAACGTGTGTGGGGGGGGGAAGAACGTGTGTGGGGGGGGGGAAGAACGTGTGTGGGGGGGGGAAGAACGTGTGTGGGGGGGGGAAGAACGTGTGGGGGGGGGGGAAGAACGTGTGGGGGGGGGGAAGAACGTGTGTGGGGGGGAAGAACGTGTGTGGGGGGGGGAAGAACGTGTGTGGGGGGGGAAGAACGTGTGTGGGGGGGAAGAACGTGGTGTGGGGGGGGAAGAACGTGTGTGGGGGGGAAGAACGTGTGTGGGGGGGGAAGAACGTGTGTGGGGGGGGTAAGAACGTGTGTGTGGGGGGGGGAAGAACGTGTGTGGGGGGGGGAAGAATGTGTGTGGGGGGAGGGGGGAGGAGGAGAAGAACGTGTGCGGGGGGGGGGGGAAGAACGCGGGGGGGGGGAAGAACGTGTGCGGGGGGGGAAGACCGTGTGTGGCGGGGAGGTTGTGTGTGTTGTGGTATAGTGTGTGTGTGTGGGGGGTAGTGTGTGTGTGTGGGGGGGTGGTAGTGTGCGTGAGGGGGGTTGTGTGTGTGGGGGGGTGCGTGTGTGTGGGGGGTTGTGCGTGTGTGGGGTTTTGCGTGTGTGGGGTTTTGCGTGTGTGGGGGGTTGTGCGTGTGTGTGGGGGTTGTGCGTGTGTGTGGGGGTTGTGCGTGTGTGTGTGGTAGTGTTTGTGTGTGGGGGGGGTAGTGTGTGTGTGTGGGGGGGGTAGTGTGTGTGTGTGGGGAGGGGGTAGTGTGTGTGTGTGGGGAGGGGGTAGTGTGTGTGTGTGGGGTAGTGTGTGTGTGTGGGGGGGTAAGTGTGTGTGGGGGGGGTAGTGTGTGTGTGTGTGTGGGGTAGTGTGTGTGTGGGGGTAGTGTGTGTGGGGGTTGTGTGTGTGGGGGGGGTTAGTGTGTGGGGGGGGTTAGTGTGTGGGGGGGGGTTAGTGTGTGGGGGATAGTGTGCGTAGGGGGGGTAGTGTGTGTGGGGGGGTAGTGTGTGTGGGGGGGTAGTGTGTGTGGGGGGTAGTGTGTGTGGGGGGGTAGTGTGTGTGGAGGGGTAGTGTGTGTGGGGGGGGTAGTGTGTGTGTGTGTGGGGGGGGGTAGTGTGTGTGTGTGGGGTGGGGTAGTGTGTGTGTGTGGGGTGGGGGTAGTGTGTGTGTGTCTGTGTGTGGGGGGTAGTGTGTGTGGGGGGTAGTGTGTGTGTGGGGGGGGTAGTGTGTGTGTGGGGGGGGTAGTGTGTGTGTGGGGGGTAGTGTGTGTGTTTGGGGGGTAGGTGTGTGTGTTTGGGGGGGTAGTGTGTGTGTTTGGGGGGTAGGTGTGTGTATGTGTGGGGGGGGCGTAGTGTGTGTGTGTGGGGGGGTAGTGTGTGTGTGTGGGGGGGGGGGTTAGTGTGTGTGTGTGGGGGGGTAGTGTGTGTGTGGTGGGGGGGTAGTGTGTGGTTGGGGGGGGAGGGGTAGTGTGTGTGTGGGGGGGGGTAGTGTGTGTGTGGGGGGGTGGTAGTGTGTGTGTTTGGGGGTAGTGTGTGTGTGGGGGGGGTAGTGTGTGTGTGGGGGGGTAGTGTGTGTGTGGGGGGGGTAGTGTGTGTGTGGGGGGGTAGTGTGTGTGTGTGGGGGGGGTAGTGTGTGTGTGGGGGGGGTAGTGTGTGTGCGTGGGAGGGGTAGCGTGTGTGGGGGGGTAGTGTGTGTGTGTGGGGGGGTAGAGTGTGTGTGGGGGGGTAGTGTGTGTGGGGGGGTAGTGTGTGTGGGGGGGTAGTGTGTGTGGGGGGGCAGTGTGTGTGGGGTAGTGTGTGTGTGTGGGGGGGGGGTAGTGTGTGTGTGTGTGGGGTAGTGTGTGTGTGGGGGGGGTAGTGTGTGTGTGGGTAGTGTGTGTGTGGGGGGGGGTAGTGTGTGTGTGGGGGGGTAGTGTGTGTGTGTGGGGGGTAATGTGTGGGGGGGGTAGTGTATGTGTGTGGGGGAGGGGGGTAGTGTGTGTGTGTGGGGGGAGGGGGTAGTGTGTGTGTGGGGGGGGGTAGTGTGTGTGTGTGGGGGTAGTGTGTGTGTGTTGGGGGGGTAGTGTGTGTGTGTGGGGGGGTAGTGTGTGTGTGTGGGGGTAGTGTGTGTGTGTGGGGGGAGGGGGTAGTGTGTGTGTGTGGGGGGGGTAGTGTGTGTGTTTGGGGGGTAGTGTGTGTGTTTGGCGGGGGTAGTGTGTTTGTGTGGGGGGAGGGGGTAGTGTGTGTGTTTGGGGGGGTAGTGTGTGTGTTTGGGGGGTAGTGTGTGTGTGGGGGTAGGGGGGGTAGTGTGTGTGTGTGGGGGGGAGGGGGGTAGTGTGTGTGGGGGGGTAGTGTGTGTGTTTGGGGGGGTAGTGTGTGTGTGTTTGGGAGGGTAGTGTGTGTGTGTTTGGGAGGGTAGTGTGTGTGTTTGGGGGGGGTAGTGTGTGTGTTTGGGGGGGTAGTGTGTGTGTTTGGGGGGGGGGTAGAGTGTGTGTGTTTGGGGGGGTAGTGTGTGTGTGGGGGGGTAGTGTGTGTGTGGGGGGGGAGGGGGGTAGTGTGTGTGTGGGGGGAGGGGGGTAGTGTGTGTGGGGGGGTAGTGTGTGTGTGTAGGGATGGGGGTAGTGTGTGTGTGTGTGGGGTAGTGTGTGTGTGTGGGGGGGATAGTGTGTGTGTGTGGGGGGGGTAGTGTGTGTGTGTGTGGGGGGAGGGGGGTTAGTGTGTGTGTGTGTGGGGGAGGGGTAGTGTGTGTGGGGGGGTGTGTGGTGGGGGGGGAGTGTGTGTGTGTGTGGTGGGGGGTAGTGTGTGTGTGTGGGGGTAGTGTGTGTGTGGGGGGGGTAGTGTGTGTGTTTGGGGGGGTAGTGTGTGTGTTTGGGGGGGGTAGTGTGTGTGTTTGGGGGGGTGTGTGTGTGTTTGGGGGGTGTGTGTGTGGGGGGGGTAGTGTGTGTGTGTGTGGTGGGGGGGGTAGTGTGTGTGTGCGTGGGGGGGGGTAGTGTGTGTGTGCGTGGGGGGGGGGGGTAGTGTGTGTGTGCGTGGGGGGGGGTAGTGTGTGTGTGCGTGGGGGGGGTAGTGTGTGTGTGCGTGGGGGGGGGTAGTGTGTGTGTGCGTGGGGGGGGGGGGGGGTAGTGTGTGTGTGTGTGGGGGGGGGGGGGGGGGGTTGCAGCCACAACGTTTCTCCTTTCTTTTCCAACTTGCAAACCCCCCCCCCCAATCATCCATCCTCCAAATCCACACACACTTTGCGGGAGAGGATCAAGGAGCTGCTCTTTGGCTATCGTATTTGGGGAGAAAGAAAAACACATGTAAATAGGTCTGCAGAAGACAGGCAGCAGCAGAAAGGCGGACAAGCCGCGCAGAGAGAGAGAGTGGGGCTGGTGGGGGGGGGGGGGGTGTGTTATTTACCTGGCTTGGCTGGACTGGACACGCAAACTCGCCCCGCGTCCTACACAAGGCGCGCCGTGGCGGCTAACTCCTTTCCCCAGGCGGCTCGGAGAGAAAGTTTCTTCCACGAGGAGGAGGATCCGCGCTGGCGGCCGGGCAGGAACGGCGGCGGCGGCCGCCTCCGCCCCGGCTCTTCCATGGTTTACAATGTAAAACACCAGAAGGGAAGGGGCTGTGGTAAAAAGAGGATAAAATAATAACGGCCAACCCGCCCTCCTTCCCTCACCACAACAAACTTAGGTCGGTCGATGCATGCAAAAAAAAAAAGTCTCCCCGGGAAAAGGGCGAGTTTTTAAATGTCTGTGCTGGAGGAGGAGGAGAGGGGGGTGGGAATGATCTCTCTCTCTGCGCTGTGGGGGAACGCGGCGGCCTTCCTCTGGGCTGCGCGGCCGCTGCTGCCTCGCGCTCTCTCCCTCCTCTCGCTCGCGCGACTAAACCGCCGCCAACGGTCAACTCGGAGCCCCTGCGCCGCCGGCCGGCCCCGACATCAAAGCGCAGCGGCGGCGGCAGGGTCCTCGCCGCCTCACAAACTCTGCCGCATCTCTCTGACCCCTTTCCAAACCCTCCTGACCTCCCGGGCGGCAGGGGGGGAAAATGTGAAAAAGAATAAATGGGGTCATAAAAATAAATTTCTTATTTTTATAACCCCTCCCCTCTCCTCTTCAAAATCCTCCTCTTTCATCTATTCATCAGGTAGGACCTCATCAAAGCCTTCTCTCTCTCTCTCTCTCTCTCTCCTCCCCGGACTAGGAAAGCAAAAGCGCTCTCGGTGATCCATTACCTCATCGACGCCCCTGCGGGTTCCCACCTTATTGATTGGTCTCCTCTCCAAAGACCTGCCGGGGGATGTAGTCCGGGGAGGGCGGCCGCGCTGTTGCTTCGTCCATGCCGGGTTAGCCTACATCTCCCGGAGGGCACCGCGCGGCCTGGGCGCAGGCGCGGCTGGAAGCACGCCGAGCGTTGGCGCGCCCCATCCAGCGGCTCGTTCAGTCAGAGGCGGCGGCGCTTGTTGCGTGTGGGCAGTGGGCGAAGGTGTACCTCCCTCCTTCCCTTATCTTTGTACGGAGCAAAGCATAGCTTATTTCATATTTGATTTTCAAAGGAACAACGCCCAATTTATTGGAATTTGTGTAACATAAGGTCACGAAAATTAAAATAGGGAGCGAAATTGGTGCCCATTGACCGACCCAGGCCAAATTATACATGTTATACTTGGGAAGAGGATATTGTTTCTCTTGGTACTGCTGCAATGGAGTTACTGTGAAAATCCCCCAGTCGCCACATTCCGGCCCTTGTTCGGGTATACTGAGGGAGAATTCAGAATGTCCAATTCACCGAACAAGCACGTCTTTCGGGACTTGTGGGAGGAAACCGGAGCGCCCGGAGAAAACCCACGCAGACACGGGGAGGACGTGCAGACTCCGCACAGTCACCCAACCCGGGAATTGAACCTGGGACCCTGGCGCTGTGAAGCAACATTGCTAACCACTGTGCTACCGTGCCGCATCAGCAATTGGATGAAAATGGTCACAGAGTCATAGAATGCCTCCAGTGCAGAAAGACCATTTGGCCCATCGAGTACCGGCCCCCTGAAAGAGCACCCTCCCTATCCCCATAACCCAGTAACCCCACCTAACCTATAAGAAAAAGTGGACAATTCAACCCCCTTCTTCCCCCCCCCCCCCCCCCCAAGACTGATTTCCCCATTCGGCTAGATCATGGCTCCTTGGTTCTACATTCCTTCCTTGACACCCTGGCTAAGCAAATTAATCCGTCAATCTCCAGCTTAAATTTCAAATGGCACAACACCTACAGCATTTTGGGGACAGAGATCCGGGTTGCCGCAACACTACGTGCAAAAATTGCATTCAGATTTCACAGTTTCCGATTGTGCCAAGCTCTGATTTTAACGTCTCCTTTCTTTCTAGAATCCATCATCAGAGGGAAGGTTTTCCCTGTCTCTACTATTATCAAATCCTTTTATCATTTACAATTCCTTAATCAGATCACATTCCACCTTCTAAACCCAAAGGAATATCAAAGCTAAGTTTGTGCAATCTCATAATTTAATTTATAAGCTCTGAATTATTGTATTCCTGAACTGCTAGCTCCAGACTTAACTTTAATATTTGTTTTAGCAAAAATAAGTTTGTAAGCCATGCTAAACTCATTAAAATCTGAAAATTAAGAACTGAATTGTTTAACGAACTTAGAAATGCACATGCCTGTTTCACTAATTTACAGCACACTTTTATTAAAATACTTTATAAATCACTTGTCTGCTCCCATGGGTCAGTATGTTCAATGAACTGGTGACTGATGTATATTAACATGATGGGAACAGTAAACCCAGAAAATAACTTCATACCAAATTAAGAGCTAGACAAGCAGATGCAGATTCCAACAAAGAAAAGACAAATTTAAGAATGGAGTCGATACATGGAATAGATTTGCATGTGGATTGGAGAACGCAAAGGCCCTTGAGCTGTTTAAAAAAATTGGATGCTGAAGACTTCCGGGGCCATGATGCAAGGGGAAGATACACATGTGGTGGCTCCCATGAGAAAACTGATCTTTTTGCCCTTTTTCTTGGTGCCCCGGGGCATTTACTCCTTATCGGGGTAAGGTTCTCTCACTGCTGTGATGTCCAGAGGAAACAAAGCCAAGAACGGTTTGAGTGGAAACCCGTCGACGGAATCGGAAGACTCTCAGGGCTCAATGGGAGGTAAGATGGTGGTGTTGGCTCCTTCCTCTCCGTCCACTCCACTAACGGCTGAGGCTCTCACTAGTATTTTGGCGAAGGAGTTTGAGAAGCACAGACAAAACATGTCAAAGGATCTTAAAAGGTCAATTGAAGAGGCCTTGGCTCCCATTCATGTGGCTCTGGAAAAAACTCGTAAGACCGTCAAAGTCCATTGAGGCACAATGAAGAACAGAGAGGCGGCGTTATCAGATCACAGTGATCGGATTGCCACTCTGGAGAACGATCTGATTTTGGTGCTTGAAAATAATAAATCATTAAGAGCCAAGCTGAATGACCTGGGAAACAGGTCCAGGAGGCAGAACATCCAGATTGTGGGGTTACCGGAGAAATCGAGAGCCATACCATCACGGAATATTTCTCCTTCATGTTCCTCAAAATAGTGGGTGAGGGTGGATTTGCACCCTGCCTGAATTTGACCGAGTCCATCGCTCACTTCGACAGAAGCCTCATTCTGAAGATCCACTGCGTGTGGTGATGATAAGATTCCACGGTTTCAAAGAAAAATAGAGGGTTCTTTGATTGTCCAGGGACATCAAGTGGGAAGGTCACCCCATTAGGCTGCTTCAAGACATGAGTATGGAGTAAACAAAAAAAAAGAGCCGTGTTTAACGGAGTGAAGACCGCCCTGTACAAGAGTGGAGTCAGGTTCGGAATAGTCTATCCAGCTCATCTTTGAGTCAGGTTTATAGAAAACAACAATTTTTTGACATGCCAGAAGATGCAGACTGTTTTTGTTAAAAGGCACAAGTTGTGCGATATGTATTTTGGTTGGTGGCTCTATTGACGGACATTTTGTATTGTTTGTATTTCTTGTTTTTGGCTTGGGTTGTTTTTTTAAAAAAAAATTCCAATTAAGGGGCAAATTTAGCATAGCCAATCCACCTACCCCACACATCTTTGAGTTGTGGGGGTGAGACCCACACAGACAGGGAGAGAATGGGCAAACTCCACATGGGCTGTGACCCAGGGTCGGGATTGAACCCGGGTCCTCGGCGCTGTGAGGCAGCAGTACCAACCACTGCGCCATCGTGCTGCCCTAGGGGTTGTATACCTAATACCTTTGAATGGATTTGAGGTTCTTTAACACTTGTTTTTTTTACATTAATAGATTGTTTCCTTTCTCTTTTCAGTGTCGTTGTTGGCGTGACATTTAGTCTGTAGTGGGGCATTGCAAGTCAAATGTTTTTTTTTTGTTGTTATTTGTTCTTAACCTGTTCTCTCCCTGTTAACGAGGGAGTTAGTGAACGGGAGTGGTTGTGGAAGGTATGCTGCATCTCATCACAGTGTTTTTTTTTAAATGAGCTGAGAGTTTTAGTTTGAGGTGGTTCTGTTATATGTAGTTTCAGGATAAGTCTTTCTTTGTCATGTTTTATTTGATTTTGGGTGATAGTATTTTTGTGATGGGGAGGGGGAGCGTTAGTCAGCTGACGGTGCCTGCTGGTTTCCTTTGATTTGGCTCGGTGGCCATCTTGGGAGGATCTCTTTGCTTCATCTGTTCAATGTCCTTTGGTTGATCTCTCTAGGTGGGAATCATTGACTCCAGAGTCAGGGGTGATGGTTACATGGAATGTTAGATGTTTGAATGGCCCAGTAAAACGGTTGAGCGCGCCCATCTCAAGAACTGAAACTGCGACATTGTTTTCTTGCAGGAGACCCACTTGTATATCAGGGATCAGACCAGGTTGTGCAAGGGGTGGGTTGGGTAGGTTTTTCATTCCGGCTTCAATGGCAGGGCCAGAGGTACAGCAATTTTAATTAATAAAAGAGTTCAGTTTTCCTCCTCTCAGATTATTGCCAACTCAACCTCATCTTCCATGTTGTGGGAGGATCTTAAGGCAGTGCTTAGGGGAGAAATTATCTCTGACAGAGCATATATTTTGAAAACAGCAAAGTTGGAACAGCAGAGGCTGGTGGATTCCACTCTAGAGGTGGATCACCAGTACTCGCTTGATCCTACCCCAGAGCTATTGGCAAGTAGGAAACAAAATTACAGACCTAGTTCGAGTTACTGTCTACTAGCAGTGCATTACGTCAGCTACAATCTCCAGGGCTCATAAACTTAAAAGGCTTCCCATGAGATCCCTCAGATAGTTAATCCGGAAGGCAGCCTTGTTTCCACCCCTCTCCGGGTCAATGTGGCTTTTAAATCCTTTTACCCAAATCTTTATAGGTTAGAGCCCTCTGCAAATAAATCAACCATGTCTGACTGCTGGACAGTCGATCTATCCCAAATGTCAAGGTGGATAAGAGCAGTGTGATGAACTCCCCATTTCACCCTGACGAAATTGTAAAATGTATTGGGTTGATACAGTCATAGAATCATAGAATTTACAGTGCAGAAGGAGGCCATTTGGCTCATTGAGTCTGCACCGGCCCTTGGAAAGAGCACCATACCTAAGCCCACACCTCCACCCTATCCCCGTAACCCATTAACCCCACCTAACCTTTATGGACACTAAGGGCAATTTAGCCTGGCCAATCCACCTAACCTGCACGTCTTTGGACTGTGGGAGGAAACCGCAGCACCTGGAAGAAATCCGCGCAGACACGGGGACAACATGCAGACTCCGCACAGACAGTGGCCCAAGCCGGGATCGAACCTGGGACCCTTGAGTTGTGAAGCGACTGTGCTAACCACTGTGCTAAAGTCTGGCAAGGCCCCTGGTCCGGATGGCTTTCCAATTGAATTTTAAAGAGGTTGTCGGAGCAGCTTGTACCTTTATTATTGGACATGTTCAATTATTCCCATCCTGGGAGTTACTGCCTCTGACCCTCACTGAAGCCTCTATTCCCTTGCTCCTTAAGACGAACAAGGAACTGGCAAGTGTGGTTCATACCTTCCTATCTCATTTTTGAACGCGGATGTCAAGCTGCTGGCTAAGATTCTGGCGCTCTGTTTGGAGCCTCGCCTCCCTGGTATAATTTCAGAGGATCAAACAGGCTTTGTGAAGAGCCGGCAATTGTCGGCCAATATACATCACCTGCTAAATATTATCCTTTCCCCCTCCCAGTACACAAACCTGAAATATCTCTGGATGCCGAAAAGGTACTAGACAGAGTGGACTGTGAGTATTTATTTGAGATTCTCGGGAGATTTGGATGCAGTCATAAGTTTGCTTCTTGGATTCATCTATTATATAATGTCCCTACTGCCGGTGTTCATACAAACGCTTTATACGCTGATTAATTTCCCTTGAATAGCGGCACTAAAAAGGGCTGCCCATTTCCTCCACTCTTGTTCACCCGTGCTCCCTCTATAACATTGAGGTCCACCAGTCAATGGAGGGGTATTAGTTGAAATGGGGTGGAGCATCAAGTGTCTCTCTATGCGGATGGCCTACTTCTATATATATTACAGACCCAACTCCCGCCATCAATGGCATACTAAAGTTGCTTAACACCTTCGACTCCTTCTCTGGCTATAAATTGAATTGGGGCAAGAATCAAAAAATTCTGCTGTGGATTAGTGACCCTGATTCTATTTGGGGACAAGTGGAGGCTCGCTCTTGCACCACTTCTACTCTTCTTGCCACAGTTACTTCATCTTTGCCCTTTCACCCCCGCCAAATGTTTCTCAAACCCAGTGGTGGCTTCCTCTCTCAGGATTTGGAAATTGACAGCACTGTAAGCTCCTTTCCCTGTCTTCACAAGCCTCTATTTGTCACAATCACCTTTTCCTAACATTTAAATATTGGAAAGTGAAGGGTCTGGAATGTTTTGGGGACCTGTTCCTGGAGGAGAGGTTTGTCAGTTTTAGGGAGTTAGCTGATAGATTTCAGCTATCCAACTCAAGCTTTTTTCATTATTTTCAAGTCCGCGACTTCTCACTTACGGCTTTAACTTCCTTTGGCGCCACCTTCTTCCTTGCTGAAGATGATTCTGTCCCATGCTCAGCCCGACAAGGGTCTATTTCGGACCTATATGGCTATATTCTCTCGTTGGACCCCTCCCCGCTAAGCAGGGTGAGGGCAAAGTGGGAAAGTGAATTGGGTCCTATACTTACTAGTGAGGTTCGGTGGGTGGCCCTTCGCAGGGTCAATCTCATGTGGTCAGTTTAGCCTAATTCAGTTTAAGGTGTTACACAGGATGTGCTTGACTAGGGAATAGATGAGTGGGTTTTTCCCAAATGTTGAGGATAGATGTGATTGCTGTGCTCTTTGCCCAGTGAGCCACACGCATATGTTCTGGCCCTGTCCCAAACTCATAGGCTTCTGGGCCTCCTTCTTTAGTACCATGTCGGAGATACTTCATTTGGATTTGGACCCATATCCGCTGGTGGCCATATTTAGGGTGTCAGATTCACCGGTGATTCAGTCTGGGGTCAAGGCGATATTGTCCCCTTTGCGTCAGTGATAGCCCAGAGGTGAATATTGCTTGGTTGGAGGTCTCCCACTCTGCCCAGTGCCTCTGCTTGGTTGGGTGACTTAATGTCATTCCTACACTTGGAGAAAATCACATTCACCATCAGGGGGTCAGTGGAGAGGTTCAACCTAAGATGGTAACCGTTTATTTCCTTTTTAAAAAATTTAGCCACCGTCAGCTGCTAGGGAGTTTAGTTTAGTTTTTGCCTTTAAGTTATTTATGTGTTGATTTTTTAAACTTTTATATTTGCTTGTGATTTTTTGCATTCTTTTATTCTTGTTTGTGTTGATTATTATGTAAAAACTCTAATAAACATTTTTTCAAAAATTGGATGCTGCAAAGGAAGTCTAAGGTCTCCCCTGCTAGAGGAGCTGTGAACAAATGTGCACATTCTCCCGTTATGAATTATACAAAGCCTAAGACCTGATTCTCAATTTCGGGAGTTATTTGATTGCATTTTTGTGGCAACAGAGATGCTATTGCTGGACTAATTTCTTCTGGGTTAAGGAGTGTTCCCTGTCCTGAGCTGCATCTGGAGAAGAGTTGCTCATTCTGCTTGGTGGCATTCTTGGAGATTTAATCATGTAATTTTCAAATGATAAGACGTGGCCATGTGACATCTGATCATTTCACTCCTTCCAATGTGTGTGTCCCTATCTTTATGGATTTGAGTTAGATAGAAAGGTTTTCACTCTGAATTAGGCATTTCAATCACAGCTGTGCTGTATTTGAACTTCACATGTCAAAACTGACCAGTGAAAACCCTCTTGAAGCAAACTGCGAGATTGCGCAAAGAGCAACGGGCTCAGTGTTTGAGATGTTTCTCACAGAGCACATTGACGTGAATCTAGTTCAGCCTCAGCGTTTCTGAAACTACTCACCGGGTTCAGACTGGAAATCTGCCACCAACACTCCCGCCCTCCAGCCCCGCACCCGCCTCCCCCCCATCCTTCAACCCTTGTGCCTCAGCCCAATTCCTCAGCCAACCTGACCCGACCCTCGTCGACCCCTAAGCTCCCCCACTGATTGCCTTTTCCCTGGAATTCCTGGCTGTTTACGGTGGCGACCAGGGGTGTCATAGAAGGCGGAGGTGGGTATCACTGTGGCAAGAAATGTAAAGGGTGATGGGCTGCTGGGCTAGCAGCAATCCTGGGTCACATTCAAGCAGACAGCTAGGAAATCTGGGATGAGCGTCAACCTTAACTTGTAAGTGCATGTGTGCAGATAACAGGCAAAGTCAGAGTGAGGCTGAGTAACCTGTCAGCACACAGCCAAAGTTACCCATGCAGAATGACCACTTGGGAGAGGTACTTGAAGGCGACAGATGCCTGCAGAGACATGCTGTAGCGCACTCAGTGTCTTTCAAGAAAGAAAAGACTTGCATTTATATCGCATTTTTCTGACCACCGGACATCTCAAAGTGTTTTACTATCAAAGAACAAAGGGCAAAGAACAATACAGCACAGGAACAGACCCTTCGGCCCTCCAAGCTTGTACCACCAGTCATGATACCACCCTTGGCCAAAACCCTCAGCACTTCCTAGTGCTGTATCCCTCTATACCCATCCTACTCATATATTTGTTGAAAAAAAAATGAAAATCACTTATTGTCACAAGTACGCTTCAAATGGAGTTACTGTGAAAAGCCCCTAGTCGCCACATTCTGGCGCCTGTTCGGGGAGGCTGTTACGGGAATTGAACCGTGCTGCTGGCCTGCCTTGGTCTGCTTTAAAAGCCAGCTCTTTAGCCCTGTGCTAAACCAGCCCTTGTTGAGATGCCTTTTGAACGGCGTTAATGTATCTGCTACCACAACCTCCCCTGGCAGCGCGTCCCAGGCACTTACCACCCTCTGTGTATATTGCCAATTCAGTACTTTTGAAGTGTAGCCACTGTTGTAACGCAAGAAGCTGCATATTGGTAGAAAAAAGTGCGGGGTGAGGGTGGGGGAAGAGTGCTTTCCATATTTTGAATATGGGTTACAGTAGACCAATTGCAGACCAGTTAGAACCAAAGCTGGAAACTTCTTAGCCGCGCCTCTGTGAGAATTTGAGATGCCAATTAATTTCTGGCGGGCTAGAGAAACTGCGAGTGACACTTCAGCTGCTTTGTTAATGTATTTTTTTTTCGCCACTCAATGTTTATCTCCACTGTTGCACATGAATTAGTTTCTGTTCAATATAAAGTTAACCTTACTGATGCCGATGACCTCAGGAATTTTCATGTTCCTCCCTTCTTGCCCACATTGAATTGTTCTTCTTACATTGGTGCTTCTCAGTTTGAAGCCTAATACTTCACTTGGGATGTAAAATAACTTTACTTCTTTCATTCGTGTTAAGTACTGATGTGCGCATAAGCTTGAAAATATACCAAATTGCGAGATCAGTTTATCCCTTCAAAACTCAGACCACTAGCAGTTGCAAAGATTGGCCTCAATATAACGCCGCTGCTCGATAGGTTTATAAATAGGAACAGTGCGCAGATGGTGTTGCAATGCTGAAATTGCAATATTTCCACTAATGAAACTTATCAAGATTGTAGACAAACATCTCCTGAGAGACGTGAGAAGCAATTTATGGAGTGCTACATCATATTGAAGAGCTAGCTGCGTTCACCATCACCACATTAAAACTAACATTTCATTTTAAAACATAAGTCTGCAATCTAAATTATCTAATTTAAAAAATGTTTAGTTCTTGATTGCAAATAGAGCTTACTCTTTTGCTCATCAATGCCGAATGATGAGGCAATTTATGAAAATAACTTCCATTTTATTTCACCAACCCTCATGCTCTCATATCAACCCTGTATAATCTTGTTGATAAATCAGTTACAATCTTAATAGTGGCAAATGGTCATGAACCAAGGCTATGTTTAAACTTTCAGGTGAAATCTTCTGTGGACAGAAATCAAGAACGTTCATTTTTCCAATCTCCTCAGTGACAGGGTAAATACAAATCCTTTTCAAAATCACTTAAGGTTCAACCCAGGGCATAAGACACAAATGATGATTCTGTAATGGTCCCAGAATTAAGGGGTGGATGGGTTGCACTGTACCACTGTTGCTGCTCTTACTAGTTAGCATGCTATACTCCCATGTCGCTATTTAAAGCTTTTTCAAGACAACATTTTGCAGACTGGTTTAGGAACACCGTAACTTGAAGGGTGATTGGTAAGATGCTAAACTCAATGCTACTAATGCCCTAGGTCCGTAGTAAATAGAGGTTGGATACAATAAAATTAGATTTTCTGTAATGAGGTAGAGCTTATAACTCCAAAGTCAATTATCTTCTGATTGCAAATAAACATTGTGTCACTTCCTTTCATGGTATATTCTATTTCCAGTACTCCCGCAGTTTTAGAATTGTTCCTGCCATGTTAATTTAGGTTGAGTCTTTTGTTACATTTAGACTAGGTCTTCATTTCATTAGTAGAAATGTTACAATTTCAGTGCTGCTACTCCATTTTGTCCTATGTATAAGCAGTGCGGCTGCTTCTTATATCACTCACCCGTTTGAGTGCATGCCATCTTTAAAAAATCTATAACAAGGATTTAATGTTACATTGGCATGGCCATCTAGGGCCAGCTACTAGTCATTTCGCCAGGTAGGGATGGAGCTGTCACGATTAGAGTCAATACAATTTTTTAAAAAAATCATCTTCCAAATGGAAAGTATTCATGCAAATTGAACCCCTTTCACACGGTAGCATCTCAAATGTTGCACAAAAGCTATGTTTAAAGCTCGTCAGGATTTTGCATTGCATTGATAGTTGCTTATTAGTTAAATCCAAAGTGGTTGAATATAAATTTGTCAATTTAAAGAATCGAAAAAATCAGTAGGTAAGTCAGTCCGTCTGTACATTGCTGATAGGACACATATTATATTTTAAATAGTGTCTGTGTAAAGGTCAGATTGTTGTAATTACAAATTTTATTTTTTCTAGTCTCAGAAACGTGGCCAGATCAATGAGCCATTCCAATGTCCTGGGTGGTGCTGCCGACTTCCTACCTAGCAGAAGTCTCCGCCTGAGGGTCCAGGGAGGGATTCCATGACACATGGAAAAAATTCACAAGACTCTTCACAGATCTGTTCGCAGATAACTAGGGAGGGGGCGGGGGTAGAAAAAGGGGGGGGGGCAGGGGACGCTGTCTGGATGGAAGGGAGCTCGTAAATAGTGGAGAAGGAACAAGGAGGAGGGCCACCCCTGGAAGAGAACACATACCCCTCCCAAATGGGCGAAACCGGGAAAACGGACCGATCCACCCTCCCTCGATAATTCTAGGGGGAGAAACGGGACCCCAACAGCGATACGAAGACAATCAGCAAGCGGGGCGAAGGGTCCCAGCAACGTAGGTAAAAATATATGAGCAAAGCTGGGTGCGACTCTTACCACAAAGCGGTAGAAGACCCAGGAAGAACCCTTTAAAATACTGCATAAACGGAGACTATTGTAAATAATGTGAAATAGTACTGGGACTTCAGTCACGGACATGGGGCGGGATTCTCCGGCAGCGGGGTCCTCCGTTTCTCCGACAACGCACTCACACCCGCAGATTTCCCAACGGCGTGGGGGTGGCCACAATGGGAAACCCCATTGGCCGGCTGCCGGGGCGGAGGATCCCCCTGCCCGGGGGCGTGCCAGAAAACGGGTCTGGCCGGACGCAGAATCCTGCCCACGGTGGCAGTGCGGGGCTCATGTTTGTCCTATTTATTGTGTTAACTTCTATTACTGTTATTCTTGCAGTGTTCTTTGTCTGCAAAGCTCTGTTTTTAAATACAGATGCCAATAAAAATATATATTTTTAAAAGATTGTTGAAATTGCCCAGATATGCATTAATTGTGAAACAAAACCTAACGCCACCTCTGCCAATCTGAACTAGCTGCCATTTATGCACAGAAATGACTGCCTGTTTATTAAAAGCCACAAGTCATACTATCCATGGCCTGTAAGACAAAGCAGTATCATGTTTGTGAACATCCCAACAGGATGAGATCCTTCCTGAGTGTCAGCGTCATTGCATCATTCCGTTTACATGTAAAGCGGGCCAAGGTGTATTCAGCTGCTAGCAGTAGATGATATCATGAAGGTGCCTTCATGATGGAAACTGCCTCAGCTGCTCCAAGCTGGCTCCAAAATCTCACGTAGCATGGCACACGCCGTTATGCCATTTCCCAACTTCAATATCTATCTATCTGGGGAGGAGGGGAGTCCAGGTCTGTAATTTGTATTACGAATGTACTGAGTGCTTTGGGGCCCACAATCAAGCATTTCGCTTGATCCGAGTGAGTCCCAGAATTGCCACATTGTGCACCCAGTACTGAAGGAGGTTTTACATGTTTTTGCTGAAACACAGTGCCGTAATGCAGCTTGAGTGTTTGAACGTGCATATTTGATGGTGAGGTCCTGTTTAAGCAGCTGGGCGACACTGCTTAGTTTTTGTGCACTATCTTTAAAAATGAGGTGTGCATGGGTGTTCACATACATTAAAAAAAATTCTTCATAGCAATGGATGGGTGAGCAAAAATAAGGCATCTTTATCTTTTGTTCATTCTTTAATTCAAAATGTCTGTTGTTCTGAATACTATCTGCATAAACAGCTCTAACTATCGTGTGAAGAGAGTCCGGTGTCAAGAATTCTGAACATGAAAAAACTTTAGTGTTAAGAGAGGTTATTAAAAAGTACTACCTACCATACACCAGATACTGTTTAATAACTTATTAATATTTTATGGTCACAGCAAAGGTATTTGGAAGATGCAATGTCCTACTTCCAGGCTTTTAAAATTATTCAATTTTTCCCCATTAAATGTACCATTCAAAGGCCAACAACTGACTATAGTTCATTGTGTCTGATTTAGACGAGATGCTCAATTATCATTATTTCCTTCAAATTGCATTCCATATGTACAATATTTGTGCCGTTTATTTTTCTGTACACCTGCAGTAATACTGGCAGAACACTTATCAATATCCTTCTCTGAACATCACACCATTCTCGCTCAGCTGTCAGTTTACTACCGAAAGCCACACAGAATGAAAACAGCAGCATCGCAGAAACATGTCAGAAAGCAAAATGCTCAGGATCTGTCAACCTTCTTTTTACCAATGAGTGGAGAGTTGTTTCTATCCAACTACACAAGGGTCATAACATAGTGTTTTTTTAAAAAACCTGTTAACTGCTGACAGGAAACATGTCCACAGCTTCCAGACGTGGGACCACAGCCATAAACAATAAAACCAAAAATACTGACAAAAACAGAAAATGGTCTGACAGCTATTAGAAAGAATACTTTGAAAGGAGCGATGCGAGAGCTGCCGAGATTTATTTTGTCAAGGTTTATGTTGTCATGTAAATGTCCTCAATTATGTTTCGGCTGTATAATTATTTATACATTGTTTTGGATGTGTGTTGCATGCAATCTAAAGATTGTGAATGTGCACTCTAATTTGTGACCAGAGTCATAAAATAACGCAGCACAGAAGAAGGCCATTCAGCCTCTCATAGAATCACAGAATTCCTACAGTGCCGAAGAAGGTGGCCCATCGAGTCTGCACCGACCCTCCGAAAGAACACCCTACCGAGGCCCAAACACCCACAATATCCCCATAACCCTACCGAACCTTTGGACACTAAGGGGCAATTTAGCACGGTCAATCCACCTAACATGCACACCTTTGGACTGTGGGAGGAAACCGAAGCACCCAGAGGAAACCCACGTCAACACGGAGAATGTGAGAACTCCACACAGACAGTCGCCCAAGGCCAGAATCGAACTCGGGTCCCTGGCCCTGTGAGACAACAGTGCTAACCACTGTGCCGCCTTCTCTTGTGCCTGTGCTGGCTCCGTGAAGAGCTATCCTATTAGTCCCGCGCTATTGCTCTCTTTCCCCATAGCCCTAAGTTTTTTCTTACCGAGTAATAAAGATTCTTATTATTATTACATTCCCATTCCCTCTTGAATTGGGTAGTCTACATATTTGTAGTCATTTGCAGGGGTTAAAGGAGGATGGAAAGCTGTCTTTTTCTGCCTGTGCTGCTTCACAGTTTGCAAGGTGCTAAGCGTGTAGGGCTACGATGTGTGCTGTGGTGGAAGTTTTGTGTTTTATGCTTCAGTGTTTCTGCACTGAAGTAGCAGAACATGGATTTTTGTGTACAGTTTCCTACATTTTTAGATTTTGACTCTTGAAAATGCCTCCGGTCTGTGACGTACACACTTGCCCACAGGGAGCAAGGGGAAATTGAGGGGTGTCAACTTAGGTTGTCATTGCACATTTTGAAACTGCAAATTGCAAAGTGGTACAAAACCGGGGAAGGTCGCCTGCCCACCTTAGCATGGCTTGAACAGTGCAGAAGGAAGGAAAATATCCACATAGAAAACACTTCAATATATTTTCCCTTATTAAAAAAAAAGCAAATCACTTCCATACACCAAAGACTATGGGCCATGGCCGCAGTAGTACTGAAGACTTTGTGCTCCAGGGCTAACCATGTCTTGTAGACAGGCTATTCCTGTACAGCTACAGCACAGGCCTCTGCTCGACAATGTGGAATATTACCCGGGTTTGTTTACCAACAAAAAGCAGGACAAGTCCAATCCAATCAATTACCACCAAACATTTTATTCTCAATCAGCAGCAAAGTGATGGAAGGTGTTGTCAACGGGGCTATCAAGCTGCACTTATGCAGATGCTTTGTTTGGGTTCCTCGAGGGCCACTCGATATCTACCAACATTTTCCATGGGTGGATGTGATGCCTTTCCATTGAAAGTCACTCAAAACAAGATTAATTGCAATGGGAGTGCACCTGAATTAAATATATTGCTTAATGCAGTAAACTAGTTACTTTTGCGCACAGAATGAGTTTTTCGACACACTCCTCGTATAACATCAACTTATAACAACTCATTCTGGCAATCTGAACCAGTTTTTAGTAATGACAGTAATATTCTTTTTCCCTTCCCCTTCATGCTAATTAAAACTGATGTCCCCTTCATACATGTTCACTGACAAGGACACATTGGCCTAAATTTTAACCTTCTTATGACAGGTGAGAGAGAGTCAGAATGCATTGATGGTAAAAAAATATTGGAATTGTGCAGCTGACCCCATTCTGGGCCACCATAATATTTACATTGGCAATTCAAGCCCGGGATGAGGCAGGGGCGTCCTGAAATGTGCCGGAATTTATTTTTAACGTCACCAAGGTGGGAGTCCCATTTTTCTTCAAATATTGTCCAAAGATGGGCAGGTTAGGTAGATTGGCCATGCTAAATTGCCCCTTCATGTCCAAAGGTTAGTTGGTATTACAGGGGTAGGGTGGCGGAGTAGGACGAGAAACCAAAGAGAAAATGCTGGAAAATCTCAGCAGGTCTGGCAGCATCTGTAGGGAGAGAAAAGAGCTAACGTTTCGAGTCCAGGTGACCCTTTGTCAAAGCTGGAGTAGGACAAGGTTGGGGTGCTCTTTTGGAGGGTCGGTACAGACTCGATGGACCAAATGGCCTCCTTCTATACTTTAGTGATTCTATGATTCCAGTACTGCCCTGTTACCTTTGCACATTTGCAAGTCTCTTTGAATTGTCTGTGTTTCTCTTTCTACTTCTTTCTGGCTATTTGGCAATCCACGATCAATGCACAATGTTGTTGCAGAGTCTCTATTATTTCTCAATGCAATTTAGAGAGACTAAGTTTGAACGGCTTGTTTGATATTCTACCTAATGGCGTAATTGTCTGCTTAGTCATTCAGCCCTCCGCCCTGTTTCCTTTCTCTATCTTGTCTGCACATTTTATAGTCAGCAATATTTAGCTCTTAGTACTGCCTCCATGGAAGCCAAGTTTCTGTCAAACCCTTAACATCATAGAAATTAATCAGTAATTAGTAATTCTTGTTTCCTAATTTTTATCCCAAATGTTTCATACATTTATACATAGGCACTTCAATCCTGTTCCATTGTTGTCCCTTTGACACCATCTCACCTTATTTACTCCAGCCTTCCAATGCTCTCCCTTTCGCTCCACATTCCAACCCCCTACACTTACTGATTTAAACAATCACAAACAACTGCATGCTTGATGTCAGGACTTTGGTGCCAGTCTGGTTTAGGTGGAGTCCATCTCTCATGCACATCCACCTCTTGTTCTAAAACTGGTCTCAATGCCCTGCAGACTTCAAACCCTCCCTCTTACATACTCCTTTCTAGCCATGCATGCAATTGTCTCTATGTCTCAGAACCAGGCTACACCCACTGAGCCATCAAGGAAGCTTATTATATTTTCAAAAGACATACTGTCAGTGAGATGCCCATTTTAAGACATTTGATGGAAAACAACTATGCAAAGAGGGGGAAAATGCACAGCAAAATAGAGGGAAGGATGCATCATCAATTAATTAAAATGTGTCTACTTGCACTTAACCAGATCATTTTGGTGAAAAACCTCACAGAAAGAAACATTTCACTCATTACATTGCATAGCAGGAATCAGGACTGTCGTCTTTAGAAGCCTATTTTGGGAATGCCTTCCCAATGATAGGACCGATACATTCCACACTCCTCAAAATGTTTATGATATTACGTCTCTTGAGTCAGATTGAAATAAAATTTGCATGATATCAGGCAAATTGGTTATCACAACACCACAAGAAACATGGTTTTTCACAAATCTAGAATTCTGCTTAATGTAATTTGCTGGTTTTTGCTGCTTACACATTGCTGCTGTAAATAGACTGAAGTGAAATGATAAAGTCTTTCTAACGCCCAGTGTCATTCCACAGGCTGCAATGAAACAAACCGTGTGGCCAAAGGGAAAACTTGGTGTGAGTCGGAAATAAAGTCCAATTGAAACAAGGAGTGGCTTCATGAGCTCATCCATTTGATAGCGACACAATGCCGTTATGGGCAATTCCAGAAAACAACGTCTGTACTATAATGGGCGAAGGCACAAATCGAAGTGCAGTCAACCGATGTACATACAGTTGAAAATGAAATGAATGAAAATCGCTTATTGTCACAAGTAGGCTTCAAATGAAGTTACCGTGAAAATCCCCTAGTCACCACATTCCGGCACCTGTTCGGGGAGGCTGGTACGGGAATTGAACCGTTCTGCTGGCCTGCCTTAGTCTGCTTTCAAAGCCAGCGATTTAGCCCTGTGCTAAACCAGCCCGTAGTTTAAGGCAAAAAAGCACAATTAGCAAGGAAATAAAGAGCTGGTTAACATTCTTAATCCCAGCCCGCACACTCCAGAGGTTCTCGGAGCCAGCATTGCAATTGTGTCAATTCAATTGGCATCTTCTAATGCGAACAAACCAAGATATAGAATTCTGGTAAAACAGTTATAGACCTTCACTAATGCAAATGTATTGCTGCATTTATCAATATTAAAGTTGTACCCGCATCGCAGGAGTAATGAGCATATGTTCTACGTTAGGCTCTGCTAACCATGACTGTAGTAAAGTAATGGCACTCCTATATCATTTTTGTGCTAGCCTTACATAATTGGGCAAGAAATAAATTGTACTGGAAGGTACTGCCACAGTACATTTTCATGGTTTAGTTAGCATAAAGCAGTATGTGCACAGTACTATGCATAAGCTTGCTGAGCCACAGCTCTTCATGGGATTACAGCACACCAACAAATTGTAACTCCCAACAATTTCTAACTATGCCGAGCTTGAATTTGAGGATTTAAATTGCACATCACCCAACATTTTCCCTTGTATAATTATAAAGAGCAGGAAAAAAGAAGTTGAAAAGAGTCAGCTTATGGATATTTTTGGTGCAAGTTTGAGTTATTTTGAGAAACAATTTAAAGTCTGTGCCTTAAAAATAAAATAATTGTGACTCCATTTTTCTGTTGAAATCAACCGGCCCGTGAAATGGAAAATCACTTGCTTTTCGAGGGATTAAAATGGAAATTGTGCTGGATTTTGTTTATTTTCGTACTTTTCACAACTTACCTGCTCTCTCGTTATCTGCAATATATTGTGGCATGTTAGAAAACATCATATTTAATTAAAATAGGATGCTATTCAAGGTGCATATTGCACTTTTCTAGTAGGCATATTTCCACCTTCAGTTCTTAACATATAACAACTTTAGACCATAACGACTGTTATAATTTTCTCTCAGATACCAGGTACTGACAATCAAGGATGGAGACATCAGAACTATTGGATGTGGAGGAGGTATGTATTGGTCCTTGGGATGGAGATTCTCTAACGGTATGCAGCCATCAGCCTGATCCTCACCCCTGGGGTCTGCCTGCCTTTCTTTCACCATATTCCCAGCGTCAGACGCCTTCTCCTCTGCCAGATTTCCTCTACTGTTCTGCTTTAACAATTTACAACTCCTCTCGACCCATCTTTTATTTCTGTGCTGGTCTCATTAGTACCTGTTTTTGCCTTACACCACTATCCCCTTTGTTGTCTGATCACTCCTATCCTCAACCCTATCACCGACCTTCTTTTCCTAACTACCTTTTCCCTGGCACTGTGCTTGTTGTAAAACTGTTCATCGCTAACATCATCTCGTACCGATGAAAGGCCATCGACCTGTAACGTCAACTCAATTTCTCTCACTGCAGAATTTCTCTTCAGTAATTGTTTCACCAGCTATTTGATATTATATCAGATTTTGGAGGAAGGCTCCGCAGCACAGCAGGTACTGCATTGCTGGTACTGATTGGTATATGGCACCGGTTGGCGTACCGTGAATAAAGCAAATCTTCCAGTATAAATGCGCACAAGAGAAGAATGTTGCTTTCTTGCATTGACAAAGTGCTTGCCATTCGACTAAAACATTTTGTCCACAATTCAAAGATTTCGTACAAAAAAACCTCCTCCCTTTTGGGTCTGCGTTAAACGTTTCTTGAAATTGTTTGACGAGTTTCAAAGAGGGGTTTTATATTTTGTGTAAGTATATCCCATTTCACTTTAAGAAGCCAATAGTGTTCAATAATTGAGATGAGTGCTCAAATTCTTGATTTTGATGTATCCTTCGGAAACGTTTGTACCAATTGGGTTGAAATGGTTTCCGTTTCTGGCACTGTGTAGTTGCGTGTCGCTGAAGTTGTCTTGCTGACATTAGCAGTGACCTCTTCTCTTCGAAGGCAAATTACTGCGGATGCTGGAATCTGTAACCAAAAGAGAAAATGCTGGAAAATCTCAGCAGGTCTGGCAGCATCTGTAGGGAGAGAAAAGAGCTGACGTTTCGAGTCCAGATGACCCAGTGTCAAAGCTTTGACAAAGGTGCTCTTTTAGAGGGTCGGTCCAGACTCGATGGGCCAAATGGCCTTCTATTACTGCCCTGTTACCGTTGCAAGTCTCTTTGAATTATCTTTGACAAAGGGTGATCTGGAATGTTAGCCCTTTTCGCTCCTTACAGATGCTGCCAGACCTGCTGAGATTTTCCAGCATTTTCTCTTTTGACCTCGTCTCTTTACTTCAGTGTCTTTTACCAGAAAAACAGTAAATTTTCAGCTTTGACATACCTTTTCATTTAAATACTTTTTTATGTTCACAAATTTAATATGATCTTGGAGAATCTGGCTCGTGCCGAGATACTTCAGTTAAAATCTCCGTTCCGTGAAAACAGGAGAAAAATGGACAACAGAATAATTGAGTTATCAGGCATGTCGATGATTACATGAACAGCAAGTGACACCTCTTTAATAGTCTAGTATGGAGGGGGGGGGGGGTCCCTCCCTAGGTTGACAGAAGTGAAGTGAAATCAGGCTGCAGCATAGGCTGCACATGCATCGTCAATCTCGTGCACCACTTGGGCAGGCCCAGTAAGTAGCCTCAGGTCACACGTCTACTGCTGCTTTGCAATATTGCTGGATGCCAAATAACCTACTCACCAGTGTGTGAAGAGGAAACATAGAAAAGCTCATGAAGTCACTTAAGCGTGATTAAAACCTGATGGTTACTGAATATATACCCGCTATCGGGAATTCATGAATCCTATTTATTGTCCAGCAATGGTGCTGTGAATTCCAAGTAGATCATTACAAATTAGTTGAAGATTGGTGCAGAAGTAGGAACAGTAAATTTCTCCTACTGTCTGCAGTCTTTCAAGCTTGGCATTGTCTAATCAGTACTCTTTTGTGCTTCGAAACATCGGTGTTGCAATGTGGGCCTTATTTCTTGGCTTCTCAAAACAAACACTATCTGGAAAAATCAGCTTCATGTGATGGAGTCTGTTTTTTTAGTTTTATAAATAAATTTAGAGTACTCAATTCATTTTTTCCAATTAAGGGGCAATTTAGTGTGGTCAATCCACCTACCCTGCACATCTTTGGGTTGTGGGGGCAAAACCCATGCAAACACGGTGAGAATGTGCAAACTCCACATGAAAATGAAAATCACTTATTGTCACAAGTAGGCTTCAAATGAAGTTACTGCCCCTAGTCGTCACATTCCGGCACCTGTTCGGCGAGGCTGGTACGGGAATTGAACCCGCGCTGCTGGCCTTGGTCTGCTTTACAAGCCAGCTATTTAGCCCACTGTGCTAAATCAGCCCCTGGCAGTGACCCAGAACCGGGATCGAACTTGGGCCCTCGGCGCCTTGAGGCAGCAGTGCTAACCACTACGCCACCGTGCTGCCCTTTCTTTAGTTAATGAGATGTGTGATATTTTGAGATATGTCCTGAAACATATACACATACATTATGCAGCCATCTTCATTTGAATACACAGGATGGTTTGCTGTACTCATTTAAGTTAAATGGTATGATGTCTTCACCATAAAATTATATGAAGGAGAGGGTACAGCTTTCTAATCAAGACAGGCTATTGTTCCATTTTATGATATAAATTAACAGATGGAAACAATTGCCAAGTTTGACGAGCAGTGAGAAGCCCTGCCTCCCGGCTGTGCACATCAGGAAGTTGCAACCTTCCCAATAAATTTGCAGTGACATCTGAAAGTACACAATGCAGTGCCTCATCATGCAATGAGAGTGCGTTTAGTTTAGAAACACAATGCAGCACTTTTCCTGTTGCATGTATTGTGTGAAATAAGTGAAATGCATTGTCAAATGTAAGGCACCAAGTTTAACCTGTCAGTAGTTTGAATATGCTCATCCCATTGAAACCTTTGGTGATCCAAATGGAGGGAGCGAGTGTCAGTGGGGCCTGGATTGGGACCCAGGCCCATTATTGTACAGATTTGTCACAGACCTATCGCTCCATCACAATTTATGTGCAATACCATTGTCCAGTTTTTGCACCTATTGTGGAGTTACACTTGAAGGTCAGACATTTTCAGGTTAAAATCAACACTTCATGGTTTCAAATGAGGTAACCATTTTGAACGTTGGACTATAGGTGAATTTATTAAGGTCAACATTTCAATCATTCTTTTTTTAAATATAAATTTAGAGTACCCAATTATTTTTTTTCCAATTAAGGGGCAATTTAGCGTGGCCAATCCACCTAACCTGCACATCTTTGGGTTGTGGGGTCGAAACCCACGCAGACACGGGGAGAATGTGCAAACTCCACACGGATAGTGACCCAGGGCCGGGATTCGAACCCGGGTCCTCAGCGCTGTAGTCCCAGTGCTAACCACTGCGCCACGTGCCGCCCTCATTTCAATCATTCTAAGATGGAAGTAGGTCTGCACTTAGAGAATAATATACTTTTTATACTCCTATTTTCTCAAAAAACAAAATTATAAGTTTGGTGAATAAGTGCTCAATTGGCAAATGATTAAATTTGAATTATATCTTCGCTGTGTGATTCTGCAACAGTTGTAAACATTGAACGGAGGTTGGGATTGATGAAACAAACCCAGTAAGTCTTCAGGTGATGATGGATTAAAAAAAATAAACTTGCATTCTTATACCATTTTATTCTCCCCTCCCAAATTACTTTGAAATGCAGTGTATGTTATGTTGAATCGTGGTAGCCATTTTGCACTTAACCTTTTGCAAAAAGCAAAGAGCACAGTCACTAGTTAATCTTTTTTTAATGGTATTGAGTCAGGGAAAAATGTTGGTCATGCAAACACAATCTTGAATGTCCACTGGAAAAGCAGACGAGTCCTCAAATGTCCGACGGTGCACCTTATTACTCCAGTGGAGTGCCAGCCTATATAACAAAAACATTTTGCATTTATGCAGCACCTTTAATACAGAAAAATGTCCCAAAGCACTGCACAGTTTTGCAGACAGACAAAAATAGATGCTGAGAAAACTGGGATATTAGGAGAGTTGACTCAAAGTTTGATCAAAGGGAATGGTTTTAATTAGAGGCTTAGAGGAGTGGGGTGGGTCCTTAGTGATTGTTTAGGGTGGGAAACATGGGACGGGATTCTCCAGCCTGGGGCCGGGCCGGAGAATCCCCGCGACCGGGCCATGCCGGCCCCACGCCGGCACGCGATTCTCCGCAGAGCGGAGCGAGCGGCCGTCGTGAAAATGCTGAGTCCCGCTGGCGCCGTCCACACCTGTTCGCAGCCGGCGGGAACTCTGCGTGGAAGGGTCGGGTGGCAACCTGTGGGGGGGGGGGCGAGGGTGGCTCTGACCCGGGGGGGGTGGGGGGGGTCTCCGATGTGGCCTGGCCTGCGATCGGGGCCCACCGATCGGCGGGCCAGCCTCTCTGGCTGGCGGCCTTTTTCTACAAGCTGGCCCCTGTATCCCTGCGCCATGTTGCGTCAGGCCCGGCGCATTGAAGGAGGCCACAACGCATGCTCGCTTTCCGCCGGCGCCACTGCGCCACTGCGCATGCGCGGATCCCGCGGCACACCGTTTGCGCCGGGATCAGCAACTGGAGCGGCGTGAACCACTCCAGTGCCGTGCTGACCCCTTGTAGGGGCCAGAATTACTCCTGGCAGTGGCCCATTCACGCCTTCGTAAAACGCGACGGCATTTACGATGGTGTGGAAAATCTGCCGCGGGATGGGAGAATCCCGCCCATGGTGCCTGGACAGTTGCCACTGTTGAGTCAGAATCAAGGGAGAAATGCACAAGAGGCTAGAATAGAGTTCTAGACTTAAGGGGCGTCATTCTCTGACCCCCCGCCGGGTCGGAGAATGGCCGTTGGCCGCCGTGAATCCCGCACCCGGCCCCGCCGAAGTCTCCGGTACCGGAGATTGGGCGGGGGCGGGAATCGGGCCGCGCCGGTTGGCAGGACCCCCCCGCTCAATTATCCGGCCCGGATGGGCCGAATTCCCGCCCAGAAATTGCCTGTCCCGCCGGCGCAAATAAAGCCTGGTATTTACCGGCGAGACCAGGCGGCGTGGGCGGGCTCCGGGGTCCTGCGGGGGGGGGGGGGCGCGGGGCGATCTGACCCCGGGGAGTGACCCCACGGTGGCCTGGCCCGCGATCGGGGCCCACCGATCCGCGGGCGGGCCTGTGCCGTGGGGGCACTCTTTTCCTTCCGCCTCCGCCACAGCCTCCACCATGGCGGAGGCGGAAGTGACTCTCCCTACTGCACATGCGCGGGAAACTGTCGGCGGCCGCTGACGGTCCCGCGCATGCGCCGCATTTCCGCGCCAGCTGGCGGGACACCAAACGCCATTTCCGCCAGCTGGCGGGGCGGAAATCCCTCCGGCGCCGGCCTAGCCCCTCAATGTTGGGGCTCGGCCCCCAAAGATGCGGAGCATTCCGCACCTTTGGGCCGGCACGATGCCCGTCTGATTGGCGCCGTTTTTGGCGCCAGTCAGCGGACATCGCGCCGTTGGGGGAGAATTTCGCCCAAGATGTGGAATGAAAAGTTGTGACCTATTGACATGTTGATGATGGATAGGACTCGGTTAAGAATAACAGTATTACAGGTGTATATGAGTGATTCTACATGCTTCAACTTCACCATTAACATTATGCGTGACTATGTGTGACTTCATCCTATCTGACTGCGTCACAGCCTGGTATGGCAACTGCTCAGCCCAAGACCTTATGAGACTACAGAGAGTTGTGAACACAGCCCAGTCCATCACCTGAACCGGCCTTCCATCCATTGACTCTGTCTACACCTCCCGCTGCATAATTAAGGATCTCTCCCAGGTGAGTTATTCTCTCTTCCATCGGGCAGAAGGTACAAAAATTTGAGAACATGAACGAACCAATTCAAAAGCAGTTTCTTCCCCGCCATTGCCAGACTCCAGAATAACCCTCTTTTGGACTGAACTGATCTCTCCACGCATCTTCCCTACTGTGTATCTACATTGTGTATTTATCGTATGTCCTATGTTTTTCATGTATGGCACAATCTGCCTGGACTGTACGCAGAACAATACTTTTCACTGTACCTCAGTACACATGACAATAAATCTAAATTATGATGTCATTTCAATATACAAAGAATCACAGTGTGTTGGAGTGAAACTAGAGGAGAGAGCAATGCATTAACTTATAGCGACGACAGGTCTTATAATAGTACAAAGTCAAATGCTTGTCTCGTTGGTTGGAGAAAAGGAGAGTCTATTGCCTTTGTAGAGGGATCGCCCTCAAATAAATTGGGCACTAACAAGCCTCCAAGGCTGGCAAGATGGGATGTTTAACTATAATGCCAGTTTTGTCCTCATTCAGCGTACGTTGCCACCATAGTAAAGACATTGAAGCTTGCACTGGAAACAACTGCTTGGAGGATCAGCACGGTATCATCGTGGATAGCACAATTGTTTCACAGCTCCAGGGTCCCAGGTTCGATTCCGGCTTGGGTCACTGTCTGTGCGGAGTCTGCACGACCTCCCCGTGTGTGCGTGGGTTTCCTCCAGGTGCTCCGGTTTCCTCCCACAGTCCAAAGCTGTGCAGGTTAGGTGGATTGGCCATTATAAATTGTCCTTAGTGTCCAAAATTGTCCTTAGTGTTGGGTGGGATTACTGGGTTATGGGGATAGGGTGGAGGTGTCGACCTTGGGTAGGGTGTTCTTTCCAAGAGCCGGTGCAGACTCGCTGGGCCGAATGGCCTCCTTCTGCACTGTAAATTCTATGATAATCTATGATCATTAAGCTGATTGACACTTTATTTGCCGGTTAGTACTTACTCAAGAGGCTGTACAGTATTCTCGCATCAGCCCCCCCTAACAGTGACCTGCTAATTGGCAGTTAACTAGTCTTCTCAGATATTCTGAGCACTACTTAAAGGTACATCACCTCTTAGAATCATAGAATGTACAGTGCAGAAGGAGGCCATTCGGCCCATCGGGTCTGCACCAGCCCTTGGAAAGAGCACCCCACTTAAGCCCACGCCTCCATCCCATCCATGTAACCCAGTAACCCCAGCTAACCTTTGGGACTCTATGGGGCAATTGATCATGGCCAATCCACCTAACCTGCACATCTTTGGACTGTGGGAGGAAACCTGAGCACACGGAGGAAACCCACGCACACACGGTGAGAAAGTGCAAACTCCTCACAGTCACCTGAAGCCAGAATTGAACCTGGGTCCCTGGAGCTGTGAGGCAGCAGTACTAACCACTGTGCCACCATGCCGCCCTAAGTGTGCTAACTTGGGCTAAGTTAAGGCATGTTGTTTTGGTGCTATTTGTGCCATTTAAGGACTAAAATGACGATGATGTGTGTGCATATTTCAGCTGCAAATTGAGCGGAATGCCAACCTGATGAGGGTTTAGCACTATACAGCAGAGCAGGTAGGTGACATCAATTAGTGTGTAACACTGACCTGATGCCAACTGTGTCAGTTTGGAGTTCAATGCTTCAGCTGATAGCTTCTGTTCACCTCGCACAGCTGAACACACATTAAGCAGTAGAAGGACACACCCATAAGCTATTTGAAGAGGTTGGTTGCTGGTTGATTTTTTTTTGGCTGTTGTTACATAGCTACACGTTTGCCGATTTCTATAGTTGCTTCAAATTGAATAAATCTACGGTGAGTGGTATGGCATATGCTGAGGAACTTTCTTGCTTGACTTCAAAGCCTCTGCAAAAAAACAGTTGTGCCCAGTGTACTAGCAGGCATTCCCCTTTGAAAATACCACGATTGGGAGAATAGTCAGAGGTTACACAGAGCAGGACAAACTGCTAGAAGAGGGAGAAGAGCTCTCAGCAGAAGATTTTATTCATCCAAGATACTTGGAGAGAAATTCTCCACTTGGGCCTTAACAATGTCTGAGATGTTTATGCTTAACTAAGACTGGTGCTTTACTTATTTTTCATTTAATACTGGAGAGGACTTCAGAAACACATTGGGTAACTTTCTGGGACACTTTTTCAAGACTTCAACAATCTATCAACTTTTATTCTAGAAATGAACAAGAGTAAGTTCTTTGCTCCTCTACTTGATTGGAGTCACCAGGAGAAAGGCAGGGCTTGGGCATCTTGCACAGTTCCCCAGTAGCCTGCCGTAGGATTGGGAAGAGAATACAAGACCAGGCAGGGCATCATCAGCTGCTGAATGAGGGAACAGGTGTGCAAGATGGGTTCCATCCCCTCCGGACCTCCTCCACCAGGACCTCCAACACTCAGCCCAAAAATCATCCTGAAACCTGAGGCTGTATGTCAGCCAAATCTTTCCACAACTTCAATCAAAGTGGAGTGAGTGAAGCTCATTGCTTCATGAAAGTTGCGTCTAATCAGCACCTGAGTGCTAAACCTGCAGGTGTCTCTGTTTTAGCACCTCCAGGGAAGTTCAATTTGTGGCAATCCGCATCAATAATTAGGACTAAGATAACATGCTAAAACTGGCATGTTCATCAGCAGAGTATCCATTTAGCGCTTACTTTCACCTTTTCACCAAATTAATTCGCTTCATCTGTGACATTTTTCGCAGGAAGGAAGAAAGGTCCAAACATTGCGCTGACAAAAAATCTCAAGTGACAATGAAAGCAAAGCTTCTGGCACATATTGCAGTGATAGATTTTCAGCATTCTGTGCCATCTACATGTCTCATATTGTGACTATCTTTTTGAATTATTTTCACAATGTTCTCTAACCATGATCTTTGCAACGAGATTCTTTGAGGCAGTCAGTTTACTGGTCATGTCTGCCATTGTTTATGATCGGAAAACTCTCACTCTGTTAATGCACTAGGATTGGCAGCAACGTACTGAACAAGGGCAAATACAACGCAGGAATTTGTTTACCAGAAGCTATCGACATGGAAACGTTACTTCTGCCAGCTTCCAGTCTTTTAACTTTTATTATTCATTTCTCAAAGGATAAATGCAATTGAAGTGCCAAAAAAGAACTTTTCGCTCGACAGAGAGAATTCAATTGTAATATCTACAGATGGAAGTCTCCTGTCATGAGTTGGGTTGACATTTCTCTGATTCACCATGCGGAAGATGCTACATGATCTGAGTTCAACAATGCCTGAAGTTGATTAATGTCCTTTAAAAAATTCAAATCATCTTGAACAATAAATGCAATAGAAACAACAGTCGTAGTAGAAGTGTTATAATCCATTTGTGATATCAGTGTTAGAGGATCCTGCACAACACTTGTTATAATGATGTGGTTTATGAGGTTGTTATGTTTTGCCACTGAAGGAAAACTCAGCTCAAACTTTTCAAATCTCAGTAACAATCAGTAATACTGTCACCAGTAACATTGGAGCTCCATTTTAATGGAGACAAGAGCAATTGGGGCATGTTTTACCGGCACTCTTCATTTCCTCAGCTGGATTGTTTGGAAAAGTCCAAACCAAAACTAGGTTGATGTTCAACTTGATCTCCTAGGGGTTGGAGAAGTGGAAATGATGTTTTTGCTACTGCAGCAATTGGGGGCATACACTACCTTTACTGGAGTTACATGTCCCTATACAATTTGCAGGAGAATGTTCAAAGAAAACATGACATTGAGCCACATGGGCAAATATTAGGATTTTGGTCAAAGATGCCGGCTTGCAGGAATGTCATAAAGGAGCAAAGAGTGGCAGAGCGATCTGGGGAGGGAATTGCGGAGCTTAGAGACGAGGCAGCTAGAGCTCCTTAGGAATGGAATGCTTTTGAAGAGCAGGAGATTGTATATGCTTTCCAAGAATGTAGAATTGCAGTTATGTTGATCCATAGAATAGAATCCATAGTATCCTACAGTGCTGAAGGAGGCCATTTGTGTCTGCACCGACCCTCCAAACGATCATTCCACCCATGGCACTCCCCCGCCCTATGCTCCTAACCAATCCACCTAGCCTGTACTTCGTTGGACACTAACAGGCACTTTAGCATGGCCAATGCACCTAAACTGCACATCTTTGGACTGTGGGAGGATACTGGAGCACTCGGGGGAAACTCACGCAGACACGGGGAGAAAGTGCAAGCTCCACACAGATAGTCACCCAAGGCCGGAATTGAACCTGGGTCCCTGGCGCTGCGAGGCAGCAGTGCTAAACACTGTGCATCCATGCCACTGTGTAACCGGTTAAAAGAAAGAAAGAGGTGCATTTATATATTCACTACCTCAATGTCCCAAACAGCTTTATAGCTGATGAAGTACTTTTGAAGTGTAATCACTGTTGTAATGTGGTAAGCAAATGCATAGCCAGCAATTTTCATACTCATAAAGGCGTGAAGCCAGCTTTGAATTGACATTGGTTCCCATATCTCCTTATAGTTAAAATTGCTTGCAGTGTTCCATTATAGTTTCATGGCAGAGTGTATGGAATTTCACATGGAACATGATTACAAGACTTTAGAAGTTCTTGTTATCAATCAATAATGCACAGCCCTCCCTTATCCATGATCTTTCAGAGTCAGATAGCTTTGTTACATCCGTATCATCATCACTGGCAATTGGGCAGGAGGAATTTGGTAACTGTGCAGTCTGGAATTCCTACCACTTTATAGGGCAAGTCCTTTAATGTGGGTTCCTTTGATCTTTCCCTTGCTTCAAAACTGGAAATCATGCTTTCACTAGACTGTGCTACTTCTCAGTATTTTAATTTATGTGCACACAAAGACAACCATCTTCAAAGAAAATAACAGAACTGTTACAAAAAGACTTATTAAATGGTACTCTTATAGCAAAAGGATTGATATCCTGATTGTAGAGGGAAAAAAAAACAAGTATTGCAAAAGTCACTTTGAAAGAGGGTTCAAATTCAGCTTGTTCCAAGTTCATTCCTTCTGAGCGGAACACTCTCCAGATAGACTGTTGGAAGGCCAACCAAATTAACCAAGTGGCTTGCAATGTTGGTCATCAGAAAAGCAGCCCACATGATTGGCACCCTGAGCATTAAACATTCTTTAACATTCGCTCCCTCCACTACTGAAGCACAATGGCCACAATGTGTATCGTACGCAACTCGTCAACAGCACCTTACATATACGTGACCTCTACCACTTGGAAGAACAAGGGCAGCAGATGCATGGGAACACCTCCAACTGCAAGTTCCCCTCTAAGACACATACCAGCCTGAATAGAAAATATACTATTGTTCCTTCACTGTTGCTGGATCAAATTCCTGGAGCTCCCTCTCTAATGCGCCACTGTGGGTGCATCTCCACCACATGGCCTGCAGGGGTTCAAGGTGGCTACCATCACCACCTTCCCAAGGGCAAATAGGGATGGCCAATAAATGCTGGCCTAGCCAGTGAGGCCCATATCCCGTGAAATGAATAACTAAAAAAAAGAGGAGTGAGGCAGTTAGGCCTCTCACAAGTAGCGTCACTTGATCCCTGTAGTTCTAATTGTATTTACTCAAAGCAAATTATGGTAGTTATGGCAGGACTATTTTGAATGGAGATAAAAAGTAAAAATACTGGAGCAACTGTGCTAGTTTCTGAAAAGCCGTAAAATATGGCCCAGGTTTGCTCTGCTGGGTCATTTCATAACATACACAGTTAGACATTTTCCTGCACTGTTCAGCTCAAAATGTTTTTGCCTGACCAGTAGCTGCAAGCATGAGCTGATAACAGAAGGAAACAGGGGACTTGATGTTGGTGAACAATGGGGTAAACAGTGCATTTTAAAAAATAATGAGATTTAAGGATTGCGAAATAAACAGCAAGGACTGTCAAATTAGCTGCGAAAATGTTGTGCAAAAAGAAAGAAACGATGGAGAGAAGGAGGTTATCATTCACGTGCTGCTATCTTTTCAGCAGATTCTGGCCTTTAATATTTTGGGTATAAATTTAAGAACAAGTCCTTATCATTCTGACAAACTGTCTGCACCCGAAACACTAACTTATCCATGTTTCAGACTTGAGCTTTTGCCTGCTAGATCTGTGTTTTTGCAGCAATTTCTGTTCTTATTCAACTTAATAATTACACCAGTTTTTTCTTCAAATTCTGTGTTTATGAAATGTAAAACATGTTGAAAAAGACCTGCTGTGATTTAATCTAGCATGTTTGATGAACACATTCTGATGGGAAAGAGATACCAACTGTTTAACCCAGGTACTTTTATTAAATTGTGACTATAGAGAGCAGCCATTTGACCTGTAACCTGCAGGCATTAAGTACAGGTCTTGCAGCTGCCTGCCACTCAAACCTGCCCGCCTCAGGCTACTTCCATGAATGCTTAGCCAAGCGGGAGCAAGGCGTTTCTGATTGGGGTAGAAGTTGATATAGTTCGGCTCACACAATTTAAACTGTAGCTCTTACTGGGATGGATGGCAACAGCACTAACGACCTGCCCTGGCGAGGGAAAACGGTTAATGTAGGAAACAAAAAAAGTAAACTTTGAAATAATTAGTGTCGGGTTTGAAGAGAGCTCGTGCCAAGAGCGTCAGCCACAATTTCTGGTGGCCGGACTGGTGCCGCAGTGCAGCTGTAGCAAGCAGCACCTAGCCAACGCTATGACAGGAACTGAGAATTAATTTCAATGGAAAAAAAGAACCTCTTGAAATACTTCATTAATGGTCCCATTAAAGTTGCCCCGACTACATTAACACTTGGTCATAGAATGAGATTGGAGACCCTTTTTATATACAGTGCAGCTTGCTTCAAGTGTGAAGGAGCAGCTGGACTTGTAGTACTGAAAGTAATGATGTGGAGATGCCGGCATTGGACTGGGGTGAGCACAGTAAGAAGTCTTACAACACCAGGTTAAAGTGCAACCTAACAGCACCGTGGGTGTACCTGGACTGTAAGTGGTTCAAAAAGATGCTCGCCACCACCATCTCAAGGGGAATGAATGCTGATCCTTGCTCAGTGATGTCCACATCCCTCAAATGAATTTTAAAAAATTGTCACAACTAAAAATTCATTTTGAAAACTAGTTTCAAACAAATTGCTACCAAATCAACCATTAACTCCACTGAAAGACACACAAGTGTGTCAGTCAAGCGTGGAGTGGACAAGATAGACATCGTGATGTTGTTATGCTTCTGGGATGGTTTTCTAAAGATGTTTTATACATCTTGAGACACTGTCGTATTACAACAGATGCCTACATTCAACAGAGAAAGATCATTGTGGCTTTCCACATACACATAGAACATTTACTATACTTTTGTATCTGCAGCCAGCAATTTTGTATTTCGTTCTCCCTGACCTGGTACCACATACGTACCCTTTGCTCCCCTCTGCCAAATGACATCTCATTCAAACTAGTGCTTTGTGCTACACTGTGTGGAACATAGCATTAAAGCAATATATGTGGCAATGCCCATGTACTTACTCTGTGTCTCCTTTGAAGAAGCACTGGTTGTTACTGTGCTGCCCACAGCACAGCCATGAACCCTGCTGAGTTGCTTTGTAATTCTGACCTCTCGGAAACACCATTGAAACATGAACCTTCACAAGCGTTAACTGAAGAGCAATTCAGTTGTCTCATTCCATGGGAGAGTGAGTGCAAGCTTATCTGGATAGAATTACAGATCCCACCACCTAATTGGACAATTTCATGCTGCAGGAACAGTCTGCTCTGTAGACTGACATTGAGCAGCCTACCACGGCATTAGCATCTGCAAGCAAGACCTCAGGCAAGCACAGTTGGAGCAAAGGGTTCCCTCTGATAAACGTTGGACTTTGTGGCCCACAGTCCAATGCTGGTTATGAATATACGTGGAAAAGCACAGAAAAAACCATCAGGGAGACATTCTGAAAGCTTCCTGCTAGTAGGAGCAGCATTCAAAGCATGAGGTCCCCTTCCCTCCCCAGTCAGAATAGGACAAAGTAGGCTGCCAGCCAGGAAAATCACAAGTAGATCCTCAAAGACCACTTTCAGGAAACTTCCCGATCTGATCTTTGCAATGGAGACATCACTTACGTGAAGAACATTGCAACCTGGTATACAATGCATGATAAGTCTGCACAGTGACATGTTACGTTAAATAAATTACATGTAAACATTAATAATGTGCCTTGTTGAACTGTTCCATAAATTCTGGAGATTGCACAGAAGAGCTAATGACCACATTTGGACCCATATCTCTCAATATTACTCTTTGTCTTCCACTGTGAAACTGTTGGTGCATCATGAACGCTTCAAGCCACAGACTCCTTGGGAGGTCCATAGGAACATAGGAGAACTTTGGAGCAGGAGTAGGTGATTTGAGCCTGTTCCACCATTCAATATAATAATACTGATCTGGCTGTGGTCTCAACTCCACACTGCCCCCTTTAACCTTGACTCCTTTGTCTCTCAAAAACCGGTCTAACTCTGCCTTAAATAAATTCAATGACCCAGCCTCCACTGCTTTCTGAGAGGGGGAGGGAGAGAAGAGAATTCCACACACCAATGGCATGCAGAGAAAATAGATTTCCTCATCCCTCTCTTAGACAGTAAACATTTATTCTTAAACTATGTCCCCTGGTTCTATTCTCTCCCACAAGAAAAAATATCCACCCTATCAATCCCGTCAGGATCTTATATGTTTCGACGCGATCAGGGATGGACAAAAATTGCTGGCCTAGCCTGCAAAACCCACATCCCTTCAAGGAATAAAACGAATACGCTTTCTGTTCCTACATTTGTAGTTTGCTTCGAAGTAATAATCTGGGTTTACTTTATCCATTTCTAATAGTGAATATATTATGTACTTTAAAGAAGGTCTCTTCACCACTTTCCTTATGGAACTGTTAAACGTAATCCTTTGTAATCTTTCTCAAAGCCCACTCATATTACAGTTTTGTTGCTCTGTTCTGCACCCTTTCTGTTTGCAAGTATTGCCTGGAAAGTCAGTGAGGGCCGTCCTGATGTTCCTCTGTAGCTCAGGCACGAGATAGGAACATAGGAACATAGGAATTAGGGGCAGAAGTGGGCAATTCAGCTCTTCGAGCCTGCTCCACCATTCAATCAGATCATGGCTGATCTCTTCCTGGCCTCAAATCCACCTCCACAACTGTGGCCCATTTTTAAAATCAGAAATATATCTATCTGTTTCTTGAAACTATTTAATGCCTCAGAGTCCACCGCACTACGGGGCAGCGGGTTCTACAAATTCACCACTCGGCGAGAAGTAGTTCCTCCTCATCTCAGTTCTAAATCTACCACCTCACAACCTATATCCATGACCTCTCATTCTAGGCTGCCCCACAAGGGAGAACATTTTGTCTACATTTACTTTATCAATCCCTTTTAGTATTTTATATACCTTGATCAGATCCCTTCTCATCCTTCTGAACTCCAGCTAGTATAAGTCCAAACTGTTTAATCTCTCCTCATACGTCAACCCTTTCATTCTGGAATCAATCTGGTGAACCTGCTCTGAACTGCTTCCAATGCCACCACATCATTCCTCAAATAAGGAGACCAAAACTGGACACAATACTCCAGTTGTGGTCTCAACAACACCCTATACAATTGCAACAACACTTCTCTACTTTTTTACTCCAGTCCTTTTGCAATAAATGCTAACATTCCATTTGCCTTTTTGATTACATGCTGTACCTCCATACGGACTTTCTGTGATTCATGAACAAAGACACCCAGATCTTTCTGCCCAAATGCATTTTGAATCTGCTTTCCATTTAGCTAATAATTTAACTGGCTATTTTTTCACTCAAAATGGATAACCCCACACTTATTTACATTAAACTCCATCTGCCCAATTTTGGCCCAATCTCCTAGCCTATCTCTATCCGTCTGTAAAATCTTTATCTCCTTCACTGCCTGCTTTACCACCTATTTTAGTATCATCCGCAACTGTTGCGATGTTACACTCTGTCCCTGCTTGCAGATCATTTATATAGATTGTAAACAGTTGAAGTGTGACGACTGAACCCTGCGGCACCCCACTAGTTACAATTCACCAGCCAGAGAAGGAGCCATTTGTCCCGACTCTCTGCTTTCTGACAGTCAGCCAACCCTCAATCCAGTCCAGTACATTATCCCCAATCCCCTGTGATCTCACCTTCTGGACAGTCTTTTATGTGGCACTTTATCAAACGCCTCCTGGAAGTACTCTGGAGATTGATGAAACCTACTGAAATGGCATATATGCCATTTACACGATTTTCCGGGATATCCACCAGTCTCCTGCTGGCATTGCGACAGAGATCTGAGTGAATTTCCCCAGAATATCTATTTTGGCATTGAGATGACCATCATTTAGCCGAATGCGCAGCATTGTGGTTTGCAAAGTCGTACAAATTCTGTTCACTTAAGTACCCTATCCATGTCAACTGCTTTACATCAAAATTCAGGTATCCGCTATTAATCCCAAAACTTTTTCAAAGTCTTCTTTCCATATTCCATAAGGCAGCACGGTAGCATTGTGGATAGCACAATTGCTTCACAGCTCCAGGGTCCCAGGTTCGATTCCGGCTTGGGTCACTGTCTGTGCGGAGTCTGCACATCCTCCCCGTGTGTGCGTGGGTTTCCTCCAGGTGCTCCGGTTTCCTCCCACAGTCCAAAGATGTGCAGGTTAGGTGGATTGGCCATGATAAATTGCCCTTAGTGTCCAAAATTGCCCTTAGTGTTGGGTGGGGTTACTGGGTTGTGGGGATGGGGTGGAGATGTTGACCTTGGGTAAGGTGCTCTTTCCAAGAGCTGGTGCAGACTCGATGGGCCGAATGGCCTCCTTCTGCACTGTAAATTCTATGAATGAAATTCAGGTCTTTCAAAATGTGTGCATGTGCAATGCATTACAGATCAAACATGGGAGACTGAAGTAGACACCAGTTCCACCCCCTCCCCCCCCGATTCCTGTACTCACTGCATCCCCCTCAGATCAAGAAACTCCTCCACCTTATTGTTCCATGGACAGCACTATAGAACATCAACCTGTGGCACTGCCATTGGCATTTACCAGATCCGTTAACTGATTTACATTATTTTTCATGCAGTTCCGACTTGCATTATTAATAATAATCATCATAATCTTTATTAGTGTCTCAAGTAGGGGCAGCATGGTAGCATTGTGGATAGCACAATTGCTTCACAGCTCAAGGGTCCCAGGTTCGATTCCGACTTGGGTCACTGTATGTGTGGAGTCTGCACATCCTCCCCGTGTGCGTGGGTTTCCTCCGGGTGCTCCGATTTCCGGAGTGCCCTTAGTGTCCAAAATTGCCCTTAGTGTTGGGTGGGGTTACTGGGTTTTGGGGATAGGGTGGTGGTGTGGACCTTGGGTAGGGTGCTCTTTACAAGAGCCAGTGCAGACTCGATGGGCCGAATGGCTTCCTTCTGCACTGTAAATTCTATGAAAGTAGGCTTACATTAACACTGCAATTAAGTTACTGTGAAAAGCCCCTAGTCGCCACATTCCGTCGCCTGTTCGGGTCCACAGAGGGAGAATTCAGAATGCTCAATTCACCTAACAGCACGTCTTTCAGGGCTTGTGGAAGGAAATCAGAGTACCCGGAGAAAACCCACGCAGACACAGGGAGAATGTGCAGACTCCGCACAGACAGTGACCCAAGCCGGGAATCAAACCCGGGACCCTGACGCTGTGAAGCAGCAGTGCTAACCACTGTGCAACCGTGCTGCCCTTGTTAAGAATTAAGCATTAAGAATATACCCTTAACCAAAATAACAATTTGCATTGGACTCTCTCTAACTTGTAAGGCTTTGACGAAAGGATTCTTCAGTGGACCTTCTGCTTATCATCCAATCAGATGTGGACTCCTTCCTTTGGGAGTGGTTACAATAGTGTCTGTGAGTGGGAGGGACTAAATAACTAGAACTACAAAGATTGAGGAAGTTGCAGATTCCAACAATGACACTGGGTCAGTATAAAATCACTTTGTCTCGAGGTAAGTTAATTGCTTGTGTGATGGAGCAAAAATAGGTAAAAACAAAAGGATAAGCTAATGATAATTATTTGCTATTTGCCAGAGTATTGATAATGACGAGCATGAAATATGCTAGTTTGGTGATATTGTGCACAACAAAATGCTTTTGGCTAACATTATAACATTTAACCTTTATCCATCAAAACATTTCAGTAAGTGTGTTATTTTAATGTAGCCTTTAGAGCTCAGACTGGATGCATTTAAAGGGCTTGAGCAGGGTCCCAGCAGCCACAACACTGTTGGCTTTCGCCCTCCGATCATAGGGTCACACAAATGGTTAAACTACAGTTGTAAACATCCTGTAAACATGAAAACATACTTCAGATAAACGTTTTACATCCTATATCCTGTTATTTCGATATGAGAATTACATGTCGAGTAATGGAAGGCTGAGAAAATTACAAAGACAATTATTTTGTTTCTTGGTGGAGTCATTTGGAGAGTATCATTAACCATTGCAGAACAGATGAAGTGACGTACAGTGCTACCCAAACCATAGGAGATCCACCGTCAGGTCCTAGGCTTGATCCGTCCTCCTTTCTACCTCTCTCCTCAAAACCTATCTTTTCGTCCAAGCTTTTTTTTTACCTATTCTAATATTTCTGAGAAAAATTGACTGACAGTATCTCCTGTGAGGGCTGAATGGCCTTGTTTTGGGGCAATAGTAAAAGCCCTTTGTCGTTGCCCTTCATTCTAAATGGAGGAATAAGGTTAATACAAATTCCTGGCGCGGGATTCTCCGACCCCCTGCTGGGTCATTTATTCAATATCATTTGCTTTTGTAGCTTTCAATGTTAACGTAATATTTGTTCATTTTGGCCTCAGTAATCAGTCGGAAAATGTTCCGCGTACCTTCTACATAAGGTTAGTGGTAAAAGAGCTGATTATACAGGGGGCTGGATTCTCCGTTCCTGAGGCTAAGTGCTGACACCAACGGAGGATCCGTGGAGTTCCACGTCAGAAAAATCAACGGGAAACCCGCACTGATTCCACTACCGGTGAGGGGCCAGAACCGGCGCTGTGTGGAACATCAGCAGCACACGGAAAAATGGTGGCGGAATCGCACTCAACCTGGAGGGTCCTCCCACACATTTAGATAGGCTGGTACTAGGTGAGGACCACTGCATGAGTGTGCTTGAGGAGGTGCCTCCTGTGGACAGTTACCCATGGAGCAAGAAGGAAAGGACACTCGACCTAGACCAGTAGAAGTGCTCCCACCTGTCAGTCACCTTAGGCAGTGCAGGATCATGGACAGAGAATGGAGCAGTTCACCAGATCATATGAGGGACAATGGCTTAGGGCCTTGATTACAGGGTCTCTTCCACTGAAAGAGTGGCGTCATACACAGCATCACTTGGAATGCAAGCAAGAGCTGCTCATGACAAAGGATGCATGCTGCACCATGTAACATGGCGTGGTTAGTGGTGCTGATACAGCTGATGCTCTCCCCCAGCTATCCGGAAGGGATGTCACCGAGAAGGATAAGGGTGCCACCCTCATGACATCCATCATCATCTTCAGGGAGCATCTGTGCAGCAGGGCCAAGTGACTATGACTGACGCTGCAGTGTCTCAGTTTAACATCTCATCCCAAAAATGGCTGCCTCAGTATTTGAGCATCAGCCTTCAGTTTTGTGCCCATGTCCTGGAGCGGGTTTTGAACCAAGAGGGCAGGATTCTCCGGCTGCGTCCACCCGGCGACCGGAGAATCCTGCCCAAGGTCAATGGAGTTCCCCATTGTCCGCCTCTCGCCCATGGCGTTCTTGCGGCGGGTGGGACGGAAGAATCAAGCCCATAGAATTATCAGAGGGCATTTCAATTACCCTGACATTAGCTGAAGCAGGTAAACTGACTCGGGGAATAGAATTCCCACAATGAATGAAATGAAATGAATGAAATGAAAATCGCTTATTGTCACAAGTAGGATTCAAATGAAGTTACTGTGAAAAGCCCCTAGTCGCCACATTCCGGCAGCTGTTCGGGGAGGCTGTTACGGAATCGAACCGTGCTGCTGGCCTGCCTTGGTCTGCTTTCAAAGCCAGTGATTTAGCCCTGTGCTAAACCAGCCCTGTGCTAAATGTGCACACTTTCTAACCCAATACAGAAAAAGGACAAACAAGGGAAGGTTTGCTATTGGACCCAGTCCTGGTGAACAAACAAGAGTAGAACGGAGAAGTAAAAGTAAGGGAGAATCTGGCCAGTAGAGCCATAACATAATATCCTTTAAGGTGAAGATAAAGACATATGTGTGACAAAAAACAAGTTAAAATGTTGGTGCAAAGCTGATTTTGGAGGGGTTGAGAATAAAACGTAGGAAAATAAAATGGACAATTGTACTGGCAAGGAACAAAATGGAACAAGAATGGGAAACAATGAAAAGGGTATTCACAGTGCAGGAAAAATATATTCTGCTAAAAAGAAAGAGAAAACTAAACATTAGTGGCAATCCATAGATGTAAGGGAACAACTGAGGATTAGGAAAAAGGCATACATCATATCCATAGGCAGCAGACGAGTTCAGAGTAAGCGAGAACACAAAGAAAAGGTCAAACAAATTAGTATGACAAAGTAGAACTATGACATTAAATTATGAAGGAACATAAAATAGTTTATGTGGTAGTCTGTGTAGAGGTATTACGGTACCTGGTAATGCTGGAACACCATTGATAGATATTGTATGTTTCCGATTGGTCAAGCTGTATGGTAGCTCCGCCCTGCGAGGCGGGGTATAACAGCCCGTGCCGCCCCAGCAGCCTTCTTTCTGTACCTGAGCTGCTAGGGGAAACATCTAGCTTATTAAAGCCTTCAGTTGGACTACAACCTTGCTTTAGTGGTCATTGATCGTGCATCAATTTAATAAGCTAGATTTAAAAGGATGGAGTTCCGAATCAAACCGGAGTGTCTGCAACTCAGCCCCCATGCGGCGAACTCGGCAGCAACCTCAAGCACTGGCTGGCGTGTTTTAAAGGATATATCGGAACGGCTGAAAACACACCCACGGGAGAACAGAAATTGCAAGTCCTGCACTCGAGAGTGAGCCCGGAAATTTACACCCTCATCGAGGACGCGGGCGACTTCGATGCAGCAATGGAGCTGCTAAAAGGACACTATATTCGCCCGGTAAACCAGGTCTACGCCCGACATCTGCTAGCAACAAGGTGACAAATCCCTGGGGAATCGCTGGAAGAATTCTACCCTGCGCTCCTGGTGTTGGGGAGAAACTGCAGCTGCCTGCAAGTTTCGGCGAGCAACCACACAGAACTTTTGATCCGGGACGCTTTCGTGGCAGGTATGCTGTCCTCCCAAATCCGCCAGCGATTGCTGGAAAAAGACACCGTAGGCCTCAAGGAGGCACGGGCCCTTGCAGGCTCCCATGATGTGGCCTCCCGAAATGCCCGCGCTTACATTCCCGATCGCGCGGCAGCCCCCTGGGCAGCGTGGAACCCGTCCGCAGCTGACCCCGAGACATCTCCCATCCCCCCCACAAGCTTATGCTGCGAGGCGGCCTGGCAACCCCGGGGGGCCCCGCTGCTACTTTTGCGGGCAGGCCAAGCACTCCCGGCAGTGCTGCCCGGCCCGCGCATCCACCTGCAAGGGATGCGGTAAAAAGGGCCACTTCGTGGTGGTATGCCAGGCCCGTGCGGTCGCCGCGGTCTCTGGTGGCAAATGCGGACTGCCACCACAACCCTCTCCACGGTCCCCGTGTGGCCAGCGGGCACCGCCATCTTCCTCCTCCAGGGCCATGTGCGGCACCCAGGCGCCGCCATCTTGTCCCGCGGACGCCACGTGCGATGGATGGGCTCCGCCATTTTGTGCACCCCCGGCCATGTGCGGCCAATGGGAGCTGCCATCTTGGATGGACCCCCAGGACCCCAGCTCGGCTGACCGCACACCGCCCAAAGAGAACACAACTGCTGCGATTAGCCTCGGTGACCCTGGACTAGTCCCGGCCTCGAACACTCTCAACTGCTACAACAACAGTCCTGATCAACGGGCACGAGACGTCCTGCTTAATTGACTCTGGGAGCACGGAGAGCTTCATACACCCCGACACGGTAAGGCGTAGTTCTCTCCTCGTCCACCTCATTAATCAAAAAATCTGCCTGGCCTCCAGTTCCCACTCGGTAGAGATAAAGGGGTTTTGTGTAGCAAACCTCACGGTCCAGGGAAGGGAGTTTAAAAATTACCGGCTCTACGTTCTTTCCCACCTCTGCGCGGCCACACTCCTAGGGTTAGACTCCCAGTGCAATCTCCAAAGTCTAACTTTCAAATTCGGCGGCCCTATACCCCCTCTCACTGTCTGCAGCCTCTCGACCCTCAAGGTCGATCCGCCTTCCCTGTTTGCGAACCTCACCCCGGATTGCAAACCCGTCGCCACCAGGAGCAGACGGTACAGTGCCCAGAATTGGATCTTTATTAGGTCAGAGGTCGAAAGGCTACCGAGGGAAGGAGTCATCTAAGCGAGCAACAGTCCCTGGAGAGCTCAAGTAGTGGTGGTAAAGACCGGGGAGAAGCATAGGATGGTCATCGGCTACAGTCAGACCATCAACAGGTTTACGCAGCTGGACGCGTACCCTCTCCCCCGCATATCCGACCTGATAAACAGGATCGCGCATTACAAGGTCTTCTCCACGGTGGATCTTACGTCCGCCTACCACCAGCTCCCCATCCGCACTAGTGACCGCAAGTACACTGCCTTCGAGGCAGATGGGCGGCTCTACCATTTCTTAAGGGTTCCCTTCGGTGTCACTAACGGGGGTCTCGGTCTTCCAGCGCGAGATGGACCGAATTGTTGACCGGTATGGTTTACGGGTAACGTTCCCGTATCTCGATAATGTCACCATCTGCGGCCACGACCAGCAGGACCACGACACCAACCTCCGAAAATTCCTCCAGACTGCAAAGATCCTTAACCTTACATATAACAAGGATAAATGCATGTTTAGCACCGACCGTCTAGCCATTCTCGGCTACGTAGTGCGAAATGTCAGTTATAGGCCCCGACCCTGAACGCATGCGCCCCCTTATGGAGTTCCCCCTCCCTCACTGCTCCAAGGCCCTGAAGCGCTGCCTAGGGCTTTTCTCTTACTATGCCCAGTGGGTCCCCAACTATGCGGACAAGGCCCGATCCCTGATCCAATCCACAATTTTCCCCAGTCGATAGAGGCCCGCCAGGCCTTCAGCCGCAACAAAGCAGACATTGCTAAGGCCACGATGCACACCATCGACGAGTCCCTCCCCTTCCAGGTCGAGAACGATGCGTCTGACGTAGCTCTGGCGACCACCCTCAACCAAGCGGGCAGACCCGTGGTCTTCTTCTCACGTACCCTCCATGCTTCTGAAATCTGCCACTCCTCAGTCGAAAAGGAGGCCCAGGCCATAGTAGAAGCTGTGTGACATTGGAGGCATTACCTGGCTGGCAGAAGATTCACTCTCCTCACGGACCAACGGTCGGTGGCTTTCATGTTCGATAATACACAGCGGGGCAAGACAAAAAACGATAAGATCTTGCGGTGGAGGATCGAACTCTCCACCTATAACTACGAGGTCTTGTATCGTCCCGGGAAGCTAAACAAGCCTCCTGATGCCCTTTTCCGCGGCACATGTGCCAACGCACAAGTGGACCGCTTCCGAGCCCTCCACGAGGACCTCTGCCACCCGGGGGTCACTCGCTTTTTCCACTTTATCAAGACCTGCAACCTGCCCTACTCCATCGAGGAGGCAAGAACAGCCACCAGGAATTGCCAAATCTGCGCGGAGTGCAAACCGCACTTCTACAGGCCAGAGAAAGCGCACCTGATAAAGGCTTCCCGTCCCTTTGAACGCCTCAGTATGGACTTCAAAGACCCCCTCCCTTCCACTGACCGCAACACTTACTTCCTGAACGTGATTGACGAGTACTCCCTGTTCCCATTCGCCATCCCCTGCCCCGACATGACCGCAACCGCCATCATCAAGGCCCTCCATAGCATCTTTATGCTACTCGGGTTCCCCGCTTACATACATAGTGATAGGGGGTCCTCCTTTATGAGCGACAAAGTGCGTCACTTCCTGCTCAGCAAGGGCATCGCCTCGAGCAGGACGACCAGTTACAACCCCCGGGGAAACGGGCAGGTAGAGAGGGAGAACGGTATGGTATGGAAGACCGTCCTACTGGCCCTGTGGTCCAGGAATCTCCCAGTCTCCCGCTGGCAGGAAGTCCTCCCGGATGCCCTCCACTCCATCCGGTCACGGCTTTGTACCACGACCAACCAGACACCTCACGAACGTCTCCTTGTCTTCCCCAGGAAGTCCTTCTCTGGGACCTCGCTCCCGATCTGGCTGGCAGCTCCCGGACCCATCCTGCTCCGAAAACATGTGCGGGCGCACAAATCGGACCCGTTGGTCGAGAGGGTCCATCTTCTCCACGCTAACCCCCAGTACGCCTACGTGGCATACCCTGATGGCTGGCAAGATACGGTCTCCCTACGAGACCTGGCGCCCGCCGGATCCCCACGCACACCCCAGCCACCAGTCCCACCCTCCCTCCCATTGGTGCACCTTACAACCGCCCCTTCCCAGGAGGATCGGTCCTTCCGCCGGCCCCGTCTAGGCCCCCTCACCCACCGACGCACGCCGCAGACGCTCCCTTCCCAGGTCAACCGTTTTCCACACCAGCGTCGTCTAGGGGTGTCGAAGCTGCCACAGAGATCGAGGCCACACTCCCGGAGCCACAGATGCCTGAGCCTCTACCGGCGTCACCACCAGATCTTCGACGATCACAGAGGACGACCAGGGTCCCCGATCGACTGATTGCTTCATTTTAAAGTGTATACAGTTAATTGTGAATCTGTAAATAGTATGACAATAAGACAAAAACACTGTACGGAGGTATTACAGTACCTCCGTAACTATAATTTCTACCACGTTACCATTTTGTAATATCAAGCCACCACCCCCGCCGGACTCTTTTTTAACAGGGAGTGAATGTGGTAGTCTGTGTAGAGGTATTACGGTACCTGGTAATGCTGGAACACCATTGGTAGACATTGTATGTTTCCTATTGGTCAAGTTGTCTGGTAGCTCCGCCCTGCAAGGCGGGGTATAGGAGCCCGTGCCACCCCAGCAGCCTTCTTTCTGTACCTGAGCTGCTGAGGGAACATCTAGCTTATTAAAGCCTTCAGTTCGACTACAACCTCGCTTTAGTGGTCATTGATCGTGCATCAGTTTACATACACATCAATAAAAAAGGAAGGCTGAGATGGGAATAGGATCATTAAGGAATATACAGGAGAATACCATAATTAATGACCGAGAGGTGGCAGAAATTTTAAACAATTATTTAGGCTTGGTAAAAGCAAATTACTGCGGATGCTGGAGTCTGAAACCAAAGAGAAAATGCTGGAAAATCTCAGCAGGTCTGGCAGCATCTGTAAGGAAGAGCTAACGTTTCGAGTCCAGATGGTCCTTTGTCAAAGGGTCATCTGAGGAAGGTGGAGCACCCGGAGGAAACTCATGCAGACACGGGGTGAAAGTACAAACTCCACACAGACAGTCACCCAAGGTCGGAATTGAACCTGGGTCCCTGGCGCTATGAGGCAGCAGTGCTAACCACTGTGCCGCCATGCCACCCAGATACAGGGCAAAATCTATATCAACAACTTGCACTTTGGAATCAAATGCACAATTTCTAAGTTTGAAGATGAGTCTAAATTGGGGAGGGAGGTGGCAGCGGCTCGTCAGTTGTGAGGACAGCAACAAAGTACATGAGGACATTCGCAGAATGGGCAAATAATTGGGAAATGAAGTTCAACACAGATAAATGTGAGGTTATGCATTTTAGACAGGAGAACAGGGAGGCCTCCTGTTCCTGGGAGGGTGAAGTCTAAATGGGAGGGAGGAGCAAAGGGAGCTTGGAGTACAAAAACATCAGTCACTAAAGGTGGTGCCACAGGTTAGTAAGGCCATAAAAAAGGTAAGCCAAGCACTGCATTTTATTTCTCAGAGGGATAGAATTGAAAAGTAGGGAAGCCAAGCTAAACATGTATTGAACCTTGGTTAGATCACATTTAAAAGTAATGCGAGCAGTTCTGATCACCATATTATAAAAAAGATATAGATACCCTAGAAAGGGTGCAGAGTAAATTTACAAGGACAGTACAGTACCAGTGTACAAATCAGGAAAGTAATGGCAGGCTGGATCCCTCTTGGAAAAGGAAAGACTGGAGGTCTTTAAAACTATGAAAGGTTTTGATAGAGTGGATACAGGGAGAATGCTTCCTCTTGTAGGGAAGCGCATACCTAGAGGCTATCAATATAAGGTAGTCACCAAGAAATCCGCGAGGAAAGTCTGAAGAAACATCTTGACTCAAAGAGTGGTGAGAATGTGGAGCCCACTACCACAGAGAGTGGTTGAAGTGAATAGTCTGTAAGGGGAAGCGAGCATCAGAGAGAGAAGGGAATCAAGGGTCATGATGATTGATTTAGATGAGAAATGAAGGGAGGAAACTTGAGTTGAGCATAAATACCGGAATGGATTGGTTGGGCTGAATGGGAAGTTTCTGTAACGTATTTCCAGTGTAATCCTGCCTCCTGCCCCTCTGCCTTCCTTAAGTCTGGAACAGCCTGCCTAGATGGAAAATGCATAAACCAGGACTTCAACATTAATGGCTCACAACTAGTTAAGTCGTGTGATTTTGAATGACTTCTTCTGTGGTGTCTAATTATAATTGAGGAAACATGCAGGTCTCAGGAACCTCCCCGTAGAGAATGGACAGGCTCTTGTCATTTTGTTCGACAGAGTGAGAAAAGGCTCAAGACCCACCCAGCTGATAGGAATCATTAATACGGGCCACTGGTTGTGATCGGTTCATATTTACAGCCCATTTCATTTCCTATTATGCAAGGCCTTTGAAGGTACTGGAGCTGTGCGTTCTCTATTAACTGGGGTGACATGTACCCATCCCACAGCACTGCTGCATCTTGGGATTTGGGCAAAGGGGCAGACTTCAGCAGAGCAGGAGGAGTCTGTTTTGATTGGCAGTTCTGAAGCGAGGTAAAAGTGTAGCACGCTCTTTGCTCACTCTACGTCTGTATGGGAAAAAGCCAAGAGATGCGAGTTGTCTTTCTCACATCAACGTTTCATCAAGGCCACAGGTTGCTTACTGCGGAAAGTGGTTGAAGGGTCTCTTGACTGACACTGTTTGGAAAGAGCGGGGAGTAACATTTGGTTCTGGCCTGGATTTTGTGGTCAGCTGTGAAGCAAGGGCGCTCGCTGCTGGAATTGAAGAAAACTTCCCACAAATACTCAGTGATCTGTGTGGCGTGATTTCCCTCTTTTCCAACTGCAGTTTGAGGCTGACGCCAAGTCAAGGAGATGTCTTGTCATTCAGCAGCAGTAATGTCAGCAAGCTGATAAGGAACCAGTCACATTGACGCAGTCACACACAGCAAATGAGAAGTTAAAAGCACTGAATATCTTTCACTTTTAATTTAAAGTTTTGGATAGTAAAATAAACGATTAGGATTGAATTCTGATAAAAACTAAAATAAAGATGAGCAAGCTTCAAAAAATATGAATTATTTTTGAGTAATGCAAACTTTATTATCATTATGGAGAATCTAAACAAAATGACCTTTTCAGGGTGAGTAAAGAAGTTTAGAATCATAGAATCTCTACAGTGCAGAAGGAGGCCAGTCAGCCCATTGAGTCTGCACCGATCCTTGAAAAGAGTACCCTCCCTAGGTCTACGCCCCAACCCTATCCCCGTAACCTTTTTGAACACTGAGTGGCAATTTAGCATGGCCAATCCACCTAACCTGCACATCTTTGGACTGTGAGAGGAAACCGGAGCACCCGGAGGAAACCCACGCACACACGGGGAGAACGTGCAAGCTCCACCCAGTCACCCGAGGCCAGAACTGAACCAGGGTCCCTGGCGCTGTGAGTTAAAGCTCACGTGAAAGTTAAAGCTCAGTTGTGGTTCACCTAACAAAGTGTAAACTTTTCAGAGATTTTGCACAGTGAAATGAACAGTGGCACTTTTCATTACTTCATGATTGCAATGGAGGTTAAAATCTGGGCGGTACTCTACAGCAGTGGTTCCCAACCTTGTATATGTCATGGCACACCGCTATACTATCAAATATTTTGAGGCACGCCTATTTTCTCTGTCTTCTTCCCTTACTGGGAACTTTGTTTTAACTTCTCCCTGTCCTCTCTCCTGTTTTATTTTTAACCTCTCCCTGCCTCTCTTGCTTCTCCCGGGGCTTTTGCGCCCGTTTTGAGTTTTCCCTTTTGTGCAGGTGCACGGGGACCTTTGTCTTCAGCTTCAGGTCCCGTTGGTCATCTCCTTGGGTCTGACCAACATAAAGAATCTAAACCACGCACGTACGGCTCTTTCCCAGCCGGCGCCTATCCAAGATTTGTAGGGTCTCGGAGATGCCAACCACAGAGCTGAAGACTAACGTTAGTTTTAGTTTAATTACATTAATTTTGAAGCATTTTGAATCTTTTTTTCGTGGCAGACTTGTGTCCTGTGGCACACTGGTTGGAAATCACTGCACTACAGTGTACTTTCTGGAGACGTGCCGAAACACTGACAGCAACATCTGGATTTCTGGGTTATTCTGCATAAGTACGGGCTCCCCAGGTTCCAGTGGAGTATTGACAGTGAAGGTTGACAGTTTGGGCGTCATTACCACAATTACGTCCAACCCATTATAATCTAGCTAAAATCTGCTGCTCTGTTACATCTTATTTTCATTTAATTAGCTTGATTCATAACTCTAAGGCTGAGAGAAGTGATCTGTTGGATGGTTATTTGTCCATCAGTCAAGAAAGACCAGAGACACAAAGTGAGATCCCACCAGTAATTCTGGTGCATACTTCAACAGCAAAAGAGTTTATTGTTCCTGTGGTCAGCTTTCCCTGATTACCTCATGTATGTCACCAAGCTTCAGTTGGTAGGCAGCATGGGCTGGCCCATAGAGGAGAACTCAGCATTGGGAATGAGAAAGAGCATCGAGATCAAATGTGAATCATAACAACCTGTGTGTGTGAGAGATAGAGGGCAGGATTCTCCGGTAATCGCGTTTGGCGATCGGCCGGGAAATCCCCGTTCCCGACGAAATTGAGGGGGCGGCGCCGCTTTCGCGATGCGCCGCCCCCTCCAAAACGGCACACTTCGACGTATCGACGGCCTCAGGACGTTGCCTGAGGCCCAGCCCTCGATGCTCCGCCCCCGACCGGCCGAGTACCCAACAGCGTGGGACATGTGTGATCTCACCTGTCGGGAGCCCGACTGTGGCGGCTGCGGACTTCGTCCAGCGCCGCCACGTTCGGGGGAGGGTCGATCCGCGGGCAGTGGGGACTTTGGCAGGGGCTGGGGGCACTGTTGGGGAGGTGATCCGGGGGTCGCAATCCAGCCGGGGGGGGGGGGGGGCACTATTTTGCAGGCCGGGTCCGCGAGTGGCCGGCACCATGTTGCATGGCGCAGCCACTGCATGCGCAGCCACGGACCCAGCAATTCTTTGAGTCGTATTGGCAGCTAGAGCCGGGTGCTCTATGCCGCCTTCCTGCTTACCCCCAGCCAAACGGAGGATCGGTGACCGTTTTGCGCGCATTTTCAGTCGTAAAACGCCACCGGCCCCATGCCGGCGTCAGAACATAGCCTGAGAATCGGAGAATCCAGCCCAGAGTGTGTTATATCTAAGAGGGGATGAAAACTATTTCCACTCTTATATACCAGTTTGATGTGATGTCTTGAAATGACAATTGACGATTGCTGATATCATGTGATACAAAGTCACTGCCATCCATTTATTTTCCAAGCTCTCCACCAACAAAATGCTCAGTATCTTCAGCTTCATCTCCTCCGAAATTCAACACATGCAATACATAGATCATAAAATTACTGCTATTATTTTGAAGCTGCCTCAGTCCTAGGCTCTGGAATTCATTTTCTGGACCTGTCTGCTTCTCTGTCCATCTTTCCTCCTCTAGGAGGAAACTTGCCTCTTTCATCAAGCTTTTGGTCATCTGCCCTAATCCCCTTTCTGTGATTTGGGATCAAATTCTGCCCAAAAGGTGCCTCTATGAAGCCCCTTGCGACATTTTACTGCTTGAAGATGCCTATAAATGCAATTTGTTGTTCCCTTATTTCTTATCTTCATATTTTCTCCTCTGTGAAGCTCTTTCTGCTCACCATCCAACCTTGGCTAACATGACAGGCTGGTGACAGGATAGGTTGGTGACCATCCCTTATGTTTGTGCTAGTACTGCTATGTTACCAACTGCAGATGAGGGAGAGAGGCTCCACGGAAAGAAAATAAGCAATCATGAATGCTGTCAGTCACACTGATCATAGCTATAGAACTCATGTGTGCTACTCCAGACATACAAATTACCCAGCCATGGATTAGACCATAAAATGAAGGAGCAGAAGTAGGCCATTCAGCCCATCGAGTCTGCTCCGCCATTCAATGAGATCATGACTGATCTGATGTGAAAATCCTCAACTCCACTTTCCTGCTTTATCCCCATAATCCTAGATTACATTCCCGATTAAAAATCTGTCTCTCTCAGCCTTGATCATACGAATGACCCAGCCCAAAAGCTCTTTCCAGTAAAGAAATCCACCCATTCAGTACCCTCTGAAAGAAGAAATTCCTCTTCATATCTGTCTTAAATGGGAGACCCCATACTCTGAGATTATGCCCTTTGGTCCTAGATTCTCCCACAAGGGGAAACAACTTCTCAGCATCTACCCTGTCACGCCCCGAGATTTCTTTTAACAATTAATAGTTAAACAGTTCTTAAATAAAAGGAAAAACTTGAACTTACTATCTGCATCTGCCACTAATTCCAATTAAGCAACCCATTCAGTTCAAATGCCACTTATAAATAAAGTTAACAAAACTGGTTACTTGATTATCTGTGGAGAGACTTTTGGAGAGTTTCTTTCAAGAAGCAGATCCAGTACACATCTGCTCAATCTAATAGCATTTGGCAAAACTCCTTTTCAGTTTAAAATCCTGGGCTAAATTCCCCCTTTGGGAGACTATGGGCGACATACTCCTGGGAGCAAAATGAGGAAACGATTCCCAATCCTCGGCCATGCAAATTTATGCATGGCGAGGATTGCGAGCGGTTCCTGAGGAAATCCTACTACCATGCAAAGCTCGACCCCGACGTCAGCAAGGGGGTCAGAGCATCGGAAATGGATTGACGCCCCAATTTTCTTCACGATGCTGGATTCTTTGTCTCATCGGCAACTCTGCTACCAGTGGTGAGAGATGGAGAAGTCAGCCCCCTATATCAGACTGCAAAACTACAGGCATTCCTGGCTCTCTCCATTAATTACATCATCTGTATCCCACTCAGTTCCATGACTTGCTTAGCTAGGACTAAATACAATCTCTCATAAATTATCGAAACTCCAGGGAAGCTCCAGAAATCACAACACTATTCCATTAGCTCTTTATCTGTAACCAAGTAAGTGGTTGGAATGAATGATTATGACTCTTTATTTACACTGCCTGTATGTATTTTATACCAGAGTTTTTAATAAAAATTACTGCAACACAATATAAAATATAACATACAACAATTTCCACATTCATCACAAGATTTTTAATCAGTAAGGGAATCTAGAGTTGTGGGGATAAGGAGGGACAGTGGAGCTGAGGATTATCATATCAGATCAATCATGATCTCATTGAATGGCGGAGCAGACTCGATGGGCTGAATGGCCCACTTCTGCTCCTATCTTATGGTCCGATAGTCTTATATACATATAAACGATAAAGGATTCAAGCTAGGAGCTGTATCCATTCTGGCTTATGCACACATCTCTGTCCAAACTAGACTGACTCCTAGATGAAAGTCATGTGTTCTCTTACCTTAGCGTGTGGGTAGTTACTGTATTCAGTCCACATTAACACTCTTTGTGTGAGCCCCTTAGACGACAATATACAGAAATATTTCTCCTCACATATCCTCCGAACAATAAACATAGAATTTATTTTCAGAATTGTTTCATACAACCTGGATCATGTGTTTTGCAACAATTACACAATGTCGGCTGCAGTACTGTGCCAGATTTTGATTTCTGGTTAATCAATATTACTTTCTTTCCAGTAAAAAAAAACAGGACAAATTTCACCTCCAATAATATACATGCTCTCACATGGTACAACAAACTGGGATGTTACAGGTTGAATGGAAGGAAGTCACTACTGAACCTAGTCAGTTGGTAAGGCATCACAGAAAACTAGGGAACAGTCTCACATGATGTGGAGGGTGGGGTGGAGGTCATGGGGGAGGTGATTGAGAATATATACTTGACTTGAAATTAAAGCAGTCCCAGTGGCTGATATGAACTGGAAGTCTGCCCATTGGCCGTTGTGGAAAAGATGAACGGCAGTCAGTAGTTGGGTTGGCCACGCTAAATTGCCCTTAGTGTCCAAAAGGTTTAGGTGGGGTTATTGGGTTACAGGGATAATATGGAGGCGTGGGCTTAAGTAGGGTGCTCCTTCCAAGAGCTGGTGCAGACTCGATGGGCCAAATGGCCTCCTTCTGCACTGTAAAGTCTATGATTCTATGAACTATAAGAACAAAATATCCTAGTGACCATTTTTGACAGGCCACGTACCTTCGAGAACAACAAGATAACCTTGTGAATTACCGTTCAAATAGAAGGAGTCACTAATAACCAGAGGACTATCTTAGGGTGACACAGAAATCATGAAAGCATCTAGTTGTGCGGTAGTCTGTATTAGGGGTATTACGGTACCTAGGTTGGAGGTACCTGATACTGTAAGATCATTGGTGTTGGAGGTACCTGATACTGCAAGATCATTGGTGGAGCCTGCCTGCTGGTTCCGCCCAGAAAGGCGGAGTATAAGAGTCTGCGTTTCCCTAGCTGCTGCATTCTGCACCTGCGCTGCTGGGGGAAACATCTAGTTCAATAAAGCCTTCAATTGTCCTACAATCTCGCTTCGGGAGTTATTGATCGTGCATCAATTTATTGACCTAGATTTGAAGAATGGAGCTCCGCATCAAGCCGGAGTGTCTACAACTTAGCCCACACGGGGCAAACTCTGCGGCGACCTTTAAACACTGGCTGGCGTGTTTCAATGGATACATCAGGACGGCCACAACTACACCCACGGAGGACCAGAAACTGCAAGTTCTCCACTCAAGGGTGAGCCCAGAAATCTACACGCTCATCAAGGACGCGGACGGTTTCGAGGCCGCGATGACCCTGTTAAAAGGACACTACATTCGCCCAGTAAATCAGGTTTACACCCGACATCTCCTAGCTACCAGACGACAAATTCCGGGGGAATCGCTAGACAAATTCTACCGCGCATAGCTAACACTAGGTAGGAACCTATCCGCAAGTTTCAGCCAACGACCACACCAAACTTTTAATCCGGGATGCCTTCGTTGCAGGTATGCTGTCCTCGCAGATCCGCCAGCGGCTGCTGGAAAAGGAGACGCTGGGTCTCAAGGAGGTACGGGCACTTGCAAGCTCCTTAGATGTGGCCTCCCGTAACGCCCGAGCGTACGTCCCCGACCGCGCGGTATCCCCATGGGCAGCTTGGACCCCACCCGCAGCCGATCCCGATGCATCCCCCAACCCCCCACAAGCTTGTGCCGCGTGGCTGCCAGGCAACCCCGGGGAGCCCCGATACTATTTTTGCCGTAAAGCCAAGCACCCCCGGCAACGCTGCCCGGCCCATTCCGCCACTTGCAAGGGCTGTGGGAAGAAGGGGCATTTCGTGGCATTATGCCAGGCCCGGTCGGTTGCCGCTGTCTCTGCAGGCGAACCGGGGCCGCTGCCATTCCCCTCCTCGCAGGCCACGTGCGGCCCGCGGGCGCCGCCATCTTTGGTCCCGCGAGCCACATGCGGACCCCGGGCGGCGCCGTCTTGTCCCCCAGAGGCCACGTGCAATTCGTGGGCGCCGCCACTTTGCCCACCCACGGCCATATGTGACCCGTGGGCGCCGCCATCTTGGCTGGAGTCTCAAGACCCCGATTCGGATGACCGCACACTGCCCAAGGAGACCCATCAGCTTCTGCCACGACTCGCCTCGGTGACACTGGACCAGTCTCGTCCCCGAACTCTTTCGACCGCTACGACGACAGTACTCATCAATGGACACAAGACATCCTGCCTGATCGACTCCGGGAGCACGGAGAGCTTTATCCACCCCAATACGGGGTGCTCCCTCACGAAACACCCAGTTAACCAGAAAATCTCCCTGGCCTCCGGGTCTTACTCTGTGGAGGTCAAGGGGTTCTGCATAGCTAACCTCACAGTCTAGGTAAGAGAGTTCAACAATTTCCAACTCTACGTCCTCCCTCACCTCTGTGCTGCCACACTCCTGGGATTGGACTTCCAATGTAACCTCCAGAGCTTAATTTTTAAATTCGGTGGCCCTATACCCCACCTCACTGTCTGCAGCCTCGCGACCCTCAAGGTTGACCCACCTTCCCTGTTTGCAAACCTCACCCCCGATTGCAAACCCTTCGCCACCAGGAGCAGATGGTACAGTGCCCAGGACCGGACCTTCATCAGGTCGGAAGTCCAGCAGTTACTGAAGGAAGGTATTATCGAGGCTAGCAACAGCCCCTGGAGAGCTCAAGTGATGGTTGTAAAGACCAGGGAGAAGCACAGGATGGTCATCAATTACAGCCAGACCATCAACAGGTATACGCAGCTCGATATGTACCCTCTCCCCCGCATATCTGATTTGGTCAATCAGATTGCACAATATAAGGTCTTTTCCACGGTGGACCTCAAATCCGCCTACCACCAGTTCCCCATTCGCCCGGACAACCGCAAGTACACTGCATTCGAAGCTGATGGGCGGCTCTACCACTTCCTAAGGGTTCCCTTCGGTGTCACAAATGGGGTCTCGGTCTTCCAACTGGTTGACCGGTACGGTTTGCGGGCCACGTTTCCGTACCTCGACAACGTCACCATCTGCGGCCACGACCAGCAGGACCATGACACCAACCTCCGCAAATTCCTCCATACCGCCAGTCTCCTTAACCTGACCTATAACAAGGAGAAATCCGTATTCAGCACCAATCGTCTAGCCACTCTTGGCTACGTAGTGCACGATGGAGTCATAGGCCCCGATCCCGAAAGCATGCGCCCCCTCATGGAGTTTCCCCTCCCCCACTGCTCCATGGCCCTGAAACGTTGCCTGGGGCTTTTCTCATATTACGCCCAATGGGTCCCCAATTATGCGGACAAGGCCCACCCACTAATTCAATCCACGGCTTTCCCCCTGTCGGCGGAGGCCCGCAAGGCTTTCAGTCGCATAAAAGCAGACATCGCAAAGGCCACGATGCACGCAATCGATGAGTCCCTTCCCTTCCAGGTCGAGAGCGACGCATCCGACGTAGCTCTGGCGGCCACCCTCAGCCAGGCGGGCAGGCTCGTGGCCTTCTTCTCACGCACCCTCCATGCCTCCGAAATCCGTCATTCCTCCGTTGAAAAGGAGGTCCAAGCCACAGTAGAAGCTGTGCGGCATTGGAGGCACTACCTGGCCGGCAGGAGATTCACGCTCCTCACTGACCAACGGTCGGTAGCTTTCATGTTCGATAATGCACAGCGGGGCAAGATAAAGAACGATAAGATCTTACGGTGAAGGATCGAGCTCTCCACCTACAACTACGAGATCTTGTATCGTCCCGGGAAGCTCAACGAGCCTCCTGATGCCCTATCCCACGGCACATGTGCCAACGCACAAGTGGACCGACTCCGGACCCTTCACGATGACCTCTGACACCCGGGGGTCACTCGTTTCTTCCATTTTATCAAAACCCGCATCCTGCCCTCTCCATCGAGGAGGTCAGGACCGTCACCAGGAACTGCCAAATCTGCGCGGAGTGCAAGCTGCACTTCTACCGGCCAGAGAAAGCACACCTGATGAAGGCTTCCCGCCCTGTTGATCGCCTCAGCATGGACTTCAAAGGACCCCTCCCCTCCACCGACCGCAACACGTACTTCTTGAACGGGATTGATGAGTACTCCTGGTTCCCGTTCGCCATCCCCTGTCCCGACATGACCGCCACCACCGTCATCAAGGACCTCCATAGCATCTTTACCCTGTTCGGTTTCCCCGCCTACGTCCACAGCGATAGGGGGTCCTCCTTCATGAGCGATGAGCTGCGCCAATTCCTGCTCAGCAAGGGCATTGCCTCAAGCAGGACTACCAGCTACAACCCCCGGGGAAACGGGCAGATGGAGAGGGAGAACGGAACGGTCTGGAAGACTGTCCTACTGGCCTACGATCCAAGAATCTCCCAGTCTCCCACTGGCAGGAGGTCCTCCCCGATGCACTCCACTCCATTCGATCACTACTGTGCACCACAACCAACGAAACACCTCATGAACATCTCCTTGTCTTCTCTAGGAAGTCCTCCTCCGGGACCTCGCTCCCAACCTGGCTGGCAGCTCCTGGACCCATTCTGCTCCGCAAACACGTGCGGGCGCACAAGTCGGACCTGTTGGTCAAGAGGGTACATCTCCTTCATGCTAACCCTCAGTACGCCTATGTGGCGTATTCCGACGGCCGACAGGATACGGTCTCCCTCCACGACCTGGCTCCCGCTGGATCCCCACCCACACCCCCACCACCAACCCCACCCACCCTCCCACCGGCACACCCCACTGCTGCACCTTTCCCAGGGGGATCGGTCCTTCCACTGGTCCCACCCAGGGGCGATGAAGCTGAAGACGCCATGATTCCGGAGTCATGGATGCCCGAGCCGGCGCCTGCATTACTGCCGAGACTGCGACGATCACAGAGGACGACCAGGGCCCCCGATCGACTAATAGCTTCATTATGAAATGTATCTATAAATAAATACCGGTAAATAATTTGTGTGACATGTAAAAAGACAAAACACAGTACCACCGACGGGTACCGCCATAACCTCCACCACTGTACAACGCAAGACCACCACCCCCACCGGACTGTTTTTAACAGGGGGTGAATGTGGTAGTCTGTATTAGGGGTATTACGGTACCTAGGTTGGAGGTACCTGATACTAGTTCAATAAAGCCTTTAATTGTCCTACAATTTCGCTTCGGGAGTTATTGATCGTGCATCAATTTATTGAACTAGATTTGAAGAATGGAGCTCCGCATCAAGCCGGAGTGTCTACAACTTAGCCCCCACGGGGCAAACTCTGCGGCGACCTTTAAACACTGGCTGGCGTGTTTCAACGGATACATCAGGACGGCCACAACTACACCCACGGAGGACCAGAAACTGCAAGTTCTCCACTCAAGGGTGAGCCCAGAAATCTACACACTCATAAAGGACGTGGACGGTTTTGAGGCCACGTTGACCCTGTTAAAAGGACACTACATTCGCCCAGTAAATCAGGTTTACGACCGACATCTCCTAGCTACCAGACGACAAATTCCGGGGGAATCGCTGGACGAATTCTACCGCGCATTGCTAGTACTAGGTAGGAACTGTGTCTGTCCGCAAGTTTCAGCCAACGACCACACCGAACCTTTAATCCGGGACGCCTTCGTTGCAGGTATGCTGTCCTCGCAGATTCGCCAGCGGCTGCTGGAAAAGGAGACGCTGGGTCTCAAGGAGGCACAGGCACTCACAAGCTCTTTAGACGTAGCCTCCCGCAACGCCCGAGTGTACATCCCCGACAGCGCCGTATCCCCATGAGCAGCGTGGACCCCACCCGCAGCCGATCCCGACGCATCCCCCAACCTCCCATAAGCTTGTGCCGCGCGGCTGCCATCAAGTTCCATCAAGCTGCATCAAGTTGCTAAGAAGAACTTGCATTTATGTAATACCCTATATCTTCTTATATCTCTTGGCAGCTTCCCAAAGTGTTTCACATTGAATAAATTACATAGTGAGGTTACTGTTGCCATGCGAATAAATGTGGCAGCCATCTTACAAATGGTAAGGCCTCACGAATAGCAGTGAGATTAATGAAAAATTAATCTGTTTTTGGTCATGTTGGTTGAGGGAGGACTGTTAGCCAAGGGACTAATAGTACTCACTGCTGTTCTGTGAATAATGCACAGGACTTCTTGAGTCCAGCTGAACCACTGACGCAAGCGGGCAAGGCTTAAGATTAATGTTTCATCCGAGGGATAACACTTCTGACTGTGCACTGCGCAGGCTGATGCACTGCAACCTTCTCAGGCAGGAGTATCACCAACCAAGTCAAATTGGCACTTTTTGGCCATTCCTATTTCCACCATATTAACGAGATGTCAGCTCCACGCTCGAAATGAACTCTAGCTACCTGACAGACCAAAACGTCAATTCTTTGGGGAAAGTATAAATTGGATTTGAGTCCGAAGAATTGAATTCAGCATGACTGTGGGAACAGAGGTAGCTGGAGTGGTTTGACATCAGGTAGAAATTCAATTGTGGTACTAACACAAGAAAAGATCAATTCGGAAAGTGTTTGATAGCTTGAAGGTCCAATTCAGACCCAAGCGACAGTGCATTTGATAAATGAGAAAGCTCAGGAAATTACCTTTTGTTGTAACGCAAAGGCAAATGGTTAAAAGACAGCAATAAGCAATTACTTGAACAAAATGTACAACTTAGATCCTTTCAAATACAACAGCAATTTTGTTTTCGATGCCATAAAAATAGACTTTGATGTCTCTAAGTCCTGAAATTGAAAGATTTCTTTAAAAACATGAAATTTTAGCTCTTTTGTATTCTCACTTAATTTCGTACTGCAGAAGCTCTTTGCTAAAGCTTCTCAGCTTCAATGAAGCTGCCATATCACAAGCTCCAGCGATAACATCAAAGGGATAAAATTTGCTCTCAATTCTTAATTATTGCTCGTGATCTATTACAAGCTAATCTGGACGATCTGGAACACACGGCTTCAAAAATGGTGCCGGTTAAAAGGAAAGGTCTGGAAATTTGTTTTCCTTTTATCCATTCAAAATGGACTTTATTAGCCGCCAAGTATATGATTACATTCAGTCCAGCCCCTCACAGGCTGGGAAATGAGAACGAGGACCTCTTGTCATCTTTTATTCTGCAGGAGGCTTTTGAAAAGAGGAGCTCTCATTCTGAAAGCAAAGTAGTTCACTCTGTGTCATCAGGGTACTGCAGCTTTGTAAAGACCTAGCTGACCTAGTTGATGAAGGCCATCTCTTTCTATCTTGACCATGCCTTGCTGAATCAAAAAAGGGGACAAATTACTGTAGTCTTAGTATCATTACATGTTACCAAAGCACCATTTTGTTTCAATTAGGATTCATTTGTTTTCCGTGCTCAGGCAAACATTTAACCACACACATGGCAGCATGCAACACAGAAGGTGCCATTCTACCCATCATGCTTGTGCAAGCCCTCTGAAAGAGCTGTCCAATGAGTGCCACCCTCCAGCTCTTTCTTCATGGCTTTTCTTCTCCGAGTGTATAACCTATTCTCTTTTGAAAGCTACTACTGAATCTGCTATTTTTAAACCACAAATAAAATATGAAATGATATTGAGCGATTTTATTATGAAGATAAATTTTGTGTTCTGCGATGAATGTTATACTTTTTACGTTCTAGTGGTCGCCTTCACCTTGGTCAAACAAAATGGGCCCCATAATTAATTCTGTCCGGAGTTTAAAACTATTGTCGCGGTTCAGTAACTTGACTGTGACTCTTGAGGTACTGTTATTGTCATGATATGCACTCAATGAGATACAGACAGACATTGACAGACACCCAGTATAGCCAATCAACACACAGGACAGAACACAACCAATCACCAGGCAGAACACTAGAGGGTGGTCTCCCACTATAAAACACACGAGGCATCAGCACTCTGCCTTTTTCCACTGGTGACAACTGTAGTGACAGTCAGGGTGTATATATCAGTTAGTAGTTCCTACACGTGTCTCAGAGCTAGTCTGGTCTAGTTAGTTATAACAAGTACGCTTAGATTAGTAGAGTGTCAAACCCACAGCGAACTGTGTGCACTGCTTAACAAGTTCAATAAAGCGTATTGAACCAACACCACAGTTTGGAGTCTACTTTCAAGTACAACTGCATCCAGTTGCAGTCCGTGTTACCCCAGGGTGAATAACACGACAGTTATAAAAGCTGCACCTCCCGTCTCACCTGGATTGTGAGGAACCTTGTCGGAGAATGAGGAAAACTCTTTACTTTGGAGTCAATCAAGATGGCTGCTTCCCGGAGATTATTTTAAAGATAACGTTGGCTAATGTCTGGGAGTAGACAATCTGTCACTGTCTCAGTCAGAGAACACTGAAGGATGGTGGAAAAAAAATATCTTTCGGACAAAATTATCCGGCCAAATAAGGAAGGAAGATCATTTAAGTAGTTTGGATGATTTGGGTTCTGCTCGGGCTGTAGGGAGTGGTGGGGGTTGGACAGGGGGTGGGTTTTGGGGTCAGGGTGGGTGGGTTAGGGCTCGAGCACAGCCGGCGCCATCAGTTCTGGTGCGGCCGGAGCTGCTCGTCCGCCCTGCGCAGGCGCAGCCCAGGACTCGGCCATTCTCCGGCCGTGGTTCACGCGGCACCGACGCTAGCCCCTCACCGGTACCGGAATCAGTGAGGTATTCGTACCGATTTTCCTGTCGTGAACCACCCGTGGATTCTCCGTTGGAGCCGGCACTTAGCCGCAGGAACGGAGAATTCCGCCCTAAGTCTTTATTCCTTTCTTTTCGGTTTTCTTTCTTCTCCCGCCTCCTTTCTTGGGTGTTCCTTTGGCAAATACTATTCCCAGACAAGGGGAGGGGGTATTTGACATTTCGTCTGTCCCAATGCTATCCCACTGAAACACGCCAGCAGAATGGCCGAGCTTGACTCTTCCACCAATTTGCCCTTTCCCTCGGAAGGTGGGAGAACGAGGCACCTAAGCTCCGGTTGTTAAGTCTCCATGGTAACAGTTTGATGTCAGGAGCTCAGCTTATGGATGATCACGGCACTAAAACTGGGTCACACCACTCCATGACGCAGCTGCAGGGCTTCGCTGTAATGTGGCTGGTTACACTGCCGGCACGTCTACCAGCATTGACGAGAGGACATCAAAATGAAATATTAACTCTATTTCTGTCACCACAGATGCTGTCCGCCCAACTGAATGATTCCAGCATTTCACGTTTTTATTTCACATTTCCATCATCCACAGTATTTTTCTGTTGTCATATTAAGTATCCTTTGATTCCAGTGAAACTCCAAAAGATGGTCAGATTCTTTTCTCACCAAAGTTCCCAGGGGCACTGCCAGGTTGGCACCGCTAAAGTGCCAAGCTCACATTTTTGTGCACGTGTGAGCTGGCCTGGGTTGCCTTGTGTGGGTGTTGGGGGGGCTTGCGGGAGGGGGTGTCGGGGGGGGCCCCGGAGGTCCCTCCCATATTGTGCTCAGGCATGGGGGGGGAGGTCGGGGGTCGGGGATTGTTTAGGGGCCTCGGAGATCTGGACACCGTTTTTAAGCGGCGTCCTGATCTCTCGCTACAATGGGGAGTTCCGGCGAGCAGAGCTCCCCTCTGTGAAAAACGGGGCTGTGTGTGGCCTCGGCAATGCATTCAGGCCTCTTATTCAACGCGCGTCGGGAAACACGCGGTGAAACGGGCACGTCATGGGGCTTTGTTCCCCTTTGGGAGAATCGTGCCCTCTATCTTATCTCACTGAGTATATATGTGGCAATCTACTGTACAATGAAACAGAAATCATATCATAAAATACAAAGAATTTACAGCACAAAAATAGGCCATTTCGCCCAACTCACTCATTCTGCTCTTCCTCTTCCTGCTCTACTTCATTTACCCCAATCAGCATAAACCAATCCTCTCTCTCACCTTCTTATCAGCCTGCCTCTTGAATGCAGAAATTGTGATTATTTTTGTGCAAGGATTTTGTTTTGTGATTTTGCAGAGATGGAGAAAGGTGAGCTGCTGGGCTGTGGAGAACCCCTGAGGAGTTCAAAGTGAAGATGGAAAAAATATTCTAATTGAAAACTATTTCAAAAAGGCTAACGTAAAATTGTCTTTTTTAAGAACAGCAGGGCCCTAAGTTGGAAAAAATGTAAACTTGCCTTCACATCGTTGCTTTAAAAAGAGAATCCAATAAATTGCCCACTAGTTGGCAATAAATTGGCAGCATGGTAGCACATGGACAGCACGGTAGCACAAGCGGATAGCACTGTGGCTTCACAGCGCCTGGGTCCCATGTTCGATTCCCCACTGGGTCACTGTCTGTGCGGAGTCTGCACGTTCTCCCCGTGTGTGCGTGGGTTTCCTCCGGGTGCTCTGGTTTCCTCCCACAGTCCAAAGACGTGCAGGTTAGGTGGATTGGCCATGGTAAATTGCCCTTAGTGTCCAAAAGGGTTGGGAGGGGTTATTGGGTTACGGGGATAGGGTGGAAGTGAGGGCTTAAGTGGGTCGGTGCAGACTCGATGGGCCGAATGGCCTCCTTCTGCACTGTATGTTCTATTTTCTATGTATGTAATGGCATCTGCAAATCTGATCTCGGCGCGGCACTTATTTTGAGAATGCTGTGGGACTCCAGCACCACTCAGGCATTCCAAACTTAGAGCCGGTGATATCCCAACACTGAGTGACATTAACATTTTATTACAAGAGTGCACTGCTCTCCCAGCAGGCAATCTTTTTCATCCCTGAAATAAAAGCCTGAAATGATTTCCTGCTGTGAGGACACCTTACTCTCCCAATAAATGTTAGTGTCACTCAACGCTAAAAGTAGCGAGTTCTGGGTTTGGCAGATAGCATTCTCCCATCTGAGTGTGGGTGCAGCCAAGATCAGGGGCGGGATTCTCCGACCCCCCGCCGGGTCGGAGAATCGCCGGGGGCTGGCGTGAATCCCGCCCCCGCCGGTTGCCGAATTCTCCGGCACCGGATATTCGGCGGGGGTGAGAATCTCGCCGCGCCGGTTGGCGGGCCCCCCCCGCGGCGATTCTCCGGCCCGCGATGGGCCGAAGTCCCGCTGCTGGAATGCCTGTCCCGCCGGCGAGAATCAAACCACCTCTCTTACCGGCGGGACAAGGCGGCGCGGGCGGGCTCCGGGGTCCTGGGGGGGGCGCGGGGCGATCTGGCCCCGGGGGGATGCCCCCACGGTGGCCTGGCCCGCGATCGGGGCCCACCGATGGCGGAGGCGGAAAAGATCCCCTCCACTGCGCATGCGCGGGGATGCCGTGAGCGGCCGCTGACACTCCCGCGCATGCGCAGCCCGGCAATGTCATTTCCACGCCAGCTGGCGGGGCACCAAAGGTCTTGCCCGCCAGCTGGCGGGGCGGAAATCAATCCGGCACGGGCCTAGCCCCTCAAGGTCAGGGCTTGGCCGCTCAAGATGCGGAGGATTCTGCACCTTTGGGGTGGCGCGATGCCGGACTGATTTGCGCCATCTTTGGCGCCGGTCGGCGGACATCGCGCCGATTATGGAGAATTTCACCCCTGATACCCAACACACAGGATAGTGTTGGATTCTGCCTTTCAAAGGGTGAGTTTGTATTTCATAATTTGTTCTTCCTTTCTCTCTTAAAGCCAGTGACTTGTGCTGGCAGATGTTCAGTGACATTTGCAGCCTCCACCAGTCAGATGGGATCCTGTACGACCACTAGAGAGGACTGACAGGGTCATCCTAAACATAAGACCATAAGACAAAGGAGCAGAACCAGGCCACTCAGCCCATCAAGTCTGCTGCGCTACTCAATGCGATTATGGTTGATCTGACAATCCTAAACTCGCCTTTCCCGCCACATTCCCATAACCCTTGATTCCCTTACTGATTATAAATCTGTCTATCTCTGCATTGAACAAATTCAATGATCCAGCTTCTACAGCCCTCTGTGGTAAAGATTTCCACAGATTCACTACCCTCTGAGAGAAGAAATTCCTCCTCATCTCTTGTTTAAATGGACGTCCCCTCACTCTGAGATGATGTCTCTGGTCCTGGACTCGCCCTGCGTAGTGTTGAATCAAGAACACAAAACTTTGTTAACGAACAAAACTATAAATTTATTATACTACTAATTAAGATTTGTTCACATTCTTAAATAGAAGGTTTCTATATTAAACTATGCTATCGCTAACAAACAGAACTCTCAAGTACACAACTGCTCTCTCACGCCTCACCATCTTCTCTAACCTTCTGTCCCACAAGGCTCAGCGTAATCCCTTATATACTCATACTAGCTCCCTCTAGTGTCTGTCTGTATACATTTCATTAACCCATGCATTGCCTTCATGTTTGATAATTTTTTAAATAATCTTTATTGTCACTAGTCGGCTTACATTAACACTGCAAGGAAGTTACTGTGAAAATCCCCAGTCGCCACACTCCGGCGCCTGTTCAGGTACACAGAGGGAGAATTCAGAATGTCTAAATTACCTAACATCACGTCTTTCAGGACTTGTGGGAGGAAACCGGAGCACCCGGAGGAAACCCACGCAGACACAGGGAGAATGTGCAGACTCCGCACAGACAGTGACCCAAGCTGGGAATCGAACCTGGGACAATGGCACTGTGAAGCAACACTGCTACCCATTGTTCTACCATGCCACCCGCATTTTCTGTTTCGATTTTAGATTTTTAAATGATGAGTATTTACCGGCGCAATCTCAACTTTTTCTGGTTTTTCTACTCCCTCTTTATTATTATTTGGTCAACTTTTGTTGGTTTTTAAAACTTTCCCAATCCTCTGGCTTACTAATAATCTTTGCCTATTAAATATTTTTTCTTCCAGTTTAATACTATCCTTCACTTCCATGGTTGACCATAGTTGAATTATCCCCTTCCTAGAATCCTTCTTTTTCATTGGGATATTTTTTGCTGTGAGTCATTAACTATTTTCAGAATTGCCTGCATTGGTGATCTACCACCATTCCTGCTAAACTCCTTTCCAAATGCATTCCAGCCAACTCTTCCCGCATTCCTTTATAATTACCCTTATTTAAGTGTAGCATAGTTGTTTCTGACCCAAGCTTCTCACTTTCAAATTGAATGATCCCTTTTTTTTTAAATAATATTTTATTGAAAATTTTTGGTCAACCAACACAGTACATTGTGCATCCTTTACACAACATTGTAACAATACAGATAATAATGACCTTTTTTATTTAAACAAGAACAACAAAAAAAACAAAACAAACAACAACAAATAAATAAATATCAAATAACAAAAATAAAAACTAGCCCTAATTAGCAACTGCCTTGTCTCAGGCCACCCCCCCCCCCACACACCCCCATCCCTCCCCCCCCCCCCCCCCAAGTCCTGGGCTGCTGCTGCTGCCTTCTTTTTTTTTCCCCCATCTATCTTTCCGCAAGATATTCGACGAACGGTTGCCACCGCCTAGTAAACCCTTGAGCCGACCCCCTTAGGACGAAGTTAATCCGCTCTAACTTTATGAACCCCGCCATATCATTTATCCAGGTCTCCACCCCCGGGGGCTTGGCTTCTTTCCACATTAGCAATATTCTGCGCCGGGCTACTAGGGACGCAAAGGCCAAAACATCGGCCTCTCTCGCCTCCTGCACTCCCGGCTCTTGTGCAACCCCAAATATAGCCAACCCCCAGCTTGGTTCGACCCGGACTCCTACTACTTTCGAAAGCACCTTTGTCACCCCCATCCAAAACCCCTGTAGTGCCGGGCATGACCAAAACATATGGGTATGATTCGCTGGGCTTCTCGAGCACCTCGCACACCTATCCTCCACCCCAAAAAATTTACTGAGCCGTGTTCCAGTCATATGTGCCCTGTGTAATACCTTAAACTGAATCAGGCTTAGCCTGGCGCACGAGGACGACGAGTTTACCCTGTTTAGGGCATCTGCCCACATCCCCTCCTCGATCTCCTCCCCTAGCTCTTCTTCCCATTTCCCTTTTAGTTCGTCCATCATAGTCTCCCCTTCGTCTCTCATTTCCCTATATATATCCGACACCTTACCGTCCCCCACCCATTTCTTTGAGATGACTCTGTCCTGCACCTCTTGTGTCGGGAGCTGCGGGAATTCCCTCACCTGTTGCCTTGCAAAAGCCCTCAATTGCATGTACCTGAATGCATTCCCTTGGGGCAACCCATATTTCTCGGTCAGCGCTCCCAGACTCGCGAACTTCCCATCCACAAATAGATCTTTCAATTGCGTTATACCTGCTCTTTGCCACATTCCATATCCCCCATCCATTCCCCCCGGGGCAAACCTATGGTTGTTTCTTATCGGGGACCCCCCCAATGCTCCGGTCTTTCCCCTATGTCGTCTCCACTGTCCCCAAATCTTCAGTGTAGCTACCACCACCGGACTCGTGGTATAGTTCCTTGGTGAGAACGGCAATGGGGCTGTCACCATAGCCTGCAGGCTGGTCCCCCTACAGGACGCCCTCTCTAATCTCTTCCACGCCGCTCCTTCCTCCTCTCCCATCCACTTACTCACCATTGAAATATTAGCGGCCCAATAATACTCACTTAGGCTCGGTAGTGCCAGCCCCCCCCTATCCCTACTACGCTGTAAGAATCCCTTCCTCACTCTCGGAGTCTTCCCGGCCCAAACAAAACCCATGATACTCTTTTCTCTCCTTTTGAAAAAAGCCTTCGTGATCACCACCGGGAGGCACTGAAACACAAAGAGGAATCTCGGGAGGACCACCATCTTAACCGCCTGCACCCTCCCTGCCATTGACAATGCTACCATATCCCATCTCTTGAAATCTTCCTCCATCTGTTCCACCAACCGCGTCAAATTTAGCCTGTGCAATGTGCCCCAATTCTTAGCCATCTGGATCCCCAGGTAACGAAAGTCTCTTGTTACCTTCCTCAACGGTAGGTCTTCTATTTCTCTACTCTGCTCCCCTGGATGCACCACAAACAGCTCACTCTTCCCCATGTTCAATTTATACCCTGAAAAATCCCCAAACTCCCCAAGTATCCGCATTATTTCTGGCATCCCCTCCGCTGGATCCGCCACATATAGTAGCAGATCATCCGCATATAAAGATACCCGGTGTTCTTCTCCTCCCCTAAGTATTCCCCTCCATCTCTTGGAACCTCTCAGCGCTATCGCCAGGGGCTCAATCGCCAGTGCAAACAGTAATGGGGACAGAGGACATCCCTGCCTTGTCCCTCTATGGAGCCGAAAATATGCCGATCCCCGTCCATTCGTGACCACACTCGCCACTGGGGCCCTATACAACAGCTGCACCCATCTAACATACCCCTCTCCGAACCCAAATCTCCTCAACACCTCCCACAGATAATCCCATTCCACTCTATCAAATGCTTTCTCGGCATCCATCGCCACTACTATCTCCGTTTCACCCTCTGGTGGGGCCATCATCATTACCCCTAACAACCTCCGTATGTTCGTGTTCAGCTGTCTCCCCTTCACAAACCCAGTTTGGTCCTCATGAACCACCCCTGGGACACATTCCTCTATTCTCATTGCCATTACCTTGGCCAGGACCTTGGCATCCACATTTAGGAGGGAAATTGGTCTGTAGGACCCGCATTGTAGCGGGTCCTTTTCCTTCTTTAAGAGAAGCGATATCGTTGCTTCAGACATAGTCGGGGGCAGTTGTCCCCTTTCCTTAGCCTCGTTAAAGGTCCTCGTCAGTAGCGGGGCGAGCAAGTCCAAATATTTTCTGTAAAATTCAACTGGGAATCCGTCCGGTCCCGGGGCCTTTCCCGTCTGCATGTTCCTAATTCCTTTCACCACTTCTTCTACCGTGATCTGTGCTCCCAGTCCCACCCTTTCCTGCTCCTCCACCTTGGGAATTTCCAGCCGATCCAAAAAATCCATCATTCTCTCCCTCCCATCCGGGGGTTGAGCTTCATACAATTTTTTATAAAATGTCTTGAACACTTCATTCACTCTCTCCGCTCCCCGCTCCGTCTCTCCATCTTCGTCCCTCACCCCCCCTATTTCCCTCGCTGCTCCCCTTTTCCTCAATTGGTGTGCCAGCAATCTGCTCGCCTTCTCTCCATATTCATACTGTACACCCTGCGCCTTCCTCCATTGTGCCTCTGCAGTGCCTGTAGTCAGCAAGTCAAATTCCACATGCAGCCTTTGCCTTTCCCTATACAGTCCCTCCTCCGGTGCTTCCGCATATTGTCTGTCCACCCTCAAGAGTTCTTGCAGCAACCGCTCCCGTTCCTTACTCTCCTGCTTCCCTTTATGTGTCCTTATTGATATCAGCTCCCCCCTAACCACCGCCTTCAACGCCTCCCAGACCACTCCCACCTGAACCTCCCCATTGTCATTGAGTTCCAAGTACTTTTCAATGCATCCCCTCACCCTTAGGCACACCCCCTCATCCGCCATTAGTCCCATGTCCATTCTCCAGGGTGGACGCCCTCTTGTTTCCTCCCCTATCTCCAAGTCTACCCAGTGTGGGGCATGATCCGAAATGGCTATAGCCGTATATTCCGTTCCCCTCACCCTCGGGATCAATGCCCTACCCAACACAAAAAAGTCTATGCGTGAATAGACTTTATGGACATAGGAGAAAAACGAGAACTCCTTACTCCTAGGTCTACTGAATCTCCACGGGTCCACCCCTCCCATCTGCTCCATAAAATCCTTAAGCACCTTGGCTGCTGCCGGCCTCCTACCAGTCCTGGACTTCGACCTATCCAGCCTTGGTTCCAACACCGTGTTAAAGTCTCCCCCCATTATCAGCTTTCTGGTCTCTAGGTCTGGGATGCGTCCTAGCATTCGCCTCATAAAATTGGCATCGTCCCAGTTCGGGGCATACACGTTTACCAAAACCACCATCTCTCCCTGTAATTTGCCACTCACCATCACGTATCTGCCCCCGTTATCCGCCACTATAGTCTTTGCCTCGAACATTACCCGCTTCCCCACTAATATAGCCACCCCCCTGTTTTTCGCATCCAGCCCCGAATGGAACACCTGCCCTACCCATCCTTTGCGTAGCCTAACCTGGTCTATCAGTTTCAGGTGCGTTTCCTGTAACATAACCACATCTGCTTTAAGTTTCTTAAGGTGTGCGAGTACTCGTGCCCTCTTTATCGGCCCGTTAAGCCCCCTCACGTTCCACGTGATCAGCCGAGTTGGGGGGCTTCCCACCCCCCCCCCCCCCCCCTTGCCGGTTAGCCATCATCTTTTTCCAGCTTCTCACCCAGTTCCCACGCAGCTGTATCTCTCCCAGACGGTGCCCCCCCCGCCCATCCTTTCCCGTACCCACTCCCCCCTTTCCCCAGCAGCAGCAACCCAGTAATTCCCCCCTCCCCCCCCCCCCCCCCCCGCTAGCGTAATTACTCCCCCCATGTTGCTCCCAGAAGTCAGCAAACTCTGGCTGACCTCGGCTTCCCCCCGTGATCACGGCTCGCACCGTGCGACGCCCCCTCCTTCCTGCTTCTCTATTCCCGCCATAATTATCATAGCGCGGGAACCAAGCCCGCGCCTCTCCCTCGGCCCCGCCTCCCATGGCCAACGCCCCATCTCCTCTCCCTCCCCACCTCCCCCCATCACCACCTGTGGGAGAAAGAAAAGTTACCATACCGCAGGATTAAATCATAAAACCCCTCTTCGCCCCCCCCCACTCGTCCCACCACTTTGTCCAAACGTTCATTTTCGTAATCCAATCATTCCAATTTTTCTTCTACAATAAAAGTCCACGCTTCATCCGCCGTCTCAAAGTAGTGGTGCCTCCCTTGATATGTGACCCACAGTCTTGCCGGTTGCAGCATTCCAAATTTTATCTTCTTTTTGTGAAGTACCGCTTTGGCCCGATTAAAGCTCGCCCTCCTTCTCGCCACCTCCGCACTCCAATCTTGATAGACGCGGATCACCGCGTTCTCCCATTTACTACACCGAGTTTTCTTCGCCCATCTAAGGACCATTTCTCTATCCTTAAAACGGAGGAATCTCACCACTATGGCTCTGGGAGTTTCTCCTGCTCTCGATCCTCGCACCATAACTCGGTATGCTCCCTCCACCTCCAACGGACCTGTCGGGGCCTCCGCTCCCATTAACGAGTGCAGCATCGTGCTCACATATGCCCCGACGTCCGCCCCCTCCACACCTTCAGGAAGGCCAAGAATCCTCAAGTTGTTCCTCCTTGCGTTGTTTTCCAGTGCCTCCAACCTCTCCACAGATCGTTTCTGGTGTGCCTCCTGTATCTCCGACTTCACCACCAGGCCCTGTATATCGTTCTCATTCTCTGCTGCTTTCGCCTTCACGACCCGAAGCTCCTGCTCCTGGGTCTTTTGTTCCTCTTTCAGCCCTTCAATCGCCTGTAATATCGGGGCCAACAACTCTTTCTTCATTTCCTTTTTTATCTCCTCCACGCAGCGTTTCAAGAACTCTTGTTGTTCAGGGCCCCATATGAAACTGCCACCTTCCGACGCCATCTTGGTTTCTGCTTGCCTTCCTTGCCGTTGTTCCAAAGGATCCGCTGCAATCCGGCCACTTTCCTCTCCTTTTTCCATCCGTGTCCAGGGGGAACACCCTTCTGGTTTACCGCACGGTGTTTTTAGCCGTTAAAATTGCCGTTGGGGCTCCTATCAAGAGCCCAAAAGTCCGTTCCACCGGGAGCTGCCGAAACGTGCGACTCAGCTGGTCATCGCCGCACCCGGAAGTCAAAATTGAATGATCCCTGATTGCATCCATAACATATTGTTCTAGGAAGTTGTCCCAAATACATTCTGAGTTCGTCCTCAAGGCTACCTCTGGCAATTTGATTTTCCCAATCTACAATGAATGGTGGCACCTCTGAGAATGCCACAGGCTGCGTCATCCTAGATTTTTCACTTGTTTCTTTGGAGTGGGGCGTCAAAACCAAGATCTCCTGACTCCAGGGTGAGAGTCCAAGGCTGACACAGTGAGTCCTGGCAGGCCGTCTATCTCTGGTGGTTTAATATCGCAGCCAGGTTTAAACATGTCCTTTCCTGACATCCCCGCACGTGCACAAATTTCTAGAAGGAGTCAGCGGATAGTGATCAGAAGCAGGCTGATTTTTCTTCTCCCCTCCCTAGCCCGTGGATACCAAAGTCAATTGTCCAAGCTGAATTCCCTTAAATTTTCATCAACTGCGGGGTGGGGAAGAGCCTTTGAGTTTGTAACCTAACACCTTTCTGTGCCTGTGTGCGACTCTCAAGTAGACCTTTCATTGGAGCAATTAAAACAAATCGTGAACAGGGCCACATTCCACACCAAAGTGGCCCCTAAAATAAATAAAATTGTGAGTAGATACATTGCAGATATCAATGGTATCAATGCCTCCTCACCCTGTTCCTTGGTTTCAGACTAAACATTGGTCGAAATTCAAGTGGACGGCACGGTAACACAGTGAGTCGCGATCAATTTGACTGGAGACAAAATTGAATCCAAACTGAGGCTTTATTAGTATCAGATGTGTGGCCTCCCACAGCAGCTGGCGAAATGGTTGCGAGCTGGAGGCCACGCATATTTATACCCCGCCTCCTGGGCGGAGATAGCATGCAGGGGCCACAGGTGAACCTGTAGTGCAGGTTCTACCGTACAACCGCAAATATCAGAACACAGTGGTTTACCACATTCACCCCCTGTTAAAATTGAGTCCGGCGGGGGTGGTGGAGAACTATATACAATTAGAAATTTTAATATTTACAGAGCAGTAAAAAAAATGTCTCTGGTCATCCAGCGGGCCGGTCAGAAGTTCAGCCGGTCCGGTGCCTTGATGGTTCTTTGAGATCGATGAAGCGGTAACGGCGATGTTGGCACTGTCGTGGTCGAAGTTGACTCTGGGAGCGTGCCGAAATCCTCTTCATCAATGGGGGTGGGCAGGGGGAGGACGGACGATGATGGGGGCAGCGGGGGAGGGGAGGGTGGTGCCGGGGGCAACGGGGGTGGTGTGGGGGTGGAACCTGCTGGTGCCAGGTCCCTGAGGGAGACGGTATCCTGGCGGCCGTCGGGGAACGCCACGTAGACGTACTGTGGATTTGTGTGGAGCAAGTGCACCCTCTCCACCAACGGATCCGCCTTGTGGAGCCGCACATGTTTACGGAGAAGCACGGTTCCCGGAGCTGTAAGCCAAGTTGGGAGCGATACCCCGGATGTGGACTTCCTGGGGAAGGCAAAAAGACGTTCATGTGGTGTACTGTTAGTGGCAGTGCAGAGTAATGAGCGAATGGAATGTAGTGCATCAGGGAGGACCTCTTGCCAGCGGGAGGCCGGGAGATTCCTGTCCATTTCCCCGGGGGGTGTAGCTCGTCGTTCTGCTGGAGGCGATACCCCTGCTGAGCAGGAACTGATGTAGCTCATCATTCATGAATGAGGATCCCCTGTCACTGTGGATGTAGGCGGGGAAGCCGAACAGAGTGAAGATAGAATTAAGGGCTTTAATGGCGGTGGCAGACGTCATGTCGGGGCATGGGATGGCGAAGGGAAACCGGGAGTATTATTCATCGATCACACTAAGGAAATATGTGTGTCGGTCGGAGGTGGGGAGGGGGCCTTTGAAATCCACGCTGAGGCGTTCAAAGGGGCGGGAGGCCTTCACCAGGTGCGCGCGGTCCGGCCGGTAGAAGTGCGGCTTGCACTCCGCACAGACCTGGCAGTCCTTGGTGATTGTCCTTACTTCCTCGACGGAGTAGGGCAAATTTTGTGCCTTAATGAAATGGTACAACCGAGTGACCCCTGGGTGACAAAGGCTGTCGTGCAGGGTCCGGAGTCAGTCTACCTGTGCGCTGGCACATGTACCTCGGGATAGGGCGTCTGGGGGCTCGTTGAGTTTGCCAGGGCGATACCTAATCTTGTAATTATAGGTGGAGAGCTCGATTCTCCACCGCAAGATTTTATCAGTTTTGATCTTGCCCCGCAGTGTGTTGTTGAACATGTAGGCTACCGACCGTTAGTCAGTGAGGAGAGTGAATCTCCTGCCGGCCAGGTAATGCCATCAATGTCGCACAGCCTCAACGATAGCCTGGGCCTCTTTTTCGACGGATGAGTGCCGAATTTCAGAGGCATGGAGGGTGCGGGAGAAGAATGCCACGGGCCTGCCTGCCTGGTTGAGGGTGGCGGCAAGGGTGACGTCCGATGCATCGCTTTCTACATGGAATGGAAGTGTTTTGTCTACAGCGTGCATTCCAGCTTTGGCAATATCAGCTCTGATCCGGGTGAAAGCCTGTTGGGCCTCGGCCGTCAGGGGGAAATGAGTGGACTGTATGAGTGGACGGGCCTTGTCCGCATAGTTTGGGACCCACTGTGCGTAATATGAGAAGAACCCCTGGCAACGTTTGAGGGCCTTGGGGCAGTGGGGGAGGGGGGGGGGCTCCTTGAGGGGGCGCATGCGGTCGGGATCGGGCCCCAGAACTCCGTTCTGGATCACGTAGCCGAGGATGGCTAAGCGGTTTGTACGGAACACGCACTTCTCCTTGTTGTAGGTGAGGTTGAGGAGAGTGGCGGTGCGGAGAAATGTAGCGAGGTTAGTGTCGTGGTCCTGCTGGTCATGGCCGCAGATGGTGACATTGTCTAGGTATGGAAACGTGGCCCGCAAACCATACCGGTCGACCATTCGGTCCATCTCCCTTTGGAAGACCGAAACCCCGTTGGTGACGCCAAAGAGGACCCTAAGGAAGTGATATAGCCGGCCGTCTGCCTCGAAGGCTGTGTATGGCCAGTCCGATTTACGGATGGGGAGCTGGTGGTAAGCGGATTACAGGTCCACCGTTGAGACGACCCGGTACTGTGCAATCTGGTTAACCATGTCAGATATGCGTGGGAGAGGGACGCGTCAAGCTGCGTGTACCTGTTGATGGTCTGGCTGTAGTCCACGACCATTTGGTTTTTCTCCCCAGACTTAACCACTACCACTTGAGCTCTCCAGGGGCTGTTGCTGGCCTCGATGATGCCTTCCCAAAGCAACCGCTGGACCTCGGACCTGATGAAGGCCTTATCCTGGGTGCTGTACCGTCTGCTCCTGGTGGCGACGGGTTTGCAATCTGGAGGTAGATTGGCAAAGAGGGAAGGAGGATCGACCTTAAGGGTCGTGAGGCCGCACACAGTGAGGGGTGGTAAGGGTCCGCCGAGTTTAAGGGTCAGGCTCTGGAGGTTGCACTGGAAATCCAGGCCGAGGATAAGTGCAGCGCAGAGGTTAGGGAGGACGTAGAGGCGAAAGCTGTGGAACTCTACGCCTTGGACTGTGAGCGTGACCATGCAGTACCCCCGGATCGCTGCGCGATGGGATCCGGAGGCCAGGGAGATATTTTGATTGGTAGGGTGTACCTTAAGGAAGCAGCGCCTTACCGTATTTGGATGTACAAAGCTCTCGGTGCTCCCAGAGTCCAGTAGGCAGGCGGTCACATGGCAGTTGACTTTCACGCTGGTGGATGCGTTGGTCAGATTATGTGGTCGGGACTGGTCGATTGCCATGGAGGCGAGCCGTGGTTCATCGTCGGGTAGTGAGGCGGCCGTTGAGTTGGGGTCCTGGAACGCCGTTGGTGTCCATGTGCTGCGGGGTGGACAAGATGGCGGCGCCCGGAGATCCTGGGGATTACAAAATGGCGGCGCCCATGGAACGCACGTTGCGGGGGTGGAACAAGATGGCGGTGCCCATGAAACGCACGTGTGGTGCGGAGGAGAAGATGGCGGCGCCTATTGGTCGCACATGGCCTGGGAGGAGAGGAGGATTGCGGCGCCCATTGTCTGGTGACCGGGGGGGGGGGAGGGGGAGGGGGGGGGCGGGGGAGGGGGGGTGACCGCGGCCACTGAGTGGGCCTAGCACGCCACAGCGAAGTGGCCCTTCTTCCCACAGGCCTTACAAAGGGCAGCGCGGGCTGGGCAGCATTGGCGGGGTTGTTTTTGTTGGCCGCAAAAGTAGCATCGGAGCCCCCCGGAGATTCAATGGCTGTCACGTAGCGCAGGCGTATTGGGTGGGTGGTGCTCCCGCTAGGGCGGCTGCGTATGGGGCCCATGAAGCGTAGGAGGAGTGGGCCACGCGGTTGTGGGCGTAGGACTGGACATTGCGCAGGGTGACCGTCATGGAGAGTGCTAGTGTTTTAGTCTCTGCGAGGTCGCGCGTGGCCCCTTCTAGGACCCACTGTCTATCAGACCTAATCCCAGTCACAAAAGCGTCCCGCATAAGGAGATCTGAGTGCTCCTTAGCTGTAATGTCCTGGCACTCACAGTCCCAAACTAGTGGGATCAGGGCCCTCCAGAAGTCCTCGATTGACTCACCATGTAGTTGAGTACGCGTTGCGAGCACGTGTCTGGCGAAGAGTGTGTTCGTCTTCTGTTCATAATTTTCTTTGAGTCGAGTCATGGCATCAGCGTAATTGGGCGTATCCTGGATCAGCGGGAAGACTTTGGAGCTGAGTCTGGAGTACAAGATTTGAATCTTCTGAGCCTCTGGACCAGGGGTCAGCGCTGCATTGATATATGCTTCAAAACAAGCTAGCTAGTGCTGAAAGCCCTTTCTGGCATCGCTCGAGTGTGGATCCAGCTGCAGGCAATCTGGTTTAATCCGGAGGTCCATCTTCTGAATCAGATACTAATAAATTGAGGCACGATCAATTTGACTGGAGACGAAGTTGAATGCATTGAGCACAACCAGAACTATAATTGCAGCTCTTCGACTGGCCTCAGTTCCGTGAGTCAGTGGGGGGGGGGGACAAAATGTCAGACAGGTTTTCTTACTTCTGGTCATTATTCAGTGACTAGGCCGAGAAGTGCCAGTGTGGGTGACGGTTCAGGGGAGGACTGAGTCTGGTTGGGATGTCCAGATTCTCGAAGAGCTTGCCAATGCTTGTTGTCCAGGCACAACCGGTGGCTGAGGTACCAGAGGGTAGCCAGCACTGCAGCATGTGGAAAACGGACAACAGGCCCTGAAACTTCCACAGGCCTTTCCCAGTATCTTACCGTGACACCGATGGGAAAACAGGCAAGGCCAGTGTTATAACCTGCCTGCTTACCATTGGCTGGGGACTAATGACAATCCCACAATCCTGTGGGAGTATGAGCTTCCCCAATGAGGGGGGCGGAGAAACCATTAGTAAACCCCATGTATAAATAAAGCTGGCCAGTTTGGAACCAGCAGGAAGGAGTGTGCAGCAGGGGAAGTTGCTGCTGTTATATATATATGTTATTGTAAATAAATGTTATTACTTTGTATCCTTAAAACTTGTGCTGGATTCTTCGTGGCCCTTACAAAACTGGTGACGAGGGTTAAAGTGAATAGCTGTCTACACTGCAGAAGCCATCTCCCTGGATTTTTGTTGGATACAGGTTGGAAGTTGTTTTCTATTATACCATGCCTCTGTACGGACGTTTGGATGTTTTGATGCTGCGCTGGAAAGCTGGAACCAGTACGCACAATGGATGCGTTACTATTTCCGGGCAAACAATATCACCGAAAATGAGTGCCAGGTGGTCATATTGCTCACCGCCTGCGGCCCGCATACGTTTCGGGTGATTAGGAGCCTTACGTACCCAGCTGCGCCAGACACCAAAACGTTTGATGAACATGCGAATATAGTGGTGCAACATTTTAACCCAACCCCGTCCATGATAGTCCAGCGTTACCGGTTTAATACTGCTGAGGACCCCTGGAGAATCCCTTGCTGACTTTCTATCCAGGCTACGCAGGATTGCAGAGTACAGTGACTCTGGTGAGACCTTGTCAGAAATGTTACTCGACCGTTTGGTTTGCGATATTAACAATGTGGCCACCCAAAGAAAGTTGTTAGCTGAGCCAACATTGACTTTTCAACAGGCCATTCAAATAGTATTGTCCCGAGAGAGCGCAGAACGAGGAGTGCAGGAGCTACAGGGAATGGAAGTGCATGCCTTGGGGCGCAACCCCTTCCGTCCGAAAACGTCCCCCCGCACTCCTGCGGTACCTTGGGCAAGGCAACGTCCGGACCGACGCCAGTGGCCGTCGGACATTCCTCCCCGAAGGGAGCATTCTCCAGACCCAATGGATGAGGAGCCATGTCAGTGTCGGACTTGTAGGCGCCGACCCCGTCGCGGACGCCGGTCCTGGGGGCACCAGAGGCGCCACCGTTCCGACCGAAATTGGGACCAGCCCAGGGGCCGTACCTTCCATGTGGATGAACCTGCGGCGACTACTCCTGAGGACGTGGAGACGGAGGACGACTGCCTGCAGCTACATTGTGTGGCAGCTCCCCGTGTGGCCCCCATTAAGATGACAGTACGGGTCAATGGTCACCCGCTTGAGATGGAGTTGGACACTGGCGCAGCGGTCTCCGTGATCGCCCAGAGGACATTCGACCGCATCAAGCAGGGTATACAGACCCTTACATTAACTGACTCACAGGCCAGGTTGGCCACCTACATGGGGGAACCACTGGACATTGCAGGAACTACAATGACCCCTGTTGTCTATGGACGCCAGGAGGGGCGTTTCCCACTTATCGTGGTGCGCGGCCATGGGCCCAGCCTGTTGGGTCGGGACTGGTTGCGCCATTTGCGCTTGCAATGGCAGCACATCCTCCAAACAGTTTCTGGTGGGTTGACTGAGGTGCTAGGACGATACCCAGACGTATTCCAGCCTGGTTTGGGGAAAATAAAAGGGGCCGTAGCCCGTATCCAAGTTGAACCAGGAGCCACACCGCGCTATTTCTGGGCGCGCCCGGTGCCTTACGCCTTGCTCGAGAAGGTAGAAGGCAAGCTCACTCGTTTGGAGAGTTTGGGTATTATCAGGCCGATTGCCTTTATCGACCGGCCCCATGTCGACCCCCACGACCGGTGAGGTGGTTGCAACCCTAAATTTTATGGACACCTTGCCTGTCACGGCATCACAGATCCGTGAGTGGACCCAGATGGAGCCAGCCCTGTCAAAGGTTTGGCACATAGTCCTGTATGGTGGGCAGCATAGACAGCTCCCAGGTGAGTTGCGGGCATTTTCCTCCAAACTGTCGGAATTCAGCGTGGAAGACGGCATCCTCTTGTGGGGGACGCGTGTGATTGTCCCGGAAAAAGGACAGGAGCTGATACTAACAGACTTGCACAATGGGCATCCAGGTGTGACCAAAATGAAAATGTTGGCCCGGAGTTACGTCTGGTGACCAGGCCTCGACACCGACATTGAGAAGGTGGCCCAAAACTGCTCCATTTGCCGGGAGCATCAGAAGCTTCCGCCGGCCGCGCCCCTACATCACTGGGAATGGCCAGGGCGGCCTTGGGTGCGCTTGCATGCAGATTTCGCAAGCCCTTTTCAAAGATCCATGTTCCTTCTATTAATCGACGCCCAGTCTAAATGGCCAAATGTGCATAAGATGCAGGGGACAACGTCCTGCGCAACAATTGAAAAGATGCGTTTGTCTTTTAGTATGCATGGCCTCCCCGAGGTGCTGGTCACGGATAACGGCACTCCATTCACGTGTTATGATATAAGCTTTACTCACTGAAAAAGAAAACATGCTGCAGTATTATTTTAATATGGATATTACAGATTTTGACCACAAATAGATATTCAAGGGAGATGCCCTTGGGAGGGGAGAGGCTCAGCTAGTCAATCAAATACTAGCATCTTGTAAGATCTGTTGAAAATGTATTTAATTGCCAGCTTTTAAAATAAATTTAGTGGACAGATTATGTAAATTGGTCCTGCCTATTTATGGAAGAGCATCTCTGCCCGACTGAGACAAATTGAAATCTCTGCCAAAACCTGCAGCGTGACAGTCGGGCGAGCTAGCTTTTTTGGAACAATGAGGAAAGGAAAAGGAATAGTAGATCATAGCAGTCACTGATATTTTCTATGCAATCAAGTTTAATAATTACCCATAAAACACCGTCATTGTTAACAGCCACTCATTCTGCCTGGCTTTTGTGAAGGCCACGAAGAATCCAGCACGTGTTTTAAGGATACAAAGTAATAACATTTATTTACAATAACATATATATAGCAGCAATTTCCCCTACTGCACACTTCTTCCTGCTGGTTCTAAACTGGCCAGCTTTATTTATACCCTGGCCGGCCACCATAACACAATTACAGTTATAGGGCGGCACGGGAGCACAGTGGTTAGCACTGTTGCTTCACAGCAACAGGATCCCAGGTTGGATTCCTGGCTTGGGTCACAGTCTGTGCGGAGTCTGCATGTTCTCCCCGTGTCTGCGTGGGTTTCCTCCGGGCACTCCAGTTTCCTCCCACAAGTCCCGAAAGATGTGCTGTTAGGTGAGTTGGACATTCTGAATTCTTCCTCTGTGTATTCGAACAGGGACCGGAGTGAGGTGACGAGGGGCTTTTCACAGTAACTTCATTGCAGTGTAAATTAGCCTACTTGTGACACTAATAAAGATTATAGTTATTAAAATGCTGAACCTGAGATAAGACCCTTTGCTTGTGTCATCGGTCAGAGGTGGGAGAGAACAATTTGTTTGCTCTTTAATCATTAAAATGGGAGTTTGTTGAGCAACTTTAGAGCAACTTGTATGGATCCCTCAAGAGAACTCGCTGATTATGGTACAGTGGCCAACTAATTGTAGAAACTAGTTATTAAACTTAACAGCATCTTTCATCCGTCCTGCTATTTTAATGTGACAGTTGAAGGAAAATATCCAATTTATTTGAGATGCCAACATTTGCTGATATCTTTTGTCAGCTCCAATTAATAAAATTATTAGAATTACATTTATTTATTTATTATCAACTGAAGTCAATTCCATTGTCTAAGAGACTGATGTTGACTTCATCTAAGTTGGGTCAATAGGACTGCCCATATTAATCGTGTATAGCTAATACTGCCAGCGAAGGGAACACCTTTTTGAAACACGTTGGGCGGGATTCTCTGTTGTCCGACGCTGAAATCAGGAACGGCGATCGGGCGGAGAATAGCTCCCGACGCGGAATCGCCACAGTCGGCGGTTTGGTGCCGGATCGCGATACTCCGCATCCTCCGAAATGGCATCATTGCGATGTGTGCCGTGGTAGTTGCAACCGCATTTGCATCTCATTATCAGGCCCACCCGCGATGCTCCGCCTCCGATGGACCGAGTTCCCGACAGCGGGGGCCATGTGTAGTCTCAACCGTCGCGAGCCTGGCGTGGTGGTTGCGAAGAGAGAGGGCGTACGGACAGTGTCCAGCACCGCCATACTTCGCCGACAGTCGTGCCGCTGGCCGGGGGGGCTTCTGCCAAGGCTGAGGGAAGTAGGGGGGGTGGCCAGGAGGTGGGTTATCGGGTCGGGGTGGACTGGTACGCGGTCCAGCACAACTGGTGTCATTTTTCTGGGTGCGATCGGTGCGTTTGTGGGGGGTGTAAGTGTCAGCCCTGCGTGTGTCCAGCATTCTCCCACCATTTTTCACATGTTCCACGGGTGTTTGACATAAGACCATAAGACATAGGAGCGGAAGTAAGGCCATTCGGCCCATCGAGTCCACTCCACCATTCAATCATGGCTGATTTCAACTCCATTTACCCGCTCTCTCTCCATATCCCTTAATTCCTCGAGAAATCAAGAATTTATCAACTTCTGTCTTAAAGACACTCAACGTCCCGGCCTCCACCGCCCTTTGTGGCAATGAATTCCACAGACCCACCACTCTCTGGCTGAAGACATTTCTCCTCATCTCTGTTCTAAAGTGACTCCCTTTTATTCTAAGGCTGTGCCCCCGGGTCCTAGTCTCCCCTGCTAATGGAAACAACTTCCCTACATCCACCCTATCTAAGCCATTCATTATCTTGTAAGTTTCTATTAGATCTCCACTCAACCTCCTAAACCCCAATGAATATAATCCCAGGATCCTCAGATGTTCATCGTATGTTAGGGCTACCATTCCTGGACATGCCCCGATGCTAGCCCCTCACCGTTAGCGGAATCGGGGCAGGTATGGCGCCAATCTTTCTGTCGTGTAACTCCACGGATCCCCCGTTGGCGTCAGCACATGGATTCAGGAATGGAGAATCCAGCCCCATAATGTCACAATGGAGAGTCAATGACAGTGCAGAAAAAAAAAACAATGGGCGGGATTCTCCCAGCCCTGGGCCGGAGAATCCCTGCGTCCGGGCCACGCCGCCCTGACGCAGGCAAACAATTATCCGCAGAGCGGAGAATCGGCGCCATTGGCGCCGGCGTGGTTGGCGCGACGCCGGTCACGGGTCGCTCTACGTGCCCCCCCCCCTGCCGATTCTCCAGCCTGGATGGACCGAGCGGCCGTAAGAAAAAAACCGAGTCCCGCCGGCGCCGTTCTAACCTGCTCTGTGCCGGCGGGACCTTGGCATGAAGGGTTGGGGGTGGGGGGGGGGGGGGGGGGGGGGGGGGGAGAGGGGGTCCGGCACCGGGGGGTGCCTTCCGATGTGGCCTGGCCCGCGATCGGGGCCAACCGATCGGCGGGCCGGCCTCTCTGGCTGGGGGCCTCCTTTCCTACGCGCTGGCCCCTGTAGTCCTGTGCCATGTTGCATCGGGGCCGGCGCGTTGAAGGAGGCCACTGCGCATGTGCGGATCCCGCCGCGCCCAGTTCACGCCGGGATCGGCAACTGGAGCGGCGTGAACCCCTCCAGTGCCATGCTGGCCCCCTGTAAGGGCCAGAATTAGTCCTGGCAGTGGCCCGTTCACGCCGTCATAAAATGCGACGGCGTTTACGACGGCGGACACTCTGCCGCAGGATTGGAGAATCCCGCCCAAGAACCCCGCCCAATGTTTCTGGGACCAATCATGCTACATGTGCATCAAGTCAGTTCTAATTTTGAATTAAAATTGACTTTTAAGTTGTACCATTTTAATTACTTGCTGGAGTGAAGGTATAAACAGAATATTTAATGAACCATGGGAAGCATTCACATTCTACTCTTGATGCTGCTAATAATTCATTCATACTTTTGTCCCATATGCATTAGTCGGTTTTCCTATCCGTGGGATATCATTGGCTGTGCACTGTGTATCCTCCCTGTAGCCAAATCAAAACAATTAGACTGACATTTGTCGTACCGTAGATTTTCTTTTTCATTTTCTATGCGAGATATTACATATTTAATTCAAATACGCGTCAAGATTGAGAGTGGAATTTTCCAACCCTTCCTGCCGGCAGGATCTTCTGATCATGACCCGTGGGGGCTCCCCGGCGGCAGGACGGGCGAGTCACACAAGTGCCATAGACATCTGCGGGACCGGAAGATCCCACCGCTGGCCAATGGCGATCCCGCTGGAGGACATGCCGGGGAAAGGTGGGGGGGGGGGGGATTGGAAAATCCCACTCTAAGCTTTGACCCCCAGGCCAACATCAGTAGAAACCGGGTGTCTAACTTGTGATGGGCGAGGCGTTTTCAGAACCACAAAATCTATCATGGAGTTAGACAAACCTCTCCCTTTAATGGATTGTTGCTTTTGAAGCACGCGGCTTGTTCTCCAGGTGTGATATTGCAATTATGGACACGTGGGTTTTTAAACACAAAACAATGTTTATTCCATGAACTCAACTTAACCTCTTCAATAAACATTGGATCTCTTAACACCCCTTACTTCAAAGATAACCCTGAAAATATTACAACACTAAATAATCCTTCAGTTATTCCTTTTAACATCCATGAGACTTAACACCTTTAAACAGAAACACATCAGGTTAATGGCTTTACTATTATGAGTTTAAATCACCCAAATGATCCAGAGATAGTCTTTCATGGCAGAGATCACCGCAGATCCAGCTCACTGCAAAACACATACACACACCCAAGCTCTTTTTCAAACTGAAACTTTAAAATAGCTGAACTGAGCTCAGCTCCACCCACTCTCTGACATCACTGTTTTCTTAAAGGTACATTGCTTAAACATCCATTTCTTAAAGGTGCTCTCACATGACAAACCACAGTGACACAGATAAAAACATCATAACCACAGTGACACAGATAAAAACGTCCTGCCATGAGCCTGGGCTGGGTTTCCAAACATGATTCAGAGGTGAAAGGTTGGTGTGCAACCCTCCAGGCCTTCGCTCCTCAGTAAAATGACATTTTGTTGAAGGACGAGACATGTTGCTGAAGCTCATCAGGACAAAGGCAGGAAAGCTACTCTGCAGTGTCAGTGCAGTGGTGATGCCAGTGGTATTTTCCACTGACAGGATACTGCCGTAGGTTGAAAAAGACATTCTGCTTCCCACACAATTGAGCAACTTTATGTATCAATTTCAGTGCCAGGCATGTAGGTCGTCCGTCCCAACGACTGACTGATCAAAACAAGCATTACGGTCCTTCAGTGGTTCATAGCAGGCTGAGGACAGATCATACTCAACCAGCCCGGCACTTGCAAAACCCAAAACAAACACCTGCTGCTCGATGCGATTGGGCAGAACTTGCTGCCCAATCCTGAGTGCGCCAATCGCTACACAAACAACCAAGTTAAGATTATTAATCAAACTCATAAAGTTGCTTATTTACTCTTGCTGGTAATGACATGCATTAATCCACGAGGACCCATTCTTTTCAAACACAAAGCCTTGCGCCTTATTTCAATTACCCGGGAGTGTAGAGAATCAATAGTTCCCTGTTGCTTCCTCCATCGCAATGACTCAGCCTATCAACTTCCTTTTCCCCTATCGCATAAAGTGTTATGATTGTTTGAAATTTGGCATTCTTCATTTGTCCTGATGAATGCAAGACAAAAAACTTTGGCAACATGTTTCTCTTTTCAGTGAAATCGAAGTTCTTTACTCTATAAGCGACTGACAATAAGATTAGTTGCAAGGAAATATCTACATCAATGGTTTGAAATGTGTATGTGGAGAAATACCAGTATAATGTCAGCCTCGTTCGGCTGGCATTATACTTGCTCCTGAGCCAGGTCATAGATTCAAGCCTCACTTCAGAATTTGTACACCTGGGCCCTGATGTCCACCTTGGTGAAAACGGCGGACGGGCCCCAACACCCAAGTCATGCCCCTGAACACGGCACTTTGTGTTTTTGCAGGCGTGGGAACGGCTCGGGCTGGAGTTCGATCATGAGCAGTTTACAGGAGCAGCTAGAAATGTGAATCACCAGATGCCTCCGCTGAAGTGGGATCTTGGTAGGGGTGCCTGTTAAGTGAGCAGTTTGATTGACAGCTCCAAGTGGCTAGAGAATATAAATGTTTGTTTTCATAAGAGATTAGTTGAAGGAATTTCTATTTATTCATAGAATTTCATAGAATATACAGTGCAGAAGGAGGCCATTCGGCCCATCGAGTCTGCACCGGCTCTTGCAATGAGCACCCTACCCAAGGTCAACACCGCCACCCTCTCCCCATAACCAAGCAACCCCACCCAACACTAAGGGCAATTTTGGACACTAAGGGCAATTTATCATGGCCAATCCACCTAACCTGCACATCTTTGGACTGGGGGAGGAAACCCACGCACACACGGGGAGCATGTGCAGACTCCGCACAGACAGTGACCCAAGCCGGAATTGAACCTGGGACCCTGGAGCTGTGAAGCAATTATGCTATCCACAGTGCTACCGTGCTGCCCTACCGTGCTTCCATGTCTTCCCTTATCAAAAATGTTGACATCAATAGACACATCAACTTATTTTATGTCCCTGTGGTTCCTGCGGTTTTGCCATAGTGCATGCTAGCTGAGTTGGCATGGATGGGTTAAGGGAAAAAGATGGTGAGTGGGGGCATGGATTGGCATCGAATTGGCATGGTGCTTTAAAGAGTCATGGTAATATGGGGGCCATAAAGATTAAGAGAGGCATTGGGGGTTGGTATGAGGAGCGATGGGATTGGGTAGAGGGCATGGATTGGCATAAGTGCCAGGCAACGACCATCTCCTACAAGAGAGGACCTAACTATCGCTCCTTGATATTCAATGGCATTACCATCACTGAATCCCCCACAATCAACTTCTTGGGGGTTACCATTGATCAGAAACTGAACTGGACTAGCCATGTTAACACTGTGGCTACCAGAGCAGGTCAAAGGCTAGGAATCCTCTGGCGAGTAAATCACATCCTGACCCCCCCCAAAGCCTGTCCACCACAAGGCACAAGTCAGGAGTGCAATGGAATGCTCTCCACTTGCTTGGATGCGTGGAGCTCCAACAACACTCAAAAAGCTCAACACCATCCAATACAAAGCAGCCTGCTTGCTTGCTCCTATTCCGCAAACATTCAAACCCTCCACCACCGATGAACAGTGGCAGCCATGTGTACCACCCACACGATGCACTGCAGGAACTCACCAACGTCCCGTGTGCAGCACTTTCCAAATAGATCCACAACCACTACCATCTAGAAAGACAAGAGAAGCAGATACCTGGGAGCCCCACCACCTGGAGGTTCCCCTCCAAGTCACTCGCCACACTGACTTGGAAATATAACGCCGTTCCTTCACTGTCACCGGGTCAAAATCCTAGAACTCCCTCCCTAAGAGCACAGTGGGTGTACCTACAGCTCAAGGACTGCAGTGGTTCAAGAAGGAAACTCACCCCCACCTTCTGAAGGGCAACAAGGGATGGGCAATAAATGCTGGTCGAACCAACGACACCCACATCCCGTAAATTAATTTTAAAACATCTTAAAAAGAGATTATGAGGTGTCATAGGTGTGGCTGGGGCATGTGGCTTAGGTTGACATGGGGATTCTATAGGGGTAAAGGACGTGAGGGGTGAGGGCTGGACATCTAACCCTTATTTTAATCATATGTTTTTTAATTAAATGCCACAAAGTGCTGGCGCACAGAGGCAGCCATCCAGCTGCCTCCACACCCAGCAGCCTCAGCACTTGTTCCAGCAGAACCAGGCCTCCCTCTGATCCCACCCTCACCCCTGGATAGAGACCTAACCTGCGGATGGCCATTTTTAAAGGTTGAGTTTGCAAAGCTGGGAATTCCCTCGATAGCTCAGGAGCTATACCAGGGCCATTATCTTCAGTCCTTCACAGAGGGAGTGCTGCCTTGTCGGATGGATAGCGCCATAATGCAGCCAACACACTTTACAAAACTCCCCATTCAGGCCTGAGTCAAGAATCAAGATACAAGACCTTGCCTTGACTGACTGAACTTTCTTTTCATTTCCACCTTCCTGGTTTTTCATTCACAAGTAGCAGAAACTGCTGAAATAACATCGACCAGACTTCTGTTCCAGGGGGGAAGGGTTTGTACCCGGAGAGACCATGGAAGCCCCCATGCAAAGACTGCAAGGAAACTGACCTGGGGGTTTAAACTTCCAATTTGTGATTACCCTGCATCTTGAACCATCTGATTGAAATCGAAGACTTTGGGTGGTTCCTGCTGTGCGAGCAGAATGGGTATTCAGGAAAACCACTTCTAACTCCTGGGTAACCATGGCATTGACATCCTGCCGATTCCCCACAGGACCCCCTGACTAACCTCCGCAACCCCCCGCCTGACTCCCCTTCCAACCATAGCCCCCCATGCTCGACATCCCACCACCTAACTATCCCCAGTCCCTCCATTTAAGGCGGATTTGAGGAAGAATTTCTCTCAAAGACTGGTGAATCTTTGGAATCCTTTAATACACCAGGAGGCTGTGGACGCCGAGCCATTGAACATTTTCAAGGCTGAGATCGATTGAATTTTAACCAGGAGGGAGAGTTGACAAGGAAGTAGATTTAGTGAGTCTTAGATCAGCAAGAGAACAAAGAACAAAAGAACAAAGAACAAAGAAAAGTACAGCTCAGGAACAGGCCCTTCGGCCCTCCAAGCCTGCGCCGACCATGCTGCCCGTCTAAACTAAAATCTTCTGGCACTTCTGGGATCCGTATCCCTCTATTCCCATCCTATTCATGTATTTGTCAAGATGTCCCTTAAACGTCACTATCGTCCCTGCTTCCACCACCTCCTCCGGCAGCGAGTTCCAGGCACCCACTACCCTCTGTGTAAAAAACCTGCCTCGTACATCTCCTCTAAACTTTGCCCCTCGCACATTAAACCAATGCCCCCTAGTAATTGACCCCTATACCCTGGGAAAAAGCCTCTGACTATCCACTCTGTCTATGCCCCTCATAATTTTGTACACCTCTATCAGGTCACCCCTCAACCTCCGTTGTTCCAGTGAGAACAAACCGAGTTTATTCAACCTCTCCTCATAGCTTATGCCCTCCATACCAGGCAACATCCTGGTAAATCTTTTCTGCACCCTCTCAAAGCCTCCAAATCCTTCTGGTGGTGTGGCGACCAGAATTGAACACTATACTCCAAGTGTGGCCTAACCAAGGTTCTATACAGCTGCAACATGTCTTGCCAATTTTTCTACTCAATGCCCCGGCCAATGAAGGCAAGCATGCTGTACGCCTTCTTGACTACCTTCTCCACCTGTGTTGCCATTTTCAGTGACCTGTGGACCTGTACACCTAGATCTCTCTGAATGTCAATACTCTTGAGGGTTCTACCATTCACTGTATATTCCGTACCTGCATTAGACCTTCCAAAATGCATTACCTCACATTTGTCAGGATTAAACTCCATCTGCTATCTCTCCGCCCAAGTCTCCAAATGATCTAAATCCTGCTGTATCCTCTGACAGTCCTCATCGCTATCCGCAATTCCACCAACCTTTGTGTCGTCTGCAAACTTACTAATCAGACCAGTTACATTTTCCTCCAAATCATTTATATATACTACAAACAGCAAAGGTCCCAGTTCTGATCCCTGTGGAACACCACTCATCACAGCCCTCCAATCAGAAACGCACCCTTCCATTGCTACTCTCTGCCTTCTATGACCTAGCCAGTTCTGTATCCACCTTGCCAGCTCACCCCTGATCCCGTGTGACTTCACCTTTTGTACCAGTCTGCCATGAGGGACCTTGTCAAAGGCCTTACTGAAGTCCATATAGACAACATCCACTGCCCTACCTGCATCAATCATTTTTGTGACCGCCTCGAAAAACTCTATCAAGTTAGTGAGACACTACCTCCCCTTCACAAAACCGTGCTGCCTCTCGCTGATACATCCATTTGCTTCCAAATGGGAGTAGATCCTGTCTCGAAGAATTCTCTCCAGTAATTTCCCTACCACTGACGTAAGGCTCACCGGCCTGTAGTTCCCTGGATTATCCTTGCTACCCTTCTTAAACAAAGGAACAACATTGGCTATTCTCCAGTCCTCCGGGACATCACCTGAAGACAATCAGGATCCAAAGATTTCTGTCAAGGCCTCAGCAATTTCCTCTCTAGCCTCCTTCAGTATTCTGGGGTAGATCCCATCAGGCCATGGGGACTTATCTACCTTATTATTTTTCAAGACGCCAAACACCTCATCTTTTTGGATCTTAATGTGACCCAGGCTATCTACACACCCTTCTCCAGAGTCAACATCCACCAATTCCTTCTCTTTGGTGAATACTGATGCAAAGTATTCATTTAGTACCTCGCCCATTTCCTCTGGCTCCACACATAGATTCCCTTGCCTATCCTTCAGAGGGCCCACCCTTTCCCTGGCTACCTTCTTGCTTTTTATGTGTACGTGTAAAAAACCTTGGGGTTTTCCTTAACCCTATTTGCCAATGACTTTTCGTGACCTCTTTTAGCCCTCCTCGCTCCTTGCTTAAGTTCCTTCCTACTTTCCTTATATTCCACACAGGCTTCGTCTGTTCCCAGCCTTCTAGCCCTGACAAATGCCTCCTTTTTCTTTGATTGCTATGATTTTATTAAATGGTGGAGAGGCTCGAAGGGCTGAGTGGCCAACACCGGTTCCTATTTCTTATGAGCTTAAGGTCTTAAATACCCCTCCTCGGCAGCTAGTGCTGTAATGAAAGGGGTGTGACTTCACCTCCCCGACACTGCTGCACTACATTGGAAGGAGTCTGAATCTATTGCGCTCCACCTCTCTCGGCATGGCCGGGGATGGAAGATTGGGTGAGAAATGTGCAGCTCCTAATGTCGCTAATGAAAAAGGAGCAGAGTGGTGATCTGACAGTGATCAACACTCCGGGGAGGGTCTGGCCCATTATTTTCATGCAGTGGTCTATCTCATCGTTCCTAGGCCTGCAGACCCAAATCTTGTGATGTGACATTCCAGGCAGGTCCAAATGATGCTCAGTTGATAAGACCAAATGATGGGTCAAACAAGGAGACAATCAGCAATTAAAGTGTTGGACAGCGCAAGTGGATGAGCCTGTAATGAGCTGTTATGACTGGAGTTCATTCCTTTTATTCTAGGTGGATTAGTGCCTCAGTGAAAACGCCAGAAGGAAAAATGTCACAGGGTTGGCAGGAACGGCAGTATCCGGGCGGGATTCTCCGGGCTCCCAGCTGCATGTTTCTCGTTGGCGGGAGGAAGCGCGCTGTTCGCTGGTGGCGGGATTCTCTGCTCCTGCTGCTATCAATGAGAATTCCCATTGAAGCTACCCCAGGCAGCTGGGAAACCCACGGGCGGGGGTGTGGGTTGGCAGCTGGACCAGGGAATCCTGCCGCCAATGAACAGCTGGAGAATTCCGGCCCTCACTGTCATAATATACACCAGTATATCATTGTGCAGACACACACACACACACTGATGGCCATGCAGTGGGACCAATCGACATACACAACACCGCAGCCAATCACCAGTGAGAGCACACGTACTATAGAGACAGGGGACAGGCGAGTTCCCACTCATTCTAGTAGCAGCCAGCTCGGAGAACAGAGCTCACAGCCTGCAACACAGACATTCACCATGTGCTGAGTGCATCACCTGGTTAGGACTAGGCAAGGGTCAACAGTTAAAGCTGGTATTGCATTTACCCACAGTTCAAGTATGTTAATCTAGTTAACCTTATAATAAAATAGAGTTGCACCACTTCCAGTGTTGGTGATCTGTTTGTGATCCAGAACACCCAACACATCACTCGCATTTTGTGTTTACATACTGAGGTTAAAAACGTGTAGAGATCTTTAGGATGTCTCAAGGTGCTTTCCATCCAGTTAAGTACTTTTGAAGCACAGTCATTGTTAGTTTGAATGGTACCTGTGGAAACAGTAACAGATTAGGGGAGGCAATGGCATAGTGGTATTGTCACTGGACTCCTAATCCAGAGACCTGCGGTCATTCTCTGGGAGCCTGGATTCAAATCCTGATGGTGAAATTTGAATTCAATAGAATCTCTGAAATTAAATGTCTAATGATGACCATGAAATCATTGTCGACTGTCATAAAAACCCATCCGGTTCACTAATGTCCTGTAGGGAAGGAAATCTGCTGTCCTTACCTGGTCTGGCCTACATGTGACTCCAGGCCCACAACAATGTGGTTGACTCTTAACCACCCCCTGAAATAGCTGAGCAAGCCCCTCAGTTCAAGGGCAATTAGGGATGGGCAATAAATGTTGGCCCAGCCCGTGACGCCCACATCCCGTGGATGAATCAACAAAAATGTCTCATGTGGCTTCATATGGTGAAAATGTTGCATCACCTGTTTTCCCCAAATCCGAATTTGATACTCAGTGAAAATTGCCGAAACATTTTATTTGATAAGCTGGTCAACACACCTCGGCAAGAAAGTCAAGGATAAGTTCACCTGACTAGTTTACCTACTGTACAGCATCATGGTTAATTTCTGGTAGGATTGGCACTAAATGCCAATGATGCCCACAAGCCTGAAGTAAGAAAATGCACGTGCATGCATTTTGTGCCAAGGACCATCAATAGTGCAATATAATCACAAAGAATTTTAGAAGTGTATTTAACAAGGATTAAGGAATAGGTGTAGTAGGAAACCTAACTTCTTGAGCCTGCCCCTCCATTCAGTAAGATTGTGGCTGGCCTTCTTCCTCAGCTACAAGTTCCCTTGTTATTTGCCATCCCTTGATCCCCGTGATATCTAAAAGTCTATCAATCTCGAGCTTGAACATACGGAGTAATTGAGCACCCACAAATTCAATTTTTAAGGGATAGACATGAAGTGGTTGGTTCTGTGTGCTTAGGAACCACAAGTCTGGCTATGATAATACTTGTGGCAAAGTTGATTACACTTTGAAGGTGCACTGTGAGCAGGCCAACAAAGAAATGGTGGATATGAGCATGAAACCCATTCGAGGAAGTCAGTAAGGTGGCAGTGGCTGCCCCCTTGTGATTTTTGCCGCCAACTTTTTCTTCGAGGACAGATTTAAATTCTGCCAGCACATTATTACCCTAAGAGGTTAGTGGTCTTCATTGCCAGCCCCAGCACGATGGTCACCATATTTACATTGAGGAATTTATTTTGCATTTGGTGTGCTTTCAAAATGTTTAATACAGAGCAATTCTTGTTTCAGAAGATGCTTAACCTAAATGCAGTAATTAGAGGTTCTGGTGACACTGTCATTCTAGCATCCATCTAATTCTTTTGGTTTTGCCTTGGGGGATGTTGATACATTAATCACATGATGAAGTTGTGCACACACATTAAAGTGACTGTAAGACTGTATTTTAATGCCATAAAATGTTGGATGTAGATACCATAGTTAGAAGTACTCAAGTGTTTTGATTAGTTTATGTATCAACTTTGTTAAAAATGCCATTCGATTCTTTTCAGACCAATATTTCTGTTCAAATCTAGTGCCTCCATGACAATATAAAAACTAAATATTAATCATCGATGTCTTTCTTTAAGATTTGCGCCCACTTTCTAGTATGTTCAGCAACGTTTAAAGAATATGACAGAGATCGGAGACTGTCGGACACATTCCAAGCAGAAAATAAGAAAGTGGGAGCAGTGTTAACAGATTCATCAGCCATCAGATTATCATCGGATTTCTCCTTCTATATCCCGTTTACGCCCTATCTGCCAGTGTCACCTACCAATCCAGACACTTGGCAGTCGATAGATTCCCGGTCTCTGCCAGTGCCTTGCTCCGTCAGATTGCTGCAAAAACAAATGCACAAAAGGCCTGAGGGAAACTTCCTTTTGGGTTACTTGCCACCACCCTTCTGGGAGGGCAATGGGCCTCTTTTGACACACTCCCTCTGACGCTGGGTTGTGATTGAGGAATCAATCCATGGACATTATTTCTCTTAGGGAATCGTGTTGAATGTCAGATGTCCACATTCAAGACAGTTTTAGTTCCTTTTTAAAAAAAGTTTTGAACTTGAGCCCCCTTGTCAATCCTGGAGTCCCCCGGAGCAGGGAATCGGTGGCCGTTTTGCACCAGTTTTCCTGGCGTAAAACACCACCGTTCTCACGCCGGCATGGGGACTTAGTCTCCCAAACGGAGAACCCGGCGCTCTGTTTTGTTGACCACAAACGAGTCCGGACTGAGGATATTTAAGAAAACTTGGTTTATTAACAGACACTAGTATTTACAATATACAGCAGACCCCCACCCGGGTCTGAACTGTCGGTACTGTACCTGGCCGACTTTATACAGAGATTAACTATGGATGATTTAGGGTTCTCCGGTACTTTAGCGGGGGAGCTCGTATTTGGCGAGCCTCTTGGGGAGGTTGATTGCTCCCACCCCGGAGGTCTCGTGCGGGTTATAGCACGGTGCCAGGGGTCACCGAGTGACCAGCCAGTTGGGTCCTGCTGGCCGATTGTGAGAGCCTCTTCATTCCACCCAGTTGTCTCCACTCAGAACACCTCGAGAAACAGCGCCCGTCTCTGAAGTGGAGCTAAAATTGGAAAAAGTTGCCATTTGAACCTGGCCATCTCAAACTGTGGTACTAATATTGTTGCATGGAGCTACCTGTCTTTCAGACACAGGCCCTAAAATTAAATGGGGATTTTAATGGGGTTGGGGGGGGGGGCGGCTATCATTCTCTTGGTTCCCCTATTGTTTCCAGCCATGGATACCATTTCAGTCAGGTTCCCATCAGTTTCTCAGTGTAGTTAAAGCAGGAGACTGGAATCACCCCAATTAAATTTCACGGCCTATACATCGAGAGAAGAGACAAATCTGAGAGAAAACAAACACAGGCACTGTGGGCGGGATTCTCCACCCCCACGCCGAAGTGGCCGCGCCGTCGTGAACGCCATCGAGGTTCACGACGGCGCGGAACGGCCCCGGTCCCGACCGATTCAGGCCCTGACAATGGGCCAGTATCGGGGCCGCGTCATCTACCCGCGCCAGGCCTTGTCGCCCGCGTAAAAGCGGCGCCGCATAGATGACGCGGCCGGCGCCGCATAACGGACGTCATCCGCGCATGCGCGGGTTGGCCGGCGCCAACCCGCGCATGCGTGGTTGCCATCCTGTCCAAATCCGCCCCGCAAAAAGGTGGAGGACGGATCTTGCGGGGCCGCGGAAGGAAGGAGGTCCTCCTTCAGAGAGGACGGCCCGACGGTCGGTGGGCACCGATCGCGGGCCACCCCACATTCAAGGTGAAGCCCGGTGCAGGATCCCCCCTCGCCTCCCCCACAGGCCGCCCCCCCCCAGCGTTCACGCACCGCCCACGGCTGTAGCGACCAGGTGTGGACGGCGCCGGGGGGGAACCCGCCGTTTTGGCCTGGCCGCTCGGCCCATCCGGGCCTGAGAATCGCGGGGGTGCCGGAGAATCGCCATTTTGGGGGTCTCCGGCGATTCTCCGGCCTGCGGCCCGCGGAACTCGACCGACCCGTTCCCGCCGCTTGGGAGAATCGCGGGAGGGCGTCGGACCGGCGTCCCCGGTGATTTCGGCGGCCCAGGCGATTCTCCCAACCGGCGTGGGAGTGGAGAATCGCGCCCTGTATGTTTCAAAATATATTCTGTAAAATGTTTGCTTTTTGTTCACTGGCTTCCTTACACAATGTATTATTTCAGATTGAAGGGTGGGCACTTCACTTTTATTTGCTCGCCGCTCTTTGTTCAAACAGGGAGCTTGGGTCACTTGGACTTGCTTCCTTTTATTGCCATTCGACATCCCCAACTCCTCCGGAGATAGACTGGGCCTTCTGCTGCAGGTGAACCCAGGATCTCATTAAGAAAAAAAAAAGTCGCAGAAGAGGTAAATCAGGAAGTACTGGTTAAGTGATGCCAAGCTCGGGTTTGAAGAGCCTGCAGCTTTGTGAGGGGGAGGAAAGATTGCTGAAAAGCTCCAGTCTTTTCCAAACTCCGACAATCTGCAAATCCGTATCCTACTGTTCTGCGGCGCGGTGTGTTCAAACCCCCAAAACCACCTGCATTTCGGAGAGCATTAAAAATTCTCGAAAACCACAAGGGTTGCAAATCAGAAAGCAGGCTTGGAGGCGTTTTGATTCAGCATTCTTGCTCCATGCTGGGCTATAGCCACGATGCGCTTCACATCTCCAGCAGAAATTCATGAAAAAACGGTTTCAGAATTACCAGTCAATCAAATAAATATTTCAGAAGCAAGTAGCATTCGCTTTAATGGACTGCATTGTCTGGGACTGATGTCTCAGAAGATAAAACAACTAACAGAAAATTTCACTGAAGGCATCAGTCTGGGGTCTTTCAGATTCTTCAACCAGACTGTGCCTGTGCAATGGCTCATGGGACTGCATGGTCCTTTAATATAAGAAGCTGAAAAAGAAGCTTTGTTCCTCTTCCAGCTTTTCTGCACTAACATTGATCTTCGCTGTTTGCAAGTGACTAAGAGTGCACATATTACTTCACAATTCAGTAAAAGTAAAGAACTTGCCTTTATCTAACATGTTTCACACTCTCGGGATTTTCCCTGGCTCTTTAGACCAATGGATTATAGCCAATGATATGTTATCAAATGCCAACTCCAATTTTACATACAACCAGCTGTCACAAAGACTTGCTCTGGGTGATGTTAGACGAGGGAGGAATGTTGACCTTAGCACTGGAGGGACCCTTTGCTCCTTTTCTGATAACTCTATGGGTTCTTTTTCTCCTATTCCCCCGAGCAGGTAGCGTGGAGGGATGTGGCAGGCTCTGAGGTCACAAATTGTGGTTAAACATGATCCTGCTGCTGCTGATGGCCCACCCGCAGCTCTGGGGCACCCAGCTTGGAGCTGCTGGGTGTGTGGAGTCTATCCCATTTTAACACTGTGGGGGGTATCCTCAGCGACAAGACAGGAATTCTCCTTAAAAGGGCTGTAAGGTGGTCACTTCTACCAGTGACAGCATAGACAGGTGCATCTGCTACAGTGCTCGAGGGTGGGTGGGGATGGGGAGTGGGGGGGGGGATGACCCCTCAGGGGGGTTGGGCTTTGTCGGGGGGCTGAAGGCTTCCAGGTCGGGGGTAGGCGGAGAGGGGGGGGGTTTATGGTAAGGGGTTTCAGGGGCTTTTCGTCTGTGAGGCCTTCAAGCCATCTTTAAATATTGTGGATACCCATAACAGGGGCAACTGCAGATGCTGTCTGTCTGTCCTACCAAACACTCCCAGGACAGACTTCTGTCCTTGGTTCTATGCTGAAGGTCGCTTTAACTCCCTTTGACTGTGAGCAGCCTCCAGCTTCACAGTTGAAGGCTATTGAGGAATTCCCCTTCCTAGTTATGTGAGCACTTCACAGCTGCAGGTTGTGTTTGCTGCTTGCTCCTGCTGGTGGCAGGAACGCCGTTGCGGACGATCGGCGCAAGGCGGCTGATCAGCACCCGAGACCTCAGGCGTCTGTGTCTCCATCTCAGAGTCGCAAGACATAACGCCAGGAATGTCGGCATTGAGAGTGACTGGAGGCGTCACAGCTGGCTGGTACGGCAGGTTTCTTTCGAGGTACGTCATGAGGGAGTAATGCCGTGGGAGAATGTGATCCAAGCGCTGTCGCATTAGTTGGCCCGGACCCAAACCTGGTCCTGTTTGGCGGACAACAATCCCAGTGAGAACCATCGTTGAAGTTATGACTGAACCGCGCGTCGTCAGGTACGAAGTGTCAAAGAGGCTGACATCGGACTGGGCAACGTCTTGCGAATCTTGGTTATGGCGCACCTTCGCACCGACGTCTGGAATAATCAAGCTCAGTCATTTATGAAGCCGATGACCCATTTACGTCTCAGCAGAGGCCACCCCAGTGACTGCGTGCGGCGCAGTCCTGTATGAGAATAAAAATCTAGCCAGCCTTTGCCCATCAAGCCTGAAGTCTGTTGCTTTAGCCCCTGTTTAACCAGCTGTACGTCCCTCTCTGCCAAGCTATTTGATGCTGGATGGTGTGGGGCAGTGCGGGCATGGCGAATCTCGTGGTCTTGCACAAACTCTTCACTTGTGAAGGAGGCGTTGTTATTTGTCACGCCCCCCCTCAGTTGGACTGAGCAACGCTTATCTACAGCTGGAGCTTGATAAATCATCATGGACATACGTCATGATCACTGTGCACAAGGGACTCTGAGTACACCCGGCTCCCGTTCGGAATATCTTCGGCGTGCGCAGTCTTCCAGCGCGTCATGGTGATCTGTGCACAGATTGCCACATGTTGCGGTTTACTTAGACGACTTGACAGTCACTGGGAGCACAGACCAAGAACATTTGCAGAACTTCTGGGCGGTGTTGAAATGTTTTTCAGAGTATGGGCAGCGCAGTGCGTGTTTCACGCGGAAGAAGTAGTATATTTGGGATTTCGGGTGGATCAAGGTGGTCTGCACCCGGTCGCTGAGAAAGTGAGAACCATCAAAATGGCCCCTGCCCCGCGAGATGCCACTGAACTTTGGTCTTTTTTTGTGCTAGTAAATTACTACGGGCGATTTATTCCAAATCTGGCAACCATCCTGGTCCCCCTTCACTTGCTCCTCAGGAAGCACCAGCCGGGGGGATGGAACATGGCCTAGGACGAGATGTTTAAGACGGTGACATGGCAGTTGTTCTCTTCAGGGGTATTGACGCATTTCAACCCTTCTAAACCATTATATGTCACGTGCAAAGCTTCGCCAAATGGGATTGGGGCAGTCCTGTCAAAGGAGTGATGATTCATCAAGCTCTAATTGACGATAAGCGTTGCTCAGTCCAATTTCATAAACGTACAGACACCACCAATGTTGCATAAACACACTCGAGGTGTGGTAAAGGATAATGGTCCAACCTTGAAGCCGTGTTCACCGTCAATTTGTAGTCCCCGCAGAGGCGGACTGCCTTATCCGGCTTTGTTATGGAGGTTACTGGTGCCGTCCAATCGGTGAATGATGCATGCTTAATGATGCCCAAACTCTCCAAACAATGAAGTTCGCTCTTGACTTTCTCCACTAAAGCGTAGGAACCAGACAGGGGCAGAAATATCAGTGTTAGGCCTCCAGATCCACCTGGACCTTGGCCACAGCCCCGTTAATGGTACCAACGCAGCTGGAAAACCTTGGGGATCTTGCTCAGTACCACACACAGACCGCCAGACCCCACTTGGAGGACATGCTGCCAATCCAACTGCAGCTGATGTAGCCAATCGTGCTCCAACAGGCTAGGCCCTCTTTCCTGCACAACAATGAGGGAAGACGAACCGATTGGCACCAATAAACTACTGGAGTAAGGGTGAACCTCACAATATTCAGTCGTTTCCCCGTATAACTTCACTGTAGTGTTAATGTAAGCCTGCATGTGACAATAATAAAGATTATTATTGTAAGTGGCCAAATGAGCAGCCGTGTCTGCCAAAGTCACCGCGTTTTACAAGATCAAGGGCACAGAAATGGCAGCTCCCGTATCCAACTTCATTTGGAGCATATGGCCCTTCACTTGTATCAGACCATGAATTGGGGCCATACGGACCGATGCCAAACAGTTCAGCTGCATCTCAGCCTCATCTTTGGCCTCTTCTGGGTCATCGACATGCAAGGCCGGGCCCCCGGGGCTGACGTCTACCTCGATTGGGGGGGGCTGGAGCACTGGCCCTCCTGCTGCCTGCGGGTACGCCTAAACCAGCGCAAACACGCCGCACACGGGCCGGATCTGCCTCGCGCTGAGTCCCGTGATGTTGCATGTCTCGTCAGCCTGCTCTTCGCCCAGAGGCCGGAGTCGCTGCGGCGTTCGGTCCGGGCCGTGGGGATACCTCCATCTCTTATATCTCTTGGATGCCGCATTCCGCGTTTTCCCGGGATAAGGAGATCTGCAGTGCCAGCTGAAAGGTCAGGGAGATTTTGCCCACACGTTTTTTCTGTGTTTTCATATAATTTATACCGCAGACCAAACAATCGCAAAGCACATCTGACAAAGCAGTTCCGTACTCACAAAACCCAGCTATCATCCGTGATACAAACTCGGTGATGGACTCACCGGGTGTCCTCTTCACAGTATTAAACCAATACCTTTCAACGATTAATGACGGGGTGGGGTTAACGTGTTGCGCCACAAGTGCCGTGAGATGGTCAGAAGATTGTGTATCTGGCACCGTCAGGTATGTGAGGCCGCGGGTCACCACGAACATGTATGTTCCGCAGGCTGTCAACAGTATGACCGTCTGGCACCCGTTCCCCATGATATTATTGACCCAGAAGAATTAATGCATCCTTTCTGCTTATGGGTTCCAGTCTTCAACACTGGCGTCAAATGCATCTAACCATCCAAACAGAGGCATGGCAAATTCAGTAAATCCAAACTTGGGTCCAGAAAATCGGGGAGGTGGCTCAACTGAGTAGGTCACAGCTTCGCCAGCAAACCAACTTACTCCTCGTCGCCAGTTTAATAAGGATGTGGGGAGTCCACACTGAGTAAAATAAAGAAACATAGTTTAATTTACAATACGATATATACACTGCCCTGAAGACTGGGTTCCTGTTCTGGGCGGTGGGGCTTACTGGTTTATTAACCTCTTTTATACAGAGGTTAATAGAGATCCCCTGCCCCTAGCGGGAGAGCCTGTACTCCGCAAAGACCATGGGGAAGATAATCCTTCCTACCCCGTAGGCCCCAAGTGGGCTAGTACGATAGCAAATTCCACCGGCTCACCACCGGTGAAGAAATGTCTCCTAATCTCAGTTGTAAATGGTTTACCCCATGTCCTCAGACTGTGACACCTGGTTCTGGATTACCCCACCATCGGGAACATCCTTCCTGCATCTACCCGGTCTAGTCCTGTTAAAATGTTATAGGTTTCCATGATATGAAAATGAAATGAAAATCGCTTATTGTCACAAGTAGGCTTCAAATGAAGTTACTGTGAAAAGCCCCTAGCTGCCACATTCCGGCGCCAGTTCGGGGAGGCTGTTACGGGAATTGAACCGTGCTGCTGGCTTGCCTTGGTCTGCTTTCAAAGCCAGCAAATTAGCCCTGTGCTAAACAGTCCCTTCCCCTCATTCTTCTAAACGCCAGTGAATACAATCCTAACCGATGTCTATGTCTATATATTTATATTGTGTATCTATCATATGTCCTATGTTTCTGATGTATGGAACGATCTGCCTGGACTGTACGCAGAACAATACTTTTCATTGTATCTCGGTACACGTGACAATAAACCCAAATCCAATCGCCTCACCTCTCCTCATACAGCAGTCCTGCCATCCCAGGAATCAGCCGGTTTGCTGAATTGCTGATGAAACTTTGCGTCAATGGCGCGTCTAACAACGTAAGTAAGTGGCCGGAAAGGGGGAAGGAGTGGGGAAGAAACAAACAAATGTTTACACTGGACAACCTTCTTAATGATTTGCTGTTACTTTGAAAGGCGATCATGTGATTTCTCTTGTGAAATGCGAGAGTTCCTGATGGCTTGAAATCACTGGAATGATAACCATTTCGCAGAGCAGTGGGAATTTCCTCTGTGAATTCCAGGGACAACTCTTGTATCAGAATTGAGCTGAGAAGAATCATCCCAGGAATAGTGTGAACTGTGCATAGATGACCAATGTTTTCATTTTCAGTGTGAGAAAATCATAGGAAAATTAATTTCTGAAAATATCGCAGGGATGCGAAAGAAAGGCAGGCTTGCAGTACTGAGAATATCATTCAACACACAAGATAATTTTGAAGGTAGAGATGGCACGATACGACAGCACCTGTTCAGTCCTACAGGTTGCAGCTTTGCTGTGTGGGTTGTTTTTTGTACAATGGCAGGTGATTGTGAGTTGAATACAAGACGCCATTGACGCAAAATTTCATCAGCAGTTCATCTAACCCGAGAAAGGAGAAAGGCTGCTCATATGACATGGGTTGGAGAATGAGCAGGAAGAATTCGCATTCTAACAAAGCGACATTCTGACACAAACGACCTTGCAAAGTGTGTCATCAACAGTGATGCTGTCAAGACTGAGCTGTGGGGGTATGGCTTGGAGTAAAATCAACACAGGGCCCAGTGTAGTTGAGGCCGAGCGGAGTGAAGAAAAAATGACATCAATCATCGTGGAATATGGTTTTGATGAAACTTTAAAAAAAAAAATGTGGGCAGTTACTGGGAACGTCACTCAGAGGGACTCGGGCACTGATTTATTCACCATCCATTCTGATGGAAATCTACTGGCTTATAGGCATAGTTTGGAATGCAATTCCCGTCTTCTGATCTCATCCTGGTTATGTGCAGCTAAAGCTCTTGAAACCCCAAATTTCTCAGTTTGAGGCTGACCAGAGAATGAGCCAAGCATTTACAAATACAGTAGCCCAGGTCCTGCATTACAGGAGACAAAGGGCGGGGGGGGTAATTTTAACCCAACGTGCGGACTGGGGACCTCACAGGATTGGGTGGAAAACCGGCTTCACAGATCACTCTGTGCAGTTGGGTTTAGTGCTGTGGGGGCAGGGACCATGTGGACGGGCTCATTTAATCTCAGGATAGGCCTCACTTCAGTCTCCCAGGGTCAGGAGACTCCTCCTGCAATCCCCATTCTGCCACCCGCACCCCGCCGTCACACATCTTTGGCGTGGAGTCCTTCGGTGATCCTGGGCTTCTGGCGGGTGAAGTGCCACCAACTGCCACTGCTCCCATTGTGCTGGCGGCATGACGAGGTGCCAGCTGCTGATTGGCCGGCAGCTCTCGACATGCTGGGCCTCCGCCGGGGGCCTTAATTCTGGGCAAGGCCCGACGGTGGCCATTTAAGTGCCTGAAAGGCGCTTGATTCAGTCCGGGTTTACCCATCGAACTGCTGGGGGTTCCCCGTCAGTTCTCTGACTGGTGGCTGAAATCCCTTTTGACCCGACAGAGTCCTTACCATCGACTTCAATGGAGAGTAAAATTGAGTGAAATGTGAGATCCTGCGTTGCTCCTGACCCCATCGGTTAAAACTGTCGTTGTGCGTTTTTTACTGGAATTTGATACTCAGACCCTGCATTTGAATCTTGTCACCTGGGAATTTAATTTCCTTGATAATAATGCATCAAGGAACCATATGCAATAAGAAACAGTTCCTCAGTGGAGTTTAAAAACGCAACATAGTTTGGATTGCATATGCAAATCCCAACTAAATGGTTGCAGCAAACAGAGGTCCAAATGGCAGATTGTGATGAACTCCTGCAGGGGTAAGAGGATCTGGTACAAGGTCAAGAAGACCCATAGGTGTCAGCAAGCCCGTTTGCTCGGGAGAGGTGCTGGTAGCGGAAGTGAATCATCAAGGATTCTGGAGTGCTCTGATCAAAATAATTATAGTCATCATTTGAGAAATCTTCCTTAGCGGCAGCAAATCAGATACAATTATCATTCAATGCTCCAACTGATTAGTTCTGAATAAGCTAATTAATGCACTTCAGATACAAGTCATTATCAAAGTTAGGTTAACCATCTACAAACGAGTCCTTTGTGCTGGGAGCGATTTGGGATTTTCATTAATAAGTGAAGTGTAGCTTATAATAGAGTAGATTGTGGACAATTTTCGCTTTGCCTCACAAGAGATTTGGATCTCAGTGTCCTGATATTCTCAGATAGGAATAAAATCTGCAAAATGACGTCGGGCATGATCTTCCCAGAAGGGAACAAAGTCCCCGAGTGAGCACGTTTAGCGTTTTTCAGCGCAGTGCCAAGAAACACATGGCTAATCAACGTGACTCACTGTGAATAAAGGGCCTAAACGGGGAACGAGCGGCCAGGGCCACACATAGCCCCATTTTTTACCACAGGAAGCTCCGCTCGCTGGAACTCCCCAGTGTAGCGAGAGGTCAGGTGCCATTTTTAAATGGCGGCCGATCTCCAAGGCCCACAAAGAAATCCCCAACCTTTCCCCAGCCCCAGCCCGAACGCAACATGGGACTATCCCTGGCCCCCCCTCCACGCACCCCTGCAACCCCCAACACCCACAGCGGGCAACCCCAGACTGATCGCGGACACACAAAACATGCCAGCTTGGCACCTTGGCAGTGCCAACCTGGCAGTGCCCTTGACAGGTGGCAGTGCCACCTGGGCACCTTGCCAGTGCCATGCTGGCACCCAGGTGGCACTGCCAGGGTACCAAGATGGCACCAGCCATGCCAGGGCACCACCCTGTCCAAAGGGCTTGCAGCTGGGGGCCTCCGAACCCCTTGGAGGCCCCCACAGGTGCCATTTCATCTGGCACTCGCCTGAGGTCCCCAGGACGAAGGGATTGAATCTCAAAGCCTCAGGTATCTCGGGAATCTGCACATTAGATGTATTGCTCCAATATGCAGATTTGCCAAAAACTGATCTCGCCCATTGTGGGCGGGATTCCCCTTGCAACATCTCGCGAGGCGTTGCGAGCGGGGTAAATCCCGGGAGCTGGATCTCCCAGCTTTCACTGACCACGCTGCGACGCGGCGAGCTGCTTTTCTGTGCAGCATGGCTGGAAGATCACGGCCAAATCAAATAAGAACAATTAGTTAAAAAGATTTGTCTTGGTTGTTTCTCTGACTGTTGTAACTGTACAGCATCTGGTAGGTGTCCTGCTTTCATGGCACTAACACTACTTCCTTCGGCATCACCTTCCAAAACCCATGCCCTCCACCACCTCGAAGGACAGTTGGGCCGCAATGGGAACACTACCACTCCAAGTCACACGTCATCCTCATTTGGAACTGTGTCCCCGTTCCACCATTGTCACTGGGTCAAAATCCTGGAACTCCCTCCCTAACAGCATTGTGGGTGCATCTACGCCGCATGGGTGGCAGCGGGTTCAAGAAGGCAGCTCACCACCACCTTTGAAAGACCAATTATAGACGGGGCAATAAATACCTAGCCTGCGTAGCCCACATCCCACGAACGAATAAAGAAAAATGCAAGCATACTAAAGATGCCTTTGTGTTGCTTCTGGGGAACAATTGGCTCCTCTCATAGCTACGTTGTAGCCAGCATCAAAAGAAACATCATTTTTCTAAGAATGCAAAGCTGAACAGAAACACCAGAATATATGTGTTTAATGAAATAAAACTGTAAGGGGGAGAAAAATGAATGGAGTTCCATAATGCTGGTCATAGAAGCCCATACTCTTAAAGATTTATTTAATGCAGTCATTATGTCACTGTGATACATGGCTTCAGATCTCTGTAGCAAAGTGTTATAACCTGCCTGCTTACCATTGGCTGGGAACTAATGACAATCCCACAATCCTGTGGGAGTATGAGCTTCCCCAATGAGGGGGGGGGGGGCGGAGAAATCATTAGCAGACTCCCTGTATAAAGAAAGCTGGCCAGTTTGGAACTAGCAGGAAGGAGTAAGCAGCAAGTGAGGTTGCTGCTGTTGTGTGTATATATGTTCTTGTAAATAAATGTTATTTCTTTATATCCTTGAAACTCGTGCTGGATTCTTTGTGGCCCTCACAAAACTGGCGACGAGGGTTAAAGTGAATAGCTGTCTACACTGCTGAAGACACCTCCCTGGATTTTTGTTGGATACAGGTTGGAAGTTGTTTTCTATTATACCATGCCGATGTACGGACGTTTGGATGTTTTTGATGCTGCGCTGGAAAGCTGGAACCAGTATGCACAACGGATGCGTTACTATTTCCGGGCAAACAACATCACCGAAAACGAGCGCCAGGTGGTCATATTGCTCACCGCCTGCGGCCCGCATACGTTTGGGGTGATTAGGAGCATTGCGTACCCAGCTGCGCCGGACAACAAAACGTTTGATGAACCTGTGAATTGAGTGGGGCAGCATTTTAACCCAACCCCGTCCACGATAGTCCAACGTTACCGGTTTAATACCGCTGAGAGGACCCTAGGCGAATCCCTTGCTGACTTAATATACATAATACGCAGGATTGCGGAGTACTGTGACTATGGTGAGACCTTGTCAGAAATGTTACGCGACCATTTGGTTTGTGGTATTAACAATGCGGCCACCCAGAGAAAGTTGTTAGCTCAGCCAACATTGACTTTTCAACAGGCCATTCAAATAGTATTGTCCCGAGAGAGCGCAGAACGAGGAGTGCAGGAGATACAGTGAATGGAGGTGCATGCCTTGGGGCGCAACCCTATCCGTCCGAAAACGTCCCCCACACTCCTGCGATACCTTGGGCGAGACGATGTCCCGATCGACGCCAGTGGCCGTCGGACATTCCTCCCCGAAGGGAGCATTCTCCAGACCCAATGGATGAGGGGCCATGTCAGTGTCGGACTTGTAGGCACCGACCCTGTCGCAGACGCCGGTCCTGGGGGCACCAGAGGCGCCGTCGTTCCAACCGAAACTGGGACCAGCCCAGGGGCCGTACCTTCCATGTGGATGAACCTGTGGCGACTACTCCTGAGGACGTGGAGACGGAAGATGACTGCCTGCAGCTGCATTGTGTGGCAGCTCCCCGTGTGGCCCCCATTAAGGTGACAGTACGGGTCAATGGTCACCCGCTTGAGATGGAGTTGGACACTGGCGCAGCGGTCTCCGTGATCGCCCAGAGGACATTCGACCGCATCAAGCAGGGTATACAGACCCTTGCATTAACTGACACACAGGCCAGGTTGGCCAGCTACACGGGGGAACCATTGGACATTGCAGGAACTACGATGACCCCTGTTGTTTATGGACGCCAGGAGGGGCGTTTCCCACTTATCGTGGTGCGCGGCCAAGGGTCCAGCCTGTTGGGTCGGGACTGGTTGCGCCATTTGCGGTTGCAGTGGCAGCACATCCTCCAAACAGTTTCTGGAGGGTTGACTGAGGTGCTAGGACGATACCCAGATGTATTCCAGCCCGGTTTGGGGAAAATAAAAGGGGCCGTAGCCCGTATCCAAGTCGAACCAGGAGCCACGCCGCGCTATTTCCGGGTGCGCCAGGTGCCTTACGCCTTGCTCGAGAAGGTAGAAGGGGAGCTCACTCGGTTGGAAACTTTGGGTATTATCAGGCCCGTCCATTTCACTGACTGGGCAGCACCAATTGTACCTGTAATGAAGCCAGATGCCACAGTTCACTTGTGCGGCATTTATAAACTTACAGTGAATACGGCTTCCCGACTTGACCGATATCCAATGCCTCGCATAGAGGATCTCTACGCAAAGCTTGCAGGTGGACTCTCGTTCACAAAATTCGATATGAGTCACGCCTACCTACAGTTGGAGCTGGACCCTGCCTCCCGACCATATGAATGAATATACATGTTTGCCCTTTGGAGTATCCTCTGCCTGCGCTATTTTTCAACGCGTTATGGGGGGCATTTTGAGAGGTTTACCGCATGTCGCTGTCTACTTAGATGACGTTTTGATCACAGGGACGTCGGAGCAGGAACATTTGGAAAATCTGGAGGCTGTCCTTAGACGCTTTTCGGAGGCTGGAGTCCGTTTATGTCGCACAAAGTGCGTCTTTCAGGTGAAGGAAGTTGTCTACCTGGGTTATCGGGTGGACTGCAAAGGTTTGCACCCCATCGCAGAGAAAGTGCGCGCGATTCAACAGGCCCCCGCCCCGACTGACACTTTGCATCTTCGTTCTTTTCTCGGCCTCATAAACTATTACAGGAAGTTCCTCCCCAATCTGGCAACTACGCTGGTCCCGTTGCATCTTCTGCTAAAGAAAAATCACACCTGGGTTTGGGGTCAGCCGCAAGAAACCGCTTTCCAGCGGGTAAAGCAACAATTGTCATTGTCTGGATTACTAACCCACTATGATCCTGGAAAGCCTTTGCTCCTCACATGTCATGCATCCCCATATGGTATTGGGGCCATCCTGTCCCACAAGATGGAAAACGGGGCCAAGCGGCCGATAGCTTTCACCTCCCGCACATTGACTGCAGCGGGAAAAAAGTACGTGCAGATCGAGAAGGAGGGCCTGGCAGTGGTCTTTGTGGTGAAACGTTTCCACCAGTACGTGTCTGGCTGTCACTTCACTATCATGACTGATCATAGGCCTCTGCTGGGACTTTTCAGAGACGATAAGCCAATACCGGCCATTGCTTCCGCACGGATCCAGCGCTGGGCTTTGTTGCTTTCTGCATACGAGTATTCTCTGGAGCACAAACCAGGAACGCAGATAGCAAATGCCGACGCACTGAGCCAATTGCCTTTATCGACCGGCCCCATGTCGATCCCCACAACCGGTGAGGCGATTGCAACCCTAAATTTTATGGACACCTTGCCTGTCACGACATCACAGATCGTGAGTGGACCCAGACGGAGCCAGTCTTGCCAACGGTTCGACACATAGTCCTGTATGGTGGGCAGCATAGACAGCTCCCAGGCGAGTTGCGGGCATTTTCCTCCAAGCTGTCAGAATTCAGCGTGGAAGACGGCATCCTCTTGTGGGGGACGCGTGTGATTGTCCCGGAAAAAGGACAGGAGCTGATACTAAGAGACTTGCACAATGGGCATCCAGGTGTGACCAAAATGAAAAATGTTGGCCCGGAGTTATGTTTGGTGGCCAGGCCTCGACACCAACATTGAGAAGGTGGCCCAAAACTGCTCCATTTGCCAGGAGCATCAGAAGCTTCCGCCGGCCGCGCCCCTACATCACTGGGAATGGCCAGGGCGGCCTTGGGCACGCTTGCATGCGGATTTCGCCGGCCCTTTTCAAGGACCAATGTTCCTTTTATTAATCGACGCCCAGTCTAAATGGCATAAGATGCAGGGGACAACGTCCTGCGCAACAATTGAGAAGATGCATTTGTCTCTTAGTACACATGGCCTCCCCGAGGTGCTGGTCACGGATAACGGCACTCCAGTCACCAATGAGGAGTTTGCGAGGTTCATGAAGATGAACGGCATATGCCATATCCGCACTGCGCCTTACCACCTGGCTTCAAATGGGTTGGCGGAGCGCGCAGTGCAGACATTCAAATGAGACCTAAAGGAGCAGTCTTCCGGGTCAATGGACACGAGACTGTCTCCCTTTTTGTTTTCGTATAAGACCACCCCCCATGCGGTGACTGGGGTAGCTCCCGCAGAACTCCTAATGGGCCGGAGACTTCGCACCCACCTTAGTATGGTTTTCCCGGACATTGACGCAAAAGTACGCCGCACACCAGAACGGCAGGGACAGGGTTTTTCTCGGCATCGGCCGATTCGCCAGTTTACGCCCGGTGACCCAGTGTTCGTACGCAATTTTGCTGGTGGTGCCCAGTGGGTCCCTGGCATAATCTTTCGCCAAACAGGCCCTATATCTTACCAGGTGCAAGCCCAGAGTCTTCTCCAACACAAACATGTAGACCACGTTCGGTCCAGAAAACTATCCCTTCCAAAGATTCCCCGCCCCGGGAGCTCATTTCTACAGCCGCAGAGACCAGAGACAATGGAAAGTAGTCCTCACAATCTTCCTCTGGTGCCTCACTCAAAGCCTGTGCAGGTCGTTACAGAACCGCGTGGAGATAGAGACACCGAGATGACAGAGGCAGCAGACTCTGACTCCGAGATGGAGACACAGGACGCATCAGAGGGGGAATCCTCGGGCCCACGGGCCGCGGATGTACAACCGTTGCGCCGTTCATCACGGAAGCGCCGGTCTCCGTCTCGTTACACGCCGCCCGATCCAGCGCCTGCGGCAAAACGAGTCCGACGCCCTCCTTCGCCAGGGTCTTTGGTGGATTCCTTGGACTTCGGGGGGGGAGGGATGTTATAACCTGCCTGCTTACCATTGGCTGGGGACTAATGACTATCCCACAATCCTGTGGGAGTATGAGCTTCCCCAATGAGGGGGGCGGAGAAACCATTGGCAGACTCCCTGTATAAATAAAGCTGGCCAGTTTGGAACCAGCAGGAAGGAGTAAGCAGCAAGTGAGGTTGCTGCTGTTGTGTGTGTATATATATGTTATTGTTAATAAATGTTATTTCTTTATATCCTTGAAACTCGTGCTGGATTCTTCGTGGTCCTCACAACACAAAGCAAGTAAAGCAAATAAAGAAACCCAGGGCAAATTAGGGCCTTTCACAAATGACTCAATTTCTTCACAGTCGTACGCCCTATTTCTGCAGGATTGGAAGGAGGGATATCCCTTTGATATGGACTCAAGCCATCCCTCCCTTTACTCCAACTGAAAATATGTTAACATTACTCTAGGTATAAGATGTTCATGCCACTTTACCATTAAAGTCATATCACATGAAAAACCTCCTTAACTATTAGCAAACATTGACACAAGTTATCGGGTGCATCTGTCATGCTCAACATTTTAGGTTCAATAAAAATACATTGGGCAGGATTCTCTGTCCCGCCACACCAGTTTTCTGGTGCGTGAGCCCCCACCATCATTGCGATTCTCCGTCCCGCCAGCCGGCCAATGGAATCTCCTATTGTGGGCATCCCCACGCCGTTGGGAAATCCCCGAGCGTTGGTGCGCTGCCGGCGAAACGGAGAAGCCCGGCAGCGGAGAATCCAGAGTTTTAAGATGTCTTTCCTTTAAATAATCAGTTCTTATTCTGAAATAGCTCAAGGAGGTGATGGTTGTCATGGGGAGAAGAAAGAAAGGAGTTATTTTTTCTCGACAGTCTAAAAATCAATTCTCCTGTTGAGTTTCTCTTCACTCCAATTCAGCTTCTCTCTAAGTGACTTTGTCATTTTGCATTCAGGCCCGGAATGTTTGCCAGTTTTCGAAGTATCAGGGACAGCCTTGCGAAATCTCCTTCACCAGCACTGTCCAAACGCACAACCTCTACCAACTTGAGAAACGTGAGCAGCAGGAACATCGATACGCCACCGTCTCCAAGTTCCCTTTGAAATCACACACCATCCTGCTTTGGACCGTTACTGCTCTCCCTCACAGTCACGTGATCGAAATCCTGGTAAACTCTTCCCTAACAGCCAGCACTGTGGGTGCACCCACACTACATGGATTGTGGCGGTTAAAAAGCGTGGCTCACTGCCACCTCCAGAAATGGGCAATAATTATTGGCCTCACCAGTGATGCCCTCATCCCACGAATGAGTAAAAAAGATCACCCATCACGGGGTGCTACAAATCTTGGATCTGACACCAAGTCAGATACTCATTGAGTTTGGGGGATCAACGGACCACTGAAGCAACAATATTTTTTATCTACAAATACAAACTTCCAAGGATTGACAAGAACCGGTCATTTTAATTTATTCTAATAGATTGGAAAGTAAGCTACCCTTCTTGCAATGTACATTTTTGCTGCATCTTAGCTTTCAAAGATAAATGAAATTCAAATAGCGATGATAGCCAAATGGGTTGTCGAGTGGACGTATGAAGTGCTGGACCTGAAGTGCAGAAGATTCTTCCAACCTCGCATCGCCACATGGGGGCAGCTGATCAGGTATTGCACTTGACGGGGAGTCTCCATTCCCGGCTCCGTGCATCTTTCCTGCGAAACGTTGTCATGGCTCATTCAGTTATGTACTGCTTTTGTGCTCCGATTCGATTCAACTCAATTCTACTTGAGTCTTCCGAAGGATTAGAGGCCACTGTGGTCATTCTAACTTTAATCAAGAGGTAGATGACTGAACTGCTTAGCTGGGGGGTCCCTCTTTGTAGTGGTTCTGTACGCTCTGTGGAGAGTGTACGGTGGCCACTGGAAATATGGTGCTACCGATTAAATCGACGAGTCAATGATTCTTTGATTTGGACCAAACAGCAAGGAGGGAGGGAAATTTAATTATTTGCTTAACCGTCTCGCTGCTGAACATTATCACTAAAACGGAGAGAGGTGACCCGGTGTTATTGATTTCTCTCGCTTAGATGGTCATTGCGTTGAGATTAAACTCCCCCTGTTCTCTTCATTTAATTGGATGCTGACAGAATACCCACAAAGAACAAGCAGATTACTCGTGGACTGTTCTCGCTGCGCATTAAAAAACCAAATAATGCAACATAGAACCACAAGGCAGCCTGCACAATCATTCGACACAGTAAGAAGGCAGATTCTAACTGTGACCAGATTTTGTGCTATTCAATCAAGTTTAATTAATGTGATTATGTATCCAAAGGCAAACTGGACTGTGAATTAAGAGAGATAGGTTATGGGGATCACTAGCTGGGGAGGTGCAGACTGTGTTCTCAACGCATGATACTTGCCTCATGCACCAAAGACTCAAACAATAAATGTGAGACCCACTCGCACATACTGAGAATAAGTCTGCTTTACATGGTTGCCAATCACTGTGCTCTATGTGTAATCAAAAGGTTTCACCTCTGGTTGCGTCCCCTACATATTTCACACAGTAAATATGGAACCGACACAAAGGGAAACCTCCAGCGAGGGAATTCCGTTCTCACATTCAACTGCCTCTTGATTAGAAGTAGAATGACTACCATGGCTTCTAATCCTCAGGAAGATTCGAGTAATTGAGCCAAATCAAATCCAAGCACAAAGGGCCTGTATAACCGAACAAGCCGCAACAGCGCTTTAGGAAGGATACATGGAGTCAGGCACTAAGCCTGCCCGATATGTGCAAATCCCAGCCAACCGCCCCCATGTGGTGACACAAGGCTGTGGGAATCTGAAAATTTTCACTGGTCTTAAACCTGAAACTTTTAACAGCTTGTGGCCCAGTGGCTTTGCGACTGTTGCGGTTTTATACCTGTTGACACCGCACACAAAGAAACAAACACGACCCTTTTGTATGAGAAACCCGGACCGTAGAGAGACGGACATGGAGCTCGATAGCTTTGTAGGTCATGATCTATACCACCTGCCTTGTGCTTGATTATCGTGATTTCTCAACAGAAAGTGTCGCCAATAGCACAGCCCCTTCAGCCCCTCGAGCCTGCCCTGTCATTTAATTATGGGCTGCTTTAGCTCAGTGGGCTAGACAGCTGGTTTGTGATGCAGAGCAAGGCCAGCAGCGCGGGTTCAATTCCCGTACCAGCTGAGAATTCTGAATTCTCCCCCCATGTATCCGAACAGGCACCGGAATGTGGCGACTAGGGGCTTTTCACAGTAACGTCATTGCAGTGTTAATGTAAGCCTACTTATGACAATAAAGATTATTTATTTATTTATTAGATCATGGCTGATCTGTATTTCAACACCATTTATACTCCATTTATATATAGTTCTGTAACCGTTAATGCCACTTGCTAACTAAACTCTTATCCAAAGCCTGTTCCACAAGGATCCTGATCATAACAATGTATTAGGGCAAAGATGAAGATGTTAAAATAAAAGTAAACCAAAGAACTGAGTGCCGCAATGACAATAAAAACAGAGAATGCTGGAAAAACTCAGCAGGTCTGGCAGCATCTGTGGAGCGAGAAACAGAAGGTTTACCAGACTGATTCCTGGGATGGCGGGACTGGCGTGTGAGTTGAGGTTGAGTTGGTTAGGATTGTATTGGCTGGAGTTCAGAAGAATGAGGGGCGATCTCATAGAAACCTACCAAATTCTAACAGGACAGGGAAGATGCAGGAGGGATGTTCCCGATGATGGGGGAGTCCAGAACCAGGGGTCACAGTCTGAGGATAAGGGGTAAACAATTTAAGACTGAGATGAGACGACGTTTCTTCATCCAGAGACTGGTGAGCCTGTGGAATTCTTATCACGGAAAGCAGTTCAGGCCAAAACATGTATGTTTTCAAGAAAGAATTAGATATAGCTCTTGGGGCTAAATGGATCAAAGGATATGGGGAGGAAATGGGAACAGTTAATGAGTTAATGATTAGCCATGTTCAGAGTGAATGGTGGAGCAGACTCAAAGGGCTGGATAGCAGCTATTTTCTATGTTTCTATGTCTCTATCATCTCTCATTCTTCTAAATTCCAGAGAATTAACTATAGAATTCCTACGGTGCAGAAGGAGGCCATTCAGCCCACTGAGTCTGCACCGACCCTCTGAAAGAACACCCTACCCAAGCCAACTCCGCCATCCTATTCCCGCAATCCCAGAACCACACCTAACCTACATTTCTTTGGAACTAAGGGACAATTTAGCACAGCCAATCCACCTAACCTGCACGTCTTTGGACTGTGGGAGGAAACCGGAGCACCCGGAGGAAACCCACGCAGACACGGGGAGAAAGTGCAAACTCCACACAGACAGTGACCCGAGGCCGGAATCGGACATGGGTCCCTGGTGCTGTGAGGCAGCAGTGCTAACCACTGTGCCACCGTGCCACATCCAGTCTATTTAAGCATTCCTCATAGGACCATCCCTCCATCCCAGGGATTAGTCTGGTGAACCTTCAGTATACTCCCTCTATGACAAGTATATCTTTCCTGAGGTTAGGAAACCAAACTGTGCATAATACTCCCAGCGTGGCCGCACAAAAGCCATATATAATTGTAGCAAACTTGCTTTAAGCTGCCCACATGAGCAGACCAGACCCTTGGATCATGATGATACCAGTTTATATGGTAGTGAAATGCACATTGCAAGTAGGCCCATCACTCAAGTGAGAAGAATTGATGATGGACATGATTAAATAATTATTTAATTTAAGAAAAGCCAGTGCTCGCTCATTTTCTCCTTCTTTAAATTTCTCTTGACCATCAATTCTGCTGTACATTGTGGCCCCGTGAGTTTCCGTGCTGCCCTCCCTGCCCCACTCCAAACCAACTCACCCTCTTCAGTTCTGTAGAAGGATCATTTAGATCCAAAATGTTAACTCTCTCCCCAGATGCAGACAGACCTGCGCTTTTTTATTTCTATTTCCGATTTCCAGCATCCGCAGTACTTTGCTTTTATCTCTCCCTAAAGCCTTTTGCCAGTCTCCCACCTCTCTTACCAAAAAGCCTCCTTATCTACCTTCACTGAATCGTGAAGACTAGCCAGGCACCTCCCCCTCTGCTATCCATTCTGTCAAGTACCAGAGGATGTTTCCTATGTTTCGGGGATTAGAGTCGGAGAACTTCCACTCACTAAGGCTGGTGGTGCAAGAGTACAACAGGTGCTGGGAACTGGAAATTCCTGGCTCACATCCAGATGCCGCGTTTGTTTGAGGCAAGTGCAATTTTCTGGCAGGTTTTTTTTTAAAGACAGACACACAGTGGTCTTACCACATAACTTCATTTAATATTGCTGTGAAATAGATTTAAAACGAATTAGCCTGATTTCTATATCCACTTAGGATAGGACTGGACGCCTCTTACTCCTCATCTCGAGTGGGCCTCGGGGAAGTGCCAGGGGAACAGCTGCGGCTATTAATAAAGAATCTGATTAATTTTTTGCTGGCCACAAAGGTTGTCATAGTAATGGCTTCCGCGAGGGCCAGGTATAGTTATTTAGGAAAATAAGAACAAGAGTGGGCGATTCAGCAAATCTACCCCTGCCCCCCCCCAACCCCAGCTCTGCCCCCGCACCCCGCACTCCAACCCAGCTCTGCCCCCCCACCCCCCACTCCTCCACCCAACCTGAGCCTCTTCCACCATTCAGTTGGATCACAAAATAAATCTGAAGGATCTTTTCATACTTGGCCATTCCGATTTGTGAAAGTGGTATTGCCCAACATGGCGAACAGAAGGGAATGCTGTCTGCAGTGAATAAGGGAGCCAAAGGTAGATCAGTTGAGGTTCAGGGAGCTAATCAAGGTGAGATTTAATGGTGAGAGGGTGCGAAGAGCATCAGTTACAAACTGCAGTTTAAATGTGCTCTGCAGAATGGGCGAGCATAAATAAGCAGAAGGGTAGTTCTGAGAGGGCTTGGCATAAGGGGAGATGATGGCACAATGGCAATGCCGCTGGGCTAATATTCTAGAGACCCAGGCTAATGGTCTGAGAACATGGGTTCAAGTCAGCTAACGGCATCTGAATTCAGTTAATAAATGTGGAATTAAAAGCTCGTGACCATGAGCACCATCATCGATAGTTGGTAAAAGCCCATTTTGTTCTTGAATGTCTTTCTGGAAGGAAATCTGCCATCCTTAACTGGTCTGGCCCACAGGTGACTCCAGACCCACAGCAATGTGATTGACTCTTCATGCCCCTTTGAAAAGCCTGAGTGAGCCACTCAGTTCAAGGGCAATTAGGGATGGGCAACAAAAGCCGGTCTTGGCAGTGACACCCACATGCCCATGAAATAATTTTTTTTTAGCAAGCCAGCTGTAAGTGTGGAACAGGTGAAGAGGCAGAACTTAATGGTATCCATACTTCAACCAGCTACCTGGTAAATGGCATGATTGGGTAGCCTTAGCCAAGACAACCCTCTTAAATGAAATCTCCTTCCTCATCTATTCCTGCAGGTACAGTGTTAACCCTGTCGTCTACATGGAGCAACGCACCAGCCATCATATAGAACTTTCAAGCATTTAAACAAATAGCACTCTTTATAAAAGCTGAAACAATCTCAACCCCAACCTGCCTAGGGCCCACCCCCTTATGTTCCTTTAACCTTTAACTTTCAGGGAGGCATTTCCTGAACCAAAGAGCTCCCAGCACCAGATCTAAAAAGCTCTGGGAGCTCGCCATGAATTACACAATGGAGCTGATCTAGCAATTCCCCGGAGAGCAGTCTGGTGGGAAGTTATCAAGCATTACAATCGGTATATAACTTACTATTATTATTGAACAAGTGAGCGAAAAGAGTGTAAGCACACTATGAATTAGGTGCCTTCCTGGTGAATTGTGCCTCCAATTTAAACAACAGAAGAGATATTGTGAAACACATTTCAGTTATGTTTTATTTAACTATGCAAAACCTATTTAAGCTTGAAAATTGCACCAACACTTTTATCATTTTATGGCACACCCCTGTCTCCTCAATAGTAACTAATACTGTCTTTCCTTCAAAACACAAGAAAACATGAAAACAAGACCCCATTTAACCCATCAAGCCAAATAACAACTTCATTTACATAGTACCTTTAATATAGTTAAACATTTTTAAGGAGCTTCACAGGAGTGTTATCAAGCTAAACTTGACACAGAGCCACGTATAAATATTATGGCAAGTGCCCAAAAGCTTGGTCAAGAGGCAGGTTTTAAGGAGTGTTTTAAAAGAGGAAAACGAGATAGGGAGGCAATAGGATTTAGGGAGGGAATTCCAGAGCCAAGGCCTAGGCAGTTGAGACAGAGCCACCAATGATGGATGGATGAAAGTCAATGATGTCCCAGAGGTCAGAATTGGAGGAGTGCAAACATCGCGGTGGATTGTAGGGCTGGAGGAGTCGAGGTAGGGAGGCGGCGAGGCCGTGAACATTGATCAAAAACAAAGATAAGGTGATACATTTTCAGACCCCGCCCACTGTGGGCGGGATGGACAATTTAACTCACCATTGAAAGATCTGTTAACCACACGCTGGACCAGAAAATCACACTGATGGATTTTAAAGTTGAGATGTTGCTGGGTGAGGAGACAACATAGACCAATACAAATTGGTAAGACCACCAGGAAACACTGACATATCCCCCCCAAACCCGCCGACTGACATTCTAGTGACAGCTTCAAAAACCCAATCTGATAGTAGAGTTCACAATAGTTTTTGGGATCTAAAATGTACATGTGGTTCTGTCACAAACGCAATGAATGTTAATGCACTCTCAAATTCACCATCGGTTGTAAGCAAAACAAAGTCATTGTGGTGGGGTACTGACCTATGAGTGTAGTCCTACAGGGCAGCACGGTGGCGCAGTGGGTTAGCCCTGTTGCCTCACGGTGCCGAAGTCCAAGGTTTGATCCCGGCTCTGGGTCACTGTCCATGTGGAGTTTGCACATTCTCCCCGTGTTTGCGTGGGTTTCGCCCCCACAACCCAAAGATGTGCAGGGTAGGTGGATTGGACACACTAAATTGCCCCTTAATTGGAAAAAATGAATTGGGCACTCTAAATTTATTTTAAAAATAATATGAGTGTAGTCCTACTAATCAAAGAGCTCAGATACGCTTGAATTGTTGAATGTGGAGGAGGGGAGGTGATCATTTAGGTTATGTCATCCTTGTTACCCTCATAGCCGATGAATTCAGTTTTTCAGAGATTCCAAAGCATGGTTGTCAACTGGAAAAGCACAAATTAAAAAAAAGCCTAATATCGCACGAAAATCTTGAAGAACGTAATTTTCTCAAACCCTGCTTGCCCAATACAACAAGGATGCTTGTGCTCGAGGACACACAGCATCCAAGCCAACAATCTATAGGTTTGAAAACCTGATGGGCTCAGGCACCTTGTAATTACAGTGAGACTATCTTGAGCATTGAGAAAGATATCATAGCATAACGAGTGCCAACAGATGAAAGCAATCTTGGCAACATCCTACCAGGAATAGCAATCTCCGTATTGGATCCATTCCAATTTCTATTAAGATATGAAAAAAAACACATTCCACGTGTTACTTGGGCACATTTTAATGCTGGAGCCATTGTACTTTAAACTATGATTGGGTTTCCTCATTTACATATTATATGGAACTCCTCAGCATTAAATTGCTTCAAGGCACTGGAAATATTAAAAACACTCCACATGTATTCAGCAAACCTAGAGAAGGGGATAGAAAGATCGACTGATGTGATCTGACGACGCAGTGGGTGGAAGAGGCTCGTGTGGAATAATTTGGCCGAAATGCTCTGTTTCTGTGTTGCTCGTTCTAGGTGCTTCAGTGAGGGTCTGTGCCTCTGTCATCCTTTGGTACACCAATACAGTAAGCAGGAGGATTTCACCCGTTTCAGTAAAAAGGATTAAAGTTCAGAGCACGCAAATGTTTCAAAATATAATGTGGAAGGAACTCACACCCGAGCAAATCACATTGAAAGTACAAAAGGCCCTACTTTCAAAGCACTATTTAAGAGTTATGCTGAAAACAGTGCACTATTTCAACTTGAATTCAAATGAAAGTCAGATGTTGCGAATCCCAATCCAATATTTGGATTTCCGAACACAAACTTCACCTTCTGAGACTCGCATAAATCTCAAGCCTGGAAACAGATCCAAGGTTCAGATTCCTCAAAGAACAAATTCATCCATCATAGGATGGGGCAAGAACAGCAGAGTCCCAAACCCCACGTGGCCTGCAGCGGTTCAAGGAGGCAGCTCACTACCGCCTTCTCGAGGGCAAATAGGGATGGGCAATAAATGCTGGGCCCACACTCCATGAATAAAAAAAAAAACGTAATACTCTGATTCCAGATTTGCCTCGTTTGAATTCAACTATGTTCTTCGGAATATCTTGACATCGCTCACTTCAATTTGCAAGGTTGCTGATGTCATAGAATCATATCATAGAATTTACAGTGCAGAAGGAGGCCATTCGGCCCATCGAGCCTGCCCTGGCCCTTGGAAATAACACCCTACCCAAACCCACATGTCCACCCTATCCCTGTAACCCAGTAACCCCACCCAACCTTTTTGGACACTAAGGGCAATTTATCATGGCCAATCCACCTAACCTGCACATCTTTGGACTGTGGGAGGAAACCGGAGCACCCGGAGGAACCCACGCAGACACGTGGAGAACGTGCAGACTCCGCACAGACAGTCACCCAAGCCGGGAATTGAAACTGGGACCCTGGAGCTGTGGAGCAACTGTGCTAACCACTATGCTACCGTGCTGCCCGATATGTTATGTGTGTCTTGTCCCTGTATTTTGATTATTTTATACCCAAGTCCCTTTGCTTGTTGACCTACATTGTGTCCCGGTCTGACAACACCTCAATTGTAACATTCTCACTCTAATAACCCTCACGAGACCCAAGGAGATGTCCCAATTGGTCTCCCCATGGACCTTGTGGAATACGAGCTCCCCTGCAAATGGGTGGAGGCCCACCAGCTGGGTCTCACAGGAAACACCTCATTAAAAGCGTCCCGGATTGGGACCGGCATGATCGGTAGTCCCGGTTGGGCGTTTTGTGCCATGTTGAGGCTGTTTATTTCGGCAGAAAATAAATTGCCGATTGGGTTGATCTTCTCAGGTCTCCTGAGCTTTTATACTGGCGACGAGGGTGGGCTTCGAACCCAGGCCACATGCTACGACCAGGGTAGTGCTGGAAGAGCTACTGATGGGCTGACATCTTCGGACCCGTTTAGGTTTGACATTTCAAAATCTTGGCGGGAAGGTGGAAAAGAAGCAAAACCTCCGGCAGAGGTCTCATGAACTCTGAAGAATCAAACCATGGGATGCAGTCCACATCCTGAATTTTGGGGACGGCGCCCGGTGGATACCGGGGACCGTAGTGGAGAAAATGGGGCCAATCTCCTACACGGTCAAGACCAGAGAATGGACAGTACGTAAGCACATGGACCGCCTCAAGGGCAGGGAGCCCGTTCCAGAGGTAGCTCTGCTGAATCAATTGGTCCCTCATCCCACCACCCCCTCACCCCGCCTACCATCTGTTAGCCAAGGGACACAACTCTCCAGGGTCCTGTGCTCAGGTCAGCAGGAGATGAAAGACACAGCATCAGATAGGGATACGGAATCCTTCGTACTTTCGGAGGATAATATGGTCAGAAATGGACCTCCAACAGGACCCCGCCGATGTTCAGCGAGGAAACGACGCTCCCCGACACGTTACACACCCGCGGTTCAGCTCCACAGATGTCTGAAGCATAGCCACGGTCAAATCGGCAAAGGAAACTCTGCATCCAGCGACAGGAGGCCCATCAGCTGGGACTCGTAGAAAACGCCTGGTAAAACACGGCCCGGATTGGGACAGGCACGATCGGTAGTCCCAGTTGTGGCCTTTGGGCTTTAAGCCCGTGTTTGCGGCCTTTTCGTTTGGCGGAAAATAAATTGCCATTTGGATTCACTTTCTCGGGCCTCCTGAGCAATTACACTCCCCCCCTGTTTTCAAATTCCTCCGTGGCCTTGCCCTCAATCTTTGTAACTTCCTAGAGCCCTACAATTCCCTGCAATCTATTTGCTCCTCCAATCGTGGCAGCTCGTGCATCCGATATTTTCACCGCTGCACCCTTGGCAAGCTTGCCTTCACGGCCTAGGCACTAAATTCTGTAATTTCTCCCATAATGAAATGAAATGAAATGAAAGTCGCTTATTGTCACAAGTAGGCTTCAAATGAAGTTACTGTGAAAAGCCCCTAGTCGTCACATTCCAGCACCTGTTCGGGGAGGCTGGTACGGGAATTGAACCGTGCTGCTGGCCTGCCGTGATCTGCTTTCAAAGCCAGCGATTTAGCCCAGTGCTAAACAGCCCCATAAACCTCATCCCTCGTTACCTCTTCCTCCTAAAAAAAAACGACCTCTTTGAGAAAGCTTGTGGTCACCTGCTTATGTGGTTCAGTGCCAAATGTTGTTTGAAACTGCTCCTACGGAGCATTGTGGGACATTAAAACTACTACGAAAATGCAAGTTATGTAAGTGAGAGCGGGACTGTGTGCACCTCGACACTGAAAGGTTGAATAACAGCTTGTGGCATTCTTGAAGGAGTCACATGTCTGATGAATAAGAGGCAGCAGTGGGTAATCTATTCCTCCTGCATCACACCGAAGCTGTGTGGCTGTTTGTTCCAGCAGTCAGCTCTCGCTGACTAATGATCCCATTGCCCACATTTTTCATCACCACTACCACAACAAATGCCGCTCCGACGGTTCGTGGAAGAAAAATGCCTCTGCACGTTTATTTTAAGTTCTTTTAATTCTCTCTTGTGGTTTAGGCATCGGTGAACAGTGAATACATTTGCAGCGTGTTCCCAGTCATCTCTATAATATATGTGTGATATAGAAACACGTTGGGCCAGAACATTGAGTAATTCATGAGCACCCGAAATTCAGCAGCTTATTAACAAAATAAGCGCACAGCCCAAAACTCTGTGCTCACATACAGCACAGAAAGGGTAAATTGGAATTGTTGTATCACCACCAACAGACTTCAAAGAGGGAACTGTCACCAGGAATTCTTGGCGCACAAGGCAAGAATTCCTGAATGTAACAGAGGTCAATTCGAAGGCATTGAAAACGGTGGTCGACTTATGAGCGGAGCCACGATTTTCCAAAATAATAATGTTTCAGAATAGTTTCAAAGACATGTAACAACCTGCCCCCTCCCTCCCAATCTCTCTAGTGAGGAACTATATGGGAGGGAACAGGCAGAATAGGGAACAAAATGAAAGAGCAACTCTCTGGTGAGCTATAAACATACAACACTGTTAAGCAATCCTGCCAAAGGGATCCGAACGCAGTTTTAAAACACAAAGCGGCCCATACGTATTGTTTCAGACAGTGAGCCACTAATTAGTCAGTGTTTTAAAAGCGGACAGCAAACCACATGCAGTGTGTATATCTCAGAGTGGGAGATCAATTCTCCAATGGCGCATTATAACAAAATGGAGGCGGGGAAACAGAGACAACAAACAAAACACCTAGGATGCTCATTCGTAATTTTGCTTCTAAGTAACCCATTTAGCTGGTCCAAAGGAGAGAGGTGGGACAAAGTACGTAATCTTGATATTGAGGAGGAAGGTTGCAGTATAATTAGGCAGGAGCTGATGACATTGTCCGAATAGAATAATTCAACAAGTCTTTCCAGCTTGCTTTCTCAATTCGCAAATAGCTCTGCTTTTTCCGTCAGTTTGGTGGTGCATTAACATGATCTAATTCATAAAATTATAACAGGATTAGACAGGGTGGATTCAGGCAGAATGTTCCCGATGGTGGGGGGAGTCCAGAACGAGGGGCGGGATTCTCCGTAATTGGCGTGATGTCCGCCAACCGGCGCCATAAACGGTGCGAATCAGTCCGGCATCGCGCCGCCCCAAAGGTGCGGAATTCTCCACATCTTGAGGGGCCGAGCCCTAACCTTGAGGGGCTATACCGCGCCGGACTGATTTCCGCCCCACCAGCTGGTGGGAAAGGCCTTTGGTGCCCCGCCAGCCGGCGCGGAAATGACTTTGCCAGGCGGCACGTGCGCGGAAGCTTCAGCGGCCGCTCACGGCATCCCCGCGCATGCGCAGTGGAGGGGGTCTCTTCCGCCTCCGCTATAGTGGAGACCATGGCGAAGGCGGAAGGAAAAGAGTGCCCCCACGGCACAGGCCTGCCCGCGGATCGGTGGGCCCCGATCGCGGGCCAGGCCACCGTGGGGGCACCCCCCAGGGCCAGATCGCCCTGCGCCCCCCCCCCCAGGACCCCGGAGCCCGCCCGCGCCGTCTGCTCCCATCGGTACGGTAGGTGGTTCAATCCACGCCAGCGGCAGGACTTCGGCCCATCGCGGACCGGAGAATCGGAAGGGGATTCCCGCCGACCCGGTGGGGGGTCGGAGAAGCGCGCCCTAGGGGTCATAGTTTAAGGATAAGGGTTAAACCTTTTAGGACTGAGGTGAGGAGAAATGTCTTCACCCAGAGAGTGGTGAATCTGTGGAATTTGCTACCACAGAAAGTAGTTGAGGCCAAAACATTGTGTGATTTCAAGAAGGAATCAGATGTAGCTCTTGGGGTTAAAGAGACCAAGGGATATGGGGAAAAGCGGGATCAGGGCATTGAATTTGATCATCAGCCATGATCATAATGAATGGCGGAGCAGGCTTGAAGGGCCGAATGGCCTCCTCCTGCTTCTATTTTCCATGTATGTTTCTATCGGTAAGGATAAATGAACCCAGCTCCATGTGAACAAATGAATTGAGAGCAGGTGTAGGTCAGTCAGCCCCCTCCTGCCTGGTCTGCCATTGGTTAAGATCCTGGCTGACCTGTTTTGTGGCTTCACCTTCATTTTCCTGCCTGCTCACAACGCTGTCGCCCTGGTCAATCAAGAATCTGCCTAAAAGCAAAACGTTGAGGATGCTGGAGCTCCGCAATAAAAACAGAAATTGTTGGAAAAAGGCAGCGAGGCCTGGTAGCATTTGTGGAGAGGAAAAGAGAGTTACTGTTTGGAATCCAACCTGACTCTTCTTTTGGGAGAAGAATCGTACTGGACTCGAAACGTTGGGCGCGAATGGGACGCGGCGTGAGGTCTAACAAGACCTTTCGAGACATTGTGATCCGGATTCCGTCCTGGAAAAACTATCCCTCCCCCCGGGTCCCAGCCCCCAGGATCGACCAGCCGGGCCGAGGAGACCCCAGCCCGGGCACCGTTTAGCGCTGGATCCCACAAATGGAGACCAGGCGGAAGGGTACTTGGAGGGAAGAGGGGTCTCCCAGGTGACGGAGGCCCCCAGGTGGCTGGTATCTGGTCCGGGTGGCACCCTGGCACTGCTGATGCGACCAGGGCACATTGGTGCAGCCAGCCTTGCACTCTGGCAGTACCACCTGGGTGCCATCCTGCCAGGGTGTCCAAGTGGCATTGCCAGGGTGGCAGGGGCACTGCTAGGGTGCCCTGCCCATGTGAGTTGGGGCGGTCTGGGGGACATATTGGGGGGGGGGAACACGAGAGAAAAGGGTGTCCTTTGCTCCGACAAGCGGAAATGCGGCCTTGGTGGGACATTCCGCGTTGAGGCGACCAGAAATTCCCGGCTGTGGTGGTATGTGTTAGAGGTAATACGGTACACCATGATGCCGAGGAGCTATTGGAGGACAGATGCTGGGTCCTGATTGGATCTGCCGCCCACTGGGCTCCACCCAGATAGGCGGGGTATAAGAACCCGGTTTCTCCCAGCAGCTGCATTCTGTGACTGAGCTGCTGGGAAACAAGTCTGCTCAATAAAGCCTCGATTGAAGTTCTCTACGTCTCGCCTCGTGTGTGATCGATGGTGCTACACCGGCTAAGGTCAACGGACCTTTGAGGAATCCAGCTGTGCCATTAAAAAGCAATGTGGTTCCATCCACCACCTTCAGGTGCTACAATCTCCGGGAACGACCCCACTAACCCCGGCCAGAACAGACTGTGTTTTGCTTGGTTAAATCGCGCCCGTTTATTCTGTTTTTCTGAGCTCTCTCAGCCTGTTCTGTTTTTTATTCAAGAATCCATGGAAATCAGCCCTGAGTATATTCAATGACTCAGCCTCTACCCCTCTCTGAGGAAGCAAAATCCACATGAGGACCCTCTGAGAGAAAGAAAACCTCCTCATCTCTGCCCGAAATGGAAGAGGCCTGCCCAGAAAGCATAACTTGCCTCACTAATAATTTATAGAGAATAGGGATAGGCCTGGTAAAGCATGAAAAATTATTCAGATTGTGTAAATCAGATTATATTCTTTGCTCGGCCTTTTAAATTGCCAATTCCAACAACATTTAAAACAGTCAAAGGCCAGAGAAATTGACAAACCATCACAGTGCATTGAAACCTTCAGTGATGTCGGTGCAATAAATGGCCATGCTCCCTCCGGTGTTTGCTGTCCATTGTCTGCCCCGTTACAGGTATTATTTAAAACCGCTTTTCGATGTGCATCACAGGTCCGCCTACAGCGAGTTTAACGTCGATATTTAGCAGCTGCCCCCAAATGAGGTGCGGAATGTGACATATTATTATTTTTCGGACTTTCAGTGCTAACCGCAGCTTGAAAGAGGAGGTCGAGATTGAGAGAGCTGGAGGGAGAAAGAAAGTGCTTTGTTCTGCCTAAGTTCATGCCCAATTTCGATGACCCCCAGACACCATATCCTAGCATGAGCTTTCTGACACACGTGCCTCTGGAGAGAAGCTACTGAACTACAACCCTGCATTACTGAAATACCTTTCTTGTAACAAGAAACGGCACAGCAAAGCTTTTCACGCCGCATGTTAATTTTAACAAGTAGCTCCGACACAAGGTTCTTCTTCCCTGCGTGCTGGTTTTTAAAATTCAACCTACTTCGAAAAAAGTGTTTTTGGCTAACCTCAAAAATCATTCAGTGTGTGTGTATGGAGGGGGCATTTAAAAATGTCATTGAACCATGAAGGTAAACAGACCGCATCGTAGATTCCCGGGGAACCTGCATTAAGGGTTTTCAGATTTATCAAAAGATACAATCACTTTTAGAAGGAATATTTCTTTTGTGGTAAGATTTAATCAAAATTGACAACATTACAATTCAAATGGAGTTAAGCAAACGATGAGGACCCTGATGATGTATATTTATTGGGCTGTGCTCAGTCTCAATAACAAACTGCAAACCTTTCCCTCCTGCCTCCTTTCCCCCCCCCACCCCACCACCACCACCACCGATTAGTAAATTAGGCAACATTCAATAGGAGATTTTACAAGACTCAACTGGGTTAACTTGTTTTTTTTATTCTGACAGTTGCTAAACTGCTAAAAAAAAAAAATCCGATTCCACTATGAGTAATGTGGTGATTTAAAGTACATTAAATACTGTATTCTGCAATCTGGAAATATAACTGGAAGAAGGTAGGATAACATTGTTCCAGGGGAATATTTTATATAAACCATGACAATAAGTAATGACATTCTAACAAGAAATGTTAATTCTCTCTGTTTAGCCCTTTCCTTTATAAATCTGGATTAATCGGGAGGCACGGTGGCGCAGTAGTTAGCACTGCTGCCTCACGGCGCTGAGGGCCTGGGTTCGATCCCGGCCCCGGATCACTGTCTGTGTGGAGTTTGCACATTCTCCCAGTGTCTGCGTGGGGCTCACCCCCACAACCCAAAGATGTGCAGGCGAGGTGGATTGGTGACACTAAATTGCCCTTATTTGGAAAAGAAAATAATTGTGTGCTCTAAATTTAAAAAAAAATTAAAAATCTGGATTAATTGTATTCCAGAGGTGGTGGCACAGTGGTATAGAGTTAGAGCGAGTAGGCCTAGGAGGCTTCAACATTTGCTCCAGGCCCCAGGAAGACCGATGGGATCAGGTCAAACATGGGCAAGGAAACCTCCCGCAACCCCTCTCGGCTGATGAATCAGTACTCATTCACGTTGAACACAAATTGAAGGAAGCACCGAGGGTGGTGCGGGCACAAAGTGTGCTTTGGGCGGGGGGGGCTTCAATGTCCATCGCCAAGAGTGGCTCAGTAGCATCATTGCTGACCGACCTGGCTGAGTGCTAAGGGACATAGCTGCTAGGCTGGCACTGCGGAAGGTGGTGTGGGAAATACACTATGTAGCCTCACCCTCCCCAAACTGCATCTGTCTATGATAGTATCAGTAGGAGTGACCACCACACAGTCCCTGTGGAGTCTCATTTTTACATTGAGGATACCCTTCATCGTGTGGTGTGGGACCACAACCATGCTAAATGGATAGACTTCGAAGAGATCTAGTAGCTGTTCACAATCAACATCCTGGGAGTTACCACTGATCAGAAACTGAACTGAACTAGCCATATTAATACTGTGGGTACCTGGGCAGGTCAAAGGCTAGGAATCCTACGGCAAGTAACTCACCTCCTGCCCCCCCCAAAACCTGTCCACTATCTACAAGGCACAAATCAGGAGTGTAATGGAATACTCTCCACTTGCCTGGATGAGTGCAGCTCCAACAACACTCAAGAAGCTCAACACCATCCAGGACAAAGCAGCCTGCTTGATTGCTCCCCCTTCCACAAACATTCAAACCCTCCACCATCGACGAACAGTGGCAGCCGTGTGTACCATCTACAAGATGCATTGCAGTAACTCACCAAGGTTCCTTAGACATCAACTTCCAAATCCACAACCGCTACCATCTAGAAGGACAAGAGCAGCAGATACCTGGGAACCCCACCACCTGGAGGTTGCCCTCCAAGTCACCACCCTCACTTGGAAATATATTGCCGCTCCTTCGCTGTCGCTGGGACAAAATCCTTGAACTCCCTCCCTAACAGCACAGTGGGTGTACCTACACCTGGTGGACTGCAGCGGTTCAAGAAGGCAACTTGCCACCACCTTCTGAAGGGCAACTAGGGATGGGCAATAAATGCTGGCCTAACCAGTGACACCCACATCCCGTAAATGAATAAAACAAAAGCCCAAAACTGGACATCCATGAGGCACATCGGCTATCAGTGGAAGCAGAATTGTATACGATCACAACCTATACCCTCATGGATTGGGATAAACCCCACTCTACCATTAACACAACGCCATGGGATCAACTCTGGTTCAATGAAGAATGCAGGAGGGCATGCCAGAGGAACGCCAGGCAGCCGAAAAAATGAGGTGTCAATCTGATTCCATTATAACACAGGACTAGTTGCATCTAAACATCATAAGCAGCAAGCACTCGACTTAGCTAACCAATTCCACAACCAACGATCAGCTCTAAGCTTTGAGGTCTTACCACATCCAGTGCTGAATGGTGGTAGACAATTCGTCAACATATAGAGGAGGAGGCTCCACAAATATCTTGATCCTCAATGATGGGGGAGCCCAGCACGTCAGTACAAAGGACAAGGCTGAAGCATTGGCAATAATCTTCAGCCAGAAGTGCCGAGTAGATGGACCACTTTGGCCTCCTCTGGAGCTCTCAGCATCACAGATGCCAGTCTTCAGCCAACTAGATTCACACCATGTGATATCAAGAAACAGCTGAAGGCATCTACCTGGCAATGTGGAAAGATTTTCCAGGTTTGTCCTGTACACAAAAAGCAGGACAAATTTAACCTGGCCAATTGTGCCCCATCAGTCTGCCCTTGATCATCAGCAAAGTGATGGAAGAGACCACCAAAAGTGGCACATGCTCAGCAATAACCTGCTCACTGATGCTCAACTTGGGTTCCGCCAGAGATACTCCTGAGCTCATTGTAGCCTTGGTTCAAACATGGACAAAAGAGTTGAACTCAAGAACTGAGGAAACTTTGACTGCTCTTGACATCAAGGCAACATTTGCCCAAGTATGGCATCATGGAGCCCAGGACAAAATGGAGTCAACGGGAATCAGGGGGAAAACTCTCTTCTGGTTGGAGTCATACCTGGCACAAAGGAAATAGGCCAATCATCTCAGCTCCAGGACGTCACTGCTGGAGTTTCTTAGGGTAATGTCCTGGGCCCAACCATCTTCAATTGCTTCACAAATAACCTCCATCCATCATGAGGTCAGAAGTGGGGATGTTTGCTGGTGATTGAACAATGTTCAGCATCATTCATGACTTCTCAGATATTCAAGTAGTCCATGTTTGTATGCAGCAAGACCTGGACAATATCCAGGCTTGGGCTGACAAGTGGCAAGGTACATTCACGCCACACAAGTGCCAGTCAATGACCATCCCCAACAGCAGAGAATCCAGCTCTCTCCCCATGACATTCAATTGCATTACCATTGCTGAATTCCCCTAATAACAGCATCCTGGGGGTTACCATTGACCAGAAACTGAACTGGACCAGCCATATAAATATTGTGGCTACAAGAGCAGGTCAGAGGCTAGGAATTATGCAAAATGTAACTCACCTCCTGAATCCCTGAAGCCTGTCCACTACCTACAAGACACAGACCTGGAGTGTGATGGAATACTCCCCACTTGCCTGGATAAGTGCAGCTCCAGCAACATTCAAGTAGCTCTAGTATAAAGCAACCCATTGATGGCACCCCATCCACCACCTTCAGCATTCATTCCCTCCACCACCAATACACAGAGGCAGCAGAGTGTACAAGATGCACAGCAGCAGCTCATGAAGGCTCCTTTCCAAACCTGTGACCTCTACCATCAAGGCAGACAAGGGCAGTAGTTGCATGGGAACATCGCCACCTTCAGGTTCCCCTGTAAGCCACACACCACCCTGACTTGGAAATAGATCGCTGTTCCTTTACTGTCGCTGGGTCAAAATCCTCCCTCCCTAACAGCATAGTGTGTGTACCTACATCTCAGGGACTGCACCTTCTCAAGGGAGATGAAGAATGGGCAATAAATGATGGTCTAGCCAGTGACATCCATATCCCATGAAGGAATTAAAAAAATTGTACAATTTTCTCCCGTCCCATTTTTCCAATATCAATTTTCATTTAGAGCTAAACCTCTCATTTGCTTTCCTCTATCAGATCTATTCCTTGGAACTTGCTTTTCCTTCGTGTGGTTACCACTTGTGCACCTCTCTCCTGAATGAAATGAAAATCGCTTATTGTCACAAGTAGGCTTTAAATGAAGTTACTGTGAAAAGCCCCTCGTCGCCACTTTCCGGCGCCTGTTCAGGGAGGCTGTTACGGGAATTGAACCATGCTGCTGGCCTGCCTTGGTCTGCTTCCAAAGCCAGCGATTTAGCCCTGTGCTAAATAGCCCCTATAAATTATTGTTTCTGTGCTACCCACTTTAGATGGAAGTGTATTCCATAAATGCAAAGGAATTGAACACTGTCATTGTTTGTTGCAAGTCGAGCAAAAACGACAATGTTGAACTTTTGCGTGACTACCGCCATTCCGCCAGGCATATTTTTTGGAGGGTTAGTTGTTGTGCCTGGAGGTCACCACTTGCTGTCTGGTTAAAGGTTGTCACATGGGCTGAACAGAATACTTCACCCATTGGTACTCTGTAGTTTTCTCACTTCTATTGAACAAGAACATGGTGGATGGAGTATAATGTGTGAAATTGTCCACTTTGGAAGGAAAGGTCAAAAAGTAGGATATGTTTGAAATTATGAAATGTTGGTATTCAAAGGGACCTGGGAGCCCTTGTACGTGAATCACAAGTTAACGTGGATGCAACAATCTTGGTGACCCCACACCTCGAGTACAGTCTCCTTGCCCAAGGAAGTATATGCTTTACTTGGGGAGAGAGTGCAGTGAAGGTTAACTGGGCTGAGGGGATTGCTCAGGAAGGACGATGGAACAGGTTATTCTAGAATCAAGACGAATGATAGGTGATCTCATTGAAGCATAAATTGTCAGCAGCATTTGCAGGCTAGATGCTAGGAAGTTGGCTGCCCTGGCTGTGGAGTTGAAAACAATGTCACAGTCACCAAATAAGGGGTTAGTCATTGGGCGGCAAGGTAGCACAGTGTTAGCACTGTTGCTTCACAGCGCCAGGGTCCCGGGTTCGATTCCCGGTTGGCTCACTGTCTGTGCAGAGTCTGCACGTTCTCCCCCGTGTCTGCGTGGATTTCCTCCGGGTGCTCTGGTTTCCCCCCACAAGTCCCGAAAGACGTGCTTGTTCGGTGAATTGGACATTCTGAATTATTCCGCCGTGTATCCGAGCAGGCACCGGTATGTGGCGACTAGGGGCTTCACAGTAACTTCATTTTGGACAGACATAAGGAGACACTTCTTCACACAAAGAGTGGTGAGCCTGTGGAATTCATTACCACAGGAAGTAGTTGATGCTAAAACTTTGAATATGTTCAAGAGGCGGCTGGATATAGCACTTGGGGAGAATGGGATCAAAGGCTATGGGGAGAAAGCAGGATTAGGCTATTGAGTTGGATGATCAGCCATGATCGTGATGAATGGCGGAGCAGGCTCAAAGGGCCAAAAGGCCTCCTCCTGCTCTGATCTTCTATATTTTGCAGTGTTAATGTAAGCCTACTTGTGACACTAATTAAAGATTCGAATAAGCTCTAAATCAGGGAGAAAATACTGCAAACTTGGAGTTGCTGAGCTTCATGTTATTAAACTGACACTAGGCCCTGGTCCCGCTCAGATCTAAAAGGCTTCATGGTAGCTCTGGGGGAACAAACAACAGCACCAAGTCCTTCTTATCAACATTTCCTCTTTCAGGTCAGGAATGCACTGCCTGGAAGTATGGCATTCACGTGGGTATTCGATGATTATTTGAATACAAATGATGTGCAGGGGTTTGGGGAAAAGGCAGGAGAACACACTGAGCCATGATGTTCTTTTGGACAGTCATTGCAGACACGATGGGCCGAATGGCCTCCTTCTGTGCTCAAACAGCCATTGCTGGTATTCCTGGTAGGAAAGCGAAGTTGGTGGGGATTTCTTGTCAGCATTGTACACCAAAATGAACCGTCTGGTGTTTACCATCGCTTATTCTGTGAAGTCATTGCTGCCGTTCTTGGCCTATCCACCAGGTGGTGAGGGATGGCAATGTAGGCTGACCTATTTCCCCTCAGTTGGTGCGAGCCCATGACCTATTTCCAGAGCCTGACAGAAGTTCTCCCTCGGTGTACCCGAACAGGCGCCGGAGTGTGGCGACTAGGGGATTTTCACAATATTTTCATTGCAGTGTTAATGTAAGTCTACTTGTTCCAATAAAGATTATTATTATGTCCTCCCTGGTATCTATCCTAGTATGCATCTCTGAAGCAATGTCACTAAACTAGATAATCCAGTAAATACCTAATTGATGTTGGGAGCTTCAAACCATAGAGAGGATACAGCACAGAAGGGAGCTTTTGGCCAATCTTGTCCATGCCGACTCAAAGACACCTGGATGCCCTCTCAAAAACGACAATGTTGAACTTTTGCGTGACTACCGCCATTCTGCCAGGCATATTTTCTGGCGGGTTGGTTGTTGTGCCTGGTGGTGTCATCACTTGCTGTCTAGTTAAAGGTTGTCACACGGGCTAAGCAGAGTATTCACCCGTAGGTGTTCTCACTTCTGATTCAGAAGGCATGAGCACAAGTTGGTGGCCCCGTTTCATTTAACAGTGATTATACTTCATTAGCTGTAAAATACTTTGGGTGATGGAGGAAAGGGCTATATAAATACAAGAATGCTCTCTTTTGCATTTTGTGTTTCTTGGCAACGTCATAGAATGATAATAATATAATAATCGTTATTATTGTCACAAGTAGGCTTCCATTAACACTGCAATGAAGTTACTGTGAAAATCCCCTAGTCGCCACACTCCGGCACCTGTTCGGGTACAGTGAGGGAGAATTCAGAACGTCCAATTCACCTAACAAGCATAGAATCACTACAGTGCAGAAGAAGGCCATTCAGCCCACAGAGCCTGTATCAACCCTCTGAAAGAGCAACCTATGCAGGCCCACGCCCCCACCCTACCCCCGTTACCCCACCTAAACCTTTGGACTCTCAGGGCCAATTTTATCAAGGCCAATCCACCTAACCTGCACATCTTTGGACTTTGGGGGGCAAACCGGAACACCTGGAGGAAACCCACGCAGACACGGGGAGAACGTGCAGACTCCGCACAGTGACCTGGGACCCGAGTGCTGTGCCGCCATTTGGTCATCTTCTCCAAAGTGTTCTTTGGGTGCCACCTGCCCTGGGGCAGACAGAATGTGAAACTGTGAACAGAGCGACGTGGCTGACATCTGTGTATCTCAATAGCCGTTTCCTCCTCTAGCTGAGCAGCGAACTCCTTTGCCTTTGACGAACAACAGTAGAATCCATGTTTGATCCTCGTTCGCTGTGGCAGCACGAAAAAAATATTCCTGCCGCACATGGTGCCACATGCTCTGTTTAGCAGCAGTGCAGATTGAATAGAATTTTTGCCCTCAGGCTGCAGCTTCTCTTGGTGCGAACTAGAAATGTTCCACAGAACTGAGCTCTTTATGCAGATTCCTGCGAAATGAATGTTAAGTGAAATTCTGCAGGCAGCCGAACTGTTTAATTTTACAGTGCATTGTCCCCGCACATAATTGGGCGGCAGAAAATGTGGCGTTTGCAAATTAAATTCATTAACTCACAAGATTTAAAGTCCCCAGATCTATATTTTTCTACCTGCGTTACCAATTTAGGTAATATTACCTGAAACTGAGGTGCATAGAGGGGTCAGGATGGGGAACCGGAGCAGCTGAAACGGGGGGGGGGGGGCTGTCAAACCAAACGCCTGTGCTAGGAAACCATTTCATTGTGTTTCGTTGAATGAAGTTGGCATGCCGACTGAAATTCATTGTTAAGAGTCTGTTTTTTGTGAACCTTGTTAAAGCACGGATGGTAGATTGGAGGAGTCGCAGTAATTGGTACACGGCCCTGCCATTGAAAATTCATAAGCTTATTGAGAAACACCTCCAGTATCATCAATGATGCGCATATTGAAATCTGCTAACTCCACGATGAGAAACCTTTGGTGGAATGCCTTATAAGCAGACTAGCCGTGTGCGTCTTTGAGAGCAACCTGATTGCAGCGCAACTGATTGGCAACCTTTGTAGATAGTCAGACTTTTTCCCAGGGAAGAGGGGTCAATTACTAGGGGGCATAGGTTTAAGGTGCAAGGGACAAGGTGTGGAGGAGATGTACGAGGCAAGTTTTTTACACAAAGGGTAGTGGATGCCCGGAACTCGCTGCCGGAGGAGGTGGTGGAAGCCGGGACGATAGTGACGTTTAAGGGGCATCTTGACAAATGCATGAATGGGATGGGAATAGAGGGATACGGACCTCGGAAGTGTAGAAGATTTTAGTTCAGACGGGCAGGATGGTCAGCGCAGGCTTGGAGGGCCGAAGGGCCTGTTCCTGTGCTGTACTTTTCTTTGTTCTTTGTTCTTTGTGGCAGATTGCAGTGTCTCAGTGTGTAAGAAAGGCAAATGATATGGGAGAGAAATTAGAGAGACAGGATGCACTGCAACAACTCGCCAATGCTCCTTTGACAGCCTCTTCAAATCTCTCCCACCGAGAGGAGCAAGGGCAGCAGGCACCTACAGGTTTCTCCCAAGCCACTCACCATCCTGATTTGGATACATATCGCTGTTCCTTCACTGTCACTGGGCCAAAATCCTGGAACTCCCTTCCGAACAGCACTGTGGGTGTATCTACACCACATGCCTGCAGCAGTTCAAGGCGGTGGGCACCTCAAGGGCAATTAGGGTTGGGAAATAAATGTTGGTCATGTCAGCGATGCTTCCAGAGGCAGTTTCCATTCTAAGTGTGGAGGTTGGAATTTACAATGAAAACCAGGACAGGATGTATACTGTCCAATAAGAGAGTGAATGGCTTGGTGCACCCATCCTGCCCTTTGCAATCTTGGGGATTAGGTTTTCATTCTCCGTTTGCAAGTCTGCAGGAGAATGGCCCCCAAAAAAATCTTATCTGCAAGCACTTCATGGGGTGGATTCACCGCCGCAAATCGGGATTTGCGCCTGGCACCGATTCCCAACGCGATGCTCCAGTCCCCCGCTAGTGGCGGCAGTGAAACTCCTGCAAATCCACCACTTGCATGGATTTGACTGCGGTTAGGGGGTTGGACACCGGATGCTCCACCCCTCCACGATGCTCCACCCCTCTCAGGTGAAAGTCACGCGGGGGTGAATTGGTGCAAGTATTTACAAACAGGACCGGGGCGCCACGGCTGTTGAGGGGGAGCGAGAAGGTAAGAAAACTCTCAAAACCTGGTGGGTGGGTGGGTGGGGTGGACAGCTGGCTTATAATGCAGAACAAGGCCAGCAGCGCGGGTTCAATTCCCGTACCGGCCTCCCCGAACAGGCGCCGGGATGTGGCGATTGGGGGCTGTTCACAGTAACTTCATTGAAGCCTACTTGTGACAGTAAGCGATTATTAGTAGCAGCATCATCAATGGGGTGGGCGTGGCTATGCTCAATCACCAGTCCACCAGGTGTGGGCACTCCTCAGTAGCGCAGCCCCACAGCAGAGGAAGCAGGGGATTAGCAGAGCTCACCCCAAACACTGGACACAGGCACTGTGTTATTTTCTTTTGTCTTGTTTATTTTGATAAACAATTGACTTTAATATATAAAATCATCACAAATGGTCTTGAGTGTTACTTATCTCAAATTCAGATAACTCCTCATAATACAAAAATTCCACTGATTCTGTCTACACCTCTCGCTGCCTTGGGAAAGTGGGCAGCATAATCCAAGACCCCTCCCACCCGGGTTATTCTCCCTTCCCACCTCTTCTATCGGGCAGGAGTTACAAAAGTTTGAGAACATGCACTAATAGATTCGAAAACAGCTTCTTCCCCGCTGTCACCAGACTCCTGACTGACCCTCTTATGGACTGAACTGATCTCTCCACGCATCCTCTCTACTGAGTAGTACTGCACTGCGTATGCTTCACCCAATGTCTGTGTCTAAGTATTTACATTGTGTATCTATCGTATGTCCTATATTTTTTTCATGTATGGAACGATCTGGCTGGACTGTGCACAGAACAATACCTTTCACTGTACCTCGGTACACGTGACAATAAATCAAATCCAATCCAATTGCAAACCGTTGTGGCAGTTGATCCAAGTTTACTTTTTACATTTGGGTAGCCTGGCACTTATCACCTGCCATGCCTTAAGAAGAGTCAAACAAAGCTGTGTACAGAGCCCAGAGTCTCCGAGTCAACAGGTGCTCAGATCCACTTTAGGATAAAGACAACAAACTTTGTGCATCCATCAAGATGTAATATTGCTGATGTACAGCACCCTCAGATTGGGCACCAATGAATGCAGATTTCCTTCCCCAAGACCATGAGTGAACCAGATTAGTTAACGGCACAATAATGGTCATCATTAGACTCTAATTTTTACTGAATTCAAATTCCACCATCTGCCGTGGTGGGATTCAAACCCAGGTACCCGGAGCATTACCCTGGGTTTCTGTATTACGAGAAGAGCGATAATACCACTACACCACCAGCACCACTGCCTCCCCAGTAAGGGAACAATTCCCTGGTAAGTATGGCATAAGCAATACATTACTGTACCAAACTGCCAATCAAGGTAAATTCAAAACTATAGGCGAAAGCAAACTATAGCAAGCAACACAAAAGTCCCCAGAGCAGAAACACAGATCACGATGCAAGGTTGGCATGGTAACATAGTGGCTAGCACTGCCGCCTCATAGCGCCAGGGGCCCCGGTTCAATTCTAACCTTTACTGCCTGTGTGGAATTTGCACATTCTCCCCCTGTGTGCGTGGGTTTCCTCCGGGCGCTCCGCTTTCCTCCCACAGTCCAAAGATGTGCTGGTTAAGTGGATTGGCCACACTAAATTGCTCCTTTGCGTCCAAAAATGTGTAGGTCAGGTTGCAGAGGTGGGGTGGGGGAGTAGACATGGGTAGAGTGCTCTTTCGGAGGGCCAATGCAGACTCGATTGGCTGAACAGCCTCCTCCTGCACAGTGGGAATTTTATGATAAAAGTAAAAGCCGAAGCAAATGAATAAAGCAATAAAGCTGTACGACAATGGCTGTCTTTGGGACATCCTGAGGCTGTGAAGGTTGCAATATAAATGAAAGTGTTCTTTCAAAGAAAGGTAATAAAGTGACAAGGAGGAAAACAGATTAAATACCGAGACAGAGAGACCATAAGACCATAAGACATAGGAGTGGAAGTAAGGCCATTCGGCCCATCGAGTCCACTCCACCATTCAATCATGGCTGATTTCAACTCCATTTACCCGCTCTCTCTCCATAGCCCTTAAAGAGAAAGCATAGCTGCTACTGGCTGGGAGGAAGATGCATTGTATTTACATTTTAGCTACGCAGTTTGAAAGTTGCCCAATGTTTATGCATATTTCAGTATCCTTTAATTGGAATAAGTCCTGAGTCCTCACTGTACGCCATACATCACACAAGCAGATTGCTCAGTAGGTGGAACAGCTGACACTGTAAAGCATGAATTCAAACAATTCCCAGTTCCCCACTTATCAATTACAACCGAGGACATATTGTAGCCACCTGGGTTGGCCACGTCCCGACTTTAAAATGGAAACCCGCTAAGAATGCAGGGAAATTCAGTCAAACGCAGGAAAAACAAACAGGTGCAAAGTTTCCTGTATATCAGAACTTGCAGGAACCCAGCAGCACTGAAACTAACAACCATCTACATATTGATGAGCGATTCCCGGGAACAATTGGAAACAGTTAAGGTAAACAAGGCCAAGCCAGACTCCTCGGCGCCAGCAGGAGCCAAGACAAAGGAAGGCCAACAGACACTTAGGAACCGCCCAGCGATCAGGGAACGGCTCCAGTATTGGAGAAATCGATCCAAGTGATCAGAACTTAGTCCAATCACTTGGAACCAGGTACGGGGTCCGCCCAAAAGGGCGCGAAGCCCCTGGGGACTATAAAATAGAGTCCCCAAGTTCAATTCGTCCTTCTTGGCAGGGTCACTCAGCAGCTCGAAACAACCCTTGACAGTGACCCGCCTAGTAGCTGCACCAACCAAGTAAGTCTCCAGTCAACGCATGCTACGAGATAGGCGCTCCTAGCTACCAGTCTATACCAGCTTTTGAATCCTGCAGACTCAGATCGAACGAAAGGCCATTTGTTCCCCTGACCTGGTGGGCCAGTTCCAAAGCTAAGTATAGGCCTCTTAGTGTTAGAGATAGTCTAGTAAGTAGAGTTTTATGCATGAGTAGTGATTGACTGTGTAGAATAAATGTGTTTTGATTTGAAACTTATTAACTGGTGTATTGAGTTATTGATCAGCACTTGAACTTGAACCTCGTGGTGGTATCATAAAGATACCTGGCGACTCTAGAGCAAAGGTTATAGAAACAGAACAAATTAAGTAAAGACACAACGAGCAACATTTAAGAGCCAACCAAAAGTTAGCAACATTTACTGGCGACATCTGACGGGACCAGACTTAGAAGTGGCCTAACCACTCCGGAAGAAACCAAAATTTGATTAAGAATCCAATTGGGAACAGAAACATTCACAAGTATTCAAGCAGTTCTGATCAATCCTCATAATTCGGAAGCGTGTTAATGCATGCGTAACTAACAGGGCTATAAGGCAAAACTGATAGATTTTGTTGCAAAAAACTGTCGGGAGTTTGTATTCCGGAAAATAGCGAACGCCGTACCCGTAATTACAGCACCGCCTTAGTACCCCTCGTTCCAAATTTTAAAAGAGAGCATTTGGATAGGAAAAATGGCAATGAAGGCAATGGAACACCTCATGAACCCTCAAGAATTTGTGGTCGCAGCGACCAGCAGCAGAGTAGGTCAGTGTACCGATTGGGAAGTTGAGATTAGAAGGTACCTCAAAGGGAAGGGATGGCCCCTTTGGAGTGACTTTTGTTCAAATGTGGAAACAGGTCCCGGGAGTATAGGACATACTTGGTGGGAGAACCTGAGCGAAATCCATAAGAAGAGCTTAGGGACAGCTCGCAAGCCGATGGCAATCGTGTCCTGTCTGGCACAATTGCGAGGCACAGAGGAGGCCGTTCGGACGCTCCGCAAAGAGATAGAAGAGAGACATCGAATGAGCAAGGTCGATGTTAATGAGATCGAGAGAGAGAATGTAGAACTGAGAAGGAAGTTGGCAGCAAAGGACGGAGAGGTGGATGATGCCAAGTGGGCACACCAGTCTTGTCGAGCGTATCTGAGCAGCTTCCAAACCCAATACGATAAGGCCTATCAGGACAAGCAACGTGCAGTCCTGGTACGAGAAGAGACAGAGAAACAGGTAGAGGCATTGCAAAGGCAGTGCAGCGATCTAAAAGCAGCGTTAAGAGCACTCCATGCTGCCACCACGGAGCACAGACAAAGCTCAGTGGATCATGCAAAATACCGGACGCAGATTGCGGAACTGCAGTCTTTGCTTTCAGTGCAAAATGGGTTTCAAAGCACCTTTGGATCCCAATTAGATGAGGAAGACGGCCCTGATTGGCAAGAACTAAACAAAACCACGCATAGATATGTATAGGGAACATGTGCGCAAGGAAAGTCCCAAAGGAGAAAAGCACCCCAACCCCCTACAGAGCAGATAGATCAGGCACCCATGAATCCAGTAACTACCCACCGGACAGTCACATCGGACGGAGACGCGGAATTCCTTTACACCACCCCATTAACCGTGACCCAATTACGGGACGCGTGCGAAAAGATCACACCGTTCCTCCCCACCTCAGACCCCCACCACTTCTTTGCTAGAGTGAAGCAGCAGGCGACCATGTACAGCCTGGATGAGCGTGAGCAAGTGAAGCTCACGGTTCGGTTGTAGTAGCCCTTCCCGATCCACAGAATGTAGGAGGAGGCACCCTTGCAGAGATGCACATGACGATCCTAGACGTGATCGGTTATAACAGAGGTAACCCAGCAGAAGGCCTGAATAAATGCAGGCAGAAGAAAACAGAACACCCCACAGCGTTTGCTGGACGCCTGTGGAACCATTTTACAGCCGTTTTCGGAAACTTAGACCACGCCCATTTGTCCCCAGACAACATGGCCAAATGGACCCTACCCTTATCTCCCATGCCACAAAGGCAGGACAAAAAGCTTGTAGTAATTATGACCCTTCGGAAGAAACGCACAACAAAAAGTGGGTTTTAAAAAGGATGTCCCGCCCCTGGGAGCAATCTGTCCACAACAAACCCGCGATTAGAAAACCCGAAGAACAGCAAGCAGAGGCAGATATTCAAGCAGTTAAAGCGCACCAGAACCCCGCATGGGTGAACAAAGGCACGAACAGCCACCCACAGAAGCCACAGGAGTGTTACAACTGTGGACAATTAGGTCACTTTGCATGAGAGTGCAATGCCCCACAAAAGCCACAGAGAGCCCAGCAGGCAGGCACTCTGGATAGAAACATAGTGTAAGAACCCGTTCAGACCAGACAGACATGAACGGAGCTGACTGACGGTGTTCGGGCTCCCCCACCTGGGTCAGCGACATCCTTTGGGATAGGTCCGGCCGACCAGTCATTGCAGCGAAAATACGGGGACAGCCCATCGAATGTCTCTGGGACACAGGAGGGTCCCGCACCACAATTAATTCCTCCACCATGTTCCAAAAAGACACGTGGCCCACTATTGCCACAATCACCCTCAGCGGCTTCACAGGCCACTCACAACAGGGACACATCACAGCCCCTGTACCCATTCAAATTGGCAACATTACAACAAAACACCCCATAGTTTTGGTCGATCTGCCCCACACAGTAGAACACATTTTGGGCATCGATTTCATGAACTCCCACAACCTGTCATTTGACCCAGTAAATCAATGTGTCTGGAAAATGACAAAGTCAGCAAGAGCCCCCGCAACGCTCACAGTAGGTGAGTATGCTAATAAGATTAGCGCAGTCGGCGATTTTTGGTTTGACCCGACTATGATTAGAGCAGACAAACAGGTTAGGGCAGTTCTCCAGAAAAACAGGACCGCATTTGCAAGTCATAAACATGACTGCGGCAGAATGGCTGGTTCGGTTCAAATAACAGGACCTGACCCTAGACCCCAGAAGCAATATGGATTTCCCCAAGAGGCAGAGGGAGAAATCTCAAACGTTATTGATAGTTTATTAGAACAAGCGTACTTAGATCAGTAGCCCCTACTAATAATGCCCCGCGTGATTTGGCCAGTGAGAAAGCCCGATGGATCATGGCGACTGACCATCAATTACCGGGAACTCAACAAAGTCACCCCCGCAGCAGCCCCCACGGTAGCCACAAGTCCCGAAACCATGCTCAAACAGGGACTCAACTCATGACATTTTACGGTTTTGGACATCAGTAATGATTTCTGGTCCATTCCATTGGCAAAAGCGTGCCAGTACAAATTTGCCTTCACTTTTAAAGGTCAGCAGTACACGTGGACATGCCTTCCACAAGGATTCCACAACTCCCCCTCCATTTTCCACCGACAGCTGGCCAATGGTTTATCAAAATTTTCTCTCCCCGAATGTCTGGTCCAGTATGTAGACGACCTATTACTGCAGACAGACACCAAGGCAGAGCACATCGTACTTCTGTCCGAACTCCTGGAACTCCTACAGCGAGTTGGATGTAAAGTGAACCCCAAGAAGGCCCAGATTTTGGAAAACAAAGTGGTATATTTGGGAACGATTATCACGCATGGTAAACGCGAGATCGAGCATAAAAGAATTGACTCGATTGTCAAATTGCCCCTTCCCCAGAATGTTTCCACCCTCCGGTCGTTTTTAGGACTGGTTGGCTACTGCCGAAATCATATTGACGGTTTCGCCACCAAAGCAGCACCCCTCTCGGAACTCCCAAACAAAGGAGCCCCTTGGGAATGGCTTCCACGGCATACGGATGCTGTAGATGCTTTAAAGCGCGCACTCATTGCAGCCCCCGCACTACAGGTTCCAGACCCGCTTTCCCCCTATGCTATAGAGAGAGCTAGCTCAGATCGTACCCTTTCGGCCGTGCTCCTCCAGGAAAGGCACCAACAGTTAAGACCCGTGGCTTACACCTCCAGAGTTTTAGATCCTGTGGAGCAGGGACTTTCGGCCTGTGAAAGGCACCTGCTCACAGTTTTCTGGGCAGTTCAATACTTTTCATATATCCCCGGACTAAATCCCATCACAATCCTCATGGAACGCACCCCCACCCAACTTTTACTAGACGGACGACTTAAGGACTGTACAGTAAGCCAGATCAGAGCAGCCAGATGGACCCTTCTTTTGCAGGGACGGGACATCACTGTTAAAAGGACCAAGACCCACACTTTCCTAGCCGACAACCTTCAGTACCCAGGCACCCCCCACGAATGTGAAATCATCTCACCGCACCACAACACAGGCCCCTTTATCGCGAAACCCCCTCCAAAAAGATAGGTAGTTCACCCAAGAGCCCCCAGCACACAGATGCTTGCGCACCCTTGAGAATATATGTGGATGGTTCTTCCACTATATTAAACGGGAAGCGCATTGCAGGATGCAGCATCTATGTTGAGGACGTGCAGGGACGCGCCCTAGAAGAAATCACGTTAAAACTGCCAGGACACTTAGGCGCGCAGGCGGCAAAACTAGCAGCCATTGCGTACATTGTGGATCACCCAGATTCCTTCCCCAGCCCAGCAGACATATACTCGGACAGCCTCTATATCTGTAACAGCCTCACAGAACTCCTATCCCTGTGGAAAGCAAGAGGATTTGTTTCCGCGGACGGAAGACCCCGCCCTTCAGCCCCATTGCTCCGGCACATTTTGGACAAAGCACAGGACAGGATATTTGGTATTATTAAAGTACAAAGTCACCGCCGTTCCTCCCCACCTGGAAATGTAAAAGCCGACGCACTGGCTAAAACAGATTCCAGACATGGATATTTTTGGAACCCCCCGGGAAGCGCCCCAGTGAATGCAGTTCAGGTCTCACTGACTAATATCGAAGATTTAGTGCAGGCCCAGAAGCAAGATAGTAATCTCAGGGAGATTTTAAAATGAAAATTTCCAGCCCCATCCAATAGGTTAAAAAATGCACTGACCACACATGACGGTGTGGTCCTAAAAGACACCCTTTATGTGGTTCCTGAACAGGACAGGAATCAGCTTATTTGTTTGTTCCATGATAGTCATAGGCATCATGGAATTGACCCCACTACAGCCCACCTCAGGCAGCTCTGTTGGTGGCCAAATTTAAAGGAAGACGTCACGCACTATGTAGAAAATTGCCTTATCTGTGCCCAAAACAATCCGGACAGATATGCGAAGAAAGCTCAGTTTAGCCACACCCACCCCGTTAATGGCCCCTGGACTAACCTCCAGATTGATTTTATAGGACCATTGCCCCCTTGCAGGAATGGTCACAAGTATGTCTTAGTCGTTATAGACACATTTACAAAATGGGTGGAAGCATTCCCATCTAGAACAAACACGGCAAAGACTACAGCTAAGATTTTAACCCACCACATCTTTACGAGATGGGGACTCCCCCGCAGCATTGAATCTGACCAAGGTTCCCATTTTACCTTGTTATGAAGAACGTCCTCACGATATTTGGCATTACCCAAAAATTCCACATCGCATACCACCCCCAGTCAAGTGGTATCATGGAACGAATGAATCGGACCCTAAAAGCAACCCAGGAAAATGATCCAACAAAACAGCACCACTTGGGATTCAGTCCTCCCTTTTGCACTAATGTTCTTGCGTAACACTGTTTCGACATCCACAGGATACACCCCACACACTCTCATGACCGGATGCCCCATGAAAGGCACAGAATTTTTATTAGGACTTGACTTGACCAGCCCCGAAGTGACGGCTCTCACACACAAAAACATTTGAGAATGTAAAAACGGTTCAGCTAGCAGCCGCAGTAAAATTAGGCACCAGGAAGAAACAGAGTAAGGCCTATTTTGACAACACAGTGCATGCAACTGAGTTTGATGTAGGACAACAGGTCATGCTCTCCATTTACAACCCAGGCACGTTCCTGTCACCTAAGTATTCGGGTCCGTACTCCATTACGGACAAAGTAAGCCCCTCCGTGTATAAGATTAAGTACCCCAACGGAAAGACCGCGTGGTTTCATATTAACCAGCTCAAGGCATATGGCTCGCAGTCTAACCACGCACACAACGTCATGCTCGACGCAGCAGACCACACCCCGCCCACAGCCAACGTATCCCTCCCCTCCCCCAACACATCCACCCCATCCACGGACTCGACCTCGACTCCACCCCCGAACTCTAGACTCCGCCCCGGAATGCCCACAGACAGCAGCAGCAGTGACAGCGACTGTGACACAGACGTTAGCCACAGCATGCCTCCCTACTATCCCCATGCAACAGGCCCCACACCCAACGAATTTGAACACGATTCGAGTGATCCCTTCCTGATCACATTCCTTAACAAGCGTCACCAAGGACCACCGCCCTACGATGACGACCCTGACTCCACCTCCACAGAATTAGACACGACTATTTGGCACCGTGACAATTCGTACAGACTCGTCCGAAACGACGAGCTGGACCCTAAGTCACACCATGCAGCTTTAGCAACCCTCATCCATTCAAGAGTATGGCATCCGGGAGAAGATGATGACATTGAGTCTGACTCCCAAAACGAGAACCCCTTTGCGACCCTATTCGCAACTGATAACTGAGGTGTCCAGATTATGTTTTAAAAGGAACCGCTTGGGAGAAACGGTGTCCTTTCTGATGGAACCTGCACCATGTTTGTTGAATGTTTGTTCGATTAGTGCTATCGTTAAGTGTTGTGTGTAATCTCGGAAAGTTTTTCACGGCCCCACGTCACCACTCCTTTAACGCCCCCCGGCTGTTAATGGAACAAGTTTGTCCCAGACAATAGTTCAGAGGAACTAGTTTGTCGACAGAAAATTGTTAATGGAACAAGCTTGTCCCAGACAATAGTTCAGAGGAACTGGTCTGTCGACAGAACCCGCCTCATAGTTGCTCTCCGAATTCGAGAGGCAGCCCCCACGACGACCATATTCTTACCCGTTCTTGCCGGTTGCTCAGGCAGTGGAGAAACGGCATTGGTCCCCGCCCTGCCTGAGGTCCCCCCTCTGGTCAGCTACGCTCGGGTAGAGCACATACGGCATTGATCACCGACCTACCCGGGGATTCCATCCAAATCTTACTCGCCGCGGCCCATACACACCCATTTTGGCTCGATTACGTTCAAAATTCTTTTGCTTGATTTTGGCAACCCTAAGGTTGCTTCCCTATGCTATTTACATCGTCAAACACTGGGATGGTAAATCACACAGGCTGCGAGACGGCTCGCAGTACGGCAGTATTTTCTTAGATGTCTTGTCCAAATATTCGGTTAAAAAATTTTTTTTTTTAAATGAGGGAGTCACACATGGTGACCAATTATAAAGGGAAATTGGCACTTCAAGACAGACATGCTAACGTACAAGATATTACACAAGATAGAAACAGAAACTATGCTTGATCCACAGGATTCCAGAAGCTCCAGGAAGAGGGAAGAGCCAAAAAGGAAGAGAAGGGAAGAAAGAAGAGAACAATGAAGACATCATACGTGTTTTTCGTTATCATCATAATTTGTATTCGGTTACGCGCGAACGCGAACCCCCTGACCCCAAACCCCCGGCCGTCAATGATTCATTTCCCCATTGCACCCAGAGTCCAGTGACAAGTAACAACACACCATCATGATGTGATAGGTTTATAACGTGGTACTCCCTTTCATATGTAATTGAATCCCTTTTAGTATTGGTGATATTCTGCAGCATCGTGCAGACTATCCGCATGAGAAAATGGCGAAGGAGAGCCTCCTGCTCTTGCACCCCGGTATACAGGATAAGATCCCCTATTTTCGGTTTTAACCAGGCCCCTGAACCCCTTGATCTACAAGAAAGGACATTCGCTTTGTGTCATTTGTGAATAAAGAAATATGTCTCATTTGCAACTGAGAGATTGTACAACTCTGTGCTTGACCGCCAAGCCAGAGGAAAATGTGAATGCTGCTATTATGTTTGTATTGTTAGGAAGTTAGTATGATTGGATGTTTAAGTGAGTGTAGTCTATGGAAGATAGTTAGAGGTACCGTTTTTTAATATATGTTGTACTGCATGTCCCTGTTGTGACATAGCGCCACTTAGAATTGACAGTTAAAATTTTATTGCATAGTTATGGTCAGTGTAGAGGCCATGGAAGAGTGCTCGCTGGGTCAGGGAGTGAAGACAATGCAGTTATGTGATCGTTCACGCTTCGCATTAGGGATCACAAGGAAGGAGTGTAGCCACCTGGGTTGGCCACTTCCCGACTTTAAAATGGAGATCCGCTAAGAATGCAGGGAAATTCAGTCAAACGCAGGAAAAACAAACAGGTGCAAAGTTTCCTGTATATCAGAACTTGCAGGAACCCAGCAGCACTGAAACTAACAACCATCTACATATTAATGAGCGATCCCCGGGAACAATTGGAAACAGTTACGGTAAACAAGGCCAAGCCAGACTCCTCGGCGCAAGCAGGAGCCAAGACAAAGGAAGGCCAACAGACACTTAGGAACCGCCCAGCGATCAGGAACAGCTCCAGTATTGGAGAAATCAATCCAAGTGATCAGGACTTAGTCAAATCACTTGGAACCAGGTACGGGGTCCGCCCAAAAGGGCGCGGAGCCCCTGGGGACTATAAAATAGAGTCCCCAAGTTCAATTCATCCTCCTTGGCAGGGTCTCTCAGCAGCTTGAAACAACCCTTGACCATAACCTGCCTAGTAGCTGCACCAACCAAGTAAGTCTCCAGTCAATGCACGCTACGAGACAGGTGCTCCTAGCTACCAGTCCATACCAGCTTTGAATCCTGCAGACTCAGAATCGAACGAAAGGCCATTTATTCCCCTGACCTGGTGGGCCAGTGCCAAAGCTAAGTATAGGCCTCTTAGTGTTAGAGATAGTCTAGTAAGTAGAATTTTATGCCTGAGTAGTGATTGACTGTGTAGAATAAATGTGTTTTGATTTGAAACTTATTAACTGGTGTATTGAGTTATTGATCAGCACTTGAACTTGAACCTCGTGGTGGTATCATAAAGATACCTGGCGACTCTAGAGAAAATTAAGTAAAGACACAACGGGCAACATTTAAGAGCCAACCAAAAGTTAGCAACAATACCATGAAAATAGACTAGCTAGAGATTTTAAAGCACCTAATTTTCTTCTTACTAATTAGACCTATTGGCTGCTTGCCACACATTTAACTATTACTTATGGTGGAGCACACTAATGGATTAGAGCTAGTATCATGACAGCTAATTAGAAAGTAATGAAACTTGGACTCTGAATTGAAATTACAACAAAAAAGGTAGCAAAAACACGGATAAATAATGAAATCAGAGCAAATCTCCCTTGACACATATGCGTGTATGTCCATCTAGTAAATAGGGTGGCGCAGTTGAACACAAACTCATCGGTATTAAGCCACTAAATTATAATGTCTTTCATTTGAGGATCCGTGAATAGAGAGAGTTTTACCAGTCTTGTGTTGAAATCAAATAGGACAAATCATTGACTAGGAGGCTGGCAGATGTGGAGCTCCCTACTTCTGAAGGGATGCTCTATGGAACGGTCTATGATTAATGACTATCCCAATTCCTGAGCACGACATCTTGGACATAATGAAGGGAAAAAACAGGAAGATCAGTGAGGATGATGATAAGGTTTACATGGCTTACCTTCGACAACTTGTGGGGTGCGTTCCAACACACTTAATAATAATCTTTATTATTGTCGCAAGCAGGCTCGCAATGAAGTTACTGTGAAAATCCCCCCGTCGCTGCACTCCAGCCCCTGTTTGGGTATACAGAGGGGGAATCCAGAATGTCCAATTCACCTATCAGCACGTCTTTTGGGACTTGTGGGAGGAAACCCACGCACACGTGGGGAGTCCGTGCAGACTCCACACAGGCAGTGATTCAAGCCGGAATCGAACCGGAGACCCTGGCGCTGTGAAGCAACAGTGCTAACCACTGTGCTACCGTGCCGCGCACTTCCATTTATTTACCCATGTTTCACTGGGGTATCACGTCCGTGAGCTGCTATTTGCTTTTTTTTTCCCCAAGGATTTGCTCCATGTTTTTATTTTATTTCCTTACCCAGGTCCCTATTCTATGTTCCAACTGATGATGGGTAGTGCACACTTGAGATCTTTCAGATATTCCAATATAAATCTATAGTGCATTCACCCAATCCTCTTAATTTGTCCTTTCTTGATTTCCACATCCTTCCTTTTTATTGGATTTCCTCCTGACTTAATGCAACGGCATGCCACAAGTATCTACCCAATTAAGCCATTGTTCACTTGGGAACTGAGACCATTGCTAGACCATTTTACCCAGATACCTTGAAATCATTATTCTAATCCCCGACAGAGATTCATAACTTTCCAGTAGAAACCCCTTGGTAGCAGTGAGTAACAGGAACCCTGGTTGATTTCCATCCCCTTGCGAGGCACGTTATAGGTGCTTTGGCACTGGAATCAGTTAACAACTGTTCAGGCTGTGATCAAACAGTTTGGCAGTACAGAACTTGGGCATTGCTGAAGAAAAGAGACATGCCATCAAAGCTTTTCATCAGGATAGCTCACAAGGCGTTTCCAACTGTAATGGGCGAACAACAATTTATACTGCATGAGAAGAGAGTGCTGATTGCTAGGCAAGTAGACCCTGATTGAACAAAGCAGGGCAGTTAACTGTTCCATGCTGAATTATCCATAGCAACATCTCCACCAATCAGAGCCACTTGCCAACCAATCAGCACCCTCAGCTCATGCCGTATAAATTGTTGTTCTCCTGTTACTGTTGGAATGTCTTGTGAGCTGGTCTGATGAGTGCACGTCGAAAAGCTTTGGCAGCATATCTCTTTTATGCGGCAGCACTTGAAGAGTTGTTCACTTTGAAAGCACTAGTGCTTTGCACGCTTTGTGCAATGTGTACTGGGTGGAGCGGAGGAGAGGGGGGGGGGGGTGGAGGCAAGAGGGGGGAGGGGGTTACCACACATTTTCTATTGCAGCTGATGATAGCAATGAAAGTAACAGTTCACAAAACCAGAAATAGCTCATTTCAACCGAAGGTCAATGCACACAGGTGTCCTTAACAAATAATTAATGCCATTGACATCTGAATAACTACTCCAGGAAAACAGATTAGTCACTGAATGTAGGTAAACTTTTCATTGCCTATAATCTGTTCCCTGCAGCAACAACAAAGGATTAATGCACTCCAGAGGGAAAAGAAGTGGCAGGTCTATTATTCTGCAGAATGCTGATAATAAATACTCACTGGGGCATGAAGATCTTTTACTTCCACAATGCACCCTCATGAATGGGGGCCTGTTAATACGAGTATGTGCTCAAAGCATTCTATGCACTCCATACATTCTATCATATTTGCCCAACAGCGAGGTGAAAGGTATGTTTTCTCATCCTCACAGGCATTCCTGTTAAGAATTCTGCTAAGGCGCCTGCATTTTCAGTCAGAGATGGACAATGAGGACTCAAATGCACCCAATATCTACGTTCAAAAGCACAATTTAGCTCTTGTAGGATTGCTAACTCTGAATGTGATCCCGGACGTTTCATTCCGCGACCATTCACTTCCACTGCCCCTTCAGAGAAAAACAACCCTCCAAACGCCACCACCCCACCGACTCCCCCACCATCTGAAATATATTTACAGCTAATAAGCTTAAAATGTTCAAAAGAATTGCAGCAGTGCTCAGGAGATGAATCTTTAATTCCTGGAAACTTCATGACACTCCTGAAAAGTTGGCAACCCCTTGTGGGCCTCATACACTATCAAATCAACTGATTTGTCTCTTTGAGACTATCAAGTCCTTCTTCCTGTGTGCTCCTGTGATGTACGCAAACATTGGCCAAGAATCTAATTGTTTAAATTGGTCAGTGTAGTGCACAAAGACTCACGAGAGACGAATAGAGAAGAAGTCGATGAGGCTTTATTAAGCGTGACTTGTTCCCCGCAGTTCAGTAGCAGACTGGCCTGCGGGGGAGAACTCCTGGTTCTTATACTCCGCCTTCAGGGCGGAGCTAGAGGTCAACAGCCAACCAGGACCCGGGATCTGTCAGCCAATGACATCACGGCTTCACAGTCCCACATGACCCCTAATGCATACTACCACAGTCAGCAAATACAAAAGCTGTAACGTGTGAATCTCAATAAGTCAGTGTGCCGATACACTAAGTAGTTGCAGCTCAGTTGGCTGGAGTCTGATGTAGGCTCCAGCCAAAAGTGTGGGTTCAATCCCTGTACTGGCTGTGGTAGTCCATGACGGCCTGCCTCTTTGCCTTATCCCACAGCTGATGCACAGTGGTATCCCCTCAAGCTATGTGATCAATTGTCTCTGCAATGATGAGAAATACCTACGATCCTTTGTGGATCAAGGTGACCTACCTACCTCCTGCAAGTAATTAGTCGGTAGGCGGAATATTGGTCTTTATTGCAAGACGGACCGTGTATAAAAGTAGGGAGTCTTGCTCCAGTTGTGTGGGGCATTGGTGATACCACACGTGTAGTACCTTGTACAGTTTTGGTCTCCTCATGTAGGAAGTGATAAAGTTGCATTGGAAGCAGTTCAGAAAAGGTTCACGAGTCGGACTTCTGGGATGAAGGGGATGTCTTAAGAGGTAAGGTTGAGCAGCTTGGGCCTGTACTCATTGGAGGTTTAGAGCATATGAGTGATCTTATTGAAACATACAAGATACTGAGGGATCTTGATAGGTTAGATTCTGAGTGTTCCCCTCGTGGGAAAAATCTAGAACTAGGGGCATAGTTCCAAAATAAGGAGCCCTCCCATTTAAAATGGAGATGAGGAGGAATATCTTCTCTCAAACAGTTGTTAACCTTTCACAGAGAGCAGTGGAAGCTGGGTCATTGAACACATTCAAAACAGATTATTTAAAAATCCATAAGAGTCAAGGGGCAGGAAAGTGGACTAAAGGATGCAGTCAGATGAGCAATTAAATAAATTGTGGAATGGGCCAAGTGGCTTAATCCTGCTCTTATTTCTTAGGATCTCGTACTGTTTAGAATGAGATGATTCAGATGTAATTGTTACTTTTCAGATCGCTGTAAATGGGGTGAAGAAACTGTGCTTCATTTGAGACTTCCATTGCCTGTGAGTATCAGAGTACCAGAGGCTATTGAAACAGAACATTCCAACAAAAGCCATCCCTTTAATAGTTCAGGGCCAAAGATGCAGGTGCACAAAGGCTAACCGTGAATATGTCTGCATGCAATCTCATAGCTTTCCAAAATAACCCCAAATATCCACATTTAATTCTTGAATGAAAAGACTTGCATTTGTAGAATGACTATAACAGCCCCAGGATGTCCCAAAGTGCTTTATGACCGATGATATTTTTTTGGAGCATGTTGCAGCGTATGCAACATGCATGTTGTTGAGTTTGTGTGTTAGCTATTGTCAGGAAAAAGAGTCTTAAATCACTTTTGAATACATCAAAATGCCCAGATAGCTCAACAGATACTCAGATTACAATCTGATGTACACATAATGATATTTTTGACCATAATTCCATTCCTTCTTCAGAATATTCCCAATTTTACCTTTATTTTTGCAAATAATATTACTGTTTTTCAATTTGTTTTGAATAAAGGAGCAATCTGCCCTTGTGCGCCTGCAATTCTTTTTGGAATCTGTGGATTGTCACATGAAGCAAAAATAATATGTGAACTCCTTTACACATCTCAGCCAGATTGCACTTTTATTTGGAGATGACAGCCACTTGCTTCTCTTCCCCAGGTGCCAGTCCCTCGAACAAGCCTCATTATCCAAATGCACATGGGCTGCCTGTTGATTTAAAAGCAGTTTTTTTTTGCAGCATTCCACGTTGAAATGAATGAAGAGTGTCAGTTGCTATGTGTAGATGACTTGCTGGCATTGTCAGCATGCAAGGAAATATGCTTTAAAGTGGCAGGCGTCACTACTTGTGTGCTATTCGCACATTCGTACTTGCTGTCGCCAGATGAGCTGCTTCCACAGTTTAATGACACTGTATACATAAGTAGAAACTCAATCTTTTTTTAACCCTTTCAGGATCATAGTGGCACTTGTGCCCTGGAATATATACAATTAATTCAGCTGGCACAGATGTCTTACAAATGACTTTCCATTGAGGCCCCCTCTCTGTCGCTTTCAGCGCACAGCTTCCCCTCTCTTCTGTCCCCGCTGTGTTGATGTCCAAGAAATACCTCAGACCTTGCTGAAAGTAGGCTTTCTTCTGAAGGGCTTTCTTGTCAAAGTCCTACCCTTTGTCAATGTCCAGACTTTTCCAAACTCCTTCAGTAACGCTCCCTTGACTTCCACTCTGTCAACAGCAGCAGCAAACATAAGTCAAAAGGACCTAACCTAGAAACCTCAGGGTGATTCTTTTGAATAGTGCTCATTGGGAGGTGTGAGGGAGGGAGGAGGTGGGGCGGGGGGCACATGGTGTGGGGGTTGGTGGTCCTTCATGCAAGTAAACACAGCTTGGAGTGTTGAAGAGAAGGCATTAACAAGGCCTACAAAGTCTAAAATGACATATTGGCTACAGTGTTAGATCTACTGTTTGACATCTTGGTAAGACACTCCACATACTTCTGGCACACATGTCACCCCTGCACCAGCAGCCGTACAATCATGACATTCAGGCTGTACCAAACGTGGTTGAATGTGGCCTAACCAATGTCTTTGTACTTCCAGGCTTCTGTAGTGCTGATGCCATATGGAACCAAATTTTGTGGCTTGAGTGTTTTTTACTTTTTTTATAATTACACAGCGAATGTGCTAACCAGGGCAGAAGGACCACAGTGCAAAGAAACATAAAGAGACAAATAGATTTGTCAGGGGTTATGGGGAGAAGGCAGGAGAATGGCGATGAGAAAAATATCAGCCGTGATTGAATGGCGGAGCAGACTCGATGGGCCGAGTGGCCTAATTCTACTGCTATGTCTTATGGTCTTATGGATTGACCATGAAAAGTGGCTGACAGGACCATAGGAACTGGTGTATGTCAATGGGAAAATGTAATGAAGACATTGGGGATCAGGTGTTACACAACATCCTCTGGCAAAAGATGTTGTTTTTATTTTTTGGAAAGGATAACTTCCCTGCCATGGCTCAGTGGGTGGCACTCTTGCCTCTGAGACAGAAGGTCGTGGCTTCAACTCCCATCCAAACCACATGAGCACAAAATGTAGGCCGAAACTCTGCACAGTCCTGAAGCAGCGCTGTCCTGCCAGAGGTGTAGCCCTTCAGATGTATGGTTAAAAAGAGACACCATCGGGCAGCATGGTGGCGTAGTGGTTAGCACTGCTGCCTCACGGCGCCAAGGTCCCACGTTCGATCCCTGGGCTCTGGGTCACTGTCCGTGTGGAATTTACACATTCTCCCCGTGTTTGCGTGGGGTTCACCCCCACAACCCAAAGATGTGTGGCTAGGTGGATTGACCACACTAAATTGCCCCTTAATTGAAAAAAATGAATTAGGTACTCTAAATTTATTTTAACATTTAAAAAAAAAAGACACCATCCCATGCACACGACAATGGTCCCAGAGCACTATTTTGAAGAAGGTGCCCCCTTGATGTCGACAACCAACATCTCGAAAGCTGAATACCTGGTCACCATCGCATCGCTGTTTGTGGGATCTTTCTGTGCACAAGTTAACACCCTCTTCCAACATAAACTTGTAAACTGTGTTGCGCTGGACTTGAGGTCATGAATGAAGAAAGAAATTCCAGTTGGGGTGGGATTCTCCGTCCCGCCGCACCAGCTCTCTGGTGCAGCACGTCCTCGCTGGCAGTGGGATTCTCCGTCCGGCCAGCCGGCCAATGGGGTTTCCCATTGTGGGAAGCCCCACGCTGTCGGGAAATCCCCGGGCGTGGGTGTACTGCCAGCGCAACGGGGAATCCCGACAGCGGAGAATCCAGCCCCAGTTATTTTGTCTTTAGATTTCTGCATCTTCCTGACACTCTCCCTCCGACTGTCGTTTCCCGTAGGCTGCCTTCTTACATTGTAAAAATCACCTTCAATATGTTGACCTTTAGAAATAAACTACGCACAATGTCACTTCATTTTGGTATATTACAAAAAATATGAATTTAGACGTTCCATATGATAGACAGCAGGGAATCATGTCCAACAGGTCTGTGTCAGCATTTACGTTGCATATTATCCTCCTTCCACCCTACCTGAAGTCCATGTTTGAAATTAAGCTCCAGAATGAAGCACAAGAGGCCAAGTTCCCTTTTCTCGATTTATGTTTTCATTTTCTGTGCAAAGGTTAAGGGCCAGATTTTCATCTCCTCATGGAGAGGCAGGAATCAGCTCACAAAACACTGAACATAGCTTTTTTTTTTACATAGGGGAAACCATTTTCCTCTGCCTCCCTCTTCCTGTGCCATTTTTCTTTGACTTATCCTGAGGTCAGCATCCCCGTTGTTATGACCACAAGAAATTTATACTTTCTCCTGCATACTATTTTGTGCGGGTTTTGATCGCCCTAAACAATGTCTTCTTGGAGAGTTTGGGATCATTGAGGGAAGTCTACTGAGGAGTCAGGAACATTCTGACAGGAAAGTGTAAAATGTCTCCACACCTTCAAATGTCACTATTAGATACCGCATTGTCAAGTAGATTTGTTTTTAATGTGCCACTGCATCACAGGACTATGCCCTAAAAAGATAGGTTGATCATTACGTTGACCAGCATTGTGTAAGCATTACATGCAGTATAGTACTTTTTCCACTTGTGAAAGTACCATAATGCATTACAAAATGTAGAAACATGTGTTGGTAAACACAGCATGTCATGTTTGGTGCTGGAATTTAAATGCGCAGACAGTTCCAACTTTCAAAGACAACACCCCTGCTTATGAACTGTTAAAAAAAGATCTAAGCGCAAATGCCCTTCATTAATTGACAAGTAATAATTTGCTTTGAAATTGTGAATACGTCATCTGTTGTTAAAATTTCAGGCCCTTGGAGTTGCAATAATATTTTGATAGCTGTGGTCATTATGAATGCTTAGCTACGTTCCAAACTCTGTTGGAGTACTCAGCTCAGTCTGCTGATACTGCTGTTCAGGGGAGTGAACCGAGTCAACCGAGGCATGTGTCTGTGGGATGGTGGATGGTGTTGGAGACAGCAGTGAAGGGAAATCAGTGTCATCCTCGGGATCGAGCTCTGGGGGTGTCTTGGGTCGCAGGAATATGGCTTACATCCATACTGCTTGTCCCCATCACTGCTCGGCACATGGGGGGCTCAAGTTGTGGCACTGGCTTGAGGCGGGGGACACCAGATGGACCCGTCCCATCACCAGCTGGTCCTGTAAGACACAACGATGATTAGATCGCAGGTTGGGGGGGGGGGGGGGAGTGAGGGTGGTGGGAGTGAGGGTGAGGGTTGGGGTGAGGGTGAGAGTGAGAATGAGGGTGAGGGTGGTGTGTGGGTGGTGTTGGGTGGGGGTTGCAATAACGTACTCTGTATTTGATGTGGTTTCAGAGTAGGGGAGGCAGCAATGCTGTGGTATTGTCACTGGACTAGTAATCCAGAGACCCCCGGATAATGCTCTGGGGACCTGGGTTCGAATCCCACCAGGGCAGTTGGTAGAATTTGAATTCAATAAAAATCTGAATTTAAAGTCTAATCACGACCATGAAACCATTGTCGTAAAAACCCATCTGGTTCAGTATTTGCCATCCTTACCCGGTCTGGCCTATGTGTGACTCCAGACCCAAAGCAATGCGACTCTTGAATGCTCTCAGGGTAGGGCAATAAATTCTGACCCAGCCAGCAATGCTCACATCATATGAACGAATATAGTTGTTAGTTTACACAACTTAATGGCCACTTAAAGGATTACTTTGTTCCTCTGGCAAACAGTTCTTCTTGCAGTATCTATGGCAGATGTTGAATAAGAATTTTATTGTCACAGGCTTAATTTTTAAATTTAAAATACGTTCCATTGCCAATGCATGGCCCTTGGAGTCTGTGCAGTGGATGCTGGATGATTGGCTGTGTCCTCAGCCCCCTACGATAGTCCTTATACACCTCTGACTGTGTGGCCAAACTCCCCTCCAACTTGATGTTCAAATTTGCTGATGACACCACCGTAGTGGGTCGGATCTCAAACAATGACGAGACAGAGTACCGGGAGAATCTGGTGAACTGGTGCGAGAACAATAATCTCTCCCTCAATGTCAACAAAACAAAGGAGATTGTCATCGACTTCAGGAAGTGTAGTGGAGAACATGCCCCTCTCTACATCAATGGGAACAGAGTAGAAAGGGTCGAGAGCTTCAAGTTTTTAAGTGTCCAGATCACCAACAACCTGTCCTGGTCCTCCCATGCCGACACTATAGTTAAGAAAGCCCACCAACGACTCTACTTTCTCAGAAGACTGAGGACATTTGGCATGTCAGCTACGCCTCTCACCAACATTTACAGATGCACCATAGAAAGCATTCTTTCTGGTTGTATCACAGCTTGGTATGGAGCCTGCTCTACCCAAGACCGCAGGAACTACAAACGGTCATGAATGTCTCCTAATCCATCACGCAAACCAGCCTCCCATTCATTGACTCGTCTACAATTCCCGCTGCCTCGGAAAGGCAGCCAGCATAATCAAGGACCCCATGCACCCTGGACATATTCTCTTCCACCTCCTTCCATCAGGAAAAATATACCAAAGTTTGAGGTCACGCACCAACCGAATCAAGAACAGCTTCTTCCCTACTGCCATCAGACTTTTGAATGGACCTACCTCGTATTAAGTTGATCTTTTCTCTACACCTTGCTATAACTGTAATATTATATTCTGCAGACTCTCCTTCCTCCCCTATGTACGGTATGCATTGTTTGTACAGCATGCAAGAAACAATACTTTTCACTGTATACTAATACGTGTGACAATAATAAATCAATTCAAAAATTGGCTTTGGAAGATACATGGGGGGAGGAGAGCATGGAGGGAATGCAGGAGTGTCATGGCTGATCTGAGGGGGCATGAAGTGGAATGGGAATCTGAGGAGGCAGCGAAGTGGCAGTTGGGTTGGTAGGAGTGAGGGATGAGGTTTAGACGGGCCCTTAAACAATGCTGGGCACTGAGCTTTTGTCTCTGATAACCGAGGCGGGCCTTCAAACCAGCCTGTCTATGCCACCCACACCCTCCACACACTCCAACGCAGCTCGCAACCTCCAACAAAAATCTGAACCCTGCATGTAAAAATTAAAAATGCCAGGGAAAATCACACGAGTTGAAAGCGTGTTTCCAAAGCTGCAAAAGTGTGCAGTTCACATTTACCCATCCCCGCAGGAAAATCTGGGCCAAAGTGTATGCCACTATTTGACACAGGAATTTTTATTCATCAATTTGAAACTAACACAGGGGCTACAATTAAACTAGAAATAAGAAACCAATATTTAATCGAGGAATTGTAGCAAACAATTTGCATTTATATCGTAATTGATTTCCCAAGGCATTTACTAAAGACATTTTACTTCAGAAACAAGCCCGAACGTTATATACGACTGCTAATGCTCCACATGAGCCTTCAGCCCGCCTGCCCGCCACCCCCCCACCCCCTCCACCTCCCCGACTCCTCTTCAACTCACCCTATCAACATACGCTTCTATTTCCTTCTCCCTCATGTACTTATCCAGCTTCCCCTTAATTGCTACTATGCTGTTTGCCTTAACGGCTCTATTTGGTAGCAAGTGCCGCATTTTAACTACTCTCTAGGTAAATACGTTTCTGTTTGTGTGACACAATTACTGCAGATGTGGTCAAAACAAATTGTCATACAACCACTGCATAGCCTCCACCCTGCCCCTGTATTCCAGAAGCAACATACATGTCTTTAGTTTAATATTACGGCAGGCAGATGATTTTGGCATGACACTTACTTCCTGGTAAATGGCTTAAGGTGCATTCTGCACCTTGATCAGCCTTACGGGTTCACGATGATCCAACCAAAGATTTTATATCACCTCGTAAAGTACAATATAAAAGTGCAGTTGCGCTTTTTATTACATGTACTTTGAGCTGCTTCTCAAATGATGACCAATCCAACCTGAAAATGACAACACAGAATAACAAACGCATTTGATAAGGAGGCTATTTGACCCACTGCCCCTTTTCTGGCTCTTTGAAAAAGCGGTCCAATTGTTCCCCTGCTTTATGCCTGGTACACTTGCAAATCTTCCCCTCCAAATATTTATCCATACCTCATTTATAATTCATTACTGGGTTTCAAACCCTATCAGGCAGTATATTCCAGAGGAGATAAATCTGGAAGCCTAGTCGAAGAGACTGGAGAACATGAAGGAATAATCTTTGAAACTCTTCGGCCTAGTGCAAATTCATGAAGAAGTTCTGAAGGCGTAACAAAACGTTTTAAAATTGGTTCAGGACCAAGAAGGAAGTGGATGGGAAAACACTCGACACTTTCCCACAGGAGTTACCTTTCAAATAATCTGTTTTTTTATCGCTTCACAATTTAACAAAAGGGAATAGTCTCCTACAACTCCACCATACCACCCTATTAACAGCGCAGCCTTATGAACATCAATTTGATACACCCAACCTTGTAAAAAAAAAACTTGCATTTATATTGTGCATCTCCTGTCCTCATGCTTTTCGAGCAGCTCATCATTGCCTTGTCAACAAAGACAACAGTCAGCTTGCACACAGCAAGATCCCACTATCAACAGTGATAGAAATGATCAGGTAATATGCTTTGCTGCAATTGCTTGCAGGAATAACAATTGACCAGAACTTGTCATCGCTTCCTTGAATAATGTTATGGAAGTTTTGACATTTGCCTGGGAGGGACATAGGAACCAGACTATGGACCACTCATCTCCTCGAGCCTGGTTGTGGAAATCATGGCCGATCTCTAACTCAACTTCATTTACCTGCCTTTTCGCCTTATCTATTATCACCCTTAGCGAAGAAAAGTCTGTCACTCTGTTGTGGCCAGGGTTTAAGAAACTCCAAAGTATATTATGGAGTTCGCCTGACCGATAACGTTTTGTTGAATTTTGCTAAGATGAGCGCAAGAGCCTTCCTTTGAGGTGTTATTCAACAGACGGCTTAGGGGCTTTTAATCAAAAAAACAAGCTTTATTCTAAGAACTTAGTTAACATTTGTATAAACACACACAGCACAAACTTTTATCAATTACAAACAGAAAGACCCCACACAGCTTCAGTAATCTATGCATAAACCTTAATGAATTCCCCCATAATTGTTCCAATTCAATAACAAAATCCAAGTAAAACCAGAAACCCCTTTTCAAAGGCGTGCCTCAGCACACGGCATTCTCACTGGTATAAGACTGTTGTTATTGGTACTCTGTTCCCCTTTTCAAACAGTTGGTTTGAATTCCTTTAAGAAAGCAATTGTCTCTTTTAAGTTACCAAGCAGCCTGGAACAGCTTTTAAAATGAAGATAGAGAGGCAGGCCAAAAAAACACTTCCGTTCTCTGTCTGAGTCCACAGCAGCTAAATGTGAAAGTGAAACCAGAAAAAACCTCAGACACAGCTCAGCTCCACCCGCACAATGACATCACTGAAGCCATGTGATAAGACAAAAACCTTTTTTCAAGGGACACTCAAATGACAACTCTCAGTTTTGAAATTTTCAAATGGCTCGTTGGCAACAGTTTTTCATGGGAGACAGTTCCAGATCTCCCCCAAAAATGTTGTGTGAAAATGCTTCTTGACATCGCCCTGAATAGCCTCACTAATTTTAACATCATGGCCCTTGTTCTGGACCCTCACACCAGTTTCTCCATCAAAGGGCAGCACGGTAGCAAAAGTGGCCAGCACTGTGGCTTCACAGCGCCAGGGTCCCAGGTTCGATACCCCACTGGGTCACTGCCTGTGCGGAGTCTGCACGTTCTCCCCATGTCTGCGTGAGTTTCCTCCGGGTGCTCCGGTTTCCTCCCACAGTCCAAAGACGTGCAGGTGAGGTGGATTGGCCATGATAAATTGCCCTTAGTGACCAAAAAGGTCAGGAGGGGTTATTGGGTTACGAGGATAGGGTGGAAATGAGGGCTTAAATGGGTCGGTGCATACTCAATGGGCTGAATGGCCTCCTTCTGCACTGTATGTTCTATGTTCTAAATCATTTAACCATCTCATACACCTGAATTAGATCCTCCTCCCATTTAATCTTCCTTTCTGAAGGGAATACAAGCCTAGTCTTATGTAATCTATTCCCAGAATTGAACCCTTTTAACCCTGATGTAATTGTAGTGAATCTGCTCTACCCCCTTCCAAAGTTAATATATCCTTCCTGCAGAACTGATCACAGAAAATTCCACTCCATATCGTCAAAAGAACAGCAGTGACTCAGTGCTGCATTTAAATGCCAGACATGGAATAAGTGTTCAGGAACCTGAGGTGGAACTGTCAATAGACAACCTCCTGACACGGGGGTTAGTATGCTCCCCCTGCAGGGTAGAGCTTCAACTCACAACCTCCTGACCCAGAGGCATGACTGTTACCACCCACAAGCTTTGGCAGCTCCAGGTTGGAACGTCAAATAGGTTGCGACGTTGAAACAAGCAAATACAGGGCAAACAGGTCCAGTAAGAGAATTGTGATCCATTTTAGTGCGACTTTCTGACAGGCTCTGAACTTTACATGTGGGGTGAGCTGTGAGGTGTGTTTGCGGGCTTCTCAGGAATGAGAGGGGTATAGCTCAAATTGAGGGGGCCCTGTTCCTGCAGTTCTCTCATCTCTTGACTTGTCGACGGGTAGCATTAGGCTGGCCATAAGGACTGGTAAATAAATTTGGGATTTTCGAAGAGTTGCAAAGCTTTCTTTCAACAAAGGACTGTTGTGACTGCCTTTCGAGTTTGTGGTTTGGAAATGATTGTCGATGCTCTGTTGTTAAGTGTTTTGCCTCATGTGGTTTTATTTTGTTGGTGGAGTTATTGCTTTGTGGATGGTGCAACGACTTTCCTGTTGCACAATCCAGGCTGGCGGCACTTGAAAAATGTGCAAAGTGGCAAACTAGGAAGCAATTACTATGTTTCGGTATAGGGAGAATAACTTACTTAATATACATGGGGCTGGATTCTCCGCTTCCCAGACCATGTGAATCTCAGCGGCGTGTTGTTTGCTGGTGGCGGGATTCTGTCTTTCCGGTGCTTGCCAATGGGATTTCCCATTGAGGTCACCCCACGCCACTAGGAAACACGCGGTGTCCTGGCAGCCGGTGGGAAAGGACACTCCCAATGGCCAGAGAAATCGGCCATTGTGTTCAGAGTTGGTAAGCAGGTCATAGGACAATTAATGGGATAGAGATGATATAATTAATGAGAGGAGCCAAGTCTGTAGCAGGCAGGTCAGCAGTACTATGATCCCAGACCAGATCCCAACAGCGGCCACTCTTAACGTAAGTTCTCAAAACAATAGCAACAAACGCAGAAAGCAAACAAATAATCCCTCAAGGTCCGGGCGCAGAGGTCCATCCCTCCTGTCGTTACAACATCTTATCAGTCCAATCACCTTCAAAAAGAACAGCTTACAATTACCCTTTAACACAACTATACAATTTTCTTTCAATAACAAGAAAAGAAACATACAGCTTTCAATCTATCTTAAAATTAGCAGGTCTTAGATAAATACTTGTGGTAGAGAACAGATTCTGGTTCTGGTTAGAATCCCTTCAGACTCTGGCTGAATATCGTCGAATAGCTGCTTCCACTGGTTGTTTCAGCCTCTTCCTTGCCTTCAGACAAGACTGCTCTGCTTTAAAATATTATTACTCTTATTTTTAAACTTCTCCTTGAAATGAAATGAAATGAAAATCGCTTATTGTCACAAGTAGGCTTCAAACGAAGTTACTGTGAAAAGCCTCTAGTCGCCACATTCCGGCGCCTGTTCGGGGAGGCTGGTACGGGAATTGAACCGTGCTGCTGGCCTGCCTTGGTCTGCTTTCAAACCCAGCGATTTAGCCCTGTGCTAAAGAATTGTGGACTCAGAGTCAGGCAGATTAGAACTCAACTCCTCTCTCTCTCAAAACTTCTCCCAACTCACTGCCTCTCTGAGCGCCACCCTGAAATGACTTCATCTCCCCAAGCTGGAAAAACACTGGGCTGGATTCTCCATCGGTGGGATCCTCCATTTTGCCGGCAGTACACTCACGCCCGCGGATTTCCAGACGGCGTGGGAGTGCCCACAATGGGAAATACCATTGGCCGGCTTCTGGGATGGAGGATCTCACTGCTGGCAGGGGGCGTGATGCACCAGAAAACAGGTGCGCAGGATGGAGAATCCCACCCGCTATCCCTGTAGGCTGTAAAAGCACATAAACTCCCCAGGGACTTCCCCAGGCAAACCACTATGCATTAGCCCAGACTGATAAACACATGCCTTTGTCAATTTCACTTGCTGGCTGCTAAAACCACCCGGGCTCTGCAAACAGGATTAATTTTACACAAACACATTCTAACCCCAGACTTCTAACCCTTAAATTGCCCACTACATTGATAATCCAGCTTTCCTAACAACAATCGCAACAGCGGCCGGAGGTGCCAGCAGGAAACGTGAACCGGATTATTTGGGCATGGTCAGGAAAGGCTGATAGAAGGTAACACTGTCAGGCTTTGAGAAAACGTAAGCACAACTGCTGTGTATGTATCCAAGGAGCAAATGCACCTCGTGGTACAAGAGTGTGTGACGTCGTCATGGAGACACCTACCTCTAGTGAGCATCCCACCTGAGCTTGAAGGGGGTTTTGTGCAATCAGCCCCTTATCCTGAGGTTGTGGCCTCTTGTCCTAGATTCCCAGCCAGGGGAAACAACCTTTCGGCATCTAGCCTGTCCATCATATTCTTTGTGTGGAGTTTCCCCCGGATTTGTCAGTTTCCGGCTCTGACTGAAACCCCCCCCGATGTGTTTCTCTCTAGATGCACAGCCGGGTTTTCAGACCAGATCTTCAGCCACTCTGGCAGAATAATATCACCCCCCCCACCCCACCCCCAACAATTGGGCTCTTCAGAGGGCCCAATCCTGGAACTGCCCTGGCACACGTTGGCACAGCCGGGTTGGCATGCCAGGTCAGCACTGCCAAGTTGGCAGTGTGGACGTATGTCGGGACAGTGCCAAGGCACTTCCTAGGCATGTCCCTCTTTGCCCTCCTTATACTTACCTTTGCGCCCTGGGGTATCACCTTGACTGATTCATGCCTTCATATACTTGTTACAAACCTCGCCGATGTTTGAGTTCTGAATATTAAGTGAGGGAGGGACATTGAGGTGGGGGAGCTGGTTATTAATATTAACACTTATGTAACTGTATTACAATGAATGGGTGTGAACCGCATTACGTCAACGGTGAAGGGCATGGAAAATTGGGGAATGCGACCTGGACGCCGAGATTCGCGTTTCCCAACCCAATTCTCCCGGGACTTTGTGCAAGTGTCGCCGTTTTTGCTGATGGCTAACATGGGCGCAAAACCGCCCCCCATCACCTTGAATCTTTCAGTGTGATCACCATTCTAAACTCCAGACAATTCACCCAATTTACTCAACCTCTTAACATAGGACAGCTCTTTATCCCGGGGACCAATCCAGTGAACCTTTACTGTGCTGTTCCAATGAAAATATATCCTTCCTTAAACATGAAGACTAAAACTGCACTCAGTGCTCCAGGGGTGGTCTCACCAAGCCTTGTAAAATTGCAGCAAAGCTATTTTTCTCCTTGTACTTCAATCCCCTTGCAATAAAGGACAAGATGTCATTTGCCTTCCTAATTACTTGCTTTATCAGCATGCTACTATTTTGTGTTCCTTATACAAGTACACCCAGGTCTCTCTGAACATCAACATTCACAAGTTTCACGCCTTTTAAAAAATGCTTTCCAATCCTCATGACCAAAGTGAATAACCATGCACATTCTACTCCATCTGCCTCCTGGTTGCCCATTCACTTGACCTGTCGCCATCGCTACCTCTTTGTGCCCTTCTCACTGCATGCAATTTCCACCTAGCTTTGAAGTTCGACCAAATTATACTTGGCATGAAATATAGTCAGATGGCCCCTTGGTTCGAGGTATCTTTCCTTTGCTAAATTTTATTTATATTTAGATGGAGGTTCTGATCAAGCTGTTCCTCTGAGAATGGACCATAAACCCTTGCAGAAAAACTTTGGGTTCTGTATAAATCGAAAGGGAAAACAGACGCTGGTTATGATCCCCATAAAGTACTGAGAAGTGGCAGCCATCGGAACTGTGAGAAATGATGAAGGTATCCTTGATAGTAAGAGGCGGGGGGGAGGGGAGGGGGGCGGGCACACTTGAGCCATGCTAAGCTTCCAAATATTGAGATGTATCTCACAGCTCTCGGAGAACAATCTGTTCTTCACCTCGTCACTCCCAATGCCATTCTGTGCCCAAGATCATGGATCTCAGTCACCTTGCATTCATGTGAACCAATTTAAAAAGAACACGTTGGAATCTTCTTGTATGTTTGATTTTGATGCAGATATGCAGGAAGTAGCTTCATGACCTCAAAGGTTTGGTGAGGTTAGAAGTGGGCCGGCACGGTGGCACGGTGATTAGCACTGCAGCCTCGCAGCGACAGGGACCCGGGTTCGATACTGAACTCGGGTGACTGTGTGGAGTTTGCACGTTCTCCCCGTGTGTGCGTGGGTTTACTCCGGATGCTCCGGTTTCCTCCCACAGTCCAAAGATGTGCAGGTTAGGTGGATCAGCCATGCTAAATTACTCCCTAGTATCCAAAGGTTAGGTGGGGTTACGGGGATAGGTCGGGGGAGTGGGCTTAGGTAGGGTGCTCTTTCAGAGTGTCAGTGCAGGCTCGATGGGCCAAATGGCCTGCTTCTGCACTGTAGGGATTTTATGAAATCATCATCAAAACCTAACCATCCTTTCCCCAGCAGTAAATGCCCACAGTTTCAGATTGCAGGAGTAGCGGGTCACATATTTGCCTCGTCTCTGCATTCTGATAACTTAATTATTTACAGTGTATCTTGTTCATTATTGTCAAATGCCAATACTGCCACATACACTGTTGGCTAATTTAAAACGAGTGTCAAAGACACAGAGCATTTAGACATGTCTGTGCTGCTTATTTCCCACTCTTCAATATGTACTTCTCTTTACTGTGCAGCAATGTTTAACAAACCCTCACAACCAGTGCTGGGTCTAGAGTGATCCATGTTTTATAATCAGACTTCCATTTCTGCCTGGATAATTTGAGAACACTTACAATCATGTATGGTGCCTCTGAAAAATGTTTCTGTCTCACCTAGCGGCAGAATGGAGGGTGAACAGATTACCGTGCTACAGCCAAGGAGCAGACGCTGACGAAGACCGAACCTGGAGGTGACAGCTCACTTACGGGATTCTCCTTGGTGCTGTCTCACACAAGGAGGAGGAAAATAGTGTACGCTTTGAGGGAATAAACAACATACGATCAATAAGGACCTTCACCCTCTTCTCACTCCCCACTTCATGTGGGTAAGGTGCAGAAGGTGCCACGAAGGTTTACTGCAATTGAAGTGGTAGTCGAAACGTGTAAAGTCGATTCCACCAGCCGCTTGGTGAGATTGCTTCCTTGCATCGCATTATGTTGCTTGGCTGAGGACACTTAGTTGAACAGATTGCTGATTGCTGAATGCACTCATCTTCCAGTTGCCCCCACTGCATGTAGGTCAGAGAGTCTTCTCATTTCAAGTTCTCAGGTAGTCAGCCTAGGAGGATTGCCTGGTCAGATGAAATAAGCTTGGAGGAGATTTGCATGGAACAGAAAGACCTGTTTGTCAGAGGCAGAACTGGGATTGTGGCCTCATTCTGCCACAATGTGATGTACAATTTCACTAAGACACCAATCTTGTAGAGGCAGTGGTTAGCACTGCTGCCTCATGGCTCCGAGGTCCCAGGTTCGATCCAGGCCCCAGGTCACTGTCTAGTGTGGTGTTTGCACATTTTCTCTGTGTTTGCGTGGGTTTTGCCCCACACAACCCAAAGATGTGCAGGGTAGGTGGATTGGCCACACTAAATCGCCCCTTCATTGGAAAAAGTGAATTGGGTGCTCCAAATTTATAAAAAGAAACCAATCTTGCAGAGTATTCCATTGCTATGAATGAGTTAACTACCATCTTATCATGCGAATACCATTTTACCAGACGTGTGTTGTTGGCAAACCACTAAATGGAGGAAATCACCACAGCTGAGCCACTTCTACCCATTGTCCATGTTATAGTATAGAGGATTAGCAGTCCGGATGAAAATAAAAAGAAATGCTTGAGTTTAGCTATCTTTCACAATCTATGGGCATTTTCAAAGTGCCTTCCAGCCAACTATTGAAGTGTAGTCACTGTTGCAATGTAGGAAACATGGCCGCCAAACTGTGCAGAGCTGGGTGCCACAGAGAGAAAGAGACTTGCATTAATTTAATGCTTTTCATGACCATTAGCTATCTTAAAGCGCTCAACAGTCGATTAAATACTTTTGAAGTGTAGTCACTGTACAGCTGGTGAAACACAGCAGCTAATTGTCACGCAGCAAGCTCACACAAACATCAATGTGATAATGACCGGATATTCCGCTTTCGTTAAACAGAATTCAACTGAATTTTAAATTTTTTCTCAGAGTTTGGCTGAGGGATAAATATCACTTGGGATAGCTCCCCCTGAAATCGTGCCCACCTAGAGGGTTCACCATCTTATCCAGAAGGTGGCACCTCCAGCAGTGCAGCATTTCCTCCGTTCTGCACTGGAATGCCAGCTTCCATGTTCATGCTAAAATCTGCAGTGGGAGTTGACACAGTCTGCTGACTCCAGAGGCGAAGAAATAAGGGAGAGTAGCAAGAAAGAGCAGAGATGAGGGGAGCACAGCAAAAGAAGACTTTGAAATGAAAAGGAAAAGGGAGAAGAATGCGGAATGGCGGGGATGGGGGTGGGGAGGGATGAAGGAGGAGATTCACCGAGGTGGGAAAATAATTGAAGCAAAAAGAGATTGTAGAATACTCGCCTTCCCGTGGATGAATAATATTCTGATTTGTACATTGAGAATACACCAAGAAAGAAGTGTGGAATCTGTTTAATTGCTGCCATACTTTCTTATTGGCGCATCTCTGCTTGCATGGAGGCGAGTAAAGCCTCACTGCCAGAAGGATGTGGAGGCTTTAGAGAGGGTGCAGAAGAGATTTACCAGGATGTTGCCTGGTATGGAGGGCATTAGCTATGAGGAGAGGTTGAATAAAGTTGGTTTGTTCTCACTGGAACGACGGAGGTTGAGGGGTGACCTGATAGAGGTCTACAAAATTATGAGGTGCATAGACAGAGTGGATAGTCAGAGGCTTTTCCCCGGGGTAGAGGGGTCAATTACTAGGGGGCATAGGTTTAAGGTGCGAGGGGCAAGGTTTAGAGTAGATGTATGAGGCAAGTTTTTTACACAGAGGGTAGTGGGTGCCTGGAACTCACTGCCAGAGGAGGCAGTGGAAGCAGGGACGATAGTGACATTTAAGGGGCATCTTGACAAATACATGAATAGGATGGGAATAAAGGGATGCGGACCCAGGAAGTGTAGAAGATTGTAGTTTAGTCGGGCAGCATGGTCGGCACAGGCTTGGAGGGCTGATGGGCCTTTTCCTGTGCTGTACTTTTCTTTGTTCTTTGTTCTTTGTTGAAGCCAACCCAAATATATAGAGGGGGAAAAAAAATCAGGTACTGCAGCAGGGAAGATCTGCCAATGTTGACCCTTTCATTCATAAAAAAAATATTTGCAATTCCTAATAACTTACAGCAATCAGGATTGGGTTGTCACAGTGCAGGCTCAATCATTTGATTTTAAATTGCACGGAGTAATGAATTTATTGTTCTGAATTCCAGTTTCTCAACTGGTGAACATCTGGCCTGAATGGGCCTTGGACCCATTACCGACATATCGTCTATGATTGTTCCTTGCTCGTCCTTACTTGATGGTTTTGCTTTATGTTATTCTGAGGTGTTTTGAATCAGCAGCTTTATATGCTCGTACCCCGCTGATTGCAACTAAGGTGCATAGAGACCAGTGCATCTCGTCTCCAATTGGCTGGGTGATACCCATAGTGACGAACCAATGTGAGAGTTCGAAGAGGTTTGGTGAGAGTTTGATGAGGTTGTTTCCCCACGGCTGCAAGTCCGACTGTGCACCCAACTCCCACTACCTTGCTGACGTCAAATGCCTGAGGGCGGTCCGAGGTTCAATGTAAGTGAGCCACCTTGAGGCATTGGGAGTAAGTCTGCTTTCCGCCCAACAGCTGAGTCAACACCAATGCTCAGAATGGGGGAAAAGCAGTCTAATTGAAAAATCAGAAAGAGTTTAGACAGCAGCTCTCACAACCTGAGGACACTTCAAAGTGCCATCCAGCCAACTAGGTCCTTTTCGAAGTGATAATTGAGAGATAATTGTTGACTGCACTTGAATATTGATGAAATCTCTTATAACCGTACTAACCTTTTAAAATGTAATTCTAACACTAATAGTATCTCTAACCTTTCTCTTTTGCATTCCCTTACAGGTCTGAAGATCCTCTGGCGCCAGATAATCCGACCCAACCTGACCTGACAGGCACTCTAACAACGTCTTCCATCGGTCAGGAGACACAAAAGTCTGAGAACACGGACAAACAGATTCAAAAACAGCTTCTTCCCCACTGTTACCAGACTCCTGAACAGCGTTGGCCTGCGCCGATCCGAACACGATGTTCCGAACCCTGGAATCTAGGTCCACGGCCGCGTGCCAGCGGGAGTATGTAAATGAATGTAAATGGGTTTTAATGACCCATTTGCATCCATTTAGTGGGCCCAGCACCCTATGCTTTGGCCCTCCATGATTCTCTGGTCCTCGAGCCAGGAATCAAGTGGGCGCAGATCACTTGGCTCTACCAGCGTGGCCCTGGCGTGATGGACCTCATGGTGGACCAAGGGGGTAACTCCTGAGGGGAGTTGCCCAGCATCCACCTAAAAGCCATCCTCCACTCCCACAATGCACTACTTGCCCACCCCTTTTCTACCAGACTCCCCTCCTCCCAAGGACCCCCTTAATAGGGAGACTCCCTTCAGGGACCCCATGAATAGGGAACCCCCCCCCCCCCCCCCACCCGGATCTCCATGAATAGCAAGACTACCCAGGGACACCAGCAATAGGGTAATCCCGCAGGGAAACCTAGAATAGGGGGACCCCCCAGTGACCCCTGCAATAGGGAGACCTCCCCCAGGGACCCCTGTAATAGGGAGAACGCTGCAAGGAACATTTGCAATAGGGCAACCCCCCGGGACTCCCTAAATAAAGGGACACCCACAGAGGCCTCTTGCTAAAGAAACCCCCACAGGGACTCCCTAACTAAAGGAACCGCCCCCCCTCCACAGACACCCCCAACGACCTCCCCACCCCCCAGAAACGAGACCCATGTCTGGAACCTGGAGAGAAGTCCAGACAGAGGCAGTGAAAACAATTACAGCTGTAACACTGACCTGGAAGCTCCACATGTCCTTTCCTTGAAGTAGAACAGCTGTGGCCTGTGTTTCAACCCCTCAGATCAAAGCCACTCATAACTATTTAGTAGTGGTCTGTGACTGACAGCTTCCACAAACCAGCTGAAGCCTTCATGGATCAGTGAGTCCAAGTGGCAAAACCCCAATGTTTACACACATTGACCACATCAAAGAGAGGTAAGTGCATTCCAAGCACTAAGTGGATTCCAATCACTCAAGCATGTGTTCAGAATGCAGTGACCTCTTTTTGATGTGGTTAATGTTTGTAAACATTGGGGTTTCACCACTTAAAGTCACTGATCCATGAGGGAAGATGAATGGATCAAGGCTGCAGCTGGGAATCGCTCATATTTCAAGCCATGCATGAATCTGCATGGCAAGGGATATGGAATTGCATTCCGAATTGTGCCTCCGGGGATCATAAAACGGGTGCAATTCTGCTGTGGTGGGAGCACAAAGGAGAGTCCACCCCATTGTGTTTAAACTCAAGTAAATAGGTCATAGGATTTGAGTGGGATGAAGATGATGTAACTAATAGAAACATATAAAATAGAAGCAGGAGGAGGCCATTCGGCTCTTCATGTCTGTTCCGCCATTCATTATGATTATGGTTGATCATCAAGTTCAATACCTTGATCCGCCTTCCCACCATATCCCGTTAGCCCCAAGAACGTTATCTAATTCCTTCTTGAAATTTGACCTCAACTACTTTTTGTGGTAGTGAATTCCACAGATTCACCACTCTCTGGGTGAAGAAATTTCTTTTAGGTTTACCCCTTATCCTCAAACTATGACCCCTAGTTCTGGACCCCTCACCATCGGGAACATTCTTTCTGAACCTACCCTGTCTAATCCTGTTAGAATTTAGTGAGTTTCTATGCGATCCCCTCTCTCACTCTTCTAAACTCCAATGAATATAATCCTAACCGATTTAGTCTCTCTTCTTATGATAGTCACGCCATCCCAGGAATCAGCCTGATAAACGTTCGCTGCACTCCCTCCACAGCAAGAACATCCCTCCTCAGATAAGGACACCAAAACTGCACACAGTACTCCAGGTGCGGCCTCACCAATGCCCTATACAATTGCAGTAAAACATCCCTATTCCTATACTCAAATCCGCTCACAATGAAGGCCAATATACCATTTTTCCTGCCTGCTGTACCTGCACGCTTACTTTCAGCGACTGATGCACGAGGACACCAAGGTCTCGCTGAGTATCCACCTCTCTCAATTTGAACCTATTCAGATGATAATCTGCCTTCCTAGTTTTGCTACTGAAGTGGGTAAACTCACATTCATCCACATTATACTGATCTGCCATGCATGTGCCCACTCATTCAGCCTGTCCAAATCCCGCTGAAACATCTCTGCATCCTCCTCACAGCTCACCCTCCCACCTAACTTTGTACCATCTGCAAATTTGGAGATACTACATTTAGTTCTTTCATCTAAATCATTAATATATAATGTGAACAGTTGGGATCCTAGCACATATCCCTGCGGTACCGCACTAGTCACTGCCTGCCAATCAGTTAACCAGCTTTCTATCCATCTCAAGATATTACCCAGAATCCCATGCGCTTTAACTTTACATATTAATCTGCTACGTGAGACCTTGTCGAAAGCCTTTGAAAGTCTAAATAAAACACATCCACCAATTCTCCCTGGTCAACTCTACTAGTTACATCTTCAAAGAATACTAGTAGATTTGTCAAGCATGATTTTCCTTTCATAAATCCGTGCTGGCTTTGTGCTTTCCAAATGCTGTGCTATGAAATCCCAGATAGTGTACTCCAGCAACTTCCCTACTATCAACTTTCGGCTCACTGGTCTATAGTTCCCTGTTTTCTCTCTACCCCCCTTTTTGAATAACAGGGTTACATTTGCTAACCTGTAATCTGTAGCAACCATTCCAGAGTCTGAAGAATTTTGGGAGGAGCCAGATCTGTAGCAAGGCTAAAGCATTCCGTTTAATTTTGGCTGTGAGCTGAACAGCACGTTCTGAATAAAAGGATGTAAGGTTAAGCATAGACAAGAATCTGCAGGTTGTTTCCTGACAGGATCTCTCTCTCTCTCTTAAAGCAATATTTCAAAACATTTCTCTATCCAAAGATTGGAAAGTAATCTTGGGCTGGATTCTCCATTTCAGGGACAATGTCCCCACACCATCGCGAAAACTGTGGCCTTTCACACCAGAAAGACTAGCATCAAAAGGCCACATATTCACAGCCCTGCAGTGGGCTAGCAGGGACCCGTCATGAAGCTCGCAGCTCGAGCTGCAGATGTGGGCAGGGCCCTGCACTTCCGGGTCAGAGGCCGCGCATGCGCACTGCAGCGGCATGCTCCATGGCGGACTCAGACCGTGGAGCTGGACCGCGTAAGTAGTGCCCGGATCAGCCGCACGCCCGATCCAGACCGCCCGCTAAAAAATACCCCAGTCCCGTAAGAGGCCCCCCCCCGTCCTCCGATCGGCCCGTCCCCGTGGCGGTAGCGGACTGAGTCCGCAGCTGCCTCGCGAGTTTCCCAAATGGCTGGGACCATATTAGATCCACGCTGTCGGGAGTTCGGCCGGTCGGGGGCAGAGAATAGCAGGGCGGGCCTCTGGCAATGGCCGCAGGTGGGGGATATGCTGCTTGGCGTGCATCCAGGTACGCCACTTTTCGGGGCACGGAGAATCGGGGAACCGGCGCCGTGCCCGATTCCACACGTGGAAATGGATTCTCCTCCCTGGCGCCAGACGGGGTTTCAGCATCAGGGTGCAGTGAATCCAGCCCCCTGTGTTTCGTAACTTTATTTAAAAGTGGTTTTGATGTGTGATGGTTTTCCTTGATTGGAGACAAAGGATGCAGTAAGATGTTGAAGTGTTTATTTTTATTGGTAAGCATTATTTAACTGTTAAAGGTAGTTAATATTGTGCTAACAATAACATTTGTTTCAGTACACCACATCCCTATTTGGGTGTGGAATCCCTCCTGGAACGAAGTATCCTTTTCTCGTAGTTCTACAAATTTCAAAAAATTGATTGGGATTCCTGTCCGGTATCATAGCAAATGTTGGGGTTTGGTCCAGGATCGTCATATGAAGTTCACTTGGTCTAGCTCAGGAGCCACTCTCTGGCTTGGTAGTCTCTGCTGTATCTGTTGCACAGGATGCTGACACTGTGCTGGGAAGGTACACAATACACTGGCCTTTGTTTGCTTTGGGCCCACTTCTTGGCCAGCAGAGATCTTCAGTTTTGCTTGCCTCTTCCAAATAGTCAGTTTCCAGATGTCAGTTCTGTCAGCCAATATCTCCCAGTGGTCAGTGTCAATATTCATCATCCTCATATTGCAGGTGCCCTTATAGCGGAGGTTGGGATGCCCAGGAGGTTGTGGCCCAGTGGCCTGTTCATCAAAGAGAAGATAATTGGGGATATAACTGTCACTCGCCCGGTGAATGTGGCGTAGCCAAGTACAGGCGGCGTTGGCTCAGGATTGAGTGCATTGTGATGGGATTAGCGCACTCCAGGACCTCTGCGTTGGTGACCTTGTCCTGCCAAGAGATGCCAAAACAAACCGGAGACAACAAAGGTGGAAACTGTTCAGCCTTTCCTCTAGCCTAGCATATGTTGTCCAGGTCTCACCACAGTAGAGGAGTGTGCTACTTTCATACATATGGGAACAACTAATGCTCAGCCTCCAGTGATTTACTGCATCAATGCTGAGCCATGTATTAAATGCGATTACCCTGGCAATTCTTCATGTAAAGCCTTTTATTAGAGATATAAATCAGGCTGAAAACCTCCTCTTTATAGGCCAGCATTCTTTTTGAAAATTTACCTCACCTCACTACTTGATTAAAATCAGGTAGCCAGCAACAGGAATAAAATTCACATGATTGTAGAATGTTCCTGCTTGGAAACAGACCATTTAGCAAAGTCGTAGAACAGGGAGGGAGGCCCATTGCATCTATGCAGTCTCTGTGTAAGAGCTATCCGATTAATTGCTCCTGCACTTCCCCCCATAATTTTTTTTCACCTATAGATTCCAATCCAACAATGCAACAGAACGTAGCTAAATGTTGTAATCCTGGTTATTTCCTCTTTCTTTTATTTTGGCATTATCAGCTTGATTATCAGGGTGATTAATGGGCATGTATCTTTAAGTCAAGCAGCAGAGAGAACGAGAAGTTAGAAGTCACAGGAGAAAACACTACGCTAGTCTCTGCTATTTTGAACAGGAGATTCAGATGTTTTGGTACCAGAGAGGGAGAGATGGAGTGGGACCCAGTTTCATTGATTGGCTGGTGGCCAATGAGTTGACCAAAAGCCCGCACTCTGCCCGGTAAAAGGTGGTGATTGAATCCTGTGCCCGTGGGAGGATTCTCAGGGACATCAGGGAGCAGTTGAGTCCAAGACACAGAAAGACAAGGACATGCTTTTCTCTCCCTGTACAGAAAGGTTGTGAGGGCTGTACTCATGAAGCTGCAGAGAACCTGAATGAATCTAGAGTAAAACCCTCAAACTGAAAGCAAAATCTGAAGAGGAGTAAGGTGCTGGAAACATTCATTTGAAACAAAGACTTGGGGCTGGATTCTCCATTTCTGAGGCTAAGTGCCGGCGGCAACGGAGAATCCGTGGTGTTCTACGACGGGAAAATCGGTGCCAAATCCTCACCGATTCCGATTCCGGTGAGGGGCTAGCACCGGAGGCACGTGGACCATCTGCAGAATGCGCGGAAAACGGCTGGAGAATCTCTGGGTCCCGGGCCGCACATGTGCAGGGTTGACAAGCTGTAGCCGTGCACACCTACATTCCGCTCATAGACTGTAAAAATCAGGTGGGCAAAGGTGGCTTAGATGAGAAGTTCATAGTATGTCTTTGGGATAGTTTCTTAGAGCGACATGTTTGGGAGCCAACCTGAGGGCTGGCTACATTAGATCGGGTATTGTGCAATGAGACAGGATTAATTGATAACCTCATAGTGAAGACACCTCTAGGTAGCAGTGATCATAATATGGCTGAATTTTACATTCAGTTTGAGGGAGAGAAGAGTGGGTCCAAAACTAGTAATTTAAACTTAAATAAGGGCAATTACAAGGGCATGAAAGCAGAGCTAGCTAAAGTATAGGCAAATGTGCTTAAGGGGTAGATCAACAGACGCTCAGTGACAGACATTTAAAGGGATATTCCACAATACAAAGGATAGTCCAATTAGAAAGAAAAATTCCAAGGGTTAACCCTGTCATCAATGGTGAACTAAAAATGTCAAAAAGATTGATAAGGAGGGAAAAACTAGAGTAGGAGAGAAAGCAGGTAATATAAAGATGGAGAGTAAGATTTTCTACAGACATTTAAATACAAAAAGAGTTAACAAAGTGATCTTTGGTTTGATGGAAGGTGCATCTGGGGAATTGATAATGGAAATCAGGGCAATTGCAGATGAATTCACTATAGAGGACACAAGTAACATCCTAGAATTAGCTGTAAATCAGGAAATGGAAGAGGGGGAGCAACTCAGGAAAATTACAGTCACCAGGGAAGTAGTACTGAGCAAATTGTTGGTTCTACGGGTTGACAAATCGTTGGATCCAGGTGGACTTTACCCTAGGATCTTGAAAGAAAAGGCTAATGAGATAGTTGATGCATTGGTTTTAATTTTTTGAAATTCCTTAGGTCCGGGAAAGGTTCCATTAGATTGGAAGGTAGCAAATGTAACTCCTTTATTCGAAAAGGGAGGGAGACAGAAAACAGGAAACTATAGGCAGTTAATCTAACATCTATCATAAGGAACATGTTAGAAGTGATTGTCAAAGATGTTATAGCAGGGCACTTGGAAAGTTTCAAGGCAGAGTCAACATGGTTTTGTGAAAAGGCAATCATGCCTTGCCGATTTATTGGAGTTCTTTGAAGGAGTCACATGTGCTGTGAATAAAGAGGACCCAGTGGATGTACTGTACTTAGATTTCCAGAAGGCATTTGATAAGGTGCCACATCAAAGGTTATTGTGATCAAAATGCTCATGTGATGGGGATGAAAAAAAAAAGAAAATCGCTTATTGTCACAAGTAGGCTTCAAATGAAGTTATTGTGAAGTCGCCACATTCCGGCGCCTGTTCGGGGAGGCTGGTACGGGATAACATATTGGCATGGATTGAAGATTGACAAGCTGGCAGGAATCAAAGAGTTGGCATAAATGGGTCTTTTTCTGGTGGGCAGGATGTGATGACTGGGGTCAGTGCTGGGGCTTCAACATTTTATGATTTATATAAATGACTTGGATGAAGGGACTGAAGGTATGGTTACTAAATATGCTGACAGCACAAAGATAGGTAGGAAAATAAATTGTGAAGAGGATGAAGAGGCTACAAAGCGACATAGGTGAATGAGTGGGCAAACAAATGGCAAAAGGAGCATAATGTTGGAAAATGTGAAACTGTCCATTTTGGGTGGAAGAATAAAAAAAGAAGCTTATTATCTAGATGGCGAGAGATTGCAGGAGCTCTAAGCTGCAGAGGGATCTGGGTGTCCTAGTGCATGAATTACAAAAGGCTGGTATACGGGTCCAGCAAGTAATTCGGAAAGCTAATAGAATGTTATCATTTATTGTGAGGGGAATTGATTACAAAAGAAGGGAGATTCTGCTTCAGTTGTACAGGGCATTGGTGAGAACACATCTGGAGTATTGTGTACAGTGTTGGCCTCCTTACTTAAGGAAATATGTAAATGTGTTACAAGCAGTTCAGAGAGAATTTACTGGACTAATACCAGGAATGGGCGGCGGGTTGTCTTCTGAAGAAAGGTTGGTGAGGTTTTGTCTGCATCCACAAGTATTTAGAAAATTTGATTGAAACCTTTAAGATCCTGAGGGGTATTGACAGGGTGGCTGTGGAGAGGATGTTTCCTCTTGTCGGAGAATCTGGAACATCTGGAACTGTTTAAAAATAAGGGGTTGCTCATTTTAAGATGGAGGTGAGGAGAATTTGTTTCTCTCAGAGGGTCAGGAGCTCTCTTTCTCAAAAGGCAGTGGAAGTAGAATCTTTGAATATTTTTACGGCTGAGCTAGATAGATGCTTGATCAACACAGGGGTGAGAGGTTATCGAAGGAATGTGGGGGTGAGCTTACAATCAGATCAGCCATGTTGTGAATGATCCTGGTGAATGGCGGAGGGGGCTCGGTGCAGGGTAGGGGGATGAGTAGCTTATTCCTGCTCCTAATTCGTATATTCGTCAGTTCTGGTTTCCCTTCACCTGAAGCCTACACTTGTCTCCACTTCCCACATGCAAAGGTAGCAAAAGCTCGCAATGCACAGACGGACTGGCCAAGCAACTGAACCCAAGGGGACTGACGGGGTGAGGTGGCTTCTCATTTTGCCCATTGACGAGTCCTCAGAAAATTAAAAATCTTCGACTTCAGCTGTGAGACTCACATTTCAAACTTAATGTCAACAGACTTCTTATCAGGCGATGACCTTTGCCTAGAAATGAAACTGTACATCAATGCTTAATAGAGATTACGTAGGTAAGGAGCTTGTCATTAGTACAAGGCAACAGAAAAAAAAACCTTTAGAATTATGGCCTTTGTTGGTATTTGCAGGCTGTAGATAAAGGATTGGTTCTGTTGGTGCGTTTTCATTAACAGAGCAATGCAGTGTGCTTATTCACAAAGACACTGCAGGCCCATGACTCATTCCTGTCAAAGGAGCAATATTAGCTTCCAGTCTCCAAAATCAAGGCCAGTTCCTTCAAAATTCACAGATAGAAGGACAGAAAAGAGTATACAATGTGAGGTGGGTGATTGTTCCATTCTGCTTATTATGATTTTTTTTCCCCCGACATTCTTTATTATTGTACTTCGCAGTGATGGGGGAGGAGGTGAAGTGTCCGCACGGTGCAGGTAAATGAGTGACCCTTTGTCAATGCCACAATTTGATTTCAGGCAGTGAGCCAATTACTGTCAGTCTAAACCCCCATCGTTGTCACTGTATAAAAAGTCGAACCCTTGTAACGAAGCAAAAATGAGAAAGGGGAAAAGAGCTTTCTTTCCTTTAACCATCATTACAATTATTGTTCTGACAGAAAAACTTCAGCATGCGCTTACTAAAGACACCCGAATATTGTTTCGCCATCCCGAGCCCTTTGATAAATACCACCCAAGTGCAGTATTTTTTTTCTATCCATTCCCTGGGCTCAGAACCAACTGCGAGTGAGAAAAGATGTGACTATCTCCCAGGCCCACCCTGACCATTAACAGCCCTGGATTATTAATTCAGCATCCTCTTAATACAAATAAACCAATTGCCACAACAGGAATGACATAAATGATCTGCCGTGGGTTTTAAAAGTCAAATACTTTTGTTTCATCAATATCTAATAGTTTCCAATAGTATTCCTCACTTTGCAGTTTACTGTGCACAGCATTACATTTATATAGCAACTTTTAGTAAAAGGTCTCACGGTGCTTCACAGAGTGCAGTGAGGCAGAATTTTACGGCAAGACAGAAAAGGAGATATTAGGCCAGGTGACCGAAAGGTGAAGTTGGGTTTTAAGAGGGTCTTAAAGGCAGAGAAGGACGTTGCAGAGGAGGAGAGGTTGAGGAAGGGAATTCCAGCGTTTAGGGCTTAGATTGCTGAAGGCAGAGCCACCAATACTGGAGCGTTAAAATTGGGAATGCCAGAATTGGAGGAGAGCAGACACCTGAGGACTGTCGTGCTGGAGGAAGTTACAAAAACGGGGAGGGACAAGCGCATGGAGGGACATGAAAACAAAGATGAGAATTTTTAAATGGATGGAATGCTGGAAAGCCAATAGACTGTGCACAAACCTGTTGCTGACAATTGTGCTGATGGGCATTCATTTGTGCACTCTATATTGATGCCCATTCAAATTGTGCATGAATAATTATTCTGCATGTATGAAATGAAAATCGCTTGTCACAAGTAGGCTTCAAATGAAGTTACTGTGAAAAGCCCCTAGTCGCCACATTCCGGCCCCTGTTCGGGGAGGCTGGTACAGGAATTGAACCCTGCTGCTGGCCTTGGTCTGCTTTAAAAGCCAGCTATTTAGCCCAGTGTGCTAAACCAGCCCCCAGATCTTGTTCATATGATATTAACTTCCGTTCGAGGCTTCACATTGTCATGAAAACATACTTAATCCCAAATTGTGATTTTTAATAATCTGACTGGAAACCTGAATTGAACTTTCAAAAAAAATCAGAGACTTCTTAAAAGCACCAAGACCTGAGTTCGTAGACAAAGATGGTTACCCCAGTTTTGCTTTCCTGCACAATCCACATCGGAATGGAGATGCACTGGGCTGGATTCTCTATTATTGGGACTATGTCCCCATGCCGGCGTCTGAACTATGGACTATCCCGCCAGAAAATCTGGCATGAAAGGGCCACATATTCCTTGCCCTGCAGGGGGCTAGCAGGGACTCAGCGTAGACGTAGCAGCTTTTGCTGCAGATACGGGCCCCTGGGCACATCCGGGCCTGAGGCCGCACATGCGCACGGCGGTGACCTCCAGCGGCTGCGCAGTGCTCCATGGCGAACTCGGATCACGGACCCTGAAAATAAACCCCTCCCGATCGGCCACACGCCCGACTCTCAACGCCTGCCCAAACATCTCCCGGCCTCCGTCAATGGCCCCAGGAAGGTGCTGGGCGGCGCGGCGTACTCACCGGTCTCGATTCCGTGCGGACAAATGAATTCTCCGCCCCCGCGACGGCCGCAATTTCTGCGTCGGGTGAGGAGAATCCAGCCCAATGTGTCTGCAAAACCCAACAAAGGCAATTACCTCAGGGGAATGTGAAGCACCCACATCTCCGTTCGCTATTGGCAGGGCATCAAGGCATCACTTGAGGTATCCAAGTGTTGGAGATGAGTCATTAATCCTGATATTGAATATGGGGCCCTGGCTGAGGGAACTTCCCAGCTCAAATTACGCTTGGAATACCTTATCTGGATCCCCTGTGCAGTCGGAGAGAGGAAACCACGTGACAAGCCAATGCTTTGTATGTTTAAGCACCCATTTGCTTTGGGGAACCGAGGACAAGCAGTTGAGTCACTGAGAGAGAAGACTTTGTTGGCTCACTTGTGCCTTCCTCTCAACCCCACCTCTCAAGCTTGGAACTCTATCTGCTGATCTTGACGGTGGCCACCCCTGCTACAAACAGCGACTTTTCAAAAGGATTCAACCTTGGACTACCAGAAGAACAACCAAGGCAGCTATCTACACCAAAGGTATTGGGACCACTGCAGAAGAGTCACAACACCACCAAAGTCACCCTGAAGCCAGCCAAGTCACTAAACTGCAGATTGCATATTCGTTTTACATTTCATGGGCTCTAACTTGACCAACCCATCCTTCACCACTCTGTAATCTGCGTGCATGTGTGTTTTATTTGTTGATGGGATGTGGTTGCTGCTGGCTAGGCCAGCATTTATTGCCCATCCCTCGTTGCCCTTGAGAAGGTGGTGGTGATGTTTTCTTGAACTGCTGCAGTCCATGTGTGTGTGTGTGGAAGTTGGAGTGCATTTAATTATTTTACTCGGATTACTTCAAGTATAATAAAGCTAACCTCTTTCTTTGTTAAATTGAAGAATATCCCTCCAATTGGTTCCTTTACGATCACAGCACAGAAACAGTTAAGCACTCACTGAATTGGTGAGCACATGCTCTTCCAAAAAAAGCCTGGTGCAATCAAACGAGGAGATTGGCAAAGAGGGCAGCCACTCGACCCTTGCTCGCCTGATCATAACAGCATGTAGAACACTTACAGCAGGGGAAGGTCACTGCAAACTACTCCAGTGCAGAGCACTGAATTTCATACCAGATACACTGCCTATCCATCTTCTCAGGCAGCACAAGTGACAATAAGGAGTTGAAGAATATCAAAAATCCGATGCCGCGATTCACTTACCCTCGAGTCGAAGCAGAGGACAGACTGTTCTAATGAAATAAATACTAACAGTGAATCTCTGAGCCATCCCAGCGCAGTGGATTAGGAGGAAGGTGGATATTGTAATACGTATGAGATATGATATTTCTAAACGCTCGGCTGCTGTGTGATCTCTTGTGATCGCTCTACCCACAAAGCTCACTGTCTGAGGTGCAGTCACATGTGGAACACAGCTGACTGCAATTTAAAGGACTGGTTTCTTTCCAGAAGAATAGGAAGAGGTTTGCAGCAACTAAATACCTGGCACATTCTCTTGGTGATGCTCCTTGTGTAGTCTAGGGAGGTGGAGTCATTAAAGTTGACGTCTTGGCTAGCTACAGGCAGTACCCACTCTATGGGGGAGATCCTTCAATCAATTGGCACCATTCTGTAACTGGCAAACTGGTGTATGTGAGCTATTGGAAATGCATCTCTGTCAGGTAGCCATGGCTGAATCTGTAGGTGTGGTTGGTGGCAATAAAAACAGAGAATGTTGGATAAACTCAGGAGTGGGGGGGGGGTTCCAAGGGCCTCGGCAAAGCTGGGGGGGGGGGTGAAGGGGGGGCTCAATAAAGCAGGGGGGGGGGGGGGAGGGCTGAAAGTGGTGGGGGGGAAAGGTTGGGGCTGCCGTACAAAATGGCGCCCCGACTTGCAAGGAGCCATCCTGGAAATCGACTAAAGTGTGGCCTCGGTGGGGAGAAGCTCCCCGAGGACCCCCAAAAAGCAAAGTGCCGGTGAATAGCAGGGTGATGCTCGGCACTGCAGCCGCTTTGAAACAACCGGCCAAATGTGCCCAAGAGCCACCTTTAACTTTTGCCCGCTGAATTGTGCTCCTGGTGGAGCTGTGATTGAATCAAGTTATTTAAAATGAGAAAAGCATTCTTGATTTGGAGAACGGGTTTCCTTAGGTGAGGGAAGCCCAAACATGGGGGACAGTAACAGAATGAAAATGTCACTGAGCCAGTGATCCATAGGCCTTGAGTAATGCTCGACAGTAAACCCAAATTCCATCACAGCAGCGGGGAGAATGTATATTTAAATCTAGAATAACATTTTCATCTCATTGATAATGATCATGAAATGACTGGATTGTTGTCAAAACTCATTAAGTTCACTTCCGGCCTTCGGAGACCTGTGGTGCATTAGGTAGCATACCCTTGTCTGGGCCAGAAGGCCTGGGTTCGAGTCCCACTTCAGGGCCTGTTGGCCGCGGAAGGTACTGTAGCGCACAAAGACTCCGTGAGACGAATAGGGTGAAGTCGATGAGGCTTTATTAAGCGTGTCTGTTCCCCCGCAGCTCGATAGTAAACTGGCCTGCGGGGGAAGACTCCGGCTTCTTATACTCCGCCTTCAGGGCTGAGCTTGAGGTCAACGGCCAACCAGGACCCGGGATCTGTCAGCCAATGACATCAGGGCTTCCAGTCCCACATGACCCCCAATACATACTACCACAGGTACATTCATAGCCTGGCCAAACAGGTTGAATATCAGCCTGTGAATCCTTCCAATATGCCTGACGACAGGTGGGAAGAGCGGGAGAGTTTCCTGATCAGCTGCACTGCAGAAGGCAACGGCGAACCACTGCAGTACTTTGCCAAGCGTAACCGTGGACCAATCCAATGGGAATCCATGGTCATCAATGCCCTCTTAGTGCATAGTACCTGAAGGAGGAGGAGGACAGCCCTTCAGGGGAGAAAATCTGCCATCCTCACCTGCTGTGGCCTCCAGGTGATCTTGACTCTTAACTGCCCTCTGAAATGGCCGAACAAAGCCACTCAGCTGCATCAGTCCACAGGAGAAAAAAAAGCAATGCATGTGTGTATCTGCGCCACACGGACTGCAGCGCTTCGAGAAGGTGGCACATGGCCACCGATAAGGGCACCTGGGAGTGGACAACAAATGGCGGACCTGTCAGTCACATCTCAAGAATGAACCTGGGGAGGTTATTAAAATTAAAATTACAGTGAGACCATTCAGGACACACAGTCATTAAACAAAGTGGCAATGCCGAATTCTCTAACCTGAGAACGAGTGGACACTGGGCATCAATTGAAATTCAAGACTGAGACTGACAGATTTTTATTAGGTGTGGGTGTCGAGGGACATCGATCAATGGTGAGTAAATTGAATTTCAGGTACAGCTCAGTCCTGGTTTAATTGAATGGTGGAGTAGACTCAAGAGGCTGAATGGCCTTCTGCATTCTTATGGATGTTCTGCAATGTGATTTAACGAAGTGTCACCTATTATATATTGGACCTGCTTCCCCGTCCTGTATAAAATGTTTTTGATTGTACCAGAGTTGTATCCGGAGCTCCACTTTAATATTGCTCTGCACTAGAAGCAATTGCTGGAAGGAATAGTCTGCCATTATTTCAGTATGGGGCCAATCTATTTTATTTACATTTGCTGAACTCTATCACAAAATGCCCCAGGGTAAGACTCAGATTTTGTGTTTCTTTTTCGATGCTTGATTCCTCTTTTCCGAAATTTCATGCTTGTTTTACCTTTTAAAAAAAAAGTTTCAATGACTATTTCTTTTATCAGTACCTCGAATTTTCGTGACGGCTCGCTCAACGTTCTGCAATGTGTAATTAATCTTCCAGGTTGTCCCTCTCTCCAGCTGCCTCCCGTGAGCAGTTACCTCCATCCTCTTCCGAGCTCTGCCTTCTCTCCCTGCCTCGTTTGATTGTTCATCTCACACTTTGCATGCTGCTTGTCATGATATGCAGACATGCAGATAATGATATACAGACAGGCACCGACAGGCAGTTAATGAACACAGAGAACAGGACATGACCAATGAGCAGGCAGGACACTCAGGGGTGGTATCTCACTATAAAAGGCACGAGGCACTCACAGTCGGCTCTTTCCACTGATGAACATCTACAGAGTGAGTCACGGTGTATGTACAGTATCACACCTCCAGCACGTGGCTAAGAGCTAGTCTGGTTCGGTCAAACAGAGTAATCACACTTAGGTTAGCAGAGAGTCGAACTCATAGAGAACTGTGTTAACTGTGCTACTGGTTCAATAAATCAGATTGAACTAACTTCAAGGTCTGGAGTATCTTTTGGTTAAAGCTGCATCCAGTTGCAGCCTGTGTTATCCCAGAGTACATAGCACGACATGCTACCAGGAGACTGCTTAATCTAGGTGGTTTACCTCAGACCGTTCCGTGACGACCAGCGAATGTATCCCGGCACCATGGAGATGATTCAGGCTCCTTACCAGCTCAGGACCTCCGGCAATCTCAGTGCCAACTGGCGGACATTCAAGCAAAAGTTTCTGCTGCACATCAAAGCTTCAGACCTTGTGGGTGCTTCTGATGCAAGGAAGATCGCGCTTCTCGTCTCAACAGCGGGTGGTCAAGCCATCGAACACTTCAACTCTTTTCACTTCACCGAAGGCCAGGACAAGACAAAGTTTCAGACCATCCAGGACAAGTTTGACAGTCACTGTGAAGTGGACACCAATGAAATCTTCGAGCGCAACATATTCAAACAGCGTCTCCAAGGTATCGATGAATCTTTCAACTCCTTCTTAACTAACCTCCGCTATGCCCAGTACAGATCGGCTGAAAATGAGAAACTTGCCTCCCACGAGGCAGTGAGTGTGCAGGCCATCTCCCGGATGCAGCGCCTCAGCATTGATGAAAGCGGCCATTTCTTGCACTTTGCCCCACGTGTGCGCGATGCGAACGGGATAACAAAGCAGCCGACATACGCACTGCGCATGTGCGACGATGCGTGGAGCGTCAGGACGCCGACGTCATGACGTGCTCGAACTGCGGCAACGCTCACTTAAAGAAACACTGCCCTGCAAGAGGAGGCGATATTTAAACTGGGGGAAGCCTGGACACTATGCAGCCTTGTGCAGGTCTGCACCACCAGTCAGGGGCCAGCGTTCCCAATTCCGATGACGGCGCGTCCAGATTGTGCAACAACGATTACAGGATTCTGATCCTGGCAACACAACGGATCCAGAGGAAGAATGCCTGGACTCCGCCTACTGTGTGGGCATCATTACCAAATGTGAATGTGCCACATCCAACTCATCACAAATTCAATCCAACTTTGCTGTGGATTCTGCGGACGAATGGCGTGCGGTGATGCAGGTCAACCACTGCTCTATCCAGTTTAAGCTGGATACAGGTGCTTCTGCCAACCTCCTCTCAGAGGCAGATTTCAAACACATCAAGAAGCCCCCAAGGTCCTTCCAGCAGCCTGCAGGCTCCTGGACCACAACGGAAATGCCATCACGGCACTGGGATCCTGTACTCATTTCCAACCGGAGCACACATGCACGGTTTGAGATTTTCAAGCCAGACAGGGCATCCCTACTTGGCGCGCACGCCTGCAAGCAGCTGAACCTCATGCAGCAGGTTAACAGAACGACATCCTCCAATGTGGATCTTCAGGCCGGCATTGATGACATCCTCGCTCAGTATCCGGATGTGTTCGACGAGATGGGCACGCTGCCATATCGATACAAGATTCTGCTACGACCTGATGCCAAGCCAGTGGTCCACGCACCATGCCGGGTCCCGGCTCTGCTGAGGGAACGCCTGAAGGCTCAAGGATCTTCAGCAACAGGGCATCATTTCCAAGGTAACCGAACCCGACTGACTGGGTCAGCTCGATGGTATGTGTTAGAAAGCCTTCGGGGCACCTGCGCATCTGCATTGATCCCAAGTATCTCAATAAGAATATAATACGTGAACACTACCCCATCCCGAAGCGGGAGGAACTCACCAGTGAGATGGCACACGCACGTTTTTTCACCAAGTTAGATGTGTCACATGGATTTTGGCAAATCCAGCTGGATGAATCCAGCAGAAGGCTCTGCACCTTCAACACACTGTTTGGCAGATACTGCTATAATCGCATGCCGTTTGGCATTGTCTCGGCATCGGAGATCTTCCATCGCATCATGGAGCAGATGATGGAGGGCATTGAAGGGGTTCGTGTGCACATGGACGACATCATCATATGGTCCATGGCCCCTGAAGAGCATGTTTCCCGTCTCCAGCAGGTATTCCGTTGTGTCCATGTCAATGGCCTGAAGCTGAACAGATCCAAAGTTCATCCCAAACCTGGCCTCACACACCACGGCCCTACGAAACCTAGTGAAAAAGTCCACTGCCTGTAAGTGGAAGGCATCACATCAGGCAGAGTGGTTGGAGCTGAAAGCCAAGCTCACCACTGCACCCGTCTTGGCATTTTTCGACCCAGACATGGAGACGAAGATCTCGACAGATGCGAGCCAGGATGGCATCGGTGCGATGACACTTCATCCTGGGCACCATGATGTCCACTTCATTCAACGCGATGACACTTCATCCTGGGCACCATGATGTCCACTTCATTCAACGCGATGACACTTCATCCTGGGCACCATGATGCCCACCGAAACAAGGTATGTGCAAATAGAGAAGGAATGCCTGGGTCTTCTCGCTGGCATTCTCAAGTTTCACGACTATGTCTGCGGCCTGCCGACATTCACCGTCGAGACGGGTCATAGGCCTCTGGTCCACATTATCCACAAGGACCTGAACGACATGACGCCTCGGTTGCAGCGCATCCTCCTCAAACTCAGAAGGTACGACTTTGACTTAGTGTACACGCCTGGCAAGGAGCTCATCATCGCTGATGCATTGTCCCGCTCCATCACATTGCCTAGTGAACCGCTGGAAATCATCCGGCAGATTGAATCGCAGGTGCAGCTGTGTGCTAGCACCCTCCCGGCGTCTGATGAGACGGTGGTTCGTATCCGCGAGGAGACAGCCAAAGACCCCCTCTTGCAGCGTGACATGCACCACCTCGCCAATGGCTGGCAGAAAGGGCAGTGCCCTCAATTTTACAATGTAAAGGACGACCTGACGGTGATTGATGGTATCCTCCTCGAGCTGGACCGGATTGTCATTCCACTCAGTCTCCAGAGCTTGGTGCTCCGCCAAATCCATGAGGGACACCTGGGCGTCGAGAAGTGCAGAGGCAGAGCCAGGCAGGCTGTCTACTGGCCCGGTATTAGCCAGGACATCTCGAACATGGTCCTCAATTGTGCGACCTGTCAACCCTTCCAGCCAGCGCAGAGCAAGGAGACACTCCAGCAGCATGAAATCGGGCCTCCCCGTGGTACAAGCTTGGCATCGACCTCTTTTGTGCGAATGGTCATGACTACGTGTTGATTATTGACTATTTCTCCAATTACCTGAAGTCGTGAAGCTCTCAAACCTCACATCTCGGACCGTCATCAAGGCCTGTAAGGAGACGTTCTCCAGGCATGGTATCCCACTCACTGTCATGAGTGACAGTGGCCCGTGCTTCAACAGCCAAGTCTATGTTTGCCAAGTCATACCATTTCAAATATGTCACTTCCAGCCTACACTATCCGCAGTCCAATGGGAAGGTTGAAAAAGGGGTGCACATTGTGAAACAGCTCACCTGCAAGGCCGCGGATTCTGCTTCTGACATCTACCTCGCGCTGCTTGCGTACAGGGCGACCCCACAGTCTACTGGCATGTCGACGGCTCAACTCCTGATGAACAGGGACCTGCGGACGACACTTCCAGCCATACACATGCCCAACCTGGATCACCTCCCGGTGCTGCAGAAGGTGCAGTAAATCCGAAACCAGCAAAAGCAGGGCTATGATGCTCATGCCACCGATTTGCCCGTGTTATCCCCGGCAGACACTGTCAGGATCAAGATACCGGATGGTCTGCTCCAGCTGTCGTTGTTCGACAGGCTGCGCCCCGCTCGTATGGTGTATGTATGGCTGATGGTTCTGTTGTGCGACGAAACAGACGGGCACTGCGCAAAGTTGCCTGTCTGCAACCGCTTTCTTCTCCGTTTCCGTCCGTTGTTTTGCCACCTCCTGATACCTCGAACTACGAGGCCACCAGTCAGGCTTCCATCCCGCCTGTCAAGGCGCCGTCGTCCCCACCACCACTTCTCCGGCGGTCGACAAGGATCAGATGCAAGCCCCAGAGACTGGACTTATGAACATTTGTTTTGTTTGCTATGTTCTGTTTTCTCACATTAGACAACTGTCTTCACATGTAAATACGTTCACATATGCCACCTCTTGTAAATATGTTAATATATGCCACCACATGTAAGTCCGTTCCCATGTGCCAACAAAACATTAAAAAAAAGGGGAGATGTCATGATATGCAGACATGCAGGTAATGATATACAGACAGGCACAGACAGGCAGCTAATGAACACAGAGAACAAGACATGACCAATGAGCAGGCAGGATACTCAGGGGTTGTATCTCAGTATAAAAGGCACGAGGCACTCACACTCCGCCTCTTTCCACTGATGAACACCTACAGAGTGAGTCAGGGTGTATTTACAGTATCACACCTCCAGCACATGGGTAAGAGCCAGTCTGGTTCAGTCAGACAGAGTAACCACACTTAGGTTAGCAGAGAGTCGAACTCACAGAGAACTGTGCTAACTGTGCCACTGGTTCAATAAATCAGATTGAACTAACTTCAAGGTCTGGAGTATCTTTTGGTTAAAACTGCATCCAGTTGCAGCCTGTGTTATCCCAGAGTACATAATACGACACCGCTCAACCCGCTGGTTGCTAATACAGTAAAACGCCGTGACGATCCGGATTTAATTATCCACTCAGACCAAACATGCTTCTCACGGGGGCCATCTAGAAGGCAAAACTGCAATTCAACACTAATTGGATAATCTCACCCAGAGATCGCGCTATTCCCGGGACACTGGGAAACATGAGTTGGGTATCGCCGATACGTTGTAAATAAGGATAGCTAGTGTGGAAAATGAAACTGCCAGGAGTGTTCTTTCCCGAATACCTAGAAAGAACCATCCAGAAGTTGGATAGAGATAAAGGGAGAGCAGGAGTTCATGATTTATTGATGATATAGAAACCTATAGCTTTCTGCACAATGAATTTGATTTTATTTATCTGCACCCTGCTATCTCTTATGATCTTATAGTCTGTTGCCTGAATTATGTATACAGTGCCAAAGTGCTGATAAGTTAGAATTAACAACATATCTGCAAAAAGATGATGGATACCATTGAGTGATGTGACCCATTGCTGGGGTGTGCCAATCTATACACTGGTTAGGAATACCTAGGTTATCCAGAAATCAACAGTGAGGGGTTGATAAGGATACCTTCCCCTTAACCGGGGGCGTTGCAACATTATTGAAAGATTTAATCACCTGCTAATGGTCGCATTCCAAGCATTGTTTGGCATCTTTGAATTTGTCTATATATGTGTTTCTGGAACATACCTCTTCATTCACCTGAGGAAGGAGCAGCGCTCCGAAAGCTAGTGACATTGAAACAAACCTGTTGGACTTTTACCTGGTGTTGTAAGACTTCTTACTGTGCTCACCCCAGTCCAACGCCGGCATCTCCACATCATGGCAACATTATTAGGCTGCTGACAAGAATATTTTGATTGCTAATCTCCAACTTTATTCGCAGATACTCTTCTTTGTAGACTAGCAGAATGTGAAAACTTATAAATAGGGTGCAGTATGGAATGGTGCCAAGCGAGTGGGATTCTGGGAGTTTATGACAAGTTGTATAAAGCTTACTGCAGCTTGAAAGGTCGGGGACTGTGAGAAACTGCTTGTGCAAGTGCAAAGGTAAGACTGGAATGTCTAAGAGACAAGACCCTGAAGCCCTGAGATAAGGGGGTTGAACAAAGATCACATGAAAGATTTCTGGTTGGTCAATAAAAACATGGCCAACCACAGTGTTCAAGGAGATTGGTGAGTGGGGGAGGGGGGTTAATTGGAAAAAAGAGACATTCCCGATTAGGTTTGCGTGGTAGAGAAAACGAGAAAACATGAGAAGAGATGAGGGCGAGCGAGGGAAGACCAAAAGCTGCAAGAAGAGAAGTCATGGTGCGCTTTCCACCCTTTCATAAAACGGGAAGTATAGAACCTGACATTGTAAATCGCTGCCTGAGTTTACCGCTATAGTTTACCTGGAAATGTAATAAACTGGTTCTGACTTTAATCCCATTAAAGTTGTCTCTTGACTGAACTTTGAGGCCCGTCTGTTCCCACAACTATGAGCTCTGAAGAACAAAAATCCAACAAATGTGCCAGCCCATCGCACTGTTTCCCAAGAACAACGGAGTTCTTCCTGGTGTTCTGACCAATATTGACCCAAAACTAACATTACAAAATCAAATGATGGAGTCTTTACTATATTACTGTGGGGCCTTGCTGCAAAATAGTGAGCTGGGATGGCACATTGCCACAGGGAGTTCCATTTTCTACATTAACCATCACTTATATACAACTTCTTGACCATTCCCATCGCAACTTCGCTAGTCTCCCTGAGATCCCTGGGTAAGGCTACTCAAACTGGTGGCTACATTTCCCTACATTATAAATGCGGACGCATGTTATTGGCTGTAAAGCACCTTGAGACATCCTGACGTTGTGACAGGAACTGTAATAATGCAAATCTTTTTTCTTAGAATTATTTTGTGACTCATCACAGCTCAATAACAAGATGTTGATGTTCCAGTTTGATTCTCCAAAAAGTACAGTTCAGTGATTAGCAGCGAAAGCCATTTGTACGTGTGCAATGGACTCCTCTTGACCCTAAGTCCTTTTAAAGACAAAAGCAAATAGGACTGATTTTGCACTTGTTATGGGCCAGGGCTTAGAAACTCCAAAGTATATTATGAAGTTCACCTGACCTACAACCTTTATGTTGAATTTGACTAGGATGAGCACAAGGCCCTTCCATCAGGTGTGACTCATCAGACTTCCTGACACTTTAATCAAAACAAGGTTTATTCTAAGAACATATATATATATATATAAACACAGCAAGAATTTTTATCAATTACAAACATAAAGACACCACACAGCTACAATAATCTATGTATATAACATAAGGAATTTCCCTTAACTGTTCCAATTCAACAACAAAATCCAAGTAAACCAAAACCCCTTTACAAGGGTGTGGCCCCACTGTATTCTCACTTGAATGGGACTGGTCCTTTTCCTGAAATTCCGATCTAGTTCCAGCAGATTCAAACGCTTTCCGGAAAGCAACTATATCTTTAATGTTACCAAGGCAGTTAGCCGCAATCAATGTGCTTTTTACTGGAAATAAAGTGGAACAGCTCAAGTTCATTGTGGGCTGTCAATGGCGTGTGCAGCTGCATGGCTGCCTTGCCGGTTGCGACAATGATGTTCCATGCCCGTCCACCCCGATCCCACAGCCCACCTCCTGGACACCACCCGGCCCTGGTCAGCAAACAATGGCGATGTTGGACACTTTCCGTACCCCGTCTCTCTCCCTCAGTAGCCGCCACGCCGGTTTCACGATTTTTAAAAGCACAAGTGAACCGCGCCATCGGGAACTCGGCCCGTTGGAGGCGGAGCATCGCGGAGGCCCCGGAGAATACCGGGTCAGGCCCGCTAATGATATGCAAAAGGTGTTAACTGTACATCGGTTCCGGACCGCATTGACGCCATTGTCGAGGTGATGGAGAATTGTGATTTGGCGTCAAATCGGCGCTTGTCACGATTTTAGCGTTGGAACCAATTCTCCGCCCAGTCGCGTTTTGCGATTTCAGTGTCAGCCAAGAGAGAATCCCACCCAATAGCTTTCATCTTCTGCTCCCACTAATGTCACGGGCCTTGTTGAGCATGGTCCTAACCATAAACTCTTCCTCCACTACCGCATCTCTAATAATTTGCCTGTTAACTACTGGCTACAGTAAGGATATTTCTGCTGCGACAGGTGAGAAGGAATCTGTGCCTTTAAAAAACCCAGTTCAACTCAGAATTTTAACTGGATTACAACTCATTATTTGACATAAAGTACATCATCTTGCCATTGCCAAAGGGAACGAGAACATCCCACCAACCCAGGAAAAACACTACAGGCTTTTGTTTTGGTACTCCTTTCTTGTAGGCTTGAGATGGTTTTCTCTGGCAAGGTTGTCTACTTTCTCTGCAGACTCAGCATCATTTCAGGTTTCCAGCACCAGGCACTCATTATTTCAAGACAATAGAGCAGTTCTTTCACTTCAGCAAGCAGGAGAGAGAGAGAGAGAGAGAGAGAGAGAGAGAAGTTCCTTTCCTTCCAAGGTCAAAGCACCTCTGCTAAGTTCTCTCGGAAAGCATCATGTAGGAACCAATCACTGACAGTTGTCAGGCAGAACAGTGCCCCTGACCAAGCCATCAGTTGCCAGTTAACCGGTCGACCCGACTCCTTCCACAACCTGGTTCCTAGGATCCACTTGGTGCCGAGGAGCCTGGTTTCTCCTGTCCGAAATACAAAACCTGGGAGCACAGTGTCCTAGTAAGCAGGCTGTTTAACTTTGAGTCTTCTACTTAAAGGCACATCCTGACTATGGGTCCATCGATCAAACAAATAAAATAAAATAAATGGGAACAAAGGAAATAACAGGAAGGACTCTTACTGGAGTAAAGTTTGAAACCAAAGGTTTTCAGTCCTGGGGGAGATACAGCACAGATTTGGTGGGGAGTAAGGCACCCTCTGCATCAGACTGCTATCAATTGAGCCAAGTTTGACACTTGACACTGGTGGGATAGACTTTCAACTTGTCAGTTGCCTGGGACCTAAGCTCTAGAATTCACTCTCTAAATTAGCCAATTAGCCTACCTCCGTTGTTGGCAAGGTTCTAGAATCCATTGTTAAGGATGAGATTTCTAAATTCTTGGAAGTGCAGGGTCGGATTAGGACAAGACAGCATGGATTTAGTAAGGGGAGGTCATGCCTGACAAACCTGTTAGACTTCTTTGAAGGGATAACAAATAGGTTAGACCAAGGAGAGCCAATGGATGTTATCTATCTTGACTTCCAAAAGGCCTTTGATTAGGTGCCTCACGGGAGACTGCTGAGTAAAATAAGGGCCCATGGTATTCGTGGCAAGGTACTAACATGGATTGACGATTGGCTGTCAGGCAGAAGGCAGAGAGTTGGGATAAAAGGTTCTTTTTCGGAATGGCAACCGGTGACGAGTGGTGTCCCGCAGGGTTCGGTGTTGGGACCACAGCTGTTCTCTTTATATATTAACGATATAGATGACGGGACTGGGGGCATTCTGGCTAAGTTTGCCGATGATACAAAGATAGGTGGAGGGGCAGGTAGTATGGAGGAGGTGGGGAGGCTGCAGAAAGATTTAGACAGTTTAGGAGAGTGGTCCAAGAAATGGCTGATGAAATTCAACATGGGCAAGTGCGAGGTCTTGCACTTTGGAAAAAAAGAATAGAGGCATGGACTATTTTCAAAACGGTGACAAAATTCATAATGCTGAAGTGCAAAGGGACTTGGGAGTCCTAGTCCAGGATTCTCTAAAGGTAAACTTGCAGGTTGAGTCCGTAATTAAGAAAGCAAATGCAATGTTGTCATTTATCTCAAGAGGCTTGGAATATAAAAGCAGGGATGTACTTCTGAAGCTTTATAAAGCATTAGTTAGGCCCCATTTAGAAAACTGTGAGCAATTTTGGGCCCCACACCTCAGGAAGGACATACTGGCACTGGAGCGGGTCCAGCGGAGATTCACACGGATGATCCCAGGAATGGTAGGCCTAACATACGATGAACATCTGAGGATCCTGGGATTATATTCATTAGAGTTTAGGAGGTTGAGGGGAGATCTAATAGAAACTTACAAGATAATGAATGGCTTAGATAGGGTGGACGTAGGGAAGTTGTTTCCATTAGCAGGGGAGACTAGGACCCGGGGGCACAGCCTTAGAATAAAAGGGAGTCACTTTAGAACAGAGATGAGGAGAAATGTCTTCAGCCAGAGAGTGGTGGGTCTGTGGAATTCATTGCCACAGAGGGCGGTGGAGGCCGGGACGTTGAGTGTTTTTCAGACAGAAGTTGATAAATTCTTGATTTCTCGAGGAATTAAGGGCTATGGAGAGAGAGCGGGTAAATGGAGTTGAAATCAGCCATGACTGAATGGTGGAGTGGACTCGATGGGCCGAATGGCCTTACTTCCGCTCCTATGTCTTGTGGTCTTATGGTCTTAAATCTCTCCCTCTCTTGTTACCCCCTTAAAACCTACATCATTAACCAATCTTTCAATCACTTTCCCAATATATCTATGTAACCTGGAGTCAAATTTTGCCTCCTGTGAAACATCTTGGGATGTGTTCTGACAGACAATGTTATGGAAAATCCCAGAGCGTCTTCATCTTCTTACAGGTTTGATTCTGATTTTAATACAGTTGTTGAGTGCGGCGTATTTCCAAATCTTGTATTAGTTGAACCACAGTCTCGAACCGGCCACAAAGGACTCACCTTGGTAGATGACTGGACAGTTAAAGGTTGAAATGCCAACATGGTGCAACCGTTAGTAAACAAGACTGAAACCAGAAGGAATTCAATGCATCCATTTATAGAACACTGGAGCGACACAGAGTTCGGGTTAATTGAGTTACCGCTTGTGGTAGTTCTGCAGGAGAGAATCTTCATTAAGATTCAATCACTGCAGACAATAGCTTTAGGAAAAGATTAGCAGGGAAGGTAATTATTTTAGTTCAGCAAGAAATGCCTTGCAATGGAAATGAAGCTGAACAGACGGTAAAATATTATTTATTCACTACAGCCAAAAAAGACAATGCGAATTCAGTGAGCAAGAGACATAAAGGGAATGAAGAGTCATTGGGAGGCCCTTAAACTGCAGCTGAGGAGCAGGATAATGATCATATTTTCATTACGCCTCTTGTGCTTCTTCTGCATATACAGCAAGTTCCATTTCACTATGAATTTATTCTCTATTCACCTCAAGAGTAAATCTTGTCGACTAGTTTCCTTAAATCAACCGATCAACAGAAAGCTAACCGGTTCTGGCAAAAATAGAAATCTGGCCTTATTTCGGTGCTAACCATCATTTCAGCATGCTTTAGCATAAGGCATGTTCAAGTGTGTCAGCCATGGCAGCACTTGTAATTTGGGGTTTTGAGATCCGCCCTGGTGATTAGGGCATTAAACCTAGGCTGATACTCCAGCACAGTGCTGAGGGGGAACTGTACTGTCAGAGGTGCCACGTTTCAGACGAGATGTTAAACTGAGCCCCCATTTGCCCTCTCGGGGATGCCCCGGCAGTATTTGGAAGAAGAGCAGGGTGTCAATGTGTCAATGTATCAACAAGCACATGCTTTGGCAATTACATTGTTAAGCTAAATGCCTTATTAAAGACAGGTGATGGTTGTTGGCACAACCTCCAAAAGAATATAAGTAGTCCAGCTAGAACAGTTGGGGTGGAGGAACCATAAGGAGGTTGTATCCCTGCTGAACTGTATACAGAACAAACTTGCTGAAGGTAAAAGACACACTGCTATATTATGCCTCCAACATATATTAGCATTTGAAATTAACACAAGGCCAATAGTTACCCCTTGAACAACATCACAAAAATACAGTCGATCTGGTTTAATCATTACCACCTTGCTGCTGGTGGTGTCTTGTTGTGCACAGATTAACTGTGCTTTGAATATGTTACACTTCAAAAGTATTTGATTGGATGTAAACTACATTTCTAGATGGCAACTGGAGGCAATGAAGGAGATATTAGAACAGTTAACCAAGGTCTTGGCCAAGGGGGTAGGTTTTGAAAGGTGGAATGAGAGATTTGAGAAGGCAATTCCAGGGCAGATGATCTTGGCAGCTGAAGGCACAGCCAAGTGGGGCAATAGTGACTGACCTATTATTGAATATCTGCAAACATATGTGCTGCTATCTAAATGTTGGAGTTTTGTTTTTTGTGCATGACTGATTAGAAGGCAGTCACAGTTGTAGGATCATTTACTTTGTAGATGTACAGCCATGGTAATCAGAATTATTACTTAATGCATTCATTTTTGGTGTTATCGTTATTCCATAATATTGTAGTCAATGAGGAGCCCTGGAAATGTAAGTCAAAAGTAGTTTATTTACTACTCACAGCTAGGAAATAGAACAACAGTCCAAGTCCCAGCGGGGATCACCCTGAGATGCCGACTCCTTCCTAGGCCGGCTTTTATCTTGGGGCATTAACGAGTTCCCTATTGGGCCTCTGCCCCTCAGCGGGGGAGATCATACGCCATGATCCACCGGGAGATCAATCGGGTTGTCCCCATGGCTCTCGTGGGGGCTATAACACATAATTATAAAAATCAGAAACATAAGGACCAGACTTTGCGGAGTTGGGAAGACTCTGCAGACTTTTAAAAATGGAAAGTGGAATCTAAATGCAAAGCTCCCGTCCCCATTTCTGACAGATCTAACTTTTGCTTGTTTGGGAAAGGAGGCATGATGCAATTCACACCAGGAAGGAAACCCAAACTCAGCAGGGCCATTCAAACTCAATGCTGAGTTCAAACAGACCCCATTTTGGCTGTTGCAAGGGCCTTATCATACGGTGTGGAAGTCACAAATTTGAGGAATAGATGTAAACATTTCTGAAGGGAGAATAAGGGTTCTTTAACTCTCATGATCTGAAGTTTTATAAAATTCCCCATTCTCTTAACTGTAAAAACCCTGGCTACAACTGTCAGTGATTGTTAAGAAAAACCTCTATTGGAGTGGTTTGACTGACAGGCCAGTTGGTGTAGCTTTTGTTTGATAAGTTTCAATAGTGTTCATTGTTCACAGTTCCCTAAGAGATATTCATTTTGAATGCTTGGCTGAATGCTAAAATTATCTCAGCAGGGTGTTCTCAGTTCACAGTTTGATTGGCAGAATAAAGGGACTATTAAAGATAGGGGTATGAACAGAATTTGTTTTTACACCTTAAGATTTAAAAGCTTTGATGCTTTCATGAATGGGAGTTTTTCAATATCAAGTTTGTATAGTGAGAGCTGTATTATATTTTCCGAAGTTTATTTTATTTCATCTCTACATGACTCCGGAGGTCTACCCATTGTGGATACTTGGTGAGTGGTTATGGAGTCGGACTGGAGGACATGAGGGGCCATTGAGGGGGACGGCTGTTGGGGGGGGGGGCTGTGAGGGGAGAGAGTCATAAGGCCTAAAATATTCTAAAACAACTGGTATGAGGTCCAAGAGGACCAAGCTGGACCTTCTAAGCAGCCCATCATGGCACCCATCTGCCTTCATGACCAACTGCTCTCCGCTTCCGGGATTTGCGGGCATCCTGAAACCCCCTCCCCCACAGAATGAAAATCAGGATTTCTTTGACCAAGGAAGGCCTAGTGAGTTGAGAAATTTCCTGACTCAAGCTACCCACATTGGTGACCAAAGTCCAACTTCCAACAGGTTGTGGGATGCGGTGGCCTAGTGGTATTGTCATTGGACTAGTAATCCAGACATCCAGGGCAATTCTCTGGGGACCTGGGTTCAAATCCTGCCACAGCAAATGGTGAAATTTGAATTCAATACAAATCTGGAATTAAATATCTAACGACGACCATTGTTGATTGTCGTAAAAACCCATCTGGTTCACTGATGTCCTTCGGGGAAGGAAATCTGCCATCCTTGCCTGGTCTGGCCTACATGTGACTCCAGACACACAGCAATGTGGTTGACTCTTAAAATGCCACTCCGTTCGAGGGCAATTAGGGATGGGCAGCAAATGCTGACCTTGCCTGCAATGCCCCTTTCCCATGAAAGAAAATGGCAATAAAATTTGAATAAATGAGAGGAAATTAATTGAAAGCAATTAAAGTTTAAAAAAAATTCAATCAGGGTTGAAGTAAAAATGGCAGCATTATATCACCACTCATTAAGAATCCTTAGCCAATTACTATTGCAGTTTTATAGGCCTTAATGTGAACTGGTGCTTGAACTGAAAATTAATGGAATGTAAGATTTTAAGCAACAACAAAAACCAACCCTATTGAAAAAATATTGATTTGCTTCAGTTGGAGTATTTTGTAACGCGGGTTTCAATTTTATACCTCTGTATGCTTTAACATCCTTTAATTTCAGCCGGTAGCGAGGCAAGGTGAATAAAACCCCAGGGACTCTCAGATAGGCATAGAATCCCTACAGTGCAGAAGGAGGCCATTCAGCCCATCGAGTCTGCACCGACATTCCGAAAGAACATCCCATCTTGGCTTACGCCCCCCCCCCCCCCACCCCATCCCCATAACCTAGCAACCCCATCTAACATTTTGGACATTAAGGGACAATTTAGCATGGCCAATCCATCTAACCTGCACATCTTTGGACTGATTTGATTTGATTTTGACTTGTTTTATTGTCACATGTACCAAAGTACAGTGAAAAGTATTTTTCTGCGGCCAAGGGAACGTACACATTACGTACATTGTAGACAAAAGAATAATCAACAGAGAACATTGACAAATGGTACATCAACAAACAGTGATTGATTATAATGCGGAACAAGGGGCCAAACAAAGCAAATACATGAGCAAGAGCAGCATAGGGCGTCGCGAATAGTGTTCTTACAGGGAACAGATCAGTCCGAGGGGGAGTCGTTGAGGAGTCTTGTAGCTGTGGGGAAGAAGCTGTTCCTATGTCTGGATGTGCGAGTCTTCAGACTTCTGTATCTTCTGCCTGATGGAAGGGTCTGGAAGAAGGCAATGCCTGGGTGGGAGGGGTCTCTGATAATGCTGTCTGCCTTCCTGAGGCAGTGGGAGGTGTATACAGAATCAATGTGGGGATGGCAATCTTGTGTGGTGCGTTGGGCTAAGTTCACCACACTGCAGTTTCTTGCGATCTTGGGCCGAGCAGTTGCCATACCAGGCTGTGATTCAGCCGGATAGGATGCTCTCTATCGCACATCTGTAGAAGTTTGTGAGAGTTGATGCAGACATGCCAAATTTCTTTAGCTTCCGTAGGAAGTAGAGACGTTGTTGGGCTTTCTTGACTGTTGCATCAACGCGAGTGGACCAGGACAGACTGTTGGTGATGGTGACCCCCAGGGACTTAAAGCTATCGACCATCCCTGGCACGGTGAGGCAGCAGTGCTAATCACTGTGCCACTGTGCCACATGGTGGGCACAAAAAGCCAGATAGCAAGTAGCAGCGCTGATAAATCTCAGGCGACTTGAGTGATATTAGCTGGGCATGGGTGTGGTTAGACAACTGGAGAATGTATCTCGAAATCTAAGTGAATAAACGGAATGATGTGTCTGATTGCTATTTTTTCACCATTTCGTCCCTTGTGCATGTAAAATTCAAAACGTCTCTTTGTCATACGCAGTTTTTCTACTTTTCGCAATACATCTACAAATGATAAAATGTGGCTGGAGACATTAAACCAGATTTTAAAACTCATTTAATATTAAAAAGCTGAATTCTGTGTTCTCAATCAAAAGTCGGCCATTTTCAAATGTTAAAAATGTTTGATACATATTTGAATGCCTTGTAGAATTAGTTTCCAGTGATTTCCAGATCGAGGGAAGCTGTTGTTATCTCTGTAATTTCACATGCAAAATTAAAAGAGTGGCAGGATCCTTCCACCCTGGCTAACATGTAGATACTGCATCAGACAAGGTGCTTGCCCTTTCTTTACACTGATTGCTCAATGCGTGTTAGAAGTCAAGTCCAGCAGGATGGTAGAAATAATTAATAGTCATCATTAGGCTGTCAAATGCTCATACTTCCATCTATACCCTTTGCAATTTTCCCATGGGAGTCACCATGATTAAGACTCTCCCAGCTGACGTGTGAATTACTTGTCAGCTCTCTGGGAGATTGGCCTATTTTATAAAGAGCGAATATGATTGATGTGTCTGTCAGTGGGTCATTCTGACTCATTGTGAACAATATTCGTCGATGTGCCTTTTAGAGCAGCCTTATAGATCAAGGGAAAGAATGATCAGAATACATTTTTTAACCTTATAATCCTCAGTTCCCTCCATTGCAGCATGAGATGGTGAAGGTGATTGAAAGACACCACAGGGCTCATTATTCATTTGGAAGATTTTCATCAAGGACGAACAGTTCAGGTACTGCAGAGATTTGCAAATGTTTCCTTGTTTTTAATCTGTAGAATTAGACAGTTAAACTCAGGGCATCAATATGTGTTTTTTTTGCCAGTCCCCCCTTTAGAGATCCCTATCTTATGTGTATCCTCCTCTTGGGGTATACATTCTACATGGACCATATCAGAAAACAAGCAATAACAAACCGATAAAGCTATGGTTGCCTGATTTTCCTTCGGTCTTGTGGCGCAGTGGGTAGTCCCTACCTTTGAGTTCTGGGTTCGAGTTCCACCTCCAGACTTGTTGGCCAAGGAAGGTGCATTCATAAGGCGGCCAATCAGGTTGTGTATGTCAAACTGCAAATCTTTCCAACTAGCCAGTGGCTGACGGTAAGAGTGGGAGAGACTCCTGGTCAGCCATGCTTGATGTGGCGCTCTTCAAGTTATAAGCCCCTGGCGCTAGACTTAGCGACCTGTTCCGGGAAATACTAGCTAAGGAGACAGACAAACATTTGTCTCAGAGGCAGAGAACTCCTTTCAATTGAGCAGGTTTAATTCTGGAAGCCGATTTTTGTTTTAGGCTTGGGACAAAACTATTTGGATCCACCAGCGCTGATCTCAACGGGGGTGGAAGTTGGGCTTCTGGAGTTAGCAATCGTGGCTCTGAGAGAAACTATGGAATAGCCAGTCAAAGTTCCTATCCCTGAACATGCTGGTGCTCTGTGTTTCAAAGCATGCACATGCAAATATTAGGCATTCATAGAAGTGGCTCAATTGCAATCCTCCCATCTTTGAACATCGACTGTCCACACTCAAATGTGTGAGATAAATAATTCAGTGATGCACTGCAAAGGTGCTCGGTTCGATGGAAACTTAATCAGTAGGCTAGTGCTCAAACTATTAGCCAACGGACTGGTGCCCATTAAACTGTATTGTAATGTCAGTCAGTGGACCAGTGTCCATCAAACTCCAATCTAACACGAGTCAATGAACAAATGCCCATAAAACCATAATCTAACAGGAATCAATGGATTTGTGCCCATCAAGCTGTCATCTAATTTCATTGAGTTTCCACTTCGCCTTATCACTGTTGGATCATTCCAAACTGCGCAAGATACCAGCTACTCTGGGGAAAAGGGTAAGTTTTATTGCAAGCATCTGTAAACCAGGCAGTTCAGGTCTGACACTGAATTAGATCGTGCAGCCTAAAAGTGAAATGATGTGAAAGAGTTAATTTTGCATCTTTGATGCAATGATATATAAATATTCTTCCAATGTTGCAATTAACTTGCGATGAAACTGAACACACATCTCTCCTTCTGTGAAGACAATCCTCATATTTATGAAAACTTTTAAGGTTTGACTGTTGGGTTCTTAAATTGTAATGCATCTCATGTACGGAAGCACTAAATAGCCACCTTTCATTCATTCACAGGGTAGCACCATTTCAAAAATGTATTTTGTGGAAAGTGCGATGGCTGGGAGATGTTAGGAAATTAAATGTAGTGGGAAATTTAGGGATTAACAGCACTGAGTCAGAGGTATACGCCCACACCTGGCCTGCATTACACTGTCCCATTCAAACTTAAACTCTTTGATGGAAATGAATAGGATACCCCTGTTCATCCAGAGTGATTCACTCACGATCCATTGTCCTCTGGGACATTCTTGTCTGACCAGCCATGAGCCCATTATGGAATTTGATGGCCTTGTTCCTCTATAATTTGGAGGTGAGTTAGATATTCATAGTATGGACCTGTTCTTTTGTGTATACGGGAATGGGTAATCAAAAGTCCAGATAGCGATGATGAGGTCACATTTGGACATATCTGGATGGAATCATCTTTGAGGTGCTGGGTGGAGCCCGGAATCCTGTTTGAACAAATGGAGAGCAGAAGGATTTGAAGAACGATCGGGAGAGGCCATGAAAAGACTACCAGAGAAACAGGCTTTCAGGCAGCATCTGAAAGAGTCTCACTACTAGCAGGAATATGTTCTGTAATGCAAGTATCATTTTTGCCTACCTGTGTAAGTGGAGTCGAGAGCTGTATGTTCATTTTACGTGCTGTTTGATGGGATATCATGTATTAGGGTTAAGAGATACATGTAATCTGTTCTTGTTTAGTTTGAAGTTTAAAAGTTTAAATATTGTATTTCTCTTGTTATATTAAAATTTTGTTTGTAAAAATAACCAAGCCCTATTTCTCATGCAATCACTCCTGGATCGAATCGGACTTCCTGTACAGTCTTAAAAATACAAAAAAAAGTTATGGTTCTGGTCCAGTAGGTTAGCCACAGTGGGGACCTGGTCTGGCATTCTTACCAAACGAGAAACGGAGTTGACCCTCTCATGAAGGACGAGAAGAATTGGGCTAAAAATTCTGTTGCATCCTGCTGGGGAGATGTTCCGGTCCCACCGGGGCGGTTCCCCGGCGGCATGACCAGCGAACACAACAAAATGCCATTGACATCCGCGGGACCAGAAGACCCCGCTGGCAGTCAATGGCTGCCTGCCTCTGCTGCCGGAAAGCCCGCAGAGAGGGGAGGAAGTGGGGGGGGGGGTGGAAAATCCCTCCCATTAAATTAGTTCCTCCTCCATAGATGCTGCATGAACTGCTGGTTATTTTCTGTTTTTAATTCCGTTACTTCTAAGTCCATTAATATTACGAATAGGACATTTTGTGAACATTGCTGCAATAGACTGGCTGCCATTCCTGTTCATACAACATTAGCAAGTGCACTTCAAGGCCACACAGCATCTGCTCTATTAATATAAATATTATGTTCTCCAATGTGTTGAATTTAACAAAAATCCGTGGAATTTTTATGAAAGTGCTTCCATTTTATTTTTTGCAGAAGAATACTGAGCATTGAAAATACTTCAGGAACTGCATTTGCAAGTACCCTTTCATTTTAAGAAATAGGCAGTCCTTTACTTACTTATAATAATAATATTAATATGCATCTTTATTGTCACGTGTAGGTTTACATTAACACTGCAATGAAGCCACTGTGAAAAGCCCCTAGTCGCCACACTCCGGCGCCTGTTCGGGTACACAGAGGGAGAATTCAGAATGTCCAATTCACCTAACAAGCACGTCTTTCGGGACTTGTGGGGGGAAACCGGAGCGCCCGGAGGAAACCCACGCAGACACAGAACGTGCAGACTCCGCACAGACAGTGATCCGAACCTGGGATCCTGGCACTGTTATTATTACTTATTGTAATATTCTTTTATTATGTATAGTTTGATGATTCATAGCCCATAAAAACAAAATCACATGATGTTTGGATATATTTTGTCATTATGTCTCACACTGCCGGCAAACCCACATCAGGGTGTTTGCCAGAAGAATGCAGTACCGCTTAACTGTTTGGGATTGTCGAGATCATCCTGCTTCTTTTGTAATGTTAACTACTTCAGAGTTGAAGCATTTCGGCAGCCATTATATCAAGTCTGGAGGGTGGGTGAGAAGGAACTCACTTCAATGTACATTCTGGGCTCCATGTGATATGAAAAATGAAAATCACTTATTGCCACAAGTAGGCTTCAATGAAGTTACTGTGAAAAGCTCCTAGTCGCCACATTCCGGCACCTGTTCGGGGAGGCCGGTGCGGGAATTGAACCGTGCTGCTAGCCTGCTTGGTCTGCTTTAAAAGCCAGCGATTTAGCCCAGTGTGTTAAACCAGCCTGACTCACAAAGGAAGGGTACATAAAATATCAGGGAACAGCCCATCTAAGCTCAGAGTTCAGAGCATAACCAGAGGGACACGTTTGTGTATTTTCCAGCCCTTCCTGCCGGAGGCTGGGCCTTTTTAAAAATGGCACCAGCTAGATTGCCAGCTTTAATGGGGCAGTGAGGTTACTGCAATATCCCGCATGGGGCCTACGGGTTGGGAATGCTTGCAGGGCCATGGGCTCCCCCGCTAGGGGTGGGATATTTCAATTACCAAAAGTAGAGAAGGTCGGCCAGTAGGGCAAATACCTAGGAAATACCAGGTACAGGGAACGTAAATATACTGTTTATAAATCAAACTTTGTTCTTATTTTTACTCCGTTTGGACTCCCCCATCCTTATTAAAGCTACCCACCCCGTTTTGAGGCTATTTCATCCGGTCAAGTGTGGGTCGCTCAAAATGGGCCCCAGGAAGTGCATTCAGTCAGACTTTGTACCTGGAGGCTGATTCCTTCCTGAGCTAACCCCAATAGAAAGCGGGGGATGGGGAGGGGGAGGAGGGCATTATTGTTGCGTGGCATCTGTACAAATACAATTCTTTGCAAATGAGTTTACAGAGCCTTGGTTTGCATCTTGTTTTGTCCCCCCCGTCCCCCCCCCCTCCCCTCCCCCTCCTGGTGCCTCCCGCAGTTTGTTAAAATTCCTGCTCTGGGTCTGCATGGCAAGACTCGGATATGGTAATATTGTTGAAAAAAAACAATCTTTTGAAATAAAGTATGCTGAGCAAACATTAATATTTAAATAGCAGGAAGCCAGGTTGCCAATTGTTTAAGGCTACAAAAGCATAATGTTCTGTTTCAATTCCTGCCAAGCCCCTTTGTATTCGAAGTGGAGCAGCTGTCTTCTATTATTGATGGCAGTGCAGTGGTGGTGGGGAGAGTCTCGTTTGACTCTGGAAGATGCCTATCTGAAGCCTTCAAAATGTTATTGTTGTTCGCCAAATGTTTGAGTGGGACCGTCGAGGTACCGCGTCGCACCTTTAAATCTTAAAGCAAAATCTCGGCAATATCGACTGAACTCCCATCAAACGTCGCAATAGGGAACATTTCCGTGTAACTTTCCACAGGAAAGCTCGCCAAGTGGAGCTATCGAATCAATATAGTACACAACAGGAGTGGAGATAGTTAGTCACCAGTGCAACGTGAGGCACAGCCAGCCCATATTACACATCTCCTGGATTCAATTTTCATTGAAGTCAGTGTGGTAATACCAGGTTCATTGTGCATCAGTCAGTCAAAGGCAAAAGCTGGTGAGAGATATAAAACGGGCTGCAGATTTGCTGCCCCCCCCCCCCCCCCCCCCCCCTCCTCCATTTTACATTATTGCCTCCAAGCTTCGTCCACTATGTTTTGTCAGGTTCGTCTGATTTTTGCAGCATGTAAAGTTAGGACCAGGTAAATTATTGCTTCCTTTAAAGATATGCACGTGCCAAAAGAAATCTAGGAGTGTGAGAAGGCAAGCTGGATAAAAGATGCATATTGTACCATGCTCTTTAACACTCCAAATATCTTTAATTTCTCCAATGAACTAGGACAGGAGACATTTTCGATTCTGATTTCTAATAATGTGGACGCCCATTTTAAGCACTGCTTCCACTGCTAAACTGCATCATCATTCAGCAAAACATTACCGTTGAAGCTGTCTGGCCTGACTGCTTCAGTGCTCTCTCCTCACCATCTTTGTGCATTTTGGTATCTATGATTAGGCTGGAGATTTGGAGGAGCTCAATTCTCCATGGAACTGTGCTACAATTCCAGTGGTGCCCTGTCCTCCCTTCCCAACAGGAAACTCTGCTTTGATTGGTGCCAGAATGCCACACCTTGCCATATCATCCTATACTGCTCCCCCTTAAGCTCCACGATAATGGTTGACGTTTCCAGTACTTTCAACAATTGTCTTGAAATGCAACATTTTGGGAAGATACTTCTGGCCTCCAGCGCATTCCTGTTTGCCATCACTCCATCGTCAGGGGCCATGGTTAGGCCCTAAGCACTAGAATTCCCTCCCTAAACATCTCTCTCTCCTCCTTTAGGACACTCCTTAAAACTATAGCTATAGGATTCTGGCCCTGCCGTGGGTGGGCCCATCCCAAGCGATGCAGAAAATCAGACAAAAGTCGAATGATTTTCGGTGGGATTGGGCGACTCAGGCAGCAGATGGAGCCTGATAGTCCCACCCTATGTTTATCACCAAGCTTCAGATTAGCTGCCCCTTTATGTGGCTCAATGTCAAATTTTGTCTGATATTACTCTTAATAATAATAATAATAATAATAATCGCTTATTGTCACCAGTAGGCTTCAATGAAGTTACTGTGAAAAGCCCCTTGTTGCACATTCCGATGCCTGTTCGGGGTGGCCGGTACAGGAATTGAACCCGTGCTACTGACCTTGCTCTGCATTACAAGCCAGCTGTTTAGCCCACTGGGCTAAACCAGCCCCTCTTGTTAAGCACACTGAGATTTTCCCCACACTCAATGGCCAGGGTTTTCTGAGCAACCTACTGCATATTTTCCACTGGCAGAGGAGCCCACCATTAGCTGGTGGCGGGATCTTCTGGTACCACCTTTGCCAATGGGGTTTCCCGTTGAATGCATCCCTCGCTGCCATGAAGCCCACGGTGGCGGGAGAGGGGGATGCACCATTGGAGAGACCGAAAGACCCCTCTGATGTGAGCGGCTGGAATGTTCTGGCCAAGGTGCTCAAATAGTCGTTTGTAGTACAGAACGCGAGTCTTGCGAGAGAAAAAAAGAGACATGTCAAAGTTTTTTGGCTTGCACTCATCAGGAATAACGCATGATGAAAAGATTCAACATGTCTCTTTTTTTCAGTAATAATCAAGGTGTTATTTTAAAGCATGCGGTTGCTGATATGTTTGGAAGACATGGAATTCATAAACAATGCATTGCAGTGTGAGGGTACATCATTGGATTAGATATTTTAAACATAATCACATCTATCATTTTCTGGCATCCTAGGAATTTTCTCAATTTGGCAGATCTATACTTCTCATCATTAAAGGCATAATTTAAGATCCTTTAGGTTCTGTCTAATTGTGCTAAAAGGAACAGTGTTACCTGATCAAGTCCATGACTGACAAATAGGTCTACAGACTGATGTACCGTCAATTACCACGAGACGAGAGTGGTGGAACAATCGAGTCTTTATTGAACAAGATGTTGTGCCTCCTGTAGCTGGAACCAGAATGGCTGCAGCACAGGAGAGCACACACTTTTATACACCGCCTACTGGGCGGAGCCAGCAGGCAGGGATTTACCATCGTACCTCTAATATACGGGCAGTGCCGTAATGCATATAATTTACCACTAGTGGTGTTCACCACAGAGACAAATAATCTTGTGATGACATGATCTGTTACACAATGTTAACATTGTTAGAAAATGAGCTATTCTTCATACAAAGTCAATCCGCAATCATTAAAAACTGTGTTGCAAATATTCACATTGAAGCCTGTGTAACATTTATCGCATTTCATTTTCTCACCAAAACACAACCCGGATATAAAAGCAAAATACTTTCCCGATTGTGGAAATCTGAAACAAAACAGAGGAACGCTGTAAATAGTCAGTAGGTCAGGCAACACCTCTGGAGAGAGAAACATTATTGTTTCAAACTGAAAGTTGCCCATCAGAACTGGAAGATTAAAGGTCATCAACCTGAAATGTTGGCCTGCATTTTTGCCAAGTCAGGGCAACTTGGGAGATATTTAAAAATGGTGGGTAGGATCCAGATGCGGACATCCCGCCTCCATTTTTGACAGATCCCATTTTTACCGACAGGAGGAAAGGGTTGGAAATCTGAACTCTTTTTTTGTTGACACACCTTTTGTTGATCCGATCGCTTTAACTGTAGGAATGCTTGTGAAGGGTCTGTTTAAGTATCTTAATCTGAGGTGTTTGAGTCCCCAGCCCTTTACCAGTGAGAAACAGTTTGCAGTTTTCATTTAGAGTAGAAAACAGACACCTACAGTTGGAGTGCATTGATTGATTAGCCAACTGATGTAGCTTAGGGAAAGCCATTAGCCCCCTGTTTTTTTTCAATTCCAATAGACCCCCAAGGTTTGGTATTACAGCTGAGTCAATTATGGATGCTTGGCTGAGTTTCAAATAGTCCGGAACCATTTACCTCAGCTGGGAGCTGTGTTTACATTTTGATTGACAGTTTGAAGAGATGATTAAAGGATTATCTGTCTTTGATGTGGCCAGTGCAATAGATATTTGTTTTTACAACAGATTACCTACTTGAGGGGATTCACATTTTTGCATGGAGTTTTATGAATGAGAGGAATTTTTAGTAGTAAGCGTGCTTGCGTGAGAGCATTAGGTTATTAAAAGTTTTTTTCTCAACTCCATTTTAAAGACTTGGCTCCTGAGATCTGCCCATAGTGGAGATTAGGTAAGTGGTTACAGAGAATACATTTTAGATTTCTATTTACTGGCATGTTTACCGAGGTACAGTGAAAAGTATTATTCTGCGTACATGAGGGGCATGAAGGGAGGATCTTGGGTATGAGGGAGTAATGAGGGCTTGAGGACTTGACATTCATCATTAAGACTGGACCAATGTCTCGGTAAACAGAGACAGACATTCTAGCCTGCTGGCCTCACCACTCGTCCACTTCCATTGCAGCCTTGGAGGCCCAACTCCATCCTGGAGCAAAAACATAGCAGGCGGGGACCATTATTAAGGAGACGGGTCTGCCAGATCAGCAAGGTTGCAAACTTGAGCTTCCTGCAGCCTCCTCAGAAATCTAGCCTGTTAACTCGGTCCAGCTCTCTTCACCAAAGCTGCCTGACCTGCCAAGTGTTTTCAGTGTTGGCCGTTTATACTTGAAGTCTGATATAAGCAGAGAATTGGCTCTTTGCTACTTCTATTACCCCATACCCAGTCCTTTATGGCAGAGCTAACAAGATAGTGATCCAAGAGGCAACTGCCCTGCTCTTTCATTGACATGTAATTCGAACACACACTTAGTGACACTACACAGGGAGGTTGGAGTTATTCACAAAGAGAGCAATCAGGGTTAATGCCAACGCTGCCCTCATTCTTACAATGAAAAGGTGAGCTGAATGTGAGATCCACACTTCCTTCAAACATTTCCTCATCAGAATTCCAGTGTGTAAATGTCAACGAGAACTCCAGTCACCAAACAATACTTAACAGACAGTAATCCTCTTTAATCACTGCCTTTAAACACCAATTCATTTCAAAACCATTTTAACTGGAGACTGCAAATGATTTGTGGAACTAAATCTCCCTCTTACCTGAGAGTTGCTATTAATTGGTTCCTGCGCTGGGCGTGGGAACATATCCAATTTGATCTTGACGTTAACCACATGCTGCCTGTTCGAGATATCCAGGTAAATGCACACGGTTGTTGTGTTGACCAGCTGCAACAGTTAGAGAGGTTGTGGTGTCAGTAATTCACACAATGAAGGATCATTTCTTGTTGTAGAGCTGGATACACATCCAGTGAAGTCCATTCATAATCAAATAGGTGGAACTGAACAAAACACATATGAAACAAACAGGCAGACAGTGCAGGGATCCCTCGTGGCCGTTCCCCTTCAAAACAAGTATACAGTTTTGGATGCTGTTGGGGAGGATGACCTACTGGGGGAAGGCCCTAGCGGCCAGGTCTCTGGCACGGAGTCTGGCTCTGGGGCTCAGAAGGGAAGGGGGGAGAATGGAAAAGCAATAGTTGGAGGAGATTCAATGGTTAGGGGAATAGACAGGAGATTCTGTGGTCGCGAGCGAGACTCCCGGAAGGTATGTTGCCTCCCGGGTGCCAGGGATGTCTCGGATCGTGTCTTCAGGATCCTTAAGGGGGAGGGGGAGCAGCCAGAAGTCGTGGTGCACATTGGTACCAACGACGTAGGTAGGAAAAGGAGTGTGGGGGTAATAAACGAGTTTAGGGAGTTAGGCTGGAAGTTAAAAGCCAGGACAGACAGAGTTGTCATCTCTGCTTTGTTGCCGGTGCCACGCGATAGCGAGGCTAGGAATAGGGAGAGAGTGCAGCTGAACACGTGGCTGCAGGAATGGTGTAGGAGGGAGGGCTTCAGGTATTTGGATAATTGGAGCACATTCTGGGGAAGGTGGGACCTGTACAAGCAGGATGGGTTGCATCTGAACCAGAGGGGCACCAATATCCCGGGAGGGAGGTTTTCTAGTACTCTTCGGGAGGGTTTAAACTAATTTGGCTGGGGAATGGGAACTGGATTTGTAGTCCAGCAATTAAGGTAGCCGATATTCAGGGCGCCAAAGCGTGTAATGAGGCAGTGGGGAAGGCAACACTGACAAAGGAGAATACGTGCAGGCACGGAGATGGGTTGAAGCGTGTATACTTCAACGCAAGAAGCATCAGGAATAAGGTGGGTGAACTTAAGGCATGGATCGGTACTTGGGACTACGATGTGGTGGCCATCACGGAAACTTGGATAGAAGAGGGGCAGACATGGTTGTTGGAGGTCCCTGGTTATAGATGTTTCAAGAAGATTAGGGAGGGTGGTAAAAGAGGTGGGGGGGGTGACTTTGTTAATTAGAGATAGTATAACAGCTGCAGAAAGGCAGTTCGAGGAGTATCAGCCTACTGAGGTAGTATGGGTTGAAGTCAGAAATAGGAAAGGAGCAGCCACCTTGTTAGGAGTTTTCTATAGGCCCCCCAATAGTAGCAGAGATGTGGAGGAACAGGTTGGGAAACAGGGCCAAAATTCTCCGGTATCGGCGCGATGTCCGCCGACTGGCGCCCAAAACGGCGCAAATCAGTCAGGCATCGCGCCGCCCCAAAGGTGCCGAATGCTCCACATCTTGGGGGGGCCGAGCCCCAACCTTAAGGGGCTAGGCCCGCGCCGGAAGAATTTCCGCCCCGCCAGCTGGCGGAAAAGGCCTTTGGTGCCCTGCCAGCAGGCGCGGAAATGACATCTCTGGGCGGCGCATGCGCGGGAGCGTTAGCGGCCGCTGACGACATTCCGGCGCATGCGCAGTGGAGGGAGTCTCTTCCGCCTCTGCCATGGTGGAGACCGTGGCGAAGGCGGAAGGAAAAGAGTGCCCCCACGGCACAGGCCCGCCCGTGGATCGGTGGGCCCCGATCGCGGGCCAGGCCACCGTGGGGGCACCCCCCGGGGCCAGATTGCCCCACGCCCCCCCAGGACCCCGGAGCCCGCCCGTGCCGCCTTGTCCCGCCGGTAAGGTAGGTGGTTTAATCTACGACAGCGGGACAGGCATTTTAGCAGCGGGACTTCGGCCCATCCAGGCCGGAGAATCGCGGGGAGGGGCCCACCAACCGGCGCGGCGCGTTTCCCGCCCCCGCTGAATATCCCGTGCCGGAGAATTCGGCAACCAGCGGGGGGGTCGGAGAATCTCGCCCCAGATTTTGGAAAGGTGCAGAAGTCCCAGGGTAGTAGTCATGGGTGACTTTAACTTCCCAAACATTGAGTGGAAACTCTTTAGATCAAATAGTTTGGATGGGGTGGTGTTTGTGCAGTGTGTCCAGGAAGCTTTTCTAACACAGTATGTAGATTGTCCGACCAGAGGAGGGGCAATATTGGATTTAGTACTTGGTAATGAACCAGGGCAAGTGATAGATTTGTTAGTGGGAGAGCATTTTGGAGATAGTGACCACAATTCTGTGACTTTCACTTTAGTAATGGAGAGGGATAGATGCGTGCAACAGGGCAAGGTTTACAATTGGGGAAAGAGTAAATACGATGTTGTCAGACAAGAATTGAAGTGCATAAGTTGGGAACATAGGCTGTCAGGGAAGGACACAAGTGGAATGTGGAACTTGTTCAAGGAACAGGTACTACGTGTCCTTGATATGTATGTCCCTGTCAGGCAGGGAAGAGGTGGTTGAGTGAGGGAACAATGGTTGACAAGAGAGGTTGAATGTCTTGTTAAGAGGAAAAAGGAGGCTTATGTAAGGCTGAGGAAACAAGGTTCAGACAGGGCGTTGGAGGGATACAAGATAGCCAGGAGGGAACTGAAGAAAGGGATTAGGAGAGCTAAGAGAGGGCATGAACAATCTTGGCAGGTAGGATCAAGGAAAACCCCAAGGCCTTTTACACATATGTGAGAAATATGCGAATGACTAGAGCGAGGGTAGGTCCGATCAAGGACAGTAGCGGGAGATTGTGTATTGAGTCTGAAGAGATAGGAGAGGTCTTGAACGAGTACTTTTCTTCTGTATTTACAAGTGAGAGGGGCCATATTATTGGAGAGGACAGTGTGAACCAGACTGGTAAGGTCAAGGAAATAGTTGTTAGGAAGGAAGATGTGTTGGGCACTTTGAAAAACTTGAGGAGAGACAAGTCCCCCGGGCCTGACGGGATATATCCAAGGATTCTATGGGAAGCAAGAGATGAAATTGCAGAGCCGTTGGCAATGATCTTTTCGTCCTCACTGTCAACAGGGGTGGTACCAGGGGATTGGAGAGTGGTGAATGTTGTGCCCCTGTTCAAAAAAGGGACTAGGGATAACCCTGGGAATTACAGGCCAGTTAGTCTTACTTCGGTGGTCGGCAAAGTCATGGAAAGGGTACTGAAGGATAGGATTTCTGAGCACCTGGAAAGACACTGCTTGATTAGGGATAGTCAGCACGGATTTGTGAGGGGTTGGTCTTGCCTTACAAGTCTTATTGAATTCTTTGAGGAGGTGACCAAGCATGTGGATGAAGGTAAAGCAGTGGATGTAGTGTACATGGATTTTAGTAAGGCATTTGATAAGGTTCCCCATGGTAGGCTTATGCAGAAAGTAAGGAGGCATGGGATAGTGGGAAATTTGGCCAGTTGGATAACGAACTGGCTAACCGATAGAAGTCAGAGAGTGGTGGTGGATGGCAAATATTCAGTCTGGATCACAGTTACCAGTGGCGTACCGCAGGGATCAGTTCTGGGTCCTCTGCTGTTTGTGATTTTCATTAATGACTTGGATGAGGGAGTTAAAGGGTGGGTCAGTAAATTTGCAGACGATACAAAGATTGGTGGAATTGTGGATAGTGAGGAGGGCTGTTGTCGGCTGCAAAGAGACATAGATAGGATGCAGAGCTGGGCTGAGAAGTGGCAGATGGAGTTTAACCCTGAAAAGTGTGAGGTTGTCCATTTTGGAAGGACAAATATGAATGCGGATTACAGGGTTAACGGTAGAGTTCTTGGCAATGTGGAGGAGCAGAGAGGTCTTGGGGTCTATGTTCATACATCTTTGAAAGTTGCCACTCAAGTGGATAGAGCTGTGAAGAAGGCCTATGGTGTGCTCGTGTTCATTAACAGAGGGATTGAATTTAAGAGCCGTGAGGTGATGATGCAGTTGTACAAAAACTTTGGTATGGCCACATTTGGAGTACTGTGTACAGTTCTGGTCGCCTCATTTTAGGAAGGATGTGGAAGCTTTGGAAAAGGTGCAAAGGAGATTTACCAGGATGTTGCCTGGAATGGAGAGTAGGTCTTACGAGGAAAGGTTGAGGGTGCTAGGCCTTTTCTCATTAGAACGGAGAAGGATGAGGGGCGACTTGATAGAGGTTTATAAGATGATCAGGGGAATAGATAGAGTAGACAGTCAGAGACTTTTTCCCCGGGTGGAACAAACCATTACAAGGGGACATAAATTTAAGGTGAAAGGTGGAAGATATAGGGGGGATGTCAGAGGTAGGTTCTTTACCCAGAGAGTAGTGGGGGCATGGAATGCACTGCCTGTGGAAGTAGTTGAGTCGGAAACATTAGGGACCTTCAAGCAGCTATTGGATAGGTACATGGATTACAGTAGAATGATATAGTGTAGAGTAATTTGTTCTTAAGGGCAGCACGGTAGCATTGTGGATAGCACAATTGCTTCACAGCTCCAGGGTCCCAGGTTCGATTCCGGCTTGGGTCACTGTCTGTGCGGAGTCTGCACATCCTCCCCATGTCTGCGTGGGTTTCCTCCAGGTGCTCCGGTTTCCTCCCACAGTCCAAAGATGTGCAGGTTAGGTGGACTGGCCATGATAAATTGCCCTGAGTGTCCAAAATTGCCCTTACTGTTGGGTGGAGGTGTTAATTTTGGGTGGGGTGCTCTTTCCAGGAGCCGGAGCAGACTCAATCGCCGAATGATAATCTATGATTAATCTAGGACAAATGTTCGGCACAACATCGTGGGCCGAAGGGCCTGTTCTGTGCTGTATTTTTCTATGTTCTATGAAAGACGCATAAAGCCCCCTAATTTTAAGGTTGCAAACAGAGTTTTATCACCCCAAAGGAAACGGTGTACTTTTCCCTCTGGCTGGAGGAGTCACCTGACTTTGATCTCGGATTGTCAACTCTGGTTGGACACATTCCTCGAGGAATAATCAATGATCTCCTACCTCCAACTGCCCCACAGTAACTCCCCCCTCCCCACCCCACCCCGCACACACTCCCACAATTGTCTGCCCACCATGTCTATCTGTGCCTAGCACCGCCCACCTGCCCCCATTGGAAAGCAGACAGCTTCTTCGTAGCTGATCAGATAATCCTCAACTGTCAGATAGCTTTGTTCGCTCATCACCAATAGCCGCATGACTAACAACCAATGAAAACCCTTACGATTTTCCTCCAGGGTTGCTCACAGCAATGAACTGGAGATTAATGGTGAGCCTGGGACAATCGCAAAGAGTTGCCAACCAGACCTCAATCTCCTTGGGCTCAAAGAATCTCTTTCCATCACCTCACTATATTCATTTGCCATCTCTATCCCTCTCCCAACCTTCATCAGTTTGAGAACTTCTCACAAATAGGAACCCTACTGAATCATCATTCTCGATGACTTCCGTTCTGCACATTACCAAAGGCTCCATTTCCCCCTTTCTACTGATTAGGCCCAAGCCTTTAGCCCTGCCATTCGCTATTCCTAAATAACCCTGAAAAACCCATCAATCAGCCTAACTGGATTTCCGATTGTCCGAGTAGTTCAAATAATAATCAAGATCTTTTCCTCACCTCCACTTCTAACTCTTAGACTGGCCCCTCACTGTTGCACTCTGTTGACTATTGTCACACATCCAACTCTCACAGACTATCCTGAAACAAATGGCATTTTGTATTCCAGTCCTGTTTTATTTAGCATTATAAGTCAGCCATCTGGAATAAATAGTCTTTGAGATTTTGTTTTGCAACGAATCCAACTTCTGCTTTAACTCTTCTGACCCCTTTATTCATGCCGGGATATAAAGGAAGCTATTCTTGTTGGCATGGAAGTTTTCAGACCTCAATCCTTCCCTCCAGTCAGATCTGCTAATGCACCTTGTTCAATTATGCCTGTCATCCTAGAAGCTCCTGTAAAGATTCTCCCTCTCACATCTGCTGTCTTGCTTTATCCAAAAACGTCCTGAGCCAACTCTGTAATTTACGGGGAGCAGTGACATAGTGGTAATGTTAGCAGGCTAGTAATCCGGAGGCTCGGACTATTGCTCTGGAGACAGGAGTTCAAATCCCGCCAGGCAGCGAGAGAAATTTACACTAATTAATAAAACTGAAATAAAATAGTAATCTCAGGAATGATAATCATGGTGTTGATTTAGCAGAGGACCTGTTTGGAAAGCATTTGAAAAGTCCTTGAACTTATGAAGGTTGGGAGAGGGAGAGAGATGGTGAATTGATGCAGTTATAATACCCATTTCGTTCAAGGAAGGAAATCTGTCATTCTTTCCTGGTCTGGCCTTCGTGTGACTCCAGAACCACAGCAATGTGATTGACTCTTAATTGCCCTCCAGAATGATGGAATAAGTATCATAGCCACCACAGAAAGAAGCATCCTGGGTGTCCTTACACCACATGAAATGCAGCGGTTCAAGAAAGCGGCTTCACACCACTTCCTGAAGAACAATTAAGGATGGGTAATAATTGCTGGTCTTGCGAGGGATGCACACATTTCAAGTATGGATGATAAAAGCTCACTGTTGGCGGCTGCATTGTACCGGGGCCGGTTTCCCATCTCACCAACAGAAGTCCCTCTCCCACCAGTTGATGGTCTTTCTAAGAGCTGCCTCGTATATTTTCTTTGATTACTTTCTATGTGTCTTCTTCCATCCTGAGAGTGTATTTTCCAACTTTCCTCAGGAGGACGCTGAGCAGTTTAACGTGCTTTACCCCTCTGGTACCGGTCTCAACAATCACGGGGAAGAAGTTCCCTTCTGTGCTCCACTCTGACTCCTCAAAACGGCCCTCAGTTCTGTTCCTTTTGAGTATGTGTAAGTATTGTGGGCCAGATCTATCAACACAGACAATTCACCTTCAAGCCAAAATATTGTAGAGACATCTTGAGGCGAGAGAAAAGTTGCTTGGGAATAATTCCCTCAAAAGCAATTTCCCCTCTTGGACTTAATGTTTGAATCGAACAGCGTTGTGGAAAGATTAAAACATCGTGCCATCAATTTCAGTCAAGCGCAAGATGATTTTGCTTAAAAATTAAACAAGACCAAAAATAAAACCCTGGACTTTGCTGAGCAGGAAGTGAGTTTTGTAAAACAAAAGTTCATTCATGTGCAATTTACATGTGTACTAGTGCTTCGTTACTAAGGTTACAACCAGTTAGTCAAGTAAACTTGATAAACTGGTGAATTTGGCTCTCTGGTTTCAGTTCCCAAATTATGTCATCGTAAAATACAAAAGTCGAAGAATGCATGAGCCTCCAGATTAGGTCATGTGGGCGCAATCGAATGGTCAGGTTGCGCCCAAAAAGCAATGCGCTGCGGTACAATGTTGCTGGTAGCAGCCAGGAAAACCTCGCTCCCAGATCTACCCGGCTCGCAATGCCTCGTGAGGTCGAATGCGATCACGCGAGCCGCTGCAAAGTAAATCTCACCCATTGTGGCCGGGCTGGTTTTTGGCAAATCTGCATATTAGAGCGGGACAGCTTGTCTCAGTCTAATCTGCAGTTTCCCGAGACATCCGAGGCGTTGGGATCGAGGCCCTTCACCTCGGAGACCTCGGGCAAGCGCTGTTCAGTACTGGTCACCACAAACAGGGGCCAGACGGAATGGCACTCGTGGGGATCTCTGAGGGGGCTCGCCCCCCCCCCCCCCACCTCCCACCCCCGTGCATGGCCTTTGGGCAGGGTGGTACTCTGGCCCTGCTGGTGCCACCTGGGCACCCTGTCACTGCCAGTCTGGCACCCTGGCAGTGCCACCTGGGTGTCAGCTTGGCACTGCCAAGGTACCCAGGTGCACTGCCAGGGTACCTGCGGGGGGGGTGGGGTCCCCTCATAGTGAGTTGGGGTTTGGGGGTCGTGTTGGAGACTCCAGACATCGGGACGCCATTTCTCATTACACTGAGGAGTTCCAGCGAGCAGAGCTCTTTAAGTGCAGAAAACAGGGCTACGTGCGGACCCAGCCCACATGCCGTGTGCCGTTCGATAGCATTGTGTTTCTTGGTGCTGCCAGCACTGGGAAACACATGGATAAATGTGCTCGCTATGGCACTTGTTTCCCATTTAGTTCAATCGCTCCCTAAATATTTACCCAGTGATAATGACCAGGTTTCATGTATTCACCCAATATGAGATGCCCAGGGAGTGGAGCATGTGGGTGTTTAGATATGTGGGCCCTGCAATTCTGGTGGGTTTTCCCAATCTCCTTCTCTATCTTTGCTGGCTGGCGTCAATACCACTTTACCGCCAAATCGCGTTTCCCGATTTCTTCCACCGGGCAGGAGATACAGAAGTCTGAGAACACGCACGAACAGACTCAGAAACAGCTTCCTGCCCGCTGTCACCAGACTCCTAAATGACCCTCGTATTGACTGGCTGATTAATTCTACACCCCTGTATGCTTCACCCGATGCCGGTGTCTATATATTTACATTGTGGACCTTGTGTTGCCCTATTATGTATTTTCTTTTTTATTTACTTTTCATGTACTCAATGATCTGTTTGAGATGTTCGCAGAAAAATACTTTTCACTGTACCTCGGTACACGTGACAATAAACAAATCCAATCCAACCCAAGCCTGCAAGGCAGCCATCTTGCTGCGCACCCAGCGCCTGCGGGGGTGGTGCGGGGGTGGTGTTGGTGTGGGGGTGGTGCGGGGGTGGTGTGTGGGGGTGGTGCGGGGATGGTGCGAGGGTGGTGTGTGGGGGTGGTGTTGGTGTGGGGGTGGTATGGGGGTGGTGTGAGGTACGTGTGAGAGTGGTGCGAGGGTGATGTGGGGGTGGTGCGGGGGTGGTGCGGGGGTGGTGTTGGTGCGGGGGTGGTGCGGGGGTGGTGTTGGTGTGGGGGTGGTGCAGGGGTGGTGTTGGTGTGGGGGTGGTGTTGGTGTGGGGGTGGTGTTGGTGTGGGTGTGGTGCAGGGGTGGTGTTGGTGTGGGGGTGGTGTTGGTGCGAGGGTGGTGCGGGGGTGGTGTTGGTGTGGGGGTGGTGCGAGGGTGGTGTTGGTGCGGGGCTGGTGCGGGGGTGGTGTTGGTGCGGGGCTGGTGCGGGGGTGGTGTGTGGGGGTGGTGTTGGTGCGGGGCTGGTGCGGGGGTGGTGTTGGTGCGGGGCTGGTGCGGGGGTGGTGTTGGTGCGGGGCTGGTGCGGGGGTGGTGTGTGGGGGTGGTGTTGGTGCGGGGCTGGTGCGGGGGTGGTGTTGGTGTGGGGGTGGTGCGGGGGTGGTGTTGGTGCGGGGCTGGTGCGGGGGTGGTGTTGGTGCGGGGCTGGTGCGGGGGTGGTGTTGGTGCGGGGCTGGTGCGGGGGTGGTGTGTGGGGGTGGTGTTGGTGCGGGGCTGGTGCGGGGGTGGTGTGTGGGGGTGGTGTTGGTGCGGGTGTGGTGTTGGTGTGGGGGTGGTGCGGGGGTGGTGTTGGTGTGGGGGTGGTGCAGGGGTGGTGTTGGTGTGGGGGTGGTGTTGGTGTGGGGGTGGTGTTGGTGTGGGTGTGGTGCAGGGGTGGTGTTGGTGTGGGGGTGGTGTTGGTGCGAGGGTGGTGCGGGGGTGGTGTTGGTGCGGGGCTGGTGCGGGGGTGGTGTGTGGGGGTGGTGTTGGTGCGGGGCTGGTGCGGGGATGGTGTTGGTGCGGGGCTGGTGCGGGGGTGGTGTTGGTGCGGGGCTGGTGCGGGGGTGGTGTGTGGGGGTGGTGTTGGTGCGGGGCTGGTGCGGGGGTGGTGTTGGTGTGGGGGTGGTGCGGGGGTGGTGTTGGTGCGGGGCTGGTGCGGGGGTGGTGTTGGTGCGGGGCTGGTGCGGGGGTGGTGTTGGTGCGGGGCTGGTGCGGGGGTGGTGTGTGGGGGTGGTGTTGGTGCGGGGCTGGTGCGGGGGTGGTGTGTGGGGGTGGTGTTGGTGCGGGTGTGGTGTTGGTGTGGGGGTGGTGCGGGGGTGGTGTTGGTGTGGGGGTGGTGCAGGGGTGGTGTTGGTGTGGGGGTGGTGTTGGTGTGGGGGTGGTGTTGGTGTGGGTGTGGTGCAGGGGTGGTGTTGGTGTGGGGGTGGTGTTGGTGCGAGGGTGGTGCGGGGGTGGTGTTGGTGTGGGGGTGGTGCGAGGGTGGTGTTGGTGCGGGGCTGGTGCGGGGGTGGTGTTGGTGCGAGGGTGGTGTTGGTGCGGGGCTGGTGCGGGGGTGGTGTTGGTGCGGGGCTGGTGCGGGGGTGGTGTGTGGGGGTGGTGTTGGTGCGGGTGTGGTGTTGGTGTGGGGGTGGTGCGGGGGTGGTGTTGGTGCGGGGCTGGTGCGGGGGTGGTGTGGGTGCGGGTTGGTGCGGGTGTGGTGTTGGTGTGGGGGTGGTGCGGGGGTGGTGTTGGTGTGGGGGTGGTGCGGGGTTGGTGTGCGGGGGTGGTGTGTGGGGGTGGAGCGGTGGTGGTGTTGGTGCGGGGGTGGTGCGGGGGTGGTGTTGGTGCGGGGGTGGTGTTGGTGCGAGGGTGGTGCGGGGGTGGTGTGTGGGGGTGGTGTGTGGGGGTGGAGCGGTGGTGGTGTTGGTGAGGGGGTGGTGCGGGGGTGGTGTTGGTGCGGGGGTGGTGTTGGTGCGGGGGTGGTGCGGGGGTGGTGTGTGGGGGTGGAGCGGTGGTGGTGTTGGTGCGGGGGTGGTGCGAGGGTGGTGTTGGTGCGGGGGTGGTGCGGGGGTGGTGTTGGTGTGGGGCTGGTGCGGGGGTGGTGTTGGTGTGGGGGTGGTGTTGGTGCGGGGCTGGTGCGGGGGTGGTGTTGGTGCGGGGCTGGTGCGGGGGTGGTGTTGGTGTGGGGGTGGTGTTGGTGCGGGGCTGGTGCGGGGGTGGTGTTGGTGTGGGGGTGGTGTTGGTGCGGGGGTGGTGCGGGGGTGGTGCGGGGGTGGTGTTGGTGCGGGGCTGGTGCGGGGGTGGTGTTGGTGTGGGGCTGGTGCGGGGGTGGTGTTGGTGCGGGGCTGGTGCGGGGGTGGTGTTGGTGTGGGGGTGGTGTTGGTGCGGGGCTGGTGCGGGGGTGGTGTTGGTGTGGGGGTGGTGTTGGTGCGGGGCTGGTGTTGGTGTGGGGGTGGTATGGGGGTGGTGTTGGTGTGGGGGTGGTATGGGGGTGGTGTTGGTGTGGGGGTGGTATGGGGGTGGTGTTGGTGTGGGGGTGGTATGGGGGTGGTGCGGGGGTGGTGTTGGTGTGGGGCTGGTGCGGGGGTGGTGTTGGTGCGGGGGTGGTGTTGGTGTGGGGGTGGTATGGGGGTGGTGTTGGTGTGGGGGTGGTATGGGGGTGGTGTTGGTGTGGGGGTGGTGCGGGGGTGGTGTTGGTGTGGGGGTGGTATGGGGGTGGTGCGGGGGTGGTGTTGGTGTGGGGGTGGTGCGGGGGTGGTGTTGGTGTGGGGGTGGTGTTGGTGCGGGGCTGGTGCGGGGGTGGTGTTGGTGCGGGGGTGGTGCGGGGGTGGTGTTGGTGCGGGGGTGGTGCGGGGGTGGTGTTGGTGCGGGGGTGGTGTTGGTGCGAGGGTGGTGCGGGGGTGGTGTTGGTGTGGGGGTGGTGTTGGTGCGGGGGTGGTGCGGGGGTGGTGTTGGTGCGGGGGTGGTGTTGGTGTGGGGGTGGTGTTGGTGCGGGGCTGGTGCGGGGGTGGTGTTGGTGCGGGGGTGGTGTTGGTGTGGGGGTGGTGTTGGTGCGGGGGTGGTGTTGGTGCGGGGGTGGTGCGGGGGAGGTGTTGGTGTGGGGTGGTGCGGGGGTGGTGTTGGTGCAGGGGTGGTGTGGGGGTGGTGTTGGTGTGGGGGTGGTGTTGGTGCGAGGGTGGTGTTGGTGCGGGGGTGGTGTTGGTGTGGGGTGGTGCGGGGGTGGTGTTGGTGCGAGGGTGGTGTTGGTGCGGGGGTGGTGTTGGTGTGGGGTGGTGCGGGGGTGGTGTTGGTGCGAGGGTGGTGTTGGTGCGGGGGTGGTGTTGGTGTGGGGTGGTGCGGGGGTGGTGTTGGTGCAGGGGTGGTGTGGGGGTGGTGTTGGTGTGGGGGTGGTGTTGGTGCGAGGGTGGTGTTGGTGCGGGGGTGGTGTTGGTGCGGGGGTGGTGTTGGTGCGGGGGTGGTGTTGGTGTGGGGGTGGTGTTGGTGCGGGGGTGGTGTTGGTGCGGGGGTGGTGTTGGTGCGGGGGTGGTGTTGGTGCGGGGCTGGTGCGGGGGTGGTGTTGGTGCGAGGGTGGTGTTGGTGCGAGGGTGGTGCGGGGGTGGTGCGGGGGTGGTGTTGGTGCGAGGGTGGTGTTGGTGCAGGGGTGGTGCGGGGGTGGTGCGAGGGTGGTGTTGGTGCGGGGCTGGTGCGGGGGTGGTGTTGGTGCGAGGGTGGTGTTGGTGCGAGGGTGGTGTTGGTGCGAGGGTGGTGCGGGGGTGGTGCGAGGGTGGTGTTGGTGCGAGGGTGGTGTTGGTGCAGGGGTGGTGCGGGGGTGGTGTTGATGTGGGGGTGGTGCAGGGGTGGTGTTGGTGTGGGGGTGGTGCGGGGGTGGTGTTGGTGCGGGGGTGGTGTTGGTGCGGGGGTGGTGCGGGGGTGGTGTTGGTGCGGGGGTGGTGTTGGTGCGGGGGTGGTGCGGGGGTGGTGTTGGTGCGGGGGTGGTGTTGGTGCGGGGGTGGTGTTGGTGCGGGGGTGGTGCGGGGGTGGTGTTGGTGTGGGGGTGGTGCGGGGGTGGTGTTGGTGCGGGGGTGGTGTTGGTGTGGGGGTGGTGTTGGTGCAGGGGTGGTGCGGGGGTGGTGTTGATGTGGGGGTGGTGCGGGGGTGGTGTTGGTGTGGGGGTGGTGCGGGGGTGGTGTTGATGTGGGGGTGGTGCAGGGGTGGTGTTGGTGTGGGGGTGGTGCGGGGGTGGTGTTGGTGCGGGGGTGGTGTTGGTGTGGGGGTGGTGCGGGGGTGGTGTTGATGTGGGGGTGGTGCAGGGGTGGTGTTGGTGTGGGGGTGGTGCGGGGGTGGTGTTGGTGCGGGGGTGGTGTTGGTGTGGGGGTGGTGCGGGGGTGGTGTTGGTGCGGGGGTGGTGTTGGTGCGGGGGTGGTGTTGGTGCGGGGGTGGTGTTGGTGCGAGGGTGGTGTTGGTGTGGGGGTGGTGTTGGTGCGGGGGTGGTGTTGGTGTGGGGGTGGTGCAGGGGTGGTGTTGGTGTGGGGGTGGTGCGGGGGTGGTGTTGGTGTGGGGGTGGTGCGGGGGTGGTGTTGGTGCGGGGGTGGTGTTGATGTGGGGGTGGTGCAGGGGTGGTGTTGGTGTGGGGGTGGTGCGGGGGTGGTGTTGGTGCGGGGGTGGTGTTGGTGTGGGGGTGGTGCGGGGGTGGTGTTGGTGCGGGGCTGTTGTTGGTGTGGGGGTGGTGCGGGGGTGGTGTTGGTGCGGGGGTGGTGTGGGGGTGGTGTTGGTGTGGGGGTGGTGTTGGTGTGGGGGTGGTGCGGGGGTGGTGTTGGTGCGGGGGTGGTGTTGGTGCGGGGGTGGTGTTGGTGCGGGGGTGGTGCGGGGGTGGTGTTGGTGTGGGGGTGGTGTTGGTGCGGGGGTGGTGCGGGGGTGGTGTTGGTGCGGGGGTGGTGCGGGGGTGGTGTTGGTGCGGGGGTGGTGTTGGTGCGGGGGTGGTGTTGGTGCGGGGCTGGTGCGGGGGTGGTGTTGGTGCGGGGCTGGTGCGGGGGTGGTGTGTGGGGGTGGTGTTGGTGCGGGGCTGGTGCGGGGGTGGTGTTGGTGTGGGGGTGGTGCGGGGGTGGTGTTGGTGCGGGGCTGGTGCGGGGGTGGTGTTGGTGCGGGGCTGGTGCGGGGGTGGTGTTGGTGCGGGGCTGGTGCGGGGGTGGTGTGTGGGGGTGGTGTTGGTGCGGGGCTGGTGCGGGGGTGGTGTGTGGGGGTGGTGTTGGTGCGGGTGTGGTGTTGGTGTGGGGGTGGTGCGGGGGTGGTGTTGGTGTGGGGGTGGTGCAGGGGTGGTGTTGGTGTGGGGGTGGTGTTGGTGTGGGGGTGGTGTTGGTGTGGGTGTGGTGCAGGGGTGGTGTTGGTGTGGGGGTGGTGTTGGTGCGAGGGTGGTGCGGGGGTGGTGTTGGTGCGGGGCTGGTGCGGGGGTGGTGTGTGGGGGTGGTGTTGGTGCGGGGCTGGTGCGGGGGTGGTGTTGGTGCGGGGCTGGTGCGGGGGTGGTGTTGGTGCGGGGCTGGTGCGGGGGTGGTGTGTGGGGGTGGTGTTGGTGCGGGGCTGGTGCGGGGGTGGTGTTGGTGTGGGGGTGGTGCGGGGGTGGTGTTGGTGCGGGGCTGGTGCGGGGGTGGTGTTGGTGCGGGGCTGGTGCGGGGGTGGTGTTGGTGCGGGGCTGGTGCGGGGGTCGTGTGTGGGGGTGGTGTTGGTGCGGGGCTGGTGCGGGGGTGGTGTGTGGGGGTGGTGTTGGTGCGGGTGTGGTGTTGGTGTGGGGGTGGTGCGGGGGTGGTGTTGGTGTGGGGGTGGTGCAGGGGTGGTGTTGGTGTGGGGGTGGTGTTGGTGTGGGGGTGGTGTTGGTGTGGGTGTGGTGCAGGGGTGGTGTTGGTGTGGGGGTGGTGTTGGTGCGAGGGTGGTGCGGGGGTGGTGTTGGTGTGGGGGTGGTGCGAGGGTGGTGTTGGTGCGGGGCTGGTGCGGGGGTGGTGTTGGTGCGAGGGTGGTGTTGGTGCGGGGCTGGTGCGGGGGTGGTGTTGGTGCGGGGCTGGTGCGGGGGTGGTGTGTGGGGGTGGTGTTGGTGCGGGTGTGGTGTTGGTGTGGGGGTGGTGCGGGGGTGGTGTTGGTGCGGGGCTGGTGCGGGGGTGGTGTGGGTGCGGGTTGGTGCGGGTGTGGTGTTGGTGTGGGGGTGGTGCGGGGGTGGTGTTGGTGTGGGGGTGGTGCGGGGGTGGTGTGCGGGGGTGGTGTGTGGGGGTGGAGCGGTGGTGGTGTTGGTGCGGGGGTGGTGTTGGTGCGGGGGTGGTGTTGGTGCGAGGGTGGTGCGGGGGTGGTGTGTGGGGGTGGTGTGTGGGGGTGGAGCGGTGGTGGTGTTGGTGAGGGGGTGGTGCGGGGGTGGTGTTGGTGCGGGGGTGGTGTTGGTGCGGGGGTGGTGCGGGGGTGGTGTGTGGGGGTGGAGCGGTGGTGGTGTTGGTGCGGGGGTGGTGCGAGGGTGGTGTTGGTGCGGGGGTGGTGCGGGGGTGGTGCGGGGGTGGTGTTGGTGTGGGGCTGGTGCGGGGGTGGTGTTGGTGTGGGGGTGGTGTTGGTGCGGGGCTGGTGCGGGGGTGGTGTTGGTGCGCGGCTGGTGCGGGGGTGGTGTTGGTGTGGGGGTGGTGTTGGTGCGGGGCTGGTGCGGGGGTGGTGTTGGTGTGGGGGTGGTGTTGGTGCGGGGGTGGTGCGGGGGTGGTGCGGGGGTGGTGTTGGTGCGGGGCTGGTGCGGGGGTGGTGTTGGTGTGGGGCTGGTGCGGGGGTGGTGTTGGTGCGGGGCTGGTGCGGGGGTGGTGTTGGTGTGGGGGTGGTGTTGGTGCGGGGCTGGTGCGGGGGTGGTGTTGGTGTGGGGGTGGTGTTGGTGCGGGGCTGGTGTTGGTGTGGGGGTGGTATGGGGGTGGTGTTGGTGTGGGGGTGGTATGGGGGTGGTGTTGGTGTGGGGGTGGTATGGGGGTGGTGTTGGTATGGGGGTGGTGCGGGGGTGGTGTTGGTGTGGGGCTGGTGCGGGGGTGGTGTTGGTGCGGGGGTGGTGTTGGTGTGGGGGTGGTATGGGGGTGGTGTTGGTGTGGGGGTGGTATGGGGGTGGTGTTGGTGTGGGGGTGGTGCGGGGGTGGTGTTGGTGTGGGGGTGGTATGGGGGTGGTGCGGGGGTGGTGTTGGTGTGGGGGTGGTGCGGGGGTGGTGTTGGTGCGGGGGTGGTGTTGGTGCGGGGCTGGTGCGGGGGTGGTGTTGGTGCGGGGGTGGTGCGGGGGTGGTGTTGGTGCGGGGGTGGTGCGGGGGTGGTGTTGGTGCGGGGGTGGTGTTGGTGCGAGGGTGGTGCGGGGGTGGTGTTGGTGTGGGGGTGGTGTTGGTGCGGGGGTGGTGCGGGGGTGGTGTTGGTGCGGGGGTGGTGTTGGTGTGGGGGTGGTGTTGGTGCGGGGCTGGTGCGGGGGTGGTGTTGGTGCGGGGGTGGTGTTGGTGTGGGGGTGGTGTTGGTGCGGGGGTGGTGTTGGTGCGGGGGTGGTGCGGGGGTGGTGTTGGTGTGGGGTGGTGCGGGGGTGGTGTTGGTGCAGGGGTGGTGTGGGGGTGGTGTTGGTGTGGGGGTGGTGTTGGTGCGAGGGTGGTGTTGGTGCGGGGGTGGTGTTGGTGTGGGGTGGTGCGGGGGTGGTGTTGGTGCGAGGGTGGTGTTGGTGCGGGGGTGGTGTTGGTGTGGGGTGGTGCGGGGGTGGTGTTGGTGCGAGGGTGGTGTTGGTGCGGGGGTGGTGTTGGTGTGGGGTGGTGCGGGGGTGGTGTTGGTGCAGGGGTGGTGTGGGGGTGGTGTTGGTGTGGGGGTGGTGTTGGTGCGAGGGTGGTGTTGGTGCGGGGGTGGTGTTGGTGCGGGGGTGGTGTTGGTGCGGGGGTGGTGTTGGTGTGGGGGTGGTGTTGGTGCGGGGGTGGTGTTGGTGCGGGGGTGGTGTTGGTGCGGGGGTGGTGTTGGTGCGGGGCTGGTGCGGGGGTGGTGTTGGTGCGAGGGTGGTGTTGGTGCGAGGGTGGTGCGGGGGTGGTGCGGGGGTGGTGTTGGTGCGAGGGTGGTGTTGGTGCAGGGGTGGTGCGGGGGTGGTGCGAGGGTGGTGTTGGTGCGGGGCTGGTGCGGGGGTGGTGTTGGTGCGAGGGTGGTGTTGGTGCGAGGGTGGTGTTGGTGCGAGGGTGGTGCGGGGGTGGTGCGAGGGTGGTGTTGGTGCGAGGGTGGTGTTGGTGCGGGGGTGGTGTTGATGTGGGGGTGGTGCAGGGGTGGTGTTGGTGTGGGGGTGGTGCGGGGGTGGTGTTGGTGCGGGGGTGGTGTTGGTGCGGGGGTGGTGCGGGGGTGGTGTTGGTGCGGGGGTGGTGTTGGTGCGGGGGTGGTGCGGGGGTGGTGTTGGTGCGGGGGTGGTGTTGGTGCGGGGGTGGTGTTGGTGCGGGGGTGGTGCGGGGGTGGTGTTGGTGTGGGGGTGGTGCGGGGGTGGTGTTGGTGCGGGGGTGGTGTTGGTGTGGGGGTGGTGTTGGTGCAGGGGTGGTGCGGGGGTGGTGTTGATGTGGGGGTGGTGCGGGGGTGGTGTTGGTGTGGGGGTGGTGCGGGGGTGGTGTTGATGTGGGGGTGGTGCAGGGGTGGTGTTGGTGTGGGGGTGGTGCGGGGGTGGTGTTGGTGCGGGGGTGGTGTTGGTGTGGGGGTGGTGCGGGGGTGGTGTTGATGTGGGGGTGGTGCAGGGGTGGTGTTGGTGTGGGGGTGGTGCGGGGGTGGTGTTGGTGCGGGGGTGGTGTTGGTGCGGGGGTGGTGTTGGTGTGGGGGTGGTGCGGGGGTGGTGTTGGTGCGGGGGTGGTGTTGGTGCGGGGGTGGTGTTGGTGCGGGGGTGGTGTTGGTGCGAGGGTGGTGTTGGTGTGGGGGTGGTGTTGGTGCGGGGGTGGTGTTGGTGTGGTGTTGGTGTGGGGGTGGTGTTGGTGTGGGGGTGGTGCGGGGGTGGTGTTGGTGCGGGGGTGGTGCGGGGGTGGTGTTGGTGTGGGGGTGGTGTTGGTGCGGGGGTGGTGTTGGTGTGGGGGTGGTGCGGGGGTGGTGTTGGTGCGGGGGTGGTGTTGGTGCGGGGGTGGTGTTGGTGCGGGGGCTGGTGCGGGGGTGGTGTTGGTGTGGGGGTGGTGCGGGGGTGGTGTTGGTGCGGGGGTGGTGTGGGGGTGGTGTTGGTGTGGGGGTGGTGTTGGTGCGGGGCTGTTGTTGGTGTGGGGGTGGTGCGGGGGTGGTGTTGGTGCGGGGGTGGTGTGGGGGTGGTGTTGGTGTGGGGGTGGTGTTGGTGTGGGGGTGGTGTTGGTGTGGGGGTGGTGCGGGGGTGGTGTTGGTGCGGGGGTGGTGTTGGTGCGGGGGTGGTTTTGGTGCGGGGGTGGTGCGGGGGTGGTGTTGGTGTGGGGGTGGTGTTGGTGCGGGGGTGGTGCGGGGGTGGTGTTGGTGCGGGGGTGGTGCGGGGGTGGTGTTGGTGCGGGGGTGGTGTTGGTGCGGGGGTGGTGTTGGTGCGGGGGTGGTGTTGGTGTGGGGGTGGTGTGGGGGTGGTGTTGGTGCGGGGGTGGTGCGGGGGTGGTGGCGGGGGTGGTGCGGGGGTGGTGTTGGTGCGGGGGTGGTGCGGGGGTGGTGTTGGTGCGGGGGTGGTGTTGGTGCGGGGGTGGTGTTGGTGCGGGGGTGGTGTTGGTGTGGGGGTGGTGTGGGGGTGGTGTTGGTGCGGGGGTGGTGCGGGGGTGGTGTGGGGGTGGTGTTGGTGCGGGGGTGGTGTTGGTGCGGGGGTGGTGTTGGTGTGGGGGTGGTGTTGGTGCGGGGGTGGTGTTGGTGCGAGGGTGGTGTTGGTGTGGGGGTGGTGTTGGTGCGAGGGTGGTGTTGGTGTGGGGGTGGTGTTGGTGCGGGGGTGGTGCGGGGGTGGTGTTGGTGTGGGGGTGGTGCGGGGGTGGTGTTGGTGTGGGGGTGGTGCGGGGGTGGTGTTGGTGCGGGGGTGGTGTTGGTGTGGGGGTGGTGTTGGTGCGGGGGTGGTGTTGGTGTGGGGGTGGTGCGGGGGTGGTGTTGGTGCGGGGGTGGTGCGGGGGTGGTGTTGGTGCGGGGGTGGTGTTGGTGTGGGGGTGGTGTTGGTGTGGGGGTGGTGTTGGTGTGGGGGTGGTGTTGGTGCGGGGGTGGTGTTGGTGCGGGGGTGGTGTTGGTGCGGGGGTGGTGTTGGTGCGGGGGTGGTGTTGGTGTGGGGGTGGTGCGGGGGTGGTGTTGGTGCGGGGGTGGTGTTGGTGCGGGGGTGGTGTTGGTGCGGGGGTGGTGTTGGTGTGGGGGTGGTGCGGGGGTGGTGTTGGTGTGGGGGTGGTGTTGGTGCGGGGCTGGTGCGGGGGTGGTGTTGGTGCGGGGGTGGTGTTGGTGTGGGGGTGGTGTTGGTGCGGGGGTGGTGTTGGTGCGGGGGTGGTGTTGGTGCGGGGGTGGTGTTGGTGTGGGGGTGGTGTTGGTGCGGGGGTGGTGTTGGTGTGGGGGTGGTGTTGGTGCGGGGGTGGTGTTGGTGCGGGGGTGGTGTTGGTGCGAGGGTGGTGTTGGTGCGGGGGTGGTGTTGGTGTGGGGTGGTGCGGGGGTGGTGTTGGTGCGAGGGTGGTGTTGGTGCGGGGGTGGTGTTGGTGTGGGGTGGTGCGGGGGTGGTGTTGGTGCAGGGGTGGTGTGGGGGTGGTGTTGGTGTGGGGGTGGTGTTGGTGCGAGGGTGGTGTTGGTGCGGGGGTGGTGTTGGTGCGGGGGTGGTGTTGGTGCGGGGGTGGTGTTGGTGTGGGGGTGGTGTTGGTGCGGGGGTGGTGTTGGTGCGGGGGTGGTGTTGGTGCGGGGGTGGTGTTGGTGCGGGGCTGGTGCGGGGGTGGTGTTGGTGCGAGGGTGGTGTTGGTGCGAGGGTGGTGCGGGGGTGGTGCGGGGGTGGTGTTGGTGCGAGGGTGGTGTTGGTGCAGGGGTGGTGCGGGGGTGGTGCGAGGGTGGTGTTGGTGCGGGGCTGGTGCGGGGGTGGTGTTGGTGCGAGGGTGGTGTTGGTGCGAGGGTGGTGTTGGTGCGAGGGTGGTGCGGGGGTGGTGCGAGGGTGGTGTTGGTGCGAGGGTGGTGTTGGTGCAGGGGTGGTGCGGGGGTGGTGTTGATGTGGGGGTGGTGCAGGGGTGGTGTTGGTGTGGGGGTGGTGCGGGGGTGGTGTTGGTGCGGGGGTGGTGTTGGTGCGGGGGTGGTGCGGGGGTGGTGTTGGTGCGGGGGTGGTGTTGGTGCGGGGGTGGTGCGGGGGTGGTGTTGGTGCGGGGGTGGTGTTGGTGCGGGGGTGGTGTTGGTGCGGGGGTGGTGCGGGGGTGGTGTTGGTGTGGGGGTGGTGCGGGGGTGGTGTTGGTGCGGGGGTGGTGTTGGTGTGGGGGTGGTGTTGGTGCAGGGGTGGTGCGGGGGTGGTGTTGATGTGGGGGTGGTGCGGGGGTGGTGTTGGTGTGGGGGTGGTGCGGGGGTGGTGTTGATGTGGGGGTGGTGCAGGGGTGGTGTTGGTGTGGGGGTGGTGCGGGGGTGGTGTTGGTGCGGGGGTGGTGTTGGTGTGGGGGTGGTGCGGGGGTGGTGTTGATGTGGGGGTGGTGCAGGGGTGGTGTTGGTGTGGGGGTGGTGCGGGGGTGGTGTTGGTGCGGGGGTGGTGTTGGTGTGGGGGTGGTGCGGGGGTGGTGTTGGTGCGGGGGTGGTGTTGGTGCGGGGGTGGTGTTGGTGCGGGGGTGGTGTTGGTGCGAGGGTGGTGTTGGTGTGGGGGTGGTGTTGGTGCGGGGGTGGTGTTGGTGTGGTGTTGGTGTGGGGGTGGTGTTGGTGTGGGGGTGGTGCGGGGGTGGTGTTGGTGCGGGGGTGGTGCGGGGGTGGTGTTGGTGTGGGGGTGGTGTTGGTGCGGGGGTGGTGTTGGTGTGGGGGTGGTGCGGGGGTGGTGTTGGTGCGGGGGTGGTGTTGGTGCGGGGGTGGTGTTGGTGCGGGGCTGGTGCGGGGGTGGTGTTGGTGTGGGGGTGGTGCGGGGGTGGTGTTGGTGCGGGGGTGGTGTGGGGGTGGTGTTGGTGTGGGGGTGGTGTTGGTGCGGGGCTGTTGTTGGTGTGGGGGTGGTGCGGGGGTGGTGTTGGTGCGGGGGTGGTGTGGGGGTGGTGTTGGTGTGGGGGTGGTGTTGGTGTGGGGGTGGTGTTGGTGTGGGGGTGGTGCGGGGGTGGTGTTGGTGCGGGGGTGGTGTTGGTGCGGGGGTGGTTTTGGTGCGGGGGTGGTGCGGGGGTGGTGTTGGTGTGGGGGTGGTGTTGGTGCGGGGGTGGTGCGGGGGTGGTGTTGGTGCGGGGGTGGTGCGGGGGTGGTGTTGGTGCGGGGGTGGTGTTGGTGCGGGGGTGGTGTTGGTGCGGGGGTGGTGTTGGTGCGGGGGTGGTGTTGGTGTGGGGGTGGTGTGGGGGTGGTGTTGGTGCGGGGGTGGTGCGGGGGTGGTGTGGGGGTGGTGTTGGTGCGGGGGTGGTGTTGGTGCGGGGGTGGTGTTGGTGTGGGGGTGGTGTTGGTGCGGGGGTGGTGTTGGTGCGAGGGTGGTGTTGGTGTGGGGGTGGTGTTGGTGCGAGGGTGGTGTTGGTGTGGGGGTGGTGTTGGTGCGGGGGTGGTGCGGGGGTGGTGTTGGTGTGGGGGTGGTGCGGGGGTGGTGTTGGTGTGGGGGTGGTGCGGGGGTGGTGTTGGTGCGGGGGTGGTGTTGGTGTGGGGGTGGTGTTGGTGCGGGGGTGGTGTTGGTGTGGGGGTGGTGCGGGGGTGGTGTTGGTGCGGGGGTGGTGCGGGGGTGGTGTTGGTGCGGGGGTGGTGTTGGTGTGGGGGTGGTGTTGGTGTGGGGGTGGTGTTGGTGTGGGGGTGGTGTTGGTGCGGGGGTGGTGTTGGTGCGGGGGTGGTGTTGGTGCGGGGGTGGTGTTGGTGCGGGGGTGGTGTTGGTGTGGGGGTGGTGCGGGGGTGGTGTTGGTGCGGGGGTGGTGTTGGTGCGGGGGTGGTGTTGGTGCGGGGGTGGTGTTGGTGTGGGGGTGGTGCGGGGGTGGTGTTGGTGTGGGGGTGGTGTTGGTGCGGGGCTGGTGCGGGGGTGGTGTTGGTGCGGGGGTGGTGTTGGTGTGGGGGTGGTGTTGGTGCGGGGGTGGTGTTGGTGCGGGGGTGGTGTTGGTGCGGGGGTGGTGTTGGTGTGGGGGTGGTGTTGGTGCGGGGGTGGTGTTGGTGTGGGGGTGGTGTTGGTGCGGGGGTGGTGTTGGTGCGGGGGTGGTGTTGGTGCGGGGGTGGTGTTGGTGTGGGGGTGGTGTTGGTGTGGGGGTGGTGTTGGTGCGGGGGTGGTGTTGGTGCGAGGGTGGTGTTGGTGTGGGGGTGGTGTTGGTGTGGGGGTGGTGTTGGTGTGGGGGTGGTGTTGGTGTGGGGGTGGTGCGGGGGTGGTGTTGGTGCGGGGGTGGTGCGGGGGTGGTGTTGGTGTGGGGGTGGTGCGGGGGTGGTGTTGGTGCGGGGGTGGTGTTGGTGCGGGGGTGGTGCGGGGGTGGTGTTGGTGTGGGGCTGGTGCGGGGGTGGTGTTGGTGCGGGGGTGGTGCGGGGGTGGTGTTGGTGCGGGGGTGGTGTTGGTGTGGGGGTGGTGCGGGGGTGGTGTTGGTGCGGGGGTGGTGTTGGTGCGGGGGTGGTGTTGATGTGGGGGTGGTGTTGGTGTGGGGGTGGTGCGGGGGTGGTGTTGGTGCGGGGGTGGTGCGGGGGTGGTGTTGGTGCGGGGCTGGTGTTGGTGTGGGGGTGGTGCGGGGGTGGTGTTGGTGCGGGGGTGGTGTTGGTGCGGGGGTGGTGTTGATGTGGGGGTGGTGTTGGTGTGGGGGTGGTGCGGGGGTGGTGTTGGTGCGGGGGTGGTGTTGGTGTGGGGGTGGTGCGGGGGTGGTGTTGGTGCGGGGGTGGTGTTGGTGCGGGGGTGGTGTTGGTGCGGGGGTGGTGCGGGGGTGGTGTTGGTGCGGGGGTGGTGTTGGTGCGGGGGTGGTGTTGGTGCGGGGGTGGTGCGGGGGTGGTGTTGGTGCGGGGGTGGTGCGGGGGTGGTGTTGGTGCGGGGCTGGTGCGGGGGTGGTGTTGGTGTGGGGGTGGTGCGGGGGTGGTGTTGGTGCGGGGGGTGGTGTTGGTGTGGGGGTGGTGCGGGGGTGGTGTTGGTGCGGGGGTGGTGTTGGTGTGGGGGTGGTGCGGGGGTGGTGTTGGTGCGGGGGTGGTGTTGGTGCGGGGGTGGTGTTGGTGCGGGGGTGGTGTTGGTGTGGGGGTGGTGCGGGGGTGGTGCAGGGGTGGTGCGGGGGTGGTGCGGGGTTGGTGCGGGGGTGGTGCGGGGGTGGTGCGGGGGTGGTGTTGGTGCGGGGGTGGTGTTGGTGCAGGGGTGGTGTTGGTGTGGGGGTGGTGCAGGGGTGGTGTTGGTGTGGGGGTGGTGCGGGGGTGGTGTTGGTGCGGGGGTGGTGTTGGTGTGGGGGTGGTGCAGGGGTGGTGTTGGTGTGGGGGTGGTGTTGGTGCGGGGGTGGTGTTGGTGCGGGGGTGGTGTTGGTGCGGGGGTGGTGTTGGTGTGGGGGTGGTGCGGGGGTGGTGTTGGTGCGGGGGTGGTGCGGGGGTGGTGCGGGGGTGGTGTTGGTGCGGGGGTGGTGCGGGGGTGGTGTTGGTGTGGGGGTGGTGCAGGGGTGGTGTTGGTGTGGGGGTGGTGCGGGGGTGGTGTTGGTGTGGGGCTGGTGCGGGGGTGGTGTTGGTGTGGGGGTGGTGTTGGTGTGGGGGTGGTGTTGGTGTGGGGGTGGTGTTGGTGCGGGGGTGGTGTTGGTGTGGGGGTGGTGTTGGTGTGGGGGTGGTGCGGGGGTGGTGCGGGGGTGGTGTGAGGGTGGTGTTGATGTGGGGGTGGTGCGGGGGTGGTGTGTGGGGGTGGTGTTGGTGTGGGGGTGGTGCGGGGGTGGTGTTGGTGTGGGGGTGGTGCGGGGGTGGTGCAGGGGTGGTGTGAGGGTGGTGTTGGTGTGGGGGTGGTGCGGGGGTGGTGTGTGGGGGTGGTGTTGGTGTGGGGGTGGTGTGGGGGTGGTGCGGGGGTGGTGCAGGGGTGGTGTGGGGGTGGTGCAGGGGTGGTGTGAGGGTGGTGTTGGTGTGGGGGTGGTGCGGGGGTGGTGTGTGGGGGTGGTGTTGGTGTGGGGGTGGTGCGGGGTTGGTGTGGGGGTGGTGTTGGTGTGGGGGTGGTGTTGGTGTGGGGGTGGTGCAGGGGTGGTGCAGGGGTGGTGTGGGGGTGGTGTGTGGGGGTGGTGTTGGTGCGGGGTTGGTGCGGGGGGTGGTATTGGTGTGGGGGTGGTGCGGGGGTGGTGTTGGGGTGGTGTGTGGGGGTGGTGTGTGGGGGTGGTGTGTGGGGGTGGTGTGTGGGGGTGGTGTGTGGGGGTGGTGTTGGTGCGGGGGGTGGTGTGAGGGTGGTGTGAGGGTGGTGCGGGGTTGGTGTGAGGGTGGTGCGGGGGTGGTGCGGGGGTGGTGCGGGGGTGGTGCGGGGGTGGTGCGGGGTTGGTGCGGGGGTGGTGCGGGGGTGGTGCGGGGGTGGTGGGGGGATGGTGCGAGGGTGGTGTGGGGGTGGTGCGGGGGTGGTGCGGGGGTGGTGGGGGGATGGTGCGAGGGTGGTGCGGGGGTGGTGTGAGGGGGGTGCGGGGGTGGTGCGAGGGTGGTGCGGGGGTGGTGCGAGGGTGGTGCGGGGGTGGTGCGGGGGTGGTGCGGGGGTGGTGCGGGGGTGGTGGGGGGATGGTGCGAGGGTGGTGTGGGGGTGGTGTGAGGGGGGTGTTGGGGGTTGTGACACACATGCCACGACAACTCAATGGGGTCTCACTTCCTCGCCCAAGGCCGATCTCCACCCCGGCGATCGCCCTTTCCTCTGAGCCCGCTGCTCTGCCGCTGTGAGGGGCCGGGGTCTGGCGGTCCCCTTCAGTCTTCTCCTGGGGGTGGGCGGGGAGGGCACAGAAAACGCACAATGTTAGACAGTCCGACACATGAAGACCAGACGGTGGGTAGCTGTTAGCTTCAGTGGCCAGGGCACCCTGCTTTGTTGGCCAGTATAGGTGCAGGCTGGGGGTTCAGCTGCTCTCCGGGTGATGGGGGTGATGGCCGCCCTGAGGAGGTTGTGCAGTTTCTCCCGGCACTGCTGGCCAGTCCTGTTGTGTTGCTGATGGTGATTATAGCCTCTGCCACCTGCTCCCAGGCACGGTGAACAGCGGCGGCTGGCAGCCTCCTTCCCTGGCCGGGGTACAGGGTCACCCGCCTCTCCTCCACGGCGTCCAGGACGGTCCCAAGCTCGGCGTCCGTGAATCTCGGGGCTGCTCCCCTCACTGCCATCTTGTTGGCTGGGATGGTGTGTGTGGGGAGTGAAGTGTGTCTATGGGGCTACAGAGTGTCAATCGCAAATCTGGCACCGTTTCTCATTGGAATCGATTGTGCTGCACGGGGCGTCGGTGCTGGCTTCTTATCGGTCGCTGAATTGGACCAGGTGCGGCGCCAGTTTTGCTGTCGTAGAACTCCGCGAACCCTGCCCCGGCGTCAACATTTAGTCTCAGGAACGGACAACTCCGCCACAGGTTTTGGCACAATTAGGGGGAATGCATTTAATGGAATTAAGAATGCTGGAGATTCATCCCTAGTGCCGGTCAGCCGAGCTATCTGGAGGACAGGCTGCTTGCTGTCTTAATTTTAATACCACACCGGCCCCAGGGTGTGGGGAAGTTTAACATCAGCTTTTTCTAAAATGGAATTATTTCTGTAGTGGAGATGGAGGCCGGTATTTAATGGACGTGGTGGGGGTCTTGCCCGCATGGCTGCAGAGAGAGCCCCTTGCCGCCTGTTTTCATAGATTATAGATCATAGAATTTACAGTGCAGAAGGAGGCCATTCGGCCCAGCGAGTCTGCACCGGCTCTTGGAAAGAGCACCCTACCCAAGCCCACACCCTATCCCCATAACCCAGTAACCCCACCCAACACTGAGGGCAATTGTGGACACTAAGGGTAATTTATCATGGCCAGTCCACCTAACCTGCACATCTTTGGACTGTAGGAGGAAACCGGAGCACCCGGAGGAAGCCCACGCAGACACGGGGAGGATGTGCAGACTCCGCACAGACAGTGACCCAAGCCGGCAATCGAACCTGGGACCCTGGAGCTGTGAAGCAATTGTGCTAACCACTGTGCTACCGTGCTGCCCCTTTTTGGGGACAGCCCACCACGTTAAGTGCCAATCAGGGGCCAATCAGGGACTTTGGGGGGCAGAATTCCGATTCACTGAGTGCTGCCAGCCAATCAGCTCTCCATTGCTCGGCGACGCTCACGGCAAAGGTGGTGACAGCTGCAGGTACTGAACCCACTGGACTGGTATGGACCCGGATACGAGTGAGTGACTGCGGTAGGAGGGACGCTGGGTGGGGCTTGCAGTGGAGGGAGGGTTGCTGGCAGCAAGGACAGGGGTAGTGTTCAGCACATCCCTTGCTTCCCAATGCCAACATCCTCTTTCAGGCACTGAGTGCCTGACAACAAGGGGTCTCAATGGAAACCTCAAGTAAATATGCCAGGGTTTACTTTTCAGGCCTACTGCATGGTGAGTTCTGCGCCCACCTCCGGGTGGACAGCAGCAATGGTGGGGTGAAGGCATAAATTGCCCATCGAAGGGCCTCATTTAGCAATGGGAAGGTGGTGCGTTCCCCACATGCTACCAAACTCGCCACAGGGCAGGGCATTAAATCGCACTCACAAAATCCAGATCAGGTGAGCTTTCCTAATGATCGCACCCAGCAAAAGTCTGCCTGATCTTTTTGTTGTTGATGTTTCTTGACTAGTTTAATCAACGTGGCCCGAACATTCCGCAGGACTCCTCCTGACCTTCTGACTGAGGTCCGGCCTGAGATTGAGTGAACCGTCACATAAATGGCACATTTGTGTCGGGTTTTTTGTTTGTTCGTTGGGGAGCGGGGGGTGGAGGGAAGGGTCCTACGGGTCTCCCATCAAAGTTACAGCGGGAGATCAGGGAAACCCATGACATAACTTGAAGAGGTTTCACTGAAGAGCCAGTCAAATCCTCCCAAAATAAACCAAACATGAACCCAACATCACCCAAATAGAAAAGCAAAATGCTGCAGATGCTGAACATCTGAAATAAAAACAGAAAGTGTTGGAAAAGCTCAGCGGGTCTGGCAGCATCTGTATAGAGAGAAACAGAGTTATTGTTTCGAGCCCAATATGGTCCTTCTTTGGAACTACCCAAATATAGACTCACCACAACACAGTGAGCATCATTTTGGCTTTGGGCGATAATGACAAATGGGCACTATTAATTTAAGTGCCTCTTATATATCTCACCCAATGTATACAATTAGCTGATCTGATAGTGCCTAAAGTTATCCCTGTTGTTGTGTGCAGCATTTCCACGTGTTTACTGACACAAATTAATGCAAAGTTAGTGAAGTGCTTTAAGACATGGAACAATAAAACACGGAGTAATAAATTAAACATTTCAGTTTGAGACCCACTACCATGTTGAATATTGATTTAGCCGTCTGTGCGGCATTCTGTCTGCCTTCAGGAATCCCTGGCTGACTGCAGGAAAAGGAAGATGTTCTAACCCGTGCGGGTCTCACGGGTTGGGGATGATCCGCTACCCCGTGGAGCTTGCAGAATACCAGCCCCCCCCCGACAAGGTGGCGGGGAACCCTGAACACGGTTCATGAGCCTTTGTGTTAATAGAGTGGGCCAGTCTGGCACCGACTAGAGAAGACCCAGGGGCGAACTACTGGAGCTGCACGTAATAGTTAATGTGTTAAATAAAAGAAGTTTTGTTTTTCTTTACAACTCCGTGTAGACTCATTCATTGTCCCGTACAAAGACTTCGGGATGCCCCAGAGTGCTTTACGGTAAAGGAAGTACTTTTTGCCATGTAATGTCGAAAACGCGGCGGTCTGTGCACAGCAAGATTCCAAGAATGGCAATGTGGCAATGATCAAACAGTCTTGTTTTAGAGGCTTCAACTGATAGATAAGTATTGGCCAAGAGGGTGAATTCAACCAATAACCCACTACAGCCCTGTTACCTCCATATGTGGATGATCCCACGTGATCAAATTCGGATCGATCGCAGGAGACATTTGCTCCTGCTTTCCACTCTTCCGTATAACTGTGGGATCAAAGCCACCGCACAGCAACAAATGAAAGAGATAACAACACACAGTTACCTCCACCGAATCTAAATCTCTTCCTGATGCCCATTACAAGTTTCTTTTTCTGATCGCTGTAGGGTAGGTGACTCATCTAAATAATCCCCAAACTAAATAATCACAAAGACATTCTTATCTGCTTGATTCAAATTCCTTTCCCAGGGGTGTGGATTAAATGGAGCCAAACCCACTCTTCTGATCTAATGCCACTGTTGCGGCTTATTTTCCTTGTGTAGTGACTCACTGGTCAGAAATTCCAAATTAACTGTAAATAGGTTTTTCACGAGTAATGTTAAGGTTCTTCAGGATTGTAATGCCGATAGCTCCACATCAACTAGAAGAGCAGACTTTCTATCGTGGCTTTATGCAGCATTAAAAATTTGTCAAACTTGATCATTAGGACTATTGTTTTCAAAGTTTCACCCAGTTGGTGGGTCATCGATTATTGTCAGGGTAATGGAAAATCTGTCAGCCCGATGTTATCTCCCCATACCACACCACTTCTCCAATCGGCATGTCTCAAACCCACAGACAAAGAATATTCCTCCTCATTCCAATTGCCTGTTGTCACATCAGTTGCGCTGTGTAAAATACAAAGAAATTCAATATTAACTAGTTCCAGATTGTCAATACGTAATTGATGGGGATGAGGTTGGTCACATTCTTCTTCACAGTAACTTTCTCTGGTGCGGCTTGGAAAGGGTTTGAGGTAGAAGCTGGTCATTGTTAAGCATTGACTGGAAACAGGGGGGCGATTCTCAAAATGGAGAAGTGTTCACGCCGTCGTGAACGCCGTCGCGTTTCACAACATCGCGAAACGGGCACGGGGACGACCGATTCACGCCGCTCCAGCCTCCCTTCCCAGCGCCAAATGGGCGCCGCGCCAACCCGCACCTGCGCAGTTGGGAGGCGCCAATCTGCTCTGCACATGCGCGGGGGACTTCTTCAGCGCGCCGACCCTGACTCAACATGGCATCGGTGTTCAGGGGCCGGGGCGCAGGAAAGTAGGCCCGGGGGGGGGAGGCTGGCCTGCCGATTGGTGGGCCCCGAATGCGGGCCAGACCCCATCAGAAGCCCCCCCCCCCCCCCGCGGGGACGGATCCCCCTCCCCTCCCCCCCCCCCCCCCCCCCCCCCCCCACAGACCGTCCCCAACCCTTCGCGCAGAGTTCCCGTTGGCAGTGACCAGGGGTGAACGGCGTCGGTGGGACTCTGTCGTATCCGCGCGGCCGCTCGGCCAATCCGGGTCAGAGAATCGGCGGCCCCGCCGAATCCAGCAGCCCGCGGCCATCGCCGCATCAAACGCGCCGGCGCAAATAGTGCCGATTCTCCGCACCTTGGAGAATCGTGCGCCGGCGTCGGGGTGTCGTGGCGCGGCTGTGGCGATTCTCCGGCCCGGCGCGGGGCTCGGAGAATCGCCCCCAGGGGGTGGGGGGGGTGGGGTGCTGCGGGTGGGCTGGGTAAAATGACCATTTTCAAAGAAGGCCCAAAGCCCCAAGGACATCTGAAAAATGTTTGACATCAAATTATCCATCCGTAGAATCTCTGCAGTGGCGAAGGAGGCTATAGCACAGTGGATAACGCAGTTGCTTCACAGCTCCAGGGTCCCAGGTTCGATTCCCGGCTTGGATCACTGTCCATGTGGAGTTTGCACGTTCTCCCCGTGTCTGTGTGGGTTTCCTCCGGGTGCTCCGGTTTCCTCTCACAAGCCCCGGAAGATGTGCTGTTAGGTAATTTGGACATTCTAAATTCTCCCGCCGTGTACCCGAACAGGTGCCGGAATGTGGCGACTAGGGGCTTTTCACAGTAACTTCATTGCACTGTTAATGTAAGCTGGACTGTGGGAGGAAACCGGAGCACCCGGAGGAAACCCACGCAGACGCGGGGAGAATGTGCAGACTCCGCACAGACAGTGACCCAAGCCGGGTATCGAACCTGGGACCCTGGTGCTGGGAGACATCGGATCATTTTCAAGTATCTGGAGTGTTCACTGAAACAAGAATTAAGCCCCCCCCTTTTCATTGTGAATGAAGGGTTATAGCCTATTTAAGACCCATCGGATAAATTGGTTTGCCCTGAGTGGAACAGAATCTGCGGCAGCCACCAAAAAGATAAAGAAAGATATTATTTTTTGAATTAGAATGTGGAGCCAGAAGGAGCATGTGTTCCTCTCAATTCCGCAGTGCACCTGCCAGCTGCAGTTACTGCCCTCCTCCTCCTATCCTCCCCCCCACCCCCTTCCACCCCTGGCAACTGGGACACCTGCTGAGTAGCAAACAGGCCCAAAATTCAGTCTTATTAATGGTGAGCTGCCTGTGGAGGTGCGGCAGGATAACGTGGAATGCCTAGGTCAGGCCTCAGGCTTCTTGGATTGATCACAGGCTGCCCGCACATTGCCAAGTCTGGGTTTACAAACCAGCCCAGACTAATTTCCAACTTCATTGTCAAAATTGCCCAACTGATTAGTGTAGGTAGCCAGATCGCTAATGAAAATGCGAATCTCGTTATTGTCCATAATATTTAGCAATGTTTCTCCATCCCATCTTAGTTCAGTATGACCAACAAAGCAACAGACTGGATGTCCTCAGATCTATCCATGTAATAATTATTTATTCGGCTGTGGGGTCCGGTAGTGGGATGCAAGGTGGCAATAGGCAGGGTAGAAATTGGCATGGGACCTGAATGCGCCTGCTTCCATCTCTGGTCCCTTTCCGGGACCAAAGGCTATTGCATTTCCAGGTGGCAATGATGTAACACAACACTAGTCTTGCATTTCATAGAAGGAGACCATTTGGCCCATCGAGTCTGCACCGGCCCATGGAAAGAGCACCCTATCCAAGCCCATGCCTCGACCCTATCCTCATAAACCCACCTAACGTTTTGGACACTCGGGGCAATTTAGCATAGCCAATCCACCTAACCTGCACTTCTTTGGACAGTGGGAGGAAACCGGAGCACCCGGAGGAAACCTACGCAGATACGGCGAGAAGGTGCAATCTTCACACAGACAGTGACCGAAGGCGGGAATTGAACCTGGGACCCTGGAGCTGTGAGGCAGCAGTGCTAGCCAATGTGCCACCGTGCCGCCCTGTGCATGCCATTTTATGCTTGCACATGGCCCCTGGTGCCTGGTACTAGGACATCTCAAGGAAACCTGCGAGTCCCGAAAGTAATTCAAATGGTCGGGCATCCATAAGCAGGAATTCTTGCCCGCAAACTAACCCCATGCTGCACATGGCAGTACCGTATTTGATTCGGGCACCAGTAAATGACTTGCTTGCATCGGGTAATTCAATCCGAGAGAATTGTGCTTCCCATTAGTCAACAATGGGATGGTTTTGATGGCAAACGTGAAGATGTGTGTGAGTCAGATTATCCGTGACATGGACAATTGTCCCAGCCAACTCGCGGACAATATGAAGCTGGTCATTGTTAAGCATTGACTGGAAACAGGGGGGCGATTCTCAAAATGGAGAAGTGTTCACGCCGTCGTGAACGCCGTCGCGTTTCACAACATCGCGAAACGGGCACGGGGACGACCGATTCACGCCGCTCCAGCCTCCCTTCCCAGCGCCAAATGGGCGCCGCGCCAACCCGCACATGCGCAGTTGGGAGGCGCCAATCTGCTCTGCACATGCGCGGGGGACTTCTTCAGCGCGCCGACCCTGACTCAACATGGCATCGGTGTTCAGGGGCCGGGGCGCAGGAAAGTAGGCCCGGGGGGGGGAGGCTGGCCTGCCGATTGGTGGGCCCCGAATGCGGGCCAGACCCCATCAGAAGCCCCCCCCGCCCCCCGCGGGGACGGATCCCCCTCCCCTCCCCCCCCCCACAGACCGTCCCCAACCCTTCGCGCAGAGTTCCCGTTGGCAGTGACCAGGGGTGAACGGCGTCGGTGGGACTCTGTCGTATCCGCGCGGCCGCTCGGCCAATCCGGGTCAGAGAATCGGCGGCCCGCCGAATCCAGCAGCCCGCGGCCATCGCCGCATCAAACGCGCCGGCGCAAATAGTGCCGATTCTCCGCACCTTGGAGAATCGTGCGCCGGCGTCGGGGTGTCGTGGCGCGGCTGTGGCGATTCTCCGGCCCGGCGCGGGGCTCGGAGAATCGCCCCCAGGGGGTGGGGGGGTGGGGTGCTGCGGGTGGGCTGGGTAAAATGACCATTTTCAAAGAAGGCCCAAAGCCCCAAGGACATCTGAAAAATGTTTGACATCAAATTATCCATCCGTAGAATCTCTGCAGTGGCGAAGGAGGCTATAGCACAGTGGATAACGCAGTTGCTTCACAGCTCCAGGGTCCCAGGTTCGATTCCCGGCTTGGATCACTGTCCATGTGGAGTTTGCACGTTCTCCCCGTGTCTGTGTGGGTTTCCTCCGGGTGCTCCGGTTTCCTCTCACAAGCCCCGGAAGATGTGCTGTTAGGTAATTTGGACATTCTAAATTCTCCCGCCGTGTACCCGAACAGGTGCCGGAATGTGGCGACTAGGGGCTTTTCACAGTAACTTCATTGCACTGTTAATGTAAGCTGGACTGTGGGAGGAAACCGGAGCACCCGGAGGAAACCCACGCAGACGCGGGGAGAATGTGCAGACTCCGCACAGACAGTGACCCAAGCCGGGTATCGAACCTGGGACCCTGGTGCTGGGAGACATCGGATCATTTTCAAGTATCTGGAGTGTTCACTGAAACAAGAATTAAGCCCCCCCCTTTTCATTGTGAATGAAGGGTTATAGCCTATTTAAGACCCATCGGATAAATTGGTTTGCCCTGAGTGGAACAGAATCTGCGGCAGCCACCAAAAAGATAAAGAAAGATATTATTTTTTGAATTAGAATGTGGAGCCAGAAGGAGCATGTGTTCCTCTCAATTCCGCAGTGCACCTGCCAGCTGCAGTTACTGCCCTCCTCCTCCTATCCTCCCCCCCACCCCCTTCCACCCCTGGCAACTGGGACACCTGCTGAGTAGCAAACAGGCCCAAAATTCAGTCTTATTAATGGTGAGCTGCCTGTGGAGGTGCGGCAGGATAACGTGGAATGCCTAGGTCAGGCCTCAGGCTTCTTGGATTGATCACAGGCTGCCCGCACATTGCCAAGTCTGGGTTTACAAACCAGCCCAGACTAATTTCCAACTTCATTGTCAAAATTGCCCAACTGATTAGTGTAGGTAGCCAGATCGCTAATGAAAATGCGAATCTCGTTATTGTCCATAATATTTAGCAATGTTTCTCCATCCCATCTTAGTTCAGTATGACCAACAAAGCAACAGACTGGATGTCCTCAGATCTATCCATGTAATAATTATTTATTCGGCTGTGGGGTCCGGTAGTGGGATGCAAGGTGGCAATAGGCAGGGTAGAAATTGGCATGGGACCTGAATGCGCCTGCTTCCATCTCTGGTCCCTTTCCGGGACCAAAGGCTATTGCATTTCCAGGTGGCAATGATGTAACACAACACTAGTCTTGCATTTCATAGAAGGAGACCATTTGGCCCATCGAGTCTGCACCGGCCCATGGAAAGAGCACCCTATCCAAGCCCATGCCTCGACCCTATCCTCATAAACCCACCTAACGTTTTGGACACTCGGGGCAATTTAGCATAGCCAATCCACCTAACCTGCACTTCTTTGGACAGTGGGAGGAAACCGGAGCACCCGGAGGAAACCTACGCAGATACGGCGAGAAGGTGCAATCTTCACACAGACAGTGACCGAAGGCGGGAATTGAACCTGGGACCCTGGAGCTGTGAGGCAGCAGTGCTAGCCAATGTGCCACCGTGCCGCCCTGTGCATGCCATTTTATGCTTGCACATGGCCCCTGGTGCCTGGTACTAGGACATCTCAAGGAAACCTGCGAGTCCCGAAAGTAATTCAAATGGTCGGGCATCCATAAGCAGGAATTCTTGCCCGCAAACTAACCCCATGCTGCACATGGCAGTACCGTATTTGATTCGGGCACCAGTAAATGACTTGCTTGCATCGGGTAATTCAATCCGAGAGAATTGTGCTTCCCATTAGTCAACAATGGGATGGTTTTGATGGCAAACGTGAAGATGTGTGTGAGTCAGATTATCCGTGACATGGACAATTGTCCCAGCCAACTCGCGGACAATATGAAAGGCACAGGAGGTAAAACGTACAAAAAGAAGCTGCTAATTAAAAGGAAGGAGTGTTTTACCCTTCAACTATAGGGACCTGAGGCAGGATTAGCCCACCCGTGATAGCTGAGAGCAGTAATCCAAGTCTGAAAGTATTGGAAGCGTTGCAGGCTGGTAATGGCCGTTGCTGATGTTATTGTATGAGCATTTAACACCTTCATATCAAATTACCCTCATGCTACTTTACCCGAGGCATTGCCCATTAAAATAATGAAGGAAGGAATTTGATACGAGCATTTAAAGTTCATAGGATAACATAGTTGACTGTAATTTCTAGGATTTCTCTTCCCTGAGATTTTATCACCAATGCCTGGGGAAAGTCCAGGCTTGGGTGAACACGGCAGTACTCCCTGATGTCCCAGTCAAATATTAGATCTCAACTAACCTCGCTGAAACATCTGTTCGGGTTTTGTATGACATAATATTTTCAGCACAGTAACAGGCATTTGGTGCTTACGCCCAATACAAATCTCCTCCCAACTTGCTTCACCTCACTCCACAAACATTTCCTGAAATTCCTTTTCCCCTCATGTACGTTGCTGACAGCTGTGCCGCTGGCTGTGGGGGCCGGGGGGGGGAGTAGCCGGGGGGGGGGGGGGTTGGCTGTGGGGGCGGGGTGGATGGGCACGGAGCACCATTGCCTCGGCCTGCAATGCAGCTTCGCAGGCCGCTGACTGCCCACTGTTCACTTAATGCCACAGGTCGTATGGGTTACCCCCTAGGGCACCCCCCTAGGTGTCCTCTGGCCCCAGCTGCCCCATCAGCATGATGGGTGGACTCCAGCATAACCAGTGCCATCTTGTTGGCTGGGATGGTGTAGAATGGGGAGTGAAGTGTGTGTATGCGGCTGTAGCTTGTCAGCCTCCCGTGTGTCAATCACGGACCCGGTGAATCCTGCACCGTTTCTCATTGTGTACCATGTGGTGCTGGGGCTAGCTCCTCCGCAGTCGCTGAATTGGTCCAGGCGCCAGTTTTGCTGTCGTGGAAGTCCACGAACCCTGTCCCGGCGTCAGCACTTAGTCTCAGGAACGGAGAATCTCGCCCATGGTCTATTGAGCCAGGGTTCCATTCTGGGATCTTCCCGTCCAGTTAGAACATCAACTTCGAGAGTGACATTTTATGCTTCAGGAACTATCGCTGACGAAGTGGAAGCAAGGTTGGGGGTTGATGACTTCAGCTACCTATGAAGAAATCACGCAAGCTTTCGACTCTTATTTCACTGTTTGCTGAAGCTTAATAATTGAGAGGGCCAAACTTAACAGATGAAAATAGAAGTCAGACGAGAGCATGGATTTGTTTAACAACAATCTCTGCAAGCTGGCAGGGTACAGTGCTTGTGGAATTTTATAAGACAAGCCAATTCACGAGAGGATTGTTGTAAGGGCGTTAGACGAAGTATTATCAGATTCCTTATCGACAAAGGAGGATTTCATGCTGGCAACAGCAGTGCAGGTCATGAGAGAAATGGAAATTGGAAAGCAGAATCGAGTGTTTTTCACAGGGAAGGAGAGGTCAAATGGAGAAGATTGAGCAAGAGTGCCACAACTGTGGAAAAATAGGCCCCTTTAAAGCTGTTTATTGCTCAAAAACACTGAGAACCTGTGAAAATAGGGAGGAACTGTTAAAGCAGAGCCACATACAAGAAAGTGAAGAGCTACAAGAGCAGAAATGAACCTTCCCAGGAGGGTAAATGACACTGAAAACACGTTTTGGAGTGTTAAGCTTAAAGTGGATTGACACCCCTTAAAAGAAAAGTAGGCACAGGAGCTGGGGTTTCTGTTTTATGAGATGAAGTAAAATGGCTCAAACAGATGAATTTGTAACCCTCATTTATTAAAGGTGAGACTACACTAAGAGTGAAGGGCAGCCCTTGGTGAAGCTGAAATATATAAATCGAGAAATCTTCAATCATTTCTGTCATTCAAAATCAACTAAGCAGAAAGGCATGTCTAAAATGTAAGCAATAAGTTGCTGTTGATAATTACAGAGCTACATTCCAAAATTAATTTCCAAAATTACTTAAAGGGCTGGGAAAACTACCGCCCGACTATCACGCCACTCTACGTAGTGATGCTAAACCAATTTGCCTCTGCACACAGAGGTAAGCCTCTCACCCAATCCTGGACAAAGTGAAAGATTGAAGTAAAGAGGGTGCAGCAGCAAGAGGTTATCTCGCTGGTTACCGTGCCAACAAAATGGGGTTCAGGTATGGTTACAGTCCCAAAACCAAATTATTCTGAAGAATCTGGGGCGATATTCTCCCCTAACCGTACCGGCGCCGAGGAGTGGCGTGAACCACTCGGGAGTCGGGCCGCCCGGAAGGTGCGGAATCCTCAGAGCCAGGTCCCGCCAGTACGGACCTGGTTTCACTTACGCCGGCGGGACCTGCCAAAAACGTGCAGCCACTCGGTCCATCGCGGGACGGACAATCACCGGGGGGGGGGGCGCTGCCAACGGGCCCCGACCGGCGCAATTCCCGCCCCCGCAATACCGGCGCTGGAGAATCCGGCAGCCGCCCCCCGCCGATTCTCCAGCTCGGCAGGGGTCGGAGAATCCCGCCCCAATGGATTTAACTCGACAAGACAAAACAATGGGATGTGAGATCCACTCGCTGCCTGAGTGGACAAGACCCTAGTAAAACCAGACAAGAGCATTTTATTTACCAAGCTGGTTGTGAACAGTGGATTTTTACAATTGCCTTTAGACACTAGTGTAGGGTGAGATTCTCCGACCCCCCGCCGGGTCGGAGAATTCGCCGGGGGCTGGCATGAATCCTGCCCCCGCCGGTTGCCGAATTCTCCGGCACCGGAGATTCGGTGAGGGCAGGGATCATGATGCGCCGGTTGGCGGGCCCCCCCCCCCCCCCCCCCCCCCCCCCCCCCCCCCCCCCCCCGGCGATTCTCCGGCCCGGATGGGCCGAAGTCCCGCTGCTAGAATGTCTGTCTCGCTGGCGTGGATTAAACCACCTCTCTTACCAGCGGGACAAGGCGGCGCGGGCGGGCTCCGGGGTCCTGGGGGGGGGGCATGGGGCGATCTGGCCCTGGGGGGTGCCCCCACGGTGGCCTGGCCCGCGATCGGGGCCCACCGATCCGCGGGCGGGCCTGTGCCATGGGGGCACTCTTTTCCTTCCGCCTTCGTCACGGTCTCCACCATGGCGGAGGCGGAAGAGACCCCCTCCACTGCGCATGCGCGGGGATGCCGTGAGCGGCCGCTGACGCTCCTGCGCATGCGCCGCCCGGCAATGTCATTTCCGCGCCAGCTGGCGGGGCACCAAAGGCCTTTCCCGCCAGCTGGCGGGGCGGAAATCAGTTCGGCGCGGGCCTAGCCCCTCAAGGTTAGGGCTCGGCCGCTCAAGGTGCGGAGGATTCTGCACCTTTGGGGCAGCGCGATGCCGGACTGATTTGCGCCGTTTTTGGCGCCGGTCGGCGGACATCGCGCCGATTATGGAGAATTTCGCCCTAGTTTGCTGACATTTCTAACCCCCTTCAATTGTTATTATTTCAATGGATTGCCCTCTGGAATCACATCTGCTGCAGAGAATGATGCCCAACACTTTGGAAGGTATGGAAGGAGTAATCTGATTCATGGATGATTGTAGGGTCAGTGCAGTCCTGAAATCCTGATGTAAGCTCAACACCGAATGACAAACGTGAGTTTGCCAAATCCATGATGAAGCTTGGGACAGTAAAAGCCACTAGAATCACAGCTGATCTACAAAAAATGTTCTAAGGTTATTTCCGCAACCCAGGAACATAATGGAGTGTCAAAGATTCCTAGGGATGGTCAACCAAGTAAGCAAGTTCCTGCCAAATTTAGCAGAGGTCAACAAGCCCTTGGAACAGCTGTTGAGACAAGGTAAATGGTGATTCTGGAATGTGGAGCAGCAAAATTCTTTTAAAAGAATAAAACGGCTTTTAATCTCTTCTGAAATCTTGGCACATTACGAACTATACCAACGATAAGGTTAACGTGCAGGTTCAGTCGGCAGTAAGGAAGGCAAATGGAATGTTAGCATTCATGTCGAGAGGGCTGTACTCCTGAGGCTGTATAAGGCTCTGGTCAGACCCCATTTGGAGTATTGTGAGCAGTTTTGTGCCCCGTTTCTAAGGAAGCATGTGCTGGCCTTGGAAAGGGTCCAGAGGAGGTTCACAAGAATGATCCCGGGAATGAAGAGCTTGTGGTATGAGGAACAGTTGAGGTCTCTGGGTCTGTACTTGTTGGAGTTTAGAAGGATGAGGAGGGATTTTATTGAAACTTAAGGATACTGCGAGGCCTGGATAGAGTGGACGTGGAGAGGATGTTTCCACTTGTAGGAAAAACTAGAACCAGAGGGCACAATCTCAGACTAAAGGGACAATCCTTTAAAACAGAGATGAGGAGGAATTTCTTCAGCCAGAGGGTAGTGAATCTGTGGAACTCTTTGCCACAGAAGACTGTGGAGACCAAATCACCGAGTGTCTTTAAGACAGAGATAGATAGGTTCTTGATTAATAAGGGGATCAAGGGTTATGGGGAGAAGGCAGGAGAATGGGGATGAGAAAAATATCAGCCATGATTGAATGGCAGAGCGGATTCGATGGGCCGAGTGGCCTAATTCTGCTTCTATGTCTTATGTCTTGAGATCTTATTGTCGGGTTGGATGCACCATTTATTGGTCTGGGGGCAGTGCAGAAAGGCAGTAAAGCCAGCGAGCAGTCCACTATGTCTCTAGTTCACTGCCAGAAATGGAATAATAATTGCCATAATCGAAGAAAGAGGCTTTGGCAGCAATGTGGATGTGTGAAAAAATTTCAAACTATGTTATGGGATTGCATTTCAAAATCGAAACAGATTACAAAACCGCTAAGTTTTCCTTCTGAACACTAAAGAAATTGGGACATGCTGCCCAGACTCCAGTGGTTCAGATGAATATCTATGAGATGCAAAGCTGCCAGAGAATATGTACAAGACAAATATCAAACAACAGCGGGCAAACTATCCCGAATACCGCCAGAAGAAACTGGAAAAAAGTGGTGTAGACTTCATCGAGGAGATTGAAGCACGTACATCCTTACCCACTTGGATCTTACCAACCACAGCAAGAAAGTTGCTGCAAATAAAGCAAAACAAGGAATGGGATGAAGAATGCCTTTATATCCGAGTATGTTGTCTGGGAGGATGACCAGACTATATCGCCAGTAATCTGATACTACAACGGTACATTAAACTCTGCGAGCACTTCACTGTCATTGACGACTGACTAGTCCAAAGATGTGTAGGTTAGGTGGATTGACCATTCTAAGTTGTCCCTTAGTGTCCAAAACGTTAGGTTGGGTTTCCGGTTAACGGGATGGGAGTATGGGCCAAGATAGGGTGTACTTTCGGAGGGTCGGTGCAGACTCGATGGGCCGAATGGCCTCCTTCTGCACTGGGTGATTCTATGATCCTATGATATGGCACATTAGTCAGAGCGAGTGCCCTTCAGTTTGATATTCTTCAGGGAACTTAAGGAACTACAAAGTGTTGTACGAGGGCAACAGTAGTAGGGCCTGACAATGGACGTAACTCACAAATGATAAATTCTAAAATTTCTCAAACGAATAATGGCTTCATTCATGTAACCCGTGCACCCCGCTATCCTCAAGTAAATGGAGGAGTTGAAAGAGGGGTACCAATTACTGAGGAATTATTTGAGAAAAGCAAAGACTTTAACCTGGCTTTTCAGAGTTATAGAATGGTTTCTCACCATCAGAATTACTAATGGGTAGCGATTGAGAACACAGTTTCCATCCCTGACACAAAAAGTCGACTGAACTAATCCATCAGGGATTGAGTTCCACATTCTCACCATTCTTTGGGAAACAATGTTCTTTCTGAATTTCCTGTTGGATTTATTGGCCACTATCTTATGTTTATGATAGAATTAAGATGGTCTGAGTTTGGGTTGAAAGTATTAGCAAATACCAGCTTTGGGGGAGAAGGTGACGTGGTGGTAATAGCACTGAAGCAGCAATCCAGAGACCCAGGCTAATGTTCTGGGGGACACGGATTCCCATCACGACAAATTCAATTAATAATCAGGAATTGAAAAGTCAACCTCAGTAATGGTAATCATGAAAACATTGTCAATTATTGCAAATTCCCGTTTGGTTCACTCATACCCTTTAAGGAAGGGAGATTTGGCCTTCTTGCCTGGTATGACCTACACGTTGTCATGGTATCCATATTAACATATCATGGTGCAATCACACACACACTGATGGACAGGTAGACGGACCAATCAACACACACGCAACATCGCAGCCAATCACCAGTGAGAGCACACGCACTATAAAAACAGGGAACACCACAGTTCCCGCTCATTCCAGCAGGAGATAGCTCAGAGCACAGAGCCCACAGCGTGCCACTCAGACATACACCATGTGCTGAGTGCCCCTCTAAGATAGTGCTAGGGCTGGGTCCACAGGTCAACTGGTGAAGTACGAACCACAGCCAGAAGTTAACAGTTGTTATTGTACAGAATAATAAAACAGAATTGTACCATCTACAACCGTGTTGGTTCGTTTGTGTATCGGAACACCCAACACGACACACGTGAGTTTAAAAAATCTTGTAATTGTTTACATTGCCAAATATCTAGGCAATGCGCTGAATTTATGCGGGAATGTTGATGGGAAAATGGTGTTGGAAAAAATAATTTGTTGGGGTACAGGAAAATGCTGACACTGTCTCACTAAACCAGAGCTACAGCCGGGCACCATACAATGATGATCGATGAATGATTATATCATAGAAGATAGAACATACAGTGCAGAAGGAGGCCATTCGGCCCATCCAGTCTGCACCGACCACCTAAACCCTCACTTCAACCCAGCAGGGAATCGAACCTGGGACCCTGGCGCTGTGAAGCCACAGTGCTGGGGCAGCATGGTAGCACAAGTGGATAGCACTGTTGCTTCACAGCGCCAGGGCCCCAGGTTCGATTCCCCGCCTGGTCACTGTCTGCGCGGAGTCTGCACGTTCTCCCCGTGTGTGCGTGGGTTCCCTCCGGGTGCTCCGGTTTCCTCCCACAGTCCAAAGACGTGCAGGTTAGGTGGATTGACCATGATAAATTGCCCTTAGTGACCAAAAAGGTTAGGAGGGGTTACTGGGTTACGGGGATAGGGTGGAAGTGAGGGCTTAAGTGGATCGGTGCAGACTCGATGGGCTGAATGGCCTCCTTCTGCACTGTATGTTCTATGTTCTATATTAACCACTATGCTACCGTGCTGCCCATTGCACCATTCTTACTGAAAACAGGGCTGTGTGCAAACAGCTCTTGGGTTTCCAAATTGGACATAATTTTGGAATGCATTTGTGACCTTTAGCTTATAATATAAATTTTAAAGGCACTCAACTCAGAAGAGGTTGTACTTAGCAACACAGTGGGAAACCTTCCCTCCTTGGAGAATGATTACCTAATCTGGCAACAGCAGGCTGGAAGCTTATTTGAATTTATAAATCTGCATCATGATGTATTACATACATCAGTTCCAGCAGTTAACTGGCACTGATGGTAATAGTGATTAAATGATTCTATCCCCCAAAAAATCATTTAAAATCTGCCAATTTTCTCCACGGTCAAATGCAGCACCTGGAATTCCCATAGCGTGAGGCCGGATGTTAAGGTCCGACAATAGTATAAAAATGGAGTAGAGATTTTGCTTTTCAACATCATCGTCTGCAATGATCATTTGCTTTTAATGAGCGACCTGTCCTTGCCAAACCCATTAGTGTTTGCTCTTGTGTTGGGCTGGTTCCAGAGATCAGATCGGCGATGCAATTTGCAGACACGGCTTTGAAATGAGGTTTGGGCAATTTTGAACCATCAAGTGGGCGCAGGACTTGTGCATCTGAGTACGGGACGGGGGAGTGAGTCAAGGACAGCGGGATGGGGAGATGGGTGGAAGACAGAGGAAGATGGGGTGGGTGTTAGAAAGCAGAATGAGAAGTGGGTGGAAGACGGGGTATGGGGGTTGGGTGGAAGACAACTGGATTTGTGAAGTTCTCGGAACGGAAACAATTATATATTCAGGCAGAGACATTTGGAATTCGAGCTGCACGTGTTGTTAAATATCGATCCTTCATTATTCTTTCCCAGCAGATTTCTTTCACTGATACATATTTGCATGGTAACTTCAAGTGGACAAATGGAAAATGGAGTTTTCAATATCCGAAAGGATGGGGTTGGTGAGAGGGGAACAGTGGGAAAGGATGGGAATGTTGGCAGTGGGAACAGTGGGATAGGATGGGGATGTTGGCAGTGGGAACAGTGGGATAGGATGGGGATGTTGGCAGTGGGAACAGTGGGATAGGATGGGGATGTTGGCAGTGGGAACAGTGGGATAGGATGGGAATGTTGGCAGTGGGAACAGTAGGATAGGATGGGGATGTTGGCAGTGGGAACAGTGGGATAGGATGGGAATGTTGGCAGTGGGAACAGTTGGATAGGATGGGGGTGTTGGCAGTGGGATAGGATGGGGATGTTGGCAGTGGGAACAGTGGGATAGGATGGGGATGTTGGCAGTGGGAACAGTGGGATAGGATGGGGATGTTGGCAGTGGGAACAGTGGGATAGAATGGGGATGTTGGCAGTGGGAACAGTGGAATAGGATGGGAATGTTGGCAGTGGGAACAGTGGGATAGGATGGGGGTGTTGGCAGTGGGAACAGAGGGATAGGATGGGGGTGTTGGCAGTGGGAACAGTGGGATAGGATGGGAATGTTGGCAGTGGGAGCAGTGGGATAGGATGGGAATGTTGGCAGTGGGAACAGTGGGTAGGATGGGAATGTTGGCAGTGGGAACAGTGGGATAGAATGGGAATGTTGGCAGTGGGAACAGTGGGATAGGATGGGGATGTTGGCAGTGGGAACAGTGGGTAGGATGTGAATGTTGGCAGTGGGAACAGTGGGATATGATGGGGATGTTGGCAGTGGGAACAGTGGGATAGAATGGGAATGTTGGCAGTGGGAACAGTGGGATAGGATGGGGATTTTGGCAGTGGGAACAGTGGGATAGAATGGGGATGTTGGCAGTGGGAACAGTGGGATAGAATGGGGATGTTGGCAGTGGGAACAGTGGGATAGGATGGGAATGTTGGCAGTGGGAACAGTGGGATAGGATGGGGGTGTTGGCAGTGGGAACACTGGGATAGGATGGGGGTGTTGGCAGTGGGAACAGTGGGATAGGATGGGAATGTTGGCAGTGGGAACAGTGGGATAGGATGGGGGTGTTGGCAGTGGGAACAGTGGGATAGGATGGGAATGTTGGCAGTGGGAACAGTGGGATAGGATGTGGGTGTCGGCAGTGGGAACAGTGGGATAGGATGGGGGTGTTGGCAGTGGGAACAGTGGGATAGAATGGGAATGTTGGCAGTGGGAACAGTGGGATAGGATGGGGATGTTGGCAGTGGGAACAGTGGGATAGAATGGGAATGTTGGCAGTGGGAACAGTGGGATAGGATGGGGATTTTGGCAGTGGGAACAGTGGGATAGAATGGGGATGTTGGCAGTGGGAACAGTGGGATAGGGTGGGGGTGTTGGCTGTGGGAACAGTGGGATAGGATGGGAATGTTGGCAGTGGGAACAGTGGGATAGGATGGGGATTTTGGCAGTGGGAACAGTGGGATAGAATGGGAATGTTGGCAGTGGGAACAGTGGGATAGGATGTGGATTTTGGCAGTGGGAACAGTGGGATAGGATGGGGGTGTTGGCAGTGGGAACAGTGGGATAGAATGGGGATGTTGGCAGTGGGAACAGTGGGATAGGATGGGGGTGTTGGCTGTGGGAACAGTGGGAAAGAATGGGAATGTTGGCAGTGGGAACAGTGGGATAGGATGGGGGTGTTGGCTGTGGGAACAGTGGGATAGGATGTGGGTGTCGGCAGTGGGAACAGTGGGAAAGAATGGGAATGTTGGCAGTGGGAACAGTGGGATAGGATGGGGGTGTTGGCTGTGGGAACAGTGGGATAGGATGTGGGTGTCGGCAGTGGGAACAGTGGGAAAGAATGGGAATGTTGGCAGTGGGAACAGTGGGATAGGATGGGGGTGTTGGCTGTGGGAACAGTGGGATAGGATGTGGGTGTCGGCAGTGGGAACAGTGGGAAAGAATGGGAATGTTGGCAGTGGGAACAGTGGGATAGCATGGGGGTGTTGGCAATGGGAACAGTGGGATAGGATGGGAATGTTGGCAGTGGGAGCAGTGGGATAGGATGGGAATGTTGGCAGTGGGAACAGTGGGATAGGATGGGAATGTTGGCAGTGGGAACAGTGGGATAGGATGGGGATTTTGGCAGTGGGAACAGTGGGATAGAATGGGGATGTTGGCAGTGGGAACAGTGGGATAGGATGGGGATGTTGGCAGTGGGTACAGTGGGATAGGATGGGGATGTTGGCAGTGGGAGCAGTGGGATAGGATGGGAATGTTGGCAGTGGGAACAGTGGGATAGGATGGGGATTTTGGCAGTGGGAACAGTGGGATAGAATGGGGATGTTGGCAGTGCGAACAGTGGGATAGGATGGGGGTGTTGGCAGTGGGAACAGTGGGATAGGATGGGGATGTTGGCAGTGGGAACAGTGGGATAGGATGGGAACGTTGGCAGTGGAAACAGTGGGATAGGATGGGAATGTTGGCAGTGGGAACAGTGGGATAGGATGGGAATGTTGGCTGTGGGAACAGTGGGATAGGATGGGAATGTTGGCTGTGGGAACAGTGGGATAGGATGGGAATGTTGGCAGTGGGAACAGTGGGATAGGATGGGAATGTTGGCAGTGGGAACAGTGGGATAGGATGGGAATGTTGGCAGTGGGAACAGTGGGATAGGATGGGAATGTTGGCAGTGGGATCAGTGGGATAGCATGGGGGTGTTGGCAGTGGGAACAGTGGGATAGGATGGGAATGTTGGCAGTGGGAACAGTGGGATAGGATGGGAATGTTGGCAGTGGGAACAGTTGGATAGGATGGGAATGTTGGCTGTGGGAACAGTGAGATAGGATGGGAATGTTGGCAGTGGGAACAGTGGGATAGCATGGGGGTGTTGGCAGTGGGAACAGTGGGATAGGATGGGAATGTTGGCAGTGGGAACAGTGGGATAGAATGGGAATGTTGGCTGTGGGAACAGTGGGATAGGATGGGGGTGTTGGCAATGGGAACAGTGGGATAGGATGGGAATGTTGGCAGTGGGGGCAGTGGGATAGGATGGGAATGTTGGCAGTGGAAACAGTGGGATAGCATGGGGGTGTTGGCAGTGGGAACAGTGGGATAGGATGGGAATGTTGGTTGTGGGAACAGTGGGGTAGGATGGGAATGTTGGCTGTGGGAACAGTGGGATAGGATGGGGGTGTTGGCAGTGGGAACAGTGCGATCAGATGGGAATGTTGGCAGTGGGGGCAGTGGGATAGGATGGGAATGTTGGCAGTGGAAACAGTGGGATAGCATGGGGGTGTTGGCAGTGGGAACAGTGGGATAGGATGGGAATGTTGGCTGTGGGAACAGTGGGATAGGATGGGAATGTTGGCAGTGGGAACAGTGGGATAGGATGGGGGTGTTGGCAGTGGGAACAGTGGGATAGGATGGGAATGTTGGCTGTGGGAACAGTGGGATATGATGTGGGTGTTGGCAATGGGAACAGTGGGATAGGATGGGAATGTTGGCAGTGGGAACAGTGGGGTAGGATGGGAATGTTGGCTGTGGGAACAGTGGGATAGGATGGGAATGTTGGCTGTGGGAACAGTGGGATAGGATGGGAATGTTGGCTGTGGGAACAGTGGGATAGGATGGGGGTGTTGGCAATGGGAACAGTGGGATAGGATGGGAATATTGGCAGTGGGAACAGTGGGATAGGATGGGGATATTGGCTGTGGGAACAGTGGGATAGGATGAGAATGTTGGCTGTGGGAACAGTGGGATAGGATGGGAATGTTGGCTGTGGGATCAGTGGGATAGGATGAGAATGTTGGCTGTGGGAACAGTGGGATAGGATGGGAATGTTGGCTGTGGGAACAGTGGAATAGGATGGGAATGTTGGCTGTGGGAACAGTGGGATAGGATGGGGGTGTTGGCAGTGTGAACAGTGGGATAGGATGGGAATGTTGGCAGTGGGAACAGTGGGGTAGGATGGGAATGTTGGCTGTGGGAACAGTGGGATAGGATGGGAATGTTGGCAGTGGGAACAGTGGGGTAGGGTGGGAATGTTGGCTGTGGGAACAGAGGGATAGTATGGGAATTTTGGCAGTGGGAACAGTGGGAAAGGATGGGAATGTTGGCTGTTGGAACAGTGGGATAGGATGGGAATGTTGGCAGTGTGAACAGTGGGATAGGATGGGAATGTTGGCAGTGTGAACAGTGGGATAGGATGGGAATGTTGGCAGTGTGAACAGTGGGATAGGATGGGAATGTTGGCAGTGGGAACAGTGGGATAGGATGGGAATGTTGGCAGTGTGATGTGATACAAGGTGTTGAGTGCAGCATTGGGTGATTATGTAAGACAGCAGGACGGGATGGCAGATTTGATTCTGGGTGGGTGGGTGGTGGCAGGGGGCGGGGGGGGGGGGGGGGGGGTGGGTGCATGCGATCATGGTTGGCGGAAGGTAGCAGCTTTAGGAGTGCTGTGGAGCTGGGGCTATCAAGGGAACTTTCTCCACATGTCAAAATTCCAAATCATCCTGGCGAGTAATAGCAATTTCCAAACCCTGCAAAGAATGGCAAATACAATGCAGCCAAAATGTTCAACTCGGCCCTTGAAGTGTGAGTGTCCACTAATATTTCCACTGTTCTTCCTTTTGATGCTAACATATGACTTCTTATACCTGATCTCTCACTTCTCCTAGGTATTACTGCAATGCCACAAGAGCATATAGTGAGTGACTGACTGCAGCAGTCAGGGGGAAGGCTGTGGAAACTGAAGCGGCTACTATCCTACAACGGCTAAATTCAGAGGTGGACCAGCTGAAACCATGCGGATGTTTGAGCACATAAATAAAGTGCAGTACTGAGGGGAGTGCTGCACTGTTGGGGGTGCCATCTTTCAGATGACCTGAGACCCCGCCTGCCCTCTCTGACGGATGTACCAGCTCTTATGAGATTATTTTGACGAAGAGCATGGGAGTTATTCCTGTTGTCCTGGCCAATGTTTACCTCCGCAACCAACATCACAAAAAAAGATGATTAACTGGCCCTGATCACGCTGTTGTGTGTGGAAGCTTGCTGAGTGCAAATTGGTTCCATCATTTCCTATATTAAAACAGTGACTACACTTGAAATATAGCATTGTGTTGGCACTCTGGGTTAACCAGAGGTCAGGAAAGGCACTATATAAATGGATTTTATTTCTGCTTTCCTTGCTGTGGAATATTCTTTTCATATTATCGATGCATTTGTACTTGGAGCAGTATGTGTACACATGTGTACTTGGCGCAGTATGTGTACACATGTGTACTTGGAGCAGTATGTGTACACATGTGTACTTGGAGCAATATGTGTACACATGTGTACTTGAAGCAGTATGTGTACACATGTGTACTTGGAGCAATATGTGTACACATGTGTACTTGAAGCAGTATGTGTACACATGTGTACTTGGAGCAGTATGTGTACACATGTGTACTTGGAGACGTATGTGTGCTCATGTGTACTTGGAGATGTATGTGTACACATGTGTCCTTTGAGACGTGTGTGTACTCATGTGCACTTGGAGATTTATGTGTACACATGAAGTGTGTAGCATGCTATAACCGGAGAAGCTTCAGTCTGCATCACGAGAATGCATTGGCACAGGCTCAATTCAGTCCGAGTGAATGAATGAATGAATGAGAGAAGAACTGAATGGTGTTTTGCACTAAAACGTACGTGAGCCAATTTACACTGTTGCCAACATACCATCAAGATCACATGGCTGGCTGCCCATATCACCCACAGGAATTGGCTCTATCCAAGCTAGGTCTGGCTTACTGGGTGTGCACCAATCAAACCGAAAACACATTAATGGTGAAATTCAATATATTTTATCCAGGGTGAGGAGATCTGGCACTCCAGCTCTTGCTTTGAACCTTCTTCCTGATGAGGAATGCGGCCCTTTGTATTGGCAGAGCTTTCAGTTTACTGTATTTCACAAAGTACTCTCGCTGTGGCCTTCAGCAACACCCTTCCTTTTCGTAACTCATTCAACAGTCACATTACATATGTCAAACGGGTGCACCAGATCAAATCAAATACCCCTGCCACTTTTGTGTAGGTATTGAATAACTTTATATGAATGAAGACTGATGAGGAAAAGAAGCAGAGGTTCATTGTTATTACTGTCCAGCACAACTGGGGATAAACTGCATTGAATGTGTGCTGTCTGTTGTTAATCATATTTCTCATCCACAGGGGATACCTGATACACATGCGACGGTATGACTGCACCACAGCTAGTGGCTGGATTTAATCACGCTCAAGAAACCTCTGGCTATACGGGTTTGGGTGCTGAAAAAGTGACAGGACTTTTAATCTGATTTTCCCCACTGCTTTTTCTTCTCCATTTAGGGTCTACAGTTGGAACCGTTGGAAAATTATATTCTCTGTTTTAGCGGCTAAGTGCCGGCTGAAATGGAGAATTTGCGGGCTTTATACGATGCCAAACTTGGCGCTGAACCCTCACCGATGCCGGGACCGGTGAGGGGCTAGCAGCGACGGCGGGTGAAACTCCCGACTTCGGCGCCAATAACGGATGGAGAATAGCCGGGTCCCTGACCGCGCATGCACACGGCAACGACCTGCAGCGGTCGCGCCGTACAATATGGCGCCGGCCGTGCGCAGACCCGACCTGCCAAATGCAACACCACAGGACACCCCCCACCAGTCCCCCCTGCCCTCGCGGAAGCCCCCCCCCCCACCCCCCACCCCCAGCCAGCAGCACAGATCCCGGCCGAGTGTGGCACCACTGGACACAGTCCGCAGCCGCAACGCCGGATTCCCGACCACTCAGACCACACGTCAATTGCACGGTCGGGAATTGGGGCCATCGGGGCTGGAGCAGCAAGGGAGGACCTGCCAATGATGCGGTAACGCCGTTGCAACGGCGTGTGGCGAGCGACACGATGCTGCAATTTCGGAGGGGGCGGAGACTCGAAAACTGACGTCAAACCGCCGTCGCCCCAGATTGAGGCGTCGGAAGCGATTCTCCGCTGAATCGCCGATTACGATATCGCGTCGGGCAACAGAGAATCCCGCCCATGGTGCGGAAGGAGGCCATTCAGCCCATCGTGCCTGCGCCGGCCAGACAAAAGAGTAAAACTAAATTAGCCAATCAATTTAATCCCACTTCCCAGCACCTGGTCCGTAGCCTTTCAGGTTATTGCACTTCAGGGGCGAGATTCTCCGACCCCACGGCGGGTCGGAGAATCGTCGGGGACTGGCGTGAATCCCGCCCCCGCCGTGTCCCGAAGTCTCCGCCACCAGAGATTCGGCGGGGGCGGGAATCGCGCCACGCCGGTCGGCGGGGGCGGGAATCGCGCCGCGCCAGTCGGCGGGCCCACCCCCGCCGATTCTCCGGCCCGCGATGGGCCGAAGTCCCGCTGCTGGAATGCCTGTCCCGCCAGCGTGGATTAAACCACCTTTTGAATGGCGGGGAAAAGGCGGCGCGGGCAGGCTCTGGGGTCCTGGGGGAGTTGCGGGGCGATCTGGCCCTGGGGGGGGGGGGCACTCTTTTTCTTCCGCCTTCGCCATGGTCTTCACTATGGCAGAAGCGGAAGAGACCCCCTCCCCTGCGCATACGCATGGATGACGTCAGCAGCCGCTGACGCTCCCGCGCGTGCGCCGACCCGCGTCGCCTGGCATAGACCTTTCGGCCCCAGCTGGCGTGGCGCCAAAGGCCTTTCCCGCCAGCCGGCGGAGCGCAAACCACTCCGGCGCGGGCCTAGCCCCTCAAGCTGAGGGCTTGGCCCCTAAAGGTGCGGAGTCTTCCACACCTTTGGGGCGGCCCGACGCCGGAGTGGTTCCCGCCACTCCATTCCGCCGGAACCTCCCACCCCTCCGGGTAGGGGGGAATCCCGCTGCAGATGTAGGTCCATCCAGGCTACACTCTGGTAACTGCTACTTCAGCCGTGCCCTTGTTACTTCCAGATATAACTCTTCCAATGATCACCTGGCCTACCTCACGCCTTCTACACACCTTAAATCTTAACTCATTCAAAACTCTGCCGCCTATATCGGAGGAATATAGATAAAGGAGTAGACCATTCAGCCCCTCGAGCCTGTTGCTCCATTCAGTGAGATCATGACTGACCTGGGTCGCAACCCAATTTACATGGTTCTGTAACCTTCAGGCCCATTCCATAAAGAAGTATTTCATCCCTGATTAAACACCTCGATTAGACCATCCCATGGTCTTCATCCCTCAAGAGAATACAAGCCCACTTCACGCTATCTGTCCCCATAATTTGCATCTTTGAGCCTGCTATCGTGCCGGTGAGTATCAGCTGCACCAGCTCTGCCCCTGATATATCCTTTCCCGGTGTGTGGTGCACAGAACTGAAGGCATATGTCCAGATGGGCGCGAACCAGAGCCTTATGAATCTTGACATAACTTTCACCATTTTCTATTGCAAACCCTCAAGGTAAAGGCTAACATTCCATAATGCAACAGGGAGAAGAAAATTGTACTCGCCCACCAGCTTTTCGTGATTTTGGTAAAATTCTGTCCGCAACTCTGCTGCTTTGTGTTCCTTAGCACAGAGAAAGTACTCTTATCTATCTTCCTTAAGCCTAAAGTGGTGACTAAGTGGGGAAGTGGCTCTCCTTCGAACAGAGTGAGTTAAGGAGAGATGAATTGATAAATTAGGAGCGATGGTTTCCATTGGCAGAAAGGGCGATGACCAAAGGACACAGATTTACATTAATTAGCAAAAGAGCCAGAGTTGCGGTGGGGGGGGGGGGGGGGGGGGGGGCGGGGCTTGAATTTGTGGAATTTGATATCCCAGTGTATGGTGGATGCTGGGACATTGGGAAATTTAAGGAGAAGATGGACAGATCTTTAATTAGTGATGGGTTGAAGGGTTATGGAGAATGGGCAGGAAAGTGGAGTTGAGACTGAGAGGAGATCAGCCAAGATCGTAATGAATGGGGGAGCAGGCTCGGGGGGCTGAATTGTCCACTCTTAGTTCTTATGTTCTTATCTGGTTGAAAACAACACATTTGCAGATCTATGGGGAAGGAGCAGAGATGTGAGCAGCATGGTAGCCCAGTGGTTAGCACTGTGGCTTCACAGTGCTAAGGTCCCAGGTTCGATTCCCGGCTTGGGTCACTGTCAGTGCGGAGTCTGCACATTCTCCCCCGTGTCTGCGTGGGTTTCCTCCGGGCTCTCCGGTTTCCTCCCACAAGTCCCGAAACACGTGCTTGTTAGGTGAATCGGACATTCTGAATTCTCCCTCAGGCTCCGGAGTGTGGCGACTAGGGGCTTTTCACAGTAACTTCATTGCAGTGTAAGCCTACTTGTGACAATAAAGATGACTTTATTTATTTATTTTTTAAAAAATGTATTTTTAAAAATTGGTTAGCCCTTTCGAAGGACCAGAAAAGGTGTGATGGGCTGAATGGCCTCCTTCTGTTTGTACGATTCTATGCTTAATTGGCATTGTCTTTCTCAATAACACTCCGAAGCTCATTCTCCCCTTTCCGCTGACTGAGTACAGTTTCTTCTTGAAACTAATGGTCCAAAATTAGCGACCTGACAGTTAATAAATCTTTGCAATGCTTTGATTTTAACAGGGATTCTGAGGGTGAAACTATACCGAATAGCACCACGTTATATAGTGACCTATTATAACTGATCCACATCTTAAACTGTTGCCGTGGCGTGAAAATATATGAGGAGAAATCTGGTGAACAATGGGAAACACATGAGGATTGAAATTCCTTTTAATGTGGGTGATGAATCAGCTGCCCATGTGTTTTAACTCAAGTCTGAATGCATTTTAGAAAGCCCTGTCAGAGGAGTAGTGTGCCTTACAACACATACATGCTAACGGAGACATTTTGGCAAAAAAATAATTTTATGAATGCACCAATGTCCAGCACAGCGGGAGACACGGTAAATCAGGCAATATCAGAGTAGCGGCCTGTAATGACCTCCAATTGGCATTATTGGTTGGCCAATTGGAGTATGAGCTCCCTCAATGAGAGCTCATTGAGGGGGCCCATATAAGCACCTGTGTAGGCTTTGTGAGGCAGTCTTAAGTTGACTGGAATGCTAGCAGGACTGTTTGGAGCTGCTCGTGTATAGAAGTTATTGCAAATAAATACTGGTGTAATGACAGTACCCCTGCCTCCTGTGGATTATTACACGGCCCCTCGTACATATCCCCGTTTTCACATCCGTCGAACTCCTGGATGATGAAGAATTAGGAGGGGTGCTGACTGTCAAAATGAACTTGGCCCAACCCAGGCTCCTACCCCCTCCCTCCCACCCAAAACCTTGGGATTCCAGCATTGGCTTTCCCCCTTCCACCTCTTTGTAGTTGGCGGGGTCTGTGTTTAAAATAACATTTACATTATTTCCATGGGGATTCCGCCAGCCAAACTAAAGGGATCAGTAGAAAGTTTGATCAGTGAAGTGGTGGGGGGGGGATTTGCAAACTGGTTCCAGTGGATTGGAAAACTGTTATATGCTTATCTACCTCACTCACAAACTCCAGGCATTAACACTGATGCACTATCAATTACGACGAGAGTTGAGAGTAATCGAGGCTTTATTACACAGAGATGTGTAGCCTCCTGCAGCTGCTGCCGAAATGGCTGCAGCTCGGTGAGCCCACACATTTATACTCCGCCCACTGGGCGGAGCCAGCAGGCAGGGATCTACCCCCGTACCTGTAGTACAGGGGCCTTACCGTAATTTATCATAGATTATCATAGAATTTACAGTGCAGAAGGACGGACAACCAGTAATACACCTCGTGTACAATACAACAGTGGTGACTACCACAAACACACACACATACCAGCCCCTTTCTGAAGAAGAGACATTTTCGACACGCAATATTAACTCTGTCTCACCCTCCACTTGCGCTGCCAGATGGGCCGAGTTTTTCCAGCACTTTCTGTTTTAATTCGAGGTTTCCGGCGTCTGCCGTGTTTTGCGGTTACTGACGCCTCTTATTGGTGCTGCGGCAGACGGTAATTCAAACAATGTTACTGAAGCATTGGAAATGATCAGCTCTTTAAATCTGTAGTGCTTTGAAATACCTTTATTGCTTTTGAAGTTGTTTAGCAAATGAAGTCGCTCGCTGAGAATTGCCTTTTGCTGATTTTGTTTTGAGAAGTGTACCTTTTTTATGGCGAATACGTTTCCGAGTGAATGCTAACATCAGCCTCTCACAGAATGCAGCGATTTCTCCAGGGGATTTAAGTCAGAGGACAAAATTTCCTGGCCGTTCCTGCCCCCAGGATCTTCTGCTGTTGCCAACGACAACCTCCCACCTCAGGTTTTCTGGCGATGGATCGTGATAACAATGGGAAAATCCATTGACAGCAGTGGAAAGGTCCCACCACCAATGGCAGGCCACCCCCGCTGCCGCAAAACACCCCGCTGAGGCGGGGATGGTGGAAAACCCCACCGACGGTGATAACAACATACATTTATATAGCGCCTTGAATGTAGCAAAATGTTCCAAGGTCCTCCGCAGGGGTGTTATCAATCGAACCTTGACACCGAGCCTGAGATGGAGATATCGGAGCGGGTGACCAGACGATGTAAGTTTTAAGGGGGCATCTTAAACGAGGAGACGGACCGAGGAAGGGGAATTCCAGGGTTTGGGACCGAGTAGGCAGAAAGCAGGGCTGCTATTGATGGAGTGATTAAAATTTGGGGGTGATCAATGTCTGGACTCCAGACCTGCTGTTTGGCTGAGATTGGTTCATGGTAATGACTGACTGCGCTCATCTGTTGGTCCATCCAAACCCTGCCATTCATTTCCTAACTCACAGCGTGTCCTGCTCACCTATCGCCCCTTGGGCTTGGGCTCGTTGACCTACACTTGCTCCTCGTCTGGCAAAGTCTTGGATTAAAATTCCCATCTTGGTTTTCAAATATGACCCCCCCCATTCCCCGCGTGAGGGAATGCCTCATCAGCTCTGTAATTTCCTCAATCCTTTTCCCGATCTCCACACTCCTCCAATTTGTGTAGGGGAGGTGGAGGGAGTGCGTAGGGGAGGTGGAGGGAGTGTGTAGGGGAGGTGGAGGGTGTGCGTAGGGGAGGTGGAGAGAGTGCGTAGGGGAGGTGGAGGGAGTGTGTAGGGGAGGCGGAGGGACTGCATTTGATAGGTGGAGGGAGTGCGTAGGGGAGAGGTGGAGGGCGTGTGTAGGGGAGGTGGAGGGAGTGTGTAGGGGAGGTGGAGGGTGTGCGTAGGGGAGGTGGAGAGAGTGCGTAGGGGAGGTGGAGGGAGTGTGTAGGGGAGGCGGAGGGACTGCATTTGATAGGTGGAGGGAGTGCGTAGGGGAGAGGTGGAGGGCGTGTGTAGGGGAGGTGGAGGGAGTGTGTAGGGGAGAGGTGGAGGGAGTGTGTAGGGGAGGCGGAGGGAGTGTGTAGGGGAGAGGTGGAGGGAGTGTGTAGGGGAGGCGGAGGGAGTGTGTAGGGGAGGTTAAGGGTGTGTGTAGGGGAGAGGCGGAGTGAGTGTGTAGGGGAGGCGGAGGGAGTGTGTAGGGGCGGCGGAGGGAGTGTGTAGGGGAGGCGGAGGGAGTGTGTAGGGGATGTGGAGGGAGTGTGTAGGGGAGGCGGAGTGAGTGTGTAGGGGAGGCGGAGTGAGTGTGTAGGGGAGGCGGAGTGAGTGTGTAGGGGAGGTGGAGGGACTGTGTAGGGAAGGTGGAGGAAGTGTGTAGGGGAGGCGGAGTGAGTGTGTAGGGGAGGCGGAGGGAGTGTGTAGGGGAGAGGTGGAGGGAGTGTGTAGGGGAGGTTAAGGGTGTGTGTAGGGGAGAGGCGGAGTGAGTGTGTAGGGGAGGCGGAGGGAGTGTGTAGGGGCGGCGGAGGGAGTGTGTAGGGGAGGCGGAGGGAGTGTGTAGGGGATGTGGAGGGAGTGTGTAGGGGAGGCGGAGTGAAGGTGTAGGGGAGGCGGAGTGAGTGTGTAGGGGAGGTGGAGGGACTGTGTAGGGAAGGTGGAGGAAGTGTGTAGGGGAGGTGGAGTGAGTGTGTAGGGGAGGTGGAGGGAGTGTGTAGGGGAGGTTAAGGGAGTGTGTAGGGGAGGCGGAGTGAGTGTGTAGGGGAGGTGGAGGGAGTGTGTAGGGGAGGCGGAGTGAGTGTGTAGGGGAGGCGGAGGGAGTGCGTATGGTAGGTGGAGGGAGTGTGTAGGGGAGGTTAAGGGAGTGTGTAGGGGAGAGGTGGAGGGAGTGTGTAGGGGAGGTTAAGGGAGTGTGTAGGGGAGGCGGAGTGAGTGTGTAGGGGAGGCGGAGTGAGTGTGTAGGGGAGGTGGAGGGACTGTGTAGGGAAGGTGGAGGGAGTGTGTAGGGGAGGCGGAGGGAGTGCGTAGGGGAGGTGGAGGGGGGTGGAGGGGAGGCGGAGTGAGTGTGTAGGGGAGGCGGAGTGAGTGTGTAGGGGAGGTGGAGGGAGTGTGTATGGTAGGTGGAGGGAGTGTGTAGGGGAGGCGGAGGGAGTGCGTAGGGGAGGTGGAGGGGGGTGGAGGGGAGGCGGAGTGAGTGTGTAGGGGAGGCGGAGGGAGTGCGTATGGTAGTTGGAGGGAGTGTGTAGGGGAGGCGGAGGGAGTGCGTAGGGGAGGTGGAGGGGGGTGGAGGGGAGGCGGAGTGAGTGTAGGGGGGGCGGAGTGAGTGTGTAGGGGAGGCGGAGTGAGTGTGTAGGGGAGGTGGAGGGAGTGCGTATGGTAGGTGGAGGGAGTGTGTAGGGGAGGCGGAGGGAGTGCGTAGGGGAGGTGGTGGGGGGTGGAGGGGAGGCGGAGTGAGTGTGTAGGGGAGACGGAGGGAGTGCGTATGGTAGGTGGAGTGAGTGTGTAGGGGGGGCGGAGGGAATGTGTAGGGTAGGTGGAGGGAGATTGTAGGGGATGTGGAGGGAGTGTGTATGGTAGGTGGAGGGAGTGTGTAGGGGAGAGGCGGAGGGGGTGTTTAGGGGAGGTTAAGGGAGTGTGTAGGGGATGTGGAGTGAGTGTGATGGGGAGACGGAGGGACTGCATATTGTAGGTGGAGGGAGTGTATAGGGGAGGTGGAGGAACTGTGTTCAGGGGAGGCGGAGGGAGTGTGTAGGGGATGTGGAGGGAGTGTGTAGGGGAGGCGGAGTGAGTGTGTAGGGGAGGCGGAGTGAGTGTGTAGGGGAGGTGGAGGGACTGTGTAGGGAAGGTGGAGGAAGTGTGTAGGGGATGTGGAGTGAGTGCATAGGGGAGGCGGAGTGAGTGTGTAGGGGAGGTGGAGTGAGTGCATAGGGGAGGCGGAGGGAGTGTGTAGGGGAGGTTAAGGGAGTGTGTAGGGGAGGCGGAGTGAGTGTGTAGGGGAGGTGGAGGGAGTGTGTAGGGGATGCGGAGTGAGTGTGTAGGGGAGGCGGAGTGAGTGTGTAGGGGAGGTGGAGGGACTGTGTAGGGAAGGTGGAGTGAGTGTGTAGGGGAGGCGGAGTGAGTGCATAGGGGAGGCGGAGGGAGTGTGTAGGGGAGGTTAAGGGAGTGTGTAGGGGAGGCGGAGTGAGTGTGTAGGGGAGGTGGAGGGAGTGTGTAGGGGAGGCGGAGTGAGTGTGTAGGGGAGGCGGAGGGAGTGCGTATGGTAGGTGGAGGGAGTGTGTAGGGGAGAGGTGGAGGGAGTGTGTAGGGGAGGTGGAGTGAGTGTGTAGGGGAGGTGGAGTGAGTGCATAGGGGAGGCGGAGGGAGTGTGTACGGGAGGTTAAGGGAGTGTGTAGGGGAGGCGGAGTGAGTGTGTAGGGGAGGCGGAGGGAGTGCGTATGGTAGGTGGAGGGAGTGTGTAGGGGAGAGGTGGAGGGAGTGTGTAGGGGAGGTTAAGGGAGTGTGTAGGGGAGGCGGAGGGAGTGTGTAGGGGAGGCAGAGTGAGTGTGTAGGAGAGGTTAAGGGAGTGCGTAGGGGAGGTGGAGGGAGTGCGTATGGTAGGTGGAGGGAGTGTGTAGGGGAGGCGGAGGGAGTGCGTAGGGGAGGTGGAGGGGGGTGGAGGGGATGTGGAGTGAGTGTGATGGGGAGACGGAGGGACTGCATATTGTAGGTGGAGGGAGTGTATAGGGGAGGTGGAGGAACTGTGTTCAGGGGAGGCGGAGGGAGTGTGTAGGGGATGTGGAGGGAGTGTGTAGGGGAGGCGGAGTGAGTGTGTAGGGGAGGCGGAGTGAGTGTGTAGGGGAGGTGGAGGGACTGTGTAGGGAAGGTGGAGGAAGTGTGTAGGGGATGTGGAGTGAGTGCATAGGGGAGGCGGAGTGAGTGTGTAGGGGAGGCGGAGTGAGTGTGTAGGGGAGGTGGAGGGACTGTGTAGGGAAGGTGGAGTGAGTGTGTAGGGGAGGCGGAGTGAGTGCATAGGGGAGGCGGAGGGAGTGTGTAGGGGAGGTTAAGGGAGTGTGTAGGTGAGGCGGAGTGAGTGTGTAGGGGAGGCGGAGTGAGTGTGTAGGGGAGGCGGAGGGAGTGCGTATGGTAGTTGGAGGGAGTTTGTAGGGGAGGCAGCGGGAGTGCGTATGGTAGGTGGAGGGAGTGTGTAGGGGAGAGGTGGAGGGAGTGTGTAGGGGAGGTTAAGGGAGTGTGTAGGGGAGGCGGAGGGAGTGTGTAGGGGAGGCAGAGTGAGTGTGTAGGAGAGGTTAAGGGAGTGTGTAGGGGAGGCGGAGTGAGTGTGTAGGGGAGGCGGAGTGAGTGTGTAGGGGAGGTGGAGGGAGTGCATATGGTAGGTGGAGGGAGTGTGTAGGGGAGGCGGAGGGAGTGCGTAGGGGCGGTGGAGGGGGGTGGAGGGGAGGCGGAGTGAGTGTGTAGGGGAGACGGAGGGAGTGCGTATGGTAGGTGGAGTGAGTGTGTAGGGGAGGCGGAGGGAATGTGTAGGGTAGGTGGAGGGAGATTGTAGGGGATGTGGAGGGAGTGTGTATGGTAGGCGGAGGGAGTGTGTAGGGGAGAGGCGGAGGGGGTGTTTAGGGGAGGTTAAGGGAGTGTGTAGGGGATGTGGAGTGAGTGTGATGGGGAGACGGAGGGACTGCATATTGTAGGTGGAGGGAGTGTATAGGGGAGGTGGAGGGAATGTTTAGGGGAGGGGGAGGGAGTGCATAGGGAAGGTGGAGGAACTATGTTCAGGGGAGGCGGAGGGACTGCGTATGGTAGGTGGAGGGAGTACGTAGGGGAGGTGGAGGGAATGTTTAGGGGAGGGGGAGGGAGTGCGTATGGTAGGTGGAGGGAGTGTGTAGGGGAGGTGGAGGAAATGTTTAGGGGAGGGGGAGGGAGTTTGTAGGGGAGGCGGAGGGTGAGCGTATGGTAGGTGGAGGGAGTGTGTAGGGGAGGCGGAGGGAGTGCGTAGGGGCGGTGGAGGGGGGTAGAGGGGAGGCGGAGTGAGTGTGTAGGGGAGACGGAGGGAGTGCGTATGGTAGGTGGAGTGAGTGTGTAGGGGATGTGGAGGGAGTGTGTATGGTAGGCGGAGGGAGTGTGTAGGGGAGAGGCGGAGGGGATGTTTAGGGGAGGTTAAGGGAGTGTGTAGGGGATGTGGAGTGAGTGTGATGGGGAGACGGAGGGACTGCGTATGGTAGGTGGAGGGAGTACGTAGGGGAGGTGGAGGGAATGTTTAGGGGAGGGGGAGGGAGTGCGTATGGTAGGTGGAGGGAGTGTGTAGGGGAGGTGGAGGAAATGTTTAGGGGAGGGGGAGGGAGTTTGTAGGGGAGGCGGAGGGTGAGCGTATGGTAGGTGGAGGGAGTGTGTAGGGGAGGCAGAGGGAGTGCGTAGGGGCGGTGGAGGGGGGTGGAGGGGAGGCGGAGTGAGTGTGTAGGGGAGACGGAGGGAGTGCATATGGTAGGTGGAGTGAGTGTGTAGGGGAGGCGGAGGGAATGTGTAGGGTAGGTGGAGGGAGATTGTAGGGGATGTGGAGGGAGTGTGTATGGTAGGCGGAGGGAGTGTGTAGGGGAGAGGCGGAGGGGGTGTTTAGGGGAGGTTAAGGGAGTGTGTAGGGGATGTGGAGTGAGTGTGATGGGGAGACGGAGGGACTGCATATTGTAGGTGGAGGGAGTGTATAGGGGAGGTGGAGGGAATGTTTAGGGGAGGGGGAGGGAGTGCATAGGGAAGGTGGAGGAACTGTGTTCAGGGGAGGCGGAGGGACTGCGTATGGTAGGTGGAGGGAGTACGTAGGGGAGGTGGAGGGAATGATTAGGGGAGGTGGAGGGAATGATTAGGGGAGGGGGAGGGAGTGCGTATGGTAGGTGGAGGGAGTGTGTAGGGGAGGTGGAGGAAATGTTTAGGGGAGGGGGAGGGAGTTTGTAGGGGAGGCGGAGGGTGAGCGTATGGTAGGTGGAGGGAGTGTGTAGGGGAGGTGGAGGGAGTGCGTAGGGGCGGTGGAGGGATTGTTCAGGGAAGGTGGAGGGAGTGTTTAGGGGAGGCGGTGGGAGTGCGTAGGGGAGTGGTGGAGAGAGTGCGTAGGGGAGTGGTGGAGGGAGTGTGTAGGGGAGGCGGAGGGAGTGCGTAGGGGCGGTGGAGGGATTGTTCAGGGAAGGTGGAGGGAGTGTTTAGGGGAGGCGGTGGGAGTGCGTAGGGGAGTGGTGGAGAGAGTGCGTAGGGGAGTGGCGGAGGGAGTGTGTAGGGAAGGCGGAGGGAGTGCGTAGGGGAGGTTAAGGGAGTGTGTAGGGGAGAGGCGGAGGGAGTGTGTAGGGAAGGCGGAGGGAGTGCGTAGGGGAGGTTAAGGGAGTGTGTAGGGGAGAGGCGGAGGGAGTGCGTAAGGTAGGTGGAGGGAGTGTGTAGGGGAGGCGGTGTGAGTGTGTAGGGGAGGTGGAGGGAGTGTAGGGGAGGCGGAGGGAATGTGTAGGGTAGGTGGAGGGAGATTGTAGGGGAGGCAGAGGGAGTGTGTATGGTAGGTGGAGGGAGTGTGTAGGGGAGGCGGAGGGAGTGTGTAGGGGAGGTGGAGGGAGTGCGTAGGGTAGGTGGAGGGAGATTGTAGGGGAGGCGGAGGGAGTGCATATGGTAGGTGGATGGAGTGTGTAGGGGAGAGGCGGAGGGAGTGTGTAGGGGAGGTTAAGGGAGTGTGTAGGGGATGTGGAGTGAGTGTGTAGGGGAGATGGAGGGAGTGCGTATGGTAGGTGGAGGGAGTGTGTAGGGGAGGTTAAGGGTGTGTGTAGGGGAGGCGGAGTGAGTGTGTAGGGGAGGCGGAGGGAGTGTGTGTGGTAGGTGGAGGGACTGTGTAGGGGAGAGGCGGAGGGAGTGTGTAGGGGAGGTTAAGGGAGTGCGTATGGTAGGTGGAGGGAGTGTGTAGGGGAGGTGAAGGGAGTGTGGATGGTACGTGGAGGGAGTGTGTAGGGGAGAGGTGGAGGGAGTTTGTAGGGGAGAGGTGGAGGTAGTGCACAGGGGAGGTGGAGGGAGTGTGTAGGGGAGAGGTGGAGGGAGTTTGTAGGGGAGAGGTGGAAGTAGTGCACAGGGGAGATGGAGGGAGTGTGTAAGGGGAGGTAGTGTAAGAGGGAAGAGAGTGTGAAGAGGGTGGGAGGGAGTTGAAGGAGGGAGAGTGTATGAAGGCAAGGGAGTCTGAAGGGGAGGGAGTCTGAAGGGGAGGGAGTGTGAATGGTGGAGGGAGGGTGAAGGGAGGAGGGATGAAGCGGGAGTCAGGGAGGGGGTGTGAAGGTGTGGGGAGTGGGTGTGAGGAATTTTGATGTGTAGTGTGTCGGGGAGAGGCGGAGTGAGTGTGTAGGGGAGACGGAGGGAGTGCGTTAGGGAGGCGGAGGGAGTGCGTATGGTAGGTGGGGGGAGTGTGTGGGGGGAGTGTGTAGGGGAGGCGGAGGGAATGTTTAGGGGAGGGGGAGGGAGTGCATAGGGACGGTGGAGGGAGTGTTCAGGGGAGGCGGAGGGACTGCGTATGATAGGCGGAGGGAGTACGTAGGGGAGTGGTGGAGGGAGTGTGTAGGGGAGGTGGAGGGAGTGCGTTTGGTAGGTGGAGGGAGTTTGTAGGGGAGAGGTGGAGGGAGTGTGTAGGAGAGGCTAAGGGAGTGTGTAGGGGAGGCGGAGTGATTGTGTAGGGGAGACGGAGGGAGTGCGTATGGTAGGTGGAGTGAGTGTGTAGGGGAGGCGGAGGGAGTGTGTAGGGGAGGTGGAGGGAGCACGTATGGTAGGTGGAGGGAGTTTGTAGGGGAGAGGTGGAGGGAGTGTGTAGGAGAGGCTAAGGGAGTGTGTAGGGGAGGCGGAGTGATTGTGTAGGGGAGACGGAGGGAGTGCGTATGGTAGGTGGAGTGAGTGTGTAGGGGAGGTTAAGGGAGTGTGTAGGGGAGGCGGAGTGAGTGTGTAGGGGAGACGGAGGGAGTGCGTATGGTAGGTGGAGTGAGTGTGTAGGGGAGGCGGAGGGAGTGCGTAGGGGAGGTGGAGGGAGTGCGTATGGTAGGTGGAGGGAGTGTGTAGGGGAGGCGGAGGGAGTGCGTAGGGGAGGCGGAGGCGGGTGGAGGGGAGGCGGAGTGAGTGTGTAGGGGAGACGGAGGGAGTGCGTATGGTAGGTGGAGTGAGTGTGTAGGGGGGGCGGAGGGAATGTGTAGGGTAGGTGGAGGGAGATTGTAGGGGATGTGGAGGGAGTGTGTATGGTAGGTGGAGGGAGTGTGTAGGGGAGAGGCGGAGGGGGTGTTTAGGGGAGGTTAAGGGAGTGTGTAGGGGATGTGGAGTGAGTGTGATGGGGAGACGGAGGGACTGCATATTGTAGGTGGAGGGAGTGTATAGGGGAGGTGGAGGGAATGTTTAGGGGAGGGGAGGGAGTGCATAGGGAAGGTGGAGGAACTGTGTTCAGGGGAGGCGGAGGGACTGCGTATGGTAGGTGGAGGGAGTACGTAGGGGAGGTGGAGGGAATGTTCAGGGGAGGGGGAGGGAGTGCGTATGGTAGGTGGAGGGAGTGTGTAGGGGAGGTGGAGGAAATGTTTAGGGGATGTGGAGTGAGTGTGATGGGGAGACGGAGGGACTGCATATTGTAGGTGGAGGGAGTGTATAGGGGAGGTGGAGGGAATGTTTAGGGGAGGGGGAGGGAGTGCATAGGGAAGGTGGAGGAACTGTGTTCAGGGGAGGCGGAGGGACTGCGTATGGTAGGTGGAGGGAGTACGTAGGGGAGGTGGAGGGAATGATTAGGGGAGGTGGAGGGAATGATTAGGGGAGGGGGAGGGAGTGCGTATGGTAGGTGGAGGGAGTGTGTAGGGGTGGTGGAGGGAATGTTTAGGGGAGGGGGAGGGAGTTTGTAGGTGAGGCGGAGGGTGTGCGTATGATAGGCGGAGGGAGTGCGTAGGGGAGTGGTGGAGGGAGTGTGTAGGAGAGGCGGAGGGAGTGCATAGGGAAGGTGAAGGGAGTGTGTAGGGGAGGCGGAGGGAGTGTGTATGGTACGTGGAGGGAGTGTGTAGGGGAGAGGCGGAGGGAGTGTGTAGAGGAGGCGGGGGGAGTGCGTAGGGGAGGTGAAGGGAGAGTGTAGGGGAGGCGGAGGGAGTGCGTAGGGGAGGTTAAGGGAGTGTGTAGGGGAGGCAGAGGGAGTGTGTATGGTAGGTGGAGGGAGTGTGTAGGGGAGAGGCGGAGGGAGTGTGTAGGGGAGGCGGTGTGAGTGTGTAGGCGAGGTGGAGGGAGTGTAGGGGAGGTGGAGGGAATGTGTAGGGTAGGTGGAGGGAGATTGTAGGGGAGGCAGAGGGAGTGTGTATGGTAGGTGGAGGGAGTGTGTAGGGGAGGCGGAGGGAGTGTGTAGGGGAGGTGGAGGGAGTGCGTAGGGTAGGTGGAGGGAGATTGTAGGGGAGGCGGAGGGAGTGCATATGGTAGGTGGAGGGAGTGTGTAGGGGAGAGGCGGAGGGAGTGCGTAAGGTAGGTGGAGGGAGTGTGTAGGGGAGGCGGTGTGAGTGTGTAGGGGAGGTGGAGGGAGTGTAGGGGAGGTGGAGGGAATGTGTAGGGTAGGTGGAGGGAGATTGTAGGGGAGGCAGAGGGAGTGTGTATGGTAGGTGGAGGGAGTGTGTAGGGGAGGCGGAGGGAGTGTGTAGGGGAGGTGGAGGGAGTGCGTAGGGTAGGTGGAGGGAGATTGTAGGGGAGGCGGAGGGAGTGCATATGGTAGGTGGAGGGAGTGTGTAGGGGAGAGGCGGAGGGAGTGCGTAAGGTAGGTGGAGGGAGTGTGTAGGGGAGGCGGTGTGAGTGTGTAGGGGAGGTGGAGGGAGTGTAGGGGAGGTGGAGGGAATGTGTAGGGTAGGTGGAGGGAGATTGTAGGGGAGGCAGAGGGAGTGTGTATGGTAGGTGGAGGGAGTGTGTAGGGGAGGCGGAGGGAGTGTGTAGGGGAGGTGGAGGGAGTGCGTAGGGTAGGTGGAGGGAGATTGTAGGGGAGGCGGAGGGAGTGCATATGGTAGGTGGAGGGAGTGTGTAGGGGAGAGGCGGAGGGAGTGTGTAGGGGAGGTTAAGGGAGTGTGTAGGGGATGCGGAGTGAGTGTGTAGGGGAGATGGAGGGAGTGCGTATGGTAGGTGGAGGGAGTGTGTAGGGGAGGTTAAGGGTGTGTGTAGGGGAGGCGGAATGAGTGTGTAGGGGAGATGGAGGGAGTGCGTATGGTAGGTGGAGGGACTGTGTAGGGGAGAGGCGGAGGGAGTGTGTAGGGGAGGTTAAGGGAGTGCGTATGGTAGGTGGAGGGAGTGTGTAGGGGAGGTGAAGGGAGTGTGTATGGTAGGTGGAGGGAGTGTGTAGGGGAGAGGTGGAGGGAGTTTGTAGGGGAGAGGTGGAGGTAGTGCACAGGGGAGGTGGAGGGAGTGTGTAGGGGAGAGGTGGAGGGAGTTTGTAGGGGAGAGGTGGAAGTAGTGCACAGGGGAGATGGAGGGAATGTGTAAGGGGAGGAAGTGTAAGAGGGAAGAGAGTGTGAAGAGGGTGGGAGGGAGTTGAAGGAGGGAGAGTGTATGAAGGCAAGGGAGTCTGAAGGGGAGGGAGTCTGAAGGGGAGGGAGTGTGAATGGTGGAGGGAGGGTGAAGGGAGGAGGGATGAAGCGGGAGTCAGGGAGGGGGTGTGAAGGTGTGGGGAGTGGGTGTGAGGAATTTTGATGTGTAGTGTGTAGGGGAGAGGTGGAGTGAGTCTGTAGGGGAGACGGAGGGAGTGCGTAGGGGAGGCGGAGGGAGTGCGTATGGTAGGTGGGGGGAGTGTGTGGGGGGAGTGTGTAGGGGAGAGGCGGAGGGAGTGTGTAGGGGAGGTTAAGGGAGTGTGTAGGGGCTGCGGTGTGAGTGTGTAGGGGAGACGGAGGGACTGCGTATGGTAGGTGGAGGGAGTGTGTAGGGGAGGTGGAGGGGATGTTTAGGGGAGGGGGAGGGAGTGCATAGGGACGGTGGAGGGAGTGTTCAGGGAAGGCGGAGGGACTGCGTATGAAAGGCGGAGGGAGTACGTAGGGGAGTGGTGGAGGGAGTGTGTAGTGGAGGCGGAGGGAGTGCGTATGGTAGGTGGAGGGGGTGTGTAGGGGAGGCGGAGTGAGTGTGTAGGGGAGACAGAGGGAGTGCGTATGGTAGGTGGAGGGAGTGTGTAGGGGAGAGGTGGAGGGAGTGTGTAGGGGAGGTTAAGGGAGTGTGTAGGGGATGCGGAGTGAGTGTGTAGGGGAGACGGAGGGAGTGCGTATGGTAGGTGGAGGGTGTGTGTAGGGGAGGTTAAGGGAGTGTGTAGGGGATGCGGAGTGAGTGTGTAGGGGAGACGGAGGGAGTGTGTATGGTAGGTGGAGGGAGTGTGTAGGGGAGAGGTGGAGGGAGTGTGTAGGGGAGGTTAAGGGAGTGTGTAGGGGATGCGGAGTGAGTGTGTAGGGGAGACGGAGGGAGTGCGTATGGTAGGTGGAGGGAGTGTGTAGGGGAGGTTAAGGGAGTGTGTAGGGGAGGCGGAATGAGTGTGTAGGGGAGGCGGAGGGAGTGCGTGTGGTAGGTGGAGGTAGTGTGTAGGGGAGAGGCGGAGGGAGTGTGTAGGGGAGGTTAAGGGAGTGCGCATGGTAGGTGGAGGGAGTGTGTAGGGTAGGGTAAGGGAGTGTGTTGGGGAGGTTAAGGGAGTGTGTAGGGGAGGTTAAGGGAGTGCGTATGGTAGGTGGAGGGAGTGTGTAGGGGACGGTAAGGGAGTGTGTTGGGGAGGTTAAGGGAGTGTGTTGGGGAGGTTAAGGGAGTGTGTATGGTAGGTGGAGGGAGTGTGTATGGTAGGTGGAGGGAGTGTGTAGGGGAGAGGTGGAGGGAGTTTGTAGGGGAGAGGTAGGAGGGAGTTTGTAGGGGAGAGGTGGAGGTAGTGCACAGGGGAGGTGGAGGGAGTGTGTAAGGGGAGGTAGTGTAAGAGGGAAGAGAGTGTGAAGAGGGTGGGAGGGAGTTGAAGGAGGGAGAGTGTATGAAGGCAAGGGAGTCTGAAGGGGAGGGAGTCTGAAGGGGAGGGAGTTTGAATGGTGGAGGGAGGGTGAAGGGAGGAGGGATGAAGCGGGAGTCAGGGAGGGGGTGTGAAGGGGTGAGGAGTGGGGGTGAGGAATTTTGATGTGGAGGGTGTATGAAGCGAGGAGGAAGGGTGAAGGGGAGGCAGGGAGGGAGAATGAAGGAGGTAGATTGGAAGTGGTATGAAGGAGGGGGGGTGTGCAGAGGTGAGCTGGCTGTGAAAGGGTGAGAGGGGGGAGTGTGAAGGGGTGAGAGGGGAGAGTGTGATGTGGAGGTAGTGTGAAGGGGTGGGGGGATTGTGAAGGGTGAGGCAGTGTGAGGGGTGGCGGGTGGGGGGGGGGGGGGGGAAGAGAGTGTGTGGATAAGAGAGTGATTCACATTGCGTTCTTGGTTGTGATGGTCTGAGATAGTGTACATTATTTCTAATCCTTGCTGTCAGCTCTACATGGGATTTCCAGCACAAAAAGAGGCCATTCAGCCCATTGTCTCTGCATCAGTTCTCTGCAATAACTCAGCAGGCCCACTCCTCCACTTCCCTGCAACCCTGTAAAACCTTTCTCTTCAGATAATTATCCAGTTCCCTTTTGAAAACTGCAATTGAATCTGTCTCCACCACACACACAGACAGTGTATTCCCGATCCAAACCACTCGCTGCATAAAGAACATTTTCCTCACGTTGCCTCTGGTTCTTTTATTAATCATTTGAGGGTCCTCGTTTGGTCCTCTGCCGATGGGATTCACACCATTTACACCATCCAAACTTGTGTTCTGTGATATAACCATTGTAATGATATGCACAAAACATATGGTTGTTTAACTATAAAGATGATCCATTAACAAACGCATGGAAAGATAACTAACAAATTATAATACAGACGATGGCTACTAAATGAATTCAGTGAATTCTCCTGGAGCTACTCTGAGTGCGACTATTCTCTTGTAGGACTTACTACCGACTGATGGGTGTCTCGAGTCATGTGATAGATCCCTAACCCCACCTGCTGGTCAGAGGTCGTACTGATAACTATGTGCTCTGATAGACAACTATATACATTAATGTGTACATGCATTTCACCACACAAACTTCTCATGATTTTGAACATATCTAACAAATCTCCCTCCAACCTTCTCTTCCCCAAGGAAAACAGCCCCAACTGATGTCTCTTGTCTTTGGAAACATTCTTGTAAACACATTGAGGTTAAACCAGTGTTTTATAAAGGTTCATAATTTATTTGCTTTTGTGCCCTGTGACCCTATTTATAAAGCTCAGGATTCAGTATAATTTGTTAACTGCTTTCTCAATCTGTGCTGCCACCTTCAATGATTAATGTATATCTCCGGCCAGCTCCCTCTCCTCCTGCCTTTCCTTTCGAATTGTGCCCTTTATTTTATGTCACCTCTTGTTGCCCTTCTGAGCAAAAACGTATCACTTCACAATTCTCTGCATTAAACTGCATCTGCTGTGTGCCTGCCCATTCCACCAGCCTGTCTGTATCCTCTTGAAGTGTATCGCTACCATCCTCACCGTTGACAATACTTCCATGTCTTGTAGCATCTTTAGCATTAAAAATTGTGCCCTCACACCCAGGTCTCGGTTATACATATAAATCAAGAAAAGCACTTGTTCCTCTATTTTACCGTCCCCCAGTCAGAAGTAATTCAGAACGTTCTCTGTAATTCATGTTTTCAATAGGCTTGAATTGAATAATTAAAACATTGCAAGGCCCATAAAATGCCCACCGGCAATAATATTTTTCACTTCGAAAGCAAAGTTTTACTGAAGTTTGGGGACCCAAATGATTAATGTACAGGACGCCAATTTAGAAATAATATGGCCAACACTTTTTCTTTGCATTGCTGCACCTCCAAATTAGCTACTACACCATTGGCTACACGTGTATCTTACAGAGGGCGCACTCTGCTGTGACTGTGCGCCGATGGTGGAGGGAGTGAATGTTCTCTGTGCCCCAGTAACGTGCTTCAAGATATCTTTGGTATTGGACTTCGCACTACATTGTATTAGAGCTGAACAGGTAGGAGGATAAACAAGCTAGTAGTAAAGACGAGAGGAACATTGGGCTGCTGCGGGATGCAGCACAGTAGTCAGGCTGAACAATTGAGATTGTTTCCGCCTTAATTGAATTGATGGTGCGAATTCTCCCTTCTATTTTTCAAAGAGGAGACGTAGGTGCTTGCAGGTACCAACACTGCCTCGGGCAGAGAGCTCGAAGAAGCTGGAAAATAATTGAAGGGTATTCTTTTGCCTGCAAGAGCTGGAAGACCTCAGGACAGACCAAAGAGAAAGCAGCCATGTCCTTTGGTGCAGTTCTGCTTGGGTCTTAATGAGCAAGAGAGCAATCAAGTACTTTGATAAACACACAGAGGTGTAAACTTGCCAAGTGTCACAGGGGGATTGATCCAGCCAATTATTAACTTATAAAGCCACGACAATTACCGTGCAGGGGAGCCACTACATCCACCTTCGCCGCTTGTTTTTCCTGATGATTTTCATAGTTATGGGGTGGGGTTAGCAATACCCCACTGTGCGAGGCAGACAATAGCTGTGGTAGTGGAGAAAGTTTATTCTATTTTCTTGGGGCCCCACAGAGAGTGGTGTAACGTTGTTGTTTATACTGGTGAACATGAACCAAACATTGATCACCATTTCACCTACTGAGTGATTACTCTCTCCCCCCCCCCCCCCCCGGCCCACTCCCCGCCCACGGCTGATTAACAGCCAATTTAGCTCCAAATCATTGTGTGCAACAACAACAGCAAAATCCCTTCGGTAAAATACTCTGCAGTTAACGGCATTTAATCTGGGCTGCAAATGGCAAAAGACTGCTGGATTGTTGCAGCAGTTCTCACAGAAGCCCTGCTCCAAGTTAAACTTCACACGCAGCAAACGTTCCTCCTTTCAACTGTTGCCGCCCCTCTGAAGATGCTGGGTCCCCAGATGCTGATTGTCACCTGGCGCATCACTTCCCTTGGCCCACGATCAAGAGAGGACCTTTCGACTGAAATGCTTTCGAAACGCCTGCACCGATCAGGTGCTTCGCTGCAGTTTTGCCCTCCCAAGATGTGCTAGGACCTGTTGGCATGTCCACCACACCAAGACACTCAGCCAGTGATAGTGGCGAAATTTGCCACAAAGAGCAGGACTTCCCCTCCTTTCATGGTCAACGGGAGTAAAATCCAACTTTTTAAAACTTGTTGTTTAGCAGATGGACATTTAACTCTTTGAATGACACTTCCCTATCATCTACTTGATTGTAGGTGTTTGATTTTTTTTTTAATGTGTTTTTATTAAAGGAATTGGGAAATGGGAAGATTTTAGAGGGATAATCTTGGGTAATTTTAATCCACGTATAAATTGGACAAATCAGATTGGCAAAGGTTGCCAGAATGATGAGTTCATGTCTTGTTTTGAGGACACTTCCTTACAGCAGCACTTTCTACAGCCAATCAGAGAGCAGGCTGTACTAGATCTAGCAATGTTTAACGAGACAGGATTAATTAATAACTTCATAGTAAAGGAGACTCTTGGTATCAGTGGTCCTAAGATGATTGAATTTCACATTCAGTTTGAGGGAGCGAAGAGTGGATCGAAGAGTAGTGTCTTAAACTTAAATAATGGCAATTGTGAGGGTATGGAGACAGAACTGGCTGAAGTAAACTGCATAATTAGGTTAAAGGAGAGGGCAGTGGCAGTGGCAAGCATTTAAGGAGATGCTTCAGAATACTCAGAAAAGATACATTCCAGTCAGAAGGTAAGACTCTAAAGGAAGGACACACCATCTGTGGTTAAATAAAGAAGTAAAAAATAGTATTAAATTAAAAGAAAAAACATATAATTCTGCAAGGATGAGTGGCAGGTCAGAAGATTGGACAGAATAGAAAGAACTGCAAACTATTGCTGAAAAAATTAAGAGGGGAGAGTATGAGACTATGAGAGAAAGCTGGTTAGAAATATATAAAACAGACTGTAAGAGTTTCTACAGGTATGTAAAAAGGAAATGAGTAATGTCAAGTGAGTGTTGTTCCCTTAGCGGGTGAGAATGGGGAATTAATAATGGAAAATAAGGAAATAGCAGATGGGATGAATAGATATTTAGAATAGGATTCCTACAGTGCAGAAGGAGGCCATTCAGCCCATCGAGTCTGCACCAACCCTCTGAAAGAGCACCCCACCTAGGCCCAGTCCCCAACCCTATCCCTGTAACTCCACTCAATTTGCATATTTGTACTCCAAGGGGCAAATTAGCATGGCCAATTCACCTAACTTGCACATCTTTGGACATTTTGCATCTGTCTTCACTGTAGAGGCTATGAATAACATTTCAGAAGTAAGTATGAATTGGGAGGTGAAAGGGAGAGAGGACCTTAAACAATTCTAATCACTCGGGGAAGGGCACTGAGAAAGCTATTAGAACTGAAAACCAGCATATTCCCATGTCCAGGGTCTGGTTTAGCACAGTGGGCTAAGCAGCTGACTTGTAATGCAGAACAAGGCCAGCAGCGCGGGTTCAATTCCCGTACCGGCCTCCCCGAACAGGCGCCGGAATGTGGCGACTAGGGGCTTTTCACAGTAACTTAAGTGAAGCCTACTTGTGACAATAAGCGATTATTATTATTATGTCCTGAACGACTTCATCCTGAAAAGAAGGGGCTGCCGAGATAGTAGATGCATTGGTTTTAATTTTGTAAAATTCCCTAGGTTCTGGAAAGGTGCCATCAGATTGGCAAACAGCGAATGTGACTCCTCCAACCAAGGAGGTAAGGACACACAGCAGGGAACTACAGGTTAGTTAGCTTAACTTTCGTTACAGAGAGATTGCTGGAATCTGTTATTCGGGGAGTTGCATTGTGGCACTTAGAAAATTCCAATGCAATCAGGCAGAGTCAATATTACGTTGAAGGTCTGACTTGTTTTGTTTTTTTACCTTCTTTATTTCTGGTGGACTATGGGCCTTGGTCGATAGCTAAGCGTCTCTGGAGGCTGCGTAAGATTATCCTTGAGTATGGGATCTGAATTTTGATTGGCAAAGGCACAGCGGAGCCAGCACAATCTTGCACCAATTGAAGAGGAACGGTGTTGCATGGGAATCAAAAATGGCCACCTGGATTGCACCTGAATTGGCTGAGAAGAAGTCACCGCCTACAAAAGCAAGTCTAACGTTACTGCAGCTCATTCACCCCAGGCCCTCGGAACCGACCCGGGGGGGGGGCTCCGATGTGGCCTGGCCCGCGATTGGGGCCCACTGGTTGGCGGCCGGCCTCTCTGGCTGGGGGCCTTCTTTCTTCCGCACCAGCCCCTGTAGCCCTGCACCATGTTGCGTTAGGGCCAGCGCGCCCTGCGCATGCGCGGCGCCCAATTGACGCCGGGATCAGCAGCTGGAGCAGCCTGGGTTGCTCCAGTGCCGTGCTGGCCCCCTGTAGGCTATCAAGAAATGTGACGGCGTTTCTGACGGCGTCAACACTTAGCCTCAGGATCACAGAATCCCGCCCAGGATGTGGGCTGGAAATGTCTGGCCAGTCGCTGGCGGCAGGATTGTCTGTTCCTGCCGGCAGTGCCCGTGGGTTTCTCGGTGGCGTGGGGCTGCTTCAATGGGAATTCCCATTGGCAGGGGTGGGAGGAGCGAATCCCGCCTCCAGCGAACGGCACGTTGCCTCCCGCCGCCAAGGAACACGTCTGTGAATCCGGAGAATCCTGCCCACGATCAGATGTGAAAGCCCCCATCAAAATGTTCACCTGGGTCTGCAGACTTACCGGGCACGTCACTGTTTGTGTTGGCGCAGTGGCGGCAGCTATGTATTTAAGCTGGCAAAACTTATTGGTCGTCATTTCAGGATCTCACTCCTGATGGCTGCTTAGCCCGAAGTGATCAAGAGACGTCTAAGTTCATAGCGCACGCGTGGAATGGCAAAAACAAAATCCGATCATTGCCAGTTTTTAGTGAGGCCTTCCATGGTTCCTGGCATTTGATCCGAGCTGAAATGGGCGGAATACTGCCAGAGAGCTGTAACAAAAATCCCAATCCCAATCCAAGTCAAACCTCACGGACGACGAGAACTATGCACCAACATAACAATGGTGGGGAACCCAGGAGGAGGAAGTACAATTTACAAGGCTCCCGTGAATTACTTGGCTGCAGCTGAAAGGGAATGGTTGTAGATCAGAAGCCCAGCAGGCAATTCCTCAATGAAACATTAAAAAAATATATAATTGCAAAACTGAAATATCACTGAAATGTCCACCTCTTCCACTTGAGAGTTTCGGCGCGTGGAGCTCAGAATGATTTTTACAGCCACCTGTGACTAAACAGACACCGTAAACTGATAAAACAGGTACTGGGTGAGTTTTGTGTACCTGCACCACACGGTAAGTAAAACCAGATGTGGCCCCCGTGATACAAAACAAGAGAGCAAGCCAGATGTTAGAATTCATGACCAACAGTGAAAAGCTCATTGAATATCTCACAGCCTAACACCTCCACGTAGGATGGTGATTAATTTGACTTTTTTTTTCAAATCGGCAATTTTCTAAAGTGTTTAGAGGTTTTTGCCGACTAGTCGTTCAAACATTTCTTTTTCAGATGCTGACATACCTGCTGCTTTTATTTTAGATACTAAATTACCCTATTTATAACACCTAAAACCATCAGGGCTGACTGAAAATATGAGAAATTGACTGCTTTTTAAAAATGTCCTTTTATAAAGGAATGTTAACCAGTTACCCTGTTGCCTTCTGTCACGTTGCAATGTATTATGAACTTTCAGACAATACTTTTAAAATTTGGGGCACAAATAATCGCCACGGAAAATCAGGTGACCTTTCGGCACTTTGGTCAGCAAACCGTCCCGAGTCTCAAGCAAATGCCTAATTAAGTATAGTCATTCACCCAGCTGGGAAACTCACACATGCCTTTGTTTGGGGATTGACCATCAACGGCCGAACGACTATGATCAAATATTCCGTCTCAGTTGAGATCAATCCATTTTGGATCCATGTTTTATTCCAGCCGCCTCATTTTTAATTTTCAACTTGGACAAAGGAACATTGAGTTTCGATGTGAGTTAGACAAATGAGACCCTCCATTGTATTATTTTTTTAAATTAAAAAATAAATACATTTAGAGTACCCAATTCATTTTATCCAATTAAGGGGCAATTTAGCGTGTTCAATCCACCTACCCTGCACATCTTTAGGTTGTGGGGGTGAAACGCACGCAAACACAGGGCGAATGTGCAAACTCCACACGGACAGTGACCCAGAGCCAGGATCGAACCTGGGACCTCGGTGCCGTGAGGCAGCAACGTTAACCACTGCGCCACCGTGCTGCCCCCCCTCCATTGTATTATGACGGTTTTCCTCATCCAAACCTGGCAGGTGGAATTTCAAAGTGTCAAACGACAACACGTCATGTGTAACCAACACACATTCCTTTGGAGAACGAAACTTTGAGCTTGTAGAAATCACATGATGACCATATTTTCTGACAATATCTAACAACAGCAATCGCTGCTTGCAGAGACGGAGCTTTATTCAAAGTCCATCCGAAAAGCGATTGCACCAGCTTCGGGTCCACTCCCCAAACTGTTCCAACTTCAAGTTCATCTGAGAACCAATTCGCTGGAAATTAAACTATAAGGAGTCTCACAGTTTAATGGGAATCCTCTGCCTACAAGACCTTCACTTCGACTGAAAGCATTAGCTGATCTAAGAGAGAAGTTCGATGCGCTTACAGGGATAGGACGGGGGAATAGGCCAAGGTAGGTGCTCTTTCGGAGGGTCGGTGGAGACTCAATGGACCGAATGGCCTCCTTTCATTTCATTTCATTTCTGTGCTGTAGGAATTCTACACTACAGGCTTGCTATGAAAGAGAGACTGACACAACTACACTTTGTAATCCTATTGCTTTTTCCGTCATCTGTATCTAATTGCTGTGTCTGTGATCGTGTGTGCGAGTTACGTGAGTCAGGCATTGTTATGTTTTAAACTTCCGGGACAAGTATGTGCTCATTTCTAAAAATTGTAAAACTGACAAAAAAGCTTGCTGCTGGAATTATTTACGGTGGAACAATCACTGCCCTCGTTGTGCTTCCTGCACTAAGGCAATTAACCTTAAACCAGGAGGCATGATTAATCTAGTCCACTTCTTTATCGCCATTAAGTATTCTTCTGGTTTGGCTACTGCAAGCTGTGAAAGCAACATGGAGGTGTCCTAGTTTCAAATGGTTCAATACTTCATCTCCGCAGAAATTAGCAGATGTTGGGATTTGAAACCTGAGGCACGATCAATTTGGCTGGAGACGAAGTTGAATTCAAACTGAGGCTTTATTAGTATCTGAAGTGTGACCTCCTACAGCAGCTGGCGAAATGGCTGCGAGCTGAAGGCCATGCATATTTATAACCCGGCTCTTGGGCGGAGCTAGCATGCAGGGGCCCAGGTGAACCTGTAGTGCAGGTTCTACCGCACAACCCTTAATATAGGAACTCAGTGGTTTACCACAGAACCACACTTCCTGATTCTCCCAGCTTATATGTTTTAGTTTACTGTTTCTGTTCTGTTCAGTCAGTCACCATGCAAAAGTAAAATCAAGCCTGTACTGCAAAGTTCGCTGTCGGGCAAGGCCTCGATTTTCAAATTCTTATCCTTGTTTTCAAACCCCAGCATGGCCTCGCCTCTCCCTACCTCTATAATCTTCTCTAGTCTCTCTGAAATCTATGCACTCCAATTGCTGTATCCCCAATTTTCATCCCTCCCTAAACCTTTCAGCCTTTCTTTCTCCTCTTTTAAAATGTTCATTAAGATTTGCCACTTTGTCCAATCTTTTGACCAGCTATCCTGATATCTCCTCATGCGGTTTAGTGTCAATGGGCGGGTTTCTCTGTTGGCTGATGGTGAAATCGTAAAACACGATTGGGCAGAGAATAGGTTCCGACTCCAGAATCGCAGTGGCAACGATTTGTCGCCAAATCGCAATTCTCCGTCACCTCGACAGCGGTGTCAATGTGGTCTGGAATGCACTGACAGTAAACAACGTTTGCATGTCATTAGCGGGCCCGGCCCGGTATTCTCCGGGGCCTCTGCGACGCTCCGCCTCCGATGGGCCGACTTCTCGCCAGCGTGGTTCACTTGGGCTTTTGTGAAACCGCCGCGTGGCTGCTGAGGGAGAGAGATGGGTTAAGGTAAGTGACCAACATCACCATAGTTTGCTAACAGTTGTGCTGCTGGCAGGGTTGGGGGGGGGGGGGCTTCTGCCAGGGCTGGGGGGTGTAGCAGGGGGTGGCCAGGAGGTGGGCTGCGGGATCGGGAAGGATGGGCACGGAACACCATTGCCTCAGTTGGCAAGGCAGCCTTGCAGCTGCACACACCGCTCGCTGTGGACTTGGCGCCATGGGCCATATGGGTGTCCCCTCAGGCCACCTCCCGAGATGCCCTCTGACCCCAGCCGACCCACCAGCTGTATGGTCCCGCTCCAGCACAACCAGTGCCACCTTGCTGGCTGGGATGAGTGTGTGTGGGGAGTGTAATGTGTATGTGCGGCTGCAGCTTGTCAGCCTCCCGAGTGTCAATCGCGGACCCAGCGAATCCCGCACCATTTTTCACTGGGATTGATTGTGTTCCACGTGGTGCTGGTGCGTGCCCCTCCACAGTAGCTGAATCAATCCAAGTTTGGCACCAGTTTTGCTGTCATGAAACCCCACGAATCCTGCCCTGGCATCAACACTTAGTCTCAGAAACGGAGAATCCCGCCCAATATCTATCTGATAACACTCTTGTGAAGCGTCTTGGGGAATTTTACTATGTTAAAGATATTGGCCGTTATTCTCCGGTCATCGGGATTCACTTTACCCCCTGGTAGCACACCCCTGACAGTGGGTTTCCCGGCAACATGGAGGGGGCGATTCTCCGAGCCCCGTGCCGGGCCGGAGAATCGCCGCAACAACGCCCCGACGCCGGCAATCCCATTGACAAGCATGGGAGGATAGAATCCCGCCACCAGCGAATGGCGCGAGGCCGAGAAGCTTGCAGTTGGAGGACCAGAGAATCCTTCCACTGTATTCGCACCTAGATTCACACCTCAGCCTCAGATTTATCACCAACCCTCATGGCTATTTTGTTGATCCACACAGAAAGCTGATAGCACCGAGCTCGAGTTTGAGATCAGGATTGAACCCGCAATTGGGAATTGTTATACTGTGCCTTTAAACGAATGAAGCTGGATATCATTAGAAGGGAAGTGTGTCATGCAATCCCATCTTAGTTTCACTTCTGCCTGTATGCAGGACACAGCACAGCTCCAAAATCTTCAAACTTTCGACCTCTGAGGTGCCTGGTTTAAATAAATGAACCCACAACATGTTACACAATCCCATATGAGTGACTGGTGCCTTAATATCAATATAAAGAAACATGACAACCGGGATATTCCAGTACTAGATTACAGATTAAAAGTCATCAACCCGAAATACTAATTCTTTCTTTTCTCTCCACAGGTGCTACCTGACCCACTGAGTAGTTCCAGAACTTTCTGTTTCTAATGCCCATTGAAGAGTCTGAAAAATCTCAGGTGTGAACAGAAATTCAAAAGCGCTAAACTTATTTTCTTTGGTGAGAGATGGAGGTATGAAAAAGTGGAGAGGACTGGATAATGCAAACACACAGGCAGATTATTCGCTTCAACCTGTGATTGTAGGAATAAAACTGTCATGATATTCAGATAAACATCATGGTGCAAACACACATACACACTGATGGACAGATCCAACGGACCAATCAATACACACACAACATCACAGCCAATCACAGGCAAGAGCATACACACTATAAAACAGGGAACACGACACTTCCCGCTCATTCCAGCAGGAGACAGCTCAGGGCACAGAGCTCACAGCAAGCCACTCAGACATCCACCATGTGCTGAGTGCTTCTCCAAGATAGTGTTAGGGCTAGGTCCACAGGTTAGAGGGTAATGAACGGACCACAGTTACAAGTTTACAGATGTTGTTATTGTCAGTAATAAAACTGAGTTGTACCATCCGCAACCGTGTTGGTTCGTCTGTGTAGCAGAGCACCCAACATGACAAAAACATGGGTCTAAAATGGATCGATAACTGAGACCGAATATTTGGTCATAGATTTTATCAATGAGCATTTTTAGCGAATAACTTAATGTGAAAAGAGTGCAGTTTAGCTCAAAGATCCGTAATATGCCAGTGCATTAGAATCTTGCCATATCTGGGTTCATGGATTCCTTCGAGAAATAACTCAATCAGTTAAAATTGGGAGAACTAAGATACACATTTCTAAAATATGCAGCGAATGATAATTCTGTGCTACTGAGGCCTGGAACATAGAACAGTACAGCACAGAACAGACCTCAGCTGTGTAAATGCAACCAGTAGAAATGATTGACCTACACCGTTAAGCTGACTCTGCCTGTATATTCGATCCACAGGTTGTAAAGTTAGATTGTTAATCTGAAGCATTGCGAGATTACTTTTGGGAATAGGGGAGCTACTTTGCAGAGAAAATTAGATATTTGAGTCTCTGAAGCTCTTTCCTCTGGTTACTTCTGCAGAGTCGATGTTTGAGTGTAATCTGCAGGAGGAACAAGCTTGAATGAACTAATGGCCTTTTCTCGAGCCATGTTTTTCTTATCCTAGATACACCATCGCTGTCTCATACCTTATTCACCAGGTTTAACAGCTCCAGAGTCTATAGCTAACTGGAAATAATGAAGCAATGTTTAAATGAGGCACTGCATATAACTCTACAAATTCATTGGCACCCATGTTTTAGCTACAGGGATCACAATCTGTGATCTGCCTACGTCCATTCCTGTCGAAGTAGACAGCATGCAAACTTTCTGTTGCCATCTCAATTGAATGATGAGTCGTGTTGCTCCAAGCAAGGTTTGCACTGTTGGCTGCCTGAGAGCTCAGGGGGAGGCCGAGCAGTGTGAACTGGTAACACATGGTGCAGCCTGCCCCTCTTAAAGGCAGTCTGCCCCCTTAAAGGGGAACTGCAGTCACAGAAAGCTGCTGACTGCCTGCACTGACACTGGTTGCAAGTGGGAGCAATTTCAGTGGGTCATCACGGTCCCTCGTGCAGGTTGACAGGAGCAAAGAAGTTATGTTTTTTGCAGGGGGCTGGGAAACCCTCTAAATTGCCTTCCCTTGGGAGGGGATGCCAGGTGGTCCAGCTCAATGGTATCATGAAGGTGGTCAATGTCAGTGAATGCATCTTCACCCGATAGCTCCACCGGCCACACGACCAACCTCTTGTGCAGTTCAATGCATCACCCCCATCAGTGATCTCTATAGTAGTCAGGATTCAGGCCGACTTCAGATGGCCTAGCTCATCTTCAGACCTTCTAATGATGTCAGCCTTGTAGTGTCTTACCGGTTTGTGCCCGAGAGACCCGAGTGTAGCGATGCCTTCCTTGGCCGAATATCTTATCCGAGTTTTTTCTTTTTTTTGTTTTCTCTTGTCTGTCGAACCTAAGCTAGCTAGTTTCTATTTTCGTTGTTAAGGCCAACACACTCCATGGTACCATGTAGTGTTACCTGCGTGGTCGATAACACGTGTTACTCAATCCTTGGCTGATGGTGAGGTCCTCTGAATCTTGTTGAAGAAGACTCAAACTCGTCCAGTAACAACAAAGGTTTATTGAGTAACTATAACTATTAATGCGTGAGTTCTTTACCTTAACATGGGAACTAGGAATTGGATAACAAGATTTAACAAATATAAAAATGTAACTCCACTAACTATCTACGTGATTCTGATGTTTCCCTGTTCACAGCACACCCGAGAGAGAGACAGAGACCCCATGTGGCTGCCCCTTATGCCCCTGTTGGTCCAGCCCTCTGGTGATCATGTGGTGCTGCTATCTACCCATTAACCCCTTGTGTACATGCACCTACAGAAATCACCACAAGCCTCACACCCTCCTCTTGCTGCCTCCAGCTATTCAGCTGTGGCAGGAAGATGACCCAAACACAGTGCATTCTTCCCCCTCTCTTGTACAGAACATTGGCCCAGCACATCCAGAATCAGAGCAGCGCCAATGGGAGACAAAGGCACCTGTATTTCCCAAGCCCTAAGAAGGAGATGGAAGGCTGCACCTTGGGGATGGCTGGGAAAGAGCCTATGTCATCTGGGAGAACATTGAGGATGACGGCATGTTCCTCCTGTATGCCCCTTCTTAACTTCCACTTTACACTCATCCTGATGTTCAAACTGTTGATGGCGTCACTATGAACCTTGCTTTTCACCCCGAACCCCTTCCCTCGCGAAACCTTCACCCTCTGATTTTCTTCTCTTAGGCACCCAGGAACTGCCACCTGCCCAGCCGCATCAGCCCAGGAGGAAGGCAGGAAGGACACTGCAGGACTGAGGAAGAAGCGCCGTTACCTGACCCGACACTCGTGGTCACCCGCTCACCCACTGGCGCAAACGTTAAAGGCTCTTATAGAGTTGAGAACTGCAAGTGCTGAGTCACTGAGCATGAGTGGGCAGCTGCTTGGCCAGGGGAAAGTATTCTGCAGAGGATTCAGATGAGGGCTTGGTTGGGGTGAAAACGCACACTGAGATGATTGGTACATTGGCAGGCATGCCAGTCTGTCTCTTGTCGCAACCAGGAAGTATGGAGGCGTCCCACTGCAATGTGGCACGGGGCATCTCAGAGAGCTTAGAGCATCCTTTCCATTATGGTGTCCACCCAACTCCATGACAGCAATTTCAGACGCGCCTGTCCTGAGCTGGCTGGTGTCTCAGGTTCCACAGCAGCGCAGACAGAGGCTACACAACATCGCAGCACCACAGTGGGAACTCAGATTGAGATCCCTGCTTGTTTGCTTTGAAGTGCCTCAGCCTTCCGCCATCATTGGTACAAATGTCAGCGCTCGTAGGCACTCGCAGCAGCCCAGCAATCGGTCCGCCAGCAGATTCTGAGGATTGCTGAGGTGCCACCTGGGGAGGGGGGTAGTGGCACCGGCACTGTGGGGCACACACACCTGCTCTCCTCTCCCGGGGTGGCATGAAACGTGTCTCCACCCCTGGCACTCTGCCAGCTCTCCCGGCAACCGGGGGTGGGGGGGGGGGGGTCAGGTCGTGGGTGGGGATCCAGCAGGTGCCGGGCCCCGGAGGGAGACATTGTCCTGGTGGCCGTCGGGGTGTGCCACGTAGGCGTACTGCGGGTTTGCATGTAGGAGGTGGACACTTTCGACCAAGGGATCTGACTTATGGGTCCACACATGCTTCCGGAGGAGGACGGGTCCAGGAACTGTCAGCCATGTTGGGAGCGAGACCCCTAGGTGGACCTCCTGGGGAAGGCAAACACACGTTCGTGAAGGGTCTTGTTAGTCGCGGTGCAGAGGAGCGATTGGATGGAGTGGAGCGCGTCGTGGAAGACTTCCTGCCAGCGGGTGACCGGGAGATTTTTAGACCGCAGGGCCAGCAGGACGGCCTTCCAGACCGTCCCGTTCTCCCTCTCCACCTGCCCGTTTCCCCGAGGGTTGTAGCTGGTCGTCCTGCTCGAGGCGATGCCCTTGCTGAGCAGGAACTGACGCAGCTCATCGCTCATAAAAGCGGATCCCCGATCACTGTGGATGTAGGTGGGGAAACCGAACAGAGTGAAGATGCTGTGCAGGGCTTAAATTACCGTGGCAGAAGTCATATCGGGGCATGGGATGGCGAAAGGGAACCGGGAGTACTCATCAATCACTTTCAGAAAGTACGTGTTGCGGTCGGTGGAGTGGAGGGGCCCTTTCAAGTCCATGCTGAGGCGCTCAAAGGGGCGGGAGGCCTTCACCAGGGGTGCTCTATCTGGCCGGTAGACGTGCGTCTTGCACTCTGCGCAGACCTGGCAGTCTCTGGTGACGGTCCTGACCTCCTCAATGGAGTAGGGAAGGTTGCGGGCCTTGATGAAATGGAAGAACCGGATGACCCCCGGGTGGCAGAGGTCATAGTGGAGAGCCCGGAGTCGGGCCACTTGTTCGTTGGCACATGTACCGCAGGATAGGGCGTCAGGGGGCTCATTGAGCTTCCCCGGGCGATACAAGATCTCATAGTTATAGGTGGAGAGCTTGATCCTCCACCTCACGATCTTGTCATTTTTGATCTTGCCCCGCTGTGTATTATTAAACATAAAGGCAACCGACCATTGGTCAGTGAGGAGAGTGACTCTCCTGCCGGCCAGGTAATGCCTCCAATGTCGCACAGCTTCCACAATGGCTTGGGCCTCTTTTTGACAGAGGAGTGCCGAATTTCGGAGGCATGGAGGGTGCGGGAAAAGAAGGCCACGGGCCTCGTTGAGGGTGGCGGCCAGAGCTACGTCCAATGCATCGCTCTCCACCTGGAAGGGGAGGGACTCATCGACCGCGTGCATCGTGGCCTTGGTGATGTCTGCCTTGATGCGGTTGAAGGCCTGGCGGGCCTCAGTCATCAGGGGAAAAACAGTGGACTGAATGAGTGGGCGGGCCTTGTCTGCATAATTCGGGACCCACTGGGCATAGTAGGAGAAAAACCCTGTCATAATATACACCAGTATATCATGGTGCAGACACACACACACTGATGGACACACAGCAAGACCAATCAACACACACAATACCGCAGCCAATCACCAGTTAGAGCACACTCACTATATAGGCAGAGGGCATCAGAGTTCCCGGCCATTCGGGATGCAGCCTTGGATTGGATTGGATTGGATTTGTTTCTCACGTGTACCGAGGTACAGTGAAAAGTATTTTTCTGCGAGCAGCTCAACAGATCATTAAGTACATGAGAAGAAAAGGGAATAAAAGAAAATACATAATAGGGCAACACAACATATACAATGTAACTACAAAAGCACTGGCATCGGAAGAAGCATACAGGGTGTAGTGTTCATGAAATCAGTCCATAAGAGGGTCATTTAGGAGTCTGGTGACAGTGGGTAAGAAGCTGTTTTTGAGTCTGTTCGTGCATGTTCTCAGACTTCTGTATCTCCTGCCCGATGGAAGAAGTTGGAAGAGTGAGTAAGCCGGGTGGGAGGGATCTTTGATTATACTGCCCGCTTTCCCCAGGCAGTGGGAGGTGTAGATGGAGTCAATGGATGGGAGGCAGGTTCGTGTGATGGCGGTGTTCACGACTCTCTGAAGTTTCTTGCGGTCCTGGGCCGAGCTGTTGCCATACCAGGCTGTGATGCAGCCAGATAGGATGCTTTCTATGGTGCATCTGTAAAAGTTGGTAAGAGTCAATGTGGACATGCCGAATTTCCTTAGTTTCTTGAGGAAGTATAGGCGCTGTTGTGCTTTCTTGGTGGTAGCGTCGCGTGGGTGGACCAGGACAGAATTTTGGAGATGTGCACCCCTAGGAATTTGAAACTGCTAACCATCTCCACCTCGGCCCCGTTGATGCTGACAGGGGTGTGTACAGTACTTTGCTTCCTGAAGTCAATTACCAGCTCTTTAGTTTTGCTGGCATTGAGGGAGAGATTGTTGTCGCTACACCACTCCACTAGGTTCTCTATCTCCCTCCTGTATTAGGACTCATCATTATTCGAGATCCGGCCCACTATGGTCGTATCGTCAGCAAACTTGTAGATGGAGTTGGAACCAAGTTTTGCCACGCAGTCGTGTGTGTACAGGGTGTAGAGTAGGGGGCTAAGTACGCAGCCTTGCGGGGCGCCGGTATTGAGGACTATTGTGGAGGAGGTGTTGTTGTTCATTCTTACTGATTGTGGTCTGTTGGTCAGAAAATCGAGGATCCAGTTGCAGAGTGGGGAGCCGAGTCCTAGGTGTTGGAGCTTTGATATGAGCTTGGCTGGGATTATGGTGTTGAAGGCGGAGCTGTAGTCAATAAATAGGAGTCTAATGTAGGAGTCCTTGTTTTCGAGATGCTCTAGGGATGACTGTAGGGCCAGGGAAATGGTGTCTGATGTGGACCGGTTGCTGCAGTATGCGAATTGCAGTGGATCAAGGCGTTCTGGGAGTATGGAGGTGATGCGCTTCATGATCAACCTCTCGAAGCACTTCATTATGACTGAAGTCAGGGCCACTGGTCGGTAGTCATTGAGGCACGTTGCCTGGTTCTTCTTTGGTACCGGTATGATGCTGGTCTTCTTGAAGCAGGTGGGGACCTCGGAGTGGAGTAGGGACAGGTTAAAGATATCCGTGAATACCTCTGCCAGCTGGTCTGCGCAGGCTCTGAGTGCACGACCAGGGATCCCGTCTGGGCCCGTCGCCTTCCGAGGGTTCACTTTCAGGAAGGCCAATCTGACTTCGGAAGCTGTGATGGTGGGTATGGGTGAATAATGGGCTGCTGGGGCACTCGACAGCGGATACCTGCTCGAACCGAGCATAGAATGCATTGAGTTCATCGGGGAGGGGTGCGCTGCTGCCAGAGATACTGTTCGGCTTCGCTTTGTAGCCCGTTATGTTGTTTAGTCCTTGCCACAACCGCCGAGAGTCTGTCTGTGACTCTAGCTTGGTTTGATATTCTCTTAGAAGGCCTCTTAGAAGGACAGAGCTTACAGCTTACAGCACAGATTTTCACCATGTGCTGAGTGTATAGACTGGTTAGGACAGGCAGAGGTCTTTAGTTTAATCTAACAACGTGTTAACCCACAGTGAAAGTATGTTCAACAGTTTCTAACTTAATAAAATAGTGTTTTAAATGTTGGTGGCCTGTATGTGTTCCACAGATCCAGAGCACCCAACACATCAAACCCCAGGCATCATTTCAGGGCCTTGGGGCAGTGGGAGTGGGAGTTCCATGAGGGGGCGCATGCGGTTGGGGTCGGGCCCTAGAACTCCATTTTCCACGACATAGCCAAGGATGGCTTAGCGGTTGGTGCGGAACACGCATTTCTCCTTATTGTATGTGAGATTAAGGAGTTTGGCGGTCTGGAGGAATCTTTGGAGGTTTGTGACATGGTCCTGCTGACTGTGGTCACAGATGGTGACGTTATCTAGGTACGGGAAGATGGCCCACAGTCCATACCGGTCAACCATTCGGTACATCTCTCGCTGGAAGACCGAGAGCCCATTAGTGACGCCGAAAGGAACCCTAAGGAAGTGATGGAAGCGCCCATCTGCTACGAACGCAGTGTATTGGCGGTCCTCCAGGCGGATGGGGAGCTGGTGGTAGGCGGACTTCAGGTCCACTGTGGAAAAGACCCGGTACTGTGCAATCTAATTGACCATGTCAGATATGTGTGGGAGGGGGTACGCGTCGAGCTGCGTGTACCGATTGATGGTCTGACTGTAGTCAATGACCCTCCTGTGTTTCTCCCCAGTCTTTACTACTACCCCTTGAGCTCTCCATGGGCTGCTGCTGGCCTCAATGACCCCTTCCCGCAGAAGCCGTTGGACCACCGACCTGATGAAGGTCCTGTCCTGGGCACTGTACCGTCTGCTCCTTGTGACAACGGGTTTGAAATCCGGGGTGAGGTTCGCAAACAGGGAAGGTGAATCGACCTTAAGGGTCGTGAGGCCACATATGGTGAGGGGGGTAGGGGTCTGCAGAATTTTAAGGTTAGGCTTTGGAGGTGGCATTGGAAGCCCAGGCCGAGTAACAGGGCAGCGCAGAGGTGGGGGAGGACGTAGAGCCAGAAGTTGTTGATCTCCATGCACTGGACGGTGAGGGTTGCGATGCAGTACCCTCGGATTTCCACAGAATGGGATCCGGAGGCCAGGGAGATTTTCTGGGTGACGGGGTGTACCGGGAGGGAGCAGCGCCTTACCGTAGTGGAGTAGATGAAGCTCTCTGTGCTCCCGGAGTCAAAGAGGCAGGTCGTCTTGTGCCCATCGATCTTCACCGTTGTCGTCGCGGTCGCGAGGTTGCGGGGCCGGGACTGATCCAGGGTGATTGAGGCGAGCTGCGGCAGATGCTGGGAGGTCCTGGGCTGGTCAGCGGTGATGGAGGTAGCGGCAGGAGATGAACGGCCAGACAAGCAGCGGTCCTGAGACACCGTCCAAAATGGCGGCGAAGATGGCGGTGCCCACTGGGCGCATATGGCGGGCGACATCAAAGATGGCGGCGCCCACGGGCCGCATGTGGCTTGCGGAGGGGAAAATGGCGGTGCCCGTGGGTCGCACGCGGGGGGTCTAGGAACGCCGGGCCTGGAAACAGCGGCGACCGACCGTGCCTGGCAAACAGAAGCAAAGTGTCCCTTCTTCCCACAGCCATTGCAGGTCGCGCTCCGCGGCGGGCAGCGCTGCCGGGGGTGTTTGTTTTGCGCGCAAAAATAGCACTTGAGCCCCCCAGAGTTGGCTGGCTGCCGCGCGGCGCAGGCTTGCGGTGGGCTGGAGTCGGCAGCTGGTGGGGCCCACGATGCCCATGAGGGTGCCGCGCGGTCGGGGGCATCGGACTGGACATTACGGGAGGCCACTTCTAATGAATTAGCGAGCTGCCTAGTTCCCGCAAGATCAAGCGTACCCCCTTCCAGTAGCAGCTGGCGGACATACGTAGACTTCATGCCCGTGACGTAAGCGTCTCGAATTAAAGGTTTGGTGTGCTGGACCAAATTGATGCACTATCAATTACCACAAAGACGGGTAAGTGGAATAATCGAGGCTTTATTGAGCAAAGATGTTGTGCCTCCTGTAGCTGGAACCAGAATGGCTGCAGCACCGGTGAGCACACACATTTATACACCGCCTACTGGGCGGAGCCAGCAGGCAGGGATTTACCCATGTACCTGTATCTGTTTATTTGAGAGGCATGGGCACCGAGAGATCCAACTTTTTCCTCCAGATTGGCATTGTCTCCTATAGGTCATTTTATTTGTCATGGTCAATACTTCCTAAGATAAGCAATGTTTTGATTACATTAAAAGTTCTCCATTTACATTTGATATCACTTTTCACATTATGGGCGGGATTCTCCCAATGGGAGTCTAAGTGCCGACGCCGGTGTAAAAACCGGAGTGTTTTACTCCGGCGTCGGTGCCTGTTCCCAGACCCCTATTCTCCCCCCTCCGTGGGGCTAGCAGGGGCGTCGCGGATTTACGGGGGCAGAGCCTCGGCGCGGCGTCAGAGACCGCGTAAAAGACGCGGCGCCTTGGGTCCCGCGCATGTGCAGTTGGGCCGGCGCCAACTAGCGCATGCGCGATGGCCGTCCTCCCCCAGGCCGCCCCGCACAAACATGGCGGATGGATCCAGGCTCGCCGGCAGAAGAAAGGAGGCCCGCCGACAGAGAGGCCGGCCCGCCGATCGGTTGGTCCCGATCGTGTACCAGGCCACTCTGGAGGCCCCCCCGGGAACGGAGCCCCCCCCCCCCCCCCCCCCACATGCTGCCACCCAGGCCTTCGCGACGAATACCCGCCGGCAGTGACCAGGCGTGGACGGCGCCGGCGGGATTAGGCCGTTTACACGCGGCCGCTCGGCCCATCCGGGCCAGAGAATCACCGCCCACCGTTTGCGGCGATTCTCCGAGTGGCCCGCCGCGATTCAGGCAGCACTGGTTTTGGGGGGGGGGGGGGGTGGGGGAATCGCGTGCGGGGGTCGGGGCGGCGTGGCGCGATTCGTGCGGTGCCCCGCCGATTCTCCCACCCGCCGGGAGGGGGGGGGGAATACCACCCTATGTGTGCAGAATTGTAATTTTGGAGGTAGCTGTATTTTGCTTCTTCACTGAACTTGATTTTCGAAGTTTCTAGAATGATTCGAGGATCCTCGCAATCATTAACATTGATCAGTTGTTGCATCAATCTGAAAGGCCATTAAACCCAGCTGCTGCTTAATTTTTAAAAATAATCTCTTGTTCTATTTGCTGTGAATTGCTGGCTGGCTCGGCAGGAAAACAAACCTGTCCATAATTGTTAATTCTGGAGTGATTCCGTTGCCAATAATCCATCGGTTTCACAAGTGGCCTCAAACAAATGAGCTTTAGCCATTTTCATGTTGAGCAAGTCCGAAAATCATTGGCCCCACTTTGTCTATAGGCCACACAACACAGGTTTGGTGAGCTCCAGGGTCAATTATCTAGTGCCCTTCTGACAAGGCCACCCACTCGGGAATGGGCCTTAGATTATCTGTGCAGCAGTGGGCCTGGGGGTTTTCAGGGGGAACGGGCCTCAGGCTGTGGAGCCCTCTGGTGTTCTTGTGGAACAGCAGCCAGACAACCTCCAGGCCTGAAGAATAATGGGGTTGGGCCATAAAAGCCAGAAGGCCATATACCTCCAGATCTCCTTTCCCTTAACTGTCCAGCCACCTTTGGTCCGAGAGACCAGGAAATGTTAGAAGGTGGTGTTAAGAGATATCAGCGTGACATCACTCGCAGGGAAATGTGTCATGTGATCCAGTCTTAGGCTGCGATATTGCGGCCCTGCACGCAAGTGATCGAGTTATATCTCTGCTTTATTTGGAGCGCTTTCTTACAGGGACCATTATATTGCTGTGCAGCATGGAATCCTTCCAGCCCTGTGCAATGAACCTAAAACCAATAGTCTCAGTTTGGTTTAACTCCAGCACAGTTGGGATTTGTTTTGGCCTGTGCAGTGCATGGACAAACTGAGCCAGCAGGAAAGCTTCCCTTTAAAAAAAAACATCTAAATATCCACAGAGATTTAAGAATCATTCCTGACCATTTACCCGATGCTGTGTTTTGGAAAAGAGCTGATGCAGCATTGATATTTCAGCATTACTAATTCAATGCAATGATAGCTGCTTGCTCCTCATCATTCACTCATTCCTAATTTAGCTCTTGCTACGCTTCATATAAAGCAAGGCTTTGCTGGCTTGAACAATTGATAAACACGACACTTCTCCAATTGGTTCCTTTCTGTTGATATAAATAAAGCAGAGCACCGTTTATGCAGATCAGGATGCCTGATCATTTACTCAAGTTAACATCAACCCTGTAGACATAACAGTGTTCCTGGAACCTCAGGTTGCTTTTTCTCTCAATTTGCAACATTCTTTCTCTGCCTCCATTCTTCCCCAGCACACTAAAAGCTAAAGGCTGTAAATACCAACATTTTATAATGGCCATAAAATTGCAATGGCCCACTGCACCCATCCTCGTAAAGGTAAGCGTTTGCTGCGATCCTTAACTGCTGCGCCTCCGTAATAGCTTCTGTCCAGGAGACTGCTTTCAACTTGGGGAAACCTTTGGACTTGTGGATGTCTTAATTGTTTTTTATTCGACCATGAGGAGCGGGCGTCGCCGACTAGGCCAGCATTTATTGGCCGTCCCAAATTGTCCTTGAGAAGGTGTTGGCGAGCCACCGTCTTGAACCCCTGAAGCTCATATGGTGTAGGTACGCCCACAGTGCTGTTAGGGAGCGAGTCCCAGGATTTTAATCCAGTGTCAGTGAAGGAATGGTGATATGTTTCCAAGTCAGGATGGCGAGTGGCTTGGAGAGAACTTCCAGATGGTAGTGTTCCCATGTGTATGCTGCCATTGTCCTTTTTGATGGCGGTCGTGGGTTTGTCTGAGGAACCTTGGTGAGTTACTGCAGTGCATCTTGTAGATGGTACACACGGCTGCCACTGTACATCGGTGGTGGAGGGAGTGAATGTTTGTGGATAGGGTGCCAATCAAAAGGGCTGCTTTGTCCTGGATGGTGTCGAGCTTCTTGAGTGTTGCTGTCTTCCAGGCAAGTGGAGAGTGGAGGTGAATGACCTGCTCTTGTCATCACAATATTTTGCTATAGTTTCTCTGCTTGTGTTTCTAATCAATGGTAACCCCGAGGATGTTGATAGTGGGGGATTCAGTGACTGTGATACATTTTAACGTCAAGGAACAATGGTTAGATTCTCTCTTGTTGGAGATGGTCATTGCCTGCCACTTGAGTGGCATGAAAGTTGCTTGTTGCCCAGGCCTGGATATTGTCCAGGTCGTGTTCCATTTGGACATGATTTGCTTCAGTATCTGAGGAGCTGCAAATGGTGCTGAACATTGTGCAATCATCAGTGAACATCCCCTCTTCTAACCTTATGATGGAATGGAGGTCATTGATGATACAGCTGAAGATGGTTGAGTCTAGGACACTACCCTGAGGAACTCCTGCTGTGATGCCCTGTAACTGAGATGATTGAAAATCTCTTGGTTGGAATTATAAGACTAAAACATAATGAGGCACTACCTTTGCTATTTGCTTCTTCCACAGCTACTTCCATGTTTCCATTCAGTTGACAGGGGCTATTGAACAAAATAATTTAGAACTCGTGGCCATCGCCTAATGACTCTCACTGAAAAGTGTATGTGTGACAATCAGGTAGGGCAGGGTTTTTCAAACTCAGGGTCGCGACCCGTGGATGGGTCGCGGGCTGGTGCAGGGAGGGTCGTGGATCGATCAGTCGCGACGTTCCCGATCGCAGGGGAAGCGACCAACGGCCGGGAGCGGCTTTTGAAAATGCTGGCCTTGACCGTTTAGGTCGAGAGTGCTGGCCACTTCGCGCATGTGCGCCCCCTCAGGTGAATCTGACAGTGTGCAGTGTGCAGGCCCAGAGCCCAGCGGGGCAAACTGCCCCCTCCTGACGTCAGCTCTGTCCCAGGAACAAATTTATGTTGAAAAACGGCAGAATCTTCTCGCCAGAAGGGGAGGCAAAGAGTAGGTCATGCGCCCGGCATGTGCACTGATGTCACGCGGTCCATGCTTTGGCCACAAACTCACAGAGGAGGGTTTCCTCCATTTTGTAGCTGCCAGAAATCAAACAGCTAGCATGTGTGAAGAACTGAAGATAGATTATTTTGTGATAAGGAAGAGAGGGCCAGAGACACAAACAGGCCAGGATCTCACAACTGAATTTGCTTCTGGAGAGAGCTTCTCAGGGGACTCCATGGCAGGATAAAGCCTAATGTGAGCTCCAAGACCTCGATGAACAACCTGTTAAGAAGAAGCCAGAATCGGGAACAAAGCAGGAAAAGATGATTTCTTGGGGTATGGCTTTATTAATTGTGCAAATCCAAATCAGGATGCAAGCCCATGTGTGTGATGTGCAGGGAAGTGCTGGCAAATGAAAGTTTGAAACCCTCAAAACTTCAAAACCCATGTTGGGCGATTCTCCAATGTGGAGGCCACGTGTTTGGTCCGTTGTGAACGCCGTCGCGTTTCACGATGGTGCAAACAGGGCCTGGGCATGACCTATTCTGGCCCCAACAGGTTCACGCCACTCCAGCGTCCTTACGTGGTGCCAAACGGGCGCCGCACCAACCCGCGCATGCGCAGTTGGGTTGCGCGATCCTGCGCACGCGCGGGGAACGTCTTACGCACGCCGGACCCTCAACAACATGGGGCCGGTGTTCTGGGGCCGCGCGCGGAAGGAGGTAGGCCCGGGGGGGAGAGGCCGGCCCGCCGATCGGTGGGCCCCAATCGCGGGCCATACCCCATCAGAGGCCACCCCGGTGAAGGAGCCCCCCTCCCACCCCACAGGCCACCCCCCCCCCCCCCCAGCGTTCCCGCGGAGTTCCCGCCGGCAGCGACCAGGGGTGGACGGCCCCGGCGGGAACCTGTCGTGTCGTAGTGGCCGCTCAGCCCATCCGGGCCGGAGAATCGCCGTTCGCCGGTTCTCCGAGCGGCCCGGTGAGAATCGCTCGCCGCTGGTTTCCGGGGGGGGGGGGTGGGAGAATCGCGTGCAGGGGTCGGGGCGGCGTGGCGCGATTCACGTGGCGCCCCAGCGATTCTCCCACCTGGCATGGGGGGGTAGAATAGCGCCCTTAGTCTTTAATTTGAAGCTGAAGCATGGCAGGTTCGAGGACAAACCTATTTATTTTTTTCAAAGGAGTCAGTGAGAACTTAAATCATCAGATAAAGTCGGTCGCAGAAATGTAACAATGAATGACTAAGCAAGCGAGATCGTGAGGACTGGAGCCACCTAAAATGGCTGATTCCCGATTAATTTGGCCCAAACCCGATGTAAAATGGCTAACCGAAAAGGCTGATGGGAAAATCAGCCAACAGGGCACAAACGGACAGCTGCAGACAGAACAATGTATTCGGCTCTGGGGACGTCGGCCCAGATCGATACCTGCAACCATTAGCAGCACATCAACCCAGACATCTGCAGTTTAATCGGCTATCCCCGGGAACAATTGCAACAAATTAGCAATTGAATGCCGGGCCAGACCTCGCGGCGCCTGCAGTGACCGAAACAAAGAAAGGTGAGCGACCACCCCCCGATCGAGGAATCACCCCATTATTGGAGCATATCGAACCCAGTGATTGGGAACAAGTCCAATCACTTGGGACCAGGGTCAAGGTCCACCCCGAGAGGCGGGAAGACCCTGGGAACTATAAGAGTAAGGGGCCAAGTTCAGATCGACCCTTCTCTCCCTTCTTCTCCTGCTCGCAACCTTCGCAAGAACCATCGACCAGCAACCGTAAGATTGACTCCAGCGATCGCTACCCGATAGAGACTCCTAGCCATCGACCTGTATCAGCCTTTGAATCCCGCAGGCCAGACCCAATTCGATAAGCCATTCGTTTCCCTGACCTGGTGGGCCATTCTCAAGGTTAAATATTGGCCTTTAGTGGTAGGTAATAGTCTAGAGGTAGGATTATTGTATAAGTATTTATTGCTGTATATAATAAATGACCGTTGATTTTACTCGTACTAAGCGGTGTGCTGCCTTATTAATCATAACTTGAGCTTGAACCATGTGGCGGTATCAGAAAGATACCTGGCAAAGGTGAGCAAAGGTGACCGAATTAGAGCTAATAAAACTAAGGCTAATAAGAGCAACATTTTGGCGACATCCTGACGGGACCCGATCTAGAAGTGGAAAACCACTCCGGGAGAACCCAAGAAATTTGAATAGAATCCAATTGGCAACAAAAAAACCCCCACAAGTGTTCAAGCGGTTCTGATTCATAATTCACAATTCGGAAGTGTGTGTATGCATGCGAAACTAACAGGGCTATAAGGTAAAACTGATAGATTTTGTTGCGTCAAAACTGTCGGAAGTCTGTATTTTCGGAAATTAGCGCAAGCCGTACCCGCATCTACGACACCACCTTAGCCCCCTGTTCCAAATTTAACCAAAGCAAGCGGATAGGAGAGATGGCCATGCAGGCAATGCAATGCTTCATGAATCCCGAGGAATTTGCGGTCGCAGCGACCAGCAGCAGTAGAGTGGGACAGTGTCCCATTTGGGAGGAGGAAATTCGGAAATATCTCAAGGGCAAAGGATGGCCCATGTGGGATGATTTCTGCAGTAATGACGACTCAGGTCCCGGAAGTATAGGGCATACTTGGTGGGAGAATATGAGTGAAATCCACAAAAAGAATTTAGCAAAAGCTCACAAGCCGATGGCAATTGTGTCCTGTCTGGCACAATTGCGAGGCACAGAGGAGGTCGTCAGGATGCTCCGCAAAGAAGTAGAGGGCATACACCGTATGAGTAAAGTCGATGTATGCGAGGTGGAGAAAGAGAATTTAGAGTTAAGGAGGAAATTGGCAGCAAAGGACGAAGAGGTGGCTGATGCCAAACGGGGTCACCAGTCTTGTCTGGCGCATTTAAGCAGTTTCCAATCCCAGTACGAGACGGGACACGCAGCGTGCAGTCCTGGTAAAGAAAGAGACAGAGAAGCAGGTGGAGACGCTACAGAAGCAATGTAGTGATCTCAAGGCAGCCTTGAGAGCACTCCACGCTGCAACCATGGAACAAAGGCAGAGCACCATAGACCATGCGAAGTGCCGGAAGCAAATTGCAGACCTGCAATCACTGCTTTCTGTCCAAAAAGGATTCCAAGAAACCTTTGGGGAAAGTTTAGAACAGGACGACGGCCCTGATTGGGAAGAATTGCAGGAAACCGCGCAGAGATATGTTCAGGGAACATGTGCGCAGGGAAAGTCCCAAAGGAGAAAGGCACCCCCACCCCCCACACAGCAGGTAGTACAGGCTCCCATGAACCCTGTAACAACCCACCGCACAGCCACATCAGGCGAAGCGGAATTCCTATATTCCATCCCCCTCACAGTGATCCAATTACGGGACGTGTGTGCGAAAATCACACCGTTCCTCCCCGCTTCAGACCCACACCATTTCTTTGCCACCGTCAAACATCAGTCGACCATGTACGGCCTGGATGAGAGAGAGCATGTAAAGCTCACGGTCCTCAGCTTAGACCCATCGGTAGCAGCAGCCCTTCCCGACCCACAGAATGTAGGAGGAGGCACCCTTGCAGAAATGCATATCGCGATCCTGGATGCGATCGGGTATAACCGGGGTGACCCCGTAGATGGCCTAAATAAGTGCAGGCAGAAGAAGTCTGAACACCCCTCAGCGTTCGCAGGACGCTTGTGGATTCACTTTGAAGCCATTTTCGGAAACGTAGACCGTTCCCATTTGTCCCCAGACAATATGGCCAAATGGACCCGCGCCCTTATCTCCCATGCCACAGAGGCAGGACAGAATGCCTGCAGTAGTTATGATCCCTCGGAGGAGGCTCATAACGAGAAGTGGGTGGTTAAAAGATTGTCCCGAGTTTGGGAACAGTCTGTTCACAATCGACCCGCCGCTAAAACCACAGAGGAAAAGCAAGCCGCCGCAGACATGCAGGCAGTAAAAGCCACACCTCACAACCCCGCCTGGGTAGATGAGGGAAGGAACAGCCCCCCAAACAAACCGCAAGAATGCTATAATTGCGGACATTCGGGACATTTTGCCAAAGAGTGCAATGCCCCTAAAAAGCCACCGAGAGGCCAACAAACAGGCACTCTGAGTAAGAAAAAGGCAGAGCCCATACATAGCGTCAGCGCCCGTTCGGATCAGACAGACTTGACCGGAACAGACTGACGGTGTACAGGCTCCCCCAATTGGGTCTGCGATACCCTTTGGGATAGGTCAGGACGACCCGTAGTCGCAGCGAAAATCTGGGGACAGCCTATCAAGTTTCTTTGGGACACAGGAGGGTCCCGCACCACCTTAAATTCCTCCACCCTTTGTCAGGACACGTGGCCCACAACAGCCACAGTCACCCTCAGCGGCTTTACAGGCCACTCACAGCAGGGACACATCACAGCCCCTGTACCCATTCAAATAGGAAACATTACCACAAAACACCCCGTAGTTTTAGTCGACCTGCCCCACACAGCAGAACACATTCTGGGAATCGACTTTATGAATTCCCACCACCTATCTTTCGATCCAGTCAACCATGTGTCTGGAAGATGGTGAAATCCGCTAGAGCCCCCGCAACGCTCAACATAGGGGACTACATGAACAAAATTAGCGCAGTAGGCGAGTTTTGGTTCAACCCCACCACACTCAGCACGGACCGACAGGTTAGGGCAGTCCTGCAAAAAAACAGGGCAGCATTCGCGACCCACAAGCACGACTGTGGACGGATGACTGGCTCCGTACAAATAACAGGACCGGACCCTAGACCCCAAAAGCAGTACGGATTCCCCCTATAAGCAGAGGGAGAAATCCTAAAGGGTATAGAGAGCTTATTAGAGCAGGGCGTACTAAGATCGGTAGCCTCAACTAATAATGCCCCGATTTGGTCAGTAAGAAAGCCCGACGGATCATGGCGCTTGACCATTGATTATCGGGAACTCAATAAAGTCACCCCCGCAGCAGCCCCCATCGTAGCAACAAGTCCCGAGACCGTGCTCAAACAGGGACTCCATGCCCGATATTTCACGGTTTTGGACGTCAGTAATAGATTCTGGTCCATTCCATTGGCAAAGGCGTGCCAGTATAAATTTGCCTTCACTTTCAGAGCGCAGCAGTACACGTGGACTTGCCTGCCACAAGGCTTCCACAACTCCCCCTCCATTTTCCACCGACAGCTGGCAAATGGACTAGCGAAATTTTCTCGCCCCGAATGTCTGGTACAGTATGTAGATTATCTACTACTGCAGACAGACACAGTGGAAGAGCACATTGAGCTTCTGTCTGAACTCCTGGAATTATTACATTCCATTGGATGTAAAGTCAACCCCAAAAAGGCCCAGATATTGGAAGAAAAAGTGGTATATTTGGGTACTATTATCACACACGGCAAACACAAGATCGAGCACAAAAGAATTGACTCGATCGCTAAGTTGCCCCTTCCCCAAAACGTTTCAGCCCTCCGGTCGTTTTTAGGACTGGTTGGCTACTGCCGAAACCACATTGACGGTTTCGCCAGCAAGGCAGCACCCCTCTCAGACCTTCTAAAGAAAGGAGCCCCCTGGGAATGGCTTCCGCAGTATACGGATGCTGTGGAATCATTAAAACAGGCGCTCATAGCCGCCCCCGCACTACAAGTTCCCGACCCGCTTTCCCCTTACGCCATTGAGGTGGCGACCACAGACCGCACCCTTTCAGCCGTGCTCCTACGGGAACGGCACGACCAGCTAAGACCTGTGGCTTATGCCTCCCGGATTTTAGATGCTGTGGAGCAGGGATTTTCAGCCTGTGAGAGGCACCTGCTCGCAGTTTTCTGGGCAGTCCAGTACTTTTCATATATTACCGGACTGAACCCCATCACCATTCTGACCGAGCACACCCCCACCCAACTTTTACTGGACGGACGACTTAAGGACGGTACCGTCAGCCAAATCCGCGCTGCTAGGTGGACCCTTTTCTTACAAGGACGGGACATCACAGCAAAACGGACAAAGACCCACACATACTTAGCGGACAATTTACAGTACAACGGAACCCCCCCATGAGTGTGAAATCATCTCTCCATTCCACAATACAGGCCCCTTTATAGCAAGAACACCCCCCAGGGAAATATCAAATTCATCTCAGAGCCCCCCTCACCCGGACACGTGTGACCCCATTAGGATCTATGTGGATGGATCTTCCACAGTCTTAGATGGGTAACGCATAACAGGTTGCGGGATTTACGTTGAGGACGCGCTGGGACACGCCCTCGAGGAAATCGCATTAAAATTACCCGGACACTTAGGCGCGCAGGCAGCAGAGCTTGCCGCCATCGCTTACATCGTAGACCACTCAGATTCCTTCCCCAGCCCAGCGGACATATATTCAGACCGCCTATATGTCTGCAACAGCCTCACAGAATTTCTGTCCCTGTGGGAAACAAGAGGATTTGTTTCCGTGGACGGGAAACCCCTCCCCTCAGCCCCATTACTCCGCCATATTTTACAGGACCTTTGGCATCATAAAAGTCCGCAGCCACCATCGTTCCTCCCCCCCTGGAAATGTAAAAGCCGACGCACTGGCTAAGGCAGGATCCAGGCATGGGTATTTTTGGAAACCCCCCGAAAGCGCGCCAGTAAGTGCAGTTCAGGTCACACAGACTAGGATCGAGGATCTAGTAGAGGCCCAGAAGCATGATAGTGCTCTCACTAAGATTGCGAAAGGGAAGTTTCCAGCCTCCTACGAGAGGTTCAGAAATACACTAACCACACATGACGGTGTGGTGTTAAAGGACACCCTTTATGTAGTTCCTGAGCAGGATAGGAACCAATTAATTTGTTTATTCCATGATGGTCATGGACACCAGGGAATCGATCCCACTACAGCCCACCTCAAACAGCTTTGTTGGTGGCCAAATCGCCAGGAAGATGTATCCCATTACATTGAGAATTGCCTCATCAGCGCTCAGAACAACCCAGATAGATATGCCAAAAAGGCCCAACTCAGCCACACCCGACCCATTAACGGCCGCTGGACTAATCTCCAGATCGATTTTATAGGTCCATTGCCCCCTTGTAGGAATGGCTATAAATATGTTCTGGTGGTCATAGACACTTTTACAAAGTGGGTGGAAGCATTTCCAGCCCGCACCAACACCGCGAAAACCACAGCCAAGATCCTAACACACCACATCTTTACAAGATGGGGACTCCCCCGCAATATTGAATCGGACCAATGTTCTCACTTTACGGGACGGGTCATGCAGAACGTCCTCACGATATTTGGCATAACCCCAAAATTTCACATTGCGTACCACCCACAGTCGAGTGGTAGAGTGGAGCGCATGAATCGGACCCTAAAAACTACCCTCAGAAAAATGGTCCAGCAGAACAACACCACTTGGGACTCAGTCCTCCCTTTTGAGCTGATGTTTCTGCGTAACACTGTTTCCGCCTCCACAGGTTACACCCCACACACCCTTATGACCGGACGCCCCATGAAAGGGACAGAATACTTGTTAGGTTTAGACCTGACCAGCCCTGAAGTTACGGCCCTCACCCACGAGAAAGCCGTGGAGCAATTAGTTGCTCATGTAAAAACGGCTCAGTTAGCAGCCGCAGTTAAATTGGGCACCAAAAAGAAACAGAGCAAAGCCTGTTTCGATAAGGCAGTGTATGCAACGGAGTATGATATCGGACAGCAAGTGATGCTGTCTGTATATAACCCCAGCACATTCCTGTCTCCAAAATACTCGGGTCCGTATTCCATTATGGATAAAGTAAGCCCACCGGTATACAAAATAGAATCCCCAAATGGTAAGACTGCGTGGTTTCATATAAACCAGGTAAAGGCTTATGGAGCACAGTCAAACCACGCCCACCACGTCATGCTTGACGCAGTAGACCACACCCTGCCCACAGCCAACGTAACCAGACCAACCCCCACTACGTCCTGCCCAGACACGGACTCGACCTCGACTCCACCCCCAACATCTACACTCCGCCCCGGAACGCCCACAGACTGCAGCAGCAGAGACAGCGACTGTGACTCTGACGATAGCCACAGTACGCCTCCCTACTATCCCCATACAACCGGACCCACACCCAGCGACTCCGATTTTGACTCCAGTGATCCCTTCATGATCACTTTTCTAAACAAATCCCACCACCGACCACAGAACCACACGGACAACCCCGACTTTGTCCCCACACAACTCGACACAACCCATTGGCACCGCGACAATTCCTACAGACTCGTCCGCAACGACTAAAGCAACCCCAACTCACACCACGCAGCCCTCTCAGCCTTAATTCACTCCAGAGTTTGGCACCCGGGAGAAGGGGACCACCTGGAGTCGGACTCCCAATCCGCCAACCCCTTTGCGACCCTGTTCGCAACAGAAAACTGAGGTGTCCACATGATGTTTAAAGGAAACGCTTGGGAGAAGTGTTGTCCTTCCTGATGGAACCTGCAGGATGTTTTATGTCGTTCGTATGTTTGTTTTATGTTGTTTGTCCGACAGGAGAATGTTTCTCACTGTCACACACCCATTCACCTGAAACATCTGAGCTCTTGCCCTCAGAGACCCACCGCGACCAGACGCCTGTTCAGCGGTACCAACTTACCTGCAGATACCTGGTCAACAGACCAGGCACTTGTTCAGTGGAACTAGCTTGTCTGCAGACACATCAGCTGATACCGGTTCGGGTACCAGACGCCCGATCGTAGCTGCTCTTGTGATTCGAGGTTAGAATCACTGTAGCAACCCCACCACGATGACTACATTTTTGCCCGTTCTTGTCGGTTGCTCAGGCAGTGGAGAAACGGCGTGAGACCCGCCCTGCCTGGGGACCCCCCCCCCCCCCCCCCCCCCCCCCGTTGGTCAAACATGCTCGGGTAGGGGAGATACAGCATTGGTAGCCGTCCTACCCGGGGACTCCATCCAAATCTTACCCGTCGCGGCCCATACGCACCTCATTTGACATTTTCATTTCAAAAAGTTTTTTTTTTCGGGCGACCTTTAGGTTGCTGCCACCTGCTATTTACATCCTAGAACACTGGGATGGTAAATCAGCACTGGTCCATCATTGGGAAGTGTGCCGTGTCCTAAAATTTGTTTTGAAAAAAAAAATGAGGGAGTCACACACAGTGACCAATTATGAGGGTATAATTGGCCCCAGAAGGACAGATACACTAACATACCGGATATTATACCAAGGTAGTTACAGATACTATGCTTGTTTTACAGAACTCCAGAAGCTCCAGGACCGGAGAAAACAGAGAACACAAAGAAAGAAAAAGAAAGAGGACAGCCATGAGGACTTTCATCGTGATCAAAATCTTTTTATTGGACATTTGGTTGCGCGGGAACGCGGACCCCATTACTCCAAACCCCCCTGCCGTTAATGTTTCACTGCCCCGCAGTACCCAAAGCCCAGTCATCAGCGACACTGCATCTTCCTGGTGTGCCAGATTCATAACCTGGTACTCCCTGTCCTACGTGATTGAAGCACTGTTAGCGTTGGCGATACTCCGCTGTGTAGTGCAGACTATGCGCCTCCGCAAATGGAGAAGGAGAGCGTACTGCGCTCAAACCCCGGTATATCGGATCAGATCCCCTATATTCGGTTACGACCAGACCCCTGACCCCCGCGACCTATAACATGATAATAAAGAACATGCACTTGCAATTTCCTGTAAATAAAAGATGTACAAAATGTGTCACGAACAAAAAAATGTATGATCCTGAGCTTGACTGCCAAGCCAGGAAAGAGTATATTAAATGTTATGATTGTTGTTGTATGTTTTAGGAAGATAGAATAATGCAATGTTTAGTGAGTATAGTGTATTTAGGTAAAATTAGATGTTCCAAGTTTTTTATTTTTTAAATGCATGCCCCTGCCTGACACAGCGCCCTTAGAATTGTTTAGGTAACATTTTTGTGCATAGCTAGGGTCAGAGTAGTGGCCATGTAGGAGGTGCCCCCCCCCGGTCAGGGAACGGAAAGGACAAAATTTATGTGATCCTTCACGCTCCGCAAGGAGGTAATGTAGCCACCTAAAATGGCTGATTCCCGATTAATTTGGCCAAAACCCGATGTAAAATGGCTAACTGAAAAGGCTGATGGGAAAATCAGCCAACAGGGCACAAACGGACAGCTGCAGACAGAACAGTGTATTCGGCTCTGGGGAAGCCGGCCCAGATCGATACCTACGACTATTAGCAGCACATCAACCCAGACATCTGCAGTTTAATCGGTTATCCCCGGGAACAATTGCAACATATTAGCAATTGAATGCCGGGCCAGACCTCGCGGCGCCTGCAGTGGCCGAGACAAAGACAGGTGAACGACCACCCCCCGATCGAGGAATCGCCCCATTATTGGAGCATATCAAACCCAGTGATTGGGACCAAGTCCAATCACTTGGGACCAGGGTCAAGGTCCGCCCCAAGAGGCGGGAAGCCCCTGGGAACTATAAGAGTAAGGGGCCAAGTTCAGATCGACCCTTCTCTCCCTTCTTCTCCTGCTCGCAACCTTCGCAAGAACCATCGACAAGAAACTGTAAGTTTGGCTCCAGCGATCGCTACCCGATAGAGACTCCTAGCCATCGACCCGTATCAGCCTTTGAATCCCGCAGGCCAGACCCAATTCGATAAGCCATTCGTTTCCCTGACCTGGTGGGCCCTTCCCAAAGTTAAGTATTGGCCTGTAGTGGTAGGTAGTAGTCTAGAAAGTAGGATTATTGTATAAGTATTTATTGCTGTATATAATAAATGACTGTTGATTTTACTCTTACTAAGCGGTGTGCTGTCTTATTAATCATAACTAGAGCTTGAACCACGTGGCGGTATCAGAAAGATACCTGGCGACTCGTGAGCAAAGGTGACAGAATTAGAGCTAATAAAGTTTTAAAAAGTTTGAAAAACATTGAGGTAGGCAACTGGATCAAACATGGCCCTGACCCTCTACTCAAGTGGTGTAGCCTGGAGTCCTCACAAACTAGATGGCCACATTGGGTGGGGGGGGGGGGGGGGGCGGTGTGGCAGCGGTGTAGGCTGGGCTGGCGGTATGTGATGGGATGAGTGAATTGCTAAGTAATGGTAGATACTAAGCCCCAGGCAGAGTCAGGCCCTTCAGGAGATTAGAAAGAAAGTATTAATTTTTTTATATGACAGTGAAGAATACATATTTGCTGAACAAAAAGCTTTTCATATCTGACATCTGCCTTCCAATAAATCAAGTTTGAAGATCAAAGTCCATGGATAAAGAACTTAAACTAACATTTCATAACACATACTGTATCAGTGTCAATTTTAAATGTATCTCTTGTTAGAAGGATGCCTCTTGCACTGTTAAAATAGACATTCAATATTTTCTTTCCAACTATTTCACAATGCTGCATATAACCAAGAAAGGACATTAATTTACCAGCGATAATGCAATGGGAACCGAATCAAAGAGCTCCATTTTAGGCAGTGAGATTCTTGAAAGGAAATGTTTGCACCGTCTACCTCCCTTCTCCCTGTGTTGAGAGTGCAGCCGTTGGAATGTTTTAAAAAAAAATCTTTTTATTGGCATTTCTCATATTTATAAACAGTTGTATATATACACATCACATTTTTCATTGCCCTCTGGATCGGTCTATGGTTCCACCCCTTCCCCGTTCACCCCCCCCCCCCCGGCTCCTCCTCCTCCCCCCCCCCAGCTTTGGCTGTGCTTTGCTTTTATTTCCGAGGCCTGTGTTCGTGCTGCTTATCTACCTCATCCTTCCCTTTGCTTCTCTTTTGTTCTGCGCTTTCCCCCCGACTCCTCACTGTCCACCCCCCCTGTGTTCTTCCCCCCCTTCAGCCCTGCCCCCCCTTCTCTTTGTGCCAGGCGCTCCCTCTCCCCTGAGAAGCGCGCCGCGCCCCTCCTTTCTTCCTGCCCTCCCGTGTTAGCCCTCCCCGCTAGCACGGTGGCCCCCCCTCCCAGCACTTGCCCTGTTCTGGTCCTGTTTTACCTTCCTTTTGCTAGCCCTTGTCTCGCCCTCCTGTCTGCCTTTTTCACCCTCATTGCATTGAGAGGTGGAACGAGCCCGGAAATGAGTCAGCACAGTCCCGCACAGTCCACCCCATTGCATTGAGAGGTGGAACAAGCCCGGAAATGAGTCAGCACAGTCCTGCACAGTGCACCAAACACGTGTGTACAGTTCGTGATCATATTGTCTCTGTTTGCGGTCTGCCCGCTGCTCTTTGTTCCGATTCTTCCTTTCTTTTCCATCCCTGACGCTTTCATGATGGCCGTTGTGGCTGTTCCTCCCCCAGTTTGTTTGCTCTAACGAACTCCTCCGCTGCCGCTGGGGTGCTAAAAAACAGCTCCTTCCCCTCAACTGTTACCCAGAGTTTGGCCGGGAATAACATCCCAAATTTCACATTACTTTTGTAGAATGCTGATTTGGCCCTGTTGAATTTGGCCCTTTCTTTTGGCCAGGTCCGCCCCAATGTCCTTCCCACGTGCTCGCTTTCGTCTGCCGGGCCCACTTTAGGATTTTTTCCCTGTCTTGGAACCTGTGCAGCTTCACGATAATCGCTCTGGGCTGCTCCCCGGCTTTGGGCCTGGGTCGGAGCGACCTGTGCGCCCTGTCGATTTCTGGGGGGTTTGGAAACTTCTCCCTTCCCACTAGCTTGCCCAGCATTTGGCTGACGTAGCCTGCTGTGTCTCTGCCCTCCATCCCCTCTGGCAAACCCACTATTTTAACATTCTGCCGTCTGGACCTATTTTCCTGGTCCTCCACTTTCCCTCTTAGGCTCCCCTGGGTCGTTACCAGCCTTTTCACCTCGGTTTCCTGAGTTACTATCCTGTCGCTCTGGTCCGAGGCGGCCCTCTACAACTCCTGAATAGATTTCTCCTGCACCTCCACCTTCCTTTCCAGGCCGTTGATGGTTCGCTGCATTTTTTCTGTTGTCTCCGCCAGCATCTCCTTCATCATTGTGTGGAGCTCCGCCCTGAGTGCTTCCCTTATGGTGTTTATCTCCATTTTTATCTCCTCCTTTATGGCGTTTATTTCCGTTTTCAGCACGCTTCTCCATTCCTCCCCCTGTGGGGGGGGGGGGGGGGGGGGGATGGTCGCCGCGTCCTGTTCCTGCTCAGCTGCTCGGCTCGCCAGCTTTTCCGCTTCCTGATTGGCCTGAACCTCCGCCTCGCCCATGGGGTCGTCTGCCTGCGCGGCCGCAGCTCCTGCTTTTTTCCTTCGCCTTCGCTGCTGTTCCTTTTTACATCTCGCCGTCCCCTCAATTTATTATTTGGAGGCATATTTCTGTCTGGGCCTTCCTTTTAAAAATAATTTTTTTTTATAAAAAGGGATTTTGTTTTGTTGTTGAAAGTTTTTTTTTTCCCCCGTTAAAAAAGTTTTTCTTTTTAAAAAAAAATTTGCAGGACAGGAACAAGGAAGGTTGAATTTTAAAATTCTTATTTTGTCCTTGTGATCCTCTCCGTGCTCCGACTTTCCGGCCGTTTCTGAGCGATCCCCACTCCTCCTCCACGTGCAGCTCACCGGGAACAGTCTCTCCCTTTCTTTTCCTCTCCCTCTCCAGCTCCGTGGATCGGAGCTTTGGTGCCTGGGCAGGGCCGGATTCGCGGGGCCTAAGGAATTTTTTTTTGTTGTATATTCCCCGGGAAAACCCTCCCAAAAAAGCCGTGATTTTGTGGCTGTGCGGGAGTGTCTTGGCTGCGGCCTCTCCGTTCGCGATCGCCACCGGAAGTCAGCCGTTGGAATGTTGTTGTGAAACAAACGCGCCTGGTCTCTGCAGGCTCTCAGTATTGTTCCTGTCAGAGAATCAGAGAATCCCTACAGTGCAGAAGGAGGCCATTCAGCCCATCGAGTCTGAACCTATCCTCTGAAAGAGCTCCCCACCTAGGCCCACTCCCTTGGAACCCCACCTAACCTTCAGACACTGAGGGGCAATTTAGCGTGGCCAATCCACCTAACCTGCACATCTTTGGACTGTGAGAGGAAACTGGAGCACCCGGCGGAAACACATACAGACACGGAGAGAACCTACAAACACCACACAGACAGACACCCGAGGCCGGAATTGAACCCGGGTTCCTAGCGCTGTGAGGCAGCAGTGCTAACCACTCTGCCACCGTGCCGCCCCTGTCCCTTCACTTCGCTCTCGGAGGACGGGCAATTGGTGGCGCAGGTCAGGATAATATTCCACTCAGAACTATTTTTAGCCTCTGATTTCTGTTGAGGCAGTTCAGGACATTTCGGCCCTCTCAAAAGATCCCATGCCTTATTTGTAAAACTAGAAAAATTCTCCTGGTGATCGGGCCAATACAAATCCCTCAACCAAAGCCATCAGCGGGCTATCTGGTCATTTATCTGAACTCGGTGCGACCTTGCAGTGCACCTTTAGGATGCCAGGTTAGCCTGCGTGGAGATCACACTCCAGTGTGAGGTGATGGCAATGGAACAAGATCCACCTTTTGGATACTGAACAACCTACCAGACACACCCCACAACTTCTACCATGAGGCCCACAGCCGGCAAATAATTTATCTGAAATAAGTACAAGAATGCTGGAAAAACTCAGCAGGCCTGGTAGCGTCTGTAAAGAGAGAGAAAGCAGAGTTAACGTTTCGAGTCCTTTGGCTCTTCATCAGAACCGAAAAGAGGGAGAATGAGTTGGATATTAAAGTGTAGCTGCAGGAGAAATGTAGCAACTTTAAGAACAGAAGAGAGGTGGCCTGGTGTGGGGTGGGTGGGTGGGTGGCGGGAGGTGGGGAGTCGGAGTTTGGGTGGGGGCAATACACGTATGGGATATTTTTAAAAGGGGTGTAAGGTGGAGGAGCAAAGTGGCAATCTAAAGCTGCCAAACTCAATGTTGATTCCCAAAGCCTGCAACGTGCCCAGCCGGAAGTTGAGATGCTGTTCCTCCAGATGGTGCCAGGCTTCACTGGGGCATTGCAGCAGGCCCAGGACGGACTTGTGGGCATGCGAGTAAGTGGCTGAGTTAGAAATAATTTGCTTGTGTAACATTCCTCTGTGCATTATTTTAACACAAACAGGTGTGGCCTTAAGCAGGAGCCATAATACTTCAAACTGGGGCCTGCCAAATCTCTTGAGTGATCCCCAACCTTTTGTTTCTTTGTTTATGCCTAATGCGGGTGATTTGCTGATTGCCAATGTTCCATGAAAGTCATGGATGAGTAATCACGATTCAGGATATATTCCCATTCAGACCTTCACAATACTCAACTGAAACGTCTTCGCACGGTCAAGCCAACAAAACGTATTCATTCATTGACTGGCTGATATCTTGGTTGATTAATTGAGTCTATTTAATCACTATCCCTGCCCTGATCACTGGCTGCCATGCCTATGAAACAACGGGAATTTTCTACTCCGGCCAGCAGTGGGATTCAGGGAAAGGAGGATAATCATGATTTCACACAAGGCCAAAAATCAGCTTCCTAAAGACAGGGAATGATGGAACATTGTTCTCCTGACTTTCCCATGGATTAAAGGTGGGGGCAAGTGTCCCACAGATCTATGTCGGGAATCTTATTCACATCTCATGAGTGCACATGAAAAGCCCAATGCACCGGAATCTTGTCCACAGTGTAAAATCTCACGTAAGATCTCGCGTGTTCAGCTGTCCCGTTCTCCAGCGGAGGTCACTCGGACTTTCACTTCCACCATCGGACGAAGTCTCCGGAACGGAAAATTACAGCCAGCAGTTACAAAGTAAGTCATTGGCTGTGAAGTGCATTGGGAAATCCCACGCATTTGGAAGCAATATATTAAACTCCAGTCTTTCTTTCTGGTGTGACAATTGAAATAACTGTAGAAATTGCTGCATATTCGATGTTAACTTTCAAATGCAAACTGGGTATATACTTGGAAACATAGAATGATACAGCACAAAAGACCGGTTGTCCCCTCGTGGCTTCTGTTCATTCTTTAAAGTAGCTACTCCTCAGCTCTTTTCCCATAAACCTGTCATTGTAATCCTTTTCATGTGACTCTTTTTGAAAGTGACTATTGAATTTGCCTTTCAGTCTGTGCACTCCAGGCCACAAGAATACATCATGTCAAATAGATTCTCCTCATTTCCTCCCTGGTTCTTGGCTACTATCCCACATGTCATTGGAAACGATTTCTTCGTATTTACTTTGACAAATCCCCTCATTATTTTGAACATACATCGACATCCTGGGGATGCCATTGAGTAGAAACTAACTGGACGAGCCATGTCAGCTGTGACTACAAGAGCTGGTCCAAGGCTGGGAGTCCTGCAGTGGTAGCTCTTCCTGACTTCACAAAGTCACTCCAGCATCTATAAGGGGGGAGATCATGGAATCACGACAGTGCAGAAAGAGGCATTCAGCCCATTGATTCTGCACCGACCGTCCGAAAGAGCACCCTACCGAGGCCCCCCCCCCCCCCCCCCCCAAGCTAGCCCTGTAACCCCATCTAACCTTTTGGACACTAAGGGGCAATTTTAGCATGGACAATCCACCTAGCCTGCACATCTTTGGACTGCGGAAGGAAACCGGAGCATTGGGAGGAAACCCACGCAGACATGGGGAGGATGTACAAACTCCACACAGTCGCCCGAGGCCGGAATTGAACCCGAGTCACTGGTGCTGTGAGGTAGCCTGTGCCAACCTGTTGCCCCAGTGGTGGCCTGGTGGTGATGTCGGTTGACCAGTTACCCAGAGACCTGTGTGTTGGGTTGGGTGGAGAGGAGGTACAGGTTCGAATCCCACCATGGCAGCAGGTGGAATTGAAATTCAAATAAAGTTGAGAGCCGGTCTCGGTAATGGCGACTGCGAAACTATTTGCTTCACGAAAGTAAAAGCAAAATACTGCAGATGCTGGAACGTCTACAGTAACACCAGAAAGCCCTGGAAATATTCAGGTCTGGCAGCATCTGTGGAGAGAGAAACCGAGTTCCCGGGCGGGACTGTCCGCGCGTCCCTGCGCCGTGTTTCACGGTGACGGATGTGGCCCCCCATTGGCTGGAATTGGGATATTCTGTCCTACTGCTGACAACGGGATTTCCCCGCCACTGGGAGGGGGTTCACCATCGGTGATCAGTCGGTGAGAACGCACGGCATATTCCGGTCCACGTTTCCAGTCCAGTATGGCTCTTCTTCGAGGCCATCGGGTTCACTCATGCTCTTCAGGGAAGGAAATCTGCCACCTTCACCTGGTCTGGCCTACATGTTACTTCAGGCCCATAACAATGTGGTTTGCCTCTTAACTGCCCCGGGAAGCCACTCAGTTCAAGGGAAATTAGGGTCAGACAATAAATGCTGTCCCCAGTGACCGCCGCTCTTCATGAAAGGACAAAAGACTCTCACCTCCCAGGAATGAACAAAACAAAATATCAAATCCCTCCGGAGAAAATACTTCCAAATGCAAGGGGAGAAAGGTGAGTGGGATTGATGGAACAGTTCCTCCAATAAGCTAGCACGGCATTTCTTTCTGCACTGCATTATTCTTTAAGTCTTCATCCTATCACTTGTGTATTGGAGTGTCAGCCTGTATTATGGTTTGACATCCTGCTGTGGAATTGAAAGCTGCCAGCTCCCGTTCCAGAGGGTGAGAATATTATCAGTGGGGGCAATTGCTCGCCCTCCACCAGCTACGGCCACATTCCTCAGCTACTTTGCCACAAAAGTACCTGTCAGCTGTTAAGGTTCAGCCTTCTGATATATGCACGGAGGACCTTTCCACACCTTTGAAACACAAGACTTACACTTAGCGCTTACTCCGTCAAAGTGGTAGCACGTCCTGACAGCTGTCAGTTCATACTTCCTGAACAGAACTTTTATGGATTCAGGATTCCTCAACAATCAGAGCTTCAGGGTAGCATTTGAACTCAGCGTCTCTCCAAAAAAAAGAGTTAAAAGGGACTTTTTATTCCCACGTCGCGGTTGGGGATGTACGCTCTGATTCCCACTCACTCCCCCACTACCTGACGAAACCTTTCAGTGTCACTGGCAATTAAATGAGAGCTGAAATGAAAGTTGAACTTAACGAACTAAAGGAAGTTTGATGATGGAAGACTTGCTTTTGAAGACACGGGAGTCAGCTGATCCGTTTGCTGCCAATTGGTGATGTCTTTTAATGGCTCTACTTCATCAGGCAGAGCTCAAATGGACAGACATCAAACAACTCGTCACTCAATTGACAGGTGATGCAACTGGGGGCTCACTGAGACCCTTTCCAGTTTTGAAAGAAACATTTATCAAACTCAAGAAAAAGTAAATACACAGAAATGTTCCATTCCTTTCAAGATCCACTTACTGCCTGATATCCTTTTCTGAGTTACTTTCCAACACAAACTTTGTATGTCCAAACATATCCTTGAGGGTATTTCACAATGGGGGTGGGGTAAATTCAGGGTCTAAGAAGGACAATTAGGAAAGCTAACCAAAGGGGGGGGGGTCAACTTTAAGGAGACTTTTAGGGGCTCGGTTAGCACAGTGGGCTGAACAGTTGGCTTGTAATGCAGCACAAGGCCAGCAGCGTGGGTTCAATTCCCGTACCGGCCTCCCCGAACAGGCACCGGAATGTGGCGACTAGGGGCTTTTCACAGTAACTTCATTGAAGCCTACTTGTAACAATAAGCGGTTATTATTATTATTATTTTTGCGGCTGGGGAAAGATGTAACAAAGGTCATAGGGAGAGTGCCCAAAAACACAGGGGATAGGGGGCAAAACTTTGCGAGAGTTGAGTTTATGTCACGTGGGGCTTTGGGAAATCAGTGAGATTATTGAAGCAATTCAAGCTCGGATCCACGGACAGTCTGGGCTTCAACACAGTGGGAGTAAGGCGAGAATGGAGGCTGGCAATGCTACAGAGTTGGAAGTAGGTGATCTAACAGACGGGGCAATACTAATTATCCCTTGCATTCACTATTTTGAAAATAATGCAAGGGGCTAACAAATAATATAACTGTTCTACAATGAGGTCAGTTGCTGGTAAACAAAGAATCTCATCAACACTTGGCTTAAGGACAGGGTTGATACGGTTCCACTTATGCATGTAATCTTCGTGATCTTGGAATTGCTGCCATATGTCAAAAATCTGAATGGGGCCAACACCTGGGCCCATTTGGATTACTTTTGAGATCTGGTAAATTAGAACGGATTTGACTGGGGAAGAATTTGTAATGATCCACTGGTCCCATCATGCCAACTTTCTCTAACACTTTCTTTAATGTGACACGATTTAACATAGGATGAAAAATCACAATCTCTCCATCAGTGCTGTGGAATCGCACCTTTCTGTAAACTCCTATGGAGGTACCATCGCATACCCGCAAAATATTAAACTCTAATTCACATGTGCTCACTTATGAGAAAGAATGGAAAAACGGATTGAGTGCAAATTAGCAGTTAGAATTAAGATGTGCTACATCGCAGGGAGCCCCAGTAATTGGTTGTAACCTAACCCACCCGGTGGGTCCACGATGTGTAAATTCAGGCAAGGGAGCAAAACAAGGGTCTGATGTGAGACAGTTGGGACAGTTAAGTTAATATTGAGACTTTGGAATGCGAATCTCTGGAGCAGAAACAATTGCAATCTACTCATTCAACGGCCAGTGTGGGCAAGAGGGAAAGTGGGAAGAAAGCCCTGACATTGAACTGGTCCTATTCCCTAGTGAGGAAAAAAATAATCATCCCAGATTTGTGTGTACTATACCAGCAATACTAACATCAGGGTTGCCCCCCCCCAAGTTGGTCTCAATGGGTCTTGCTTGTTGGAGGCTGTGTGGCTGAGATGTAGACCAACTGTTTTGAGTGAATAGGCTAGGGATCAGTGTTTCCAGTTATGCAAGGACAGAACTAGGTTGGAAGTTGTGGTTCTTCTTTTCCCGAGACCAATGGTGCACCTGATGCCTTTCTTTGAGTGAGAACTGGACCTTTGACTGGCTGGAGCGGGGATTACCTTGCTCAAGGGGTAGGAACCTTGTCATGTTAATCAGGACCAGAGTGGTCTCCCAGACTAGTTTCTATGAGAAAGCTGAAGAAGAATTTTCTAAATATGTTTCTCCTAATTGTCCTTGACTTTTCACCTCTACATGACGATGGGTGGTTGGAGAGTGTATGAGGCCTTACAACCGTTTGGGACAGTCGATAATTTCATCTCCATCATTTTGATATGTTTAGGCATATATCAAAAGAGTTCAATCAAGGGGAGGTAGTGGCATAGTGGTATTGTTACTGGACAAGTAATCAAGTAACCCAGGACACAGGTTCAAATCCCACTATGCAGATGGTGCAATTTGAATTCAATAAAAATGTGGAATTAAAATACTCATGATGACCATGAAACCATTGTTGATTGTCCTAAAAGCTGGTTCACTAAAGCCCTTTAGGAAAGGAAATCTGCCGTCCTTACCTGGTCTGGCCTACATGTGACTCAAGACCCACAGCACCTACCACTCTTAATTACCCTCTGAAATAGCCTAGCAAGCTACGCAGTTCAAGGACAATTAAGGATGTGTAACAAATGCTGTCCTTGCCAACGGTTCCCACAACTAGTAATTTAATTTTAAAAAACTTAAAGAAATCTTTATATCAATATTAGGTTTTGCCTTTCTGTCACGTTTCCCCAATTGCAACATGTTCACCAAAGTAACATTTCTTTCTTTGTCAGTTCTCCACATGATAAAATTGAAATACATTTTCATTTCATTTGCATCATTATGTTTGATATAATTATTCATGTGTACATTTTAGAGGCCCCACTGGGAACTCATGCATATGGATACAAAGGAAGTTGGCTTTGACCTCGATGCAATTATTTGCATTTGGAATAGTCCCAACATTGTCACATTAATGGTTTCTGGAAGAGAAGGAGAAAAACTAATTGTACCTTTTTCAAGTGCTGCCACAATCCTGCTTAGGTCCTGAGCTAATCGCCCTCCAGGTTGTTTAACCATAGCCGTTCGCTTGTGTCTCCTTTACAGCCACTGTGTTCAGCGTAGTCCCATCCATTTCCTTCTGCTTGACCATCTGCCCTGCTTGTATTTCCTCCGCCATTGCCATCTGAAATGATGAGCATGCGAGATTAGACCTCCTTGTACTCTGCAGGATACAGTGTTCATCATGTCTACAACGTGATCAGCACAATGGAGTTCCTCCCAAAGTCTGTGCTGGACATTGGGTAATGAAGCAGCTTTCTGGAGAAACCCTCTCTTCTTTTCTTTATTTGAAGTTCGGGCCAGAGGATAGTCTTAGAAGCCACAGAACACACCAAAACAACAAACGAGCATTTATATTGCATGACCTGAAAATGTCCCAAAACGCTTTTGCAGCCCGTGAAGTGCTATGAGGTACTCGTCACCATTACAGTGTAGGAAGTGCAGAAACTAATTCTGTGCACAACGAGCTTCTGCATCTGAAACACAGCACCTCTGACAATGCAGCACTCCCTCAGTCAAGCACGGGAGGATCGACCTATATTTTTGTGCTCAAGTCCCAGAGGTCGGAACAATCGCACAACCTTCCGACTCAGGAGCGGCAGTGCTACAACGGACAGCAGTCTGTCAAGGCTTATTCCTACAAATAAATAAGCAGCATTTATTAAGATATTTTGGTAAAAATGATGCGTCAAGAATATTAATAAGATGTTTATGGATAATTGGCCCCCCAACATTATCCAGTATCAACTTATAGGCGGCTATTTGGAGTGAATGCTTTCATGCATTTGACAGTATCAACAAGAGGACAGGCATACGAGTAAAAGCACGCATTGATAAATCTTTTCTTCCTATTGTTCAGCATCCCTGCAAGATACTGGTTGCTCTGAGCAGAAATTTGAAGCAAAGAGAATCGGAGGACAATGATGCAATTAAAGTCTCAGATGGTCTTAAGTATTGAGTCTCCACTCATAATTGAGCTCAAGTCCAAGAACTCTGGTGACACATTCCTTAGAGTTGATGTGTTAGTGGTAAACAAAGCGATTAAGCAGGATTCAGGGCGACCAGAATTAGTGGCTATAAATGCCATCTAGTCAGTAATACTTTCCTGTAGGAAATTCAGAAGAAATTTCCTGACCCAGTGTGTGGCTAGGATTGGGCACTGGGACTAACTGTTAATCTTTGACTTGTTTTAATTCATCTGGAGCCAGCTTTATCAATTCAATAAGCTACCCACTAATGTTAGATATCAGAGATTTAGATATCAATTTAACATAGGGCGTGTGAGATGACACAAAACCTGATGGGGTTTTGGGAAACAGCACAGGGAGTGGTACTGAATAGACAGTGCTCCCAAAGATCGGGAATAGGCAAGCTGGGCCAAATGGCCGACTTCGATGCTGTTTGATTCTACAGTGAGACCTGGGGAGTGAAAGCAACAGTGATAATAGATAATAAATGACCGAAAGCTACAGAACAGGGAGGGATCTGGGGCACAATGAGGTGACACGCAGCAACCAGCAGCAACAAGGAAAACTGACTGGACATTGGGTTATATATAGCCTAAGGAATGGGCCACAATTGGGGAAGTGGTGGAATGGTGTTGTCGTTGGACTGGTAATCCAGAAACCCAGGGTAATGTTCCGGCGAGTTAGGTTCGAATCCCACCATGGCAGATGATTAGACTTTTAATTCCAGATTTAAAAAAAAATTCAATTCAAATTCCACCATCTGCCACGGTGGGATTCGAATTGAGTTTTCAAAAAAATCTGGAATTAAAAGTCTAATGATGACCATGAATCCATTGTCGATTGTCGTAAAAACCCATCTGTTCACTAATGTCCTTCAGGGAAGAAAATCTGCTATCCTTACGTGGTCTGGCCTATATGTGACTCCAGACCCACAACAAAGTGGTTGACTCTTAAATATTCTCTGAATCATAGAATCATAGAATTTACAATGCAGTAGGAGGCCATTCGGCCCATTGGGTCTGCACCGCGCTTGGAAGGGGCACCCTAATTAAGCCCACACCTTCACCCTATCCCGGTCACCCAGCAACCCATCAAACCTCTTTGGACACTAAGGGCAATTTAGCATGTCCATCCACCTAACCTGTACATCTTTGGACTGTGGCAGGAAACCTACGCAGACACCGCACAGACAGTGACCCAAGCCGGGAATCGAACCCGGGACCCTGGAGCTGTGAAGCAACTGTGCTAACCACTGTACTACCGTGCGGCCCCAAAAGTAAATTTCGCAATAGTCTGCTTTTCCCTTTGAGGTGGGGAGCTAACTGGTGGTGATTTAACCTGAGGATCACCACACCTCAGGCGACGAACAAGATTGAGAAGGTGAGGCCTTCATGAATAACCACAGCTGGTAGAAGGATTGGACCCACACTGTTGGCCTCACTCTGCATCACAAACCAGCTCCCCAGGCAACTGAGCTAAATCAGCTCTCTAAACAAGGGCATTTAAGGAGTGACAATAAATGCTAGTGACACCCACCTCCTGCAAATGAATAAAGACAAATCTCAGGAGGTAATAATAATAATAAACTTCTACAGGGCGCCGGTGTTCCCACACCTGGAATATTTTGGACACTTTTGGTCACCATCAGGAGAGAGAGAGGTAGAAGTAAAAGGTGGAGGGAACATATTATTAAACATTCTTAAGGGAATGAATAAGCTGAATTCTGGCAATGAGTTGGAGCTTGGCATGAACTGTAGAACTGAAAACCACAAGCTTCATCTTAAATGAGAGGGTAGGTTGCCAGAGAGATTTTTTTTAGTACTTTATCCAGAAGATGGTGAATGCATCGGGCAATTGTCGAGGCAGCATGGAGTTAAAAGAGAAAAGGAGAAATTGTATAGATATTTGACGGAGTGTGCACCAGCGAGTTTTACATTTTATTTTTTGAGGCAGAACAGATGGTCTATTTTGGCCCCCTGTACCTTCCAATGTTCTTAAAAACATGTTCTTTATTCCAACAACAAAATAAAAACGAGACAGGGACCTAATGCTTTATTCAAAAGGCAATATTTATTTCCGCTGCAGCGACCTTGAATTAATCCCTGCCTGTCTACCTGCAGCCTCCTGTCACCTAGTGACTAGTTTGAAATTCTGCATCTCGTTGTGACAGAACTCGCCAGCTTTTCCTATGGGACATTTTTTTTTTTTTTTGCCACACCATTAAAGGACCAAATGTTATGAGAGTGCAGCCTAATTACTGTGTCTTTTCATATCGCTGATGTGAGCATTCAATATGTGGGAAAATTTATTTTATTCCACACTACAGGTAAAGAACACTCAATCATCGGGCAATCATGGACAGCCGCCAAAGTATTATATAATTAGAACATTCCCAAAAGAAACATCAATAAATCACTGGCCACATTCGACCTAATTCTCTTGGATACGGCTAAAAACAGTTTAGTTCTTCTTAACTTATATTTGAATTCAAGTTGTCTCTTTTTCGTCCTATAAATCTTTATTAGGATTCTCAACAAGGAAAACATACACGTTTCTCAAATGCCTGCTCTCCACATGTGTCAACATGTTAGCTGCTGCTTACCATCAAATGCACATGCTCACCCCATTCCCAAACGCTCAGTTCTGATCTGTAGAAATAGCCGCCAGCAACCACAAATTTTATCTATGTAGGAGGGCCTTTAATGTAATCAAACGTTGTGAGGTGTTTCGCAATTTGATACCGAGTCATATAAAAGGAGTTATTAATGAAACTTCCAGTTAAAAGTTTGGTAAAGGGGTTGGTTCTAAGAAATAATCTCAAACTTTTGTTCGTGTCACAAGTCGGCTTACATTAACACTGCAATGAGGTTACTGTGAAAATCCCCCAGTCGCCACACCACGGCGCCTGTTCAGGTACACTGAGGGAGAATTCAGAATGTCCAATTCACCTAACAAGCACATCTTTCGGGACTTGGAGGAAACCGGAGCACCCGGAGGAAACCCACGCAGACGCGGGGAGAACGTGCAGATTCCGCACAGACAGTGACTCTAGCCAGGAATCGACCCCGGGTCCCTGGTGTTGTGGAGCAAAGGTGCTAACCACTGTGCTTCCATGCCGCCCATGAAGATGCAACTCATCTGCAAATGAGGAACGTTCATAATGTTTCTGCCTGGTTTCGAACCGGGGACCTTTCTCGTGTGAGGCGAACATGATAACAACTACCCTACAGAAACAGTTATGTCCTCAATGAGGAGTGAGAGGTAAAGAGGTGGAGAAGCCTAGGGAGGGAATTCTAGCACATAAGGATGAATCAACTGAAGGGATGTTTACCAACGGTGGAGTGATTAAAATCTGGAATACCCAAACAACGTGACTTGGAGCAGCGGAGAGATCCCGAAGGGTTGTAGGGCTGGAGGAGGTTACAGCGATGGGTTGGGGCTGAGACCTTGGGGGCTCTTGTTGTATTTCCAGTTTCCAAGGTGAGTCAATGGTTCCAAATTGCTTAAAATAAAGACCTCCAGAAAATGCTTCTTTAGAAAGTACAACAGGCCAAATGAAACATTGAAAAACAGCCACAGTTATAACAATATTTGCACATGAAATGCATGACAGATTTCGAATTTGGTTACCACGGAATACAATATATTATGTAAAATAACAAAAGAGAGGGGTGAGTTAAAGGTTGTAATCCAACATCACAGTTTTTAGAAACTTTTGTCCTCCTAATATCATTTGAATTTTTATATTTGCTTCCAACATTGACATTCGCACAGTAATAGTAGCCACTCAATGCCTCATAGTCTTCACTTTAACATTGGTTGAAAATCTAGATGTATATTGTGACGATCATGGGAAACTGTGACTGAATGAGATCTGCCTCCAACTTCACCAGCTAACCAAAAACATATTGGACTGTTTAAAGAGGACTTGCTTTGTTCAAACATATAAGAAAAGGAGTTGGACGAATGTGGCTACCACCAGTCACCGGACGTCTGGCATTGTAAATTGACCACTTTTCTGGATTACACTGCAGACCTGCCCTGACATATTGCATGGAATTTCATGCCATTGTGCCAATCTTCAACACTACCATCAACACTCCCTTTGTCTTGTGCCCATAACATATTTGTCAAATCTCTCCTAGTTCCCACCTATCTCTGCCCTTCCACTCTGCTCCACCTGCTCTGCCCCTCTTCAACAGTATGAAATCCATCATTTTTCACCCTCTCTTTTGTTCAGAAGAAGAGTCGTCACACTCGAAAGGTTAGTTCTGTTTATCTCTCTCCACAGAATAGCTAGACCTACTGAGTTTTTCCAACATTTTCTGCTTTACTTTATGGAATTTCAGACCTGGGGGTGTCAAGGTCCGCTTCCAAGAGGGAATGGAACGTGCTGAATTATAACCAACAGTGAAAATAATGGGAACTGTTAAACAGCCAGGTACCCCCAAAAGACACACGACCACACCCCCACCTCCTGGAGGATGAAATAACCTCCTAACCTGTTGGTTTCTACTGACTTGAAATGTATCATGGTGTTTCTGAGATGAAAGATCAAATGTGATTAGTTGTTCTACAACAATGGCTGAAAGACATGTTAATTGGATTGGTTTCTTGGAGTATACAGACAGGAGGTTTAAGAACTGGTTTCGTCAAGACAGAACATAGAACATAGAACAATACAGCGCAGTACAGGCCCTTCGGCCCACGATGTTGCACCGAAACAAAAGCCATCTAACCTACACTATAGAACATAGAACAATACAGCGCAGTACAGGCCCTTCAGTACAGAAGAAAGAGAAAAGTCAGTAAAGTCATCTGGAAAACTACTGAAGGAAGCAGTAAGTAATCTCGCTCTCTCTCTTAAATTAAGATTGTCTTCAGCAAAGTACAGTTATCTGAACTTCAATTGAACTCCAGGATTTTAAAGAAAACCACCTAACTTCAAACTGTCACATTGTTCAACAATCTATGCCTCAAGGACCAGCAAATGACCTACTCGTACACTCTTTTAACTTTTATTTGGACTCTAACTTTTCGCACTTCTGAGATTTGTGTGTGTGTGTCATTGTGTCTTTATTATGTTTTCTCAGGTTTAATAAATATTAAACTTAGTTTTTCTTTGAGCCTGGTTTGATTGGTTTAACATTAAGAAGTAAATACATGTGGATTGGATAAGGCATTTTAAAAACAACTTTTGATGTGACCTAACGACAGGGTTGAATGAAGGGGAGGCAGTTCACTCCCCCTCACCTGGTCGTAACAATATTCATTCCCACACTTTGGGTGGAGGGAACAGAGCAGGGGTTAGAGCAGGGGTGGGGAACAAGGGAACTAAATAATTTTCTCCTAAACTCTTAATTAGCAAGTTACAGGAGTATATAAAGTTTTTTTAACCTCCATCAGGTCACAATGGTGCATATCAAGAAGCCTTGTCAATGAGGAAAACATTGACTTATTGGCAAGAAACTTACTCAGGTCTTATTTAATGTTTTGTGGCCTTCTTCATTCCCCATTTTTTTTGCCTCTGTTGGTGACTCCATATTGGAACTTACTCACGGTAGCATAGTGGTTAGCACTACTGATTCACAGCGCTAGGGTCCCAGGTTCGATCCCTGGCTTGGGTCACTGTCTGTGCGGAGTCTGCACGTTCTCCCCCTGTCTGCTTGGGTTTCCTCCGGGAGCTCCGGTGTCTTCCCACAAGCCGTGAAAGACGTGCTTGTTCGGTGAATTGGGCATTCTGAATTCTCCTTCCTTGTACCCGAACAGGTGCTGGAACGTGGCGACTAGGGGCTTTTCACAGTAACTTCATTGCAATGTTAATGTATGCCTACTTGTGACAATAAAGATTACTATTATATTATACTTGTGTGGTACTGACAACCATTCTGTTTTGGTACCTCAGACAGGAAGGTAACTGAAGAATGTCCTGGATATCGAATACTTTGGATTCTTCCTTTTAAAATCAAACCTCTCACTAACTATCTAAACCCCGAGTGAGCCTATTTGTCCTTTCTATGCCAACATCGGCTTTTATGAGGTTAGTATGAAATCTGGAGACCAGGAAGACAAGGCAATGATAATCATGTGTCTCCATAAACACCAATAAGAGCCAAGTGGGTCCGGGAACAATCTTGTCGTCTCAGGAACGGATGGGAGGTGGAATCACTGTTTATTTTACTAAGGCTGTCAAGGGTAGACAATGATCATTTTAAGGACTCTGCTCCAGTGGAATCAGGTTAACCTTTTGGATCTGTGGATAAGAACTTAAGTTCTGCTTGTAGCACAGTTGCAATCGATCAGTCACATGTTGGCTTCTGGAGTCCTTACGTAATTCATGGAATAGGTTTAACCACAACAGGGAGAAAATGAAGACCAATAACGTATTCTCTTTCATGGGAATGGTATAACAAAGCAATTTTTCTCTGACCTCCAAAGTTAATTGGGATGGAGCAGGTCTAAGTCCGATACCTGATGCAAGGTGCTTTGTAAACATTTGGAGTCAGCCGATTGTGGATTTCTCTAGGCTTATTTGAACAAATTTACTGAGTTTCGACTTTTGTACGTCTTCCACCTCATCAAGTCACTTAAAGGATTGCTAAAGGTTACAAAATCATTTGTTTGGTAAGCAGCAGCTTTATTGCATCTTGTCTACAATAGGTTTGGATTCTCAGCAAATCAACTGAGTAATCCAAACATGTGCAGGTTCGGTGGATTGGCCTTGCTAAATTGCCCTATAGTTTCCAAAGGTGAGATGGAGTTACGGGTTTGCGGGAGAGTGGGTCTAGGTGGCGAGCTCTTTCAGAGAGTGGGTGCAGAATCAATGGGCCAAAATGGCATCCCTCTTCACTGTAGGGATTGTATGGTTCTATGATAGACAGCCAAGACCCTTAAGATTTAGAGCTATTAACCATTATCCTGTTGGTAGAGAAAGCAGGAATATTGAGATCGAGGTTCAGTCATGATCATATTGAATGGCGGAGCAGTCTCAAAGGGCTGAATGGCTTACTCCGGCTCCTACGTTCTGCATTTCTATGTTTCTATAACCAGGAGTCATATATCGTTGAGGTAAAGTAAGTTAATGATTGGGATAAGCAATTATTGAGCTGACAGAGCCGAATGCATCTAGATTGGCGTAGCTCATTTTATAATAATCTTTATTATTGTCACAAGTAGGCTTCCATTAACACTGCAGTGAAGTTACTGCGAAAAGCCCCTCGTCGCCACACTCCGGCACCTGTTCGAGTACACTGAGGGAGAATTCATAATGTCCAATTCACCGAAAAATGAAATGAAAATTAAATGAAAATTGCTTATTGTCACCAGTAGGCTTCAAATGAAGTTACTGTGAAAAGCCCCTAGTCGCCACATTCCGGCACCTGTTCAGGGAGGCTGGTACGGGAATTGAACCGCGCTGCTGGCCTGCCTTCAAAGCCAGCGATTTAGCCCTGTGCTAAACCAGCCCCTTTTAGCACGTCTTTCGGGACTTGTGGGAGAAAACTGGAGCGCCCGGAGGAAACCCACGCAGACACGGGGAGAGTGTGCAAACTCCGCACGGACAGTGACCCAAGCCGGGAATCGAACCCTGGCGCTGTGAAGCAATGGTGCTGACCGCTGAGCTACTGTGCCACCCATATTTAATGAAGAACAATGAAAACCACAACCTCTACTGTTCCCAACTATAGTCCATGGACCACACACAGCTGGCAAGGACTGGAAACCTGACTTACGATACCCAAACTACAGGTGCTTGTATTTTTCTTATCCATGTGTTTGTCCCATTTGGATGTCATGGGCTTGAATGTATGGATGAAATCTCATTGGCGGATAAGTCCTAAGTCTGAATATAAAAATGTTTTGGCAGTCGTAGCTTGAGATATTTGCAGCTTAATAGAAATGTAAATTTAAACCTGCTCTGCGATCCACAAAGCTTTCTTGGTATGCATCATCGTGACCTAATGGAGGTTGAACAAACCTCTTGCACACTCCTACTACTTGCTAAGTTTAGATTTGGGGGAAACAAATATTCAGTTTCCTTGTTCCCCAACCCCGATCCCTGTTCTGACCCTTACCCACATCCCGAATAAAATATGAAGTGAATTTGCATGCGATTTTTACCAAAGACTGGGAAACATTAAGTGACTACTTTCTTGGGAGATTCCTCATGGATGCATAATATTACAGAGTCACAGAATTGTCACAGTGCAATCGGAGGCCATTCGGCCTACTGTGTCCATGCTGGAACCAGTTGGAGTAATTTACTGAGAGCGGGATTTTCCTGCCCTTCCCGAATGCTCGGTTCTTCTGGACCTGCGGAAGGCAATCCCCCGCCCCCCCCAACCACACCCCACATCCCCATGGTGAGTTCCCCGATGGCGGGACAAGCGAGCCACTCAAAATGCTGTAGACATTGGCAGGACGGGAAGATCCCGTCGGTTGGGCAGGCGGCCCGCTTGCACCACCGGAAAACATGGCTTGGAGGGGGCCGGAAGTGAGTTCAGCGATGTTGAATGTCAAGAGAGTAAGACATGGCTGGGTGGTCATTACTTTAATGCTGGGGTGTAAAAGCAAGTGAGTTAAGGGCGTGAATTGACATATGGAATTGTGACATTTTTACCATCACAGAGACATGGTTATGGGAAAGGCAGGACTGGCAACTTAACATCCCGGGGTATAGGGTCTTTGCGTGAGACAGAGGAGGGTGTAAAAAAGGAAGTGGTCAGGACAGGAACCCAGACACCTCCAAATTAAAAACTTTCTCCGCAAGAGACGGACAGTAAGGAGGGAGGGAACTGTGGGAACATCTATGGAGGGTTGCTGGATAGGGCAAGACTACCACCAGGGGTCTGGAGCAAAGCACTGAGCAGGGCCAACTCCACCTCGTCCTGCGCAAGGCTCAGCCTCATGCAGATTAAAATGGTGCACAGAGCGCTCCTAACCAGAACCCAAATGAACAGGTTCTTTCCAGAGATGGATAAATATGAACACTGCAAGAGAGGCCTGGCCAACCATGCCCACATGTTCTGGGCATGCCTCTTACTTGTCGGGTTCTGGGCAGCCTTCTTCGAGGTGCTGTTCTAGGTTGTGGGGGTGAGAGTGGGGCCGTGCCCGAGAGTGGTCGTCTTCGGGGTATCGGACCAGCCAGAACTACATACGGGAAAGAAGGCTGACGCCCTGGCTTTTACTTCCTTAATCGCACGCCGGGGAATCCTGCTCGGCTGGCGATCAGCAGCACCACCCACCGCTGCAGACTGGCTGGCAGACCTGATGGAATTTCTCCACCTGGAGAAGATCAAGTTTGCTATCTGAGGGCTTTCACAAAGCGGGGGGGGGGGGGGGGGGGGGGGCATTCATCAACCTGTTCCAAAACTTGTTCAAGGCCAACAGCGACTAGGGAAAGAGGGGGAGACGGGGGAGAGCAGACAAGAACGCATTGAGAAGGCCATGATGTGGAGATGCCGGCGTTGGACTGGGGTGGGCACAGTAAGAAGTCTTACAACACCAGGTTAAAGCCCAACAGGTTTGTTTCGAATCACTAGCTTTCGGAGCGCTGCTCCTTCCTCAGGTGAATGAAGAGGTATGTTCCAGAAACATATATATATAGACAGATTCAAAGATGCCAGACAATGCTTGGAATGCGAGCATTAGCAGGTGATTAAATCTTTACAGATCCTGAGAAGGAGCAAAGGAGGAAGAACCCAAGGGAGTCACAGAGAGAAACATGGAGAAAAAGAGAGAAGAGAAGGGGGCAGGAAGCTGATTTTCTTCAGAACTGTAGCTGCGAGAGCATAAACCCCTGGGCATCTGCAGCTGCGATTGGGGAAGAGTCTTGTGCAAGTTCAGTGGTTCAGATTGTAAAATATCCACTTTTCTCACAGTCCAATGAAACTTGGAACATTTAAACCCAGTGTAATTTTCTCTGCGCAGCTTAAGGATTGTTAGCTGTAACTCGAGTGTGCAAAGTATGTCATGACTAAACAAATGATATTCATATGGGTTAGAAATGTGTATTTCCTGACCTTATCTTTTATTCATATAATTGACAGGAAAGAAACTAAAATTTCAATCTGTGGCTTTGGGTGTAATGTGTCAACCTTATACTGAAACGTTCTCTCTAAACGGCTGTGGGTGCTCGGGGAGATTTAATTTTCGGGAGAGATGAATTTATGTTAAGTCAGGGTTTCAAGGAATAATGATTCAATGGTACAGATCAGCCATAATCTATAATTAAGTTGCAGATCAGATTTGAGAGGATAAATGGCCAACTCCCATTCCTAGTGTTTCTTAGCTAATTGGCAGCACACTTGTTCAAAATCATAGAATCCCTACAGTTAACATGAAGCCATGAGACTTCATGGGGTCCAGAGTCGATGTTGAGGTCTCCCAGGGCAACTCCCTCCCACTGTGCCACCACCTCTGCTGCGTCTGTCCTGCTGGTGAGACAGGACATACCCAGGAATAGTGATAGTGGTGTCTGGGACATTGTCTGTAAGATAGGATTCTGTAAGTATGACTATGTCATATTAACTGGTCTATGAGACAGACCTCCCAACTTTGGCACAAGCCCCCGATGTTAGTAAGAAGGCTGGGTTTGTCATTTCCGGTGCCTGGTTCAATGTCAGGTAGTCATCCAGTTTCATTCCTGTTTTGTGTTTTTGTAACTGAGTGGCTTGCTAGGCCATTTTAAGAGTCAACTGTGGTTCTGGAGTCACATGTAGGCCAGACCAGGTATGGACGGCAGATTTCCTTCCCTAAAGGGCCTCAGTGAACCAGGTGGGTTTTTACAACAATCGACAATGGTCATCATTTGACTTTTAATTCTAGATATTTTATTGAATTTAAATTCTACCACCTGCCATGGTAGGATTTGAACCCAGGTCCCCAGATCATGAACCTGGGTCTCTGGATTACTAATCCAGCGACAATCCCACTATGCCGCCGCCACCCCCGGAATGATTCCTGTAAAAGTCTGATTTAGTTAAAAAAACGATCAGAGCCTAATTGTAGCATTCTCTCCAGCAAACCTTATAGATGTACGAGGCAAGTTTTTTACACAGAGGGTAGTGGGTGCCTGGAACCCGCTACCGGAGGGGGTGGTGAAAGCAGGGACGACAGTGACATTTAAGGGGCATCTTGACAAATACATGAATAGGATGGGAATAGAGGTATACGCACCCAGGAAGTGTAGAAGATTGTAGTTTAGTCGGGCAGCATGGTCGGCACGGGCTTGGAGGGCCGAAGGGCCTGTTCCTGTGCTGTACATTTCTTTGTTCTTTGTTCAAACGTTAACAATCATTTAGAGAATCTGGTCTCCAATAGGTCTCCAACGACCATCCTTTCAAAAGGATATTCAAAAGGTCTCGGAGCAGAGTCAGGAGGAGATTTGGAGGCAGGGATGAGGGACTACAGTTCCATGAAGAGATGAGAGCAGCTGGAATTGATTTGTGGAGGTTAAGAGGAGATTCACTTGTGTTGTTCAAAACAGTGACGGGATTTGCCACAGTGCACTGGGAGAACCCTTCCATTAGCGGAAAGGTTAATAACCACGGTTTTAAGATGATTGGTAGAAGAGCCAGAGAGATAAATGGTAAAAGCAGAATACTGCAGATGTTGGAAATGTGAAATAAAAACAAAGTGTTGGAAAAGCTCAGTAGGTCTAGCAGCATCTGTGGAGAGAGAAAGAGGGCTAATGTTTTGAGTCCGTATAACTGAAGTTCTGAAGAAGAGAGAAGAGTCCTACGGATTCAAAATATTGGGCGATATTCAGTGGCCTTGTCACGCCCGACTTAGTGTCGAGACGAGGCCTCTGAATCTTGCAAGAGGCTTGCATCGAGATTTGCATCGCTCAAAACATCTCATGAGTTTCAATGGAATCTTGCGGCGCAATCTGCATATGTGCTCGCCCAATTCGCCTACGGCCCCGGATTCTCGGTGAATTGAGAGAGGTGGATACTCAGCGAGACCTTGGTGTCCTCGTGCATCCGTCGCTGAAAGTCAGCGCACAGGTACAGCAGGCAGTAAAGAAAGCAAATGGTCTGTTGGCCTTCATAGCGAGAGGATTTGAATATAGGAAGAGGGATGTTTTATTACAATTGTATAGGGCATTGATAAGGCCACACCTGGAATATTATGTACAATTTTGGTGTCCTTATCTGAGGAAGGATGTTCTTGCTATGGAGGGAGTTCAGGCTGATTCCTGGGATGACGGGACTGTCATATGAGGAGAGTCTAAGTCGGTTAAGATTATATTCATTGGAGCTGAGAAGTGTGAGAGGGGATCTCATAGAAACCTATAAAACATTAACAGGATTACACAGGGCAGATTAAGAAAGAGTGTTCCCGATGGTGGGGGAGTCCAGAACTAGGGTTCATAGTTTGAGGATAAGGGGTAAACCTTTTAGGACTGAGGTGAGGAGAAATTTCTTCACCCAGAGAGTGGTGCATCTGTGGAATTCACGACCACAGGAAGTAGTTGAGGCCAAAACATTGTGTATTTTCAAGAAGGAATTAGATACAGCTCTTGGGGTTAAAGGGATCAAGGGATATGGGGGGGGGGGGGGGAGGTGGGATCAGGGTATTGAACTTGATGGTCAGCCATGATTATTTTTTTTTGAAAATCTTTTTATTGGCTTTTCTCATGTTTAGAAACAGTTGTTGTGTATATACATTTTTCTTGCCCGTGCTAATTTTCTTTATTTTACAGAAAGGTTTATTTTGTCCTTCATTTATCTAACTCTATGTACATTTCGTTGCCTCTGGATCGGTCTATGATTTCACCCACACACCCTCTTCCCCCCCCCCCCCTTATTGGCTTCAGCACCCCTTCCTCTTCTCTTGTGGTTTCCCCACCTTCCTCCCCACCCCCCCCCCCCTGCCCCCCCCCCCCCCCCCCCCCAAGGCTCGAACTGCCAAATGTCCTCCTCCTGGCTCCTATCTTCTAACTCTGCACTCTTCAACATTCCTGATTTTAATTGATCCATAATTGGTGTCTTTAGCTGCCCAAGTCCCATAATCCTCTCCACATTGCTTTCCTCCTTGAACCCTACCACTTTGACCAGGCTTTAGGCAACCTGGCGCCATGTTGCTTTCTAGGACTCGGTGTCAACTTTTATTTGATAAGACCTTGTGAAGCACATCAAAACGCTTTATTGCATTAAAGATGCTGTATAAATACCAATTGTTGCTGTTATCGATAGCTCAAAAAGGGAACACGGGCACAAAAGACCAAATGACCCCCCTTGTGCCGTAAATTCCTGTTACATTCATGGAAAGGTGAAGCCATCAAGCAAACCTACGGGTTGATTCCATTTTCCCTCGGCTCAGTGAAGCAAAAGCTTGGAGAGCCTCAAATTAGAGCACAATTTAGCAGCATAGCGTCGAGACTGAGAGTCTGAAGACACAAGTTAGGCGGGGAAATGATAGGCTGAGACAGGAGAGACCCAGTGACGAGTAGCTCACAGAGTCGAACTCTTCACCTACCCCTCACCAGTCAGATACTCATTCGTGGAGTTACTACGTTTCCCTCTAATTCTGCTCTGTACTATTCAGGGTTCAAAGCACAATAAAATGTGCACATTCTCTGAAGAGGGGCATACGTTTTGAAAGGTGTCACGTCCAGAACACTTGGAGAGAAACTCAAGGGATTGAGAGTTCCATGCTCACTTGTCCCATGGGATCAAGGCATGAAACTGCGTGAGTCATAATGGGTAAAAGGTCATAAAAGATCCTAATATCAAATGAGCCCGTGCAGGCACATTCTCCAGGGATGTGAGCCCTCAGCCAACAATGACAGTGATTTTGCATTAATTATGCAAGCTTATTCAGGAAGGCTTTGCAAATCAGAGGTGTTAGAAGTAGGAGTTGAAATGCTACATTCCTACAGCAGGGGGTGCTCTTCAGTGATTGGTTCAAGATGGTAATGAACCAACTGAAGCTTTGTATCCAATAGCAAATCCCTGTGTGTTTTTACATTTTCATTGGGTGCAATGACAAAAGCTTCACATTTCTACACTGCTTACAGTTCAATTCTCTGAGCACACACGTGAAACAGGAAGCCATCCTGACAATCAAAACCCAGCCTTTGCAAAAATAGTAAGGCATTATTTGGAAGAGAGCACACCAGGCTGGGGGGATATCTATCATGGAAGGGGAGGCTTGTAATAGGAGGGGGAGTGTATGTTGGGGATGGTGTACATTGGGCAGGAGGGTGTATATTGAACAGGGTTACGTATATAGGGCATAATGTAAATCAGACAGGGGAGTGTTTATTGTGGACAGAATGTATATCAAACAGGTGTATATTGAGAAGGGTGTATATTGAACAGGGTGCATATTAGATGGAATGTGTATTGGGTGAGGGAGTGCACATCAGGTATGGTGTACATTAGGCAGGGGAGTGCATATCAGGTGAAGTGTATATATCGGGCGGGGAGTGTGTTATAAGTGGAGCGTATATTGGGTGGGGGGGTGTATATATCAGGTGCAGTGTATATTGGGCAGCGGAGTGTCTATCAGGCAGGGTGTATATGGGATAGGGGAGTAGAATGGATGCTGACACAACATCATCAGCTTTGCGCCATTTCCCAATAGAAGGTGCTATTCCCCTGCTCTCCACTCATGCTTTTATAATAATTTTTAAATTTGACTGTTTGGGCAGACTTGAAGAACGTTCTTGCAGCCGTGTCACAAGGGAAATACGATACCTTTAGTTTCTTAAGCTAAGCCTTGAGAAGCAGCATGGCTCGTTTCCAAAGAGGAACGAAGCTGGGATCAAGATCATGGAGAGATTGTGATTTTGAGATAATGAGTGGGAATGGCAGACTAAAACTACATTGTTGGGGAAGTCAGAGGATTTGTCCAGCCTCTTCCGATATGTAAAGGGCCTTCGAGGGCGTGTGAAAGTCATGTATCAATTGTTTACACAGCAGGATACTGGACAAGTGGTCAAGAAGATAACAGAAGGTCGTCGAGCATCTTAACTGTAAATATGATACGTAGCTCATAAATCTGACCCAGATTACATTTTACTATCTGGGGCTCGGAGAGGAGGGGGTCAATGGATTTGTTTTTCAGATCCAGTTTCAAAAGCAGCTGAGGAGAACACATGGATTTTCCCAGGTTTAATGGCATTGGCATTTATTTGTACAGTAATGCACAGTTATTCTTTGACCCCTTTGCCTGGAAGGTCTAGTGAATGTTTAAACTTGAACCACATTTGAATTCAATGTGTTGGATTTGATAAAACTATTAAGTGAATCATAATTATCATTTAATGCAGCTGAATCTATACAAGGCACTAGTTAGTGCATCTGGAATACAGTGAACAGTTTTGGTTCCCTTTTCTAAGGAAAGAAAGACTGACATTGGAGGCAGTCCAGAGAAGGTCCACGACGTTGATCCCAGGTATGGAGGTTTTCTTATGAGGAGATGTAGAGTAGGTTGGGCCTGTCCTCACTGGTGTTTAGAAGAAACAGAGGCAACTTCATTGAGACATATAGAATTCTCAGAGGGCTTGACAGGGTCGATGCTAAGAGGATGTTTCCTCTTGAAATGAATTATACCATAAAGAAAGAAAAACTTGCAATTGGATAGCACCTTTCATGACATTCCAAAGTGCTTTGCAGCCAAATAATAATCGCTTATTGTCACAAGTAGGCTTCAATGAAGTTACTGTGAAAAGCCCCTGTGAAAAGCCTGTTCGGCGAGGCTGGTATGGGAATAGAACCCGCGCTGCTAGTCTTGTTCTGTATTACAAGCCAGCTGTTTAGCCCACTGTGCTAAACCACCAAATAAACATGTTTTTACGAAACATGCCGATCAATTTGTGAAGTCCCACAAACAGATATGTGACAATGACCAGGTCATCTTTATAGTGATGTTGGTCAAGAGATAAATATTGGTCAGAACACCCGGAAGAATGCTCCTGCTCTTCTTTGAAAAAGTGTCGTGGGTTATTTTACATTCACTTGAGAGGGCAGATAGTGGGTGGGATTCTCAGCCGTGTGTTACTCGACGCGTTCCATTCGGTGGCGGTGGGATTCTATCCTTCCCCCCCCGCTTGTCACTGTGATTTCCCATTGAAACTACCCCACGCCGCCACAAATCCCGACGACCGGAGAATTCCGGCCAATGTCTCATCGGAAAGATGCCGCCTTTAACAGTGCAGCACCTCCTCAGTACTGCACTGGAGTGTCAGCCCCAGAGTGCGGATTGAACCTACACCCTTCTGAATCAGAGGTAAGTGTGCTATTGACTGAGCCAGGGCTACCACAGCACATTTGTTTCAATACTTACTTAAGGTTTTCTCATTAATACAGAGGGCATATATAGGTACTGGCCGACATAGCAAGCACCCCAAAATCTGGAAGGACATGAAAACCGGCACCGTTAGAAGCTGGCGCCCATGGTAGCAATTTGAATAAAACCTTTTTGTTCTTTATTTTCCATACTTTATTTTCTGTATTTTATGTAGATGCTAGGCTTAGGAACCAAGATCTGCAAAGTCCCCAAATCTAGCCCACGACCCATCTCCGGTTTCCTGGATGGTGTCCGATATCTTTATGTCCCACGCAAGTAACAGGAATGCACAAAATATTGGGCGGGGTTCTCCGGTCTCCCAGCCACGTGTTCTTCAGTGGCAGGAGGTGGGCTGCCGTTCGCTTCTGGCTGGATTCCCTGCTCCCACCACTGTCAATGGGAATTCCCATTGAAGCCGTCCCACATCCCCAGGAAATCAACGGGGAAGGGTGGAGGGGCTGTGCTGCAAGCAGGACCTGAGAATCCTGCCGTGAGCGAATGTACAGAGAATTCTGGCCAATGTGGTGGTAACGGCCATTGATCACGTTCGGTAAGATGAGTTGCCAACTTTGTTCTAAACGGAGATTTTAAAAAAACTTTCCACTGCCAATGACCTCGCATTGGGAGATCACCTGCTCTGTAAGAGGCTATCAATCTCTGAGGGAATGCATGCACACAGAAGGATACAATTTACTTTGCAAATTCAGTGGTTGTTGGCAAAAAGAATGTAGGCCTCTGCTTTCCCAAGTTTAACGATACAGACAGTTTTCTGTCACGTTGGCGCATTTGCAATGCAATGCAAATATTAGGTCTGAATTTGAATCCTATTTGATGTCTACCCCAAAGAAAATTGTAGTTTTCACTGTCTAAAGCTGAAATCACAGAAATTGACGCATGCAATTCATGCTGTTTCGAGTAATAAAATGAAATCAATGAACATGCAGTGCTGAAACACAGACAATTACTTTGCGGAATTCAACAAATGCTTAGTCAGCTTGCGTACAGCTCTTCACACTTTTATTCGTTATCTTGACTGAATAAGCAAAGTAACTTTATAGATAACAAGGATCGGTATTATAATTTCAAATCATCAAAGTCATAACATTTATTACAAGATAATTTCAAAATAATTGAATATTAAGCTACTTAAGAAGAAAGTCAGGATAGTGCTTAACCATTAATGCATGTGTGGTAATACCAGGTATTGCAGTACCTGAGAGGTGAATGGAATGACCATTGGCTAGACCGCGGGGTCTACCATTGGGTAATGTACATAGCCCCGCCCTGAGAGGCGGGGTATAAGAACCGATGCCGTCCCCGCAGCCTTCACTTCTGTAACATCGCTGCTGGGTACAGTTCTATCTGATTAAAGCTGAATCGATATGACTCCTCGTGGTCTCAAGAGTATTGATTGTGCATCAGCATGCTTGGGACTTTCTAAGATTGAAAAATAGAAACGGATTGTTGAAGGATGATTGTTGAAGAACAAGGGCAGTCGACGGATGGGGGCATCCTCCAAGTTACACAGCAGTCTGACTTGTAAACATTTTGCCGTTCCTTCACTGTCCCAGGATCAAAAACCTGGGACACGCTCACCAGCAGCAATGTGAGTGTACAAGGAGATGGCTCAAGAAGGCGGCTCATCACCACCTTCTCAAGGGTAATTTGTGATGGATAATAAATGAGGGCCTTGCTAGCGACACACATCAAGTGCTATGTGGCCCGATCAACGTTAGTTCCTGTAGCTTGCTTAAGCTGGGAAAACTCTCCATGCATTGCAGCAAGGAATCTGGCTCATGAACAAGTAGAGTAAACTGTGCTAGTGTGGAAGAATTGACATTGATTCGCCTCATGAAATGTGCAAATCATGACCATTCAGCCAATGGTTTGCAGCTTAAGGCTCTGAGAATGAGTGCCAGTTTCTCCATTGTTTGAATTGTGCCTGCCCCAATGACATGACCATCATCGTGTGCGAGGGCCTGGCCATAGATAGGTTTTCACAACAATCGACAATGGTTCATGGGCATTGTTAGAATTTTAATTCCAGATTTTTTTGTTGAATTCAAATTCCACCAGCTGCCATGGTGGGATTTGAACCCCGGTCTCCAGAGCATGTCCGTGGGTCTCTGGATTTCTAGCCCAGTGACAAAACCACTGCCTTCCATCCTCAAGTAATCTTGGACATTGATGTTGTAAGGTTGATACTTGCAACATGTAAGGGCCCTTATTTCCCCTTTCTTTACTGTTGCTATTATCATTTTGATCCACGGATGTTTAATGGACATGTATCTTTAGGTCGAGCAGGAGAAATGAAGAACTCAAAAGTTACAAAAGAGCCCAGACTTTTCGGCACTTGTGAGATCAGCCGCATTCTGCCCGATAACAGATGGTGAATGAATCCTGCCCACGTGGGTTGATTTTTCCGAGAACCAAAGAAAGACGGCTGGAGTCCTTGGACACTCAGAGGAAAGGACCTGCCCTTTCTCTCGCTGCCTTTCTTCTTTTCCTCGACAAAAGCTGTATTTCTGAAACTGTAGAGAGCTGACTGAATCTACAGTGAAAACCATTACAGACTGAAAGCAGAAACCTTGAACTGAAAGCCTGGATTGAAGAAAGTTGGGCTGGAGACAACCGTCTGAAACAAAGGCTCTTAACCTTTTACCGTCATTATTATTTTTACACCCCTCTTTCCCCCTCTGTGTTTGTTCGCCTGCTTTATGCGTGTGTGTGTGTAGAGGGTGGGGGCGAGTTAAAGAGGGGGGGGGGGGATCAAGGGTTATGTAATTGTTAATCTGTTGTATCTGCTACATATTTAATCATAGTTATTATTAATAAAGTTAATTGTGTTTAAACTTTACAAAGTGGTGACTGTAGTTATTGGGCAACCAATTACTTTGGGTGTTTTTCTAGGATTTATTTATTAATTTCAGATGTGTTGCGACTCCAGATCAAATGGGTCTGGGATTGACTGCATTCTAGCCCATGTGGGACATAACAAACGCGTGTCAGTAACGCTGTTTGACGAAGAGTCAAAGGGCTCGAAATGCTAACTCTGTTTCTCTCCTAACAGATGCTGACATTTCCCAACGTGCTCCGTCCTTATTTCTGTCGGATCACTGGTGGATGTCAGAACCGCCTCCCTAAAATCAGGCGGGACATGAAATGGATGGCCAATATGAACTTGCCCGTTTTTCTCCCCCTTACCCAAAGTTAAAAATGGCATAGTAGTTAGCACTGCCGCCTCTCGGCGTCGAGGACCTGGGTTCGATCCAGGCCCCGGGTCACTGTCCACGTGGAGTTTGCACATTCTCCCCCTGTTTGCGTGGGTCTCACCCCCCACAAACCCAAAGATGTGCAGGGTAAGTGGATTGGCCACGCGAAATTGCCCCTTAATTGGAAAAAAAATAATTTTAAAAAAAGGTTGCCCCCTGTCTCCCATCAATGGAAAAATGTTGTAAATGAGGCCATGGTTGGCTTGCAGATGTTAATGGCAGTGCGCAGAATAAAGAGACAATGAAACTGTCATATTCCAGAGGAGGCCCTGCATTAATCTTTACCATGAGCATAAGATGAAAAACTTCGACATGTCTCACTTTTCAGTGATGTTTTTACTCGTGGAACATTTTGGGGGAAGAGACGACGCAGTTATATGCGAATGAAAACTTAAGCTGTCTGCTAAGCGCAAAAAATGGCTAGAGCCCTCCCCCTGAAAATTATACAGTGCTTTGCACAAAAATAACACTGTGTCATTACATGGTTTCAAATTAGCTCACCGTCATGCCCACTGATTTCATTCCTACAGGCAGCGAAGTCTCTCATCAGGAGGAGACTCCTCACGTTTGCCGTGAAGCCTAAGGCCTGCAGGAAATTTCACGTTTAAAAAAGAATGGCATCTGAAATGGCGCCTCTTTTTTTCCCGTCGTGAATTGAGATAAAAGAACGTGAACTCTGCACAGCCACCCAAAATATTTATCCAGAATGGGTGGAAAAGGCCCCGCGAGCCCTCGCAATATTTGATCCTTGCCAATATCTGAGGGAGAGAGAAAAAAAAAAGCTATGCACTGCCCGAGGGCAAACTGAAATTACAGCTTCCTGGAAAGATATCCACTTCAGTCAAACCGCAGCTAATAGCCTTCTTCCAACTGGTTCTAATTAAGGTGAGTTTCTTGATGTTGTAAATGAGGCCATGGATGGCTTGCAGATGTTAATGGCAGTGCGCAGAATAAAGAGACAATGAAACTGTCATATTCCAGAGGAGGCCCTGCCTTTATGTCTTTCTAATCAGTTTGGGCCCGAGAAGCAACATCATTCACAGGCAGCAGCATTGCTTATTCTCAACCCGCCCGCCCCTATTGTATGTAACGATAGGTGGAATGTACAGTGTCTATTAGCCACCGACACATGCTGAGGCCCAACGCACTCGGAATCATTGTGCACTGGGGCAATTTCCATTTCAGTCCAGGTTTTCTGCTGAAGGTCTCAAACAGCTGGGAAGTAGTACCCGCCTGACTGGCCTTATCAACGCTTCAGATCGCCAAGAAGGGAACAACATCAAAGTGTGTGCTTTTTCTGGATGCCAAATAAGAACAACAATTATTTGTGAGTGGGCATCAGGGCTTTGTCTTGTTTTTTGAAGGTGGGCAAATGTTTTTCCTTGGGTACATGGGCAATCGCTGTGAGCTTCCCTCGCAGCAAGTGATCATCTCTCTCCCGCCTTGTATATTGGCCACTGACAGTACTGACACAGGGCCATCACCCAGGGGTGATGTGACACAGACCCTCAGGGTGGGTGAAATAGGGTAATTGGGCAGGGGCTGGGAGGGTTGTGGATGGGGGGGGGGGCATAATTGGGGAGGGAGAGGAATGGGCAGGGGAGAAAAGAGTGGAATGGAGGTGTGGGGGATGGAGGGGAAGTGGGGGAAGGAGGGCTGGGAGGAAGGGCGTGAGCTGATGGACAAAGCCTCGTCTTTTGAGAACCGGGTGAGGATGAGGGCCTTCTTGGTCCGCTGGACATGTCGGACCTTTGCCGCCGCCTGTCCTCCATCCTCTGGCTCCACCTTCGATTTCTTCCCGGGCTCGTCCTCCATCCCCTCCTAGTCCGCCTCCTCCTCAGAAGAGACCACATATCCCTCCTCCTCATCCTCCAGCGTGTCGCCAGTCTCCATTCGTAGTCTCTCTTTGCTTTTTTTATATGCTTTTTCATCTCCCCTCTGAACCTTCTACATTCAGCCTGGTTCTCAATTGTATTTTCTAACTCATATCTGTCATTAGCATACTTTTCCTTCTTTATCTTAATTTCTATTTCTGTTGTCATCCAGGGAATTCTGGATTTGTTTGCCTTACCTTTCCCTTTCAAGCGAATATTCCTTGGCTGTGCCCAAACTAACTCTTCTTTGAAGGTGGCCCATTGTTCATTTATCGTTTCTCCTGTCAACCTTTGACTCCAATTTATTCAGCCCAGATCCATTCTTATCCTGTTGAAGTTGACTTTCCCCCAGTAAATTATTCTGCCCCTGGGGCCAGTTTAGCTCATTTGGCTGGATAGCTAGTTCATGATGCAGAGTGAGGCCAGGAGTGTGGGTTCAATTCCTGCACAAGCTGAGGCTATTCATGAAAGCCCCATCTTCTCAACCTTGTCTGAGGTGTGGTGACCCTCAGGTTAAATCACCACCAGTCAGCTCTCCCCCTCAAAGGAGAAAGCAGCCTATGGTCACCTGGGACTATGGTAGATAGCACAGCTGCTTCACAGCTCCAGGGTCCTAGGTTCAATTCCCAGCTTGGGTCACTGTCTGTGCGGAGTCTGCATGTTCTCCCCGTGTGTGCGTGGGTTTCCTCCGGGTGCTCCGGTTTCCTCCCACAGGCCAAAGATGTGCGGGTTAGGTGGATTGGCCATGCTAAGTTGCCCATAGTGTCCAAAATTGCCCTTAGTGTTGGGTGGGGTTACTGGGTTATGGGGATAGGGTGGAGGTGTGGGCTTGGGTAGGGTGCTCTTTCCAAGAGCCAGTGCTTACTCGATGGGCCGAATGGCCTCCGCCTCCTTCTGCACTGTAAATTCTATGTTCTATGGTGATTTCACCTTACCTTATTCTTACTCTGGATTGTTCCATATCCTCTTCCAGCTTATAATACAATGATCACTGTCTCCTAAGTACTCTCCTACTGAGGCTTGAAATTGGCCCACCTCAAGAACCACAGAACCCCAACAGTGCTGAAGGAGGCCATTCGGCCCATCGAGTCTGCGCCGACCATCTGAAAGAGCACCCCACCCATGCCCATTCCCCCACCCTATCCCCGTAACCCCACCTAACCTTTGGGCAATTTTAGCTTGGCCAATCCACCTACGTTGTGTATCTTTGGACTGTGGGAAGAAACCAGAGCACCCGGAGGAAACCCAGTCAGACACGGGGAAAACATGCAAACCTGGGTCCCTGGCACTGTGGCGCAGCAGTGCTAAGCACTGTGCCACCATGCCACCCAAAACTAGGTGTGACAGTACCTCTTTTCTCATTGAACTGGAAACATACTGCTGGAGAAATGTTCCTGAACAGATTCTAGGAACTCTTGCCCTATGTACCCTTCATTCTACCGCTATCCGTATTCAGATGATTAAAGTCAAACCCCCCATTATAACTGCTCTATAACTTTTGCACCTCTCTGTAACTTCCTCACACACTTGTCTCTCAACATCTATCCCAACAGGCCTATTTGCCTTCAGCCAAACACATTTTGTCCTTGGCCTCGCTCTCTCTATCTCTCTTTCGCACGACAATGTTCCCTTTAATCAATACCGCCACCTTATTTTTCCTGAACACGTTGCATACAAGAATATTTACTACCCAGTCTTGCCCTTCTTTAAACCAGGGGCGGGATTCTCTGCAGGCACGATTCTCTGTTCTAGGTTCGATTCCCAGCTTGGGTCACTGTCTGTGCGGAGTCTGCATGTTCTCCCCGTGTGTGTGTGGGTTTCCTCCGGGTGCTACGGTTTCGTCCCAAAAGGCGTGCTTTTTAGGTGAATTGGACATTTTGAATTCTCCCTTTGTGTACCCGAACATGCGCCGGAATGTGGCAACTAAGGGATTTTCACAGCAACCTCATTGCAGTGCTAATGTAAGCCTACTTGTGACACTAATAAAGATTATTATAGCACTAGCAAGGAGCTCAGTTTTGACTCTATATATGTGCAACCTCTCCAGCCTGTATAGGTCCCATCTCACCCAGAGTTGGTTCCAACGTACCAGGAATATAAAGCAATCCTTCCTCCGCCATCTTTCCAGCTGCACATTCATCTCTTTTATTCTTTTGCTTCTATCCTCACTTGCTTGTGGTACTGGGAGTAATCCAGAGATTACTGCTCTTGCAGTCCAGCTAGCTAATTTCCTACCTCGCTCCCTAAATTCTGATTGCAAGACCACATACCTCTTTCTGCCTATGACATTCATACCAATGGACCATTACTGCTAGTTGTTCACCCTTCCCCCTCTGGATGCTTTGCAGCTGCTGAGTGCGATCCTTGGCCCTGATGCCAAGGAGGCAACACGCCTTCCTGGCTTCATATCTACAGTCACAGAAATGCCTAGCTATTCCTCTAACCATTGAATCACCTACAACTATTGTTCTTCCAATTTTCCTAGTAGTCCCCCAGTTCAGCTGAGCCACTCGTGGTGCCATGAACTTGGCCCTGCGTGCACCCCCCCCCCCCCCCCCCCCCCCGATGAACCATCACCATCAGCAGCATTCATTACTCAATACTGGTTGGAGAGTGCAATGCACTCAGAGACAGCTGCTATCCCTGCCTGTTTTTGACTGTCTGGCCACTCATTCCCTCCTTCCCTGCATACTTACCAACTGCAGCGTGGCCACATCGATAAATGTCCTATCTGCAGAACTCTCGACCTCATGGAGGTACCGCAGCTGTCACTCAGGTTCCAAATCCCAGAGGCTCAAGCTGCTGCAGGAAGTGGTGATTGTTCCTGCACAAATGGTTACCCAGGACACAGGATGCATCCTACAGTTCTCACAAAGCACAGGGTGAGCACTCGATAGGTTGGAGCAGTCGTGTCATTTTCTACTTATAGTTGACTTTGCTGCTGTCAATAAACTTCACCAATACTAATAAACCTCACCAATACTAATAAACCTCGCCAATACTAATAAATCTCACCAATACTAATAAACTTCACCAATACTAATAAACCTCACCAATATTAATAAACCTCACCATTATTAATAAACTTCACCAATACTAATAAATCTCACCAATACTAATAAACTTCACCAATACTAATAAACCTCACCAATGCTAACAAACCTTACCAATGCTAATAAACCTCACCAACACTAATAAACTTAACCAATACTAATAAACTTCACCAATACTAATAAACCTCACCATTATTAATAAACTTCACCAATATTAATAAACTTCACCAATACTAACAAACCTCACCAATATTAATAAACCTCACCAATACTAACAAACCTCACCATTATTAATAAACTTCACCAATACTAATAAACCTCACCATTATTAATAAACTTCACCAACACTAATAAACTTCACCAATACTAACAAACCTCACCAATATTAATAAACTTCACCAATACTAATTAACTTCACCAATATTAATAAACTTCACCAATACTAACAAACCTCACCAATATTAATAAACTTCACCAATACTAATAAACTTCACCAATATTAATAAACTTCACCAATGCTAACAAACCTTACCAATGCTAATAAACCTCACCAACACTAATAAACTTCACCATTATTAATAAACTTCACCAATACTAATAAACCTCACCATTACTAATAAACTTCACCAATATTAATAAACTTCACCAATACTAATAAACTTCACCAATATTAATAAACCTCACCAATACTAACAAACCTCACCAATATTAATAAACCTCACCAATACTAACAAACTTCACCAATATTAATAAACTTCACTTCACCAATACTAACAAACCTCACCAATATTAATAAACTTCACCAATACTAATAAACTTCACCAATACTAACAAACCTCACCAATATTAATAAACTTCACCAATACTAATAAACTTCACCAATACTCATAAACCTCACCAATCCTAATAAACTTCACCAATACTAATAAACCTCACCAATACTAACAAACCTTACCAATGCTAATAAACCTCACCAACACTAATAAACTTCACCAATACTAATAAACCTCACCAGTACTACAAACTTCACCAATATTTTTTTTAAATAAATATTTTTATTCTTCATTTTCACATTTTCTTCAAAACTTACACCCCACCAACAAACAGTAAACGGTAACAAATACAATGACAATTCCCTTATTAACAACAACGATCCCATCCTCCCACCAACCCGCAAACAACAGCCCGCATGACAATGTAAGCATCAAATGAAACAAACCCTCCCAAGGAGGAAAAAAAAAGGAAAACAGAAAAAGGAATCAGGAATCGCCCATGGTCACCATTGACATATATAGTCCACCGCCCCCCCCTAATATTCAATGCCATTCAATCCCCGGAAGAGTACCGTGAAAGGCACCCATGAATTGTAGACACCCCCCCTTTTCCAGACTCCTCCCCTCCACTTCTTCTTGTAAACTCCTCCCCCCAACCTCGGTTCCTTCCCCCAACTTTTCACCCCTGCTAGACTCACCAAAACCTGTTCTACCAGGCTCCGATGGCCGCAGCCCCTCCCCCCCACCTCACTCCCGTTCACTGGCTTAAGACGGCCAGCATGGAGGTGCCAGCCCGGGTCTCCTTCCCCCTTGCCCGGTCCCAGGAGAACCAAGAAATCCCCTTTAGCACACAACGCCTACATACACACCCAAGCCCCAAAGAATCATCATTGCAAATGAAAGTCCCAAATCTTCCCTTGTCCAAATATATACAGCGTCGATTCATTTAGTACATACACCAACACGCAGTGAAAAAATAAAGTTCCATGAGGCTACATCGGTACACGACCCTCTCTCAGTCCCATTTCTCAATTCTGCCACAGTCCTTCTGCCTTCGCAAACTCCTCCGCCGCTTCCGCCGCCCCAAAATAAAAGTCCTTAGATTTGTAGGTCACCCTCAAGTTAGCTGGATATACTATGCCGCACTGCACCTTTCTGATGTACAGTGCTTTCTTCACCAGGCTGAAGGCCACCCGCCTCCTCGCCAGCTCCACCGCAAAGTCCTGGTATATGCATATATCAGCTCCAGCCCACTGCACCACCCGCTTCTGCATTGCCCAGCACGGCACCTTCTCCTTCACGCTGTCCCTACGGAAACATAAGAACATAAGAACTAGGAGCAGGAGTAGGCCATCTGGCCCCTCGAGCCTGCTCCGCCATTCAATGAGATCATGGCTGATCTTTTGTGGACTCAGCTCCACTTTCCGGCCCGAACACCATAACCCTTAATCCCTTTATTCTTCAAAAAACTATCTATCTTTATCTTAAAAACATAAAGTTACACATAAAGAAAGATACATAAAGAAACACAAAGTTACTACTCTTGGCGGCTCACTCGCCTTTGGAATAGGTCTCCACGACCGATGAGCCCGATCCAGTTCATATCGGGATGGATCGTACCCCTCCCCCAATAGCTCCGCCAACATCATGGCAAAATACCCTGTCGGCCACGGGCCTTCCACCCCTTCCGGCAGACCGCCGATCCTCAGATTCTGCCGCCTGGATCTGTTTTCCAGGTATTCCGTTTTGGCTCGCAGACCCTTGTTGGTCTCTATCATTGTGGTAGTATGCATTAGGGGTCATGTGGGACTGTGAAGCCGTGATGTCATTGGCTGACAGATCCCGGGTCCTGGTTGGCCGTTGACCTCTAGCTCCGCCCTGAAGGTGGAGTATAAGAACCAGGAGTCCTCCCCCGCAGGCAGTCTACTACTGAACTGCGGGGGAACAGTCACGCTTAATAAAGCCTCATCGACTTCACTCTATTCGTCTCTCGGAGTCTTTGTGCGCTACAATTTATTAAGCGTGACTAAAGGACTATGGAGCTCAGGATCATCCCGGAATGCCTGAGGATCAGCCCCCACGCAGTGAACGCAGCAGCAGCTTTCAAGCACTGGCAGACTTGTTTCGAGGCCTACCTCAGAACGGCCCCCGGCCGGGTCACAGAAGACCAAAAACTACAGGTCCTGCACTCGAGGTTAAGCACGGAGATTTTCTCTCTCATCGAAGACGCAGAGGATTTCCAGACGGCGTTCGCAGCACTAAAAAGTCTCTACGTTCGCCCAGTAAACCAGATCTACGCTCGCTATCAACTCACAACGAGGCGGCAAAGTCCCGGAGAATCGATAGATGAATTCTACGCTACTAATTTTGGGACGGGCCTGCAGCTGCCCGCCGGTGAACGCAAATGAACACACGGACATGTTAATGCGCGATGCTTTTGTGGCAGGTATGAACTCCTCCCAAATCCGCCAAAGACTTTTAGAAAAAGAGTCGCTAGGACTCTCAGAGGCATGGGCCCTAGCAGCCTCCCTAGACGTGGCCGCGCGAAACACCCGCGCCTACGGCCCCGACCGCGCGGCACCCATTGGGCTCCGTACGCACCCATTGCGACAAACCCACCCCCCCCCCCCCCGGACACCCCACAGGCTTGCGCGGTTCAAACGCCAAGTTGCACCGGGGGAGCCCGCTGCTATTTCTGCGGCCAGGCGAAACACCCCTGGCAGCGCTGCCCGGCCCGCGCTGCGATCTGTAAGAGCTGCGGGAAAAAGGGCCATTTCGCGGCTGTGTGCCGGTCCCGGGAGGTCGCCGCGGTCCCAGGAGAACAGGGAGCCCTGCACTCCTTTTTCGCTCCCCAACGCCCCCCCCCAGCGCCCCATGTATGACCCGCAGGCGCAACCCCCTTGGGTCCCGACCACCGCTCTCCCCGGAGAACAGGGAGCCCTGCACGCCTTTTACGCTCCCCAACTCCCCCCCCCCGCGCCCCATGTATGACCCGCCGGCGCTACCGCTTTGGGTCCCGGCCACCGCTGTCCCCAGAGAAGAGGGAGTCCTGCGTGTTCCTAACGCTCCCCAACCCCCCCAGCGCCCCATGTGCGACCCGCAGGCGCCGCCATTTTGGGTCCCGGCCACCACGAGGGGAGGAGGGGCGCCACCATCTTGGACCACCCCAGACCTGTACGACGCATGGGGGCAGCCATCTTGTTCACCCCCGACGCCATCTTGGACGGCAACAACGGACCCCAGCGTCGACGGCTCCACGGGGTTCGAAGAAGACGCTCAACCATTACAACCACGGCTGGCTTCAATGATGCTGGACCAAGAACGGCCCCGGACGCTCCAGACGACGACGACAACGGTGCTGATAAACGGGCACGAGACACCATGCCTGGTCGACTCCGGGAGCACGGAGAGCTTTATCCACCCTGACACGGTAAGACGCTGTTCTTTGACCATCCGTCCCAGCGCACAAAAGATTTCCCTAGCTGCAGGATCCCACTCCGTACAGATCAAAGGTTTCTGCATAGTTACCCTAACGGTGCAAGGGAGGGAGTTCAAAAACTACAGGCTCTACGTCCTTCCCCAACTCTGCGCCCCAACATTACTGGGATTAGACTTCCAGTGCAATCTACAGAGCCTAACCTTCAAATTCGGCGGCCCAATACCCCCACTCACTATCTGCGGCCTCGCAACCCTCAAGGTTCAGCCCCCATCCTTGTTTGCAAACCTCACCCCGGATTGCAAACCCGTCGCCACTAGGAGCAGACGGTACAGCGCCCAGGACCGGACCTTCATTCGGTCCGAAGTCCAGCGGCTACTGATGGAAGGCATAATCCAGGCCACCAATAGTCCCTGGAGAGCACAGGTGGTAGTAGTAAAGGCAGGGGAGAAGCAAAGGATGGTCATAGACTATAGCCAGACCATCAACAGGTACACACAACTAGACGCGTACCCTCTCCCCCGCATATCCGACATGGTCAATCGGATTGCCCAATATAAGGTCTTCTCCACCGTGGACCTCAAGTCCGCCTACCATCAGCTCCCCATCCACCCAAGTGACCGCAAGTACACAGCCTTCGAGGCAGACAGGTGATTATACCATTTCCTAAGGGTCCCATTTGGCGTCACAAACGGGGTCTCGGTCTTCCAACGAGAGATGGACCGAATGGTTGATCAACACGGGTTGCGGGCCACGTTCCCGTATCTCGACAATGTAACCATCTGCGGCCACGATCAGCAGGACCACGACGCCAACCTCCAAAAATTCCTCCAGACCGCTAAAGCCTTGAACCTCACGTACAACGAGGACAAGTGCGTTTTTAGCACCAACCGGCTAGCCATCCTGGGCTACGTAGTGCGCAATGGGATAATAGGCCCCGACCCCGAACGTATGCGCTCCCTCATGGAATTTCCCCTCCCGCACTGCTCAAAAGCCCTAAAACGCTGCCTGGGGTTCTTTTCATACTACGCCCAGTGGGTCCCCCAGTATGCAGACAAGGCCCGCCCCCTAATACAGACCACGACCTTCCCTCTGTCGACAGAGGCTTGCCAGGCCTTCAGCCGCATCAAAGCGGATATCGCAAAGGCCACGATGCGCGCCATCGACGAGTCCCTCCCCTTCCAGGTCGAGAGCGACGCCTCCGACGTAGCTCTAGCGGCCACCCTTAACCAAGCGGGCAGACCCGTGGCCTTTTTCCCCCGAACCCTCCACGTTTCAGAAATCCGCCATCCTCAGTGGAAAAGGAAGCCCAAGCCATAGTGGAAGCGGTGCGACATTGGAGGCATTACATGGCCGGCAGGAGATTCACTCTCCTCACGGACCAACGGTCGGTAGCCTTCATGTTCGATAATGCACAGCGGGGCAAAATCAAAAACGACAAGATCTTAAGGTGGAGGATCGAGCTCTCCACCTTCAACTACGAGATCTTGTATCGTCCCGGAAAGCTGAACGAGCCATCCGATGCCCTATCCCGCGGCACATGTGCCAACGCACAAATTAACCGCCTCCAAACCCTCCACGAGGACCTCTGCCACCCGGGGGTCACTCGGTTCTACCACTTTATTAAGTCCCGCAACCTCCCATACTCTTTGGAGGAGGTCCGTACAGTCACAAGGAACTGCCACATCTGCGCAGAGTGCAAACCGCATTTTTTCAGGCCGGATGGTGCGCACCTGATTAAGGCTTCCCGCCCCTTTAAACGCCTTAGTCTGGATTTCAAAGGACCCCTCCACCGACCGCAACACATACTTCCTTAATGTGGTGGACGAGTACGCCCGCTTCCCATTCGCCATCCCCTGCCCTGACATGACCACGGCCACAGTCATTAAAGCCCTGAACACCATATTCACACTGTTCGGTTGCCCCGCATATGTCCACAGCGACAGGGGGTCCTCCTTCATGAGTGACGAGGTGCGCCAATTCCTGCTCAGCAACGGTATAGCCTCGAGCAGGACGACCAGCTACAACCCCCGGGGGAACGGGCAAGTAGAGAGGGAGAACGGCACGGTCGGGAAGACCGTCCTACTGGCCCTACGGTCCAGGGACCTCCCGGTTTCACGGTGGCAGGAGGTCCTCCCGGACGCCCTCCACTCCATCCGGTCACTACTGTGTACTAGCACTAACCAAACGCCTCATGAGCGCCTCTTTGTCTTCCCCAGGAAGTCCTCCTCTGGAACGTCGCTGCCGACCTGGCTGGCGGCCCCAGGACCCATCTTGCTCCGAAAACATGTGCTGGCGCACAAGTCGGACCCGTTGGTCGAAAGGGTTCACCGGAGTACCCCGACGGCCGACAGGACATGGTCTCCCTGCGAGATCTGGCGCCCGCCGGCAACACACCCCCCCCCCCGACACCAATCACCCCCTTCCTGCCACCGCCGCACCCCGCGACCGCCCCCTTCCCAGGAGGATCGGTCCTCCTCCCAGGCCCGACCAGGAGTGAAGCCCAAGCTGAAACCGTCAGGCTCCCGGAGACGACAACACCGGAACAAGCACCACCACCACCACCGGGGCCGAGGCGATCGACACGGACGACCAGACCGCCCGACCAACTCGTGGCGTCGATCTAACACTACAATATGTGGACTTTTAACGAGAACATTTTGTCTTTTTCTCCTGACGATTACTGTAATTAGTAATCATCTTCCGCAACTCCTTCCCCATCGAGGTGTGTTAATCACGGTGCTGCGATAATGCCTCTTCCACTTCCTTCAGTGTCTCACCTTGCTCCCGCACTCCCGCCGCTCCGCATGATACCGCCGCCCTCACCGGGGCAATCGCCTCCTCCACCAGCACTCCACCGCCCCAATCTCCTTCTTCATCGCTTCCATGTGTTTTGTGACCTGTTTTTCAAGTCCCAAAGCATCACCTTGGCCATTTCTTCTGCTGTGAGCGATGCGGCCTCCCCTGGTGCTCCAGTCTCCGCTTTCCTTACAGTTCCTGCGCTGACTTTTCCACTCACCGGCGGACTTTCATTAACCTCCTTTTTCACAGATGTTTTTTTCCAAAACTTGGACATTTCTCCTCCCTGTGCCTTCTTACAGCTTTTTCACACTCCGTTGCCCCTGGCACTGGCCGCTAAAACTCCGAAAATTCTATTCCCGAGCGGGAGCCCTCCAGTGTGCGGCTCCCTCCCGCCTGCCGTCTCCGGAAGCTGAAACTTCACCAATATTTGATTGAGTTTTTTGAATTTGATTGAGTTTTTTGAGGGGGTGACCAAGAAGGTAGACGTTGTCTACATGGACTTTAGCAAAGCCTTTGACAAGGTACCGCATGGTAGGTTGTTGCAGAAGGTTAAAGCTCACGGGATCCAGGGTGAGGTTGCCAATTGGATTCAAAATTGGCTGGACGACAGAAGACAGAGGGTGGTTGTAGAGGGTTGTTTTTCAAACTGGAGGCCTGTGACTCAGGGATCGGTGCTGGGTCCACTGTTATTTGTGATTTATATTAATGATTTGGATGAGAATTTAGGAGGCATGGTTTGTAAGTTTGCAGATGACACCAAGATTGGTGGCACAGTGGATAGTGAAGAAGGTTATCTAGGATTGCAACGGGATCTTGATCAATTAGGCCAGTGGGCCGACGAATGGCAGATGGAGTTTAATTTAGATAAATGTGAGGTGATGCATTTTGGCAGATCGAATCAGGCCAGGACCTACTCAGTTAATGGTATGGCGTTGGGGAGAGTTATAGAACAAAGAGATCTAGGAGTACAGGTTCATAGCTCCTTGAAGGTGGAGTCGCAGGTGGACAGGGTGGTGAAGAAGGCATTCGGCATGCTTGGTTTCATTGGTCAGAACATTGAATACAGGAGTTGGGACGTCTTGTTGAAGTTGTACAAGACATTGGTACGGCCACACTTGGAATACTGTGTGCAGTTCTGGTCACCCTATTATAGAAAGGATATTATTAAACTAGAAAGAGTGCAGAAAAGATTTACTAGGATGTTGCCGGGACTTGATGGTTTGAGTTATAAGGAGAGGCTGGATAGACTGGGACTTTTTTCCCTGGAGCGTAGGAGGCTTAGGGGTGATCTTATAGAGGTCTATAAGATAATGAGGGGCATAGGTAAGGTAGATAGTCAACATCTTTTCCCAAAGGTAGGGGAGTCTAAAACTAGAGGGCATAGGTTTAAGGTGAGAGGGGAGAGATTCAGAAGGGCCCAGAGGGGCAATTTCTTCACTCAGAGGGTAGTGAGTGTCTGGAATGGGCTGCCAGAGGTAGTAGTAGAGGCGGGTACAATTGTGTCTTTTAAAAAGCATTTAGATAGTTACATGGGTAAGATGGGTATAGAGGGTTATGGACCAAGTGCGGGCAACTGGGACTAGCTTAATGGTAAAAACTGGGCGGCATGGACTGGTTGGGCCGAAGGGCCTGTTTCCATGCTGTAAACCTCTATGATTCTATGATTCTATTAAGAAGCTTCACCAACACTAATAAACCTAACCAATGCACATATACCTCACCAATACTAACAAACCTCACCAATGCTAATAAACCTCACCAACAGTAATAAACCTCACCAATACTAATTAATCTCACCAATACTAATAAATCTCACCAATACTAAAAAACCTCACCAATACTAATAAACCTCACCAACATTAATAAATCTCACCAATACTAAAAAACGTCACCAATACGAATAAACTTCACCAATACTAATAACCCTCACCAATGTTAATAAACCTCACCAATGCTAATAAATCCGACCATTACTAATAAACCTCACCAACACTAATAAACCTCACCAATATTAATAAACCTCACCAACACTAATAAACCTCACCAATACTATTAAACCACACTAATGCTAATAAGCCTCACCAATACTAATAAACCTGATGAATATTAATAAACCTGATGAATACTGATAATCCTCACCAATATTAATAAACCTGACCAATACTAATAAACCTCACCAATACTAATAAACCTGACCACCACTAATAAACCTGACCAATACTAATAAACCTGACCAACACTAATAAACCTCACTAATACTAATAAACCTGACCAATATTAATAAACCTCACCAATACTAATAAACCTGACCAACACTAATAAACCTGACCAATACTAATAAACCTGACCAATGCTCATAAATCTCACCAATACTAATAAACCTCAACAATCCTAACAAACCTGACCAACACTAATAAACCTGACCAATACTAATAAACCTGACCAATACTAATAGACCTCAGCAATACTAATAAACCTCACCAATACTAATAAACCTGACCAATACTAATAAACCTCACCAATGCTCATAAATCTCACCAATACTAATAAACCTGACCAATACTAATAAACCTGACCAACACTAATAAATCTCTCCAATGCTAACAAACTTCACCATTACAAACAAACCCTACTAATAAACTTCACCAATACAACCAAACATTACCAATATTTACCAACCTCACCAATACTAATAAACCTCAACAATCCTAACAAACCTGACCAATACTAATAAACCTGACCAATACTAACAAACCTGACCAACACTAATAAACCTGACCAATACTAATAAGCCTCACCAAACCTAATAAATCTCACCAATACTAATAAACCTCACCAATACTAATAAACCTGACCAACACTAATAAATCTCACCAATGCTAACAAACGTCACCATTACAAACAAACCCCACCAATACTAATAAACTTCACCAATACTACCAAACATTACCAATATTTACCAACCTCACCAATACTAATAAACTTCACCATTACTAATAAACCTCACCAATGCTAAAAAAAAAAAGCTTACCAATATCAACAATCCTGACCAACGCTAATAAACTTCACCAATGCTACCAAACCTCACCAAAGCTAACAAACCACACCAACACTAATAAACTTGACCAATACTAATATACCTCACCAATACTAATAAACCTGACCAATATTAATAAACTTCACCAATACTTATAAACTTCACCAATACTAATAAAGTTAATCAATACTAATAATCCTCACCAATATTAATAAACCTGACCAATACTAATAAACGTCACCATATTAATAAACCTCACCAATACTAATAAATCTCACCAATACTAATAAACCTCACCAATACTAATAAACCTGACCAACACTAAAAAACCTCACCAATACTAATAAATCTCACCAATACTAATAAACCTGACCAATATTAATAAACCTCACCAATAATAATAAACTTCACCAATACGAATAATCCTCACCAATACTAATAAACCTCACCAATACTAATAAACGTCACCATATTAATAAACCTCACCAATACTAATAAACCTGACCAATACTAATAAACTTCATCAATACGAATAATCCTCACCAATACTAATAAACCTCACCAATACTAATAAACGTCACCATATTAATAAACCTCACCAATGCTAATAAACCTCACCAACACTAATAAACTTCACCAATACTAATAAACCTCACCAATACTAATACACTTGACCAATACTAATAAACCCCATCAATACTAATAAACCTCACCAACACTAATAAACCTTACCAATACTAATGAACCTCACCAATGCTAATAAACCTCACCAATGCTAATAAATCTCACCAATGCTAATAAACTTCACCAATGCTCATAAACCTCACCAATACTAATGAACCTCACCAATACTAATAAACCTCACCAACACTAATAAACCTTACCAATACTAATGAACCTCACCAATACTAATAAATCTCACCAATGCTCATAAACCTCACCAATTCTAATAAACTTCACCAATACTAATAAACCTTACCAATAATAATAATCCTCACCAATACTAATAAACTTCACCGATACTAATAAACCACACCAATACTAATAAACCTCACCAATACTAATAAACCACACCAATACTAATAAACCTAACCAATGCTCATAAACCACACCAATACTAATAAACCACACCAATACTAATAAACCTAACCAATGCTCATAAACCTCACCAATACTAATACACCTCACCAATAGTAATAAACCACACCAATACTAATAAACTTCACCAATACTAATAAACCTAACCAATGCTCATAAACCACACCAATACTAACAAACCTTACCAATACTAATAAACCTCAACAACACTAATAAACCTCACCAATACTAATAAACCTAACCAATGCTCATAAACCACACCAATACAAATAAACCTCACCAATACTAATAAATCTCACCAATGCTAATAAACCTAACCAATGCTCATAAACCTCACCAATAGTAATAAACCTAACCAATACTAATAAACCTCACCAATACTAATACACTTGACCAATACTAATAAACCCCATCAATGCTAATAAACCTCACCAATGCTCATAAACCTCACCAATACTAATGAACCTCACCAATACTAATAAACCTCACCAACACTAATAAACCTTACCAATACTAATGAACCTCACCAATGCTCATAAACCTCACCAATTCTAATAAACTTCACCAATACTAATAAACCTTACCAATACTAATAATCCTCACCAATACTAATAAACTTCACCAATACTAATAAACCTTACCAATACTAATAAACCACACCAATACTAACAAACCTTACCAATACTAATAAACCTCACCAATACTAATAAACCACACCACTACTAATAAACTTCACCAATACTAATAAACCTAACCAATGCTCATAAACCACACCAATACTAATAAACCACACCAATACTAATAAACCTCAACAACACTAATAAACCTCACCAATACTAACAAACCTCACCAATACTAATAAACCTAACCAATGCTCATAAACCACACCAATACAAATAAACGTCACCAATACTAATAAATCTCACCAATGCTAATAAACCTAACCAATGCTCATAAACCTCACCAATGCTAATGAACCTCATCAATAGTAATAAACCTCACCATTACTAATAAATCTCACCAATACTAATAAATGTCACCAATGCTAAGAAACCACCAATACTCATAAACCTCACCAACACTAATAAATCTCACCAATACCAATAAATCTCACCAATACTAATAAATGTCACCAATGCTAATGAACCTCACCAATACTAATAAACTTCACCAATACTAATAAACATCACCAATGCTAGCAAACCTTACCAATACTAATAAACCGTACTGCTGTTAATGAACTTTACTTCTGTTAATAAACCTTACTCATATTGATAAATCCTCCTGATACTTAACATTGCTCACTAGCAGTAATAATTCTTTACTAAAAAAAAGCTAAGCCTCAACAGCTACTCACTTGTTACTATTAATACTTCATTTTTTTAAACCTCCTTTTTAATCTGCCAGCTGTTTAGACTCAGTCCCTAAACAGCAACATTTACCAACCAATCAACTCACAACTGCCCTGTGATGTCACACCTTGACTTTTATTTCTGAATGTGTCTCTGAACTCTTAGACTGTAGCAGAGGCTGGCCCTGAACTCACGCTCACTGCTTTCGCCACCTTAAACTGTCTCACCGCTTTTCTGGCCCCAAACTCTTGCTCCTCCTCGCCACTTTCAGCCCCCCCCCCCCCCCCCAATCGCTTATGAACTACAACAGGACAAGGAATAGAGTGCGTGGAATTAGTTTATTGACCAACCATTATCTCAATGAATGGCAGAAACGGCTCGAGGAGCCAATTGGCTTCCTACGCCCTTTTATATTTAGGGGCAGCACGGTAGCCTTGTGGGGGGCAGCACGGTAGCCCTGTGGATAGCACAATTGCTTCACAGCTCCAGGGTCCCAGGTTTGATTCTGGCTTGGGTCACTGTCTGTGCAGAGTCTGCACGTTCTCCCCGTGTGTGCGTGGGTTTCCTCCGGTGCTCCGGTTTCCTCCCACAGTCCAAAGATGTGCAGATTAGGTGGATTGGCCATGATAAATTGCCCTTAGTGTCCAAAATTGCCCTTAGTGTTGGGTGGGGTTACTGGGTTATGGGGATAGGGTGGAGGTGTTGACCTTGGGTAGGGTGCTCTTTCCAAGAGCCGGTGCAGACTCGGTGGACCGAATGGCCTCCTTCTGCACTGTAAATTCTATGTAAATTATGCGACCTTCGTACCTTTACTCATACATTACGTTTCTATCCAACGTCGTTCCATTTTGAACTTGTTCGTTATTCCCACAAAAATTGAACAATGAAATTATAATTATAATACCATGACCCCCAGTATCTGTACAGAACTCTGTGTGGGAAGATTTTCTCGGTGTGCCTCGCGAAAGAAATCAAACCGTTTATACACAACGATCTGGTTACACGTAATTACTGAGAGGAAAGCTTCCCCTCTCTGTCGCTGGGTTAAAGAACCTGCTGATTTGTGAGGCAGTCTTAGGATGGGAGGTTAAATATCAATACAGAATGATGAATGTTGGGGGGTGGGGGGGGTGATGGAATCATAAAACATTCCACCATTTTAAAATAACTACCCATTTTTATGTTCTTTCTGGTAAGAATAAAAGACCTAATAAAAGCTCTCCATATTTATTGACTGAATTATCATTCAGTTGAACCTGTTCCTTCATTAGACTGGGGGGCAGACAATCTTCTGTAGCAGTCTCGTGGGGGATTCTATTTATACCATGCCAGGACCTCAAACTTCATTAACATAGGAAGGTGGAATTTCATCTAAAGTAACTAATTCCTTTTAATTTGCTCCCCGGTGACTCGCTAGACAATTCATTCTTCACATGTCTAGGGGTTTGATCCATCTCGAAATGAGAATCAATTGCACCAGAAACCAGCAGAGTCAGTGGGGTAACTGCCGCGGAGGCAGGATGTCCTTCTTCATTTCCCTTAATGATCCCTGTGAACGCTCAATGTTTCTGTCTCAACATCATCCCGTTTAGCCGTTAACTGTAGCTATACGCAATAAGTGACTTCCGTGGTCGCAGTCTTTGTTTACATAGGAGCCAATTGGCGATTGGTATAAATAAATCTAATATTTCAGCCGTGCAGCGTCCGTGTTACGTCTGCACGCTGGTTATTACATGTTGCCGCTTTTATTTTTTTTAGCTGTCTTTGTTTTTTGTGTGAATCAAATTAATTAAATTGTATTGTCCTCATGTCAGAGAGACTTCAGGTAAACAGGGCCTCAGAGTTTAAACACCCACATTCAGCATTTCAGAAAATTGATGTGACTTTCGGTTAAATTCTATACAAAAGGCGGAATTTCCCATTCTCTGCACAAAGTGCTGGCCGAGGCGAAAAAAACTGGCGTGTAGCTCCCAGGCTGCACAGCTGACCTTTCTCTCCAGATAATCTCCAGAAAAAGCTGGCCTCCGCGAATCCTGAGATTGGGGCGCACGTTGTTAAAGAGGGCCCCGATCTCCGATAGGCAACAGAGGAACCCCTCCCCTCAACATGCACAGGGGGAACCCCCTCCCCATCACCACGGACATGGGAGACCCACCCCCACGCGCACAAGGGGAACCCCCTCCCACCCAATGGAGCCCCCCAGAGGCCCCCCCCCCCCAGCAGCACCACCCCCTCCCCCCAGCATCCTGGAACTCCTCCTGGCACCAGGGGGCAGTGGCAGGGTAGCAGGGGGCAGTGGCAGGATACTGCCTGGTCATGTCCATCTCCCCCCAGGGGGGGGCGATACTTATCTGTGCACCCCCGGCGGGTTCCCTCCGCCTGATTTCTGGTTTTAAACCTCACCGAGAGGAATCCCGAATGTGGGGGGAACGATACAGTAGGGAAGCCCATTAATTATATGGAAATGTGATGACCTTCCTGGTTGGCGAGATTCTTGTTTTCCAAGTCCCACAATATTTTGTTCCCACGTTGCCATTTGCACTCGTGGTGAACATGCCCCAAAATCGTTGGAATTAGAGAATTTACAGTGCAGAAGGAGGCCATTCGGCCCATCGAGTCTGCACCGGCCCTTGGAAAGAGCACCCTACCAAAGCCCACACCTCCACCCTATCCTTGTAACCCAGTAACACCTCCCAACATTTTTGGACACGAAGGGCAATTTAGCATGGCCAATCCACCTAACCTGGACATCTTTGGAAGCATCAACATATGTTATTCTCAAATGTATGTGGTGATGTGACACTTGACTATCTCTTTGAGACAAAGGTCAAGGGTGAACAGTGAGCAAGATTGCACTATGGACTTGCTGGAGTAGGCGCCTGGGGCTGGTGACTTTTCTCACCCTTCTTTTCATGATCTTGCTTGACTTGCCTCCCTGTCTGTCCAAGCTTCGCCGCTTCATCTCCAGCAATGGTGTCTCTGAGTCCTTGACAATGGGGACAGAAGCGAAGGGAAACACCATCAATGCCAGCCTGCAGCCAGTGCTCCATGGTAGGAGCTCAGTGGAATGCACCCTCTCCAGATTCACAGTCGGGCCCGGTACCTCTCCAAGTCCTCCCGCCCGCCAAGAAACTGTTTCTGGCAACTGACCAAAATTGACACTCAGTACAGCAGGTTCAACAGTTGCTCCAGGATAACCCAGCACGATGAGGGCTAAATGTTTAGGCCCCAATTAAAGCTATTGAAAGGCCGAGCGCCAGAGTCTGACTAGAATTTTCCTATCCGGGATGCAGCCCAACTGCCTAGAGGAGGCCTCATGCCAGGAGGGTCCAGTGCTCCAGAGAGGCTTTGAGGTCAGCCACATCTCCCGAATTTTAGCAAGATTTTCCCTGCCACATTGGTGGCCCGGCTCCTAATTCTATTTTTTATTTTTCAGTTGAAGAAGTTGGCGAGAGGGCACCTTCATCTTGAGGCGCACTCTCTCCAACTTACCTGAAAGGCAGTGTTGTAACCTGTTGGGTCGGGACAATTGGTTACCCCATGGATCTCGGGTAATGAGCGCTCCCCCGATAAGGGGGCGGGGAAATCATTAACCTTTTCTGTTGTATAAATAGAGCCGGCCAGTTAGGTACTGGCTAGAGAAAAGACCAGAAGTTAAGTACTGGTGCTGTGTAAATATTAGTGTAAATAAAGTTACGTTTTGTTTGACTCACAAAATTGTGCTGGACTCTTTGTGGCCCTCACAAAAGGCAGCCTGCTGCGTCTTTAGTACTGGAGGGCATCCGAGTGACCCTCGAGCTTTGAGAACCTGCCTACATTCTTTAATTGGATGGCAAATTCACCCTCTGGCCACCAGTTGCCGTTCCCACAGAGGCAGGCTTCTGACCTCCACTTGTCTCCGATGTCGGGATCCTCAAGGCCGGGGGAAAGTCCCACCATCAGGGTTCAGCTGTTAAAGGTACCTTATTAAAGCAACCTCTTACTGCTGATACAAGGTATTCCCGCTACGGCACAGCATGGAACAAAGGATGTTGATTTGACCCAAATGAGGGTTAATTGGATGCCATCGGTCAGGATGAGTTTAGACTGTCAGGCAAGGGCGGGATTCTTGTGAGTCCGACCTGCTACCGCTGCTAGCGAGGACTGAGAATTTTGGCCGTGCCGTTCGTTGGCGGCGGGTTCTCTACTCCTGCCACTTGTCAATGGGATTTTCCGTTGAAATCACCTCACGCTGCTGGGAAACCCATGCTCGGGAGTGTACTGTTGATGGGAACAGGGAATCCCGCCGCCAACGAACAGCCGGAGAATCCTTCCCAGTAACAGAATTAACGGTTCAGGTCAATTACCTTTCATCAGAGGTGGTTTATGGTGAAAAGTCGTTGACCTTGTGAAACATTAACCTTGTTTTTCTCTCCACAGATTCTGCCTGATCTTCTGAGTATTTCCAACATTTTCTGTTTTAATTTTAGATCTCCAGCATCTGCAGTATTTTACTTTTGTTTTCTAGATTCTAGCCAGCTTGACTGCAGATTGGAGCACCTTAGTCATATTATCTGGGAAAATCTGGACAGCCAAATACCTTATAAGAGGTAACGACAAGGATTAATTTGTCGTCTCATTCCTTATATTGTGCACTCTGCTACAAGTCTGAGATTCTATAAGAAGGATATGTTTTGAACTGTCTCTTTTAATTCAAGGTAATTTGGGTTGGTGAAGAGGGACATGTGACTTTGCACTCGTTCTGCCCTGTGATAAACCCATGTGACCTAGTTGCCACAGGGTCGGGGGTCCAGGATAAGTCCTGTTGAAATCCAAGTGCCAGCTTTTACTCCTGGACACAATAAAAGGAGCAACTATTTTTCTATGGAAAAACCTCAGACTTGCTGACCTAGGGACCCTGAACAGAGAGAGAGCTTCCTGGAGAGTGTCAGGGGAACTGCAGATTCTGCAAACAGCAAAGGAAAAAGGGCTGTTCTCTGTTAACCACGAAGCAGAGTGCTGGTGGGAGCCTGTTATCTAATTGAAAAGACAGGTTTAGGAGACGAAGGACACTGGAAGATTTGCCTGGCTTGTCCAGGAGAAAGAAACACTGGAGGGATCTTTCTTGCTGGCAGTCGGTTCAGGATCAGAAGATTAAGCGAAATAACTTTCAACAAACAGTGGATGTTACAACTCAATGAATCAGAGAAACAAGTCTGCTGGAAACTGGGAGTAACTTTGGACTGGTTCCTGTAAAGAGTATAATTCGGCAGAGTGGCTGGTGTATATTATAAACATGGGGTCAGGTATTTGGTCATGCAAACAAATTAAGAGAGGCATCTTTTCTGTGGTTTAGTGCATTAATTGCCTACTAAGTAATGTTTAGTCGATATTGATTTTAGTTTTTTTTTTACAGTAAATGTCTTAAAATATAAAATCTTGTCATGTGATCCTCTGAGTCAGTCCCTGGGAATTCAAATCTCTTGAATGTTATCAGCCTCTACCAGGATCATAACAAATCATATTATGTTAAGATCTTGCATGCTATTTATTGTAATCAGTATTTAAAAAGATCAAAAATCACATATAGATTTTGGCAGGAATTTTCTGGCTGTTGGGATTATCTTTTTGCACTGGCAGCACACCTCCGCCCGTGGGTTTCTCCACGACATGGGGTGACTTCAATGGGGAATCCCATAGTGGCCGGAAGAGAAAATCCCGGATTTTCCTGAAATGCATCTATGATATCTGCTTCAACCACTTCATGTGGTAGCAAGTTCCCCGTTCGAACCACATTCTGGATAAAGAGGTTTCTCCTGAATTCCTTATTGGATTTATTGGTAACTATCTTATATTTTTGATTCTTAGTTTTGGTGCTAAAATGCCTGTCCCGCCGGCGTAGATTAAACCACCTACCTTACCGGCGGGACAAGGCGGCGCAGGCGGGCTCTGGGGTCCTGGGGGGGGGCGCGGGGCGATCTGGCCCCGGGGGGTGCCCCCACGGTGGCCTGGCCCGCGATCGGGGCCCACCGATCCGCGGGCGGGCCTGTGCCGTGGGGGCACTCTTTTCCTTCCGCCTTCGCCACGGTCTCCACCATGGCGGAGGCGGAAGAGACTCCCTCCACTGCGCATGCGCGGGACTGCTGTCAGCGGCCGTTAACGCTCCCGCGCATGCACCGCCCAGAGATGTCATTTCCGCGCCAGCTGGCGGGGCACCAAAGGCCTTTTCCGCCAGCTGGCGGGGCGGAAATTCGTCCGGCGCCGACCTAGCCCCTTAAGGTTGGGGCTCGGCCCCCAAAGATGCGGAGCATTCCGCACCTTTGGGGCGGCGCGATGCCCGACTGATTTGCGCCATTTTGGGCGCCAGTCGGCGGACATCGCGCCGTTTCCAGAGAATTTCGCCCCAGAATTTTAAAGATCTCTATTAGGCCACTGCTCAGCTTTCTCTTTTCTAGAAGAGAAATTGCATTCATGTTATTTTGAAAATGAAGGTGTGGGAACGGGATTCTCCGTCCCGCTGCACCAGATTTCTCCATTTCGCTGGCTGGCCAATGGGGTTTCCCATCGTGGGGCAGCCCCACGCCGTGGGGAAACCCCCGGGGCTGCCGGTGCAACGGTTCTTTGACGTTTTATCAAAATAACATGAGAGCACATCGTGAGAATGCTTATTGCTGTGAAGCATATTCTGAAACCAAACACTGTTGCAATGCTTTGCATCTAAGCAGCGTGCTGTGGCAGTAGAACATTGGACAAATCGCTGGCTTTGAAAGCAGACCAAGGCAGGCCAGCAGCACGGTTTGATTCCCGTAACAGCCTCCCCGAACAGGCGCCGGAATGTGGCGACTAGGGGCTTTTCACAGTAACTTCATCTGAAGCCTACTTGTGACAATAAGCAATTTTCATTTCATTTCATTTCAAAGGGTAAACTTGCCACATTATTAATGCCACAGAGTGGATGTTGGCCTGATCCCTGCAGAGAGAAATGGCACCATAGAACAAGAGACCAGCTCCAAGACTTGGTGTCCTTGGCTTGGTAACTGACTTGACATTGAGCGAAAATGTAGAGTGTGTGGTACCAAGTGGATACCCCCATTTTTATTCCTCGGAAGAGATGTAAACAAATTGCAAATTTGCTTTTACCTGGTCTATACTATCGTACAAAGTCAAAATTTACCACCATGAAGTAAAGTGTGTGGGAGAAAATACTTTTATTTAAATTATATTTTGCAATGTGCCATCCTGTCCGTCCACCACCCCATAAATTCATATATTATTCATCGACCATTTACTCCAGAAATTTATTTTCATCCACAATGTTTAATCACTGAGCTACATTGGCTCCTAGTCCAGCAATGCCTCAACTTTAAAATATCCAGGGTGGCCCTGTGGCGCAGTGGTTAGCACTGCTGCCTACAGCGCTGAGGTCCCAGGTTTGAATCGCGGCCCCGGGTCACTGTCCATGTGGAGTTTGCACATTCTCCCCGTGTCTGCGCGGGTCTCATCCCCACGACCCAAAGATGTGCAGGTTAGGTGGATTGGCCACGCTAAATTGCCCCTTAATTGGAAAGAAAAGATTGGGTACTCTAAATTTATTTTGAAAAACTTTAAAATATTCATCTTAGCTTTCAATTCCATGCATGGTCTTGCCCCTTCCTTCTCCATATTGTCTCCCAGCCCCCCAACCCTCTGTGGTCTCTGCGTCCCTCAAGATTAGAATTGAAAGCTAGTCAGTAATGATGACCATGAAACTATCTCCGATTGTCAAAAAAGCCCAGCTGGTTCACTAATGTCCTTTTAGGGAAGGAAATCTGCTGTCCTTACCTGGTCTGGCCTACATGTGACTCCAGACCCACAGCAATGTGGGTGACGATTAACTGTCCTCTGGAATGACCTAAGAAGCCACTACATTCAAGGGAAATTGGGAATGGGTAACAAATGCTGCCCTTGCCAGTGATGTCCACATCCCATAAAAAAATAAGGAAATGAAATTACCCATTGTGCACCCTTTATTTTAATCCCAATTTTCACCCTTGATAGCTGTGTCTTCAGTTACCTGATTTCTAAACTCTGGAATTCTCTCTCTAAATTGTTCGACCTCACTATCTCTCTCTTTCCTTCTCCAAGATGCGCCTTAAAACATACTTCTTTGATTACCTCTTCTAATATCTCCTTATGTGGCTCAATGTCACAATTTGCTTAAAAGTGCTCCAGTGAAGCACCATGGGATTGCTTCACCCTGTTCAAGGTGCTACAGAAATGAAAACTTTGTTGTTCCACTTGATTTACATAATAGGATTTGCATCCTTAAATGATCCTCAACTACATGCAATGGTGCCCAGTCTGAGGATGGAATATTAGACTAATTGCAGAATGCTAAACTACAATGACAATATAATATTGCAAAACAAGAGCTGAGTTGAAACACTGTGGATGAAAATTGTCGAAGTTCTGTAGCAAATGTTTGATGCTACCGGGACTTGATGGTTTGAGTTAGAAGGAGAGACTGGATAGATTGGACTTTTTTCTCTGGAGTGTAGGAGGCTTAGGGGTGACCTTATAGAGGTCCATAAAATAATGAGGGGCATAGATAAGGTAGATAGTCAACATCTTTTCCCAAAGGCAGGGGAGTCTAAAACTAGAGGGCATAGGTTTAAGGTGAGAGGGAAGAGATCCAAAAGTATCCAGAGCGGCACTTTTTTCACACAGAGGGTGGTGAGTGTCTGGAACGAGTTGCCAGAGGCAGTAGTAGAAGCGGGTACAATTTTGTCGTTTAAAAGGTATTTAGACAATTATGTAGGTAAGATGTGCTTAGAGGATATGGATCAAATGCGGGCCATTGGGACCAGCTTAGTGGTAAAAACTGGACGGCATGGACAAGTTGGGCCAAAGGGCCTGTTTCCATGCCGCAAACCTCTTTGACTCTATGACTCTATGAACAGTATATGCATTTATGGGGAATAAAGTTATTGTACCAAAACATAGCAATTCAGGCCTTTGGAAACATCACAATAATTGGAAGGATCAGATTTGACAGTGGTACCTGTTTCCGGGTACATTCCAGTCTAACTGAAGCTCTGAGATTTTGTTTTGGGAGTGGTGGAGTGGGTGATGGCAATATCTTATTTGCCTGTGGTATTCCCATAGTTATCATTCAGCAGGATTGAGACTCCGGGCCTCAGTTACAGTTGGTCAAATGAGTAATATTGATCATTTCATACGCTCTGATTTCCTCAATGGTATCCAGTCTCTTTGATAGCAACTTGCCTCAGTGAAAGCCTTTCTCAGCAGTAGTACAGGAGGGAGGGCAAACAATTTATTTGTTACCGCTGACACTGGAGGCTAAGACAGACTGTGCTGGCCTTAACACAATTACATGGATATCTAGAGGGCGTTCACTCAGGTTACCTATATAAGTCTTGCCAAATTTACTCTACTCAAACTTTCAAAAGCGACAAACATTACCTTTCAGTAATGTACACCATAAGATTGGTGCTAGTACGACAAAAGCCACGGCTCAAAATATATTGGCTGGACACTTCTAAAATATTCCACATGGCATGGCCTGACTATAAGGGCACTATTGTATGCCCAACATGCATGCCATTAATGCATGTGGGGTGGGCATGTAGCTGGTTTGGTATGTAACCTGCCATTTTGGAACTCGCACACCTTGGCCGGAATTCTCTGGACGTTGGGATTCTCTTTTCCCGCTGGCAGCACTGCCCCTCCAGCAGGTTTCCCGGTGGCGTGGCTTAAATGGGAAATCCCATTGACAAGTGGCGGGGAGATAGAATCCTGCTGCCAGTGAATGGCGCGAGACACACCTCTGGGGGACCGGAGAATCCAGCACCTTGTTAATGCCTTCTCTTAGTCAGCTCAACACACAGCCTGCTATTTAACCCAGTGTGCTAAACCAGCCCCTGGAGGGGTTTTGCAAACCTTTGGAATTTATGGAGGAGTGGTGCGGTTCTTTGACAAGGATGTCAGTGGAGTCGGAATGCCTATCAGCAAAAAGCCTGCTTTCACTAACGCTGTCTATAATAGCAATCCATTGGCTGCAATATGGCATGGACAGTTAACAAAGGCAGCAGAGAGGGGAACAGAGGGAGGAAGAGGAGGACATTCAATCGAAGGCTCTATGCAGGGAGCACTGACCCTTCCAAATCTCAGCCAGCAGTAGTGCCTGAGGCAGGTACGTTTTGCCAAGGAGGCAATCACTGAATGGTGCCACCCAGACCAATAGCTTCAGAGCTGGGTGAGGACAATGCTGCCAAGTGCAGCAACGCTTACCGTCAATCGCAATTTCTACACCAGTGGATATTTCCAGTTGGGAGCAGGTAATTCAGCAACATCTCACAGTTCTCCATCCATTGCAGTATTGGAGAGGTGACAAAGGCCTTGTAAAGGAGAGGTGAGTTCATCACCTTGTCATTGGGAGAGAGCACACGAATGTGCCAGGCTAGCGGGATTCCCAATGATGCAGAGTGCCGTTGACTGCACAAACATGGTCTTGCAGGTCCCACGTGTTAACAAGGAGCTATACACGACCACAAGGATGTCCATCCATGTATATACGGTGGTTGGGAAACCATGCCCAGAATGCCAGGTGAATGCCCGCTCTTCTGGCAGCAGCCATGATGCATTCACCCTGTACCCGGCATCGTTGAGTCACCGTGAACAACCAGAGCTTTCTGCTGGTGGAAAATGCTATCTGCTCTGTAGCCGGCCCTTGGCTCCTCTCCACCGTCCGGCCATGAGGGGTGAGCGCACCAGCAATGAGAGCCATGCAGCCACCAGCAAAGCTGTGGGGCAAACCTTTGGCATCCTGAGGTTTAAAAGGTGGCACATCCGACAGTGCAGCACTACCCCAGCACGGCACTAAACAGTCAACCAAAATTTTGTGTTCAAATCCCAAGAATGGAACTTAACATAAAATCATCCTTACAGTTTGAAAATTACAAAGTGCATTTGAGGCACTTAGCGTTGCTCTTTTCTGTATTTCTGCCCAACTCAGCATATTTGCATGATATATCTATCTCAGTGATCCAGATTCTTGATAAATCATGACACAGACCTATTTTGCACATAGTACAATGCATGGACTCATTATCCTATCACTGTGTGTTTTTACTATTTCGTAGATATGAGCTGTTAATTCCCCGAGTGTATCCCCAGGCGTGACTCTAATGAGCACGCAACTCCGTTAAAGCTGCCTGGCTCACAATTGAGATCTGCTGACAGGAGAGCTGGGTGGTGATTAGCATTGCGCTCCTGCCTTTGCACTACCCCAGATAACAGTTAGCAAGATGGCAGGGAAAGGCAGAAATCAGTTCCTCCTTCCCGATAGCTGCGTTAGTGATGCAGAGGTGTTGTCAAGGCACTGCAATGGAAGGCATGGTTTAGCACACTGGGCTAAATCGTTGGCTTTTAAAGCAGACCAAGGCAGGCCAGCAGCATGGTTCGATTCCCGTACCAGCCCATCGCAGCTGAAAATCTAGGTTGAAGGGTGTGGGTTTCATTCCCACTGACAAGACTTGAGCACAAAATCTAGACTGGCACTCCAGTGCAGCTCTGCACTATCAGAGGTGCCGTTTTTCAAATGTTTCTTTCCGAAATGTTAAACCAAATTCCCTTCTGCCCTCTCAGGTGCACCCAAGGATCAGATGGCATTAATGAACAAAGAAGCTATCCCTTGTGTTCTGGTCACTAACCAAATTATCCGTCAATCACCACCTGAAACAGATTATCTGGTCAAATATTTCATTGCTGTTAAAGGGACCACAAAATGGCTACCAAGTTACCGACACTAAAACAATTGCTGCACTTTAAAAGTATCTCATTGGCTGTAAAGGACTTTAGGATGTCCTGGGATCATTGAAGATGCTACATAAATAGAAGCTCATTATTTCTTATGATAAGTACACAACGTCCACAGCCATCACATCCTTGTTAAATACTATTGGATCACCTATAGCATTTCCCGTGGTGAATTGGAAGGTACACAGCTTTGTCGCAAGGTCCTAACATGTGTTTCTCAGCCCCATTCTGCTTCTTTTAAACATTCATTCAAGGGATGTGGGCTTCGCCGGCGAGGACAACATTCGTTGCCCATTTTTAATTTCCCTTGAGAAGGTGGTGGTGAGCTGCCTTCTTGAGCCGCTGAAGTCCAAGTGGTGTAGGTACACCCACAGTGCTGTTAGGGAGGGAGCTCCAGGATTTTGACCCAGCGACAGTGAGGGAACAGCGATATGTTTCCAAGTCAGGATGGTGAGGGGTTAGGTGGGAAATTTCCAGGTGCAGTGTTCCAATGTATCTGCTGCCCTTGTCCTTCTCCATAGAATCCATAGAATTCCTACAGTTCAGAAGCAGGCCATTTGGCCCATCACATCTGCACCAACCCTCTGAAAGATCACTCTACCTAGGTCCTCCCCACCCACCCACCCCCCGCCATATCCCCGTAATCCTGTTACCCAACCTAACCTGCGCATCTTTGGACACTAAAAGGCAATTTAGCATGGCCAATCCAACTAACCTGCACATCCATTGGAGGAAACAGGAGTACCTGGAGCAAACCCATGCAGATATGGGGAGACCGTGCAAACTCCACAGAGACAGTCACCCAGGGCCAGAATCAAACCCGGGTCCCTGACGCTGTGAGGCAGCAGTGCTAACCGCTGCGCCACCGTGCTGCCCTTCTAGATAGTAGTGGTCGTTGATTTGGAATGTGCTGTCTAAGGAATCTTGGTGGGTGAGTTCCGGCTGCGCATCTTGTAAATGGTACACACTGCTGCCACTGTCGATGGTGGAGGAATTAATGTTTGTAGAAGGGGTAGCTATCAAGCGGGCTTCTTTGTCCAGGATGGTGTCGAGCTCCTTGAGTGTTGTTGGAGTTGCGCTCGCCCAGCAAGTGGAGAGTATTCCATTACACTCCTGACTTGTGCCTTGTAGACGGTGGACGTTTGGGGAGTCAAGAGGTGAGTTACTCGCCGTAGGATTCAGAATCTCTGACCTGCCTTTGTAGCTGTGGCTAGTCAATGGTAACTGCCAGGATGTTTATCGTGTGGGATTGTGAAGGTAATGCCATTGAATGTCAAGGGCGATGGTTAGATTCTCTCTTGTTGGAGATCGTCATTGCCTGCCACTTGTGTAGTGCAAATGTTACTTGTCGCATGTGGACATGGGCTGCCTCCCATGTGAGTAAATGTTTATGATGGTTTGCCCCTTTCTGGACATAAAATCAAATTGCTTGAAAGTTTGATGCCAATTAGAGTTTAATTGCTGCTTGGCTGGGAAAGTATAAAACAGTTGGCAACTGTGTAAATTTCCAATTCGGCATCAAGACGACACAATGAGAAATGACTGTCTTCTATTGCTCTATTTCTCCCACACCTTGGACTGCGATACTTGGGACATGACTGGTGCTTTACATAAATAGACAAAACCAGCAGTGTAAATATCCACTGAGGAATATGATCTTGTATAGCAAAATTCAATTTAGAAATTAATACAAATACATTGTAATAGGATCTGCTTTGAAATGGAACATATAAGGTTGGATTTTACACTCCCCGCCTGCTGATTTGACCTTGTAAAATCCAACGGGTGGCTTGCCCACTGCCTGCCCACTGCCTGCCCACTGCCTGCCCGCTGCCTGCCCACCTGAATTTTACAGAGGTGTCGGACAGGCTTCCCACCCTTGAACCTATTGAAGCCCTTAAAGCTGCTGAAATAAAAGCCACTTAAGGGCCTTATCCTACCCCCATATATACGGTAGCACAAGCGATTACCACTGCGGCTTCACAGCGCCAGGGTCCTGATGCAACCATCAATTCACTCGAAGTCACGTGGCGAAGTAAACCGTGGTTTTAATCAGCTTAGAACTGAGCCTGCCTGTGACCGGTACAGCACTGAAGGCGGCCCCACAGGTCAGCAGCTCTTATACTTCCTGTAAGGGGGGTGGAGCCATGGGCGGAGCCCATACATGCCCCAACATATCCCCTGTGGGTGAGGCCACACACTGGCCCATAGGTAGAGCCCACAGGGTTAATAACATAACACAGTGCACTGGTGAATTATCAGTAATTATACATTCACCACATTCACCCCCTGTTTAAAAATGAAGTCCGGCGGGGGTGACGGGCTCGTAGATTCAGTCGGTCCGGTGCCTGGATCGTACGTTGCGACCGTCGAAGCACTGGTGTTGCAGCCGCTTCGGGTGGCTGCGGAAGTGGGTCCGGAGCAGGCACAGGCGTGGACTCTGGGAGCGGCTCTTCCGGAGCTTCATTCCTGTGGACCGGTGCGGCGAGTGGGAGGGAGTGCGGGAACCATATAGGGGTGGGGGCGCTGAACATGGGAGGTTGGACAGGACATAGTGTGGGGGATGTAGTAGTGGGAGTGGTGTTGGAGCCTGCAGGCGCCAGGTCCCAGAGGGAGACGGTATCTTGCCGGCCATCGGGGTGTTCGACGTACGCATAGTGTGGGTTGGAGTGCAGGAGCTGGACCCTCTCTACCAGGGGGTCAGTCTTATGGCTCCGAACATGTTTTCGGAGGAGGACTGGACCCGGTGTCATCAGCCAGGGCGGAAGCGAGGCCCCTGAGGTAGCTCCCCTACGAAAAACAAACAAACGGTCATGAGGAATCAGGTTTGTGGCCGTGCAAAGGAGGGACCTAATAGAGTGGAGCGCATCGGGGAGGACCTCCTGCCAGTGAGAAACTAGGAGATTCCTGGACTGCAGGGTCAGTAGGATGGTCTTCCAGACCGTCGCGTTCTCCCTCTCCACATGCCCGTTTCCCCTGCGGTTATAACTGGTAGTCCTGCTCGAGGCGATGACCTTACTGAGCAGGTACTGACGCAGTTCGTCCTCATGAACGACGAGCCCCTGTCGCTGTGGACATAACTGGGGAAACCAAACAGGGTGAAGACACTAAGCAGGGCTTTAATGACAGTGGGGGTGGTCATATCAGGGCAGGGGATGGCAAACGGGAAGCGGGAGAACTCATCTATGATGTTAAGGAAGTACGTAATGCGGTTATTGGAGGGAAGAGGCCCTTTGAAATCGATACTGAGGCGTTCAAAGGGCCGGGATGCCTTTACCAGGTGGGCCTTATCCGGTCGGTAGAAGTGCGCTTTACACTCCGCACAGATTTGGCAGTCTCTGGTTATAGCTCTGACCTCCTCGGTGGAGTAGGGCAGGTTGTGGGCCTTGATGTAATGGGCGAGCTGGGTGACCCCCGGGTGGCAGAGGTCATCGTGGATAGCCCGTAGTCGGTCATCTTGCGCGCTGGCGCATGTGCCGCGGGACAGGGCATCTGGGGTCTCGTTGAGCTTCCCAGGACGATATACTATATCGTAGTTATAGGTGGAGAGTTTGATTCTCCACCTCAGGATCTTATCATTCTTGATCTTGCCCCGCTGCGTATTGTCAAACATGAAGGCAACCGATCGTTGGTCAGTGACGAGGGTAAACCTCCTACCAGCGAGGTAGTGCCTCCAGTGCCGCACGGCTTCCACGATGGCTTGGGCTTCTTTTTCGACCGAGGAGTGTCGAATTTCCGAGGTGGTGAGGGTGCGTGAAGAAAACGCTACCGGTCTGCCTGCTTGGCTGAGGGTGGCGGCGAGAGCGACCTCTGAGGCGTCGCTCTCCACCTGGAAGGGGACGGACTCGTCCACCCCGCGCAGTGCAGCTTTGGCCTCGGCTGCCAGTGGAAAGAGGGGTGGCCTTAAATAGTGGGCGGGCTTTGTCCGCATACTGGGGGGCCCACTGGGCGTAATAGGAGAAAAATCCAAGGCACCTCTTCAGGGCCTTGGGACAGTGAGGGAGAGGGAGTTGTAGGAGGGGGCGCATACGGTCAGGGTTGGGCCCTAGGACCCCGTTTTCCACGACCTAGCCGAGGATGGCTAGCCTGGTTGTGCGGAAAACGCATTTCTCCTTGTTGTAGGTGAGGTTGAGTTTTTGGGCAGTTTGGAGAAATCGGTGGTGGTTGGCGTCGTGGTCCTGCTGATCATGGCCGCAGATGGTGACATTGTCAAGATAGGAAACGTGGCCCGCAGCCCGTACTGGTCCACCATTCGGTCCATCGCTCGTTGGAACACCGAAACCCCGTTCGTGACGCCAAAGGGGACCCGGAGGAAATGGAAAAGGCGGCCGTCTGCCTCAAACGCCATGTAGTGGCGGTCCTCCGGGCGGATTGGGAGCTGGTGGTATGCAGACTTCAGATCCACTGTGGAGAGCACGCGGTAGTGCACGATCTGATTTACCATGTCTGCAATCCGGGGAAGGGGGTACGCATCGAGTTGCGTAAACCGGTTAATGGTCTGGCTGTCATCAACCACCATCCGGAACTTTTCCCCGGTCTTGACGACCACCACCTGAGCTCTGCAGGGGCTATTGCTGGCTTCTATGACCCCTCCCGCAAGAGACGCTGGACCTCGGACCTAATGAACATCCTGTCCTGCATGCTATACCGCCTGCTTCTGGTGGCTACTGGCTTGCAATCGGCGGTGAGGTTCGCAAAGAGGGGGGGGGGTCGATTTTTAGGGTCACGAGGCTGAATATGGTGAGTGGGGGCAGGGGCCCCCCGAACTTAAGAGTTAGGCTCCTGAGGTTGCTCTGGAAGTCGAGTCCCAAAAGGAGAGGAGCGCACAGGTCTGGGAGAACATATAATTGAAAATTAGCGTACTCAGCGCCCTGTATCGCTAGGGTTGCAGTAGTGCACCCTTGGATTTGCACCGAGTGCGACCCAGAGGCGAGGGATATGGTTTGTTGCGTCGGGAATATTGGGAGCGAGCAGCGTCTTACCATGTCCGGGTGAATGAAGCTCTCTGTGCTCCCGGAGTCGAAGAGGCAAGGTGTCTCGTACCCGTTTACCCGGACGGCCATCATGGGGCTCCGGAGGTGCTTAGGTCGCGACTGGTCCAGGGTGACCGCGCTGAGGTGTGGGTAGTTAGCGGCGTGATCGGAGGTGCTGGAGTGGCCCTGCGATGGCTGTCAGTATAGGTCGTACGCGTCGAGCGGCGTAGCAGATGTCCGCCAAGATGGCGGCCCCCGTTGGTCGAGTGCGGCGGGCGGTGTGGAAGATGGCGTCCAAGATGGCGGCCCCCATGGATCGCACGTGACCGGCCGCGTGGGGGAGGGTGGCCAAGATGGCAGACCCCATGAGTCGCACATATTATGCGGAGGCGGAGTCGGCAGACACGCTGCCACTTTGCGGGGTCTGCGGGCCTGTGAGTCTGTGGATCGGGTCTGTGAGTTCGAGTTCTTAGACCTGGCCAGGCAGACCTTGGCGAAGTGTCCTTTTCGCCCGCAGCTGCTGCAGTTCGCGTTGCGGGCCGGGCAATGCAATCGGGGGTGTTGGGACTGGCCACAAAAGTAGCAGGGTAGCCCCCCATGATGGGCGGGTGGCCGCGTGGCACAGGCCGGGGTAGTCTCGGGTCGGGGGCCCATGAGGGGATCGCGTGATCGACCGGGGAACGCAGTAAGGCTCTGAAAAGCGGCCTCCTGAGACGTAGCCAGTTTTATCGTGTCGTCCCGGTCCTGGGCCCCTTTTTCGAGCAGGCGCTGTCTCACATAGTTCGATCGAACCCCCGCCACGTAAACGTCACGGACGGCGAGCTCCATGTGCTGAGTGGCCGTAACGGCCTGGTAGTTACAGTTGCGCGCGAGGGCTTTGAGGTCGCGTAGGTAATCACCTAGCGACTCCCCGGGGCGCTGGCGGCGAGTGGTGAAGTCTCGCGTATACCTCCTTCACAGGCCGCACGTAGAGGCATTCGAGTGGTGCGAGAGCCTCTGTATAGGAAGCGGCTTCGTCGAGCTGGACAGAAATGCGATGGCTCACCCGTGCGTGGAGGAGGCTCAGCTTCTGTTCGTCAGTGACGGATGGCGTAGACGGCGCGGCGAGATAGGCCTTGAAGCATCGAAGCCAATGTGAAAAGGGGTAGCACGGTAGCATTGGGGATAGCACAATTGCTTCACAGCTCCAGGGTCCCAGGTTCGATTCCGGCTTGGGTCACTGCCTGTGTGGAGTCTGCACGTTCTCCCCGTGTGTGCGTGGGTTTCCTCCGGGTGCTCCGGTTTCCTCCCACAGTCCAAAGACGTACAGGTTAGGTGGATTGGCCATGATAAACTGCCCTTAGTGTCCAAAATTGCCCTTAGTGTTGGGTGGGGTTACTGGGTTATGGGGATAGGGTGGAGGTGTTGACCTTGGGTAGGGTGCTCTTTCCAAGAGCCGGTGCAGACTTGATGGGCCGAATGGCCTCCTTCTGCACTGTAAATTCTATGAAATCTATGAAAAAATGTATTTCGCCTCCGCGGCCTGTGGATCGAGTTCCAGTCTGTCAGGTTTGAGGGCTGATTCCATAGTAGTATTTTAAGCTGATTAAAATGATGCGACCATCAATTCACTCAAAGACACGTGGAGAAGTAAACCGTGGTTTTAATCAGCTTAGAACTGAGCCTGCCTGTGACCGGTACAACACTGAAGGCGGCCCTGGAGGTCAGCAGCTCTTATACTTCCTGTAAAGGGGGTGGAGCCATGGGCGGAGCCCGTACATGCCCCAACATATCCCCTGTGGGTGAAACCACACAATGGCCCATAGGTAGAGCCGACAGGGTTAATAACATAACACAGTGCACTGGTGAATTATCAGTAATTATACATTCACCACAGGTCCCAGGTTCGATTCCCCGCTGGGTCACTGCCTGTGCGGAGTCTGCACGTTCTCCCCCTGTGTGCGTGGGTTTCCTCCGGGTGCTCCGGTTTCCTCCCACAGTCCAAAGATGTGCAGGTTAGGTGGATTGGCCATGATAAATTGCCCTTAGTGACTAAAAAAGGTTGGGAGGGGTTATTTGGTTACGGCGATAGGGTGGAAGTGGGAGCTTAAGTGGGTCACTGCAGACTCGATGGGCCAGATGGCATCCTTCTGCACTGTATGTTCTATGTTCTATATTACCTGCAGCAGAGAAGGTCCAAGTCATATGCGAACCTGGCAGCTTTAGCTGTGCGGGTTGGCATTAAGTAAGTGGGGGGGGGAACCTCCTTTCCTGGCCCCCCCAGGCCCAACGGAGGCACCCCCACCTCAAAGTCATACCCTTTACCCTTCCCCTGATCTCTCAATCTCAGTCTCACTCAGCCAGTTGTCCAGAGCCTGCCAGCCTGGCCACGGTAATTCCCCGACTTGCCTCGGTGTCCGGCTTGCTCTTTGTCGGGTGACCTGTAGTATCAAGAGTGGCCACTGTTCTCACCTGGCGCTGCTGGGACTACAAAGCAGCTGGACACCCAACTGGCTCGCAGGATGGGGGCAGAGGTCTTGCCTCAAAGCAACAACGAGTGCAGCTCCCAGCATCAAATTGCTGTGTGGCAGCCCTTGGGATCGTGGACGTGCTTGTCTCCCGGCTATATGGCTTGGAAGTTGGGGACCATGGCACCTCGTAAAATCCAGCCCCAAATATTAATCTTTAGCACAACGCAATAGATCATTTTGATAATAATAATCGCTTATTGTCACAAGTAGGCTTCAATGAAGTTACTGTGAAAACCCCCTAGTTGCCACATTCCGGCGCCTGTTCGGGGAGGCCGGTACCAACCCGCGCTGCTGGCCTTGTTCTGCATTACAAGCCAGCTGTTTATCCCACTGTGCTAAACCAGCCCCTATATTTGCTTTATATTCGAATGATATATTTTCTTATATAAAATGTGTTCTGCACAACAGTGTTTTGCTGGAGAACCTATTGTCTGGTTCTCTTGCTCCAAGGCCCTTACAGTCGGAACAGCTAGCTTTGTATTGCTACAAAAAATCTGACTGGGATATTGGACGTTCAAGTTCGAGCTTCACATATGGTAATGTTTCAAAACATGACCTTTGGAGAAATAACATTAAATCAGGGGGATTAATTAGGCATTTCTGGCTATTTTGGGATCAAAGCTCTTCGGTATGACGGACTATTCTTTATTTTCTGAATGAGCGCAGCTGCAACAACACTCAAGACGTTCAACACCATCTCGGACGAAGCAGCCCGCTTGATTGGCACCCCATCCGCCACCTTAAACACTCACTCCCTCCATCCCCGGTGCATGGTGGCAGCAGTGTGTATGAACTACAAGGTGCACTGCGACATCGGCAGGGCTTCATGCATCATACCTCCCAAACCTACAGGCTTCACCAGCTAGTGGAGCAAAAGCAGCAGGTGCACATTCAGACTCGATGGGCCGAATGGCCTTTTTCTGCACCGTAGGGATTCTATGGATGCTATGGAAATTTGGGGTCATACCAGTGAAAGGGCTGTCAAGTTTGTGCAATTAATGTTTAGTGACATAATATTTGGTTAAGAACATTTCATTGTTTATCACAGCTTGTTGTGCAGGCTTCTGTAAAATTAGCAGCATCATATTCTTCTGCATTTTTGGTAATCTCATTTTGGGAAAATAAGGGGCTGGGCTCGTAGAATATATCAGCTGACTGATTCTAATATGCTAATTCACCAGAAACGTGTGACAAGTATCTTCGGGATGAGGAGAACTAAACTTAACAAAAAGGATTTTGATCTCAGCAAGGAATATAGCGGAATCAAGACTTTCACAATCATTACTGTAGTTTGAGCTAATTAAGATCAGCAATATTTTCCTGGTTTAACTCATGTAGAATCCATAGAATCCCTACAGTGCAGAAGGAGGCCATTCAGCCCATTGAGTCCACACTGACCTGCCGAAGGAGCACCCGATCCAAGCCCACTCCCCCACCCTTTCCCTGTAACCACACTTAACCTGCACGTCTTTGAGCGCTAAGGGGCAATTTAGCGTGGCCAACCCACCTAACCTGCGCACCTTTGGACTGTGTAAAGTAGTGAATAGCAATATAATTAATAGGGCACAATCAAATGGCCACGCTGCACCAGAAAAGCAGCGCGCCACGGCACAATGTGGCTGATAGAAGCCGAGAGACCCCACTCCCAGGATCTACCTGGCTCGCAATGCCTCAAGAGATCTAACACAATCTCACGAGACGTTGCGATGTGAATCCCCCATTGTGGGAGGTATCACTTTTTGGCAAATCTGCATATTAAAGCAAGGCAGCTAGTCTCACTCTAATATGCGGTTTCCAGAGGCACCTGAAGCTTTGGGATCTATCTCCTTTGCCTCGAAGACCTTGGGCTCCACAAACGGGCATCAGACAGAACGGCAGTCGTGGGGGGGTCTCCCGGGGGATTGGAGATCTCAGGTGCTTGCCCTCTGGGCAGGATGGTATCCTGGCACTGCTGATGCCACTCTGGCACTGTCAGCCTGGCACCCTGGCAGTGCCAAGTTACCCAAGTGGCACTGCCAATGGGTCAAGATGGCCTTTTTCACTTGGTGGTGATCGGGTTGTGGGTGCCATGGAGTGTGTTGGGGGGTTGCGGGGGGAACATGGGGACCCCCTCATAGTGGGTTGGGGGGGGGGGAGGCAAGGTGCCGCGGTGAGGGTCCAGAGATGGGGACGATCTCTTGTTACATCGAGTGGAGCTCCTCAGTGCAGAAAAAGGGACTATGTGCAGACTAGACCGCGCATTCCCTACTGAGGCCCCCCCCCCATCTATGCCAAGTTATGTTTGATATGTTGTTTTTCTCGACACTGTGAACGCTGAGGAAAAAACCTCTAAACACGCTGGGCTACGGAACTTTGTTCCCACTCAGTTAAATCGCCCTCAATACTTTTTCGTGGATTTGCTGCTGACTGATCAATAAATTGGATCAAAGGCTAAAGACACCACTTGTTCCATTGCACAGATCTGCATAATCCTTGTTACTTGAGAAAAATCTTATCTTAAAAAGTTTGTTCCAAATTGGCACTCCTATTACAAAGCTTAACTTAAATTCTTTCATTTTTAACAATTCCATTCCTTCATCCTTCAACGTCTCAGTTTCCAAACCTTCCTCGCTGAACCCTGTGACTCCCAATCTCCCACCTGTACAGCTTCCGGTATGATCATCCTTTAGCCTTAATGTTGCAGTCACACATTTTTCCAACTTCCCAAGTCTTATCTCTAAACTCAATCTTTAACTTCTTGACTTCAGAATTCACTCGTCAACGTGCAGATGGAGTCTCCAAACCCTTCCTCACACAGAAAGCATTTTTGCTTTCATCAAATCCTCCAGACCCGCATTCTGCACATTTGGAGCTTCCAGAGTGACTTCCACCGTTTCCCAAGTCCACCCATCGTTCAACTCTTCATCTTTCAATCCTCTTGCTTGAAATTCTAATCTTGCAATTTCCTAATTCCAATCTCACATTCTGTGCTTTTGAGAATCACATCCACTTGCTGTTTGGCATTTAATCCAACAAAACAAATAGGGTCTTGAGATCTTTTGAAAGTAGAGATCAGGGCCAACTTCTACACTTGAGCTAAGAAACTTGTGAAGTTGACATTTCAGCTTATGCTGGAGCACCATTTAGCAATTCAGGCACTTAAATGCATCCATTATCTCGTGCCTTCTTATCTCTGCATTCACCTGCGTCCCTCCCCCATTTGTTCTAAATATAGAGCAAGAACATTGAATAATTTAAACAATTCATTAATGTTGGTATGTACCAATTGTGGGAAATGTTACTTATCATTGATCGGCCCTTCTTACAGAAACTCATGGATATTGTGAAACATTAATCGATAGTCATTAATTTCTTTATAAAAAGCATGACAACACTACATGATGACACTCTTCTATACATGAGTTCATTCCCAGATACATTTCTCATTTGGATTATATGTACCAATGTAACTTTCTGAGTATTAATGGAAGCTCACAATTTTCTCATTTGCTTTTAATCTTCCTGCATGAGGCTTCGGAAAGACATTCTTGGCAAGGTCCATACATTTCCAATTGCTTTCAACAAGATGTAACTAAAATTCTGTTTTGAAGCTGTTTATTACAGCGCTAGTCTCAATTATATTACTATTAGCTTCTGAGTGCAGATATACCTTCTTTAAAATTTTCACATCCGTATATAAATCCATCCATTAGTTTGGCCTGAATGTGGAGTGTGATATTGACCATATTTTGGATTGCACAGGACAATGTGATCGGTACCTCTGGGCAGTAATGACGAACTTCCGGTCACATTTCCATGCCATTAACGCTGCCTATTTCCACCTCAGTAACATATCTGCTGCTGAAATCCTCATCCATGCCTTTGTTACTTCTCGGCATCATTATTCCAATGCACTTTTGGCCAGCTTCCCGTGAGGTCACCCAGAGCTCTGCAGCCCATGTCTTAAGTCGCGCCAAGTCCCATTCACCCTGTGCTCGCTGACCTACATTGGCACACAGTTGATCAACACTTTGGTAGGATTCTCTAATAATGGGGCTATGTCTCCACAATGCTGTGAAAACCGGCGCCAATGACTCCAGCATCACCTTTCTAGGGGGCTAGGTTGCCATCGGAGTCGTCCCCGCAGCGCCAACCGGCGGGGAATGGCCCGCGCGAGTCTGCGCATGCGCGGAATGGCCGGCATATTTCCGCACATGTGCGGGTGTTCCCTTCTCCGCGCCGGCTCCCGGGCAATATGGCGGGGCCTTACAGGGGCCCGGCGCGGAGTAAAGTAGGCTCCCACGGAACCAGCCCGCCCGCCGATCGGTAGGCCTTTGATTTTAAAATTCTCACCCTTGTTCTCAAAACCCTCCGTGACCTCGTCTTTCCCTAGTTCTGTAACCTATTCACCCCTCTGTGAAATCGATGCTCATCTATTCCTGGATTCTTGAGCATCCCCAACTTTAATCTCGTCATCATTGGTGGCCATGCCTTCAGTTGCCTGAGCCCTAACCTCTGACATTCCCTCCTGAAGCCTCTTGGCCTCACTCTTTTGCTTTCTTCCTCTGAGATGCTCCTTAAACCTTTGACCTCTTTTGGTCATCTGCCCAAATATTTGCTCACGTGGCTCAGTGCCTGAGTTTTACAGTGCCAATGGGAAGTGCCTTGGGCTGTTTTGTTATGCGATGTAAATACAAGTTGTAACACAACGGTGGGAGAGCTATTGTCAAACCCTGTACTGTGCTACATATGATACAAGGCATCTATTAGTTTGCAAGTTTAAGTTCATTTTACACATTGGTCTTCTGACAGAAAATGCCTTCTCCATGTGAACACAAGTTTAAAAATCTTTAAAAGCTTTGACAAAGAGTCATCCATGAAACGTTAGCCCCCTTCTCTCTCCACAGATGCTGTCAGACCTGCTGAAGAATTTTCTCTTTTTGTTTCAGATTCCAGCATCCGCAGTAATTTGCTTTAATCTACAAGTTTAAAAGTGTTTGGAGAAAGCTTGAATTGTAACACGCGCTCTTGAACTTCATTGGCAAAACACCTATACTTTGTGAATTTCCATATTACAAATCTGTAAAGTCTTACAAGTCAACATTAAGTTTAGAAAAAAATGCTTTTAGTTATAGGCTTCTAGATTGGTGCTTGGAGTAGCACATTTATAAATAATTACACATTTTATTAAGGGTGCAATTTATTTGCCAAAGTTTTCAAAAATCTTTTATCATATATTTGAACATCGCACTTGCATAAACAGAAATTCTGTGTCTCGACACAATTGGCGTAAGTGAATGTATCAATTAAACACGAGAATAATGAGTAGGTAAGTCTCCAGTGAGGCTGCTAAGGGGGAATAAAATTAAATAAACCAATCAAAACAAGGGAGAAATCAAACCACTCCAATTTGTGTTTTGAAAATTCTTCTTCGTTTTCCCCTAAATAACTCTTTGTTATATACCTAAAAGAACTCTTTATGAATTTATTTGGCGTGATTTGTCTTAAACAAACCCCTTTTTAGATTAACCCATGTGTATCGAGATAAATATTAATTTTATCCCCTGTTCCATTTTCGCCTATTGGCAGTATTAGGGTAAACATCATGGGGCGGATTCTCCGGTCCCCCAGTCACGTGTTCCTCGGCGGCGCGCCGTTCTCTCGCGGGGGGGGGGGGGGTGGGGGGGCGGTCGGGGGAGGTGTGCGCGCTGCCAGCGGGAAAAAAGAATCCCGATGGCTGGAAAATGGTTGCCCATTTATCCTTTTAATTGATTTTAAATGGAGGTTTAACATTGGCAATACTCCGAACCTTAACTAAGTCACAGCAATATTGATGTATTATCTGAGGGTGTCTGGTGCAACACTGGTGATAACGTCTTCATTTTAATGGGTTACCAATTGTAGGTGGAAAGCCCAGGCCAATGGATCCCGGCAGATAGAGGGCTGTCTCATAAACAAGTCTCCAAAATATAAAATCACAATTCACATAACTCATAGAATCCCAACAGTACAGAAGGAGACCATTCGGCCCATCGAGGCTGCACTGATCCATATCCCACCCTATCCCTGCAATCCCATAATCTACCCTTCACACCCCTGGACATTAAAGGGTAATTTAGCATGACCAATCCAACTACCCTGTATATCTTTGGAATGTGGGAAGAAACCGGAGAACCCGGAGGAAACCCACGCTGACACGGGGAGAACGTACAAATTTAACACAGACAGTGACCCAAGGCCGGAATTGAACCCGGGTCCCTGGCGCTGTGAGGCAGCAGTGCAAACCACTGTGCTACTGTGCCGCCCCAAAGCGCCTTTGCTGAAGGGGGCTGGTTTAGCTCAGTGGGCCAGACAGCTGGTTTGTGATGCAGAAAAAGGCCAGCAGCGCGGGTTCAATTCCCGTACCAGCTGAGAATTCTGAATTCTCCCTCTGTGTACGCGAACAGGCGCCGGAATGTGGCAACTAGGGGCTTTTCACAGTAACATCATTGCAGTGTTAATGTAAGGCGACTTGTGACAATAAAGAGATTATTATTATTATTCAGTGGACATTGCAAAATGCCTGCTCGCGATGAGCGGAAGTGATATGAATATCAGGATATAGGAACTAAGCAGTTTATACTCAAAGGGGGCCAGCCTTAAGACATGGCATCATTAAAGTCTCAGGATATTTGGATAGTAAATCATGGATGAATGCTTTCCAAATGTCATCATGGAATTGAGTAGTTTCAGAAAGACGAGGCATTAAAGGAGCTCTCGCTGATTTCATGGTGTCTTAGAGCACCAGCTAAGCCTAACCAACTAGGCCTGACTCCCCCAGCTAGGCCTAACCATCTTTAGCTGCTTCATCAATGGCCTTCCTTCCATCTTAAGGCCAGGGATGCGCGCTGGTGATTGCACAATGTTCAGCACAGTTCGCAGATGCTGAAGCAGTCCATATCTGTTTGCAACAAGAGCTGGACAAAATCCAGGTGTGGGTTGACAAGTGGCAAGTAACATTCACACAACACAAGTTCCAGACACCATCCATCTCCAACAATAGAAAATTTAATTATTGCCCCTTGTCATTTAATGGCATGACCATCTATCAACACCCTGGGGGTTACCATTGACCAAAACCTCAAGTGTACTAGCAATATAAATGTAGCTGCAAGAGCAGGTCAGAGGCTCCGAGTTCTGAGTTCCCAAAGCCTATCCAACATCTACAAAGCACACGTCAAGAGTGTGATGAAATACTCTCCACTTGCCTGGATGAGTGCAGCTCCAACAACACTCAAGAAGCTTGACACCAACCAGGATAAAGCAGCCCACTTGATTGGCAGCCCATCCACAAACATCCCCCACCTTCACCACCGACGCACAGTGGCAACTCTGTGTCCCATCTACAAGATGCGCTGCAGGGACTCACAGGGACTGCAGCGGTTCAAGAAGGCAGCTCACCACCATCTTCTCAAGCGAAATCAGGGATGGGCAGGAAATGTTGGCCGGGCCAGCGAAGTCCACAACCCATGAACAAAAAAAACTCTGCATGCTCCCAGAATCATAGAATAGGGTCATTCTCATGGTTAGCAGACAAGTGAAGTGTAAACTAAATGGTTGGTAACGGGCATTGGGAAATAATGGAAAATGTTGTTAATGATATAACTGTTTGTTCTACACCTTCTGAATCAGGAGAAATGCTGAAACAAAATCACCTAATTTATAGCGTTGCCCAAAGTCAACATTAACTCCCAAGTGTCTCCACTCACTGCCCAGAACAAAGAATCGTGGGAATCGTTATTAACTCCCAAACCTCCGTTGGACCAAAGGCAAAGGTTAATGTTCTTTCTTACACGAGTCATTGAAACATCGGTCAAGGTTCTTTGGAATGTCTTTGTCCACTTTAGTCATCCACTGGGGAAGGTGATAGTGAAGCAATTTCCTCACTAATGGCAGTACACACGGAGGCCGGTTTAGCTCAGTGGGTTAGACAGCTGGTTTGTGATGCAGAAGGAGCGCGGGTTCAATTCCTGTACTGGCTGAGGTTATTCATGAAGGCCCCGCCTTCTCAGCCTTGCCCACTCACCTGAGGTGTGGTGACCTCAGGTTAAATCACCACCAGTCAGCTCCCTCCCTCAAAGGGGTAAGCAGCCTATGGACATCTGGGACTATGGCGACCTAAATGGGTAGAATCAACCCTTTATATGCAAATGCATTAATTGCCTAAAGAGGCTGCCACAATTTTGTGAGGTAAATATTCTTCATTACATATTCATTCTAAACATTTAAGAGAAAGAAAGAAATTGACTCACTTTATATGATGCCTTTCATGACCACAGGATGTTCCAAAGTGCTTTAGAGCCAAAGGAATCCATTTTATAAAACTGATGCAATATTTAAAAGTGAGGCAGTGAATCTGTGCGCAGCAAGGCCCCACAACAAAGTTGGTTGAGGAATAAATATTGGCTAGGTCACCGGGCAAAACCTCCCAACCCTTTTTTGAAATACTCTCCCAGATTCTTTTCCACTCACCTGAGGGAGCAGACACGTCCTTTATCTAAAAGACGGCACCTCTAACAGGGCAGCACAGACTCAGCCCGGCTCATCCGCGTTCACTGCACTCCAAGAATTCTGCGTGATGTATTGCGCAACACACCGCAGTGCACCTCTTGAATCAGCTCAGGGGATGGGAATTAATATTTGTCCACTTCTGTGAGGTTGGGTTGATGGATTTCTCAGTGGGGCCATCGTTCGTGATAGTGCCACATCCATATTCTCCCGATAGTCATCCACATCAGTCTGACATCTCAAGCATTCAGAGGATTCCACGCATCGAGCTTGGTTATTTGGTACATAGTTGTAGACAACCCCACCCTGGGGGGGGGGGCGGGAAGGGAGGACAGCTTGGCACGTGCGTTGGAAAATTTTAAGCATGCTCGCAACGCCCACTGTGGAGCAGAACCTTTCGTCAGTGCTGCCGCTTCGCATTTCAAAACAATGATTATAATCAGAAAGCTCTTGGCGTTGGTCCATCGATACCCTCCTGCCTGTAACTCGACATGCTTGGCTGCCCGATATTTCCTTTATTGCTGATGCAGCCTGAAAGTAGCCAACGGCATAGCACATCGTGATTGCAGTGAGCTCCTCAGCTCCAGGTGGGCACAGCTGCTATTGCAGAGGGTCTTGCGTGCAACTCATGGAACATCTCACGAGCCGGTCACTACAAGGTCCGACCCCAGAGATGTGAGCACGAAAGTCGAGGCTGACATTTCAGAACGTGTTTCTGGCACAGAGCTGCACTGTCGCCAGTGCCGTGTTTCAGACACGACAATGATGCCCCGTCTACCCCTCTCTGGTGGAGGTAAAAAGAAATCACACAGTATTATTCAATGAAGAGACCACGGGAGTTATCCCTGGTATCCTTGACAAATTATATCCCTCAACCAATGTTCCAAAAGAGACAGGTTATTATCTCCCGGCTGTTTGTTAGAGATGGTTAAGTACAGCTTTGCTGCCATGTTTCCTGAATTACAACAGTGTCTACAATTCAAAGTGGCTTCATTGGCGTTAAAGTGTTTTGGGACATTTTGAGGTGTTGAAAGTCACTGTAATAATACAAATAATCCCACACAAACTGTCTTTTTATTGTCGTAAGGGACAACTTTCTGCTCCTTATTAGGTCCTTTCTTTTCCCCTGTTTCTATAACTGCACTCTTTGCCACCTCTATTCAAAATAAATATTCCAGTCACACATGGCGCTGTTGCTATTCATTAAGGCAGCAAAAAAGAGTTTAAGTAAATGTCAATGTTACTTAACCTTTCTTTAATTGAGTTTACACCAGCAGTGGATGGCCTTTCTTCCTTGGTAAACCACGTCAGAATTCCTTTCTTTCCTTCATGAGCTGAGGCTGTCGCTGGTAAGCCAGCATTTATTGACCATCCCATTGGTCCTTGAAAAGGTGGGTTTCACTGCCCTTTCTACTCTGCATGGGCGCACTGAATCTACAGAACTTCACAACGTGCAAGCTTGGGGTCAAAAAGAAGGGGGCACAACAAAAGAGCAATTACATTGTAACCGGTAAATTGCCTGTAAATGCTTTATGATTTAATATGATCTTTATTGTCACAAGTAAGCTTACGTTAGCATTGCAATGAAGTTGCTGTGAAAATCCCCTAGTCGCCACATTCCGGCGCCTGTTCGGGTACACCGAAGGAAAATTCAGAATGTCCAATTCACCTAACAGCACATCTTTTGGGGCTTGTGGGAGGAAACTGGAGCACCCGGAGGAAACCCACGCACACACAGGGAGAACATGCAGACTCCGCACAGACAGTGACCCAAACCGGAAGTCCAACCTTGGACCCTGGCCCTGTGAAGCAACAGTGCAAACCACTGTGCTACCGAAGCAGTGAAAGGCACTGATGTCAGCAATACTGTGGACAGACCCATTCCACACCTTAAATTTAAGGCATGATTAATGAAGGCAAGTGGCCTCCATGTGTATAGGAGAACGTAGGCCATTCAGCCCCTCGAACCAGCTCTGTCATTCAACTCGATCATTGTTGATCTTCCACCTCAACAACATCTTCCCGCACTATCCCCAATTCCCTTAATGCCATCGGCAACTAGAAATTTATTGACCGCGGGCTTTGGACCTGCTCAATGATTGAGCTTCCAGAGCCCTCTGGGTTGAGAATTCCAGAGATTCGCCGCCCTCTGACTGAAGAAATTCCTCCTCATCTTGATCCTTAACGTCTTGCCCTTACTCTGAAACTGTGCCCCATGGTTCTAGACAACCCCGCCCCCCACCCCCCTCCCCACCGCCCAGCCCCCACCCACACTAGTGGAAACGTTCATCCTGCATCTACCCTGTAAGAACTTTCTACACCTTCTAAATTCTAGAGCATACAATCCCAGTCTACTCAATCTCACTTTATAGGACAATCACCCATCCCAGGGGTTAGTCTGCTCAACCTCCACTGCATTCCATCTATTTAGGTATCTCTTAAGGTAAGAATGATGAATATGACTATCTCCCAGAGCTTGCCACTAAAATTATCAATTTCTTGAGCCTCCCCTCCGTCCTCCCCCCACCCTGTGTTCTCTGAGCAACTTTTCATTTTGAACAGGATAATGGTAATGCTACTGAGCTAGTAATCCAGCGGCCTGTATCTGTGCACGGGAAACATGAGTTAACCCACCATGCCAACGGGGGAATTTACATTTTAACAATTAACTCAAGGGATGTGGGTATCACAGGCTGAGCCAGCATTTATTACCCATCTCTCATTGCCTTGAACTGGGTGGCTTGCTGGGTCATTCCAGGGGGCATTTAAGAGTCAAACACATTGCTGTGGGTCTGGAGTCACATGAAGGCCAGACCAGGTATGGACGGCAGGTTTCCTTCCCGAAAGGACACTCGTGACCAGATGGGTTTTGCGTCAATTATTTCATGGTAATCATTAAACTTTCATTTCCAGATTTTTTTATTGTATTAAAACATCACCATCTGCCCTGGTGGGTTTCGAACTCGGGTCCCCAGAGCATTACCCTGGATTGCCAGTCCAGTGGCAATACCAGTACACCACCACCTCCCCCGATTCAATTGATCAATAAATCTGTAATGGAATACTAATTAATGATGATCATGCTACGACTGGATTGTTATTATTGGCTCCACTAATGTCCTTTAGGAAATCTGCTGTCTTTACCCAGCCTGGCCTATTTGTGACTCCAGACCCACAGCAATGCGGTTAACATTTAACTATCCTCTGAAATGGCCCCACAGACCACTCAGTTTCAAGGGCATTTAGCAGTGATTAGTAAATGCTGGCCTTGCCAGTGATACACACATCCCAAGAACGCCGAAAAAGAAAGTTGGTGGTTTTCACAGTCTGAGGTGTGCGGAGAAAGCTGCATGGGCAGTATGCTCGATTTAGAGATAAGGCTTGGTGTAGGTGTAATGTTGTGGCACATCTTTCTGGCCACTGGGTAATTGTATCCAGTGATCATGGTGCAGAACTTGAGTGTAAATCTAGAGCCCAAGCCAGGGAGGGGGTGGCGAAACAACCGCTCCATTGAGATTGCTGTTCGGGAAAATCTTCCATCCGAATATCTACTCAGAGATGAGAGCCGGCCTATCAGATCGCCGGAACTTGAAATTAGGCACGCTAAATACCTGGGATAAATCGAATACCAGTTGGCTGAATCTAGCACCTTTTGTATGACTCACTTGTGACTTTGACGTTCATAGGATATGCAATCTTAGCTTCGTCAGGAACCGATTAATAGGGGGGGGGATCCCCGCCAGTGAGAAAGGGAAAATAAAAGGTTGCATTTCTCCAAAGTCCTCAGGATGCCTCAAGGTGTTTTAAAGTCAGTGAAGCGCTTTGGAAATGTAGCCATCTCTGCAGCGTAGGATTTCTCCGCGCACTCGCGTGGGGAAGATTGCAATATTCCAGCTGTTAGTTTTGTCTCTGACTTGCATTTTCCATAAAATGCCCACATTTCTTTGCCCCGTCACAAACGCTTGTGGTGAGTGCTCGTTATTTGAAGGGCCAATTCAGCTTGCTCATGGGAAAGTGGAAGAGGAGCAAATTCCTCGTCATTTGGTGAATATTCAGTACAAGTAGAAAATGAGGGCGCGGTTTCTTCCCAGGCTGACGATTTGCCAAACTATTGAAAAGGAGGAGGTTTACCAAGAAAACCATTAATTTGAAAACGTGAGGAACATTTCACGTAGAAAGGTGTAATTTTGTTGCTGTCTGGAAAAGTCTTGTTATGATAGAGGACGGTTGTTTTTCAGTACGGTAGGCAAATCTTTGTCTAAGGACCGGGCATTTTCTCATACCAACTCTGTGTAGGATATGATACACTTATTAACGATGACAACAAGTTGTACTTATATTTAAAGTAGTAAAATGCCCCAAAGCACTACCAGAGGCTCAACAATCAAAATTTGACACTGAGTCCACATAAGGAGATATTAAGCCAGCTAATCAATAGCTTGGTCAGGAGGGGTTTCAGGGCATCTTAAAGGAGCAGATAAGCAGAGTTTTAGGGAGGGAATTCTAGAGTTGAGGCACTCAGAAGTTGAAGGCAACATTGGGGATGGCCAAGGTACAGAGTTGGAGAAGCACTGATATCTGGGTGAGTTAGAGGGTTGAAGGGTGCCAATTTGGCTGGACAGCTGGTTCATGACACAGAGCAAGACCCTACACCATGGGTTCAATTCCTGTACCAGCTGAGATTATTCCTGAAGGCTCTGCTTTCTCTACCTTGCCCCTCGTCTGAGATGTGGGGGTTCTCAGGTTAAATCACCACCAGTCAGCTCTCCCCCTCAAAGGGGAAAGCAGCCTATGGTCATCTGGGACTATGGCAACTTTACTTTCTAAGGGCTGAAGAAGGTCACAGAGATCGGAAAGGTTGGAGCCATGGAGGGATTTGGAAACAACAGTGAGAATTTTGAAATTGAAACGTTGCTCCTCAGAAATGCCTTTTGACGTGCGATTTTCAAATATTGAAATATCAGTTGTACTCCCTAATATCAAGGACCACATATTGGACAAAATCATTCTGGAGCTGGACTTTAATTACTTGCGCTTACTAAGACCATGGGGATAGGGCGGGATCGTTGAGTTGAGGATTGTCACATCAGATCAGTCATGATCTCAGTGAATAGTGGAGCAGACTTGATGGGGCGAATGACCTACTTCTGTTCCGCTGCCTTATGGTCGATGGTTTTACCACCACCTCTTGTGGCTGAGGAGCGGGATTCTTAATAAATCAAAGCCGATGATGATTTCAGTCCCCCCAAAAAAAAAGTTTTGAAAAGGTTCAATCTTGAAATTTCAGAACTAACTCTGCAATGTCACTGACCAATTTTAGGAGACTTTCTCAGCCCCTCATGTCATTATGTAAAGCTGCAGGCGAACCAGCTATTGTTGAAAAGACATCAAGAATTTCTGGCTGTAATGTGGTTAGTCACAGGCAGAATGTTTCCAAACTCTGCATTGCATCGACAAGGAGGAATTCAATGAATCAAAAGTACTCTGAGGCCCTTTGATATAGGTATTTGGTACAGTTCTGTGAGCTCTGTGATGTTCCTCACTTTGATGTTTCTATGGGCAAACGCATAGGGAATGTAACAATAAAGATTCCCACTGACTAAGTGTAGTGAAAAAGCTTGCAGGTTCTGATTCCAACAGGGCGTTATCATGTTCAGTGTGTAACACGTCTCGACTGCTTCACCGGGATTCATTCATTCCCTGCCCGGCCATTTTAGGGAGACTCCATTTTTAAAAGTGAAGGGTTTAATGGCTCTGCGGGGTCTTCAGCAATGCGAAAGGAGGTATATTCCAACTGGCAAACAGATTGTTCTCCTGCTGCAGGGGAAATCTCCTTGTGAAACGAATTCTACTTATCGCCCGGGATGCGCCAGGGTCTGTACAGTCGTGGTAAAAGGGCAAATAATGTACAATTACGGGCGCAGAATCGTTCCGCTCTGAGATCAATGAGCCAGTGAACCTCAGACTTTTAAAATCGCTGGGCCGAAAAATAATATTGGTCCCAGAACAATTCTCTCTGGCTTCAGGTCCGCCTCGAGAGTCTGTCCTTGCTTTGTGCTTGCGGTCCATGACATCATCAGAGCTCTCCCATTGTGCTGAGCTCCCTTTGTAATCTCCAAGAGCAAGAGGGGGTCCATTTAGCATGGGTTTTAGCATCTCAGGGACTGTTTGGGATGAGGCGCAGCTGAGTTCTAAAATGGACACCAGACAAGCTGGAGCATATGAGCTCAGCGCTGCTTGGGTTATTGGTCACGAACGCACAGCAGCAGGTCTGAGGCAGAACAATGAGGCTGGGTGAAGCTGCAAAATTATTTAACGGGGGGGGGGGGGGGGGAGCGGCGGGAGGAGCCGGGTGTGGAAGAGATAGAGGCTCGCAATGGCTGTCCACCAATCAGCGTCTTTCTTTACCCTTAACCATGACGGAATCGATGGCAGGATTCAGAAAGGAACAAATGGCTCCATGTTGATCGCTTTAATACTAACAGCCCATTTCGCAGATTATAGCACGCCACATAGCGCATTTAGATGTGCTAAACAGATTGGCTCGAACTAATGTCAACGTTATGTCTAATGGGATGCAGTGTAATATAAACACGCACGCCAAAACATAATCCAGCAAAAATGAGACACGACTGTGCTAGTTTTCTATATATTTTTTTTAACACTTGGTTCACACCTTTGTAAATGGGCTGGCTCCTTATTCTGAAAGCTTCCTCGGAAATAAAGTCAGGAATCGGGTTGCCATGTGAAGGCTACCGGAGTTTTTTTTTTAATGGGCAGCTAAGTCAGGCCTACTTGGATTTTAGTTAGCACCACACCAACTCCTTTCGTCAAGTTTAATGCAATTGCGACATTATGGAATAGGCAATATTGTTAACCACAGGCCTGCAATATGGCAATGGCGTTTTAAGTATCAGTTAACATCATAATACTCAGATTGTACTCTGCAACAGCATTGTTGATTGTGGAAATTTTAAAAATATAATATTCAGTCACGCTGTTCTGAAGGAAAGGATGGTCTGCATGCGAGAGACTGTAAGCCTATTAAGACAAAGTCACTATGGGTCAATGCTAGCACCAAAATAGGTGAAGACCTGTTGCACAGAGGCAGAGGGTTCTGAGGAATCCTGGCGTAGTTTAGTTTTTAATTTAAACTCCATTGAGGGTGCACAGCGCGTTAAACGTCCGAAAGGGGGAAATATCGATGCGTACAAGAAAATGTAAAGTTAGGTTGCCCACCTCGCTACGTAAAATATCAAACTTAATTTGGAAAGAAAAAGGGGGGGGGGGTTATTTAACGGCTTTATTGAAATACATGTAGCTGTCATGTTGATGTCATGCAGTTTTGGCACATTTTGTGACTAACAAAATCAAGAGTGGATTAGCCACAGTGGCTTAAGAGATTTAGCAGCTAGTGCCTCTCTCAGAAGGTTAGCTTCAGTGAAAGGCCCAAACACTGGAAGACAATACAAATATAAAGTAGCCTTTGGTTTATATGTTTGTTAAAAGGGGGGGGGAAAACTGTAATACTATCAAAATGATGCAAGTTGAATTTGTGGAAAAGAGGGCGATTCTTTGTTTACCCGAGATTGGCGCCTGAGCATCTTTGTTGTGTGAAAGGAGTTCCAATCGAGAGGGTGCGAAGAGTTATGTTTTTTAAAAAAAAAGAAACTTAATAGCAGTTAGTCTGGTGTTCCCCATCACAGTGGGATACACATTGATCGCTGACAAAAACAGGCACATCTTCTGAATCGCTCTTTTCAAACCGATGGTATATAAAAAAAAAAATGATTCACAAAGAAGGATTATGTTAGGGTAGGGAGGAGAGCTTGACAACGCGGAGGAGCTCGGAATGCCAATATCGTGTTATAGTCGCCATGCGCAAAATGTAATTTTTTTTCCGCCACGTCTCACTTCTTTGAAAGGAAAAAGTGAGATTAAAAAAACTTTTGAAATCCGTATTTTCGTCAGCCGGCGGTGAAATCACGCTCCTGCAGAGCAGGTGCCCGTCGGATTGTGGGGACCGCGTCAGGAAGCGCTGCCATTTTTTTGTTGAGGAAAGGCAATGAGCGGATCCATGTTTTATTATCCGTGCTGTTGATCGGGGCACGGACACGCTCTCTATCTCTCTCTCCTTTCCCTTTCTCTCTCTCTTTCTCTCTCCTACCCCCCCCCCCCCCCCTCCCCACCCCCCGCTCCCTCCCTCTGTCTCCTGACTGACATCACTTTGCAGTATCGACAGCTACATGGATTGCACAGCAGGAGGGGAACGGTGGGAGGTGGTGAGGCGGGGGGTGGTGGTGGTGGGGGGCCGAGAAGAGGGTTGGGAGGTGGGGGGGGGGGGTGGGGGAACCCTAGAATATGGAGCCCAAGCTGTGCTGCGCCACCCTGCAGATTTCCTGCTTGCGTCTAGCTCTTTTTTAAAAAAAAACCCCAGCACAACTGCAAACAAAAATTCGTCCCAGTTCGTTGCCTTTGATCTGCTAGAAGCTTCCATTTACAGCTTCTAAATGGAGGCTTTTGAAAATATCTTTCATCAGATGTTCCAAGTAATGAGATTTGGAATACTATGATCAATGTAGGCCCTCTGCCTTTTTTTTTTTACCCGCCCTTTGAGCTGAACTGACTTTGCACTGAATGCTTTCCACATCTGAGAACTGGAAAATTATCGGAACTATATAACAGCCCAGCTGGAGGGCTTTGATGGCACGATTTTTTTTAACGAAATGTGATTCGAGATGCTTGCGATGATCATTTCAAAAGAAAATGGGGGGGAAAAAAAGGTACGGTTTTCAAAGCGGGGAGCGGAGGAGCGGGGGGTCTTAAAAGATCAATCTGCTTTCTACTCGCTCTTTTTTCTTGTTGTTGTTGTTTCGGAGAGTAATATCGGAACAATAAAGGGGAAGGGATGGATTGGGTGGTGGTGCTTCTCACCTGCGTGTCCTGCTGTCTTCTTCCTCTCTCCTGGATGGCGTCTTCCGCCGTGAGTGTGCAGAGTGCTTGGCTTTTTTTCCTCTCTCTGTCTTTCTGTCTGTCTGTCTCTCTCTCTCTACTGTCCTGACCACGTCCTCCCGTACTCCTGAAGTAGGTTCTCTTTCTAAGTGCTGTTCTGCTCGAAGATGTGCGTCTCCTGTACTTTCATGGTACAGCTTCAGCCCCACCACCTGATTGGACGATGCAGAGAGCAGATGATGGTCCTTAGAACCCCATTGTAACTATGGTAACAAACCCCTTAGGCATCATAGATTTTTTTAGTAATAATTGCTGTGTAAACAAAATATGCAGGACTTCTTTTGTCAAGTCATTTTTTGGGGGGAGGGAGCGGAATTGGGGTCGTCGTAATACAAAAAAGGGCCGATTCCCTTGTAATGGTCAAATCTGTTGTCTGATCTAAGACCAACAGTTGTGCTCACTTCGATAATGCATGACTGGAGAGAGATAGAGAGAGAGAGAGGGAGAGGAGAGAGATGCTCACTGGAAATTTAAAAAAAACTCATTTCAAATGCCTCCCGAACTTCTGTTAGCAAATGTGCCGGAATAAACCAGAACTTTTTCCCTCACCTCCAGTTACAGGCGGGAAGCTGGGAGGAAAGGAAGGGAAAACATGCAAAAAGAACCCAAGGATAGGAAGTTTAAAAAACCCACGCGAGGGAGAGACAGAGGCAAAATATTCCCTTTGTAAACTGAACTGTTATCAGCTGCTTACCTATCATGTGAATTTCACACTTGCTTGTCTTCCGCGAGTAAAGGTCAAACACAGCAAAACCTTCCCACAGAACACAGCGGTTCTAATTCTAGCATCATTTATTGGTTTCCCCCTCACTGCCCATGCTTAGATCAAAACCAAGCACGTTCCCCTTCATTACTTTTAACCCACTGGACCCAACTTAGCCATAAACATGCTTTATTTTCAGACAAATGTAAAAGAACCAACCCAAGCAGCTATTTTAAAGGCGATGTTGCTTGGCCTTCCAAAAAAACATGCCTCTCGCCACACCCCCCCCACCCCTGAAAAAAAAATGTAATTTATGCTAAATCTACATAATCAAAGGGGTTAATTTGCCAGGTGAAGCAAGAGATTTTACATAAAAAGCACCAGCTGGCTCTTACTTTGAGACTAACCACAATTGCAAGAGGATTTGCTTTGTCCTTGCAGACAGGACGGCACTTCCAACTTCAAAGGTATATTTTTTGCGTTAGTTTTTTGACATGATAAATTCACGTTTTTAATTCAGAACGGCAGTCAGGTACTGGTAAAAAAAAAAAATTTTTTTTAATGATTACCGTTGCCTCTCCAAGTATAAAATGGGCTTCTAACCAATATCACCGTTCTTAAGTTCGAGAATTTAAAATCATTCTCCAATTTCAAGGATAGAACTCCCAAAGTAAAGCCATAATCCCACTTTCCTTTAATGGGGGAATACTTGACCCATTTTCAGAACCTGGAATCTTTGCAGTATGTTCGGGCAAAGCAGCATAAATGAGGAACAGCCATCATAATGCTGATTTTTAAAAATGCAATTGCTACATGTCCATATCAGGTATAGCCTTGTAGTTTGAAGATTGGCAAACATCTGTCCACATGCACATGGCCTACAGACTGAACCAGTCAAAGCTTCCATAACACATGTGCTGCATGGCCACTATATTTCATTTATACGGGGGAACAGCATGGAATGGGTAATCTCTCTGTATGGATTCAGGACTGCCTATCCGCATTGGTTGCTCTTCTCGAGTACTGCCCCTTTCTACTAAAGTGGCGAAATACTGTACAAGGACAGAAGCTGCCATCGAGACATGTCTAGACAGCCTATATCAGATGGGTGAGAATGTGTGTGTATTTCGTTCCCCATGGTGTACTACACATTGTTATTATCTGCTACTTTCTCTCGATCTCCAGATGGATTTTCACTGCCTTCAGAAACTCCACACATCACGGCCAATGCTGCAAGTTCCCCTGCAGCCGGGTAATCCCCCTATTCACCCTTACCCTCCCCAGATGGCACAAGTTGCCATGCTATGAATAAGCCAAGACTGAACTAGATTCTGCAGTTCAGCAAGCTCAAGCAACCAGTTTACAAACTTCAAAAGGGACTGGCCTGAGCACTTAAAAGAAAATATGTGAAGTTACGCCCATAAATGTCCAAATGCACTTTGTCAGTGCTTTGACTGAAAACTCTGGAGTCCCAGGAAAGTGACGCTGAAGATCGGTGGGAATACTTCTGGGACAAGAATGCCATGCCAGGCAGTTTTAGAAAGTTTATTTGCCACCTGGTTCAGAATGCCCTGCGTTTACCCTGTTGCAAAGACCAAAACGCATTTGGACCATGTTTTATGATTTAACTCCACCTTATTGAGAACAATCAAACCCAGCCATTAGACAACCAAAGTTCCCTCTAGATGTTTCTCATTGTGCACAGCCTATTCATTTGGCGATGAATGGTATGTTTATTATATTTGCTGTCATACATTCGCTGTATTTTAAAGGGGTCAACTTGTGAGCGATTTGCGCATATCTTAGAGGGAACATTGCAGTGCAGTGTAACATTTGCGCAGTCTGCCGACAATCAGGCCTACTATATTTTGTTGAGGCTTCATTCATTTCAGTAACACACCATGTCATTAACAGAATTTGTGGGACCCTTTGCAGTACACATCAGTGTTACTGTCCAACTGAAATCACACCTTCAGTGTAGCTATTCGATTTGTTCCGCCATAAAGTGTGAAGTTCAGAAAATCCTCCATCATCGTCTGGTTGATAATTCTGGTATTGTACTTGCATGGAAAGAGGTAATCCGGTCTGCGTTTTATTATTCAGTGGACTTGGCAATAAAAAAAAGTGTGTGAAATACCAATCTCAAAGTGGAGTACAAGCCCACACATAAACCTATGGGTTTCCCAATAATTTATAAGCCAAAAAGATCAAAAGAGCAGCAGAAATGGGAGCGGATTATTCTGCCCCTCTAGTTCGCTCTGTCATTCAATACAATCTTGACTAATCTTCTGCCTCAGCAGCACTCTCCCCACCCACTCCCCACGTCCTTTGATTCCCTGAGAGACCAAAAACCTGTCTTAAATCAGCCTTAAATCTATCTAAAAATAAAGCAGCCGCAACTCTTTGGAGTGAAGAATTCCAGAGATTCACAACTCGCTGGATGAAGAAATCCCCCCTTATCCTAGTCGCCAATTATCATCTCCTTATCCTGAGACCGTTACCTGCATTCTGGATTCCCCAGCCATGAGAAAACAATATCTCAATCTTGTCGTGTTGGGTGTTCTGGTTCACAAACAAGCCAACAACGCTGGAAGTGGTGTAGCGCTATTTTATTAACTGTTCAACTATGCTAACATACTGTAAACGTGGGTATAAGCAATACCAGCTTAACTGTGGACCCTCTCCTATCACTATCTAGGTGAGGCACTCAGCACATGGTGAATGTCTGAGAGGCAGGCTGTGAGCTCTGTGCTCCGAGCTGGCTGCTGCTAGAATGAACGGGAACTCTCCTGTCCCCTGTCTTTATAGTGCGTGTGCTCTCACTGGTGATTGGCTGCGGTGTTATGGAAATGAAATCGCTTATTGTCACAAGTAGGCTTCAAATGAAGTTACTGTGAAAAGCTCCTAGTCGCCACATTCCGGCGGCTGTTCGGGGAGGCTGTTACGGGATGTATGTTGGTTGGTCCTACTGCATGTCCATCAGTGTGTGTATGTGATTGCACCATAATGTACTGATGTATATTATGCCATCCTCCCTTTTCACAAAGAACATGTGCCTATGTGAGAATAAATAACGTGTAATGAGTGTATCTGACCATGTGTGTGCAGTATTTACATAACTATGTACATGAGGCTAGTCTATATACACGGGAAGGTGCCTGGTGCAGAGAAAAGAAAAACAAGGTGTTACACCAACAACAAAACTAATAACGAATGCTATAAACAAACTAGTGAAATGCTGAAACACGATGAAAGAACAAAGCACTGAGTCTAACATTGTTAGGCTCATAAATCAAGTCTCTGAGGTGGGCGACGAATTCGGGTTGACCGCCTCAAGGGTGGGTCAGGAGCCACCGGCTGAGGATCGGGCCAGGCCACGGCCAAGTGAGGAGGATGCAGAGTATCCGGAAGGTCTACAAAGTCCAGGTCGGGGACAACAGGAGGGCGTGGCACCGGTGGAGGATCGCGTAGCGAGCGTGGAACCAGACGAAGGGCACGCCGATTGCGGCGGCGAATGGAACCATCAGGCAGACGAACCAGGAATGAGCGGGGAGCCACCAGCCGAAGAACCACAGCAGTCGCAGACCAGCCACCCTCCGGAAGATGGATTTGGACGTTGTCACCTGGCGCCAGAGCAGGAAGATCAGTCGCTCAAGCGTCATGCACCGCCTTGTGCTGCGCGTGAGACTGTAGCATCCACTGAAGGACCAGAGCATGGTCGAGGTCTGGGACGTGAATGGACGGTACAGAGGTCCTGAGGGTGCGACCCATCAGCAGCTGGGCTGGTGACAGGCCCATGGACAGTGGAGCCGAGCGATAGGCCAGCAAGGCGAGGCAGAAGTCGGATCCTGCATCAGCAGCCTTGCAGAGGAGCCTCTTTATGATATGGACGCCCTTTTCTGCTTTGCCATTTGATTGGGAGTGCAGGGGACTGGATTCACGTGTACAAAGTTGTACCTGCTGGCGAAGTTAGACCATTTCTGGCTCGTGAAGCAGGGGCCATTGTCCGACATCACAGTGAGTGGGATGCCGTGACTTGAAAAGGTCTATTTGCAGGCACGGATAACAGCCGATGACGTGATGTCATGCAGCGTACATCCTCGGGATAGTTGGAAAAATAATCAACTATGAGAACATAGTCCCTGCCGAGCGCATGGAACAGGTCCACACCTACCTTAGACCAAGGGGACGTGACCAACTCATGGGGCTGAAGGATCTCCCGTGGTTGGGCCGGCTGGAACTGCTGACAGGTGGGGCAATTGAGCACAGTGTTGGCAATGTCCTCATTTATGCCAGGCCAGTAGACAGCCTCTCGGGCCCTCCGTCGGAACTTCTCTACGCTGAGATGGCCCTCGTGCAGCTGCTCTAAAGCCAGGTGATGCATGCTGTGCGGTCCAGCTTCAGGAGGATGCCATCAACGACTGCCAGATCGTCTCGAATATTATAGAACTGCGGGCATTGTCCGTTGAGCCATCCGTCAGTCGTGTGGCGCATCACACGTTGTAGCAGGGGGTCAGCCACAGTCTCACGGCGAATGTGGGTTAGGCGTTCATCCGTGGCCGGCAGATTGGTGGCCGTGAAGGCCACATGGGCGTCGACTTGGCAAACAAACCCCTCTGGGGCGGACGGAGTGGTGACTGCCCTGGACAGAGCGTCGGCTATGATCAGGTCTTTACCCGATGTGTACACGAGATGGAAATCGTATCTCCGGAGCTTGAGCAGAATGCGTTGTAGGCGAGGGGTCATGTCAATGAGGTCTTTTTGGATGATGCCGATCAGCGGGCGATGGTCGGTCTCCACAGTGAACTGGGGAAGGCCATACACGTAGTCATGGAACTTGTCGACACCGGTCAACAGGCCTAGGCACTCCTTCTCGATTTGCGCATAGCGCTGCTCTGTGGGGGTCATGGCCCGTGACGCATAGGCAACAGGGGCCCATGACGAGGCGTCATCTCATTGCAGGAGCACCGCCCCTATACCAGATTTGCTAGCGTCCGTTGATATTTTCGTCTCCCGTGCAGGATCGAAAAACGCCAATACCGGGGCGGTCGTCAGCTTGACCTTGAGCTCCTCCCATTCACGCTGGCGGGCGGGAAGCCACTGGAAGTCCGTCATCTTCCTAACTAGGTTGCGGAGAGCCGTGGTGTGGGAAGCGAGGTTAGTGATGAACGTGTCAATTACGTGGCTTAAACTTTCCCCAATGGGACCCTTGCTTCATGCATGTGTAATTTAATACCACCAGCCCTATTTGCTACATAGACTTAAACTAGTAGACTCATAGAAGGTGCCATCAGTAGCTATCGAATCTATATCTTGTCACTGGTCCTCAACCTACAGTCTGTCATGGTGCTACTCTTGGTGCCACTGAAAGACTGCTAACTGTAGGCTTCTACCCGAGTCACTGCAGGGGTTGCTCTAAAGATCACAAAGTGTGGTTTGTAATCAGTGTGGGCTGGCAAGAGTCTTTCCCATCACCCTTGTACACACTGCATACTTCAGATAGCATCCAGATTATCTGGTTAACTATTTAAATGCCCAACACCAGGCACCAACACTCTGAAGTCAAACAACCAGAGTTGCGCTGATCACCATTAATAATAATAATTGCTTATTGTCACAAGTAGGCTTCAATGAAGTTACTGTGAAAAGCCCCTAGTCGCCACATTCCGGCGCCTGTTCGGGGAGGCCGGTACGGGAATAGAACCCGTGCTGCTGGCCTTGTTCTGCATTACAAGCCAGCTGTTTAGCCCAGTGTGCTAAACCAGCCCCTATTATAAATACAACAGGTTGTGGATTGAGCTAAGCTGACCTTAATACGTGCAGTTAAAACTATGAATGAGACAATGACCCTTTATTATACTGCAAAGCACCTCGGACTGTCTAACATTTCTTGCTTTAGATTCTGAGGGGGGGAACAAGACGAAGAACCCATTTCCTTGGCCAAGTCATTCCAGTGAATGTTTTGCCAGGGTTTTTTTAAATTCATCTCTATCATTTTCAGTCAGCAATTTCACAACAAGGTAGGCAAAGCAGGGTAACAATGAACTTAAACATCTCAGCAAAAAGGCTGGCAGAAACTCCAAATGAATGATAGGACTATAATTCTAACTGTAGAATTATAGATCAGAGAGCCAAAAATGCCTGCCATCAGCATGTGTCGCTTCGAGTCAGATTTTTAATGGCCTGGTCAATGTGCCTTTTATAACTGAGACAAATCACCACCTACTGGGTCCTTCTCTTCAAGTCTCTCTGCGAATCTTGCTGCCTGGGGCTTCTGATCACTGCACCCTGTAGGTGGGAATTCTCATCAATCAGCGTTCACTTTCAACAGAACTCATGTCGAAACAGCACTGAGAACATAAGCACATGAAACAGGATCAGGTGCAGGCAATACAATCCTGCAAGACTGTTCCCCCATTTAATAAGATTATGAGAGACTAAAGGGGAGATGGATGGTGTGGAGTCTGTGCCCAGGGCCAAGCAGACTGGATTTAGGTGAAAAGGGGAGGGAGAAGAGCGCCAGTTTGAGCAGTAGTAGAAGAGGGGTTGCATCTTGAGCTGATCGGGAGACAAAGGAGAATGCCAGGGTGAGCTGAGAGGAGAGAGGGGGAAGAGAGCCAGCTTGAACTGGGATGGTTAATGAAGGTTAATAAAGAAGGACAGTGCTTGTGAGGAACAATGATGAGTTGACCAGAATATGATGTCGCCATGAGAATTGTTCTGGAAGAAGTAGTGCTCTCCTAGAGCAAAGGGACTAGGTTGTGGGATTGTTGAGGTAAGGCTTGGTGAAGTGATAGGCAGTCATTGCTGGTTGACTAGGTTTACACATCTGGAAAGCAGCAGTTATCATCTCCACAAGCTCGGAGAACATACAGCAATAACATGCGCTGAACTATGTCACAAGACTATGCCCCTTTATATTTGAAAATATGACTTTTCAACTGACTGGGAATTTGGCAATTTGAAATGAGGCAGAACAAAGCACTTAAAAATGCACGGTTACCTTCCAAGGCGAAGGTAGAAAAATAAACAAGACACCCTCAGAGGAGTGTGAAGAGAGGCATTTCCTATGATTCGGAGACTCATCAAAACTCATCACTGTGGAAGGAAGAGACATTAAAATGCAAAGCCCTGGATATCGAAACAATAGCTGCCAGAGACAAGCCCATCGAAAAACCCCTGGGATTACACAATGGGTGAAGTATAACAGGCCAGGTTGCAGCCATTATAGAGGGATTTCAAGAAAGACGTCAGGAGAAGACACAGGCTGGAAGCTCTCTCGCTCCTTTTTCCTCTTTTAGAACAAGTGTATGACCATATCCGAGAAGTCAACCAGTGAATCAGCATCTCGTAATAATTGCAACATTTTCTACATCCCACCTCATCCAAGAAACCAGCGAACCTAAATCGGCCAGAACATTTAAAGTCTACGCCTGAAAGAAAATCAAAGTACACTTAATCGTATATTCTTTCAACATTTTTCTATTGGACTCTAACCTCCCTGATTTCTGATACCCGTGTTTGTGAGATGATGTGATTTTATTCCATTTTTCTCTCACGTTTAGTGGCTAATAAATTTGCTCTTTATTTAACTCAGGAAACCCTTGCTTGATTGGCTCCTTATTGCTCACTGTATAAATAGTCAAATACATTCAGATATGGTGACAAAGAAACTGAGACCTTTGTTGCGACCGACCAGTCAGATTGCATAGAGGGGAGCCAGTTCAACCCTTCTCACCTGGTCAGAGCAACTACTTATCAATCGCAGCAAATGATCATTACTCTATCGAAAAGTGTTCTTTCCCATGTTGTCAAGTGACTGTTCTGTTCACAGTTCAAGAAATCTATATTGACTCCTTATTAGAGAGTTAACTTGTTCTGAAATCAGCAAGTCCACATTGACCTCACTGAGAGAGCATCGATGGTGGCTTTGTCCCACATAACTAACCTATAAATGTCGGGTAAGAGCTTCACTCTCTTTGGACTGGCGCTCAGAAAGCTTTCCCTGGGATGGAAAGAGTTAAAAGCAACAATTACAATTGATCGTTATTATCTGGGTTTTCGAACTGGTGCACACTGCATACTGGTGAGGTTTGGCATATTTGTGATCCGTCTGGTGTAACACAATATTCAGTGTGGGCACTTCAGAATGACAGCTGCAAAGTATCACCTGCAGTGTCGGGCTTTTTTGTCCCCACTTTGTGTAAGGCCAAATATCCCATGCAAAAGAGCAGGGCCTCACAGCAAAGTAATGAAGCTGCGACGGCCTTACAGCTCCAGAGATGCAAAGCTGAAGCCAGTCCTTCATTCTGACTGTCAGATGAGCCAACTATTCCATTCCTTCCCAGATAAGCATGAGTGACGGTGAGTGTATTGGAGATGGACACCAATCCCATGGATGGTCAGTGTTTACAATGTTAGGCCTAAAGGGGAGCCAGAACCAACCTCGATGGGGAGAAATTTGCCCAGGCTCTGCCCATTTCTTTAGGTATAAAGAAACAATATTGGGGGCGATTGCGTGCAGCCAATGTGCCCCAAAAGTGCCATTTTTCTCCAAAGACACTTAGTTGACCCACTCACTTGCCTGAAGTTATTTTTCAGCCAATTAAAATATTTTAATCAGGGTCCTTCACCGGTTTTGGGACTACTTATATTGAAATTGCTCTCTCTAAGCAAGACCCTGATTTGTTAATTCTTAAGCCGGCCCAAAAAAAACCACGACGGAGCCTGGAAGAAGGTTGCTGAAACAAATTTTAAAGGGGCGGATATTACCCTCACGAGAATCACAGGGTCAGACCAATTAGTTTCCCCATGAGTTTTGTCGAGCATGAGCTTCCCCACTGAAGGGCAGGGGCCTCTGGACTGGCGCCTGTGTACATGGTGTAAATAGTTAATTTGATAATATATAACCAGTTTCTTTATGCCTCTAGTGTGAAATCCTCAGTGATCAAAACAGGGACCATTACCTCCATTGAAATATTTACGTTCATTAAAATGGAGAATTATATTTAATGTGGTGCTTTACATGATCACTGGCTGTTTCAAGATGCCGTACAGCCAAGGAAGTATTTTTTTGAAGTGTTACCATGTCAGAAATAGAGCAGCCAATTTTCACACAGCAAACAGTAAGGTGACAATGACCAGGAAATCTGTTTTTGTGATGATGATTCAGGGATGATAATTGGCAAAAGTGACAAAGACACAGAGGACTAACTCCCACCACCTGCCCTTCTTTGGAATAGTACTATGGAATGTTTTCCATCCACCCAACCCAGCAGATGGGGCCTGGGTTTAACGTCCCGCCCAAGGGACAGCACCTTCAACAGTGCAGCACTCCCTCAGAACAGCACTGGAAACCCTGAAGTGGGACTTGAACCTAGACCCATAAGACCATAAGACCATTAGACATAGGAGCATAATTAGGCCACTCGGCCCATCGAGTCTGCTCCGCCATTCAATCGTGGCTGATATGTTTCTCATCCTCATTCTCCTGCCTTCTCCCCATAACCCCTGATCCCCTTATTATTCAAGAAACTATCTATCTCTGTCTTAACGACACTCAGTGACTTGGACTCCACCGCCTTCTGCGGCAAAGAGTTCCACAGCTTCACCACCCTCTAGCGGAAGAAATCCCTCCTCATCTCTGTTTTAAAGGATCGTCCCTTCAGTCTGAGGCTGTGCCCTCTGGTTCTAGTTTCTCCTAATAGTAGAAATATCCTCTCCACGTCCACTCTATGTAGGCCTCTCAGGATTCTGGAGTCCTCGAGCCCCCCTCACCCCACCTTGTGACTCAGAGGTGGGATGGAAAGGAATTGAATGCCTGAGTCTCCACCTCATGCATGATGGGCATTATATTCCACAGGCCCATTTTCAGGCAGCAGTCAAGGCACCTCTGTTCGTTGCCAGAATCTTCCACCATCCCGCCTACCATTACCCCCACTCCCTCTCTAACATTGAATGTCAAGTTGGCGGCCTGGCGATGGGGGTATTCCTCCTTTCCACTTGGCTCATGGCTCGTGTCAGGAACTCGAGCCACGCCTCGAACAGTTAAGAAAATAATTGTCATCTTTGAAGCGTCATCCAGACTCGAAATGTTAGCTCCCTTCTCACTCCACGGATGGTGTCAGGCCTGCTGTGATTGACAAGTATTCTCTGTTTTTGATCCAACAGATTGTTCCTTCCCCAGTGGTTGGGTTTGGTTGATCCTGAGGCAGGAGGTCTTGGGCCTTAACTGACTGAAACGTCATTTAGTGATGTATCAATGAGGGAAAGGACCGAGGACAAAATTGGCAGTAGCCATTTTAACAGGTAGACAGGGTTAAAGCTGGGCCTCTGATCTTTTGACAAGTAAACTAAATTTGCAAATGGAAACTTAACCACATAAATAAATAAAGGAATTTCATTAAGTGAATTTACCTACTTGGCACTCAATAAAAAATGTTCTTCCTTTGCAAAAAGTGAAATAAAAACGGCAATGGCATTTAAAATGACCTCAAGTAGACCATACCTCGACTTCAGCGGAAATCTCAGAATAAGTGGTGAAAGGTATTTGAAAGAGTTACACCTGATGACAATTCACTACATACAGGAAGGCATTTGATACATTTCCATACAAAACGCACTCATTAGAAAAACACTGGCACTGCAGCGAGAGATATTTAAAATCAAGTATTATTTATTTATGAAGTTTATATTGGCTCTTATACTTCTCCAGCTAATAATCTCCACAGCTGGATTTTCATTACAAGAGGAATTAGGCAAACTCTAATGTTTCCCAACACAAAAAAAAGACAAAACATCCCGTGATGCAGTAAGAAACCCGGCTAGAGTTTAATCAATGACCCGGTAATGATTTGGTCAGTTTTCATGTCATTCCGATCGTGAAACAACAACATCTTGAATTTACATAGCATTTTTAACATGGTTAAGAATCCCAGGTTGTTGGGTCACTGTTAGCTGATTGGTGGGAGGGGGGGGGCTTGTTCTTACAGCGTGGGGGGATATGTTCTTGTTCTTACAGCGTGGGAGAGTCCTTCTTTCATTTTATTTGAACGGGGGGGTTATGTAATTTAGCTTGTTGTTCTCTTTTATTGTTTTGCTGTTGTTGCTATGTTCATGAACTGAAAACGGCTAATAAAAATATTTTAAAAAAAAGAATCCCAAGTTGTCTCACAGGAACGTTAAGAAACAGAATTTGACACTGAGCATCTTAACAGGGCGAGAGAGAGACGTAAAGAGGTGAAGAGTTTTTGGGAGGGAATTCCTGATGTTCGCACCTGGCACCGACATTCACAGCTGTCAATCATAGAATTTACAGTGCAGAAGGAGGCCATTCGGCCCATCGAGTCTGCACTGGTTCTTGGAAAGAGCACTCTACTCAAGGTCAACACCTCCACCCTATCCCCATAACCCAGTAACCCCACCCAACACTAAGGGCAATTTTGGACACTAAGGGCAATTTATCATGACCAATCCACCTAACCTGCACGTCTTTGGACTGTGGGAGGAAACCGGAGCACCCGGAGGAAACCCACGCAGACACGGGGAGGATGTGCAGACTCCGCAAGCTGGAATCGTACCTGGGACCCTGGAGCTGTGAAGCAATTGTGCTATCCACAATGCTACCGTGCTGCCCATTGGCTGGAATATTCCCTATTCCAGCAATATGATTGTACTCTATGGGAATGTGTTTATGAAGGTAGATCAATTTAAATGTAGCTATTTGCCACTCCATAAAAACATTTTGAATAACGTGAGAATCTATTACTTTTGAAGGCATTATGGTTCTCATTGCTCATGTACAGATATTACTGTCACCCTGTCAATGGTGTAGCAATTGGAATCAGGGATGCTCAGGGAATATGAATTGGAGGAGCACAGATATCTTGGAGGGCTGTCGGTCTGGAGGAGATTACAGAGCTACGGAGAGGTGAGGCCGTATGGAAGTGTGCTCAGTGCTATTATGATATCCATGATGTGGGAGTCCATTTCACTCCTACAGGGATTTAGTGCTTGGTGACATTTATCCTGTTTTTCAGGCTTTAATACAACTTTAATTTTTTTTAAATGGAACTCTTTTGAGCAGAGAAGGACAAGGAGAGATTTATGGAGGTGTTTTAAGTTAATGACGGTTTATGATAGTGTAGATAGGGAGAAGCAGGTCTCACTGGCAAGAGGGTTGGTAACCAGGGCGCACAGAGTTAAGGTGAGGGGCAGATGTGGGGAAGTTGTTATGACCTGGAGTCTATGGTGTTTAATTGTTTAATTGTTCTGGATTGATTATGTGAGTCTGGTAACTGATCTATACTCACTGTGATTGATTGATTTAGCCTGAGTGTGGACTCAGAGCAAAGTAAACAGACACCGCAGAAGCCACTAGAAACCGAGCTGTAAGCATGAGTCCAGACACTTTGTGATTGAAGTGATATTTTAAAACTCTTACAAATAAACCTGTTCAACACTTAGAAGCTTGTATCATTTGTGCATTGCTCAGACAACAGAATGCACTGCCTGAAAAGATGGTGGAAGCAGATTTATTGGTAACCTGCAAAAAGATAATTAAATAGAAACTGGAAAGGCGAGAAAATTGTTGAGCTACAAACAATGACCAGGGCAGTGAATAACTGGATAGCTTGTTCAGAGAGCAATCACAGATATAATGGGCAAATAGACTCCTTCTGTGCTGTATGATTCTACGAACTACAGAATCTCTAAACTATGGACGCAATTCAATGGGACATCGACAGAGTTCTGTTCCGGGTGCGTTTAGCGGGGTTTTTTTCAGCACTTGCAGCGCCAAGAAAGATCCCGCTCTTCAACGGCATTTTGCTGCTTTTTTGGTCTCAGTACTAAATGCCCCATCAAGGCCATACTTACATTCTCATGGATTGGAGGCCATTTATAATGGCAGCCCCAATTTTTGACCCCCCCCCCCTCAGTGACCCTACCGCGGTATCCAGACTGCCCCACTGTACCCAACCGACCTCTTCTTGGGTCCTCGAACCCCCCTCACCCCACATCCTCTGGACAAGCACCCTGGGCCTGCCCCTGGCACAGGCAACCTGGCACTGGGCATCTTGGCACTGCCAGCCTGACACCCGTTCAGTGACCCAGCCAGCCTAGCAATGCCTGGAAGAGACAGAGTGACACTGTCAGCGTGACCATGGCAGTGCCAAGGTGCTAGGTTGGCAGTGCCGAGGTGCCAGGGTGGCAGTGCCAAGGTGCCAGGGCGGCAGTGCCAAGGTGCCAGGGCGGCAGTGCCAAGGTGCTAGGGTGGCACCCTGCCCAATGCCTGAACACCCAGAGGTCTCCAATGCCTGGGGAACCCTGCAGGTGCAATTGCACTTGGTTCACGTTTGTGTGGGCCAGTACTAAACGCTGCCCTGGCGATGTCTCCCAGGGGCAGCACTCAGGTCACGGGTGCTGGGAAAATCCCGCGAGCGCATATTTAAATGAGCACAATGGCTCATTTAAATATGCCAATCTGGACCACGAGATCTGGAGATCTAGTTCGCAACACCTCGCGAGATTCTGTTGAATCTCCTGAGAGGTTCTGAGGGTCAGGAAACTCGAGAGAGGACTCCTGCGATCTTCAATGGCCTGTTGTGTTACCCAGTCGGACACTGGCAACGGGCTGGCCTGTGTCTTTGTGCCATGAGCCTGTGGTGAGGCCTAATCAGTTCTCAGCTGAGTAACTGGATTGCGGGTCTTCTGTCCTGTCAGCCGCATCCACCGCTCACAGCTGCAGGAGGACTTAGAGGTTTAGAGGAGGAATTAAGGGGAAATATGGAAAAACAGGTAAAGAAAACAGCTAATAGTGGCAAAGATTCAAAGAATTTCTGAATGAGCAGCCCAGTTTCTCTGAGGAAGCAGTGGCAAATCTCTTGGCTGTTATTTGTTCACTTGTGAGGTGTACAGTGACATGTTTTAATTGGTCAGGTGCCAAGACTATAAATAACGAGCCATGTAAAAAGTGAAAGCGCCAGACTATAATATTTAATACCACTTGTGGGTCGCTGTTCAATCCCGAAAATATAGTGTTCTGAGTATGAAATAATAAACATAGTTAGGCAGGTTGTAATCAAATCAAAGGGTTCAGAAGGCATCATAAAATGGCAAAAGGAGAGGTGGAGCCCTGTGATTAGATTCCAGCCATGAAATCACTTCCTGCTATGTATTTTTATTTATACTATCGGCTGAACTTTGTACGTCATTAAGTAAGTGAGGCGGACTCCTTCCAGCGGGCCCGAATCTTGTGCGAGGTAAAGAATCTGTTAAATCAACCCCCCCCCCCCCCCCCACCCACCCACCCCGTCCTTGCTCATATTGGTGACAAACATAGCAAGGGTAACTTTTCTTTTGGTTTGCCAAAATTTCATTTTCGATTACCCCCCCCCCCCCCCCCGCCCCCCGTCAAGATCAGTGGGCCTGAGACACAAGATGATAATGGGTCAATAATACTCTCACTTGCCACCCAATGGAAAAGATGCAGTTTTTCTTCCTCCCCGTCAAGCCTCTGAGCTTACGGCTGGCCGTACGGTGAGGCTTTAAGAGGAGAAGTCTGCTGATGTTTTGTAAACGTAGAACTTGACTGAAAATGTGCCATTTGACCTCTTGCCAGTGAACCTGACGTAAGTCTGGAAAATGGCAACTGCAACCAAAGCCACATTTTTGAGGTGAAGACAAACTTGCACAGATTAAAATAAACATGAAAAAGAAGGAAGCTGCCCAGGACTGAACCAGCAAGGCGCCAAGTGTTTTGTTTATAATGGATGTCAAAAGTCATGGGTTATTACCAGTGCCCAAATTATGTCAGTAAGATGTAGGAGGACTGGTCTCAATTGAAAGCTTTTTGGAAGAGGATGTAGAAATGGTGCCTCCCTTATAAAAGGTCCTACATGTACTCAAAGGAAAAATAAGCCAAATGACTTCATCTGTTGGTTGAGAAGGAGGCAAATTCTAGCAAGATATAATCAAATCTTTTACCTCAATCAATATTTGCTGCATGTTATCTAAAGGCCATTATACATCCTGCTTTATTGGCCTGGACTTTCCACGAAGTGACAAACGTTATCGGATTGCCGCTCCCTTTGCTCTTCTATGCATCCTGCTCCCGCTGCATATTTCTGGCTGGATCTTCCGAGCCTGGCTTCTTCAGGAATGCAGAGCGTACAGTCCAACAAAAATCTTCATCGCAGTTCTGGGGCATTGCTTTTAACGGCACAGGCTGCTATTAGATAAGTTTTTAGGTCCAGTGTGAATGTTAGTGAATGGACAAGTGGGTAGGGTGGATAGGTAGGTGAGGTAAGTAGATAGGTGGGTAGGTTTGTGGGTGGGTGAAGTGGTAGGTGGTTGAGGTAGGTAGGTGGGTGGGAGGTGGACCGAGGAAAACCAGGTCATGTCATGGGGGTGGGGGGCTGGTATAGTCAATTCATGAACTAGTCTGTTCTGTTTGGGGAGGGTAGGGGTGGTGGTGGTGGTGGTGGTTGGGGGGGGTGGGGGGGTGAAGTTGGGTACTGGGGGGTTAGTGTGGTGGAGAGAGGTAGTCAGTTCAGGTTGGACCGGGGGTTGATCAGGGGTCCGGTGGACTGGTGTTGAATGTCAGAGGTAGGCAGGAGGTCACGGAGTTAGTCAGGGGTCAGTCAGGGGGTCAGGTGGGTAGCCAGTGGATCAGGGGCTGGTTAGGAAGTTAGTGGGGGGGGGGGGGGGGGGGATTAGTAGGTAGGTCAGTTTGAAAGTTTGGATGGTCAATTCTGGAGTTACTCAGAATGAGAGTCGGATGTTTCTCTCGAAGGTCGCTGGGTAACTATTCAGGTAAGCAAATTGGAATTGTTTGAAGTCTCTGACTCTAACCCGGAGTGGGAGATTTTTGTGGAGGGTTCCGGGGAGCAGAGGGATTGCCTGTCAGGAGTTCAGGTTTCCAGGGCAACTTCCGTGGAGGTTAGTATGTCAGGACTTCCACAAGGTCCCAATGTGCGTCTTGGGCCATACATCTGGTCTCTGACAATCCAAAGAACAAAAGATCTGGGCCATCATGTTGTCTAAGGTACTGCAATGTCAAGAGAAAGCAAGAGAAAGAACTTGCATTTCGATAGCGCCTTTTAAAGCCTCAGAATGTCCATTAGTGTCTCACAACCAATGAAACACTGATGAAAGGTAATCACTGATGTAACATAAGAAATGCAGCAGCCAATGTGTGCACAAGAAGATCCCATAAACAGCAATGTGATAATGACCAGATAATGTGTTTCGGTGATGTTGATTCAGAGATAAATATCAGCGAGAACATTAGGGAGAACTTTTCTGCTGTTCCTTTGCAGTGTAAAGGATTAACAGATGGGATATGTTAATGTAAGAAGTATATGATGAAGTAGCACTGACGCGAGTCAGCTCTCTTTCTCTCTATCTCTCTCTTTCGAGAGAGAGAGGTTGGAATCACGCTTAAGAGCTACTTGCACACGCTGGCACCTGTTTGGAAATCATACTAATAAACGACTGTTAAACAGACGCCAGAGTGTGTTTGCCGTCTGTCAAAGAACCAAGTCCCGCAACGGGAGTCCAAGAAAAGAGGCAATCTCAGAGCGTGGAGACTTCGCTGTAAGAGGCGCAGCTGTGTTAGCGAAGGAACCACAGAGTGAAGAAACCTTTGAAAGAAGCTTGAGAAATTTTGGCAGTTGAATGAGGCACACTGGAGAGAGGTAATGATGACCGCACCGAGTGAGCATTCCCTGCCCTGGCCCCGCTGGGTTGACTGCCTCAAGGGCCCACAGAGAGGTGTGCAGTGGGAGTTATGGAAATGCCACTTCCTCCATTACTGAGCAGTGCCAAATCTTCACGAGAAAAGAGCCAAAGATCCAAATCAGTTCCCTTCTTCATGCACTACGTCTAGTAGCAGATGACGTTCTCCTAAGACATGGTGTGCAAGAGTCACCCACAGATTTTCATTCCATCATTAAAGCCCCTGACACCTATTTTAGCCCAAATCAAAATTCAGTAATTGGACGAGCACCAGAGCTGATTCATGAGCGCATAGTCGTAGGCGTTCAGGATGAAAAACTTGCTGGCTTTCACCAGACAAACAATGACCTTACTTTGGATGGGCAGCACGGTAGCACAGTGGTTAGCACTGATCCTTTACAGCACCAGGGTCCCAGGTTCGATTCCCGACTTGGGTAGCACTGCCTGTGCAGAGTCTGTACGTTCTCCCCGTGGCTGCATGGGTTTCCGCTGGGTGCTCTGGTTTCCTCCTACAGTCCAAAGCTGTGCAGGTTAGGTGGATTGGCCAGGCTAAATTGCCCTTAGTGTCAAAAGAAAAGGTTAGGTGGGGTTACTGGGTTATGGGGATAGGGTGGAGGTGTGGGCTTAAGTAGGGCGTTCTTTCCAAGGGCCGGTGCAGACTCGATGGGCCAAATGGCCTCCTTCTGGAGTGTAAATTCTATGATTCTAGATTCCAGTTTGTGAGGCAGTCAAGTTTAGAGGAGATAATTGGGCTATAATTTGTGGTGATACCGAGGCTTCATATGACTTTGTAAATTTGGTAGGCCCACAGGCCCCAGCCGTACGAAAGGCCATCAAACAAACTGAAAGGGTGGGAGACTCCGGAAGTCATTTTGAGATGCTTCCATTCTCGCGCGAAAGCGCAGCTTGAATGCCACCACTGCCCAGCAGGGGGCACAGAATGCCTCAAGTGGGCAGATTTCAAGCATTTCTGTAAATCCAGCAATTTTAATCAAAGTCACAGACCAGAAAGTATTTTTGAAGCACATTCCTTCCAAGAAAAGGAAAGTCAAGAAAAAGATGAAATTACAGAGGTTCAAGGGGAAATCTTAATTCAGACTACTGGTCAGTTAGTGCCCAGGTTCAAAGCCTTGATATTTCTCTTAAAATTGATAGTGGAGCATCTGTTAGCACAGTAACCAAAGAACTTGACTAGTTTCAACCAATGACCTTTTATCCATCAGATATCAAGTGCCAAGGTCCAGCTGGCATTGACCTTCCATTCAAAGACAGTATTATTGCTCATCTTAGGTACAAGAGACGGCAGATCATTGGTTCTCTCTCCGTCCATCACAATTTTCACGATTTTGGCCAATTTCTAGAAATCCTAGAAAAACAGATAATGCTCATCGTTCAAACGGCTCACTGTCTTTCATTGTATAATCTTCAGCCTTTTATTTACAAGCAGTGGAAATTCAGTCTTCAAAGATAAGGAAGTGTATACACTCAGCAGTAAGTTCCTCTCTTTCGCACCAACACCATCGACTAGGCCCAAGGCAGACATGAAAGTTAAAATTTTTTTTTTTTTTTAAGAGTACCCAATTATTTTTTTCTAATTAAGGGGCAATTTCATTTCATTTCGTTTAGCGTAGCCAATCTACCTATCCTGCACATCTTTGGGTTGTGGGGGTGAGACCCACGCAGACACGAGGAGAACGTGCAAACTCCACATGGACAGCGACCCAGGGCTCGAACCCGGGTCCTCAGCCCCGTGAGGCAGCAGGGCTAACCACTGCGCCACCGTGCTGCCCTGCAGACATGACAGTTATGAATCTCTCCATTCTTTGTGAAGAAAAGCTAGAGATGGTTGATACAAACGGTACTGCAGCAACGGTGACCATCTGCAAAAAAAAACCCCGTTGCACTTGCGTTGGCTCATCCGAGAGAATGATGAGAAAGAATCCCTTGAATTATGAGTGATCTCTTGGAGATTGAGATCTTAGAGAAAGATTCCATCTTTCCCATTGATGGATGTACCTTATAAAGTCTCTGCCTTTTCTCAGCTGTACGTTTAGAGGCTGAGCATCTTAGTTCTGCTGAATCTCCAATGTATTGCCTACTTTATCTCCTGTTGTCGAGGAATAGCCTCCCATAGAGGATACTAGCCTGAGTCCAGGTTGGAATCCACAGAGGGCCACAGTGTCAGAGAGCTGGCACTGTCCTAAATTAATTCGCATCCAGACTTCAGTCTGAGCCTAAAGTCTTCTCTCCAGAGCTGGACATCAGCATAGAAGCATTGGAAAAATCTTCAGCACTTCTGAAGCTGCTTAATCCTGGACAGCAATCTTGTCCCAGAGTTGACTGTCTTCAGGAAACCCGGCTCATTCCAGAAGATGAGGCTGTCTTGGTTCCGTATCCTCAGCGATTCTTCCCATCGTCTCTAGTGGAGCAACCTTGCAGAGAGAAGTGTGGTTCTCTAAACATAGCCCACTGAAAGTTGACAGTCCTCCCGAAATATCATTCAGAAATCATCTCTTCCTCTTTTCCTCACTGTCTTACAGGAGATTGGTTATCTTTTCCTTCAGAATGTAAGTTCATTGAAATCTCAGATCGTCAATGCCTTTTCAGTCTTTTCTGAAACGGTTTCTGAAAGAGCGGTGACAGTCTTCCCAAGAGTTGAAGATCATTCCTCTTCTGAAGCTTCTTCCTAGATTCATTCAAAGGAGCAACAAGTTCTTCAGAGGGTCTTGAGTTCTTCTTTTCTAGCCCCAGAGGGTCCGGTGTTCCATTTAGCACACTGGGCTAAATCGCTGGCTTTGAAAGCAGACCACGGCAGGCCAGCAGCACGGTTCAATTCCCGTACCAGCCTCCCCGAACAGGCGCCGGAATGTGGCGACTAGCGGCTTTCATAGTAACTTCATTTGAAGCCTACTTGTGACAATAAGTGATTTTCATTTAATTTCTTCTCTTTTGGATCAGTTTCCAGTTGAAAAGTCTTTGCAGTTGAGTCATTCTGGAACCTACACTTAGCTCCCCAGCTAAGCTGAAAACAGTGATGCTGAAGTGTTGTCCCATTCTGCAGATGGCGATGTCCTTCCAGAGGAAGAAGAAAGTTCTCGTGCCTCCAAGGCATTTTCCCCGACAGCCAAGAATACTGAGGGAGATTGAATCTCCTCGGACTGTGTCTTGTGGAGGGGAAGAGTTGGATTTGGAGTTGAGTAGAATCAGTAGTTGTCACAAAAGGAGTTGCAGCAATGTAATGTAAATAGTTAAACACATAGAGTGGGGATTTCCGGTTCCATTGTGATGGGACCCCGTGGTGGGGGGATACGGTGTGAAAGCCAAAAGTCCATTGACCATTGGTGGGACCGGAAGCAAGCGGCAAGCAGGACTGGAAGACCCTGACAACAGCTTCATGTTGCTGTTACAAAGTAAGATAGCATACTTGGGAAGGTGTAATATCAAGCGGTAAGAGATGCGGGCTGGATTCTCCAAAAATGGGGCTATGTCCCCGCGCCAGCGTAAAAACGCTTGACGTTTCACTCTGGACTTTCCTTCCTGGTGAACTTGCTCATGATGCAGTTCCGCAAACCATGAAGCCTCCACCATGGGAACTCTGTTAAAGTTCTGGTCTGCCATTTCACTCAATGCTGACATTGTAGTGGGGTTTTCTGGAAGGAAAGTTCATGTTATGCTGCATTTCATAGACATTATGTAGATAAGGAGGAATCTGACCATTTACACACCAATTGAAAAATGTATGCTTCATCGATTCAATATCCAAACACTTTCCATTTCTTTTGTGACATCACTCGGTGCTCTTTGTCTCTTCACTCTATTATGTCCCAAGCCTTGATTTCCATATTTCACGCCTGTCTCTCTTCGTGCTGTATATTGCCTACAGGTCAAAGACATGTTTGGTCCTACTCTTTAATTAAGACAGTCATATTGTAATCGCAACAGATTGAATTCATATATTTAATGATGTTCATCATATTTTTCAAAAGATCATATCAGAGTGATTTACAATCCACTTATAGTTTAAAAAACTCATCCACATTCATGCCTAGTTGAAGATTTGCCTGTCACCTTAATGGACTGAAACGCATTAACAGCCCATTGAAATTGGACTTCATAGGGAATTAATATAATTAAAATGCAAAAATAGGAAATGAGATTATTCCAGTGGAATCTACCACTTAATAATTGACTTCATTAGTGTTCCCAATCCAGGAACAGAAACCTCAGTTGTAAAATACAGACCTGTGAAAATAACACTAAAATGTGTCACTATATACTCAAAGCAACTTTCCTCCCTGGCTTAAACATGCAGTAAGGTTGCTAGTCGTCCAAAAATCATTTTGTCCACTGTATGCGGATTGACTACATTGGCTGTTGTACTTGCAATGTACTGCTTTCAGGAGCAGCAATGTGCCTCCCGAGGAAAGGGTGCAGTTTACACACAAGATACAGAAGGAGTCTTATCAAAGAAAAAGAGAGCTATTTAATCTTGTACCTGATAGGTGTGAGGACTTTGCAATGGAAGATTTATTTTTAAAATTATTCATTCAAAGTCACAAACCTATGAGCCAGAATTTGCGGTCAAAATATCATTGAGGCTAAATAGGATGCGCTGTTATTTAATCGCACATAGTGCAGCAACGTCAGGCAAGGAGCAGATGTGGCATGAAAGGCAAATACCGAAATGCTGCTTTCACAGTGGCTCTGTGAGCCTTCGGTTTTACAAAAACAATATTTCCCCATCTGCTTCACCGTTGCCATGTGATTTTCTGTATTGGTGTGGCAGAAGGAGATGAACTAAACTTGCCACAGCTATTTAATTCAATTTGCAATATTATAGTTCATTGCTCCCTAGGATGGCACGGGGTTTATTGCAAGGGTGGGAAGGGGGAAAGAGGGAGGGAACTTACATGATGCCAGAAACTGTGAAACCTTCTTTAACCTTGACAACAAGCCACAACTTGATCAAAATCCAAGTCAGCTATCCCTAAACAAGACAGAATGTCGAGTCCTTTTCCATCATCCTGTTGTTTAGGAAGAGAGATCCGCTTCAACGATAAGTTGGCATCGTTTTTTTATAGTCCCATCTGACAAGGTAATGATGCCATACCAAGGCTGGAATAGCAGCGGGCAAAATAAATAGAAGGTTTGTGCTGATAAAAATAATAATTACTGCACTATAATACTTTTCTATCCTACTGAAAAAAACATTTGATTTTATTGGCATTTGGGTAGGAAAGGAAGTCTGTTAGTGATGCACTGGGGTGGACTGTGATAACTTGTTCTTTCTTTGGTGGCCAATACATAATGATGGAGCCAAGCAGGTATCAGCCTTGGCTCCAAAATCAATCATTTAGTCACACAGGAATCATTCACATTTACTGTTCTCTTCAAAAGCATTTTCCTTTTTACTAACCCGAGCGTCACTGAAGTGGTTGGAGTTGGGAATGCGATGGATATTTTGACTAGTTCACACAATCGGCTATTTGTTAACTTTGCCTTTAAAGGTCGTGTCGCTGCTAGTTAAACTCGCGAGGAGAAGTGTGAGGGGGATTGGCCCAAACCAGTTCAATTACTTCAGCTCCACAACCAAGAGCAACTTGGCTCCGAGTTCACTGTGTTGGCTCAAGGCCAATCCAGCAAACGTTCTTTTTCCCTCTCGGCTTGTTGGAGCCAAGAAAAACTTTAGTCGAAGAAAATATTGGCTCTGAGGCTTTGATTCTGCCGCCGTAGGTCCTGTGAGTCAAACGCAACTAATTTTTTTGAGGGGCCAGGTCACGTGGTTCCATGACATTTTATCTGAAATAATTGGCCACACACAAATCGCAGTTTGGTAATGATAAATTACCTGGCTTGGAGCATGGATACTGGAAGTTGAAAGCGGCCCAAATGCAGGTAGTTCCTGGTTTATTTAGAAAGGCATACCTTTCCTCTCATTTGAATGGCTTCAGCTTGTGCCCCATCTTTCATCTCACACAGGCCCCCACGAGAATCACGGGGAAACCATTGTCAATCTTCCCATGGGACCTGTGGAGTACGAGCATCCCGGGGTAGGGGGCGGAGGCCACCCAGCTGGAGCTCATTAAAGAGTACACATAAAAGCCAGCCCAAGTTGGGCCTCCACCAACTAGAGGCAAGAGGTGCGTCGACACCCTTGATTACCTCTAACTTCCACCCCCTGCTCCGAGTCACACCCTGACCTGATTTGGGCATTTGATATATGTCAGAAGGGAAAAAAGACACCAACACTTCATCGAACCTCACTGCGCTGAAGGAAGCTGTAATGTTCTCTGTGTGCACGGATGGCAAGGTTTTTGTCGTTGAAGTGATCAGAGAACATATGGCTTTGTAACTGAACAAAACTGTTTATTAATTAACTAAAACACTAAAGGGTTTCTATGATGTCGACTAAGATTACAGTTGGATATGACGGCTAAATACAAACTATGATGAACTATTATTAATTATTGTTGACTCAGGAGCTGCTTGATCTGTGACTGCAGTCTGTGCCTGCTGTGCAGCTTGTGTCTCTGTGCTGTCCAGGTTCAGTCTCTGACATGTGGGTGTCTTCCAGTGGCATCCTCCTGTCGCCACACCACCTGTGGTCGGATGCTAGAATACATCCTGTCTACCATGTGGCGTGTCTTCCAGTGACGTCCTCCAGTCGCCACGCCACCTGTGGTCGGATGCTAGAATTTTAAGCATTGCATGCAGGCACGAATGTTTATCTACAGTTCGGTTATTATGTTATATACACAAATGATATTCTACATATCATTAAAGAGGCCATTCAGCCCATGTGCCTGTGCTGGTTCTTTGAAGCAGCTGTTTACCCCCACTTGCTGTGCTATTCCATTTCCTTTTCAAGTATCTATCGAATTCCCTTTTGAAATTTACGATTGAATTGGGTTTTATGAATTGTGTTCAAATAGCTGCAGATGTTGCTGAAAGAGTCTTGGGAGTCTAAGTAGCCTTTGTGCTAAACTGGTCCAATCAATACAGAGCAGAATAACAAAAGCCAATGAGATGTTGAACAACATAGCCCAATCTGTAGAATATAAGTCAGAGAGGGTAATTATCAAACCTTATTGTCGGACCCCAACCAGAAATACTGCAACTAGCTTTGGTTGCCAATAAATAAGAAGAGACATTCGAGCTCTGGAAACAGTTCACAGAGGAACGACAAGGTTGATTCCGAGTGAAAAATTATTTGAAGAATATTTTGGCTTACTATCAGACATGAATATTCTCAGGCTGGGAAACAGGAATGTTCTTCATTCAGCGGGTGACCAACCCACCCCCTGCACACACGCGGGCACGACCCAAAGGCTGGCGTGGGCCTTTCACTCAGCAGGTTGGCATGCCACACGTCTGCGCACGTGGCCTCTGCTCCGAGGTCGATTGTCTCCTTATCAGCCTCTTTGCTGCCCTGTGGATGTAAATTGAGTCGGGGTGAAGCGCTGTGACAGGCACACCATGTACAAAGGAGAGACAGTGCTGCCGGGAGGCTGAACTGCTATCAAAGCCATAAGCGTCATGCTCTCTGTCTGTCAACATGCGGACTCGATTGGTCTCTGTTATTTTTCAACACTCAAGCGCGTATTCACATCCTAACTTCATACGCCAGAGAGTAGGAACATAAATAGTCCCCTAAAGTCTGACTGCGCATGAAATGAGCAGGCTCTAATTAGGATCAAATCTATTCCATCACACAGTGGCCGAAATCTTTGCTCACGGCTGAGATTTTTCTGGTGCCACTGAAAGCGAATGGAGTTTCAGCTGGAACGTCAAGATTTCTGTTCTCAGGGCGGCATTTGGCGCAGTAGTTAGCACTGGGGACTGCGGCGCTGAGGACCTGGGTTCGAATCCCGGCCCTGGGTCACTGTCCGTGTGGAGTTTGCACATTCTCCCCGTGTCTGCGTGGGTTTCACCCCCACAACCCAAAAGATGAGCTGGTTAGGTGGATTGGCCACATTAAATTGCCCCTTAATTGGAAAGAAAAATAATTGGCTACTCTAAATTTATATTAAAAAAAAAGATTTCTGTTCTCGCTCGTAATAGGTTCCACCATCGACGAGACTGGAGAATCCCACTCTTACTTGACAGGGATTTTGACTGTAGAAATCCTGATGCAGTCAAGGTAAAATGGGTTTGTTAGTGTGATTGGCCTAGTGATCCAGGCATAAAAACAGAAACTGCTGGGAAATACTCAGCAAGTCAGGAGGCATTTCTGGAGGCCACAATAGAGCTAACGGACGGAATTTTCAGGTCCCACCTATGGTGGGAATCGGTGTGGGAAGGATCGGAAAATTCAGAGAGCAGCCAACAGTCCCGCCTAACATCTCAGGTCGACGTTCCTTTGTCAGGACTGGCAGCTTTTCGAAATGTAACTATTTATAAGAAATGCAGAGGTAGGGAAAGTGAAGGCAGAAGAAAGCAGTAATTAAATGATAAAAAGGAATGATGGTTCAAGGCATCAGAGGCCTTGACTAATAGTTCCAGGAATCTGCCAACCTTGGCAGTCTGGGAATTCATTGAAAAAGAATTTAGAAATTAAAATTTGTTCAGGCGTTCTGCAGTTTGGTAGAGAGATTTCAGTTCTTTTTCCAGCTGCCGGTTGATTGACTTTCACTGTCTGAGAGAGAGTTTTAGATGTTCCTGCAAAAGCTGGTTATTTTTTGCAGGGGCCCTGCCTCAGTTACTGCATCACTTTCAGCGTAGCAAAATCTCCAACTGTTTATCTCACAGCACGCAAACACGGAATAGACTGACAGACCATGGGTAGCTCTCTTGGATAGCTTTTAACCCCTGTCTTTGTGCAGTTGAGCTAGAGTCCACTGGTAAGTCTAGGAAATATACTCCGGGTCTCTGGATGAGATAGCCATTATGTTCCTATACCTTTATCAAAACTGGTTATCAGTCTTTGGGTTCTTTTAGAACTACCTTGTCTGGAACCACAGGGAGGGGTTCCTTCTAGAAACCCCTACAGCCATTCCTGTCAGTGGTTGGGGTCTGTGTCGATTTTTAAAATATAAAACTCAGGTCTTTTCTAAAGTCCAATATTTGCTGGCACAATTTCAGGGGTCCTTATCCATCATCATAACATCCATTTGAGGATATTCCCAATGCAGCTCAACATCATTTTGAGCTTGATTGGCCACCATTGCGTGAATCTGTGTTCATTGAGCTAATGAACGTAGCAACTCATGCAGTTGAATTCAGCTTTAATGACACCATGTATGCCCAAATAGATGGTGTTGCCATGGGATCCCCTAGCCTCATCTCCCGCAAACGTCTTGTTGGGTTCTATGAGAAATGTGTCTTCAATGGAATGACACCTCAGCTCCTAACCCCCGTGCATATTTCCGATTTGTGGATGATACATTTTCTGTATCTAAATCCATAGAAGCATGTAATAATTTCCCTGCATGTCTTAATGGGCACCATCCTGCGCTCAAACTCACCTTCGAAATTGAGTGGTCAAATGAGCTCCTCTTTCTTGTCGTAGTAGTTGTGAAATCTGCCAGGAGATTCTCTACCACACGGTCAATCGCAAGGCTACCTTCAGTGGTCAGTGGACACATTAGGATTCTTACAGTTCCACACGTTGTAAGATTGGCCTGAGGAGCAACCTTGTAAACCAGGTCTGACACACGTGTTCAGCTTGCAATCTTGATGCTGAAGTAGGGATATCAAAGATATTGTGGGTGGCATGGCAGCACAGTGGTTAGCACTGTTGCTTCACAGCGTCAGGGTCCCAGGTTCGATTCCCGGCTTGGGTCACTGTCTGTGCGGGATCTGCACGTTCTCCTCGTATCTGCGTGGGTTTCCTCCGGGTGCTCCGGTTTCCTCCCACAAGTCCAGAAACACGTGCTTGTTAGGTGAATTGGACATTCTGAAATCTCCGTCTGTGTATTCGAGCAGGCGCCGGAATGTGGCAACTAGGGACTTTTCACGCTAACTTCATTGCAGTGTTAATGTAAGCCTACTTGTGACAATAAAGGTTATTATATTATTATTATCCTGCGTGATAACCAATGATCAGGTCATTTGCCGCTGTATACCACGCAAACCCATGAACGGGCCTAGGGCTGGTATTTTCAGACCTGAAAAGTATCCATCCATCTCAGATTACCCTGGAAGGGCGAGCTGTCTCAAAAATCTGAGCGAAGGTGAAGCTAGCTGTTTCACACTGCGACTATGCAATAAAAACATGAGCAGCATTGGCCTGAGCAGGATGTATCATCAATCCAAAAAGACATAAGAACACATGAAACAGGAGCAGGAGTAGGCGTTTCGGCCCCCAAGCCTGCTCTGTCATTCAGTAAGATCATGGTCGATCTGTTTGTGTTTCGAGTTCCATATTTTCATCTACCCCCGATAACTTTTGATTCCGTTGCCCAACAAGAATCTATGTACTTCTGCCATAAAAATATTCAGTGATCCCGCTCCCCCTCGCTTTCGAAGAGTTCCAAGTCGCACAACCCTCCGAGAGAGAATTTCTCCTCATCTCTGACCTAAGTGGGTGTCCCATAATTTAAAAACAGCGCCCCCTAGTTCTCGACTGACCCACAAGAGGAAACATCCTTTTCCCGTCCACCCTGCCAAGACTATTCAGGATCTTTTACACCTCAATCAAGTCACCCCCTTACTCTCCTAAACTCCAGTGGGAAAAAATGTAGTTTGTCCAACCTTTCCTCATTAGACAACTTGTTCACTCCAGGGATCAATCTAGTAAACCAGCTCTGAACCACCTCCAATGCATTTACATCCTTCCTTAAATAAAGAGATCAAAACTGTACACAGTGTTTGAGGTACGGTCTCACCAGTACCCTGTATAAATGAAGCGCAACATCCTTACTTTTATGTTCACTTCTCCTTGTAATAAAGGATAGTATTTTATTAGCCATCTTGGTTACATGCTGTACCTGCATATCTACTCAGTGATTTTCAAAGTGGGGGTTGTGACCCGAGGGTGGGTCGTGGGATGATTTTAAAGGGGTCGCCACAAATGCTCCGCAAAGACGGTCTGGCCATTTTTCCCCAATTTCTCTCTGGATAACTTCTCACTGCAGTACCGTGTATGACCACATGAGGCTAATGGAGAAGCTGATGCCATGGACTTTCTTGCCACTCTGAGCCAGACTGTAGTTGGGGGAGTTTGCAGAGATCTGTAAAACTCTCTTTGAGTGGCATTTCCTGCTCCTGTGTTCAGTGTAGGGATCTGCATTATTTCTGGTTTCAATGTGCCTCTAACATACTCCATGCATCATTTATCGTTCTCTCAGTTAACTTGGAGGTACAGTCTCCTCCACCCCTTCAAGCCCCTGGGACCACTCCCTCCACTTCCAAATTGTCCCTCCACACCAGTGCCTCTTGTCCTTCAAGAACGCTTCTTTCTCGTCTCCACTTCCTCCACCATCCCCTCGTCCCAGGTACCTGTCCCCAAGCATTTGTCACTGCCGTGTGGCTACATGTACTCGATCAGCTGAGTTGGTTCCTGCACCTCAAGGACATTTGCATCTATCTTTATCAGGTCTTCAATTATGTGCCTATTAGGATGACATTAGCTGCCGACTGACCTATACTCGTGTGTATAGAAGCTGGTAAAATGTTGCAGGTGTATGGAATGGAATGTGTCCACAAGGTTTTGCATGTTGGTCAGCTGCATTGTGCCCAGCATTGTTTTTTTAGCATATTTTTAGTCTGTTACAGATTTACCTGGGAAACGGGACTGACAAGCGCCCAGTGACATTCTGTCTGATCGTGTTTTGGGTTCTGCAGTTCGAGCTCCTGTTTCTGAAGTAGAAGGTTTGAGTTTAATTTCCTATCCAAGGTCGTGTTAGGTTTTGAAAGAGTCAACATGATGTTATTAAAACTGTGTAATATTGAGCCTGTTAATCTTTCCAACACTTGCACGCAATTCTTCAAATGCTGATAATGGGGAGGGCAGCATGGTGGCGCAGTGGTTAGCACTGGTGCCTCACGGCACTAAGGACCCGGGTTTGATCCCGGCCCCGGGTCACTGTCCGTGTGGAGTTTGCATATTCTCCCCGTGTCTGCGGGGGTGTCACCTCCACAACCCAAAGAGGGCAGCACGGTAGCACAGTGGTAGCACTGTGGCTTCACAGCTCCAAGGACCCGGGTTCGATTCCCGTTTGGCTCACTATCTGTGTGGGGTCTGCACGTTCTCCCCGTGCCTGCGTGGGTTTCCTCCGGGCGCTCTGGTTTCCTCCCACACGTCCCGAAAGACTGCTGTTAGGTGAATTGGACATTCTGAATTCTCCCTCTGTGTGCCCAAACAGGCGCCGGAGTGTGGCGACTAGGGACTTTTCACAGTAACTTCATTGCAGTGTTAATGTGAGCCAACTTGTGACAATAAAAGATTATTATTATATTATTATTCTGTGCAGGGTACGTGGATTGGCCACGATAAATTGCCCCTTAATTAGGAAAAAAGAATTGCTACTCTAAATAAAAATAAAAAATGCTAACAATGGGTGTGAGGATATAAAATAATCAGATTATCCTGAATGACACCCTTTAGAAAGGTGTCAGGATAGAACTGTCCTTTAACATGAAACAGGAGCTCAATTTACAATTTTTACATTTAATAATACAGAAGTGCCAACAATCAATGTGACATTTTTACAAGTAACTCTGGAGAATCTATTGTGAACGTGGCGAGAGTCGGCCATTTTGTAAAAAAGTTTGAAAAACATTGCACTAATATAGTGTGACTCATGTACGACAACACATCAATCCCTTTGCACCTTGGAATACTGCAGTCATTATCAATTAAAAAAAAAAAAAATTTGGAGTACCCAATTAATTTTTTGCAATTAAGGGGCAATTTAGCATGTTCAATCCACCTACCATGCACATCTTTGGGTTGTGGGGGCGAAACCCACGCAAACACGGGGAGAATGTGCAAACTCCGCACGGAATGTGACCCAGAGCCAGGATCGAACCTGGGACCTCGGCGCCGTGAGACTGCAGTGCTACAACTGCGCCACCGTGCTGCCCTGTCATAATCAATTGAAGTAACTCTGCCTTTTTATCCTTTATGCCAAAATGAACAACTTCACATATTCCCCCATCTGCCAGGTTTTGCCCAGCCATTTAACCAACCCATATCCTTAACTCCTTATTCTGCTTCACAACATGCTTTCCCACCTGTCTTTCATGTAAGTTGTAAAAAGTGGAGGCCCCAGCATATGTCTCTGCAGGATGCCACTTATGAAATGAAATGAAAATCGTTTATTGTCAAAAGTAGGCTTCAAATGAAATTACTGTGAAAAGCCCCAAGTCACCACATTCCAGCACCTGTTCGGGGAGGCCGGTATGGGAATTGGACCTGCGCTGCTTGGCCTGCTGTCAAAGCCAGCGATTTAGCCCTGTGCTAAACCAGCCCCTATAACATCTCACCAGTCAGATAAAGATCCATTTCTGCATACTCTCTGTTTTCTGCCAGCCTGCCAATCTTCTATCCATGCCATTATGTTATCCCCTACAGCATGAGCTTTTATTTTCCACAATAACGTTGGTGTGCTACCTTATCAAATACTTTCTGAAAATCCAAGTACAGTGCGTCTACAGGCTCTCCTTTATCCATAGCACATGTTACTCATTCAAAGATCTCTAATAAATTGGTTAAACATGATTTCCCTTTCACCAAACCATATTGCCTCTTCCCAGTTACCTTGTGTTTCTAAGTGCCCAGCTATAACCTCCTTAATTGTCGATTCTAGCACCTTTCGCACAACAGCTGTAAAGCTAACTGGCCTATGGTCTCTACCTCCCTCTCATCTTGAATAGAAGAGTTATATTTGCTGCTTTTTAAAAAATTACTTTATCAGCGTTACAAAGCCAGAGCTCAGAGTGCGGACAGGGGCAAACCCCTAATCCAGCTCCCTGCCTGCTCCAAAAACCAATTCAAATTCCCAGTCAACATTTTTAAAAAGATTTCCAATTTAGGGGCAATTTAGCGTGGCCAATCCACCTTCCCTGTACAGCGTTGGGTTGTGGGGGTGAGACCCACGCAGACACAAGGTGAATGTGCAAACGTCACACGGACAGTGACCCGGGGCAGGGATCGAACCCGGGTCCTCAGTGCGTAAGACAGCAGTGCGAGCCACTGCACCACCGTGCCGCCATACTTCCCAATCAACACGTCTGCTACCTCATTGGTCACTTCTTTTAAGACCCGAGGATGAAACCCGTCAGGATTTAGAGACTGGTCATCCCACAGCTTCATCAATTTGCTTAGTGCCGCTTTGCTAGTGATTATAATTTCACCAAGTTCCTCTCTCCCTTCCACCTCCTGACTTACAGCTATTACTGGAATGTTTTTTCTATCCTCTATAGTGAAAGCAGGAGCAAAATATTTGTTCATTTCATCTGCCATTTCCTTATTATTTGCTATTAGCTTATACTCTCACTCTTTAGAGGACCAGTACACACTTTACTTACCATTTTCCTTTTTAAATACCTGTAGAAACTCTTGCTATCTATTTTTACATTTTTAGCTAGCCTCCCCTCATACTCTAATTTAGTTCTGCCTACCACAAATTAGTAATATCGTACATGAATTTCAATTCTTGTGTGATTTAGGCTGTAGGAAGTGTGTTGGCTGTACATTCAAAGACTGGCAGATTGTATCAAACAGCAGATCCCATCCGTTGTTCACAATGGGCAAAGTACAGACTGTATTCAACCAGCCTGTGCTTTCAAAATTCAAAACATAGTGTCCGACATTAGATGTGATTCTGGTTATTAGACAACATTTTTTCTAAATGATCCTCAATGTGCTAAAAATTACGCTGATAACCAATTTAAAATTGTCAATCGGGTTCGCAGTGTGGGACATTAGCGTGTACTGGAAACTACATATATTAATACTCAGAGCCCTAATCTTTACAGACAGAAAGAACATGCACACATATTGCACCTGTTTCAGCCAAACAAAATAAGTGATAGCCATTTGTTGGTTCATTCCTCAGGGCAATGCCTTGACCAATCAGAGTCAAGCTGTCCGGTTTAAATTTTCAAACCATGCTTGGCAATTAACTGTAAGTTAACCAGTGCATTCTCCATGACAATGCCTTTACCAATCAGCGTCCACTTGCCAACCAACCAGCACTCTCTTCCCGTACAGTATAAAGTTGTTGTTTTCCCTGATGTTGGTATTCTTGTGATTGTCCTGATGAGGATAAGATGAAAAGGTTGGACAAATCTTTTTCAGCAATGCAGATGGAGACCTAATATCCTTACTGTAGTGACACCCTGGATTAGTGCACACTCAATTCTAGCCCCGCAGACCCCGGAGTCCCAACAGAAATGTATTGATCAATAATTTGTATATTTCTCTGAGATCGTTGGCCTTCGATTTACCCAATGGTTTACAGACACCATATTTGTAAGTAAACCCTTAAAAAACTGTTTATTCATGACAAGAGAAGAGATAAACATGTAATGGACTGCTAATCTAATGATTCCCCTAACACCGTCCCACCCTCCACCCTGACACACATAAGACAGACACATGGTGGGGGGAGTAGAAAAGGTTCAAAATAACGGGGATTAAACTGAGGGTTAGAGATGTGTATCTTCGCTGCTGAGGTTGTGGTCTTTGTAGGTGATGATCTTCTCCAAACGCGAGGTTTGAGATGTGTATCTCCACTGCTGAGATTGTAGTCTTTGTGGATGATGATCTTCTCCAAACGCAAGGTTTGAGATGTGTATCTCCACTGCTGAGATTGTGGTCTTTGTAGGTGATGAGCTTCTCCAAACGTGAGGTGTTGCAAGCCATTGGTTGGTTTGGATCATTTCGGATAGACTTTCAGTTAGAACTCTCGGGCAGTAAGGCTTCCTCTGGAGCCGTTTTCACTTCCACTGACCTGGGATTTCACAGAGAAGATTCCCATCAGGTCTGTGCAATTCTAACTTGCATCCACTAATTAGACTACCAGCTATCCTAAGTCAATCTCAAGCTCTCAACATGAGAACTTACAAGAGGGTTTTTAAACCACTAGTCTTGCCTGCAGCTGCCGCTGGACTGACCTTCCTTTGGTCAATCTGACTGTAAAGAGAGAAATGTCTTCACTTTGCGTCTTCAGACAGAGACACATCAGATCTGAGAGATCAGGGCTTGTACTCACCAGCTTCCTGATCCAACCAAAAACAAACTTGGAAAACAGTCTCACAGAGAATGCCTACCAGCTCGGCTGAGGTGAAAACAGAACCTCCAACTGGGGGTTTTGAAAGAGATCCACCCCCTTGAGGGAGCAAGAGCTTAACGCCTTCTTCAACTATGTCCCAAAAACAAAACTAAAACTTAAGAGCCAGCCTGCCTTTCTTTGCAGAATTATCTGGAAGCTTCTGAAGAATTTCACCAATCACAATCGAGAATTGAAAAAGACCTAAAATCTCAGAAGAGTCGATTGGCTGCTAGCCAAGTCCATCAACGTGACATCATGGAACTATGCCACTGTACGGAGGGGAATCCCCTTGGGCCAGTTCAATAAGCATATTAAACAAGAGTGTTTTCAGGTTTAAACCAAAGACTGCAATGTAAACGCAAAATTAAAACATTGAAGCAGCCAGCAAGACAAGAATTAAAAGGGAAACAAGGATCTGACAGTCATTTAGAAGAGGTTCCTTACATTATCCAGTTTCGGCTGATGTGTGCTTCCAGACCCGGACTAACATGGTTAACTCTTTAGTGCCCTCTGATAGCACCTTATCAGGCAACTTGAGGTGTTCGATAAACACCCAACATCCTGAGAATAAATGAATAAACAAAACACAAAGATAACATAAGCATTGCACAAGGTGGGGCTGGAAAAGAAAACTCTCATCTCTGATTTTGATTTTTACATCGAGATTGTTTTGAATGTCCATTTATATTGTTGAAATACTCCAGTGATCTTTTTTCTCTTGTTATTGCCATTACCACTGATTACATCACAACCACTCAGCGAGAGGCAGAAATTATAACTTGGTTGCTGGGATGGAAAATTTGAAGTTCAGAAATGTGCAGTCGACAAGACAAGCCAACAAATGTTATGGAAAAGCACCTGAAAATAATAAGATCAGCTGGAGAAAATGCAAGGTGGAATAGCCTACGCTCTCCACACACCATTTCTTTACAATCCCCGCTTCCTATCTATTGGAATAAAATGGTACTTTGTGACCTTTCTGCCTCATATCTGAAAATAACCGAATTACAAAGATTATTTCAAAGATAAAGTAAATCCTGGAGATTTTCCAATTGAATCTCAAAAAAAATCCCCCTGTTCCTATTCTTTGGAAGTGGAATTGCTATCATATCTGATGGATTGATTTTACTGCCATCGAGCACTGGGCCAAGCTGAACAAGTATACACAAAGGGTCAAAATTGGTCGTTGCCACTTGCACAAAACAGACACTAGCATTTCTGCTGTTCCTCATGCACTTCACCCCCACTTTATTTCAATAGCACTCAATATTGGCTGGCACTTATAACAGGCAGCCAATGCCACCCCCCATCACCCCCCCCCCCCCCCACCCCCCATCACCACCACCCTTTATCCCAACACCAAATATGAATTTTCACCCAGAGTTTATTCATGAGGGATGGCAGTAGAGTTGATATTATAAAAAGCATGGGGATTTCAAAGATAAAATAGAGAAATCCAGTTCAAGTGGAACAGCGTTAGAGGGAAAAGTATGAGGTAATTAGGGACTGCCTCTTTAACACACTGTGCGAAGCAAACTACTGATATACTCGACTGAGCATCCCATCAGATACACGTACTTAAGGTTGAGGCAAAATGTTTCAGGGATGTGCCTGCCCATCTCCAGCAGTGCAAACCTCAGTGCTACAGGAAGAGCTCGATGGATGATTATGCCAGATAGACATGGAAAATAAAACAAGAAAATGGATTTCATTGAGTCTTTATCCCGCCAACAGGTTCACAGAGATTGCAGAGCCTCCCTCTTCATCATGACACTCAAATAAGAAAAGAGCTCTCACAGTTCCATGGGGGTTTTGTTAGACGCCCATCACAATCCCAGCAGAATTCCAGCACATCCCATCAGCAAATGGCGAGAACCTGCGTGACCTCGTAAGGTGTTACAGCCACAGCTGATGTTACTACTGGGACAAGTCAAATCCCAGAGTGGAACCCTAACCTTTTATTTAGAGATGTAGATGAACAGTCACGGGATTGTTGGTGAATTTTTAGAATAAAACTTTTATTGAGCAAGAAAAGAAAATATTATATACTCACTAAGAGACTGGCATTCACCGCGACAATGACAGGTACGGACCCGAGGGGAAGGTCATGGTGAGCGGTGTCCTGGAAAAGGTACAAGTGGTGCTGGTAAACGTGTATGCTCACAACTGGGACAACGCTGACCCTATAAAGAAAACAATAGCAGAAATCCCCGACATAGACTCCCACCGCCTCAGTATGGGTGGGGGGACTTTAACTGTGTAGAGGGTCCACGGAAGGATAGAGAGGCAGAGTGCAGACGATTCAGATGAACGTACAGCCGAGGTTCCTTTTCCGAACCAGATCCCTCCCGATCTTCACCCTCGAGGCCTATTTCACTACAATTGACAAATTAACTATGTTTGTGTGTGTGTTTGGGGGGGGGGAGGTACAAGCCCGAGGATCAGGAAGAAGGTCCTGAATAGAAGAAGGAATGTGGGAGGCCTGGGCCTCCCGGACCTCCAGCCCTACCACTGGGCAGCCACTGCAGAAAGGGTGCGGAGATGGGTCAAGGAACCAGGAGTAGAATGGGTCAGAATGGAGGAGAGTTCCTGCACAGGGATATCCTTCCGAGCACTGGCCACAACTGTACCCCCATCCCCTCCCCAATACTCCAAAAACCCAGTGGCAGTAGCCACGCTGAGAACGTGGAACCGAATACGATACCACTTCGGTCTCACCAAGATGTCCACTATGGCCCCCATCTGCGGAAACCACAAGTTCACCACTGCATCAATGGATGGCTCCTTCAAAAGGCGAAGATGGGACAAAGAGACTCTGGCAGTAGGAGACATGTACATAGAAGGCAGGATAGCGACCCTAGGGGAACTCATGGTCAAGTTTCAGCTCCCAACAGGGAACAAACTAAGATAAATCAAATCAAATACTTCCTCTGCAAGGAGACAGCTACATTCCCCCCAGGTACCAGGCTACTCACTATGAGACAGACTACTGACTGCGAGTGAGCTAGGAGATGGGAATGGTGTGGACATGTTTGGATGACTACTGGAGGAGGTAACGCTCAGCCCTGGACGAGACAAGGGAGAAATGTGAGAAAAATCTAGGCAGTGTGATGGGGGAGGATTCTGGAGCAAAGCCCTGCTCAGGGCAAACTTCACCTCCACATGCCCAGTGCTGCGCCTAACACAGCTAAAGGTGGTGCACATGGCACACCAGAGGTGGAGGATGAGTGTGAACGGTGCCAGGGAGGATTGGCAAACCATGCCCACATGTTCCGGTTTTGCTCCAGACTTGTCGGGCACTGGACGTCCTTCTTTGTGACCATATCCAGGGTTGTGGGGGTGAGGGTAGAGCCTTGCCCACCAGTGGTCTTCAGGGTATCAGAACAGCCAGAGCTCTTCATGGGAGAGGGCTGGACACCCAGGCCTTTGCCTCCCTGATCGCCCGCCGGAGTCTCCTGCTCGGCTGGCGATCAGCAACACCACCCAAGGCTGCAAACTGGCTGTCCTACATGGCAGAATTTCTCGAGCTGGGGAAAATAAAATTAGAGGATCGGAGGAAGGCTTCCCCAAAACGTGGAGGCTGTTCACCAACTTGCTCTGAGACCTATTTGTAACCAGCAACCAATAAAGTTGGGGGGGAGGAGGTGGGGGGGTCGGGACACCAGAACAGAGCCTGAAACAAGGAGGGGAAAGGGAGGGGAGCGGGGAGGGAGAACACGGGATGGGGGGGGGGAGCACAGGAGGTGTGGGAGAAAGACACTAGAGGAAACGCAGGACAGGTAGAAGGAGGGAACTGGCAGGGACAAAGAGCAATAGGCAAAAGCAACCACAATGGTGAGTGCACCCAGCGGACACGGCCCTCCCCCCCTCTCCAGCACAGCCCAGTGCCAGGAGGCAGCCAAGGTGCGGGGGGGGGGGGCAAGGTCTCACAGCGCTGCTGGCTGACTGCTGGGGTTCCCAAACAAGGGCCCCCTCCCCCATAACTATATAAAAGCTCCCTCTCAGGGGAGCACGGACAGCTATCGCCCCCCATGTGACCCAAACGGCTCCCATGACAAAAACGGCTGGAGAATGGCCGGGTCCCTGTCCACGCATGTGCACGCCGATGACCTGCAGCGGTCACGCCGTAAAACATGGCGCCGGCCGTGTGCGGACCCGACCTGCCGTACATTGCCCCCCTGCACACGCCCAGACCACCCCCCACCAGTCACCCCAACCCTCGCGGAAGCCCCCTCCGGCCAGCCGCACGGCTCCCAGCCGACTGGGGTGGCACTGGACACAGTCCGCAGCTGCCACAGCGGGCACCCGATCGCTGAGACCACAAGTGAACTGCGCCATTGGGAACTCGCCCATCGGTGGTGGTGAATCGCAGAGGCCCCAGAGAATAGAGGCTCAGGCTCGCTAATGATATGCCAACGGTGCTTAAAAACCGGCGGCGAGTGACACATTTACGCCATTTTTGGGGTGCCGGAGGATTCTGATTTGGCGTCAAGCCGGCACCTACCGCGATTGCAGCGTCGGAGGCTATACTCCGCCCAATTGTGTTTTGGCGTCGGCCAACGGTGAATCCTGCCCATTATATACTACTCCTGCATCCCAGCGAACCTTTATAGATATATACAGATTTGTCGGCGTAACACAAGTTACAACGTGTATCTTTTCCTCTAATGTTGTCAGTAAGTACACAGTCCATGTAAACCAATAGGCAAACTGTGGTCAGATACACCGACTCTGAAACCAAGTGACAGATTCCACCCAGTACATTTTTTGCAGATTTCTCCTCAAATCCCTCTTGACACCCATCACATTTGGTCTCACTGGACTTTCACATGAGGGTTTCCAAACTCTGTTCTCGGAGAACATAGCTTTGAATCTCCTCTTAAATAACGCTTTCTCTCGGATAGCTTCACCACGAATCCAGCTCCAGGATTTCAACCTCTCTTTTCAGTATTCCTCTGCCCTCAATCACCACATGCATCAAGCTTCCATGCAATCTCACAAATATCCAGCCATCAACGGAACACCAGTGCTTTGCAGGCTGTATTAATGTGTCATCAACCTTAGGGTCACCTCGGATGTTTGGCTTCTCACAAGCTGATGTTTCCAGATCTACACCTTGCATCTCTTTGCTCCTTAATTTAACGTCCTTTAACTTCACCGTCCCCTGGGTGTTTCACCTGCCCATTTCCTAGTTTCTGAACCTTTCTGTTCTTTATCTTGGGACTGGCTTTTCTGTGCATTGGCCTGCCTGTTCGAACAGTGTCTGTGGAATGTTTCTTGCCTCTGTGTTGCCTAGTTCCAAACTGAAACTCAAGTTTCAAGGTGACACGGTAGCACAGTGGCTAGCACTGTTTCTTCACAGCTCCAGCGTTCCAGGTTCAATTCCCGGCTTGGGTCACTGTCTGTGCGGAGTCTGCACGTTCTCCCCGTGTCTGCATGGGTTTCCTCCGGGTGCTCCAGTTTCCTCCCACAGTCCAAAAATGTGCAGGTTAGGTGGATTGGCCAATGTAAATTTCCCTTAGTGTCCAAAACAAAAGGGTGGGTGGGGTTACTGGGTTACAAGTTAACGGTGGAGGTGTGAGCTTTGGTAGGGCTCTCTTTTCAAGAGCCGGTGCAGACCCAATGGGCTGAATGGCCTCCTTCTGCAATGTAAATTCGATGATTCTATGCTAAGTGCTTCGGCTTTTCAGTGTGGACCTCTGGTTGCTAAGCAACAGCTTGTGATTTTTTTAAAGCCTGCAATTGCTTGTATGTCGCAAAACTTTTATTACAATGCCGGCAAAGTTTAAAGTGAAACTAAACTTACAGACTTGCAAGCACCGTTTTTGTATTTTAACATGAAGATTACCTGAAGTTATTATCCCTTTCTTACCGTACAAATACAGAAACACACATTAATCAGAAACTTAAAATTATACCTTATCTCTGACATACACAATATATAAATTTCCTAAACTCTCTATTTCCTAACAAAGGGGAGGAACTTCCAATCAATCATTAAAATGCTAAATGGCAATTAGGGTAAGAGTTGTGGAAAAGGTAGAGAATCCTCCCTGGGGAACAATTTTTATTTAAGAAAACAGCACTTCAAATATTTACGCCAATGCATCTTCTTAACTAGATCTGACCCAGATAGCCTGGGTCACATTGTGATCCAAAAAGACGAGGTGTTGGGTGTCTTAAAAAATATTAAGGTAGATAAGTCCCCAGGGCCTGATGGGATCTACCCCAGAATACTGAAGGAGGCTGGAGAGGAAATTGCTGAGGCCTTGACAGAAATCTTTGGATCCTCGCTGTCTTCAGGGGATGTCCCGGAGGACTGGAGAATAGCCAATGTTGTTCCTCTGTTTAAGAAGGGTAGCAAGGATAATCCCGGGAACTACAGGCCGGTGAGCCTTACTTCAGTGGTAGGGAAATTACTGGAGAGAATTCTTTGAGACAGGATCTACTCCCATTTGGAAGCAAATGGACGTATTAGTGAGAGGCAGCACGGTTTTGTGAAGGGGAGGTCGTGTCTCACTAACTTGATAGAGTTTTTCAAGGAGGTCACTAAGATGATTGATGCAGGTAGGGCAGTAGATGCTGTCTATATGGACTTCAGTAAGGCCTTTGACAAGGTCCCTCATGGTAGACTAGTACAAAAGGTGAAGTCACACGGGATCAGGGGTGAGCTGGCAAGGTGGATACAGAACTGGCTAGGCCATAGAAGGCAGAGAGTAGCAATGGAGGGATGCTTTTCTAATTGGAGGGCTGTGACCAGTGGTGTTCCACAGGGATCAGTGCTGGGACCTTTGCTCTTTGTAGTATATATAAATGATTTGGAGGAAAATGTAACTGGTCTGATTAGTAAGTTTGCAGACGACACAAAGGTTGGTGGAATTGCGGATAGCGATGAGGACTGTCTGAGGATACAGCAGGATTTAGATTGTCTGGAGACTTGGGCGGAGAGATGGCAGATGGAGTTTAATCCGGACAAATGTGAGGTAATGCATTTTGGAAGGTCTAATGCAGGTAGGGAATATACAGTGAATGGTAGAACCCTCAAGAGTATTGAAAGTCAAAGAGATCTAGGAGTACAGGTCCACAGGTCATTGAAAGGGGCAACACAGGTGGAGAAGGTAGTCAAGAAGGCATACGGCATGCTTGCCTTCATTGGCCGGGGCATTGAGTATAAGAATTGGCAAGTCATGTTGCAGCTGTATAGAACCTTAGTTAGGCCACACTTGGAGTATAGTGTTCAATTCTGGTCGCCACACTACCAGAAGGATGTGGAGGCTTTAGAGAGGGTGCAGAAGAGATTTACCAGAATGTTGCCTGGTATGGAGGGCATAAGCTATGAGGAGCGATTGAATAAACTCGGTTTGTTCTCACTGGAACGAAGGAGGTTGAGGGGAGACCTGATAGAGGTCTACAAAATTATGAGGGGCATAGACAGAGTGGATAGTCAGAGGCTTTTCCCCAGGGTAGAGGGGTCAATTACTAGGGGGCATAGGTTTAAGGTGAGATGGGCAAGGTTTAGAGTGGATGTACGAGGCAAGTTTTTTACGCAGAGGGTAGTGGGTGCCTGGAACTCACTACCGGAGGAGGTAGTGGAAGCAGGGACGATAGGGACATTTAAGGGGCATCTTGACAAATATATGAATAGGATGGGAATAGAAGGATACGGACCCAGGAAGTGTAGAAGATTGTAGTTTAGTCGGGCAGCATGGTCGGCACGGGCGTGGAGGGCCGAAGGGCCTGTTCCTGTGCTGTACATTTCTTTGTTCTTTGTTTGTTTGTTAACTCTGCATCTTCGATTTGTTCTGGAGGTGTGAGCAACCAGTCAAAAGAAACTGAGTTTGGACTGATGAAGAAATAGTTTTGTGGTCCATTTTGTGGCTCATAAAAAAACTCAAATAAGGGGGGTCATCGCTATGTTGTTTTGCAACGAGTACTGAGGTCATTGGGTGCGCGTGGACAGATGCTTGTAACGGAATTTAGATCAGGCAATTCAACTCTAAACTTTTCTGGCCTGCCTATCTGTAAAGCTTCATCTTGTTAACTGTAGGTGTCCATGTTTCACCTTGTCCTCCTGTGATTAAGTTTCGAAAGCAGGTGAAAACAAGCACTTTACGTATGTGACAGATTGTTTCATTGTCTAAAACCTCAGTGGTCATTGTTACCCATTCATTCTGTAGATTTTAAGTTATGATAGATTCTACAAAGAGCCTGAATGAAAGTTTTTTTGCAGTATGTCAGAGAGATGGTGGCGTAGTGGTAATGTCACTGGGCCAGTAATCCAGAGGCCCAGGCTAACGCTCTGGGGGCATGGGTTCAAATCCCACCGCGGCAGCTGGTGGAATTTAAATCCAATCAGCAAAAAGTCTGGAATTGGAAAGAAGTCTCAGTAACGGCGACCACGAAACCGTCGCCGGTTGTCGCGATTCACTAAGATCCTTTCAGGAAAGGAAATCTGCTGTCCTTACCCGGTCTGGCCTACAAGTGACTCCAGAGCATTAGACGATGACAGCAATCACAACAACTCGTAATTATACTGCACCTTTAACCAACTAAAATGCGCAGTTGGGTGACGGACGTTTAAAGGACGGTAGCGGATAAGCTACAGTGTGAGGATGGCGCAAGACCGACGTTATTGACAGACCATTACAGCAGGTCTCCTCATCGGCGTATCTGCAAGACGGACAGGCGGAGGTAAAAGTGAAGGCACCGTGTATCATAACAGCAATCATTTTCCTTTTCGCAGCTCACTTTCCTTAATGTTATTACCTGTCACCATGCTCCAGTGTGAGTGATCTGGCTGAAGGTTATCCCCTAATTGTAAGGCGGCAGCCTCCTATCTGGAGCAGTGTGGTTAATGGGGTAGATATTGACATTAACACCGCGGTGTTAATGTAACATTATTAAACTGCTTCTCTCAGTTTAAATATTAACATGAAATGTTGCATTAGCTAAAAGCAGAGACCAATCCTCTTTTTAATTAATAACACTGGTGCGAAAGTAATTCTGAGTGATTTGATTTTACAGCAACAATGAGGGGGTGGGAGGGAGCGACAGAAAGAGGCAAGCAGACACAGTCGAAAGAAACGGCGAGGTAGCGAAAAAGCACGAAATCCATTAAATGTACATTTGGTGGAATCGATTGAAGTTAAAGTCATTGGAAAAGAATGTCAGGTGGAGTGCATAATGAGCCGTCCATTCACAGGGGCCCATTTTATGTTACTGCCCAAGATTAATTTATGGTTAGTCTCACGAGCTGAGTAAAGAAAAAAGCACATTTCTGCGTGCTCCAATGTACAAGCACACACGGAATGGATTAAACGCACATGTGACGATTAATTCGTTAAATGACCAGATGCTGTGTTTCTTTCATCTGCCCAGCTGCGCCCTGCTCTGCCCCAGGTTGAACCCAAGTTGGCCTCAGTGGTTGGTTCAAAAATCCTGTAACTCCCCATCCGAACAGCACTGTGGGTGTGCCGACACCCCAGGAATCGCAGTGGTTCAAGGCAGCGGCTCACCAACGCGTTCTCAGGGGCAAACAGGGGTACAAGAACACAAGAAATAGGAGCAGGATAGGCCTAGGGCCTATCGAGCCTGCTCTCCCATTCAATATGATCATGGTTGATTTTGGGCTTCATCTCCATTTTCCCACCCCGCTCCCATATTCCTTATTTCCCCGAAAGACCATAAATCTGAATGTTGCGGCTTGAATGTAATCAATGATGAAGTCTCCACAACCCTCTGGGGTGCAGAATTCCAAAGATTCACAAACCTTTGAGTGAAGTCATTTCTCCTCATCTCAATCCTAAATGTTTGGCCCTTTATCCTGAGACTGCGGGATTCGCCGTCGGCGGGATCCTCCACTTAACCGGCAATGCACCCATGCCCACGGGTTTCCCGATGGTGCGGGGGTGGCCGGGGCGGAGAATCCCACCCTGTGCTTTAGATTCCACGACCAATGGAAACAATCTCTCAGCGTCCACCCTATCAAACTCCTTTAGAGTTTTGCAGCTTTCAATGAGATCACCTCTTCATCGGGCAGCATGGTAGCACAAGTGGATAGCACTGTGGCTTCACAGCACCAGGGTCCCAGGTTCGATTCCCCGCTGGGTCACTGTCTGTGCGGAGTCTGCACGTTCTCTCCGTGTCTGCGTGGGTTTCCTCCGGGTGCTCCGGTTTCCTCCCACAGTCCAAAGACGTGCAGGTTAGGTGGATTGGCCATGATAAATTGCCCTTAGTGACCAAAAAGGTTAGGCGGGGTTATTGGGTTACGGGGATAGGGTGGAAGTGAGGGCTTAAGTTGGTGCAGACACGATGGGCTGAATGGCCTCCTTCTGCACTGTATGTTCTATGTTCATACTTTTAAACGCCAGAGAATATAAGCCCAATTTACTCATCCTCTCATCATAGGACAACCCCATCATCTCAGGGTCCAATCTAGTGAACCTTTGCTGAAAGACCTCTTCTGCAAGTATATCCTTTCTTAAATGTGGAGACCAAAACTGCACATAGTATTCCAAATGTGGTCTCAACCAAACCCTGTGGAAATGTAGCAAGATCTTGACTCTTACTCCAATCCTCTCCCAATAAAGGCCAACCTACCAAGGTTTCTGCAATCCCTCTGCAATTCTGCAACAAATGTTGGCCTTGCCAGCGATGCTCGCATCCCGGAAGTGAAGAAAAATAGAATTTATTGGTGATCCTGTGCACTGCCTGTGCTGAAAAGCCAATGAGGCGGTTTGGTCTGAGTGACATTGTTTACATCATCCTAGCCCGATCTCAGATTCTTCCCAATTTCCTTGGAAGCTGAAAAATGTTAATTCTGCCAAAAACAACCCCACTTGATTGGAAGGAAAAAATGTTTTCCAGTCACAAATGTCTCAGTTAAAGGAAGGCACCTCTCACACTCTCTTCTATCCTGATGCTTTCAGGCAGAGCGGGTGGAATTAAACGCCCTCCCCCACAACGGGTTTGGTGGTGGAGGTGGGGGGGTGGGGGGGAGCGGGGGGCGGTATTTAATCACAGGGGAGGTTGGGAATTGGGGGCTCACTGCCCTGATTAAGTTCATGGTGGGAAGGTCATGGTGGGAAGGCCCATTAATGGTCTTCTCACCTCGCCACCAATTCTTGGTATTAACTCAATAGCGGGATGGTCTCGCGACGTACAGGGCCAGAAAAGTAAATCCTGTCCCGTTGCATGCGGGTTCCCGTGGTGGCAGGGGGTGACCCTCATTAAAAGGTACTTGGGGGGGGGGGTCTCTCATTAAAAGGTACTCAGATCAAGGGACCCAGCATTGGGAGGCGGTGGGGGGTTAGTTTGCTGTAAGTCACCCTGCCCTTTCTTCTGACCTTTGCGCCCATTCTCCCCGCAACTCCCACCCCACTACTCCCCCCTGCCATTACTTACCAGTACCTGGGCCTGTGCTGACCCTAGGCCTTGGGTAGGTGTAGTACTGGCAGCAGCCACTGTCCCCCCCATAGCACTGTCAAGCAATGAAAAGCCACTGGTCTCTGATTGGCCAATGACTCTCAGCAGGTGGGGCGTCTCGCTCCAGGGTCCTGGATCCCAGGGAATGGCTGCTGCTGCCCTGCCACTTAATTCGTTGGGCCTTCTGAAAAGAGGAGGCACAGGACTCTCACTGGCTCTCTAGCAGGTGGGCGTGTCCCAGTGCCTCTATGAAATACGGCTTAGTGCTTTCACATTATCAAGGTACGTGATCCGCTCTCTGGCTCGGACATAGTCGGTGGTTTGTTGCCAATGCTGCAAAACGTCGTTATTTTAAAAACACTTATTCCCTGCAGTTTGCAGCTTTGCATCGCTCCCGTTAAATGACACAAAGCCACCTCCATCTCTCACTCCTCTCTCTCCAGTACCTCACCACTTTTTCCAATTTCTCTCTCCTCCCTCCTTCTGCAGGCAGAATTTCTTCTGGTGCGTTGCTTTGGGGGTTTCAAATGTCTTTCGCCATGAGACTCGTGGCTGAGTCTAGACACGGAGATGGAGAGGGGCCCCAAATCCGATGCTGTACCTACCTGATATTTCCACATGTAGTCTTACCCATAGGAATCAGGGAATTGGAACCCCTAGCAAATTTGTCTCTACCTAAGCCATTGCTCCTAGTGGCACCCTAACTGAGTTAACTCAGTGTCAATTAGTAATTGCTTCGAGGATGTTCCTACGCTATTTGATTCAGCTGTACATTGCCTTGCCCATCAGAAGCACTGGAAAAGTGCTGTTTCTTATGCAGTTTCTTATCAATTATATTTAATGTGTCCTTAAATCAACATATTCTGACGTCCGCTTTTGTCTCCTCGTTTAAGAAAGGATCCATTGGAGAAGGCTGACTGGAATGAGTGGGCAGGTTGGGCAGGCTGGGCTTGTTTCCACTAGAGTTTAGAAGAGTGAGGGGGTGAAGTATATGAGATCCTGAATGGTGGGCAGCACTGTGCTGCAGTGGTTAGCACTGCTGCCTCACGGCGCCGAGGTCCCAGTTCGATCCCGGCCCCGGGTCACTGTCCGTGTGGCGTTTGCCCATTCTCCCCGTGTCGGCGTGGGCTTCGCCCCCACAACCCAAAGAAATGCATGGTCAGTGGATTGGCCACGCTAAATTGCCCCTTAATTGGAAAAAATGAATTGGGTACTCTAAATTTCTTGACAAAAGATCCTGAATGGTCTTAACAAGGTGAGTGTGCAAAGGGTGTTTCTTCTTGTGGGTGAGTAAGTCCAGAACTAGGGGACATCATTTTAAAATGAGGGGTCACCCTTTTCGGACAGAGATGAGAAGATTTATTTTTATTTCAGAGGGTTGTGCGCCTTTGGAATTCTCTGCTTCAGAAAGCGGTGGAGGCGGTGGGCACGGAATATTTTTAAGGTGGTGATGGGCAAGGGCACCAAAGGTTATTGAGGGGTAGATGGGGGATCTCTAATTCAACATCTAAAAGGTCAGCCATGACCTTATTGAATGGTGGAGCAGGGTCGAGGGGCCGAATGGACTGCTTCTGTTCCTATTTCGTACGTTCATATATATGTTCATATCAACAGCTTACCATCCAGAATCTAGTGTTGGCGGGACGGACAAATATCAACATCCCACATGACAAATGGACCATTTTATTCCCCACAATGTTGTGCTGTCAGTAGAATTCCACAAACATAGGAAGCATATGTGGCTGAAAATTTTCTTTACGCAAAGCTGAACCCAGATAATATTTGTGCAACAAAACTTGAATGCAAATCAGCTGCAGGATCTGCAGTCAGCACAAGTGTGAAAGCCCACTGCAAATGGGGCTCAGGACTTGTTTTGCCGTTTAGTTCCACATGGAATGGGGTGCAGTGGTCCAGTAGAAAGGGGGCGCATTTTCGTATTGCCGAAGCGTCTTCAGATATCCATTAAATACTGCCTGTGAGCTCTCATGTGAGAATTTAGCCCGGTGCAAGTCTCTTTCTAAAACCCACCATCTGTGAGGAATTAAGGAGCATGCAGTGCTCTTGTTGCAAATCTTGGCTTCTCAGGCAACACCGCCTGAACTGTGCAGGTCTGGAGGGCAGGTTTCTAAAAACAAGGGCTTCATCGTCAGGACAAAACCCCAACGAAGCGGATCCTTGACAGAAATCCCATCCACGCACAAGGCCACAGCCTTGTTTACAAGATCATTATTACGAAGGGAAGTGTGGGTGAGAGGGTTAAGCATCATAGACTTCAGTCTTCCTACGAAAGGATCAGTGAAAGGAGCCATCAGAGAAACACAGAATGTACCTGGGGGATAAATTCTTAAAAGCCCTTTGGAAAATTGAGTACGACAGGCCAGAATAAGCACAGCTATATTCAAACCTGCCCATTGGATAAATGTATGATACCTTTCTTTCAGTTATAATCAAGGAGTTAAGATTCCGGAGGTGTGGAAAGGACGGAGATACAGACAAGCCTGGGCCTCTTTTGTGCTGTCAGTTTTGAATGCTGCCATGGCTTTCGCTGGAGAATGGGAGACGCAGCAGAGAACAGGTGAGGTGGGTGGGGGCAATGACAGCCGATGCCACACAGGCCGCAAAAGTGCTCCACGGGTTTTTTCCCTCAGTTTTGATGAAGAAGGAGGCGGCTAACTTATTTGGTGTGCAAAACATAAATAGAAAGCATTGGAGCTATAAGTTATGACATGATTCATATTACTACCAGTGTGGTTACTGAACAGTAAGATGCATCCATAGATCCTTAAAGAGATGAGGGCGGAAATTAGAGGAACTGTGCCACAAGTCTTTCTGAAATCGTTCCATAATAGCAATAATAGTAATAATAGTCTTTATTATAACAATAATAATCTTTATTGTCACAAGTAGGCTTACATTAACACTGCAATGAAGTTACTGTGAAAATCCCCTAATCGCCACTCTGGCACCTGTTCGGGTACTGAGGGAGAATTCAGAATGTCCAAATTTCAGCATGTCTTTTGGGACTTTGGGAGGAAACCGGAGCACCCGGAGGAACCCCACGCAGACACGGGGAGCACAGACAGTGACCCAAGCCGGGACTCGAACCTGGGACCCTGGCTCCCCTGGCTCTGTGAAGCAACAGTGCTAACCACTGTACTACCGTGCCGATGTCAAGGGAGTGGAGAAAGGTAGGTGTTATTCTTTTTTTAAAAAGATATCAGAAGTCCCCCAAAGATTTTCGGACCAGTCATTCGGTCCTCACTGAGGATAACGTTAGGGAAACGCAAGGGGTGTCTGGACAGGAAAATATCACAAACATCAGCCAAAATAGGTTCACATTGGGAAGGTCTTGTCAATCGAGATAGAACATAGAACATACAGTGCAGAAGGAGGCCATTCGGCCCATCGAGTCTGCACCGACCCACATTAATCCCTCACTTCCACCCAATAACCCCTCCCAACCCTTATGGACACTACGGGTAATTTAGCATGGCCAATCCACCTAACCTGCACGTCTTTGGACTGTGGGAGGAAACCGGAGCACCCGGAGGAAACCCACGCGGACACGGGGAGAACGTGCAAACTCCGCACAGACAGTGACCCAGCGGGGAATCGAACCTGGGACCCTGGCGCTGTGAAGCCACAGTGCTAATCACTTGTGCTACCGTGCTGAGATGTGACAGAGCAGCTTGGCAGACGTAAGGCAATGGAAATTGTCAATTTGGATTTCAATGAGGCCTTTGATGCAGTTCTTCAGGAGAGGCTGGTACTGAAAATAAAGCAGTAAAGTCACATGACAACTCGCACTGTGTAAGCAATACACTTTCAACCACCGGTTTTCTCAATAGTAGCAAAAGCAGTGCTTTCACATATGAAGGGTAATGTTCACATTGACACAGTCTGTACCTGATGGTTTACAATAGCCAACATATGAAACCTTCAGATTGGACATTTCTGCTTTAATCATTTCTATGCCAATTCTTTTAAACATTGCAAAACAGAATTTAAGAAAACATCTTGGGAGCTAGCGTTGAGCAAATTCTAATATGGACAAGAGACTAATGGAGAAAATGCTTGGGTACACATCATGAGGGAAGGTTGACAAGCTGCACCTCTGACCTGTTGAAGAAAGAAGGCTGAGGAGGTGACCTAATAGTGGTCGTTAAAATTCGGAAGGGTGTTAATGAAGTGAATACGGAGAGAATGGTTCCTCTTGTGGGGAAGAGTATACCTAGAGGCTATCGATATAATCACCACGACATCGAGCAGAGAATTCAGAAGAAACGTCTTTACCCAAAGAAAGGCGGAAGTGTGGTTCTCTCTACCACAGGGAGTGGTTTCAGCAAATAGATCCATTTGTGCGGACGCTAGACACACATGTGAGGGTGAAGGGACGAGATGGTTCTGGTGATAGATTTGGATAAGCACTGGCATGGATTGGACCGGGTGGGCTGTTTCTGTGCCATGTATCGGATGTAAAAACGGAAAGAACAGTTTTTCTTAATTTCCTCTGAAGGCACTTCTCACTCCCGCCTATCTTCTCCTTTCACTTATTTCCCTTTGGAAACCTGAACTGATAACACTTGACAAATAGATGGTGAGGGAGCATTGGGGCTGCCTAGAGGTCCGGAAACACGGCAGGGCGGCTTTCCCGAACATCCTGCAGCGATACATCTTCAAATACATCTTTTTGTAGATTTCCCAGCCACAGCCAGCTTAATTCCCAGGTTGGAGGCTTGTTGGGCAGGAAATCCTGAGGCATAAGCCCACATTCGAGCTGGGCTAAGAGCCAGCAGTCCTAGTAGGGGTGGAGTGGCGTCCAATCTCAGAGGTGGGTCTGGTCATATGGGGGAGAGGGACTGATTATGGTCAGGAAGAGCACATGGCCGTTGAATCAGGGTGTACTGGTATCCCAATTATGGTGAGGGGATGTGGAGTGAACAGATTGTGGGTTGGGGATTTAATTTGCAAGATAGCTTGGGCCAGGAGGAAACATTCCTAACTGCTCTTGGCCCACAAGCAGTGCTATAAAGGTATTCACCTCATGGGTCCAATCTTTCCAGCCTCCTTTCACCTGCCAGGCTTTCCAAAGACAGAGGAAACTGTCCACCTGTGTTTAAAAAAAAAAATCACAGTTAAAATCAAGGGGTGCTGTCTCATTATTTAATTGACTATCCCACTTGCTGCGACCAGGTTGGCCAACAACCATCACTTTGGCTCCATTCAAACCCTGAGGGGGGTGGGTTGGGCTCCTGCTTCAGATGTTTAAATTTTTACTCTCTCATCTGGACCAAAAACATCGATCGTCTAGTTCGGCCTCACACCGGTTGTATTTGCAGGTGCAGATGTGGCGGTCCAGTAGCACGGCGGCACGGTGGTTAGCACTGCTGCCTCACAGGTCCAGGGACCCGGGTTCAATTCCGGTCTCGGGTGACTGTCCCTGTGGCGTTTTCACTTCCTCCCCGTGTCTGCGTGGGTTTCCTCCGGGTGCTCCGGTTTCCTCCCACAGTCCAAACATGTGCAGGTTAGGTGAATTTGCTCTGCTAAATTGTCCTTAGTGTCCAAAAAAAGTTTGATGGGGGTTACTGGGTTACGGGGATGGGGTGGGTGCTCCAAAGTTGGCGTCATCTTAATGGCATTCTTCATAACCTTGATTTGTCATTTCTGTGAGCACATTTGAAGGCAGCAAGGTGGCTAAACCAATGGGAGCAGAGGAGAAGCAGCTACTTTCCTCATTACTAACAAGGTTAGCATCACCTGGACTGATACACTGCCAAACTATGGGATGTCCCAGGTACTCACCCGGAGGATAAAGGAGAAAGCAGGGATCTAGCATATGCCCTCGCCCATCTCCAACAATTAGCACAGCAATTTGCCTTGCATTTATCACATCGTTAATTCCGTGACAGTCAAACTCAGCTTCCTTGACCCATTCAGTAGCCCAAGGGCTGGTTTATTTGCATTTCAAATGCAACCACTTAGCTTTGCTCTAGAAACACATATGACCTTTTCCTTTGAACAACATTTGCAATGTGACTCTGATGTGAGACAGCCATCGTGTTCTATAATATATTTACCAGAATGTGAGATTTATTTCCTTTAACCGCTGGCTGGTCAAGGTTCTACTCCAGGCCGAGGGGAAATCGCTACATAATCTTCTGTACCTGCAAAACGTGAGTGAAAAGCGGGAGCTCACAGTTCTTCTTTTCTGAAAGAGCTGAAGGGCACATGCTGACTTCATCGGCCCCCGAATCCTCCTCGAGCGTAAACTCCTGCTTATGCTTGTGGGCGCTTGCTTGCACACTTTGGAAGGAGCTAGTTAGAAAGTGAGATAATTAACGTTTGAGTCGGTGTCATTGTCCAAAGCATAATTAACCACATAAAACCAAAATACCGCAAATGCTGGAGATTGGAAATTAAAAGAGAAAGGGCTGGGGAAAAACTCACTGGTCTGGCAGCATCTGTGGCGAGAGCAGCAAAGTTAACGTTTCGAGTTCGATCTGACTGTTCTTCGGAACTGAAGAGGGTTCAGGACGTGATGGGTTTTGTGCTGTTAGAAAAGGGGGAGGGGCAGATGGAGCAAACAGGAAGTTGGGGATAGGTTCGAGAGCGGGGCGATAAAATGACCAAGGTGCCATGGAACACAGGCGAGGGAGTGGTAAGAAAAGTAATAAAGGCACAAAACTTGGCAAAGGTACATGTTAATAGTAGAACAAAGGGCAGCACGGCCTGAAAACATTTAATTCTGGTTGTGGGTTATGATTGGCAGCTTCCACAAGACAGCTGTTAGCCTTGCTTCATTCATCTTCTTCACTCTAAGTGCTGTAACCCCAATGTTTACAAACACCAACCACATCAAAGAGAGTTAAGTGCAATCCAGTCATGCCCCTTCATGCTTGAATGATTTTGAAGTGCTGAGCTGAAATTGACAGCACGTACCTCTCTTTGATGTGGTTGATGTTTGTAAACAGCCCATTACCAGAAATGGATGAATGGCTTGCTGCTAAGGGATGTGAGGGGTTTAAACACAGGTCTCAGCTGTTCTCTTTCTAGGAATGGGCACATAGTGCTTCTAGGCGAAATTACAATTGTAATTGACTTCACTGCCCCTGTCTGGACAGCTCTCTAGCTTCCAGACAGGGATCGCTTTTCTTTTGGTGGGGGGGCTTTAGTTAGGGGGTCTTTGTGGGAGGTCCCTTTAGTTATAGGGTCCTTGGGGGGTCTCCCTTTATAGGGGGTTCCTGGAGGGGTTCCTTTAGTTAGGGAGACCCTGGAGGGGTCCTCCCTATTTAGGGGATCCCTGCAGTATCTCCCTAGTTAGGATGTCCCTGGGGGATCTCCCATTTTAGGGAGACCCTGGGGGTCAGTGGGGGTGGGCTGGTAGGGTAGTTATGGGCAGGTTGTGTATTGTCGGGGATGAGGATGGCTCTTGGGTGGATTTTGAGGGCAACTCCCTTAAGGAGTTACCAACTTGTCGCATTGTGAAATCCACCACATCAGGTTCATCTTTGGTGATACATGTAGTGATCCGCGCCCAAGTGATTCCTAATGTGGAGGATCATTAATATCCATTTGCATCCATTAGCACCCTCCCACTGGTGTGCAGGTGCGAACCCCAATCTCATTGCCTGCAAGGGTCCGGAGCATAGCGGTCAGTTAGGCGCCCGGCGTGGACCTCAATTCTGACCAGTCGCCCGATTTTCCGCCAGATCGCAATCTGTGTTGCCAGCGTCACGGGGCGGAGAATCCATCCCATTGGCTGCAAAACTGGTTAGAGACTGGGAATTCTGCTAAAAGGAACTAAATTCCTGAATCCTCAAAGCCTATTGACCATCTGCAAGGCACAAGTCAGGAGTCTGTTGGAATACTCTTGCCTTGTTTATTGTTGCTCCGACAACACTCAAGAAGCTTGACACCATCCAGGACAAAGCAGCCTGCATGATTGACACCCCATCCACCAGCTTAAACATCCACTCCTTCCGCCACTGGTGCACAGTGACAGCAGTGTGTTACCATCCAACAAGACACACCGGAACAACTTGTCGAGGCTCTTTTGACATCACCTTCTAAACCCACAGCGCGAGCCATCGGGAGAGACATGATCTGCAGACAGGGGAAAACACCAAGACCTTCAAGTTCCTCCCACGCCACACACCATCCTGATTTGGAACTATATGGAAGGGCTTTGAAACAAATCCTCACTTGCATGTCCTTTTCCACCACTATCTTTCTCATAGCCGAGCCACACATCCCTGCTGGCAATGAACTCGAGAAGACATTGCTCAGAGATCAGTGGGGAGGTGACCGCCTCCCCCCCACCCGCCCCAAGGTTACAGTATTATGCAGCCGATTGTAGCCGATACCCCATGGGACAGTAATCCCAACATTTTCACCACTTACAGCAGAATATGGAGGTGAATTGTGCAAATCCATTCCATAAATAGTTCAGGCTCTTCACGCGCTTCCATTGTTGAAGATTCTTCCTACTTTTCTCCCCACATGAACGGGCACATGCACACACACACACGCATGTAGACAATCGCAAACACACAGACATGCATTTGCTTGATTGTGATCCAGGATTCCTCAAAGTCCTTTTGATTTTAGTTTGAGTTTACCAGGAGATTTTGACATAATAGAAAGTGAATCCAACAAACTAAAATTGCAGGAGGTCGTCACCGCCAAACGCACAAGCCATAGAAGCAGCCTGGAGACCAGGGCTGAGGGCAAGACATCCCAGATATGGCAGGGGTCCAGCATTTCCTATCCCACTGGCCGGGGGCGGGGGGTAGGGGGGGGGGGGAACTTTAGTCAATTCCAGACTGGCTCCCTAATCCTCTGAAAATGTTAACTTCTGCTATGTTAGATTGCGCAACTGGACTTCACTAAAATTCCTCGAGGAATTGGAACTATTGCAATTTCGACACCGAAGCAATTACTTATTAACTGCAGAAAGAAAGAACTAAAATCTGACTGTGTGGGGGCAGTAATGATGTTAATACTGTTCAAACAGGTTAATCCACGTTTGCCATTGATTCAGATTGAATGTGAAGCTTAGAGTGCCGATCAGCCAGGGTCTGTGAGTTTATTTACAATCACATTCCAAACATATTGTCCCAATCAGAATCGTAATATCCAGCAGGACGGCCGAAGAATTATCTATGAACCTTACCAATTAATTTAAGTATCTTCCCCCGAAAAGGTCTGATGTTACTGGCTTTTGATAATTTAAGGATGACCCCTTAAATACAGATTTTTCTTGTTTTAAGAGAGCTGGCTTTGTTAAATGTTGCAGATGCTTCAAGTTTTTCTGGGGCTGGGCTACAAAGAAAAATGTTTCTCTAATATAGTGCAGCTTTAATATCCTGTGACAGCTGCACCAGGTTTAACAGCAACAAATTAAGAATGAAGTATGATCCAGGGACTCAAAGTGAACCAGATGTTCTATCTCTCTGCTTTCCGATCAAACAATCCATATGGATTTGGGAAACTGAGACAAACAGATCTGTCTGGAGCTGAGATGCACCAGTTTGATTGATGAATCAACCTCATCTTTTTGATTATACATGCATTACGATTCACTTTGATACTGCCCATGTTCCAATCACTGCCGTTTCCAAACAGACTCCATTGTCTGACTGGACGATCTGAAAGCAGACTAACATGAAGTTTTCTAAAGGTTTTTCTTTTGAGATTTATGAAAATAGTTCCCTTGTGCCCGACATTAAGACAATGAATCACCTTAATAAACTTAGTCATTGTCTTTAGGGCAATGTGAACTCATTAAATCATAGAATTTACAGTGCAGAAGGAGGTCACTCGGCCCATCGAGTCTGCACTGGCCCTTGGAAAGAGCACCCCATTTAAGCCCACACCTCCCTATTCCCGTAACCCACCTAAAGTTTTTGGACACGAAGGGCAATTTAGCATGGCCATTCCACCTAACCTGCACATCTTTGGACTGTGGGAGGAAACCGGAGCACCCAGAGGAAACCCACGCAGACAAGGGGAGAACGTGCAGACTCCGCACAGACAGTGACCCAAGCTGGGAATCGAACCTGGGACTCTGGCACTGTGAAGCAGTGCTAACCACGGTGCAACTGTGCTGCTCCACGGCACGACACAAATTCACATTCTTTCCTTCTCTCTTTCTTTCTTACTTTGTTTCCAAGAATGTTCAAGCTTAGAACAGGCTCCATGAAGACATGCACACTGGTAAAGAATGTATATTAAGGTTTAAAACGGATTTATATAAATTCATGGATACAGGACGTCCCAAAGTACTTTACAGCCAATCAAGTAGAAAATGCAACTTTAATTTGCTCACAGCAAGCTCCCCGAAACAGCAAATGTGAAAACAACCATAAAATCCCTTTTTTGTGATATTTAGGTTGAAGGATAAATATTGTTCAGGATGTTGGGAATAACCTGCCTAACCCATCTTCAGAATAGTGAAATAAGATATTTCACATCCACCTGACAGGGGCTTGGTTTAACGTTTCATGCTAAACGCAGCATAGCACTCCCTCAGTACTGCACTCGAGTGCCAACCTTGTACTCAAACCCCGGAGTGGGACTTCAACTCACAGCCTTCTGACTCGGAAACAAGAGCTGGGATTCTCCCTCCCGGAATCTAAGTGCTCCCGCCAGCAAAGAGTTGGGACTGGTCCCCGTTGCTGCTATGTGCACCCCCTCACGCGCCCCATGACACTTGGAAAAAGCTTATTGGAAAATGGGATTGTCCGTGCTGTTCCATGTCACACTGGGCTCTGCCCGACAAATTATAAGGGCTGGACACTGGCAGTGTCAACCTGGAATCCATAAACTCAGGGTCGCAGCCGTTCCTCTAACCGGATATGCTTTAATCAGTCTGCCTCTTTGTTCTCAAGTGCACCATAGTAAGTGAAGAGGCAGCTCCTACCACCGTTCTTTCCTCAAGAAGAAAGAGGCAGGCTCATTGAAACAAATGCACTGATGACTGTCCCCAGTAGTGTTATCAGCAGTGTTACATCAAATATAATATGCATTAGAACCACAGCTTAGATATTTATATAAAAGCAAAATACTGCAGATGCTGGAAATCTGAAGTAAAAACAAAACAGGCCTGGTAGTATCTGCGGAAAGGAAATCAGAGTTAATGTTTCATGTTTGCATGACTCTTCTTTCGGGTTAAAGCAGGGGAGCAACATGATGGATTTTATACGCTGGAGCAAGGTGGAAGGTCTGGAATAGGTGTGAGAGATTTGAAAAAGATGCATAGGGCACAAGAAGGAAATAGGGAGAGTGCAGGACCAACATGTTCCAATGAGGAAAAAGAGTGGGACCAACAAATCGGGTGAACCCTGGATATCGAGGGATATACAGCACTGGATAAAGAGTAAAAGGGAGGCTTACAGCAGATATCGAGGGCTCAAAACAGCAGAAGCCTGAGAGGCGTATAGGATGTGTGAGAGGGAACTTAAAAAGGAAATTAAGAGAGCAAAAAGGGGACATGAAAAGATGCTGGCAAAAATTAAAGAAAAATCTAGGTTGTTTTACAAGTACATTAAGGGTAAAATGATAACTAGGGATAGAGTAGGGCCCATTAAGGGCCACAGTGGTAACTTGTGTGTGGAGCACTAGGACATAGGGAGGCTTCTAAATGAATACTTTGTGTTGGTTATCACTCGCAAGAGTGACAGTGTGGGTATAGAAATTGGGGAGAAGGACTGTGAAAAAATTAAAGAGATTAACTTAGACAGAGAGGAGGTTCTGAGTGATCCAGCAGACTTAAAAATAGATAAATCTCCAGGGCCAGATGAAATGGGCAACACGGTAGCATGGTGGTTAGCACAATTGCTTCACAGCTCCAGGGTCCCAGGTTCGATTCCCGGCTTGGGTCACTGTCTGTGTGGAGTCTGTACGTTCTCCCCGTGTCTGCATGGGTTTCCTCCGGGTGCTCCAGTTTCCTCCCACAGTCCAAAGATGTGGGTCTCAAGTCCCGAAAGCTCCGATTGATTCACTATTTACACCTTTTGGGGAAGAGGATTCCAAATTTCTGCCACTTCTCATGAGTACGGTCTCAACCGGGATCTTGGATTGATGTCGCATTACATTCACCCCCCCCCCCCCCCCCCCCCCCCACCATCTAGCCTGGGCTTGCAAAATCCAACCAACTGTCCTGGCTTGAGGTGATTCACACCTCTTTTACCTGTGATTATCCCTCTCTCCAGTCGCACTGTCTGGACCTGTAAAGACTTAATTACCTGCAAAGACTTTGCATTCAAAGTATCATCTTGCACCACTGGCTTTGTCTATATATGTGTTTGTGGAACCCACCTCTTCACTCACCTGAGGAAGTAGCTGTGCTCCGAAAGAAAGTGATTCCAAACAAACCTGTTGGGCTTTAACCTGGTGTTGTGAGACTTCTTACTGTGCCCCCCCCCCCCCCCCCCCCAGTCCCACGCCGGCATCTCCACATCACTTCTCTGTGTGGCAAAGTTCCTCTTCGAAATGGCCTAGCTCTAATTTTAAGATCGAGTCCTCCCATCCTTAGTTTACCCACTCGAGGAAATAACAACATAAGGGGAAGTTCATTGTGTTTAATATTGTGAAAAACATTTTTTTAGATATATGATTTATAATGTATTTCTCTGTCGATGCTGTGAAATCAATGATAGAACAAGCTTACAGTAATGTGTGTAAACTTCATGCGGAACATGATGAAAAGATGGTTTTGTAGAAACAAGGGGAGCAGTTTCAATTTTGTGTTAATGCTCCAAGGGAGTTTTTAAACCCACAGGCCCCAGTTCCATTCACCCATGATGGAGTGGCTGTAAACCACCTCCTGCCAACCCAGGTCGTTTGCAGGGTTACAGGCTGACCTGTCCCTTTAAGAGCACTGCCATGTCATCTGCCCCAATCTGCCAATGGATGTTGGAATAGCCCAAATGTATTTTCATCAAGATAACCAATCCCCCTTCTGCATGAACGGCCTGAGGCTGAGACCTTTACCAGAGCTGGCAATGGAACTCACACTGACACCCAGCCGGTGAAGGTTAAATTGAGGTTTTACGCAGTGGTACACCCACAATTCTAAGGTGCTCTAGACAATGTGGACATTTGGAAATGAATCACCCACCCCCTACCCCATGGGTGAAAGCCAGCCCAGATCAGGTTCTAGCCAAAATTCTGATCCCACCCACCCCTGACATCCACCCCACCCAGTCACTTGGGTTCCACCAGCGCTTACATTTTTCTTCGACGTAAGAATGCCACGTGGGCACACTGGAGCGATCCAACCATATGGATATCTCCATGTTGCCAACTTGCCCCTCATTGAAGAGTGGTAGCAATCTGTGTCCATTATTACTTATCCAGTAATTTGAAACACTGAGGGGCATATGGGGGTAAACTAAAGGAGATTTGAGGGACTATACATGTGCTGACAGGCACAATAGATTAAACAAACGAGCCATAGGGCTTAGACTAATGAATTTTACCTGGGGAGGTGGTGGCATTGTGCTAATATCACAGGACTAATAATCGAGAGGTCCATGCTGATGCACTTGGGACATAAATTCAAATCTGTTGCCATTTAAATTTGGTTAACAAAATCTTAAATTGAAAGCTAGTCTCAGTAACGGTGACCATGAAACTATCAGCACTTGTCGCAAAAACCCAACTGGTTCACTAAAGTCATTTAGGGAAGGAAATCTGCCACCCTTATCTGGTCTGGCCTTAGTGTGACTCCAGAGCCACAGCAATGTGGGTGACCCTTAACTACCCTCTGAAGTGGAACGGCACGCATCTCAGTTCAAGGGCAATTAGAGATGGGAAAAAAAATGCAGGCCTTGTCGATGATACCCACATCTCAGAAAAGGAAATGAACATCCACAATTTAAAGTGGACTCCACGTTGATCCAACAGGAAGTATCACGACACATGGAGGAGATTAAAGGATTTCCCTTTAACATTATCGATAATTTGCATTTCTATAAGAAACCTCAAATTATTTTCCATATTGGAGTCATCCTACTCCACAGACCATCACTCTTAATTCGATTCAGATATTTTCATAGTGAGCAGAGTAATGTGTGAGAAATTGAAATGATTGGATTGGATTTGTTTATTGTCACGTGGTACAATGAAAAGTATTTTTCAGCGAGCAGCTGAAACAGATCATTTAGTACATGAAAATAAAAGAAAATACATAATAGGGCAACACAAGGTACAAAATGTAAATACCTAGACATCGGCATCGGGTGAAGCATACAGGAGTGTAATATTAATCATGTCAGTCCATAAGAGGGTCGTTTAGGAGCCTTGTAACAGCAGGGAAGAAGCTGTTTTTCAATCTACTCGTGCGTGTTCTCAGACTTTAGTATCTCCTGCCTGATGGAAGAAGTTGGAAGAGTGAGTAAGCCGGGGGGGAGGGGGCTTTGATTATGCTGCCCGCTTTCCCCAGGCAGCGGGAGGTGTAGATTGAGTCAATGGATGGGAGGCGGGGTTGTGAGATAGTCTGGGTGGTGTTCATGACTCTCTGAAGTTTCTTGTGGTCTTGGGCCGAGCAGTTGTCATACCAGGCTGTGATGCAGCCAGATAGGATGCTTTCTATGGTAAAGGAGCACGTAAGATATTACAATAAATATGGGCAACACGGTAGCATTGTGGATAGCACAATTGCTTCACAGCTCCAGGGTCCCAGGTTCGATTCCGGCTTGGGTCACTGTCTGTGCGGAGTCTGCACATCCTCCCCGAGTGTGCGTGGGTTTCCTCCGGGTGCTCCGGTTTCCTCCCACAGTGCAAAGACGTGCAGGTTGGGTGGATTGGCCATGATAAATTGCCCTTAGTGTCCAAAATTGCCCTTAGTGTTGGGTGGGGTTACTGGGTTATGGGGATAGGGTGGAGGTGTTGACCTTGGGTCGGGTGCTCTTTCCAAGAGCCAGTACAGACTAGATGGGCCGAATGGCCTCCTTCTGCACTGTAAATTCTATGATAATCTATGATAAATATCGGAAGAATTTTTGTTGTTGTTAAAGAACCAGGGGCGGGATTCTCCCCTACCCGGCGGGGCGGGCTGTACCAGTGCCGAGGAGTGGGGTGAACCACTCCAGCGCCGGGCCGCCCAGAAGGTGCAGAATCCTCCGCACCTTCAGGGGCTAGGCCGGCGCTGGCGTGGTTGGCGCCGGGTTTGGCGCCGCGCCAATCTGCGGCAAAGGGCCTCCACCGGCCGGCGCGAGTTGGCGCATGTGCAGTGTCTGTTGGCGTCATCCCAGCGCATGTGTAGGGGGGTTCATCTCTGCACCGGCCATGGAGGAGGTCGACAGCAGCCGGTGCGGAGGGAAAGAGTGCCCCCAAGGCACAGGCCCGCCCACGGATTGGTGGGCCCCGATCGCGGCCCAGACCACCGTGGGGGCACCCCGCGGGGCCAGATCACCCCAAAATGTCCCGAGGACCCCGGAGGTCACCCGCAGAGCCTGGTCCCGCCGGTAGGTACCTGGTCTAATTTACGCCGGCGGGACCGGCCTAAAACGGGCGGCCGCTCGGCCTATCGCGGGCTGGAGAATCGCTGGGGGGGGCCACAGCCGCCGGCCGCCGACCGGCGCGGCCTGAATCCCACCCCCGCCAAAACCCCGGCGCCGGAGAATTGGGCAGCCGGCAGGGGCGGGATTCATGCCGCCCCCCGGCGATTCTCCGGCCCGGCGGGGGGTCGGAGAATCCCACCCCAGGTGTTTATCTTAGCATTTTAATTTGTTTTAACATCAGCATTTAGGAATGTCATTCATTTTAGTTTCCTTTGATCGTATTATAATAGCCTGACCAATGCCTAAGCCAAATGGTAAGACAGATGATCTGGTCATCTATTTAGTTGCTGTTTATGGGACCTTGCTGTGTGCAAATTGACTGTCACATTTCGTACGTTACAACTGACTACGCATCAAAAGTTCTTCATTGGTTGTAAGCACTTTGGGAATGTCCCAGGACAAGGAAGGCTGAGGGTAGCATTTTCCAGCCCCCCCCCCCCCCCCCCCGACCCGCGTTGGGGTTTCCGCTAGCTGAGGTGACTCGCCATTGGCTGCCGGTGGGACCTTCCGGTCCTGCCAGTCAATGGCGAGCTGCGTAGCTTGGCAGCCGGGGAACCCGTCATCTTCGGTGGGGCTGGAAGATCCCAGCAGCGGGAAGGGCTGGAAAGTCCCAGTCTCAGTCTGTATAAACCAAAGTTCCTTCTTTTAATTGGCAGAGCCCAGGACAATCGACGCGCATCAGCAAGAAGTTATGCACTTTCCATATCTCTCAAGTGGCTGAAAGTCATTTGACCAGTTCAGTAACAGCCAAGGATATAAATCCATTTTGGAAAGCAGGAAACTAGGAAATTAAGCACAGCAGTGTTCTTGTGTAGCCTGATTCAGTGACATAACCATTTCCAGAATATAAAATGTGATTTATAGGTCCAGACATCCAGAACCAAATTGTTTGTTTTAGTGTGTGTATGTGAATTTTGCAATGGGGCGAGATTCTCCGACCCCCCCGCCGGGCCGAATGGGCCGAAGTCCCGCTGCTAGAATGCCTGTCCCGCCGGCGTGGATTAAACCGCCTCTCTTACCGGCGGGACAAGGTGGCGCGGGCGGGCTCCGGGATCCTGGGGGGGGGGCGCGGGGCGATCTGGCCCCGGGGGGTGCCCCCACGGTGGCCTGGCCCGCGATCAGGGCCCACCAATCCGCGGGCGGGCCTGTGCTGTGGAGGCACTCTTTTCCTTCCGCCTTCGCCACGGTCTCCACCATGGCGGAGGCGGAAGAGACTCCCTCCACAGCGCATGCGCGGAGATGCCGTGAGCGGCCGCTAACGCTCCCGCGCATGCGCCGCCCGGAAATGTCATTTCCGCGCCAGCTGGCGGGGCACCAAAGGCCTTTTACGCCAGCTGGCGGGGCGGAAGTCAGTCCGGCGCGGGCCTAGCCCCTCAAGGTTAGGGCTGGGCCCCCCAAGATGCGGAGGATTCCGCACCTTTGGGGCGGCGCGATGCCGGACTGATTAGCGCCGTTTTTGGCGCCGGTCGGCGGACATCGCGCCGATACTGGAGAATTTCGCCCCAGAAACAAATAGTAAACTACAACATGACATTTATTTTTAAAGAGTGTCGTTGTTGTCCACTTATATAGGTTGCATTGAAAATGGCACATGAATTTCTTGATTGATGCTTCACCTTTACATGCTGTGGTCATTAATTAATCTATGAAAATCTTGCCTTTTTGATTTACAGTGGGAAGGGGATGCAGTACAAAGCTAAGCAGCTTTCTGTGAGTTTATTGCTCATCTGTTTAAAGTGCTTCTGAGCCCAGCGCACCTCAGTTGATTGAAATGCAGCAAGACACCATTCAGGCTTGGGCTGACAAGTGACAAGTTACACTCGCACCAGGCAAGTGGCAGGCAATGAGCGTCTCCAACAAGAGAGAATCTAACCATCTCTCCATGACATTCACTGGCACTAGCATTGTTGAAACCCCATTATCGCCATCCCTGGGATTACCCTTGACCAGGAAATGAACTGGACCAGCCGTATAAGCACTGTGGCTACAAGAGCACGTCAGAGGCTGACAATTCTGCAAAGAGAAGCTCACCTCCTGACTCCCCAAATCCTGTCCACAAGGCACAAGTCAGGAATGTGATGGAGGACTCTCCACTTGCCTGGATGAGTGCAGCTCCACCAATGCACAAAAAACCCGACAGCATCCAGGACAAAGCAGCCCACTTCATTGACACCCCCATCCATCTTAAACATTCACTCCCTCCAACGCGAATGCGTAGTGGCAACACAGTGTACAATTCACATGATGCACTGCAGCAATTCATCAAGGTTCCTTTGAAACATGCAACCTCCACCCTCTAGAAGGCCAAAGGCAGCAGGTGTAGGAGACCACCACCACTTGCAAGTTCAATCCAAGCCGTGCACCAGCCTGATTTGGAACTAACTCTTTTGCTGTTCCTTCACTGCCGCTGGGTCAAAATCCTGGAACTCCCTCACCAACAGCACTGTGGGTGTACCTACACCACTTGGACTTCAGCGGTTCAAGAAGGCAGCTCACCACCACCTTCTCAAGGGACATTAAGAATGGGCCAGAAATATCAACACCCCCATGAAACAACAAAAGAACATGCCAGCGAGCAGCAAAGTTAGCCCAATGATAGGTGATGGATGCTCTAAGTGGAGTTAGGCTTCAGGACACCACTACCTTGCCACTGGCAGTGCTGATCCAACCAATGCAACAATTAAAGCAAACCCCGTGCCAAATGCACCCTCTGCCAAAGTATTTAGCTGCCCCATCATTGACTTAACCCCAGCCACGTTGATGAGCAAATGTATGCCTTTTAATCAAGTTGGAAAGAAAACTGCCACATTTTCCCTACGAAATCTCAATAGCAAGGTGTTAACAGGCCTTAATAAGATTTTTGTTGTAAATTATCAATTTATCCCTTTCTTTCTGAGGAGGTAGAATGAAGTGCTGACAGTTTGGGCTTTACTCCTAACTTTGCACTAGTTTTAATATTCCTCCATGCTATATTAAGCAGAAAAGATCAGCCCCATTGTGTCAAAAACAGTATCCAGCCAAAAGCATTGAGATGCTGTTTGTTATTTATTGAGGAGGGAGGCCACCAGACGGACTGTCATTACACTATAAAATGCTCAAGCAGAGTTAGCGAGCAGGATTAGCTTCTATTAGACATAAAAATAATTGGATTTGCTGTAAACAGTCAGTTAGTCTGGGAAATTACAGTATCTTCTAGAGAGGGATAAAATCTTAACCTGCATGATGAATGTTAAAGCAAATTAAATGCAGCATTTCAATAATTGCATGCAATATCTATCTTCATTCCAACGGTGACTCCACTCTTATCTACAAACACATGAAGCAACAAGAATTAAAACAGTTACACATGGCATGTCCGGCAGTAATGCAAAATCCCTCAAATGTTCACCAAATTATGCAACCTAATCCTTCACTTCAGCTACCCTCCAATGTAATAAATGACATTTCCATTTTCCGTACAATTAATTGAGTCCCGGGGGCATGATTACTGTCTCCGTTAGAATATGCAGCAAGCCGATCTTTTTTGGGGGGCCTGCAGGCTGAAATTTGCGGTGTTGATTTTCATTGCTGTGCCTGTCCCTGTGTTGTGAAAATTTAAAAGCTCACTGGACTGAAGTCGAGTCCAAACCTCCAAGATGAAGTGCATTGTCTCATCCCACTTCATCCTTCATCACTACCAGGTAACAGTTTTGAGCTGGGAGAGAAAAAACTCCATTGCAAAAATTCCCATCGCAATGATTCCTCAAGGCCAAAATGCTAATTAACTCTGAACACAAAGCTCTACTGGGCTACTACATCTGCAGCTGTAAGAGTCTGCCTTCAGACATTATTCCCCCCTTTTGACAAATTGTTCCAGCAACTTCACAAGTTGAAGTGTCATCTTGTTGGTTTACCTTCTCTCATTTTAGGCTAAGTTGGGGCCTTATACAGTAACAGTGCGAACAGGTGTGGGCTATTCATCGGGACTCTTTGTCCATTCCATTCCATAATGGATGCTGTCAACCTCCTTCCCGTGTCATTCAAGGACATTACTATTGATGAACCTCTCACCAACAATTCTGAGAGTCCCCATTGACTAAAAACCCAACAGGAACCAGTCCTATAAATGCCATACCTACTACAGCTGGTCAGAGGTTGGGTATTGCAGAGTGGGTGTCTCACTTCCTGGCCCCCCAAAGCCTCCACAAGGCACAAGTCAGGAGTGCGATGGAATGCTCCCCACTTGTCTCCATGGCTCCAATTGAGAAGAAACCAGTGTTTTTTGATGGTTTATTGCTTCCTTGCTTTTGTACACTAAGCCCCATTTATAAAGCCAAGGATCCCAAATGCTTTATTAACCATGTCCTCAACCTTCAATGATTTATGTGCCTATACCCCCAGGTCTCTCTTCTCTGCAAACTCCTTTAGATTTGGACTCTTTACTATATATTAGGGGTCATAAACCCATCCAGCAACATAAAGCCCTGGTCCATTGGAATTACAAAGTGCACTTACCTCCTCTGGAAAACTTTGCTATAACCTCCGCTGACTGGAGCTGCTAGGGGTTCACAGTGAAGGATTTCCCGTAGGCCCCAGTGTAGCATGACTACAGTGAGCTCAAGCAGGCCACACACCCTTTTTTTTACTGCACTGGCTGTTGGAAAACAGGTAGCTTCAAAGGGCCCAGTGGACCGGACAGGTCAGGGTGAGGTTGAGTGCCCAGGTAACGGGATGGAATTTGGAGAGTCCAAAGGGAGGGGCGAGGGGTGTGTGGTTGAACGGATGGGCAAGTGGGGGGGGGGGGGGGGGTAGGGGGGGGTGCATGGCGGTAGTGGTGGTCATGGTGGTGGTTGGCTCTGATCCCCCCAGAGGAAGAGGGGTCAGGCCCATAGGTTTGGGAGTCCTGTGTGACTGGTGTTCAAGGGGTGGGAATCCCATGGTGGGGAGGGGAAGGGGGTGGATTGGGAATACGCCGGGAGTTGATTAGTTGGGGGGGGGGGGGGGGGGTGAGGTGTCTAGAGCATGGGGATGACTGGTGCAGGGCTCGGCCTGGGTGTTTAAAATAGTTACGCAGAAATTAGAAATGGTATTATTTCTTCAAACTCTTTCAGAGTAACTAGCGATTTGCCGTATGGTCTCCAGCCCAGTTGTCCAGGGGAAGTTAACCCTTCTGAACAATTGCCACGTAAACCCTTACGTTGGAACATCCAAGAGCGATCCACCAGCGCACCTTTGGGGTACCCCAAAAATGTGACAATGGGTAGCCAAGAATTTACAGCCCATGTTTCTTGTCATTCTCCCTACCAAATAAATCGCTTCGCACATCACTGCCCTCCTGAAGACTATCACTATTCTCCTCTCTGGGCATAATACTTCCAAGTTTTGTGTCACCCTCAAATGTTGAAAGTGGTCTTTAACATAGATCAAGCAAAGCAGGGATCTAATAACAGTCCCTGGGGGAGCCCTATCTTCCTGCAGTTCAAAAGGTAACTCTTTACCTTAGCTTGAGTGGAAAACCGAAGTGACCCTTGCCGGAAAGTCATGGAAGGGAAGGACTGGGATTCAGAGGTAATGACTATCACAGTTGGCCAGCCTACCAATGATCACTGTCCAGATTCACATCTGAAGACACTTAGGCAAGATCCCGGAGGAGGCCCGTAACCAAGGCCTGAGTTATCACCTTCAGGAAAGCAACAGAGAGAAGGGAGAGCAGAAGAGGGGAAACTGGAGAATGGAGTCTTCTTCAGACAGCAAGCTGTTAATGTTAAAAAGGGCGGGTTCTTCCATGGACCCACAGACGGGTTCAAAGGTGGGCGGGGGAGGGGAGGAACACTTTGCAGGATTGCAAAGGTTTGCTGTCACGCTGGTGTGAACGTCCCGTGGTATCTTCCGCTGGTGCTCACCATGGTGGAGTGGGAATCCCGCTGGGGGCTAGCATGAAACTGATTTGCATCCTGCTGATAGAATGCAAGTGAAAACCCAACCGGAATATTCACCCCACGTGATGCCAGCGCGAAAACCCGTTGGTCCGAAACACATCTGGAACAATGTGGCATGCAAATGTCAGGACTCACCTGAACGACGCGTGGGGCTGTCTCCAGAGATCGAGATGTCGGCTGCCAGCAACCTGGACCCTGGAACCCAACAGCATTGGGTGTGGGGCGTATCTGAAGTTGGATCTTCCAGATTCAGTGCAATCGAGAATTGCCTCCAAATTTTCCTGGAAATCCATCTTCACTTTCAGGAGGTCCATCTTCTTAATTCAATAGTGGGCTAGTGATGTTGGGCACCTCGTCAATGTGGCCCCAGGCAGCGGCAGACTTCACGCCACCAGGTGTGCCCCACCACGGAATACAGCACAAAACACTCAGTGGCACAGATAATGAGGCGGGAATATTTGGTGTGCTTTCCCAACATCCTCCGCGGCAAAAAAACGCTCCCCATTCCTGCCCCCACCATGGGCATCCTCCCAAATGGGAGAATTGTGGCCGAGTACTCTAACTGTAAATCAACACCCTGTACGATTCTAAAAACGTGCTCGGGTTTTGCTGTAATAATTTTTCAATTCCACACGATTCAAGGAAGTTGTAATGTCTGACCACGTTTAGCAAGAGCTTTTAATTAGACGCGATTACAGCAAAACAACATCAAACTTGTTATCTAAATGATGCCATCATTGGGTAGTTGTTGTCTATTAAAGTCATCATTGCCAGACACTTGTAAAGCTGTAGAGCTCCAAAGGAATTACAATGTATTAAGTAGCAAACAAACTTATTGCCCATTAATAAGTCCCATTTCCTGCATATTAAAACGCTGCAGGTGACAGCACTGGTGTGAATAAAAAACGAAACATTTCTCAGCAGCTCGGTATCCCAAAGGCCGTCCTCCATTTTTAGAAGGCGTTACCTTGGGGAGTTTAAGAGTCATTCAGTCAAATCTGTGTCGTCAATGTGTATGAGATTTACCAGGATTTTTGTACTTTCAACTCGGAAGGATACAATTATTTTTCAGCTCGAAAACCCTATGCCCCTTGCTAAGTGTAGTGATGTTATGGTTGTGTTGTAATTCACCGACTGACCACTAGGAGTCTCACTAGAATATGAGTGAATGTCAAAGTCAGCTGACTTCAGACAGGCTGGAGGAAGCTGAAGAGAGAGGTTGCTTGTGCATGATTTTACTGCTATTAATCCATTGTTTTGTGTATAGTTTACCCACAGTTTATGTTAATAGTTTCTAGCTTAGCTACAAGTGTTCTTGTAATAAACCAGGCGTCCAACAAGAACATTACAAGAAGATAGTGGTGAGCCGTCTTCTTGGAGATGGAGGCGGGCAGGGCAGTAAGGTCATTAAGGCCTCAATAAAGGTCCGTTTTCTGACAGTGATGCTAGCTGGCTAGTGTCACATGAGGTCCCCGGTGTGTCCGTTGATCGGCAACGCTTCAGGGTTCCCCCTGCACACTGAAGACTTTCAAAATCCTGGGACTTCTGGAGTGCCTCCATTTTGAAGTGCCCTCCAGATCTCCCTCTTTCTCTGGCACTCTCCCAGTAGAGATGCTGGCCAGACTTTGCTGCCCTGTTCCTCTTGCCATCCTTAATTGGATGGCGCACTTGGCGATGGTCAATTGGTAGGCTACCTCCCATAACCTGCACTGGTGGGCGCACTGTCAAGACGTGTCGGCTCGGAACTCGCAAATGGTCTTGATATCAGGTTCTAGGCACTGACTGGAAAATTCAGCCCAATAATCACCAAATTCAGATGCTTTTCAACCCTGTTGGTTTTGCCTGAATCAAAATTTGGCAGAAAGAGTTTGTAACAGAATATTCTGCCTACAACAGAAATTGAGGTAAGGAGCTATGAATAGTAGAGGCATGATAGGAATTCCCTTCTTCCATGTAAACAATCCACTGTCATGTTAGATTTCATTTGCTCTTCAAAAATAAAACAGACAAGCTAGCAGTTGGGAATTCCAGTTGATATGGTTGACTGGATCCATCATCTAAGGCGAAACTAATTGAAACATCAGTACACAGATTATATTATTGAATCTTCTTGTTGACACAAACATTCTTGAGATCGCATTCGGGAATCACCCAGGCACTACAGGACGAACTTGCATGGAACGCCATATTGGACCTAATTATTTTACATCATTTATTCCGAATAGTTGCCTGGTAGTACAGAATCTGAATATTGCTGAAGAAAGCGACATGCTGTTGAAGCCTTTAACCTTCCACTCAACAGGAGTGATGGAAGAATGGCAAATTTCAAAAGGAACAATCATTTGCATTGCCTGAGAAACAGGGTGTGCTGATTGGTTGGCAAGTCAGTTGATTGGTCCAGATGAGGCCATTGCAAATGCATCAGAGAGATTTTGTCCCAGGGACTTCTGTTTATTCAAAAATAGTGCAAAGTCTGGTCAACCTCCTTTAGTTTGCAGTAGACAGGCCCCTGCATAGGAATATAGGTAATTTCTGACAAGCATATGTCATCGCATATTTAAGAACTGATGTTCTTAAATTGATACTTCATGTAATTCTTTTTTAAAATTCATTTACGGGACGTGGACGTCGCTGGTTAGGCCAGCATTTATTGCCATCACTAGTTGCCCTTCAGAAGGTGGTGGTGAGTTGCCTTCTTGAACCCGCTGAAGTCCTTCAGGTGTAGGTACACCCACTGTGCTGTTAGAGAGGGAGTTCCAGGATTTTGTCGCAGCGACAGTGAAGGAAGGGCAATATATTTCCAAGTCGGGGTTGTGAGTGACTTGGAGAGGAACCTCCATGTGGTGGAGTTCCCAGGTATCTGCTGCTCTTGTCCTTCTAGATGGTAGTGGTCGTGGATTTGGAAAGTGCTGTTGAAGGAACCTTGGTGAGTTACTGCAGTGCATCTTGTAGATGGTACACACGGCTGCCACTGTTCATCGGTGGTGGAGGGATTGAATGTTTGTGGAAGGGGTAGCAATCAAGCGGGCTGCTTTGTACTGGATATAGAACATAGAACATTACAGCGCAGTACAGGCCCTTCGGCCCTCGCTGTTGCGCCGACCTGTGAAACCAATGTAAAGCCCATCTACACTATTCCATTATCATCCATATGTTTATCCAATGACCATTTAAATGCTGGTGTCGAGCTTCTTGAGTGTTGTTGGAGCTGCATTCATCCAGGCAAGTGGAGAGTATTCCATTACGCTCCTGACTTGTGCCTTGTAGATGGTGGACAGGCTTTTTGGGAGGAGAGTCAGGGGGCAGCTGCAAGGTGATATCTTACCCCTGGCACCGGGCAAGCAATACAGCCTTTGCTCATGGACCTTCATTTACCCAACGTCCAGCTTCACTAACAGACAGCTTCTTACAGGCATTCCAACTGGGGTAAGCAGACAGCTCCCTTTCCGCTACACTGAGCTCATAGGTGCCCCAGGACTTCCCCGAGCCTCAATTCTGCAGAGCTATCAAAAGGCTCCTGGGTCTTTTCTGAGCACCTAGCTCCTCAGAGCTAACAGCAGCCCTTCAGCTGTCTGGAGCTCACCACCTTCTTCTTTGACTGCCCCCCCAACTAACTCTTCACTAACAGCTGTTCACTGACCTTTGAACTGATCTGTGTGACCTATTAAAATATCCCAACCCCGTTCCTCGGCAGAATCGAATGTGGCAACCAATATTCTGTGCCTCCAAATGTTACATCCCCATTTAATTAACTGTTGCGATCCAAAAGTGCGAACTTACAAGACTACAGAGACAAAGAAAGAAAATTAAGCATTGATTTTAAATGGAGAAAGATTGGAGAAAGCTGCAGTTGAGGGGGATTTGGGGGCCCTTACGCATTAATAATAAAAAGCTAACATGCAAGATCAGCAATTAATAAGGAGGGCAAATGGAATGTTGGCCTGGATTTCAAAGGGAATGGAGTAAAAAAATAGGGGAACTTTGCTAAAACTACACAAGGCACTAGTTAGACCACATCTGGAATACTCTGAACAGTGTTGGTCCCCTTATCTAAGCAAAGATATACTGGCATTGGAGGCAGTCCAGAGAAGATTTGCTAGGTTGCAACAAGGCCATGATCTTAATGTCAATGTAATGTATATTGGAAAGCAGCTTATTTAGTTCTCCATAAAAGACAACACACAGCTGTTGATGTTACAACTGGATGGTAAGATCCCAGAATGGAACACCGGCTCAAAAGGCCATCAGCGGAATTCTCAGTCTGCGGGACCCTCTGGTCTGCCGGCAGTGCACCCACGCCCGTGGGTTTCTTGATGGCGTGGGGTGGCCACAATAGGAAGCCCCATTGGCCAGCTGCAGGAACGGCTAACGGGGGTGCACCGCACCGGAAAACGTGGCTAGCGGACCAGAGAATCCCGCCCCGTAACTTTTATTTATTTTTTTATACAATGTGGAGGAACCGAGTCTCAGGACTGCTAATTAGTTTTAACAACAAGACAATAAACATTTATTAAACATGAAAAGTTTGGATGATATGGTACACCTTTACTCCCGCCTTAGCTTAACAATTACACATCGGTTTTAGGATTAACATGGATTACAAAGTACACCTGAATCTACAATGGTCTCATTAACACTAAATCCCTTTTAAGCACACAAGGTGACTGTGGGAAAATACACTCTCCACTCTAAACCCCACGTGGATGCTTGTGGATGTCTCCCCAGAATCCCCCCATAAGATTGTCATGTGAAAGTTTCCAAACTCCACTCTGAAAACGCACTTTAAAATCTTCTTTCATAAGCATGCTTCCCTTTAGTGGTTTGCAATTCAAAATATAGACCAGGTTTTCCAAATTACCCTTTTAAACAAAGCTTCCGCTCCACTTTTAACAGAGAATCCAGTCCAGCATTTTGCATCAACCCCTTTAGGATTTATTTGTCTCGGCTGCTGTGCAAACTTTTCACAATTGCTTTAACTCTCGATTCCCAGACTGTATTAAAATTGAATCAGACATTTGATTTGTCCCACCTTAAATCTGTTTACGGCAATTGGCTCTTTAACTCAGAACACTTTGTTTACTCTGCCTTGAATTCTTCTGAACCATTCCTTGGTCTCTGTTCACTTAACTCCAGACTTATCGGACACTTTGCTTCATTTCTCTAGTTTCCTTGAGGCCCGAACCAACGCCGGAGTGTGGCAACGAGGGGATTTTCACAGTATCTTCATTGCAGTGTTAATGTAAGCCTACTTGTGACAGTAATAAAGATTATTATTAGAAACACAGTTGGAACTTAACCAACGCCTACACATACAAACACCTTTTTCCAGCCTGAATCTAACTGTAGGGTTTACCCTTCCAGGCACAGAAACATTAAATTAAACTCACCTGAAATGGCGGTATTCTCCGTTGCCTGACGTCGATATCATAATCGACGATTGGGCGGAGAATCCATTCTGACACCCAAATTGGGGCAGGTGCCGGTTTGACACCGGTCAGCCATGCTCCGCCAGCTCGGAAGTGGCGTAATTGCCTTCCGCGCCACATGCCGTTGGAACGGCGTTGGCATGTCATCGGAAGGGCCTCCCACGATGCTCCGCCCCCGATGGGCCGAGTTCCCGACCACGCGGTTGACGTCTGGTCTGAGTGGTCGGGAACTCGGCGTGGCAACTGTGGACTATGTCCAGCACCGCCACACTCAGATGGGATCCGTGCCGCTAGGCTGGGGAAGCTTCCACGAGGGCTGGGGAGACTGGCATGGGGGGGCCAGGGGGTGGCCTGTGGGGTCGTAGATCGCGGGTCGGGACCACACATGGCCGGCGCCATGCTCTACGGCGCGACAGCTACAGGTCATCTCCGTGTGCATGTGCGGCCAGGGACCCGGTCACTCCCCTGCCATTTTCAGCACCGGAGCCGGGGGTTTCACCCGGCACCACTGCTAGCCCCTCACCGGTCCCAGAATCGGTGAGGGTTTGGCGCCGATTTTGGTGTCATAAAACGCCCCCAAATTCTTTGTTTCAGCTGGCACTTAGCAGCTGAAACAGAGAATCCAGCCCCATGCCTCATTTCTAATGTTTACCTGTACAAATACAAATCCCTTAAAACAACTTTTTTTTGTTCCTAACACAGCCCAGGTACCTGGTCTGCCATACTTAATAAGGACAAACAAGAAACAATTGCTGAAACATAGCCTGCTTGAGTTCCCGTCTCCAAGATTGGTTTGATTTGTGGTAACCAGTGCCAGCCCATCAATCGTTGGTCCCTCGGAATCTCAGTGGCCATTAGTTGAAACTTACATTTTCCTCCCACAGCAATATTCATGCCAAGAGTTGCCCAGGTAACTGCTGGGCCGCCTCCCTGCTCCCAAACCCCACCTGTGCACTGCAGCTATGAATTATCGTGCAGAGGTTTGAGTCTTGTTGGCACGTTGTCATACTGTTGGGATTTGAAGCAGTTCTAAACTATTCCACACACACACACAACAGAGCATGAAATTCATTCATGTGCTAAGCCATTGGCAGAGCCGAGCTTCCTTCATTTTAACTAAAACACTGGCGAGACGTGCAAAACATTCCACACCGTGACATTAGGAAGACGCAGGAGCTGGGCAGATCTCGATTCGGATTATTTTCACATATTCAGCTCCCTCTCTCCACGTATATATTGTAATTACATGCAGCTTCAATTCAATATTTTTGCAATAAATATGAGCGATACTTATCAGCCCACTGACTCAATGCCATGGGCTATCAATCTAGTTCACAAAGAATTGCACTAAACAGTCCACACATGACATTAATCCATTCAAAATCTTTGTCGACGTGACGCGCAGATTTATCTGCATATTTTGGCTGGTTTGGGTAGGATTCCCTGAACAAATCTATGCGCCGCTTGGCCATTTTCCCAGCCCTTTACGGTCTGTCGCAATCACCTTGGCTCTGATCTTGCTCATCTTCCTGCCCATCTGTGGAGCTTCAACGTCCAATCCCCGATGAAGCAGGAGGTGAGGCCGCAATTCAATTTCAGCCGTGATGTACTTTGTGTCACCGTCGAGATGCATGAGAGAAACTGAATTAGACAACAGAAAGAACGTTTGAAGGTTAAAGCCTTTTTTTTCTCCCCCCCCCCCCCCATTAACTGCAAAGGTTGAAATGTACCATCCATTGCAGCTGCAGTGTTTTATATCGCTGCCTTTCTGAGCAATAAACTCCATGGTGCCTTCGAATAGAAAAGCGCGACTAACCCCACAGCGCTTTATTAAGGTATATAGGAAAAAATGTATAAGCAATAGGGTACAAAAAACATGTGGGGGAATCGTAAACAGATGGGGCTCAGATAACATGTCATTCGTGCACCACAGTCAGTAATATTTCTGGTAGCTTTCAGCTGGCATTAACATTTTCTCGATTTGTTTTCCCTTTACCATTTGTTTGAGATGTATTGTGAATTTTCACATCTGCGCTACTCTCTGCATTTCTAAATTCCTGAATCGAGCATCTGGTAACTGTTAGCCTATCTACTCAACACACAGGAGCAATCTGTTTATACAAGTCGGATAAAGAAACTATTTAACCCTTCAAGGACTGTCCAGTGTAGTTTTGCCTACTTTCAAATGTTGCTGCAAAGAGGAATTATCCATAGAGTCTGCCCCAATCCTCCGAAAGAGCACCCTACCTAGACCCACTCCCCCGCTCAATCACCGTAACCCCGCCCAAACATTGGACACGAGGGGCAATTCAGCGTGGCCATTCCCCCTCACCTGCATATCTTTGGTCTGTGGGAGGAAGCCGGAGCATCCGGAGGAAACCCACGCACACACAGGGAGAAAGTGCAAACTCCACACAGGCAGTCACCCCAGGCCGGAATCGAACCCGGGCCCCTGGTGCTGTGAGGCAGCAGTGTTAACCGCTGTGCCACCGTCCCACCACTTGTTACTTGTTACTGAAAGGAGGGCAGACCCACAAACGCTGCCATGGGCCTCACCCTCTTTGGTCAGGAGGACAGACACTTGAAGTACTGGGAGCATGGCCCATGTCTCTTTTCTTCCATTGCTAAGCACTTCTCTGGCAAAATGGGTGAGATCAGGAACTCCATCTTTTTGCGGAATTTGTGATCGGAGGCTGGCTCTCAGATCTTGGACTGCCCTCCGAGTCATACTACCATGTGAGGATAGAAATTTGTCATTGATCTTTGAAAGCATAACCGACGGCATGTGGACGACTTGTAACCCAATCAGCAGGTGCTAAACTCACCTAAAATTGGGCCTTAATTCACTAATTTGAGGGTGTCGCCGGTGCTTGAGGCACCTGGGGCCTATACTTAGAAAGGGCGAAGTTCAAATGGCTTGCCTCATCTGCTGCAGCCCTTACGTCAGTCTACGGAAGAAGGAAAGGATGACAGTGGGTAGGGGGAGTGAGGGACTGGTCGCAGTCTGGCAGCGGTCCTTGGGCGTGATGTGGAGCTGGGAGGAACGTCGTCCCCAGTCCACACCTGCCTTCAAAACAAAAAACCTTTTTGTGGGTGGCAGCTTCGTAACCGTGGCCACAGTTGATGATTCCTGAGTCGAATCAATTTAGCAGAGGGGGCATTTGCATCGGGCAGCAGTGGTCGACGCTTGATAAATCACCTGGCCCATTTTGGAGTTGAATGCCTTTCAGGCAACAGGAAATTGGTGCTTTTTGCATTTGTTTTCTCGGAGTGAGGACCAATTTCTCTTCCTCTGTGTTTTCGTCATTCTTTCATGGGTTGTGGGTTTCATTGGCAAGGCCAGCATTAGTTGCCCATCTCAAATTTCCCTTGATCTGAGTGGCGCGTTAGGTCACTTCAGAGGACATCTAAGTGTGAACCACATTGCTGTGGGGCTGGAGTTACATGTAGGCCAAATCAGGTAAGGATGGCAGATTTTATTGGTGAATCAGATAGGTTTTTACAGCAATCGAATCATGGAATCATAGAATTCGTACTGTGCAGAAGGAGGCCATTCAGCCCATCGAATCTGCACCAGCCTCTGAAAAGACAACCTACCGAGGCCCATTCCCCGCAACCCCATAACCCCACCTAGCCTTTGGGACAAAGAAACAATTTAACATGGCCAACACACCTAACCTGTACATCCTTTGGACCATTATGGTCAGCTGAGGCTAGCTTTCGATCCCAGATTTATTAACAGAATTCAAATGGCAGCCCAGTTGCCACGGTGGGATTTGAACCCATGTCCTCACAGCAGGAACCTGGGTCTCTGAATTACCAGTCCAGTGACATTACCACTACCCCATCGTCTCCCTCTCCGTTGTTTCACACCTCTGTGCCTTCATTTAAAAAAAAAAAATCAGTATTATTAGCTTTTTTATAAAGTGCCACATTGCCCCAAATTTCAGTGCATGCAATGGATTACTTTGGCTTTAAGTGTGCCAGCCATTCTTGTGCAAAGCAAGACCCCACAATCAGAGAGATTAATATCTTGTTTTTTCGTAGCATTGGTTCAACAACTGTTCAGCACAGCAGCAGAACTCCACCCCCTTACCGTCCCCCACACCTGGTCATCTATCTTTAATTCTTATATTTGCTACACTGCTGTTGCAGTCTCTTCCAGCTACAGGACAGTATCGAACAGATTTTCTCGCTTTCGTCCTGATGAAAACACGGGCAGTATAGGGGCAGCACTGTAGCACAAGTGGATAGCACTGTGGCTACATCGTTTCCTGCACTGACAAGCTCAGCTCGCCGGTGCAGAAAGACGACTTGCGGATGGGAGCGCCATTTTTAAAGGCCCAGGTGGCAGTGCCAAGGTGCCAGGCTGGCAGTGCCAAGGTACCTGAGTGTCAGAGGGAGTACCAGGGTACCACGCATCCCCAGACCGACCACCCGGGATTCTCTAATGGCCTGGGGAACCCCCTCCCCAACTGCCGTTACTCCTGATCCACGCTTGCGTGCACCACTGATAGACGGCGCACTGCCAAGGTCTCCCAGGCGAGGCCGTTAGGTCCAGGAGGTCGAGAGAATCCAGCGCAGACATATTTAAATGGGCCTAATGGTTCACTTAAACATGCTAACCTGGATCTTGCCCAGTGAGGGCGAGATCCAGATCGTGACGTCTGGCGAGATGCCGTTCAATCTCGGGAGACATCTCGAGCATTGCGAGTCTCTTTAACGCCCTTGATGCGTCACCAAGTCGGGCACAAGGAGGCCGATAAATCGCTCCCGATAACTCTGTTTCTCTCTCCCTACAGATGCTGCCAAACCTGCTGAGCTTTCCCAGCATCCTCCGTTTGCTCTTGATGTGCCATCAATGACGACAGACGAGAGTCGGAAGAGTAAACTGTGGCTCTGATCAGCTAAAAGACATCTGTTGGCAGCCGGTCCCAGAATGAGGGCAGGGCTGGAGGTTAGCTACCTTTATACTTGAACCCGAGGGGCGAGCCAGCAGGGACAAACCCAGACATGTAACAAACAGTAAGAACAGTAAGTACCATAAGTAAGAACAGTAGGTACAATATAATACAGTGGTTCACCACATTCACCCCCTGTTAAAAAAGAGTCCGGCGGGGGTGAAGTGGACGGGTTGAATTAGAGATTGAGTCTGTCGGGGGCTCTGACCTTCTGCTGTGATCGCCTCAGTCCCGGCTGTGGTGAGGACACTGGTGTCGGATGAAGTGTTGAGACCTGCGTATCGTCTTCCGGATAAGTAGCAACGGAGGGAGACGGTGTAGAGTCGTGAGTAGCAACAGAGAGAGACAGTGTAGAGTCGGGGGTAGTGGTGATGGTCGCTGGGGAACCTGCGGGTGCCAAGTCCCGAAGGGAGACTGTGTCCTCCCGCCCGTCATGGTGTGCCACGTAGGCATATTGGGGGTTAGCATGGAGGAGAAGGACCCGTTCGACCAGGGGATCCGACTTGTGACTCCTCGCATGCTTCCGGAGGAGGACGGGCCCTGGAACCGTCAGCCAGGACGGGAGCGAGACCCCTGAGGTGGACTTCCCGGGGAAGACAAACATCCTCTCATGAGGGGTCACATTGGTGACGGTACACAGGAGCGACCGGATGGAGTGGAGCGCATCAGGAAGGACCTCCTGCCAGCAGGAGACAGGGAGACTTCTGGACAAGAAGGACGGCCTTCCAGACCACCGCGTTCTCCCTCTCCACCTGTCCATTTCCCCGGGGGTTGTAGCTTGTAGTCCTACTTGAGGCGATGCCCTTGCTAAGCAGGAACTGACGCAGCTCATCACTCATGAAGGAGGAACCCCGATCGTTATGGATGTAAGTGGGGAAACCGAACAAGGTGAAGAGGCCGTGCAGGGCCTTGATGACTGTGGCAGAGGTCATGTCAGGGCACGGGATGGCGAAAGGGAAATATGAGTACTCATCAATGATGTTGAGAAAGTACACATTGCGGTCAGTGGACGAGAGGGACCTTTGAAATCGATGCTGAGGCGCTCAAAGGGGCGGGAGGCCTTTACCAGGTGTGCTCTATCCGGCCGATAGAAGTGCGGTTTGCACTCCGCGCAGACCTGGCAGTCCCTGGTCATGGTCCTGACCTCCTCGATGGAGTAAGGCAGGTTGCCGGCCTTGATAAAATGGAAAAAAACGAGGGACCCCCGGGTAACAGAGGACATTGTGGAGGGCCCAAAGTCGGTCTACTTGTGCGCTGGCACATGTACCGCGGGATAGGGCATCTGGGGGCAAATTGAGCTTCCCAGGTCGATACAAGCTATCATAAATATAGGTGGAGAGTTCGATCCTCCACCTTAGGATCTTGTTATTCTTGATCTTGTCCCGCTGCTATTGTTAAACATGAAGGCAACCGTCCGTTGGTCAGTGAGGAGAGTGAATCACCTGGCGGCCAGGTAATGCCTCCAATCTCGCACAGCTTCTACAATGGGCTGGGCTTCCTTTTCGACGGAGGAGTGTCGATTTTCAGAGCCCTGGAGGGTACGGGAGAAGAAAGCCACGGGCCTGCCTGCCTGGTTGAGGGTAGCGGCCAGAGTAAAGTCAAATGCATCGCTCTCCACCTGGAACATGATGGACTCGTCTACTGCGTACATCGTGGCTTTGGCAAGATCTGTTTCGATGCGGTTGAAGGCCAGGCGGGCCTCAGCCGTCAGGGGAAAAATGGTAGGTTTAATAAGTGGGCGGGCCTTGTCTGCATAATTGGGGACCCACTGGGTATAATAGGAAAAGAACCTCAGGCATCTCTTCAGGGCCTTGGGGCAGTGGGGGTGTGGAAGTTCCAGGAGGGGGCGCATGCGGTCGGGATCGGGCCCTAGGACTCCGTTTTCCACAACGTAGCCAAGGATGGCTAGGCGGGTTGTGCGGAAAACACATTTCTCCTTATTGTCTGTTAGGTTAAGGAGCTTGGCGGTGTGGAGGAAATGTTGGAGGTTAGCGTCATGGTCCTGCTGGTCATGGCCGCAGATGGTGACATTATCCAGATATGGGAACGTGGCCTGCAGCCCGTACTGGTCAACCATTCGGTCCATCTCCCGTTGGAAGACCGAGACTCCATTGGTGATGCCAAAGGGGACCCTGAGGAAGTGGTAGAGGCGGCCGTCTGCCTCGAAGCCAGTGTATTGGCGGTCCTCCAGGTGGATAGGGAGCTGGTGGTACGCGGACTTCAAGTCAATAGCGGAGAAGACTCGGTACTGCACAATCTGATTGACCATGTCGGATATGCGGGGGAGAGGGTACGCATCGAGCTGCGTGTACCGGTTGATGGTCTGACTGTAGTCGATGACCATCCGGTGCTTCCCCTCAGTTTTGACGACCACCACTTGGGCTCTCCAGGGGCTAGTACTGGCCTCTATGATCCCTTTCCGCAGGAGTCACTGGACCTCCGACCTGATAAAGGCCTTGTCCCAAGCACGGTATCGTCTGCTCCTAGTGGCGACGGGCTTACAGTCCAGGGTGAGGTTAGCAAAGAGCGGGGGTGGGGCGACCTTAAGGGTCGAGAGGCTACAGACGGTGAGAGGGGGCAGGGGTCCATCGAACTCCAAGGTAAGACTTTTGAGGTGGCATTGGAAATCTAGACCTAGTAGTAGGGCAGCGCAGAGTTGGGGGAGGACGTAGAGCTTGAAATTTTTGTACTCGACGCCCCGTACTGTAAGGGTTGCGACACAGTACCCACGGACTTCCACGGAATGTGATTTGGAAACCAGGGAGATTTTCTGGGTCGCGGGTAAAATTGGGAGGGAGCAGCGCCATACCGTATCTGGGTGAATGAAACTCTCCGTGCTCCCGGAGTCGAAGAGGCAGATTGTCTCGTGGCCGTTAATCCGGACGGCCATCATGGATTTGGTGAGGTGATGAGGTCGAGGGGAGCGGAGGCCAGCGTACGATCTGGTGAGCAGGGGTTCTGTGAGGCAGCGGGGTGATTCCAAGATGGCGGCCCCCACGGGTCGCACGTGGCGGGTGGCGTTGAAGATGGCGGCCACCACGGGTCACACGTGACGGGTGGCGTCGAAGATGGCGGCGGTCCCCGCGGGCTACACGCAGCGCTGCTGGGTTTAGAAACAGGTCGGGCCTGGCAGACTTTAAAGAAGTGGCCCTTCATTCCGCACCCGTTGCAGATCGCGCTCTTCGCTGGGCAGCGTTGTCTGGGGTGCTTACCCTGGCCACAGAAGTAACTTTTCGGGCCTCCGGAGTTGGCGGGCCGCTGCGCGGCACTGGCTTGCGGCGCCCCGGGTCGGGTGATGGCGGCACCCACGACGTCCACGAGGGTGCTGCGTGGTTGGAGGCATGTTATGGAAGGCCACTTCCAACGAGTCCGAGAGTTGTACTGTGTCTTGGAGGTCGAGTGTACCCCCTTCTAGTAGGCGCTGGCGGATGTAATTAGATTTTATGCCTGCGACATAGGCGTCCCGGATCAGCAATTCGGTGAGCTTGTCAGCCGATACCACCTTACAACTGCACTTCCGGCCGAGTACCCGCAAGGCGCGCAGAAATTCAGCGTGCGATTCTCTGGGGCACTGTCGCCTCGTGGCAAGGAGATGCCGAGCGTACACCTCATTGACTTCCTTAACATACTGCCCCTTCAACATCGTTATCAAATCCTCGAACGAGGTAGCGTCTCTGATAAGAAGGAAAACTTGCGGACTCACCTGGGAGTTGAGGATTCTCAGCTTGTGGGTCTCAGCGACAGCGGCGGTGGAGGAATCAATGTAAGATTCAAAGCAGCTTAGCCAGCGTTCAAACGTGGCAGTGGCGTCGGCTGCTTGGGGGTCCAGCTCCAGGCAATCAGGGTTGAGTGATGGATCCATCTTAAAATTTTAGCTGATTAAATTGATGTACCATCAATGATGACAGACGAGAGTCGGAAGAGTAAACTGTGGCTTTAATCAGTTAAAAGACACCTGTTGGCAGCTGGTCCCAGAATGAGGGCAGGGCTGGAGGTTAGCTACCTTTATACTTGAGCCCGAGGGGCGGAGCCAGCAGGCAGTAACAAACAGTAAGAACAGTAAGTACCATAAGTAAGAACAGTATGTACAATATAATACAGTGGTTCACCACAACATCAAAAAAGAGGAGAGTTCTCCATGGTGAACTGGCCAAAATTTACCCCAAATAATCCGGTCGTTACCCCATTTCTGTTTGTGAGATCTTGCTGCGGGCGAATTGGTTGATGCATTTTCTATCTGAAATCAGTGAACTTCAATGGTTGTCAGTTAAGCATTTTTCAGATATCCTGATGTTGTGAAAGGCGCTATATAAATGCACATATCTCCTGAGAAAGAGCTTCACAACTGTGCAAGCATATTACACCAGCTTTGCACGTTTTATTTAATGGAAAAGTCTGCATATTAAGCAGGGCAAATCCACATGTCATCATTTGAGGGTTTATTATGAGAGACTCCAGACCAGTCGACACAAACAGAAGCAATCTTTTACGGCCATTGTCAATTTCGCCAAACACACAGTACCCAATTTTAAGTATTGCACGGATTCTGTTTTCTAATTTTATAACCAATTACACAGCAATTTTGACCCGACATCATTATGAAGTTTAGCTTTATAAGCAGTTATTAAAATCAGGCATTTTAGAGGTTTTATTGACTTGGTATTGGCAGTAATGTGGTCCTGCACTGAGATTGTTCCAGTCTAGAAACCATGGAAACAAAACTATAAAATCTTAATGCGGGATAACGTTAGTATCGGGTTCATTACAGCATGAAATTTGTGACCCAATTTAGGATGTATTTGCCTAATGGCTGGATCTGGTCCAATTGGAACCTTGGAGTTATGGCTGTCCTTTTCAACAGGAACTCTGTATTAAGTGGGAATTATGTTCCAATGTGCAAGTGTAATCCTGTTTATTTGCTGCTGTGGTTGTGACTACACTCACATTCAGATGTAGAACAGCGCATTGCAGAACACGCCTTATTATTTTCAATCTCTCTCAGCAACGTTGCGATCTATGACTTAAACTGTAGCAGCAAAAGTACAGAGCCTTCTCTAATACCCTGAGTCACAAGATTCAAGGCCCACATCAGGAGGCTGAAAGTTCAGTGTATTACTGAGGTAATGCTGTATCACTAGAGGTACCACCTTAACGATGAGGTGTTAGACCAAGGCCCACTCTGTCTTGCACAGGTGCCATTGCTCCACATTGAAGATCAGAGGGGTTCGACCCATTGTAGAGGCCAACATTTATCTCTCAACCAACGTCTCAAACAGATGATCTGGTTGGTTCATTTTGTAACTTTTTGTGGGAGCATGCTGTGCGGAAATTGGGTGCCACGCCTCCTACGTTACATCGGTGACCACACGTCAAAAGTCCTTCATTGGATGCTGAGCGATCTTGGATTACCTGAGATCATGATAGCGCCATATAAACACTCGTCTTTCTTTAGTTCATGATGATGGGAAATCTATTTGTTTGCAAAATAGCTGAGCTGGGTTTTCAAGAACCCTCGTGCATCTGGCCTGCAATAGCACGCTGTCAATTTTAAAAAACAGGTAAAATGACTTTTGCTTTGGAGAGCTTCATTTTCTTCAGGCTCCAAGCTTCTCTTAAATGAGCGTTTTTGGTTCATGTTACATGTTTCCTTTTTACATCTTTGCAGCTCAAATGTACTGGCTCATTTCACGTGATAGATGGCACATTCTCTGTTTGTTTCATTTGACACAAAAAAAGATAAAGTAACTTAAATGAACGGAACATATAAAATAGATCGGATCCTAAAAGTCCTTCCATTGGAGCTAAACCTAGACATCGAATTAAGAGCACTGTAAAAGAATAAGGAACAGCAGGGGGTGGTTTATGGGTTGATAACCCATTTGATTGGGTGGTATTTAATGGACGTGATGGGGGTCTCGCCTGTCGGCTCTCCAGCCACTCAAGCACTTAACCGAACAGTCATGGGCCTTCCCCAGGGTCAAGGATCCCGACTGGAAATCCCGCCCACCAAGAGTTGCCATCCACCCGAGGACTAGTGTCGTTGCTGGATACCAGGGCTGCAACAGCCAGCTGTTGAAACTGGCTGGATCTTCCAGTTCCGCCGATGGTGCATCCTCGCCATGGGTTTCCTGCCAGCTGGGGGTTCATCCCAAGGGAAACCCCGTGATGGAGCGGGAAATAAAATATTAATAAAAATAAAAGGATCAGTACAAGGATCTTTGGTGCACTGGGATGACTTCTAGTTCGTGAATTTCTGAAGTTCAGCATTCGTTTTGATAGTTCTTCCTTCTAGGATTCTCTGGTAAGGTTCTCAGACTCAGCATCATTCCAGGTTCACAGCAAAGGATGTGCTGGTCACTCACTGCTTTCAGAGCAATAAATCAGTTTTGACACTTCAGCAAGGAGGAGCGAGAGAGAGAGAGAGAGAGAGAGTGAGAGAGAGAGGGAGAGAGATCCTTTCACTTCCAAAGTCTAAAAGCTTCCAGCTAGTTCTCTCGGAAGCATCACGCAGGAACCAACCGCTAACCGCTGTCAGGCAGAACACCATCCCTGGCCCAACCACCAGCCGCTAGCCAAACAATCGATCTGACTCCCTCAAAACCTGGTTCCTAAGATTCACTCGGATCCGCTTCTCCTCTCCAAAAACAAAACCTGGGAACACAGTCTCCTGGCAAACAGGCTGCTTCAACCTTGAGTCTTCTGCTTAAAGGCACATTCCGATTATGGGTCCACAGACCAAAATCATAAAATAACATAAAAGAAATGGGAACAAAGGAAATAGACAGGAAGGACTCTTGCGTACCTCCCCCCTTAGAGCGATAAAACGTCATTGCTAGGATGTTTCATCACAAGGTATGTGACATAAACTACAAAACAAATATTCATTCATCATTCCTTTCCCACTAGACAAGTTCCCCCAATTCTTATATCAACACTGAATATCAGCAATAACATTGTCCTTTCCAGGAATATGCACAATTTGTACGTTGAAAGGTTGCAACCATAACTCCAACTGGACAATCTTGCTTTCCGAGTGTTAAATTTTTCCACAAATGCGAGTCTGTGCAGAGTAGGTTTTGCTTATTATCACGCCAGATATAAATTTCAAAATTCTAAAGGGCTAGCGGCAACGCTAAGGCTTCCTTCTCAATGGTGGAGTGCTTCCCTTCGGGTACCCAGGCGCCCACATGCTCCTCCATTTGATAGAGGGGCAGCTGGAGTGGAATGCAGAATGCCCGCCGTCCCCTGGCGCAGTCACTCGTGGGGCTGGGTTCTCCGATTCTCAGGCTATGTCCTGACACCAGCGTGGGAACGGTGGCCTTTCACGACCAAAAAGTCTTCGCACAACGACCACCGATCCTCCGTTTGGCTGGGGGCTAGCATGCGGGCAGCGTAGAGCACCCGGCTCTCACTGCTGATACGGCCGGAGAATTGCCGGGTCCATGGCGGCGGCACAATGGCAGCCTGCGGCGACCACGCCGTGCAACATGGCACCAGCTGCATGCAGACCCGGCCTGGCAAGTAGTGCCCCCCCCCTTTGGACAGTCCCCGACCCCCGGACCACCCCCCAACAGCGCCCCCAGCCCCTGCCAAAGTCCCCCCTGCCCGCGGATCGGCCCTCCCTCGACTGTGGAGGTGCTGGAGAGTCCGCAGCCGCCACTCTGAGTCCCGACAAGTAATACCAAGAGAGACCGTGGGGAATTCGGCCGGTCGGGGGCAGAGCATCAGGGGGACGGCCTCAGGCAACGTCCTGAGGCCGTCGATATGGCATACTCCTATGCCACTTTGGAGGGGGTGCAGCATCGCGAAAGCGGCACCGCCCCCGATTTCGGCGCAAACTTTGATTCTCCAGCCGATCGCTGAACGTGATTTTGGCGTCGCCGACCGGAGAATCCCACCCGTGGTTTCCCACCAGTGAAGCCTTGCAATATGGAGCTCATGTCCTCAGCCATGGAGGTCATGAGCTGAGCCATGGAGTGGACATCCACTGCCTTGGAATGCACCTCCTGCGCCAAGTACCCATTGCAGACACCACCCTCGCAGTCTTGGCCTCGTTGCGTTGGAGTGGCGGCACCATCTCCTCGGACAGACGGCGATAGGACTCCTCCAGTCAGCCTTGCAGTCCAAGGAAGGATGCTGTCATCCTTTCCTGTCGCTCACAACTCTGCCTTTGTAGTTCCAACAGCTCTGAGAAGACCGTACCAGGGGGACACGCCATCGGCCAGGGGTTCGGCAGTGTCCTGGGCTCCGACAGCACTCCGAGTGGGACATCCCTGCCTCCATCTGCTGTGGATCTTCAGCTGTGAGGTGATCTCCAGTGAGTGACCCAGAAGTCCGCCAGCTACTGAATCCCACCGAGGTGTGAAGATCTGCACCGGTGGAGGGTGCGGGCGACAGCTATGACACCTCTTCAATGATGATGTCCGAGAATTCTCCCTCAGAGCTGCTCGGCTCCTTAGTTTCCAGCGGGCACAAGGATGGTCCAGTCTGTTCTCCTGATTACCTTGCAAGGGAATGGAGGTGGAATTAGCACATCACGGGGGATAAATGATGTCAGATGTTTACTCAGGTGAAGTTTGAGGAATGACTATGTGTCCTTAGAGTTCCCACTTTTGCTCGCTGCTCCCACTTCTCCATTTGCAGAGGCACGGATCTGCTCATCCCCGGTCATGTCAAGGGATCTTTCCTCATGTGGGGTTTGGGGGCAGAGCCACCTGCTTGACTCCGGATGGCTCGACCCGCTCACACTGGTTGTCCTCGGGTTTGTCCTGCGGAGAGTCAGATGGGGAGAGTGTAGGTGGGAGTCCGGCCAGTTCAGATGGTTGAGGAGTGGCACCATGGGGATGGGGGAAAGGCCAGAGGGCCTCATGACAGGTGGGCAACCTAGGAGGTGGCTGGGTGAGTGAACACCTTGGAGGTGTGAGGAGGGTGTGAGGAGTACATTGAGGGGTGCATGACCATGCAAAGAATGTCATTAATTTTGATCCCGACACTGCTGCCCCATCCTCGTCTGCAGGGAGCTGGCACTGACTAAAGTTGCCAGGGTGGTTACCTTGCTGGAGGAACACCTTTTTAGACACGGGTACAGGAGGTCCCGTCTCTGCTGAACTCCATCCAGGAGTTCCAGAATCTTGGAGCAAGTTTCCTGGCTGCCACCTGCTCAGTTGGATTTGGCGAGTGCTGGGGAGGCGTTTAAATGGAGCTCCCCAGTGATCACAGTGATTAAGTTTCCCCGAGGCGAGCAAAGTAGCAGTAGGCCACCAAGAGCACAGCGTGACTCACGTGAAGAAAACAACTTTTTAAGGGGATCAATGATATGCCTTGAGATTTGCCGCCAACGCCGTGATTTGCAGTTTATCTCACCGGAACTGACACTTCACCATTTTTGGTAAGATTCCACCTTATGGTTTGCATGTGTGTTATGTGTGTGTGTGTATGTATGTTATGTGAGTGTGTATGCTATATGTGTGTGTGTGTGTGTGTTATATGAGTGTGTGCATGTATATTATGTGTGTATGTGTATGTTATGTGTTTGGGTATGTATGTTATGTGAGTGTGTGTGTGTATTTTGTGCATGTGTTGTGTGTGCGCATGTTATGTGCGTGTGTGTGCTATGAGTGTATGCGTATTATGTGAGTGTGTGCCTGTTTGTTGTGTGCACGTGTTTGTTGTGCGAGTATATGTGTCTGTTTATGTTATACATGTTTGTTGTTTGTATGTGTGTTGTGCATGTGTGTTATGTGTGTGTGTTTGTGTATATGTTGTATGTATATGTTGTGTCAATGCTTTTGCATTTTGACTATATATCATGATAATATATAGACACCAATCATTCAAGGGATTGTGTAAACATGTTGTCGATTCATTTAATTAGACGAACATATGAGCACAGATGTTCATGGATAGAAAGCTTGAAGACACCAACAGCAGAGTTATGCGTGTGTGTGTGTGCTCTGCTCAGAAGCAAAAGTAAAATTAAGATGGGATTGCATGACACACTTCCCTTCTAGTGATGTAATGCTGCTAAAGGCACATTGTAACAAGAGGGACCAGCTCTTTAGTCATCCCTGAGAAGAAAAGAGCCCAATTGATGTCGGGCCAAGTAATCATTAAACCACAATCTGCTCTCTGGTGTGGTCAGTCCTCGTCCTTTTCCCCGAGACTGAAATTCAAACAATGCCACTTCATGATAGCTGCAAATCCAAGTTTGCTCCAGGCAGCAACCCAGTTGCATCCAGCGAGCTGTGGCAGCTGTTGTAGTCATGAATGCCGAGTGCTGCACACATTCCAATGCAATCTGGTGTGTAAGCCACTTCCCTATTTTTAAGCATGTGATATAAATCACAGTGGTATGTGAAAATATAGGCTGCTGTATAAGTCACTGTCCTATAGTCAGCTTTAAATATACCTCACAGAAAATAAAATTGAAGAGATCAGGCTTATGATCAAGTCTCATTCATTATGACTGAGTTATTTTTCTGGTTCTGAGAAGCATAAACTCACTGAAAAAATCCCAAATGTCAATGATTTCAACGGAAACACAAATCAGGAAAGATGGACAATGGACGAATGATCGGATGCTGTGCATTTTACACAATCATCTGAACTCCAAATGATTTCCTTCCAGATGTATTAAACCTTGCCACTTTGTTAATGGTCAAATAAAGGTGACAAACATTTGGCACCAGTTTCCGTTGCCTTGTAGTCAGTCACACAAAGCACTCAGCGCCGTCTTAAACCCCTTGGCATGCCTTCAGCAAAAGTGGCAACTTATCAGAAGCGCAGCACCGATTTTGCATATGTGACAGAAGGCAACAATTGTCTTTGAGCGAGTTAAAGATTGTGATTCCAACTTTAGATGGAGCTCGCAAGCCAGTTGAATCTTGCACTTCTGCTTTCTATCAGCTGAGCATCAACATTCCCAGGCCACCCTCTCTCCCAAGGGAGTCTGTTATTCGATATACAGCCGCGTTTTTATTGGGGTCACAATTTTCAATAGGAAAGACCTTTCCTGTCGTGTGCACTCCAGCTTCACGGATGCATTGGAAGACACCCCTGTTGTAATAGGTCCCAGGTCTGTGTGAGTAGGAGAGTGAGGAAGAGTGGCACAGTTCAGTCCTCGGTCACGTTGGCTGGGTTATGAGTAAGCACTGTTCTAAACGAGCATTAAGTCCATACCAATGAAGGGTGCAACTGTCCGCACGCAACATAAGCTGGAATCCTGCCTGTTTTCTAGTCAGTTGGCAGAAAATCCAACTAAAGAGGTCAACAGCTGGAGCCAAAGGATATGCAAGCAGCAGAAAGTGAGCAAACCGCTGTCCCACTGTTTCTCCATCATCATTTCATCTTTAGTCCGTTAAATAAACAGGGAACCTTGGCGTGGACTGGTGTCAGCTGGGGCTCAGTGGGTAGCTCTCCTGCCTCGCAGGCCAGGAAGCTCCAGGTTGGCGTCCCTTCCCTGGGCTGGAGCACAAGAATCGAGGTTGACAGTCGAGCGCAGTGCTGAGGGAGTGTAGTGCTGCTGGAGGTGCCATCTTTAGGATGAGATGTTAAGCCATGCCTGAGGGGAATCTGAAAGATTCCATTGCTGCTATTTGAAAGTAAAGTGGGGGGACTCTGCCTGATGTTCTGGAGGTCACAGGGCCTTATGGGGAGGGCTGGGGATGGAGGCGCCAACCCTCTCTCTGTGTCGTGTCCCCACAGTCCCACTGAGATCTAACACTCTTCATGTCTGCTTTTTCTGTTTGAGTTGTCATCCGTCGGTCAGCCTAGAAGACGAGGCTGAGTGGGAAACGGGTCACCAATTCGCCATTTGAAGGCCTTAATTGAGACAAAGTTGGACTTCCTGTCTGCGGCCCTACCCACCCCGGCGTAAAACCACTGGGAGGTCAGGGCAGGCGGGATGGCGGAGGGAATCCTGTCCGTGCGACTTCACATTCCCTCCCCCCCCCCCCCCCCCCCCACACACCTTAGAACCCGCTGAGGGAGGAGCGTAAAATTCTGGTCCTGGAGGTCGTTCACTGTTGGCTATAAAGCGAAGCACCAAAGTTTTGTACTTGTAAGTATCAGGGGCTGTTTAGCACAGGGCTAAATCGCTGGCTTTGAAAGCAGACCGAGGCAGGCCAGCAGCACGGTTCAATTCCCGTAATAGCCTCCCCGAACAGGCGCCGGAATGTGGCGACTAGGGGCTTTTCACAGAAACTTCATTTGAAGCCGACTTGTGACAATAAGCAATTTTCATTTTCATTTTTTTCATCAGTGTCGAAAAGGTTAGGTGGGATTACGGGGACATGGGCCCCGGTGGGGTGATATTTTGGAGGATTGATGGGCTGAATGGCCTCCTCCTGCACTGTAGGGATCCGAGCCAATTTTGCTGATGATTGGGAGAACAAGCTTCACATCTTCATCCCAAGCTACCAGTATTCCTTTTACTCCTTGATCTCTTATCTACTCACCTAGCTCCCCCCTTAAATATTCTGAACATTAATACTTTGATTATAATTACTTCATGCTTGGGTAGTTGCCATGCATAGGCTTGTGTGATAGGCATTTTAAATTGAGGCGACCTCATGGGATAATGGTAAAGGAAATGCTTACATCTGTAAAACTCAAATATATTCGACCAATAAGAAGGCAGATTATTATTTAAATGGGTGTAAATTGAGGGAGGTGGATACTCAGCGAGACCTTGGTGTCCTCGTGCATCAGCCGCTGAAAGTAAGTGTGTAGCAGGCAGCAACGAAGGCAAATGGCATATTGGACTTCATAGCAAAAGGATTTGAGTACAGGAATTGGAATGTTTTATTAAAATTTTCTCGGGCAGCGGTGAGGCCACACCTGGAGGGTCGTGTGCAATTTTGGTGTCCTTATCCGAGGAACGATGTTCTTGCTATGGAGGGAGTGCAGAGAAGGTTTACCAGGCTGATTCCTGGGATGGTGGGACTGTCATATGAGGAAAGACTAAACCAGTCAGGATTATATACTACACTCCTGTATGCTTCACCCGGCACCTTTGCATATGTATTTACAATGTGCATTTATGTTTGTCCGATGTATTTTTGTCATATATGGAATGATCTGTCTGAACTGTACACAGAACAATACTTTTCACTGTACCTTGGTACACGTGACAATAAACAAATCCAATCCAAAATCCAATCCAATATTCATTGGAGTTTAGAAGATTAAGATTGTAGCCACCTAAAATGGCTGATTCCCTATTAATTTGGCCAAAACCCGATGTAAAATGGCTAACCGAAAAGGCTGATGGGAAAAACAGCCAACAGGATACAAACGGACAGCTGCAGACAGAATAGCGTATTCGGCTCTGGGGAAGTCGGCCCAGATCGATACTCAAGACTATTAGCAGCACATCAACCCAGACATCTGCAGTTTAATCGGCTATCCCCGGGAACAATTGCAACATATTAGCAATTGAATGCCGGGCCAGACCTGTCGGCGCCTGTAGTGGCCGAAACAAAGACAGGTGAACGACCACCCCCCCGATCGAGGAATCGCCCCATTATTGGAGCATATCGAACCCAGTGATTGGGAACAAGTCCAATCACTTGGGACTCAGGGTCAAGGGCCGCCCCGAGAGGCGGGAAGCCCCTGGGCCCTATAAAGTGAGGGGCCAAGTTCAGATCTCTCTCTCTCTCCCTTCTTCTCCTGCTCGCGACAAAGAACAAAGAACAAAGAAATGTACAGCACAGGAACGGGCCCTTCGGCCCTCCAAGCCCGTGCCGACCATGCTGCCCGACTAAACTACAATCTTCTACACTTCCTGGGTCCGTATCCCTCTATTCCCATCCTATTCATGTATTTGTCAAGATGCCCCTTAAATGTCACTATCGTCCCTGCTTCCACCACCTCCTCCGGTAGCGAGTTCCAGGCACCCACTACCCTCTGCGTAAAAAACTTGCCTCGTATATCTCCTCTAAACCTTGCCCCTCTCACCTTAAACCTATGCCCCCTAGTAATTGACCCCTCTACCCCGGGGAAAAGCCTCTGACTATCCACTCTGTCTATGCCCCTCATAATTTTGTAGACCTCTATCAGGTCGCCCCTCAACCTCCTTCGTTCCAGTGAGAACAAACCAAGTTTATTCAACCGCTCCTCATAGCTAATGCCCTCCATACCAGGCAACATTCTGGTAAATCTCTTCTGCACCCTCTCTAAAGCCTCCACATCCTTCTGGTAGTGTGGCGACCAGAATTGAACACTATACTCCAAGTGTGGCCTAACTAAGGTTCTATACAGCTGCAACATGACTTGCCAATTCTTATACTCAATGCCCCGGCCAATGAAGGCAAGCATGCCGTATGCCTTCTTGACTACCTTCTCCACCTGTGTTGCCCCTTTCAGTGACCTGTGGACCTGTACTCCTAGATCTCTTTGACTTTCAATACTCTTGAGGGTTCTACCATTCACTGTATATTCCCTACCTGCATTAGACCTTCTAAAATGCACACCTCACATTTGTGCGGATTAAACTCCATCTGCCATCTCTCCGCCCAAATCTCCAAACAATCTAAATCCTGCTGTATCCTCTGACAGTCCTCATCGCTATCCACAATTCCACCAACCTTTGTGTCGTCTGCAAACTTACTAATCAGACCAGTTACATTTTCCTACAAATCATTAATATATACTACAAACAGCAAAGGTCCCAGCACTGATCCCTGTGGAACACCACTGGTCACAGCCCTCCAATTAGAAAAGCATCCTTCCATTGCTACTCTCTGCCTTCTATGACCTAGCCAGTTCTGTAACCACCTTGCCAGCTCACCCCTGATCCCGTGTGACTTCACCTTTTGTACTAGTCTACCATGAGGGACCTTGTCAAAGGCCTTACTAAAGTCCATATAGACAACATCCACTGCCCTACCTGCATCAATCATCTTAGTGACCTCCTCGAAAAACTCTATCAAGTTAGTGAGACATGACCTCCCCTTCACAAAACCATGCTGCCTCTCACTAATACGTCCATTTGCTTCCAAATGGGAGTAGATCCTGTCTCGAAGATCCTGTCTCTTGCGACCTTCGCAAGAACATCAACAAAGAAACTGTAAATTTGACTCCAGCGATCGCTACCCGATAAAGACTCCTAGCCATCGACCCGTATCAGCCTTTTGAATCCCACGGGCCAGATCCGATTCGATAAGCCATTCGTTTCCCTGACCTGGTGGGCCCTTACTAAAGTTAAGTATTGGCCAGTAGTGGTAGGTTTCGATATAGATAGTAGGATTATTGTGTAAGCATTAATTGTTGTATATAATAAATGACCGTTGATTTCAATCTTACTATGCGGTGTGCTGACTTATTAATCATAACTCGAGCTTGAACCACGTGGCGGTATCAGAAAGATACCTGGCGACTCGTGAGCAAAGGTGACATAATCAGAGGTAATAAAACTAAGGCTAAAAAGAGCAACATGATGTCATAGAAAATTATAAAATTCTAACAGCGTTAGACAGGGCCGATTCAGAAAGGATGTTCCCGATGGTGGGGAAGTCCAGAACTCGGGGTCATAGTTTGAGCATAAGGGGTGAACCTTCTAGGACTGAGGCGAGGAGAAATTTTTTCACTCAGAGAGCGGTGAATCTGTGGAATTCACTATCATAGAATGTGTGGTAGTATGTATTGGGGGTCATGTGGGACTGGAAGCCCTAATGTCATTGGCTGACAGATCCCGGGTCCTGGTTGGCCGTTGACCTCATACTCCGCCCTGAAGGCGAAGTATAAGAAGCCGGTGCCTTCCCCCGCAGGCCAGTTTACTATCGGGCTGCTGGGGAACAGACACGCTTAATAAAGCCTCATCGACTTCACTCTATTCGTCTCACGGAGTCTTTGTGCGCCACAATTTATTAAGCGTGCCTAAAAAGGACTATGGAGCTCAGGATCATTCCAGAATGCCTGAGGATCAGCCCCCACGCAGTGAATGCGGCAGCAGCCTTCAAACACTGGCAGACTTGCTTCGAGGCCTACATCAGATCGACCACAGGCCGAGTCTCAGACGAACAAAAACTGCAGGTCCTGCACTCGAGGGTGAGCACGGAGATTTTCACCCTCATTGAAGACACCCACGATTTCCAGACGGCGTTCGCAGCACTGAGAAGTCTCTACGTTCGCCCAGTTAACCAAATCTACGCTCGCTACCAGCTCGCGACAAGACGGCAAGCTCCCGGAGAATCGATGGACGAGTTCTACGCCGCGCTGCTGATTTTGGGAAGAGCCTGCAGCTGCCCGTCGGTGAATGCAAACGAACATACGGACATGTTAATGCGCGATGCTTTTGTGGCAGGTATGCAATCCTCCCAAATCCGCCAAAGACTTCTAGAAAAAGAGTCGCTAGGACTCTCAGAGGCACGGGCCCTGGCAGCCTCGCTGGACGTAGCCGCGCGTAATACCCGCGCCTACGGCCCCGACCGCGCGGCAGGCCATTGGGTCCCGTACGTACCCCCCGCGGCAAACCCCCTACCCCCCCCCCCCGGACACCCCACAGGCTTGCGCAGTCCAAACGCCGAGTCACACCGGGGGCGCCCGCTGTTATTTCTGCGGCCAGGCGAAGCACCCCCGACAACGCTGTCCGGCCCGCGCAGCCATCTGCAAAAGCTGCGGGAAAAAGGGCCACTATGCGGTGGTGTGCCGATCCCGCGTGGTCGCCGCCGTCCCGGGGCCACAGGGAGCCCTACAGACAGCCTATGCGTCCCAACCCCCCCAGCACGCCATGTGCGACCCGCAGGCGCCGCCATTTTGGGTCCCGACCACCGCGGTCCCGGGAGAACTGGGAGCCCTGCACGCCGCCTACGCTCCCCAACCCCCCTCCCCGCAGTCCATGTACGACCCGCCGCCGGCGCTCCCGATTTGGGGGCCGGCCAACACTTTCCACGGAGAGGAGGGAGTTTTTCGCATCCCGAACGCCACCCTCACCCCCGTCCCGCGCCCCACGCCTGACCCGCCGGCGCAACATACCTGGACCCCGACCACCGCTGTCCCCGGCGAGGGAGCCCCGCACGGTCCCGGCGCTCGCGGCCCCACGACTGACCCGCCGGCGCCGCCGACCTGGGCCCTCACCCCCGTCCCGCGCCCCACGCCTGACCCGCCGGCCTGGGCCCCGACCACCGCTGTCCCCGGCGAGGGAGCTCCGCACGGTCCCAGCGCTCGCGGCCCCACGACTGACCCGCCGGCGCCGCCGACCTGGGCCCTCACCCCTGTCCCGCGCCCCACGCCTGACCCGCCGGCCTGGGCCCCGACCACCGCTGTCCCCGGAGAAGGAGCTCCGCGCGGTCCCAGCGCTCGCGGCCCCACGACTGACCCGCCGGCGCCGCCGACCTGGGCCCTCACCCCCGTCCCGCGCCCCACGCCTGACCCGCCGGCCTGGGCCCCGACCACCGCTGTCCCCGGCGAGGGAGCTCCGCACGGTCCCAGCGCTCGCGGCCCCATGACTGACCCGCCGGCGCCGCCGACCTGGGCCCTCACCCCCGTCCCGCGCCCCACGCCTGACCCGCCGGCGCAACCTACCTGGATCCCGACCACCGCTGTCCCCGGCGAGGGAGCTCCGCACGGTCCCAGCGCTCGCGGTACTGACCCGCCGGCCTGGGCCCTGGGCCCCGACCACCGCTGTCCCCGGCGAGGGAGCTCAGCGGCCCTGGCGCTCGCAGTCAAGGAACTCCGCGCGGTCCTAGCGCCCGCGGCCCAGGCGCTCGCAATGCAGGAACTCCGCGCGGTCCTAGCGCTCCCCAGACCCCCCAGCACACCATGTGCGACCCGCAGACGCCGCCATTTTGGGTCCTGACCACCACGAGGGGAGGAAGGGCGCCGCCATCTTGGACCGCCCCCGACCTGTACGACGCATGGGGGCGGCCATTTTGTCCACCCCCGACGCCATCTTGTGACCCCTCAGCCACGTGCGATGTATGGGGGTGGCCATTTTGTCCATCCCCGACGCCATCTAGGACGGCAACAACGGACCCCACCCCACTACTACAACCACGGCTCGCTTCGGTTACACTCGATCAGGCTCAGGTACACACAACTAGACGCGTACCCTCGCCCCCGCATATCCGACATGGTCAATCGGATTGCCCAGTATAAAGTCTTCTCCACCGTGGACCTCAAGTCCGCCTACCATCAGCTCCCCATCCGCCCAAGTGACCGCAAGTACACAGCCTTCGAGGCAGACGGGCGATTATACCATTTCCTACGGGTCCCTTTTGGCGTCACAAACGGGGTCTCGGTCTTCCAACGGGAGATGGACCGAATGGTTGATCAACATGGGTTACGGGCCACGTTCCCGTACCTCGACAATGTAACCATCTGCGGCCACGATCAGCAGGACCACGACGCCAACCTCCAAAAATTCCTCCAGACTGCCAAAGCCTTGAACCTCACGTACAACGAGGACAAGTGCGTTTTTAGCACCGATCGGCTAGCCATTCTGGGCTACATAGTGCGCAATGGGATAATAGGCCCCGACCCCGAACGTATGCGCGCACTCATGGAATTTCCCCTCCCGCACTGCCCAAAAGCCCTGAAACGCTGCCTGGGGTTCTTTTCATACTACGCCCAGTGGGTCCCCCAGTACGCCGACAAGGCCCGCCCCCTAATACAGACCACGACTTTCCCGCTGTCGACAGAGGCTTGCCAGGCTTTCAGCCGCATCAAAGCGGACATCGCAAAGGCCACGATGCACGCCATCGACGAGTCCCTCCCCTTCCAGGTCGAGAGCGACGCCTCTAACGTAGCTCTAGCGGCTACCCTTAACCAAGCGGGCAGACCCGTGGCCTTCTTCTCCCGAACCCTCCACGCCTCAGAAATCCGCCACTCCTCAGTGGAAAAGGAAGCCCAAGCCATAGTGGAAGCTGTGCGACATTGGAGGCATTACCTAGCCGGCAGGAGATTCACTCTCCTCACTGACCAACGGTCGGTAGCCTTCATGTTCGATAATGCACAGCGGAGCAAGATCAAGAACGACAAGATCTTGCGGTGGAGGATCGAACTCTCCACCTTCAACTATGAGATCTTGTACCGGCCCGGAAAGCTGAACGAGCCGTCCGATGCCCTATCCCGCGGCACATGTGCCAACGCACAAATTGACCGCCTCCAAGCCCTCCACGAGGACCTCTGCCACCCGGGCACTTCATCAAGTCCCGCAATCTCCCATACTCCTTAGAGGAGGTCCGTACAGTCACAAGGGACTGCCACATCTGCGCAGAATGCAAACCGCATTTTTTCAGGCCAGATGGAGCGCACCTGATTAAGGCTTCCCGCCCCTTTGAACGCCTCAGTCTCGATTTCAAAGGGCCCCTCCCCTCCACCGACCGCAACGCGTATTTCCTTAATGTAGTGGACGAATACTCCCACTTCCATTTTGCCATTCCCTGCTCCGACATGACCGCGGCCACAGTCATTAAAGCCCTGAACAGCATCTTCACGCTGTTCGGTTACCCCGCATACGTCCACAGCGACAGGGGGTCCTCTTTCATGAGTGACGAGCTGCGCCAGTTCCTGCTCAGCAAGGGTATAGCTTCAAGCAGGACGACCAGCTACAACCCCCGGGGGAACGGGCAAGTAGAAAGGGAGAACGGCACGGTCTGGAAGGCCGTCCTACTGGCCCTACGGTCCAGGGATCTCCCAGTTTCACGGTGGCAGGAGGTCCTCCCGGACGCTCTCCATTCCATCCGGTCGTTATTATGTACAAGCACTAATCAAACACCTCACGAGCGTCTCCTTGTCTTCCCTAGGAGGTCCTCCTCTGGAACGTCGCTGCCGACCTGGCTGGCGGCCCCAGGACCCATCCTGCTCCGAAAGCACGTGCGGGCACATAAGGCGGACCCGTTGGTCGAAAGGGTTCACCTCCTCCACGCAAACCCCCAGTACGCCTACGTGGAGTGCCCCGACGGCCGACAGGACACGGTCTCCCTGCGGGATCTGGCGCCCGCCGGCACCACGCACACCCCCCCGACACCATCAACCTAACCGCCCCCCTTCCTGCCACCGCCGCACCCCGCGACCGCCCCCTTCCCAGGAGGATCAGTCCCCCTCCCCTTTGCACCGACAGCTGAAACCGTGCGGCTCCCAGAGGCGACAACGCTGGTACAAGCACCACCACCACCGCCGGGTCCGAGGCGATCGACACGGACGACCAGACCGCCCGACCGACTCGTGGCGTCGATGTAAAACAAAGATGGACTGTCCAATGAACATTTTGTTTTTCCTATACCCTCTGTAAATAGTTGTAACAGGACGATACTGTCCAATACTGTACTACCATGTAACTGTTCTATCCTCCCAGGACCAGCCCTGTAAACCCTTACCACCATACGAAGCATCACCCCGCCGGTGACAAGGGGTGAATGTATTGTATGTATTGGGGGTCATGTGGGACTGGAAGCCCTAATGTCATTGGCTGACAGATCCCGGGTCCTGGTTGGCCGTTGACCTCATACTCCGCCCTGAAGGCGAAGTATAAGAAGCCGGTGCCTTCCCCCGCAGGCCAGTTTACTATCGGGCTGCTGGGGAACAGACACGCTTAATAAAGCCTCATCGACTTCACTCTATTCGTCTCACGGAGTCTTTGTGCGCCACAGAATGTAGTTGAGGCAAAATCATTGTGTAATTTCAATGGGTGGCACGGTAGCACAGTGGTTAGCACCGTTGCTTCACAGCGCCAGGGTCCCAAGTTCGATTCCCGACTTGGTTCACTGCCTGTGTGGAGTTTTCACGTTCTCCCCGTGTCTGCGTGGGTTTCCTCCATGTGCTCCGGTTTCCTCCCTCAAGTTCCGAAAGATGTGCTTGCTCGGTGAATTGGACATTCTGAATTCTCCTTTAGTGTACCCGAACAGGCGTTGGAATGTGGCGACTAGGGGATTTTCACAGTAACTTCATTGTAGTGTTAACGTAAGCCTACTTGTAACAATAATAAAGATTTTTTAAAAAGATTAAGAAGGGATTAGATATAATTCTTGGGGCTAAAGGGATCAAGATATATGGGGGGAAGGCAGGATCAGTGTATTGAAGTCAATGATCATAATGATGGAGGAGCAGGCTTGAAGGGCCGAATGGCCTCCTACTGCTTCTATTTTCTATGTATATTTCCATGTTTTTCATTGTGATGTAGCAGTATATTCTGAGTATGCCAGCTGGTGCCTTGGTATCCACTCTAACAGAAGCGCTGTAGTTTCGATGCTTGTAGCCCTGTGACATGAACTCCCCCGCCCCACCCTCCCAGTCATTACTAAGGTGCTCTAACGTCACTAAAAATGAAATCTGCCCGCGCGTACAGTATTTGTATTCTGAATACACCAAGATTGTTTCGACCAGCTTGACTTATGCTTCCGATGAACTGAAAAACACAGGGGGCGGGATTCTCTCACCCTGAGGCTAAGTGTTGACGCCGTCGGAAACGCCATCGCGTTTCCCGACGCCGCTCCAGCTGCTGATCCGGCCATGGAATGGGCGCAGGGGGTGCGCGCATGTGCAGTGTGTCCAGCGCTAACACCGAATGCGCAGTCCCACCCGTGCGATTTCTGCGCATGCGCGGTGTCTCCCTTGTCCGCGCCGGCCCTGACCCAACATGGCGCAGGAGTACAGGAGCCGGCGCGGAAGAAAGGAGGCCGGGAGACAGAGAGGCCGGCCTGCCGATCGGTGGGTCCCGATCGCGGGCCAGGCCACATCGGAGGCCCCCCCACACAGGCCGCCCCCGAACCCTTCAACGCCGTGGTCACGCCGGCTCAGAGCAGGTTAGAACGGCGCCGGAGTTTTATGGCCGCTTGGCCATCCGGGCCGGAGAATCGCGGGGTGGGGGTTGGGGGGGGGGGGGGCGCTCGACTGTCGCCCCGCCGACCACGCCGGCCCCGATGGCGAGAATCGCGTCCCGGCGTCGGGGCGGCATGCCGCGATTCGCGCAGCCCGCCGGCGATTCTCCGACCTGGCGCGGGGTCGGAGATTGCTCTGCGCCCACAGTGCACCAAAAGTCCTGTGTAAATCACAATTTTGGGAATATAATCTTCCTGCTATTAAATGGTAGAAAATAGGTTGTGAAAAGTGTTAGTCCTCAAAGAGGCACCCAATTGAATTCACACTTTCAAAGTGACTCATTGTAGTTGACCAGTAGGTGACCAGTAGTTTACTGGTAGTTAACCAGTAGATGACCAGTAGTTGACCAATAGTTGACCGGTAATAAACCAGTAGTTGGCTGGTAGTTGACCAATAGTTGACCAGTAGTTTACCGGTAGTTAACTGGTAGTTGACTGGTAGTTGACCGGTAGTTCTGAGGAACCATCACGGTTATTTTGCTCCTTTTGTCCTCTGCTCCATGACATTATGTACCAATTCCTTTGAAAACTAACCACTTTATCAATTACTTTGGAAAGTGGTCAACATCATATCTCACTGCAGGCTGAATCCATTTGAAAGAGGAAGGGGGAATGTCTTTGGTTTTGTCCTTTAAAAGACCAATCCGCCCCCCCCCCCCCCGCATCAATACACGGCCACCCTCCAACCCCTCCCCACAGCCTCCTGATCACCCCAACCACCAAACAACAGCTGCTCGCACATTGTCCATCCCAAGCTCTGCATACATGACACTCAACCTCTGACACTTGTTACTAGCCATGTGGCAGCTTGCAGAGAATGTCAGCCACCGGCTATGCGCTTCGGGCCTCTTTTTTCCTTTTGATTTTCAACCTCCATATGGACTGCTGATCCTGTCCAGATGGAAAGCATTGTGCTGGATTCCTTCCAATACTGGCTCACTGTGAGAGACAGGTGTAGGTTACAGTAAAAGAACACCACTGCAACCCCATGAGGTAACACATTACAGAGCAACACTCACTGCCTCTCGAAAATAGAGCTGGACACCTTAGAAGCTGGTATTTCCTTCCTAGGATTTACAAACTTTTATTGGTTTCATCTGGTGGGGTGAAAGGATGTTAATTGTGCTAAATCTCTATTGCAGACAATCTTCTGATACGCTTTGTTACTCCACCCCCATCACCTCCAAGCAGCTGACTTCCATCTCAGTCACTTTCCAAAACTGGGGTTTGTGCTACAGGCTTGCTGTGGCAATCAATCTGAAATCTCTACTTCCCCCCCCCCCCATAAACCAAGACTTTTCTTAATTCATATAACTACCAGGAAAGGTTGAGCAAGCTCCTTTTGATAGGAAAGAGAAGGCCCAAGGGTGACCTAAAAGGGGGGCCTAATTCTCCGTTGCCCGATGGCGAAATCGGGAACGGCGATCGGGCGGAGAATAGTTCCCGACGGCGAAATCGCGGCAGGCGTCATTTTGATGGCGGGTCGCGGTGCTCCGCCTCCTCCAAATCGGCGTCATTGCGACGCGCGCAGTTGCAACCGTGTTTGCCTATCATTTTCAGGCCCACCCGCGAGGCTCCGCCTCCGATGGGCCGAGTTCCCGATGGCGCAGGCCACGTGCGGTCTCAACAGTCGTGAGCCTGGCGTGGCGGCTGCGGAGAGAGAGAGGGCGTACGGACAGTGTCCAGCACCGCTGGTCGGGGGGAGGAGGGGTTTCTGCCAGGGCTGGGGGGAGTAGTGGAGGGTGGCCAGGAGGTGGGCTCTGGGGTCGGGTGGACGAGTACGCGGTCCAGCACAACCGGCGCTATCTTTTCGGGCGCGATCGCTGCTTGCGCGGGGGGGGTGTAGGCGTATGCGCGGCTGCAGCTTGTCAGCTAAGTGCGTGTCCAGCACTGACCCGCCAATTCCCCCACTATTTTTTCCGTGTTCTGGGGGTGTGTCACGCGCCGCCGGTGCTAGCCCCTCATCGGTAGTGGAATCGGATGTGGGTGTGGCCCCGGTTTTTCCGTCGTGGAACTCCGCTGATCCTCCATTGGCGTCAGCACTTAGTCTCAGGAACGGAGAGTCCAGCCCGAGATCTTTAAGATTAGGAATTTGATAGGGTTGATGTGGAGAAGATGCCCTCTTGAGCGTGAAATAAAAGCTAGTGGTCACAAATGTAAGGTGGTGATTAATAAATCCAATAGAGAAACCTCTCTATCGAGAGGGCAGTGAGAATGTGGAACTCACTATCACATGGAGAGGTTAAGTGAATAGCTTAGATTCACTGAATAGAAGGTGATGCAGTGAGGGTTAGATGAAGTGTGATGGAAGGAGGTTCTTGCGGAGCAGTTGGACTGAATGACATGTTTCGGAGCTGCAAATTCTGTAAGGCCTGAATTTTTAGGATGGCAGGGCTTAGCCTGCACCATCTGGAGAGTCAGCGGGGAACATACCCCGATGACATATCACCTTCTAACGAACATTGATTGCCATAAAACAGCACTTCTGCCCTCACTCGGGAGGAAGTCCCAACTTCGAGAGTTGCCAGCCAATCAAGACAGTTAGGTGGCAGGGGTCCCAGGATGGGGAGGGTAGAGAATACCTGGGAAGTTAAGAGGGGGGCAAGAGGGTGTCAGGCTGGGGCAGGAGGGAGCTCTGTCAGTCGCCAGGTCTTAAGGGGAGGGAGCCCAACTTTGATAAAGACGTCCCTCCCCTTCCCACCTCAGATCGAGCGTTGTTTTTTCCGGGCTTCCTTCTGAACTGCCGGCCTAAAAAATTTAGCTGGGTGGGAAAAGGCCGTTACATGGCCTCGTCTTAACTGGGGCGAGGGCAGGCTTCCCGTTCGAGGCCCTTCCCAACCCAGCGTAAAATTGCAACCAGGGCCGGGGAGGCACAAACCTGGAGAGACTCCTGTCCGTGCAATTACAGAATTACAGGCTAGAATTTCACGCCCCCCCCGCCCCCAACCCACCCACCCCAAGCCTCAGAACCTGCCGAGTGGGTGGGTGGGGGGGGACGTGAAATTCTAGCCTGTAATTCTGTAGTGCCGTTTTACAAAATGGAACATTTTAAAGCAACTTAATCACCATGGTAGAAATATTGATACAAATCTACCAACGTCAAAAAGTTCCGGATGCATTGTTTTTACAAGTTATGAAATAGAATCACCCTCTCTTAATATTACCACTCCATTGTGGAGGGATTGCCCTCGCTCTCTGTTGACATGGTAACAACGTTTGTTAGATTGATCCGCTGTGCTTCAATGAGCAGGAAATATTCTGGCTTCCCTGATGCTCTGAATGACGCTCAGCACATCTGGACTGGTCTCTGGGCATGAGGTGCAAGGCCATGACCAAAATCTGTGGCAGAAATCATAGAATTTACAGTGCAGAGTTAAGCCCAATTTGTCTGGGCCAATGTTTATATTCCACATAAGGCCCCTTGCATGCAGCTTCATCTGACCCATTATTGACAACAACAACTTGTATTTCTCTGTAGCGCCTATGATATAGTAAAATGTCCCAAGGTGCTTCACAGGAACCTTCTCTAACAAAAGTTGGACCAATTCACATGCGAAGATATTGAGGTGATGATTAAAAAACTTGGTCAAAGAGATAGGTTTTTGAAGAATAATTGGGCGAGGTCTTCCAGCAGGTTCTCCTGGTCCTGGTCCCACTGACAGCAGCCCCCCCCCCCCCCCCCCGCCCCCGCCCCCCCAAACACCCCCATCCCAGCCGCGGGATTCCTGGCAGCATGGGGCGCATTCAATGGGAAATCCCATTGGCAGCTGTGGGACCAGAAGATCCCGCCAGTGGCCAATTGTAGGCTGCCTCCCGCCATTGAAAAACACGGCATGGCCGGGTGGGGGGGGGGGGGGGGGGGGGGGGGGGGGATCTTGTCCAGTGTTTAAAAGGGGGAAAAAGAGATAGAGAGAGTTAGCAGAGGAATTCCGGAATGTGGGGCAAAGGCAGATGAAGGTGTGCCCCCCCCAGGAATGGAGCAGCTGAAAACTGGGTTGCTCAAGGATTAGAGGAGTGCAGTTATTTCAGAGGGTTGTGGGGCTGGACGTCATTTCAGAGAGAGGGGAGGGAAAAGGCATTGGAGGGATGAGGAGTAAAGGATGAGAATTTTAACATTGGCGCACTGCTTAACTGAAAGTCAATGTAGGTAAGCGAGCATTGGGACACTAGGATAAAGACATACATGAGAGTTTGATCAGTAGATGAGCTAAATAGGAAAGGATTAAAATAAATGCAAAAATACTGCGGATGCTGGAAATCTGAAATTTAAATAAAAAGTACTGGAAACCCTCAGCAGTTTTGGCTGAGTAACAGAGTTAACATTTTGAGTGCAATTCCAATCTAGAACAATCATATTGGACCTGTAACATTAGAGACCCAGATATTTGTCTCCATTGTAATAAAAATCCTGGCAATGACCAAAATTTGAACTTTCAAGCAGAAGAAATAAGTGTCCAGGAGCTGCCCAGCTACCTGGGAACCCAGCTGCCGCAGAGCGGAGAATCGACACCATTGGCGCCGGCGTGGTCGATTCTCGGCCCGGGATGGGCCGAGCAGCCGTCGTAAAAACGCCGAGTCCCGCCTGCACCGTCCAGACCTGCTCTCAGCCGGCGTGAACTCGGTGTGGAAGGGTCAGGGGGCGGCCTGTGGGGGGCGGAGGTGGGTCCGACCCCGGGGGGGGGGGGGGAGCCTCCGATGTGGCCTGGCCCACGACCGGGACCCACCGGCGGCCTCCTTCCTTCCGTGCCGGCCCCTGTAGTCCTGCGCCCTTTTGCGTCGGGGCTGGCGCGTTGAAGGGAACCACTGCGCATGTGCGCGTTGGCGCCAGTGCCACTGCGCATGCGCGGATCCCGCGGAGCCCAGTTCACGCCGGGATCAGCAGCTGGAGCGGCGTGGTCCGCTCCAGTGCCGTGCTGATCCTGAGGCCGTGTTGACGCCGTCGAGAAACACGACGGCATTTCCAACGGCGTCAACGCTTAACCTCAGGATCACAGAATCCCGCCCTAAGTGTTCACACCGGCGCAAGATTCGTGGAGTTCCACGACAGCAAAACTGGTGCTGAACCGGGACCGATTCAGCGACTGTGGAGGGGCTGGCACCGGCGCCACATGGAACACAATCGATTCCAATGAGAAATGGTGCGGGATTCGCCGGGTCTGTTATTGACACTCGGGAGGCTGACAAGCTGCAGCCGCACATACACATTACACTCCCCCCCCCCCCCCCCCTCCCCCCCATACACTCATCCCAGCCAACAAGAAGGCACTGGTGTGCTGATGCGGGCCCATCCTGCTGATGGGTCAGCTCGGGCCAGAGGGTACCCAGGGGGGTGGCCTGTGGGGACACCTATATGACCCATGACCCTAAGTTCTCAGTGGGCAGTCAGCGGCATGCGCAGCTGCATTGCTGCCTTTCCGGCTGCGGCAATGGTGTTCTGTGCCCATCCACCCCGACCCCACAGCCCACCTGCTGGCCAACCCCCGCTACTGCCCCCGGCCCTGGCAGGGGATCCCTCCAGTGGCACAACTGTCAGCAAACTATGGCCATGTTGGACACTTTCCACGCTCCCTCTCTCTCCCTCAGCAGCCATGATGCCGGTTTCACGATCTTTAAAAGCACAAGCGAACTGCGCTGTCGGGAACTCGGCCCATCGGAGCCGGCGCATCGCGGAGGCCCCAGAGAATATTCGGTCAGGTCCACTAATGATATGCCAACGGCGTTTACTGTACGTGCGTTCCAGACCGCATTGATGCTACTATCGAGGTGACAGAGAATTGTGATGTGGCGTCAAATTGGTGCCTGCCTCAATTTTAGCTGCGGAACCTATTCTCTGCCCAAACGCGTTTCCCGAATTTGGCATCAGCAAACAGAGAACCCCACCCCCAATCTTTTCAATCTTCCCTGATAGTTTTAACTTCTCAGTCCTGGTATCATCCCTGTATTAAAGTCTAACATGACACTGTTCTCAGGTTAAATGCATGTGGCATTACAATTACAATGTGTACTCAAGTGTGAGTGCTATGATTATCGAGTGTGCATTTCTTGGTGGAATGGCATGATTATTCTGCCTGTACAGTCAAGTATCTCTTGTGCAAAATGATACACAGAACCTTCCCAACTACCTCAGTCACCATACAGTAGTGTGAAGACAGCCATTTGATATGTTTGTAGTTATTATAGGTCAGGAGTCCAGACGTCTAGTATTAATGCTGCACAGCTTCGATTCCCGAGACACACATTGTAAAACATAGTAATACCTCCAGTAATCTGTACTTTCCAATCAACTTCTAAGCCTGAATTCCAAGAGGGATTTCACATGTTTACATTATTTAATGGTTTGCTATTTAGATTAGCAAAATGCACTCGTTGACATGTTTTTTATACTGTGAACTGGTTGGTGCACTGAGCTCTGGGAACTGGGCAAATGTCCAAGGCAGACAGATGGACTGAAACCTTATCTTCTTTGAAGACTCAGAGAACTCGGAGCAGCCCCCAGCGCACGTCCCCAGTGCAAATTAATGGACAACATAGACCTGCTCCTGAAATCCTCCAACCATGTAGTTCCATGAGGAGATGCCACGCAGGTGGACTCCGGGATGGACAGTAAAGAAGCCGTGAGAGCCAGAGACCGGTTTAAATGTGAGGACAAAAGGTTGTGATCGGTTCGGTGAAGGGATCGGAGAGAAGCCATGGAAGTGGAAATATTGGAAGGATCCAGTTTGTAAAAAGAAGCAGGAATGGCCAGATAGCCTGTAAAGTATTCGCAAGTTCCCATTAAGGAATTGGTTATTTCCCGTGTCAGCTGTGGCTCAGTTAGTAGCACTCGGGGGAGGCAGTGGCGTAATCCAGAGATCCACTTGGACTTGGGACTGGGGTTCGAAGCCCACCATGGCAGATGATGAAAATTGAATTCAATAAAAAACATGGAATTAAAAGTACCATGATACCATTGTCAATTCTCGTAAAACTCCATCTGTGTCACTAATGTCCTTCAGGGAAGGAAATCTGTTGTCCTCATTTGATCTGGCCTATGTGTGACTCCACATCAATGTGGTTGACTCTTAAATACCCTCGGGGGTGGCCAATAAATACTGGCCCAGCCAGCTATGCCCATACCCCATAAATGCATTGTCACAATATGTGGATTTTGTAGGGAACATAAAGGATTAATGTAATGATACTACTCTAGTCACTAGATGGTGCTATAGAGCAACCATATAAATATCACATGCCTCCTTGACTTCTGGGAGAGAGTGGAAGGGAGCCAGACTGAGTAGATGGGAGATAGTTTAGCTGATAGCGTAGTTTAGTATTGTAGAAGTGTAGTGTATTTTTTACTTAGCTAATTCCTTAGCAAATGTTCGAATCTAATTCAGTGTAGTGTAATAAATTAGCTTTATTTGTTGAACACTGCTTGCTGTTCTTTGTCAACACTACAACCTTCGCCATCCTGAAGAACAATGCAAAGAATACAATACGCATAAAAAAACTCTTGCTCTGACTGTGGGTTCAAGCTTCACTCCAGAGTCTTGAGTCAATAATCTATGTTTACACTTGGTGCCATACTGAGGGTTGCAGGAACTCACACGAGGTGTTAAACCAAAGTTCAGTCTGCCTACCCTCCCTCTCTGGTGGATGTAAAAGCTCCCATGGCACTATTTTGAATAAGAGCAGGGTCGTGTTCCCTGGTAATTTGGCCAATATTCTGAACCAACGTCACAAAAAGGATTATTTGGTCATTATCTCCGTGTGGTTTGTGAAGTGATACACTGTGGAAATTGGCTGCTGTTTTTACTGTGTTACTACAGTTACTGTGCTTTGAAAGTGTTTCATCGGCTGTAAAATGCTTTGGGATGTCCGAGGTTATAGAAGGCGCTATAGAAAACACAAGTTCTTTCTGTTAGATTCCAGGCATCGTTCAAAATAATAGAAAGGAGATCTTGGATTCAGGCGCGCTCTGTAGGTCAGAGAAAGACAACCCCCTGGAATGGTGGGATGTCAACCAGGAGTGACGGCAACGAGGAAAGGTTAGAAGGGATACTAAAGGGGTCAGGCGGTGCTATAGATTGACGGGAAGCAAATAACTTGAGGGAAAACAATCGCAGAGGCCTTTAAAGGCACACACAAGGATTGCCTTAAAAACTGAATGTCGAGTAATGTACACTTCCCAGGTTGGGAATAGTAAGAAGTCTTACAACACCAGGTTCAAGTCCAACAGGTAAAACAGGTGAATCTGAGGAAGGAGCAGTGCTCCGAAAGCTAGTGATTTGAAACAAACCTGTTGGACTTTAACCTGGTGTTGTAAGACTTCTTACTGTGCTCACCCCAGTCCAGCGCCGGCATCTCCACATATGGTTGGGAAAGGAGACGAGGACAGAAGTAAAATTAAGAAAACAAATGGAGAGCTGGCAAACTAGACTTCATAAATAACCGGGAACACCATCAGAACAAAAAGAGCTGCACTTCGATCAATGAGGAACATCAAGGTTTGTGAAGACCATTTGTGGCAACAATTCAAAATCATTTAAACTAGCCAGGTGGGGGGGGGGGGGGGTTAGAGGGAAATAACCAGATCCCATGCAGGATGGATGGTAGAGTGAAAGGTAGTGGATGGGTACGGCCGCAGTGGGATCCAACAATAACATTGATGTGCTTGTACAGTGGGCTCAAAGGAGGGAACAATAATACCCAACTTAGCAGTGAGGAGAACTGCATCCAATTTGAACATGCATTCAGACTGGTGATACATTGTTCACCACAGGCCTTATTGCAATAAGGTCTTGTGGGAATCCAGGAAAACGCACTTACGCTTGCAATGAGCAAAAAAAAAATGTAATCGCACCCACTTATAGGTAAATATATTGCACATGATATCTATTGTGCTTTTGTATAATTCATCATCTCATTATATGATGGACAGTGAGGAGGTCTATGGAGGTGAGATTACAGGGTGATGATCGCCTATTCAACAACGAAAAAATAGACTCAGGAAAAAGAGGATCATTAGCATCGTTTGATGATCTCATTCGCATTAGGATAATTTCATTATATGCGGGAGTGTTTGATGCTTATTCAAGTTCTCATGAATTGCATTTGGGTGGTACGGCGTATTAGCAATGTGGTGTGAGGTATAATCCTTTCACATCTGGGACTTTAGTTTCAGAGCCCTCATGGCTGTTATGGGTCCCAAGTAAAATGAGTTCTGGCATTGACACCTCAAGGACTACAGCAGCATTTCCAAAAACAATACAGACACAGAATTTGGAACTATTCCCCAGGCCTTATTGATAAATTCAAGCCATGTTGATCCTTTGATATTTTATTCCTGTTGTATTTTATGCTTGCATTTTTCCCCCAAACATTATTAGTTTAAGAAAGCTCGTCTCGCAGTTCTTCAGAGCCAGTGCCATTTCTCTGGGGGGCAGCCAGCCAGCCCTCCCAACACGTTCCCTCTTTCCACCTCACCATTTTGCAACACGTCTGAAGATTTATGTGCGCAAGCATTTTCTCCTCGGAGCCAGAAAGGCTTGGATTCCAGTCCCAGTGCAGGGAACAATCCAGGCCAGTGGTGGGCAACCTGCGGCCTGGGGCCTATCAGAGCTCTGAGTGCGGCCCACGAGACATTTTGTTGAAGATTCCCGCGTGCAGAGTTGTCAGATTCCTCTGATTTCCATCCACGTAGTTTTTTCCCTACCGGTATGATTGAAATGATACACACGTAAAGCAAAGGCAAGTGAAGCGTGGCGTGTGCTGATCGCTCACAGCATTGACTGTGAGAGCCATGCGCTCCCTCTGCGTCCAATTAAGTTGAATATTTATTTTGTTTTTACCACTTGAAGTTGATGACAGTTCTATCAATATATAAATGGTTTAGCATTTTCTTGTTACAAAATATATTAAATGTATTCAATTTTATTCAAGTGTCACTGTTAGTGAACATGCTCTGATTTCCCTCTTGTGGCCCACCGGGATAAAGGGGGGCCACTCATATGGCCCACTCACTAGCCTCGGGTGCCCATCACTGATCTAGGCTGACACTCCAGTGTATTACTTGAGAGGCAGGAGCACAGTTGGAGATGTCAGGTGGGATTTTCAGGCTGTTTCTGCCAGTGGGATCTTCTGGGCCCACCATTGGCGCATCCCACCCCCTGTATGTGGAACTTTGTCCACCCCTTTTATATTGCTCAGTTTGCTGGACAGCTGGTTCGTGACAAGGCCAGCAGCACAGGTTCAATTCCCGTACCGGCTGAGGTTATTCAAGAAGGCCCCGCTTTCTCAACCTCGCCTGAGGTGTGGTGTTCCTCAGGTTAAATCACCACCAGTCAGCTCTCCCCCTCAAAGGCAAAAGCAGCCTCTGGCCATCTGGGACTTTGGTGACTACTCTTTAATCACTTCGGATCAAATTAAATGTATTAAAATTCACTGAAGGTGAAAACATAAAGTCAGACTTTAATTTCACTTTTGAATTACCTGAAGAGAAATACGCAAAGAAGAAATAGAAGATATCGATGTAAGATAGTCACTTGGGTCACCACTGTCGTGTTGGGTGTTCCGATACACAAATGAACCAACGCGGTTGTAGATGGTACAACTCTGTTTTATTGTCTTGGACAATTACAACTAATAACTGCTGGCTGAGGTTCGTGCTTCACCGGCTAACCTGTGAACCCAGCCCTTTCACTATCTTGGTGAGGCACTCAGCACATGGTGTATGTCTGAGTGGCACGCTGTGAGCTCTGTGCTCTGAGATATCTCCTGGTAGAATGAGCGGGAACTGTGGTGTTCCCTGTTTTATAGTGCGTGTGCTCTCACTGGTGATTGGCTGCGATGTTGTGTGTGTGTTGGTTGGTCCAACTACCTGTCCATCAGTGTGTGTGTGATTGTACTATGATATGCTAATGTGGATATCATGACATCCCCCCTTTTCACAAGGATATGTGCCTACATGCGAATAAATATTAGTGTGTACTGAGTGCATCTGAGTATGTGTGTGCAATATTTACAACATGTACATGAGGCTAAATTATATACAGAGGAAGGTGTCAGGTGCAACAGAGCAACGAGGTTGCACCAATAACAGAACAAATGCAATCAGCAAATATCGAGAGAGAACTTCTGGAACGACAAGAGAGAAACACGTGAACAGTACTGTAAAACAATTCAGTGAGTCCAATGTGCTAACAGGCTCAGAAGTCAAGTCTCTCAGGTGGGCGATGAATTCGGGTTGACCGCCTCAAGGGTGGGTCAGGATCCACCGGCTGAGGAATGGGCCTGGCCACGGGCGAGAGAGGAATAGGCAGAGTGGCAGGAAACTCAACATCAGGGACAACAGGAGGGCGTGGCACCGGTGCATGATCTCGTAGCGAGCGCGGAAGCAGCCGAAGGGCCCGCCGATTACGTCGGCGAATGGAGCCATCAGGCATGTGAACCAGGAACGAGCGGGGAGCCACACGGCGGAGAACCTCGGCAGTTGCCGACCAGCCACCCTCCGGTAGATGTATGCAGACGTTGTCTCCAGGCGCCAGGGCAGGAAGATCAATTGCCCAAGCGTCATGTGCAACCTTCTGCTGAGCATGCTGTTGTTGCATCCTCCGCATTACTGGAGCATGGTCGGGTTCAGGAACATGAATGGACGGCACAGTGGTCCTGAGGGTGCGACCCATCAACAGCTGGGCTGGTGAGAGGCCCGTGGACAGTGGGGCCGAGCAATAGGCCAGCAGGGCTAAACAGAAGTCAGATCCGGCATCAGCAGCCTTGCAGAGGAGCCGCTTCACGATGTGGGCGCCCTTTTCCGCCTTGCCATTTGACTGGGGATGTAAAGGACTGGACGTCACGTGTGTGAAGTTGTACGAAGTGGAAAAAGAAGACCATTCTGGGCTCGCAAAGCAAGGCCCGTTGTCAGACATGATGGTGAGCGGAATTCCATGGCGAGCGAAGGTTTCTTTGCATGCCCGGATGCTGTCATGTCGTGCAGGCGTATGACCTCCGGATAATTTGAAAAATAGTCAATCAGAATGACGTAGTCCCTGCCGAGCGCATGAAAGAGGTCCACACCCACCTTCGCCCAGGGGGACGTGACCAACTCATGGGGCTGAAGTGTCTCAGGGGGTTGCGCCGGCTGAAACCTTTGGCAGGTGGGGCAGTTGAGCACCATGTTGGCGATGTCGTCGCTGATGCCCGGCCAGTACACAGCTTCTCGGGTCCTCCGCCTGGACTTTTCAACTCCGAGATGGCCTTTGTGCAGTTGTTCGAGGACAAGCCGGTGCATGCTGTGTGGGATCACAATCCGGTCCAACTTCAGGAGGACACCATCAATGATGGCCAAGTCGTCCCGGACATTGTAGAATTGTGGGCACTGCCCCTTGAGCCACCCTTCCGATATGTGGCGGATTACACGCTGTAGAAGGGGGTCAGCCGCAGTCTCACGGCGAATGTGGGCCAGACGTGCGTCAGTGGCCGGCAGATTGGCCGATGTGAAGGCTACTTGTGCGTCGACCTGACAAACGAACCCCTCCGATTCGGGCGGTGTGTTCACCGCCCTGGACAGAGTATCCGCGATGATGAGATCCTTCCCTGGGGTGTAGACAAGTTGGAAGTCGCACCTCCGGAGCTTGAGCAGAATGCGCTGGAGGCGAGGGGTCATATCGTTGATGTCCTTCTGAATGATGCCGACCAGGGGGCGATGGTCGGTCTCCACAGTGAACTGTGGAAGACCATATACATAATCGTGAAATTTGTCGATGCCGGTCAACAAGCCTAGGCACTCCTTCTCAATCTGCACACAGCGCTGTTCTGTGGGGGTCATGGCCCACGAGGCATAGGCGACCGGGGCCCATGATGCGGTGTTGTCCCATTGCAGGAGTACCCCGCCCTAATGCCAGACTGGCTGGCGTCAGTCGAGATCTTGGTGTCCCGAGTGGTATAGAAAATCACCAGTACCGGGGCGGTGGTGAGCTTGACCTTGAGCTCCTCCCATTCACTCTGGCGTGCGGGCAGCCACTGGAATTTCGTTGTCTTCTTGACCAGGTGGCGAAGAGCAGTCGTGTGCGAAGCAAGGTGAGGAATGAACTTCCCCAGGAAGTTGACCATCCCGAGAAAGCGCAGCACTGCCTTCTTGTCTGACGGCTGCTGCATGGCTGCAATAGCTGCCACTTTGTCGGCATCCGGACGCACCCCAGACCGGGATATGTGGTTCCCCAAAACCTTTAGCTCAGTCTGGCCAAAAGAGCACTTGGCTCGGTTGAGGCGCAGGCCCTGATCTCGTATCCGAGCAAAGACATGCTGGAGACGACTGATGTGCTCCTGTGGTGTGGTGGACCAGATGATAACGTCGTCTACATAGACGCGTACCCCTTCGATGCCCTCCATCATCTGTTCCATGATGCAATGGAACACCTCGGAGGCCGAGATGATGCCAAACGGCATCCTATTGTAGCAGTATCTGCCAAATGGAGTGTTGAAAGTGCACAGCTTCCTGCTGGACTGATCCAGTTGAATCTGCCAAAAACCCTTTGAGGCATCAAGCTTGGTGAATATTTTTGCCCGAGCCATTTCGCTCGTGATTTCTTCTCGTTTGGGTATGGGGTAGTGTTCAGGTCTTTTGGGTCGCAAAATGGCCGCCCTCGTCCGGGCCATGGGCCGGGAGGAACTCGATCGACTGGACCCGCTCGGCCTTGTAGGACCCCTGCCGTGCCGGTTCGGACGCCTGGATTTGTCCAGCTGGAGTATCGGCTGGTCGCACCTTCATGGAGGACGCAGGTCTTGATGGCAGTCGCTAGGGTGAGGCGCTTTATTTTGAGGAGCTGCTGGCGTAGGGTGTCCGAGGTGACCCCAAAAACTATCTGATCCCGAATCATGGAGTCGGAGGTGGCCTCATAGCCGCAGGACTACGCGGGGATACGGAGATGTGTCAAATAAGGTTGAAAAGGCTCATCCTTACCCTGCAGGCGCTGCTGGAAGAGGTACCTCTCGAAGCTCTCATTAACTTCCACGCTGAAGTGTTCCTCAAACTTTAGAAGGACCGTCTTGTATTTCGTCTTGTCCTCGCCTTCCACGAATTCCAGGGAGTTATAGATGTGGATGGCGTGTTGCCCCGCTGAGGAGAGGAGGAGGGCGATCTTCCTGGTGTCCGATGCGTTCTCCCTGTCTGTGGCTTCTAGGAAGAGCTGGAAGCGCTGTTTAAACAGCTTCCAGTTGACGCCGAGATTTCCAGCGATTTGGAGCGGCTGCGGCGGGCTGATGGTGTCCATGGCGCAGGTTGGCGGATCTCTGGAGAGATGCAGGTAGGTCTCACAGTCGCTGGCGAGTTTCCAGACCTGGTATCATGTCGTGTTGGGTGTTCTGATACACAAATGAACCAACACGGTTGTAGATGGTACAACTCTGTTTTATTGTCTTGTACAATTATAACTAATAACTGCTGGCTGAGGTTCGTGCTTCACCGGCTAACCTGTGGACCCAGCCCTTTCACTATCTTGGTGAGGCACTCAGCACCTGGTGTATGTCTGAGTGGTGCGCTGTGAGCTCTGTGCTCTGAGCTATGTCCTGGTAGAATGAGCGGGAACTGTGGTGTTCCCTGTTTTTATAGTGCGTGTGCTCTCACTGGTGATTGGCTGCAATGTTGTGTGTGTGTTGGTTGGTCCAACTACCTGTCCATCAGTGTGTGTGTGATTGCACCATGATATGCTAATGTGGATATCATGACAACCACCATCAAGAGCAATAAGTGCTGGCCTAACCAACGATGCACACACCCCATGAAAGAATAATAATTTAAAAAACTCGATAGGAACTTTAACAGAAGGTTCTTTACCCAGAGAGTGGATAGAATATGGAACTCACTACCACGTGCACTACCTGAGGTGATGAGCAGAAATGGCTCGTAGCAAAGTTGATCAATATATGAGGGAGAAAGGAATAGAAGGTTATGCTGATAGGGTTGGACAAAGTTCTCAATGAAACAAAGGAGTGAGAGGAGACGTGATTGGCTTTCATCATCGGTGTCATGAAATGATGCCACTTGTGTCATTGGATCACCTCAATGAACATCTTTCTAAAGCTTGCTGAACCTTTCCCTTTAATCGTTGTCCCCCATGTGTCTTCTCCTGCGCCTGGTCAGGGAATCTATTCTTCAGTGAGCATGATAATAGCACAGGGATATGTGTGAGCCAGTCACCCATTCTGGACACAAAGCGTGACGCGGAGAGCTAATGAGAAAGAGAGGAATTACATAAATTAAAATAACATCTGATATAACTTTGACTACGAAGGGTACATCATTGGCAAGGATGCCGCAGGAAGGTTTTAAATCCTGTCAGATAAGTTAATATGATGTGTGACTCAAATTGACTTTTATTCTGCCTTGACATTTGAGCTCCACACACACACACACACATCCACAAACTATAGATTAATTTTCATGATAAGCAAACCTGGTATTGGAAACAAATTGAATTTCTGAGAAAGAGGACTTTTTAACTACATTTTCACAAGGGGTGGGTTGTATATTACTGGATAATGGAATGTGGATGTATTCCACAAATATATTTCTTCAAATCAATAATACTCTCAATGCACAATTGTCTCCCAATATTGAAACTCGCTCTCCTCTTTCTGACCTTGCAGTGAAATCCAATACAATGCCCCAACGAGGTTGAATATTTTTTTAGAAAATGTCTATAGATTTGAGAAACATAGCAGGTTGTGCTTGTTGAGTGATCATGGCTAATCATATTATTCTTGTTATTTCAATCTGGTATCTTTTAATCTCCCAGTTATAACCTCTGCCTCTTTCCTGCACTTTAATCAATCCCCTTCCTGCATAAAGTAGGATGGAGATTAAGTGGCTGCTGCAGTGTGAAATGGTGCATTGTACGAACTAGTGGGACAGAAACTGCGCTTTATCATGTTAGGGATATTGCAAATACCAAGTGTGAAATTGTTAAACATGTAGACATGATAGAGGTCTACAAAATTATCAGGGGCATAGACAGAGTGGATAGTCAGACGCTTTTTCCCAGGGTAGAGGGGTCAATTACTAGGGGGCATAGGTTTAAGGTGTGAGGGGCAAGGTTTAGAGGAGATGTACGAGGCAAGTTTTTTACGCAGAGGGTAGTGGGTGCCTGGAACTCGCTGCCGGAGGAGGTGGTGGAAGCAGGGACGATAGTGACGTTTACGGGGCATCTTGACAAATACATGAATAGGGTGGGAATAGAAGGATACGGACCCCGGAAGTGCAAAAGATTTTAGTTTAGACGGGCAGCATGGTCGACACAGGCTTGAAGGGCCTGTTCCTGTGCTGTAGTTTTTTTTGTTCTTTGTAGGGTGGGATTCGCTCAGCCCAGGCCGGGTCGGAGAATCGCCGGGTTGAGTGCAAATCGCGCGCCGCCGTCCGCCGATTCTCTGGAGAGCGGAGAATCAGCGTCATTGGTGCCAGCGCGGCATGGGCCGCTCCAGTGCCGTGCTGGCCTACTTAGGGGCTCGGAATCGCTGCTCCTGAGGGCCTGTTGACACCGTCGTGAAACGCGACGGCGTTTACGATGGCGTCAACACTTAGCCTCAGGATCAGAGAATCCCGCCCGTAACTAATTTGGGGGAAAAATGAGGGGGGGGGGGAACCAATTTTTTTACATTTCTGATTCATCCTAGAGTGTGGAGTCCCAGGCAATGCTGCACTTGTTGATGCCATCAGCAAAGGACACCAGACTAAGGAGTTGATGGGAGACTAAGGTCCAGCAAATGAGAAGGCTGTTGGTCTCAATTGTGATGCTTTACATGGGTGAATAGCTGGACAACTAAATAGTGGCATGCTGGCAAAAGGAATAATGAACACTGACAGGCACCCCTGTGTGTGTGAATCCTCACTCCAGAACAATTCTGGAGAGGAGGCAGGAAGGGGGAAATGTTGATGTAAGATTTTATTATATATTGTCACCATCCTGGCTGTAGCTCTCATCGCTGATTGCTCTGCAAAGGTATTTTAGAAATCAAAGCTATTGATCATTTATCATTTTCCGTAATTGTCCTTTTGCAGAGCGCAGTGACATCTTACAGCTGATGTTGCACCGATTAATATTTTTCACTGTGACTCAGTGGGTAGCAATCCCGCAGTGTTCAATGGTTCAGATGTTCCATGTTCAATTATCAGAGTCTGGTAACTGACCTGTGCTCACTGTTCTTGACTGGTTAGCATGGGTGTGGTCTCCGGGCAAGGTAAACAGGCACCACGGAAGCTACTAGAAGCTGAGATGTAAGAATGACCACAGACATCTTGTGAGTGCAGAGATGTTTTAAAAGTCTTGTTGCACACTTTGAAACGAGTAAATCTCTGCATTGCTTCGATTAAAAAACACATCGCCCAACTATTGATGAGCACACACTCTAGGCTGACACTCCAGTGGTGTCTTTCACATGAGCTGTTCAACAAAGGCCCCGCCTGCCCTCTGAGGTGAAGAGAAAATATCCCATGTTAGTACTTCAAAGAATAGCAGGGGAGATCGCCACAGTGTCCTGGTTGTCCTTCAACCAACATTGGTACAACTAATTATTTAACCATTGTCACCTTCCTTTATGCAAATTGGCTGCCTACATTGCAATAGTGGCTACACTTCATTCACTGTAAAGCTACTTGGAATGTTCAGAGATTGAGAAAGGCACTATATAAATGTAGGCCTGTCTTTCCTAGAGTTAGGAGATCTGAGTAAGATTCTAACCCATGCACACCACATGCTCTCACATCTCTGAGAACACAGATTGTCTGTTCATTATCCCCGATTGCATACAAATTGTTGCTTGTTTCCTACACTTCAAAGAGTACTTCATTGGTTGTTAAGCACTTTGGGATGACCTGAGGGCTGGAAGGCATTTTATAAATTCAGATCCTTCTTATTGTACTATGTATTGATAAATCTATAGCTGGGGTCATTGCAGAAATATCTTCAACCCACTGTCACCTATAACAGAAAGGCATTTATCAATTCACAATCGAGCAAGATGTGGACCTGGTCTTTAAATGATATCTTAGTGCACCAAACCATTTCTGCTTGCCTCTTATTACACGGGATTCTTAAATCAGATCTAAACACTTAAATGCACAATCTTGATTCAAGCTTAAATGTTTCCCTAATTATCTCAATACCAAAGGAGATGCAGAGATTGTAAATAATGATTCCATCTGTCTGCACACATACGATAAGAATGCTTGTGGATTTCAATCAAACTTCTTAGGTTCAACTCAAAGTGAATAATGCAGATTTTCTTCACCTGTAACTCATGTAAACATCCTTTTGGCTAAGCTAAATAATGATCAGAATATTTTAAACGTTGTATTAAAAAAAATCTGCAATGTTTTAGTCAAATTTGCTAGATTTACTTTTAAAATACTGAGGAACATGTTGAAAGTGGCAATGTCAAGTTTGTGAAAGATCATTTTTCCGACAATCATCGAACTAAAAGGATAAGTGGAATATTTGTTCCTGGTGGAAGAGGAGATTTTGCATAAGAATAATAGTAAGAGGCGGTGTAGGGTCCTCTTACGGACAAAGAGGAGCAGCTAGCGGAAAGCTAGAGCACAGGGGCTGTTTAGCACAAGGCTAAATCGCTGGCTTTGAAAGCAGACCAAGGCAGGCCAGCAGCACGGTTCAATTCCCGTAACAGCCTTCCCGAACAGGCGCTGGAATGTGGCGACTAGGGGCTTTTCACAGGAACTTCATTTGAAGCCTACTTGTGACAATAAGCAACTTTCATTTCATTTCATTTCATCATGAGTTCTTTGCTTACTAAAGAGGAGGAATCTGACAAAATATCTGTAGAATTGGAGATGATGGAGGCAATCGATAATTGGAAAAGAGATGGCGCTGGTTAGTCTGGCTTTGTCTGAGTTGATAAGTTAACTGGTCTGGATGGCTTGCATGCCATGTTACTAAAGGGGGTGGAGATAGTGAAAGGGCATGTCCTAATTTTTTACTACCATGCAATTTGACATCATGAAAGTTATAAAATTAACAAGGCATGAGGTAATCACTTCAAACATGTATGGAGCCTATTAATTACCATTCATTAAATGAGTCTTAGCAAGAAGGATTCCAAAGATTTAAACTGCCCCATTGATCTGAGATCACTTGAGAAAAAAATAGTTATAAGCTTTCGTTGCTCAAAATTATTTCAACACCCAAGTGATTTTTTTTGATGAAGTAACAGAAGAGATTATTGAATAGTGGTGGATATTATCTCCATAGATTTTAAGAAAGCATTTGGTAAAGTACCACATAACAGGCTGGTTAACAAAATTGAGGTTTATGGAATCGGTGGATCAGTATCCGACCTGTTAATAAATGTTGGCGTTATGGCAGAAAGCAGTGAGTCTCGGTTGATTGTTCTCAGTCTGGAGGGTGGTAGACAGCGGTGTTGCCCAAGTGTCAGTGCAAGGTCCACTGCATTTTTGCTATAACTTGAATCTGAGAAGTCGGAGTAAAATCTCAGAATTTGGCAATATTACCAAATTGGGAGGATTGGCCAACATTGAGGATGAGATGGATCGCCTGCACCAGGCCAGAGGTAGGCCTATCTGAATGTGGACAGACAAGTGGCAGGTAAAATTCAGGGAAGAGTGAGGCGGTGCAGTTTGACAGAAGGGATCGAGAGAGACAATATCGACACGGTGGCACAATCCTAAAGTGTGTGCAGGGACATTGGGAACTGGGATGCACGTGCATCAATCTTAGTAAATGGAAGGACAACTTCAGTGAGGAGTTAGCAACACTTCTAAAATGTGCTTCATAAATAGAGGCATTCAGTACAAAAGCAAGGAAGTTATGCTGAATGATTATAAAGCTCTAGTTGGGCCCCAACTAGGTCCGGTTCTGGTCACCACACTTAAGGAAGGATGGCAAGGCCCTTGAGATTTACCAGGATGGTTCCGGGGATGAGATTTAGTCACAAGGTCAGGTTGGGAAGTTTGGGGATGTTCTCCTGGGAGCGAAGGAGATTGAGGGGAAATTTGATAGAGGTGCACAAGGTTATGGCAGGCTTAGATAAGATAGAGTAAGAAGTCTTACAACACCAGTATAAAGTCCAACAGGTTTGTTTCGATGTCACTAGCTTTCGGAGCGCTGCTCCTTCCTCAGGTGATCTCCACATCTCCGGCGTCTCCACATCTTAGATAAGGTAGGCATTGAAAAAAATGTTTCTCATTAGCTGATGGTAGAAGGATGAGGAAAATTTAAGACTTGGGGCAAGAGGTACAAGCGGAATGTGAGGGAAAATGTTTTTACGCAGTGAGTTGTAATGGCCAGGAACCCGCTGCCCATGAGGGTGGCGGAAGTGGAGACCATCAATGCCTTCAAAGGGAAATGGGACGGAAACTGGAAGAAAATAAACCTGCAGGACCACCGGGATCAAACACGGGAGCGGAATTGGCTGGGAAGCCGGCATGCATTTAGTGGGCCGAATGACTCTCCCATTCAATGTTATAAATGGCCCTCTGACATTAAATAGCCTCTGGCTCCTGTGTAAATGTGAATAAGAGTTTGAGGTATCAAACTATTCAATGAAGCTTCATTTATATAGCCACTTTCACAACCTCTACGCCTGCCAAGACTTTTCTTTTTACAGCCAATGACAAGAGTTTTGAAATGTTGTCACTACTGTAATGTAGGAAATGCAGCAGAGGATTTGTGCACATCCAGGCCCCACAAACAGGATGAGTTAATGACCATGATAGTGACATCGGTTGAGGGATAAATGTTGGCCAAGATATGAGGGAGCAATCCCAAGCCCGTTTTCGAAGAATATCATGGAGCCCTTTACAATCTAACCACAAAGGTAAACACAGCCTTGGTTTAATGTCTCGCATTCAAAATGCAGCACGGAACGGCACTGCGATGAGATGTCAGCTCAGAATCTGTACTGCAAATCTCTGGAGTACAGGGCTGGAACACGCGACCATCCGATTCAGAGGCAGGAGAGTTACGTCTATCTAAACCACAGCTGGAAACCTCAAATGTTTGGCTCAGCATAAGGTGCATGTTTACTTCGGGATTTAACACATCAGCAGCCAACTTGATAGTAACTGAGGCGAAAATAAACCCAGGCCGAAAGTGAGGTGAATGTCCATCTTTGAATCCAGTGCATGCCAGCTGATGGATGACATGACAGGGAGAACACAAGCTGTCTGCGATTGACGGAAAGATGCACTGTCCTCGCAAATGTCAGCTTTGTTCTTTGTGTGCTTTGTGCTGAGAGCACCTTCGAGCAGGGATGACAACCTTTCCAGTCGTCCGTTAAGCTGGAAAGACTGACGTCTGCCAAAATTGGTCCTTTGCTAGAGAGTCTTGGCAGGGCGCTCCCGAATCTGTAACAGTGCAACCCGACATGATTTCCACTACTGCCAGGCAATTGGACATCATGAAAGTTCCAAAATTAACAAGGCATGAGGTAATCACTTAAAACATGTATGGAGCCTATTAATTAGCATTCATTAAATGAGTCTTAGCATGAAAAATTCCAAAGATTTAATCTACCCCATAGATCTGAGATCACTTGAGAAAAAATATATAGTTATAAGCTTTAGTTGCTCAAAATTATTTCAACATCTGCCAAGTTTGTGCCTGCAGCTGCTTACCATTAGTCCTGAACATCATTATGCAAGGGGCATGAGGAACATCAGTAAATTCAGCAAGGAAAATAATTAGTAGAGGAACAAATAAGCATCCTGTAGGCATTTTGGCCAGCTCCATGCTAATTTGTGAATCTACGTGTGTTGTAACAATACCATCATGTATTCACATAGCGCCTTTTTTTTTTAACAGTAAAATGCACCACTGCATTTCAGAAGAGCTTTATGAAACAAATTTCGACACTGAGCCATGATAGATCTGGTAACCTAAAGCTTGGTCTCGGCAGTAGGTTGCAAGGGACATCATAAAAGGATGAGAGAAATAACGAGAGAAGGACAGAGAGATTGAGTCTGGGAATTCCAAAACCTTCTGGCTTCGGTTGCTGAAAGTATGATCACCAATGGTGTGGTGATTAAAGTGGGGCATTTTTAACTGGTCGGGATTTGAGGAGCAAAGGTGCCTCAGTGGCTTGTGAGGGCTGTGGGGCGGCTCAGCTTTGAGGACAAGGGTGAGAATTTTAAACCACTGCATCACTGAAGGTGGAGCCAATGCAGGTCAGCGAGGACGGGGGGGGGGGGGGGGGGGGGGGGGGGCGTTGAGAGGCATATGGGATTTGGTATGAGTTAGGAGGCAAAGTTTTGGATGGCCCTAAGTTCCTAAAATGTAGAGTGCAGAAGGCTGAGCAGGAGTACATTGGAATAGTCAAATCTAGAGGCAATGGAGGGTAGCAGCATATTCGCTGGGACAGAGACAGCGGCTGAAGAGTAACAGGTATGAAATTTAACCAGACTGCCCTGGGACAGATACATTATACCGAACGGTTCTCGGTAAGCTGATGTATGAGTCTGCCAGCTATGTCTGACACTCTGGCACTGCAGTGCAGAGGTGCCATTTTTGGATGGCGCTTTAAACCGAGGTTCCATCTGCCCTCTTAGATGGATGTGCAAGATCCCATGTCAATATTACAAAGAAGAGTATGGGAGTTATAGAGTCAGACATTTACAGCACAGAAAGAGCCCCTTCAGCCCGTCTTCTTTGCACCAGCCGCCAGGAACCTATCTATTCTAATCCCATTATCCAGCATTTGGTGTGTAGCCTTGTATACTATGACATTTCAAGCGCTCATGTAAATACTTCTTAAATGTTGTGAGGTGTCATGTGAGAGTACCTTTAAGAAATGGGTGTTTATAAATGGGTGTGTATAAATATCTGTAGTGAGAGTACCTTTAAGAAATGGGTGTTTATTACTGCAGTGATGTCAGAGAGTGGGTGGAGCTGGGCTGCCTGTCAGCTTTTTACTTTTGTTTTAGGCTGTTTGCTGCAGGGTGCGTTTTAGTTACGTTTTCGGAGCTGGATAGCTGCAGTCACAACCAGAAGAGGTGTATGAATCTCTCTCTGTAATCTAAAGACTGTAAATCGATCCTGGTGATTTAAAACTAATACCAGTAGTGACTTTCACCTGATGTGCTTCTGGTAAAAGGTGTTTTAAGTCTTATGGGCGTTAAAAGGAAAGCTTAAAGGATTACCCAGTGTTGTATTCTTTGGGGGTTGTATTTGAATTAATGGTTGCTAAGATGTTCACTGTATGTTTTAAAAAGGTTAACTTGAGTTCATGGAATAAACATTGTTTTGCTTTAAAAAATACTTTTCCATTTCTGCTGTACCACACCTGTAGAGTGGGCCGTGTGCTCCCCATACCACAATCTATTAAACGTTGTGGGTCAGGTGAACTCCATGATATACTTTGGTGTTCTCTAAACCCTGGCCCATAACAGAGGGTTCTAACCTCTTCCACCCTTTCAGGCAGAGTGAGTTCCAGATTCCCACCATCCTCTGAGTGAAATGTTTTTCTCTAAAATCCCCTCTAAATCTCCTGCCACTTACATGAAATCTGGTTATTCACCCCTCAACTCAGGGGAAAGGTTTCTTCCTATCGACCCTATCTACGTCATTCATAATTTTGTACACCTCAATCAGGTGTTCCTGTCTGCTCTAACAACCCCAGCCTAATCAGTCTCTCTTTATAGCTGAAATGTTCGAGCCCAGACAACATCCTGGTGAATCTCCTCCGCACCCATTCTAGTGCAATCACATCCTTCTTATAGCGTGGCAACCAGATCTGTGCACAGTACTCTAGCTGTGGCCTAACGAGTGTTTTATACAGCTCCATCATTGCCCCTTTGCTCTTATATTCTATGCCTTGACCGATATGCCTTTTTAACCACCTTGTCTATCTTTCCTGCTGCTTTCAGAGATTTTTGGACATACACACCAAGGTCCCTGCGATCCTCTGTACTTCCTCGTGTCTAACCGCTCATTGTGTTGCCTTGTTAATCCTCCCAAAATGCATCACCTCGCACTTTTTCAGGGTTAAATTCCATTTGCCATTCTACTGCCCACCTGACCAGCCAGTTTATATCGCCCAATAATCTAAGACTTTCGTCCTCGTTATTTACCACACCACCAATTTTTGTGTCATCATCAAACTTACTGATCAAACAGCACTGATCCCTACTGACCTAGCTTCATGATCTGTCTCCCATGCGGGTCCTTGTTAAAAACCTTACTGAAGTCCATGGAGACTACATCAACTGCACTGCCCTCATCTACCCTAGTCACCTCCTCGAAAAGTTCAATCAAATTTGTTAGATATGATCTCCCCTTGACAAAGCCATGCTGACTATCTTTGATTAATCTTTGCCTCTGCAAGTGGAGATTAATTCTGTCCCTCAGAATTTCTTCCTATAATTTCCCTGTCACTGATGTTAGACTCACACACCTGGGGCGCGATTCTCCGACCCCCTCACCGGTTCGGAGAATCGCCAGGAGCTGCCGTGAATCTCGCCCCCGCCGTGTCCCGAATTCTCCGCCACCAGAGATTCGGCAGGGGCGGGAATCGCGCCGCGCCGGTCGGCGGTCTCCCCCTGGCGATTCTCCGGCTCGTGATGGGCCGACATCCCGCCGCTATCAACCCTCGCCAGCCGGCGTGGATGGAACCACCTACCTTACTGGCGGGACAAGGCGGCGCGGGTATGCTCCGGGGTCCTGGAGGGGGCGCGGGGACGATCTGGCCCCGGGGGGTGCCCCCACGGTGGCCTGGTCCGTGATCGGGGCCCACCGTTCGGCTGGCGGGCCTGTGCCATGGGGGCACTCTTTTTCTTCCGCCTTCGCCATGGTCTTTACTATGGTGGAGGCGGAAGAGACCCCCCCCTACTGCGCATGCGCGGGGATGCCGTGAGCGGCCGCTGACGCTCCCGCGCATGCGTTGCCCGGCGAAGTCCTTTCGGCGCCGGCTGGAGTGGCGCCAAAGGCCTTTCCCGCCAGCCGGCAGGGTGGAAATCAGTCCGGCGCGGGCCTATCCCCTCAAGGTGAGGGCTTGGCCCCTAAAGGTGCGGAGAATTCCGCACCTTTGGGGCGGCCCGATGCCGGAGTGGTTCCCGCCACTCCATTACGCCGGATTCCCCCGCCCCGCCGGGTAGGGGAGAATCCCGGCCCTGTTTTTTCCCTACTTTCCTTCTTGAAGAATGGTACCATGTTAGCTGTCCTTCAGTTCCTGGTATGGTGATATGCATATCTGCAGTAATGCATATAGTTCAATACATGACCTCCGATGAGCAGGTGGACAGAGATCCACCATGTGTCTCCACAGAACCGGGAGTTGGTAGTACGTCGTACTAGAGGTCAGCCTCATTAGAAGTAGCTCCAGCAGAATGCAAATATTCGTTACCGTTTGTATTATAGTTTGTTAGTTCCTTTCCACATGTTCATTTTGTTAATAAACTATCTTACTAGTCAAAGAACTAAATGTTCTGTGTGCACCTTTACCACGGCCACAACACAGAACATCACACCCGGCACCTCACCAGCGGCCAGCGAGGATTTGAAAATTAAGGTCAGAGTCCCTGCAATCTCCTCTCTTGCCACACACAGGATACACCTCATCTGGGCCTGCGGATGTATCCTCTTTTAAAAGCCCGCTAAGACCACTAACACCTCTCTTTCAATGCTAATCTGCCCAATTATAGCACCCCCCCCCCCCCCCCCCGCCCTGCTTTCAATACCTACATCATCTTTCTCCATAGTAAATACAGATGCAAAATACGTTCCCTACATCTTTTAGCTCTACACACAGATTACCACCTTGGTCCCTAATGGGACCTACTCTTCCCCTGGTCACTTTCTATGCACCTCTAAGGCAGGTAGTTTTCAAAGTATGGGTCGCGGGCAGGTATCGGGAGGGTTGCAGACGGAACGTTTCCGCAGTGGTTCTGAGGGAGAAGCATCCAATGGCCGTTACCGGCGCTTAAATTGAGAGTGGCGGTCACTGCCGCCTTTTAAATGAAAGGATATGAAGCTGCATGCAGTCTTCCGGCCAGAAGTGGCAGCAATGAGCAGGTTATGAGCCCTGAAGGTAAACCTGATGTCAAGTGCCCTCTATGCACATGCTTTTGGAGCCAAATCACGGAGAAGTGCTGCTTCCATTTTCTAGCTTCTGGCAAACAAGGCAAGAGGACTGTGAAGATGAATCAATTTCTTCAAGTAAGAGACAGCCAGAGGCTCAAATAGGCAGTGTATATACTAGGCGGGATCTCATAACAGCATCTGTTGGAGAGAGCTTTTCAGGAGAGTCCAGGGCAGGACAGAGTACTGCTAGTGTTATCTCTGTGCACAGCTCCAGGGCCTCTGGTTAACATCCTACAAAGAAGAAACTTAACTCGGGAACAAAGCAGTATAGAGATGATTTCTTGAGGTATGGTTTTGTCAATTGTGCCAATGCAAATAAGGAGGCAAAGCCCATGTGTGTTATATGCAAGGAAGTACTGACAAATGCGAGGAGAAGTTTCAGATTTTGAAAGAGTGGAGGATGAAAAATTACTTTTGAGGTTGAGACCCCTGAGTCAGTTATTAACTTACAGCTGACTGCAAACTAAAAGAGGCTACTGCTGTACCTGACTTGTGATACTACATTAAAAACATGTCAAAAGCCATGAGGCTGTCAAAATTCTGGAGTAGCAACTCCCAGGAGTATCCAATGCTGAGTAAAACAAGCATTTTGTTGCTATTGTCCTTCACGACGGCTTATATGTGCGAGGCTGGATTTTCCGTTTTCACAAAGTTGAAGACGGTACAAATGGACCAGGCTGAAGTCTGCATGTGATATGTGCATTGTGCTCTCCTCCTTTGAACTTGATTGGAGTGAGATTGTGAGGATCATGCAGGTGCCATTTCGCATTAAAGGTAAGCGAACGTGGCGTGTGTCGCAAAGGTCGGCTGCGTGGGTAGCAAGGGTCGGCCAGCATGGGCCCTGAAGGTCGGCCGGTGTGGGTCCCAATGGTCAATCAGTTAACAAAAGTGACCCAGGGAAAAGAAGTTTGAAAAACACTGCTGTGAGTCATCCATTATTTTCAGCCCCCTGTATCTGCCAAAAGCCTTCCTTTCTTTCCTTATTCAATCTTGCATTTCCCTTGACATCCAGGGTTCGCAGGGCCTTTTGGTTCCACCCGTTACCTCTATAGGAACATGATGGCGTTGTACTCTCTCTATTTCCTTTTTGAATGACTCCCACTGTTCTGATGTGGATTTTCCTACAAGTAGCTGCTCCCAGTCAACTTTGGCCAGATCCTGTCTTATGCTATTAAAATCCCTCAATTCAGAACTTTTATTTCCAGTCCTTCTTTGTCCTTTTCCATAACTACCCTAAATCTTACTGAGTTATGGTCACTATCACCAAAATGCTCCCCACTGACACTTCTACCACCTCTATGGCTTCATTCCCTAAAACTAGGTCAAGCACTGCCCCCTCTCTTACTGTGCTGACTCAAAAAGCTCACCTGGATGCAGTTTAAGAATTCTGCCTCCATGTTCTAATTCCCCATATAACTCGGTATTTGTAGTTCATGTAACATAAACACATTAGGTAAAATTTTTGTTTAGATCTATTTTCAGGCACAGAATGGCTGCTGCACTTCTTTCACATATAAGAAGCTGGTTCCAGGCTTCATTTCAATATTACCAGGGAGCTGTGGTTGCTCTCAAGCCTCCAGAGATGTTTTTAAGATGAACAAATTGGGGACATCTGTTTCTCGAACTTCAGCCCTCAGGTAGGTCATGGAGGAAGTGCAGAAAGAGGGAGGGGAACTGTGCAGCTTAGCTGCAGCTCTGAGGAGTGCCTAGGAGTTGTGGGAAGCACTCCTGCTCCTCCGAGCTCCAAGTCATAATAAAGGAAAAATAACCTGACCTGTTTGTTGTTAGCCACTTGTAAGGATGCAACAAAGACTGGTAAACCTTTGAGGCTCAGGCTTGCCATGTGCTCTGCTCAGTGCAGCCCTACTTCTGCAATCAGTCCTTAAAGAGGTAGGTTTCATTAACATATGCATCTGGGATATATTCTGTTAACAACACATGTTGATGTCAGGGTTGTGACACTCTGCCATTAGCTTTGTGAAAATGGGATTTGGCTGTCTGACTCACCATTAGAATGCAGTGAATATCATAAAGTCGTTGTGTTTGCATGGTAGATACAAGCTAAGCTCTTGCATATATTTAGGGCTAGTAATTAGTAGCACAAGTACCCTTTTAACAATTTGATAATTGGTAATTACTGCCAATCTATCTCTCTGGCACTGAAGCTAACTATTGCAAGTGTGGACTCTCATTCCATCAGGTTTGAATTTTTAGCTTTAAAAATATCAAATTTTTGTTTGCGTTTTTTTTCTCTTTGACTTTATCCAATCTGTCTTAAACTCTCTTCATTTATTTCTCTTTCCGCACCTAATTTAATATCGAATTCCCCTCCTTTAGTCCCCCCCCCCCCCCCCCCCCCCCCCCCCCCCCCCCCCCCCCGTCCCCCCCCCCCCCCCCCCCGTCCCCCCCATTCATCCACTCCCAACTTTCTTAGCCCTTGTGCTGTTTATTTCCTAATCCTTTTAGCCCTTTTAGGAAATATCATAGAATCCCTACAGTACAGAAGGAGAACATTCGGCTCATTGAGTCTGCACCGACAATCTGAAAGAGCACCCTGACTAGGTCCACTCCCCACCCTATCCCCATAACCCCACCCAACCTGCACATCTTTGGACGCTAAGGGACAATTTATCATGGCCAATCCACCTAACCCACGCATATTTGGACTGTGGGATGAATCCAGAGTACCCGGAGGAAACCCACGCAGACACAAGGAGAAAGTGAAAATTCCACACAGACAGTCACCCAAGGCCAGAATTGAACCCAGGTCCCTGATGCTGTGAGGCAGCAGTGCTAACCACTGTGCCAGCATGCTGCCCTGTTGCCTGTCCTGTTCCCTCAGATTCCTGAAGCCTCTTTCCCTCACTATGCCATTATTAGATTGCACTTTCAGCAACCTTATGTGAGCCGAAGAGTGCAAACGGGCAAGTCTAACTCATCATTAGACGCTTTACTGCAGCAGAATCCATTTTCATATTCTGGCCAGACGAAACAGATTCCCAAATGTTAATAAATGCCTAGGATCAAGTTACAAAAGACCTGCAGACCGAGTTAAGATACCAGAGGTGCAGAAGAGGCCAAATATAGACCAGTGTAGATAGAAAGTTTAGTCTCTGGTGTTACACGAATATATAGGCCATCGCCAAACATGCCAGTATTTCTAGATCTACTCTTGGCTGGGGACAATCACTCAATGACCTGCATCTAGCCAAATAGCTCTCGGCCATCAGAAATGTTGAGGGGATGGTAAAAACAAATTAAGGGAACAGCAAGAGAAAGCTGCATTTGTATGGAACTTTGAGCGTGGTCAAACACACCACGAGACAAAATGTAATACCGAGCCACATAGAGATATTAGAACGGGTAAGCAACAGCTTGGTCAAAGAGGGAGGTTTCAAGGGTCATGCATCAGCAGGAGGGAAAGATAGAAAAGTGGTGAGGATGAGGGAGTAAGTTGCAGAGCTGTGGGCCCATGTTGTTGAAAACCACGAATAAAGGCGAGAAATAAAGCGAGGAGCGGTGTAAGAGTCCAGAGTTGGAACCGCCCGCGTGTCCCGGAAGGTTGTGGGGCTGGAGGCGGTTGCGGGGGTGGGGGATGAGGGGGGGGGGGGTGGGGGGGGGGGGGGGGGGGGGAGGCAAGGCCATGGAGAGATTCGAAAACGAGGACAAGGATTTTAAAACTGAGTTATTGCTGGACCATGAGGCAATAAAGGTCAGCGAGCACAGGGGGCGATGAGTGAAAAAGAGTTGGTTAAGGATACCGGCAGCTGAGCTTTCAATGAGCTTGAGATTACACAGGGGTGCATCCTAAGGAAGGCGGGAGACCGGTTGGGAGAGCATTGGGATAGTCAAACCGCAAAGTAACAAAGAACGGCAGGGAAATAAAAGGACCAGTAGTTTCCATAGTCATTCGGCAGGGAAGCAGTGGCAATAGAATAGTGGTGCCACGTACACAGCAAGTACAACTAAAGCACACAGATGTAGGTTCTGGAAATGATCTTACTAAGTTGATGATTTGCAGCTGTAAGCTTGTGTTCACAAGGACCGTTACACAACTTTTTACATGTAATTGAACAAAATACCATTGAGACTTTCTGTGGACAGCAAGCACTCTCTATGCATCCGCCCAGAATATGTAATCATCAATGGACAACTGCATAATCATTCTGATAAATAAATGCATTAAATGAACATTTAGATTCCCAACCACAACGCACTCACCCTGCTTTCACCGAGAAAATAAATTCAAATTAAATTACAAAGGAAGCAAAAATAAAAGATTTATGTATCAACTTCATCCACGTGCCTTGCTATAAAAATATCCTTGTGTTATCAACATCCTGTGGTTTACCACTGACCAGAACCTGAAATGGATTAGCCGTATAAATACCGTGGTTTAAAGAGGTTTGAAGCTGGAAATCCTGCAGCGAGTAACTGACCTCCTGACTCCAAACCCTATCCACCATCCACAAGGCACAAGTCAGGAGACTGATTGAATACTGTCCATTTGCCTGCTCCAACAACACCCAAGAAGCTCGACACCATCCAGGACAAAGCAGCCCACGTCCGCCACTTTAAACATTCACTCCCTCCACTGACGCACAGTGGCAGCAGTCTGTACCATCAGCAAGATGCATTGCAGCAACCCATCAAGGTTCCTTCAACATTATCATCCAAAACCAGGACCACGGCCACCTAGACAAGGACAAGGGCTGCAGATTCATGTGATCACCACCACCTGCAAGTTTCCCTCCAAGCCACACATCAGCCTGACTCAGAAATACATCGCCGTTCCCTCATTGTTGCTGGGCCAAAATCCTGGAACTGGTGCCTACATCACATGGACTGCAGCAGTTCATGAAAGCAGCTCACCACCACCTTCTCACGGGCAATTAGGGATGGGCAATAAATGCTGGCCTAATCAGTGACACCCATATACCATGAACACATTTTTTTTAGATCTAGGCACTTATAGTTCTGTTGTCACGGAATGGATATGTGGACTGCAGGAGGATGTCATAGAAACATAGAAAATAGGTGCAGGGGTGGGCCATTCGGCCCTTCAAGCCTGCACCACCTGCTTCTTGTTACAAACTGAATCCTTCCAATATTTCCACTTCCATGGCTTCGCTCTGAGCCCTTCACCGAACCGATCACAACCTTTTGTCCTCACATTTAAACCGGTCTCTGGCTCACACGGCTTCTTTACTGTCCATCCCGGAATCCACCTGAGTGACATCTCCTCATGGAACTACATGGTTGGAGGATTTCAGGAGCAGGTCTATGTTGTCCATTAATTTGCACTGGGGACGTGCGCTGGGGGCTGCTCCGAGTTCTCTGAGTCTTCAAAGAAGATAAGGTTTCAGTCCATCTGTCTGCCTTGGACATTTGCCCAGTTCCCAGAGCTCAGTGCACCAACCACGAGGCCTCTTCGCCAGCAGTTCCCCGAGGCTGGTGAGCTCAGTTGACCCCGTCTCCTGCTGCTGTGAAACATGGCCATGTGGCGACCACCAGAGTGTGAGACCCTTCCTAAGCAAGAACTAATACCCTCCGAGGGGTGTGTCGTTGGGCTGGTGGAAGGTGCATGTGTCGGTTGAGATGCCTCAACAAAAGAACAAAGAACAATACAGAACAGGAACATGCCCTTCGGCCCTCCAAGCCTGCCCTGATCACGTGTCCTATCTAGACCAACTGCCTGTGTTCTTCTATACCCCATTTGTTCATGTGCCTATCCAGGTATGTCAACAGGTGTACAACCCTCCCTACTGGGCTAGGGCTTCTGCTGAGGTCAGGCAGGGAGTCCGCAGCCTCAGGCATTGGCCTCTTCCTAGTGGCACCTATTAATGTGAGACGAGAGAGCGAGTGACAACATGGAGGCCCACTTGGCCCTCAGGTTTCTATACCATGGACAGATCCTTACTGGATGGACTCCAAGTCCAAGCTCCCCATTACCAACTGTCCAGTACCATTCCACACTTACCCTCTCGTTGAACTCTGTGATACCCCTCAGGTGCGGGCACCATCCCTCCCACCCCCACCGGCCCGTGGTGGAGCGACTGAGGTTGTTCATCCGTTTCCAGCATTGCATGGCTGACTTACAGCACCGTCTACCCTGTGCCCACGCAGGGTAAGCTTGCCTGCTCAGCCTCCTCCACCCATCAGCTGGATGTAGGAAAAACTAGAACCAGAGGACACCATCCCAGACTAAAGGGACGATCCTTTAAAACTGAGATGAGAAGGAATTTCTTCAGCCAGAGGGTGGTGGCTCTGGAGGCCAAATCATTGAGTGTCTGTAAGACAGAGTTAGATAGGTTCTTGATTTTCAGGGGATCAGGGGTTATGGGGAGAAGGCAGGAGAATATAGATGAGAAAATATCAGCCATGATTGAATGGCGGAGCAGACTCGATGGGCCGAGTGGCCTAATTCTGCTCCTACATCTTATGGTCTTATGGATACAGTACACCATTCCTAACATTGACATGGTCAAGGAGGACACGCAGGGAGGCATCATGAACTTGAGGGCTGGACCTTCACCTCTCCTTCCAGACATCTCGATAGGTGGTATTGGCAGTGGGAATATCCAGGAGCCTTTTAAATAAGGCGTCCAGATATGATGTGGGGCACAGGTCATCCTGCCTGCTCCCCCGCAAGATGTTGGGAAACCGCCAACAATATGATTATTGACATTGGATTTCCCATCGACCTCTGCAGCGGGAAACATCCCCCGTCCTCCCCCCATTGGACCCAGCCCCGAATGGGGGAATTCTGCCCAGCGTCTTTCACATCTTCAAAACGGACCAAAGAACTTGACCTGACAATGAAATATTTTGGAATGAGGTCCTCCCTTTACTTGGCTTAATTATTCTCTGACATCAAGTTAGAAGGTTATAAAATGGGTTGAATTTGGGAGCCAAAAAGTCCGATACCCGCTGGTGTAAAATCACGTTACATTCCTCCCAATGGTTGGATAACAGCGGGTCGTTTGTACCGCACTGGCTAGTGGCGTGAATGCCATTTACATTCAATTGGATCTCATCAATGCCCATTAAAACCATTGCCCGCTGGATTCCCGTCAGTCCTTTCAATCTTACATCACGCCAGTGGGAAATCACATTGGCGTCAATGATTGCTAATGGGTGGCTTTCACAGGGCGGTCCTGGGTCCATCAGAGGCCTCGAGGTGAGCAGAACTGTTGCTAACTTTTGGTTGGCTCTTAAATCGTAATTTGCTCTGTTTGTTTAACCTTTGCTCTAGAGTCGCCAGGTATCTTGATGATACCGCCACGAGGTTCAAGTTCAAGTACTGATCAATAACTCAACACACCAATTAGTAAGATTCAAATCAAAGCACATTTATTATACACAGTAAATCACTACTCATGCATAAACTCTACTTTCTAGGCTATTCCTATCACTAAAAGGCCTATACTTAGCTTCGGACTGGCTCACCAGGTCAGGGGAACAAATGGCCTTTCGGTCAGGTCCTGAGTCTGCAGGATTCAAAAGCTGGTATGGACTTGTAGCTAGGAGCGCCTATCTCGTAGCGAGCGTTGACTTGAGGCTTACTTGGTTGGAGGCAGCGAGGCAGGTCACTGTCAAGGGTTGGTTCAAGTTGCTGAGTGACCCTGCCAAAGAAGGGCGATTTGAACTTGGAGCCTTTACTTTATAGTCCCCAGGGGCTTCCCGCCCTTCGGGGCGGACCCCGTACCTGGTTCCAAATGATTGGACTGCGTTCCGATCATTTGGATCGATTTCTCCAATACCGGAGGTGTTTCCTGATCGCTGGGCGGTCCCTAAATGTCCGTTGGCCTTCCTTTGTCTTGGCTCCTGCTGGCGCCGAGGAGTCTGGCTTGGCTTTATTCACCTCAACTGTTGCCATTGTGCCTTGGAATCGCTCATTACTATGCAGATGGCTGCTGCATTACTATGCATATGGCTGCTGGTTTTAGTGCTGTCTGGTTTCTTACAGGTTCCAATACACATGATTTCTGTATTTGCTAGTCTTTGCCTGTGTTGGCTGAATTTCCCTTCAGCCTTTGCGGTTCTCCATTTTAAGTCGGGAAATGGCCAACTCAGGTGGCTACAGAACAACTTTCTGCCATTGTGCTGGGCTGCTCCTGATGGGCTGTGATGTGTTGGGTGTTCTGGATCACAAACAGGCCACCAACACTGGAAGTGGTGCAACTCTCTTTTATTATAAGGTTAACTATATTAACATACTTGAACTGTGGGTAAATGCAATACCAGCTTTAACTGTTGACCCTTGCCTAGTCCTAACCAGGTGATGCACTCAGCACATGGTGAATGTCTGTGTTGCATTCTGTGAGCTCTGTGCTCTGTTGCTCTTTTTAGCCTTAGTTTATTACCTCTGATTATGTCACCTTTGCTCACGAGTCGCCAGGTATCTTTCTGATACCGCCACGTGGTTCAAGCTCAAGTTATGATTAATAAGTCAGCACACCACTTAGTAAGATTGAATCAACGGTCATTTATTATTTACAACAAGTAATGCTTATACAATAATCCTACTATCTATATAGAAACCTACCACTACTGGCCAATACTTAACTTTAGGAAGGGCCCACCAGGTCAGGGAAACGAATGGCTTATCGAATCGGATCTGGCCCGCGGGATTCAAAAGGCTGATATAGGTCGATGGCTAAGAGTCTTTATCGGGTAGCGATCGCTGGAGTCAAACTTACAGTTTCTGGTTGATGTTCTTGCGAAGGTCTCGAGCAGGAGAAGAAGGGAGAGAGCGAGAGCGATCTGAACTTGGCCCCTCACTTTACAGGGCCCCGGGGCTTCCCGCCTCTCGGGGCGGCCCTTGACCCTGAGTCCCAAGTGATTGGACTTGTTCCCGATCACTGGGTTCGATACGTCCAATAACGGGGCGATTCCTCGATCTGGGGGGTGGTCGTTCGCCTGTCTTTGTTTTGGCCACTGCAGGCGCCGACAGGTCTGGCCCGGCATTCAATTGCTAATATGTTGCAATTGTTCCCGGGGATAGCCGATTAAACTGCAGATGTCTGGGTTGATGTGCTGCTAATAGTCTTGAGTATCGATCTGGGCCGACTTCCCCAGAGCCGAATATGCTATTCTGTCTGCAGCTGTCCGTTTGTGTCCTGTTGGTTGCTTTTCCCATCAGCCTTTCCGGTTAGCCATTTTAAATCGGGTTTCGGCCAAATTAATAGGGAATCAGCCATTTTAGGTGGCTACAGCTCCAAGCTGGCTGCTACTAGAATGAGCGGGAACTCTCCTGTCCCCTGTCTTTATAGTGCGTGTGCTCTCACTGGTGATTGGCTGCGGTGTTGTGTATGCTGATTGGTCCCACTGCATGTCCATCAGTGTGTGTGTGTGTGTCTGCACCATAATATACTGGTGTACATTATGACAGGCTGCTCTCCACTCTGCAGGGACAGACCGACTCCTGCCCTCCATCTCCATGCTGAGCCAGTCTTAATGGACAGCACCCTGCTGCTGGAACCACGGATCCTCCTGTGTCACCCAGTCGGTTCAGTTCTGTGCCTGGGGGTTGGGAAGTATAGGGGTTCCCCCTGACCGCCCCCCCCCCTCGCCACAGTGTTTATCTGAACAGCACTGTGCTGTGGGACTCCTGCAGCCCCTGTAACAATGGTCCGAATTCTGAGGTGAAGGGGTGGGGTTGGGTCAGGTGGGTGAGGGGGGGGAGGGGGTGACTGGCTGTGATGTGGTGTACGATGAAGACAAGGGGCAATTTGGAAGGAAGGCTGTCCAAGGGGATGGCAGGGGGGCGAGGGCTCACAGTGGTAAACAGAGGAGTCAGGAGGTGGGTGAAGAAGCGGAACAATTGAATTGAGAGAAGACCGACAGGAGGGAAGTTGGGCCTGACAAAGTTACATGAAACTTGGGTTGGCATAGTGGTGCCACGAGTGGTTGCACCCAGTTGCCTCCCCAGCTCCTCCCCCCCGCCCCCCCCCCCATGGCAGACCACCCCAGCTGGGGCTGTCTCCCCCCTAGCCGAAGGACCGCACCCCCCCCCCCCACCGAGCACTGGGGTGGCAGATCCAGCACCTCTGAGCTCTTTGCCTGTGAGCAAAGATGGCTACTCACCTCCTTGGCTCCCCACAGAAGCCCTTCCGGCAGGTACACGTTTTTAAAAAGGAGTACTAATTGGCGCAGCGTGACCACTTGCTGGGGAGACCGGTGAATGACAGGAGGCCATTGGATATGGGGTGGCTCTTGTTAATTGTGTGGAAATAGGGCTCAAGTGGTGATAATTGGTTTCTGACCATTCCCGAGATCCCGATTTCACCGACGGGAGCGGGCCGGTTGCATGTTTGCCGCCCGCCGCGCTTCTTGTCCTCGGCCTCTCTCTCTATTCACCGACCTCGTTTCGCTTGAGTGAGAGCGTAACGAGATTGGAGCATCGCACCCTTACTCTCAAAATGGGAGAATTCCACCCAATGAGGTTTGCATGAGAACCTTCACAAAAAAAGACAAGCAGTAAGTTTGAGTCATTCTCAATCCTTGGAGCACGCACAATATCACAATTGTACTGCCGGATTCAGAGATTCTGAATGATTTACAATGTAATCTATGTGTACCTTGCAAATCTGATTTCACTGCATGAGCCCAAATTGCAATCCTGTAGCTAAAGAAAATGGAAAGGCATGCACATTATTATGAAAACTTGACATTTTCCATTCTCGACAATGGTCTCATCTGTTAGAAATAGGTCACGTTTGAGGCCACTTTTTTCACGAAATGTGTCTAATTGAGAATGAAAATTGAAAACGGAGCTGTAACTATTCCAGGCTATTTAGCAAGGCCTTCAGACCAGGTGTTGCAAACTTTGCCTCTCTCTTGGATACTTTCCCCAGTTTAGTGTTGCTGGTTTCTCCTGTAATACCGATTACAGGCCCTTCACGATCGCTACCCACGGTGACTCTCGCCACTGAGGTTCTGGGTTCAAGTCCCCACTCCACCCAAATCAAGACTGATGTTCCGGTGCTGAGGGAGTGCTACACTGTTGGAGGTGCCGTCTTTCAGATGGGATGTTCTACTGAAGCCCCTTCGGCCTGGTTGGGTAAAAGATGCTGTGCCACTATTTCGAAGAAGAGTAGTGGAGTACTGGTGTACTGGCCAATATTTATCCTTCAACCCACATCACATAATCAGATTATCTGGTCATTATCAGATTAGTGTTGGTGGAAGTTTGACTGTCACCTTTCTGCCAACAGTGAATGCACTTCAAAGTACTGTGCTGGCTCTAAAGTGCTTTGGGATAGCTGGTGGCTGGGAAAGATGCTATGGAAAAGCAAGCCTCCCTTTTCCACTTGTGCTGGTGTAACTCAGGAATGTATAACCTAGTGAGATACCCTTGAGACATTGTCATCCTCATATAAACTCTTCCCCAGCCTTCTGAAAGCTGAACCTGTTTCACACTTTAATCACACTGGCTTCAAGTTAGTCCACAAGTTAACTTACTTTGCAGTTGTTGAGTGAACAAATGGATTTTCAGTCACTTTCCCCACATTAAAGTTTGGTCTTGTATCCCTAAGTGCCCAGTGTCGCAATACTTTGCAGTCTCTTCTTGGTGGTTCCTGAGCAGAGGTTTGGTGGGTTTCCTGTCCACTGGAAATAAAAGATGTCCCCCTTCCTCTCCACTGTCCCCAGCACAGCACTGGAGAACCTTGATGCCCGCTTACCTGCTTCCTCAGCCAGATCTTCCTCAAGTTCTTCCACTGAATCTGCAAACCGAAGGCACTTACCCCTTTAAGCTGTCTGCTCTTCAGTAGCGTCCTGGATTCCCAATATGAACCAAGGTCACAACCCCACTTCAACACCAGTGTCATGCAGTCAACAAATGGGGCAGTTAGTGCTTGATACAGGCACAAATGATTATAATTGGCTGGTGTTGCCGGCATTGATGACAACTGGCTTGCCCTGCCACATTTTCAAACCAATTTCTGTACCACTGTTTCTCTGCTGTTAATTTTTAAATATTTCGGATCATGTTTGCCTCCAGTGAAAATCAATAACCTGAATGGCTGCCATTAGGTTTTACATATTTCAGGCATGCCTTAGATGTTCTCCAGGACTAACACCACCAAACTAACCCACAGTCAAAACCATACCCCTGATAATCAGGAGTGTACTTTTGTTACCCCATATCTCAGTGAATAAGAGCCCCAGAACACAGCTGGTTTCATTGAAGGCCTTCAGGCCAAGCCCTGACCAGGGAAGAGAGAGGAGGTATTGTCATCAGCTTCTTTTTTTTTAATAAACAATTTTATTGAGGTATTTTGGGCATATAGAACAATGACATTGTATAGTACTGTACAAAAGGAAAAGCAAATAACACATAGTGCAAACCACGACTCCATTCGCGCAAGGACCTGCCTAAACCACCCCCTACTCTACTCCCCCCACTCCCCCCCCTCCCCCGGCCCCCACCTGCTGACGATTAATTCTCCGCGAAGAAGTCGATGAATGGCTGCCACCTCCGGGCGAACCCCGATAGTGAACCTCTCAAGGCGAACTTAACCTTTTCCAGACCGAGAAAGCTCGCCATGTCCGATAGCCATACTTCGGTCTTCGGGGGCTTTGAGTCCCTCCATGCCAACAGTATTCGTCGCCGGGCTACCAGGGAAGCAAAGGCCAAGACGTCGGCCTCCTTCTCCTCCTGGACTCCCGGGTCCTCCGACACCCCAAAGATTGCCACCTCAGGACTCATTACCACCCCAGTTTTCAAAACCCGTGACATGATGTCCGCGAATCCCTGCCAGTACCCCCCGAGTCTAGGGCACGACCAGAACATGGGCACATGATTAGCCGGCCCACCGGCACATCTGGCACACTTGTCCACCGGCCCGAAAAATTTACTCAACCGGGCCACCGTCATGTGGGCCCGGTGCACGACCTTAAACTGGAACAGACTGAGCCTGGCGCATGTTGCGGTCATGTTTACTCTGCTCAGGGCTTCTGCCCAAATACCATCCTCCATCTCCCCCCCGAGCTCCTCTTTCCACTTAAGCTTCAGGTCCTCAGTCTGTGTATCCTCTTCTCTCATTAGTTCTTTGTAAATATCTGAGACTCTACCCTCGCCTACCTCTCCCCTAGAAACTACCCTGTCCTGCCTCCCCTTTGGCGGGAGGCGTGGGAAGGACGGAACCAGTCTGCGCACGAAATCCCGCACCTGCAAGTATCTAAATTAATTCCCTCCCGCCAGCCCAAACTTCTCCTCCAACGCCCTCATGCTCGGGAAGCTCCCTTCCAGGAACAGATCGCCCACCCTCACAATCCCTCCGCCACAGTCGATACCCACCGTCCATGTTCCCCGGGGCAAATGGGTGATTGCCGCAGATTGAGGTCCACACTGATGCTCTCACTTCCCCTATATGCCTCCTCCACTGGCCCCATCATCAGCTTCTGATGCTTGGCAGCAACGGAAGGTGAGAAAAATGCACATTTAAGGTCAGCTCCAGCATAAACGGTCAAATAGTCGAGGCCCCTTTCTATTAATAGATAGCTGAGGGCTTTCATAAAATGATTTGTATGGCACATTAGGTTTAGAACATAGAACATAGAACATTACAGGACAGTACAGGCCCTTCGGCCCTCGATGTTGCGTCGACCTGTGAAACCACTCTAAAGCCCATCTACACTATTCCATTATTGTCCACATGTCGAATGTTTGGAATCTTTTATGAACCCTAGAACAATTTATGCCACGGACGGAGGCCATTTGGAGTCATGTCCATGCTAGTTTGTTTCTTTAATACATTCAAGATATCATTGAACCACAAACACTAAGGCATAGTTTTTAAAATTTCATTACTATTGGGGGTCCAACAGAGCCAGTCGTTCCTTAAACATTTTTGGTTGTATTCTGATGTTAAAATAAAGGCAAATAAAGCTGCCCCACAGTCAACAATATGCTGGAGCAACTTGCGTAGTGCCAAGGGTGCCATGAAACCTCACTGTGTCTCGACATCAGTTACAATATGCCCTCTATAGATATAAATGTATTTATAAAGCAACTTGTCACCTCTCTCCCAAATGTCTCAAAATACTTTGCACAGAATGAATTCTCAGAAGTGAGGGAAGCATGAATGAAAAGCAGACTTCAAAAACATTTAGAAACACAAAGGATATCATGGGAAACATGCATGTGCGTTTGCCAAGCGGGTGAAGGGTTGCCTGAGTGCTGTACTTGTTGCCAGAGCCAAGGAGAGAAGGAACTACAATTGGCATTCATTACAGTGCCAGGTACCTGAGGTACACCAGGTGCCAGTATTTCCTTGGGCAACCTTCCCCAGTCCAGAATGTTCCTTCCTCTTGTACGTTCTTTGTTGTATGTGCGTACAATATGCCCACACGAGTCGTTTTTCTATTCCTTTATGGCATGCCAATATTGCTGCCAACGCCATAATTTAGTGTCCATCCCTAATTACCCCTGAACTGGGTGGTTTGCCAGGCCGAGAGTTAATGAGCAGAATTTTACCCAAAAATGATTTGGTGTCATTTAGGGCACAAAGATCGGTGCGAATTGCGTTGGTATGATTTCCATCACGATCTTTCGCACTTAGTCATTTATTTGGAGGAGGGTGTGATTTGGACTAGCATTGAGAGGGGCAGGGTCAAACATGCCAGCATGTCCGGTCCTCAGAGATAGAGGCACCATTTGTAAAGGGCGCCCTGAACTCAGACCCACCCTCTTCTCGCTGGCAATAGGGCCCCCACCCCTGACAATCAGCGGCATCAGGCCCCCCCCACCACAAATTGCTGGTACCAATCCCCCCCCCACCAAAGGAGGGTGACACTCCGCTAAGGGGTCACCAAATGCCTCGCCCACCTCATGTCCCTCCCATTTATGCCCCGCCCCCTCATGCCCACCCCCCCATGTCCCAGCCCCTTCAGGCCCCGCCCTTTGGCAGTAGCTCCAAACACCCTCACATTGCTCACCTTGCAGTGCCAACTTGGAAGTGCCAACCTATAAGTGCCTTAACAGGGTGCCAGGAGGTAGTGCCAAGGCACTGCCCTGCCATGTCCCCGGCTACCCGGGGACTACAATGGCCTTCGAGCACCCCTGGCGTGGTCATCTCGTCTGGTCTCCATTTGTGGAGATTGCGACGTCTCGTGAGGTTAAGTTAAATCTAAAGCATCGCGAATCTCGCGAAAGGCCTCTCGTGAGATTCAAAGGCCCCATCCCAACACCAAGTTAGATGCAACGAGGCCAATAAATTGTGCCCTGTATGTTTAAATGAAGATTCAAATATGCTCATCTGGTTCATGTCCAACCATGAACATGGTTCATCCCATTTTAGGGCTCACCCGGTATATTCTTGGCACAGCGGGATTGGTGCCGGGAGCAACGGCGCCGGAAAGCCGCCCCGAACCACATCGCTGTGGGTCTGGAGTCACATGCCGGCCAGACAGGGTAAGGATGGTAGGTTATTAGTGAACCACATGGGTTTTTAACGCCAATCGATAACGTCAATCAAGAAGCGTGGGTCCCAGTGTCTGGCGACCAGGACTCAAAACAACAGTAGTTTATGAAGTACTCTGAGCAGCTCTTACATTCTTCCCTCTTCCTGCACTCCCGGGTGAGATATCATGTCACCGTGTGACCAATCGGTCCACATCTTCACCGTTTAAGTTGGAACAACCAATGATAGTGAGATGTAACAGTGTGTGCAAACAATCACTGCGCACAAACCGTTTTATAGCATACCGATTGAACAATACATAACTATTGACATAGACTGAAACTTGGCTTAAGCTTTTGCAACTGGTGCATAGCCTCCCCCCCCCCCCCCCCGACCCCCCCCCCCCCCCCCCCCACCCCTCACCATTTTGTTATTCAAAAGAAGTAAGACGAAGACCAGTTGTAGACTAGTTCATTACATAGTCCTGGAACCGTGTATTTGGTTTGGTCATGTGCCCCGAGCGTGTGATTGTGCCAGTTGGCTGTGCTGGAGACGCTCGCGGGCTGGTGTCCTCAGTGTGAATGACCTGGGCCGTTCCTTCAGTGTATCCAGTGGGGACAGAGCTTGCTGGTTAGGCCTCTGGAGGAGCCTCCATTTCCACTAGTGTAAGGGGCCTGTGTTAAAGGCTGGATGGCTGGAGCAGTGTGGCATTTGCTGTTGCTGGTTCTGATACCTGTAGTAGGTGACACCACATTGATATATCGTGCGCACCATCTGAGGCTACCACGTAACTGTTCGCCTGCTGGGCATGGCTGTGTACCGCCACCGACTTTAAAAAAAAAGTTACTTCATTTTTACAGGATGTGGACTTCGCTGGCTCGGCCAACATTTGTTGCCCATCCTAATTGCCCTCGAGAAGGTTGTAGTGAGCTGCCTGCAGTCCATGTAGTGTAGGTACAGCCACAGTGCTATTAGAGAGGGTGTTACAGGATTTTGCCCCAGCAACAGCGAAGGAGCGGCCGATATATTTCCAAGTCAGTGTGGTGAGTGAGTTGGAGGGGAACATACAGGTGGTGGAGCTCCCAGGTATCTGCTGCTTTTGTCCTTCTAAGTGGTAGTGGTCGTGGGTTTGGAAGGTTCTGTCTCAGAAGCCTTGGTGAGTTCCTGCAGTGCAAGTTGTAGACGGTACACACGGCTGCCACTGTGTGTTGATTTTGAACAGAGTGAATGTTTGTAGAAGGGGTGCCAATCAAAAGAGCAGCTTTCTCCTGAGTGTTAGAACATAGAACATAGAACAATACAGCGCAGTACAGGCCCTTCGGCCCACGATGTTGCACCGAAACAAAAGCCATCTAACCTACACTATACCATTATCATCCATATGTTTATCCAATAAACTTTTAAATGCCCTCATGTTGTTGGATGTAAATGTAAATGTTGTTGGAGCTGCACTCATCCAGGCAAATAGGGAGTACTCCATCACAACCCTGACTTGTGCTTTGTAGGTGGTAGCTTTGGAGAGTCAGGCGATGAGTTGCTTACCGCAAGATTCCCAGCCTTTGACCTGCTCCTGGTAGCTACAGCATTTATATGGCTAGTGCAGTTCAACCTCTGGTCAATGGTAACTCCCAGGATGTTGATAGCGGGGGATTCGGTGATGGTAATACCATTGAATGTCAAGGGGCAATGGTTTGATTCTCTCTCATTGGAGATATTCATTGCCTGACGCATGTGTGATCTGGATCCTGACCATTTGACCAGGCATTAAAGGGCCGAGTCTATGGGCATCATGGTCATAGTGCCTTTTCCCTCTTAATCAGCATTCCATGAGGGCACCACTCATGTTGGATTTGAGTTTGGGCTGTGTGGTGATACACCACTGTACTTCCCTAGCATTGTACATAGTTATATAATAGTTGTGTGTAACGTGGCCCTGTAATCCTGTGTATGGTACTGTGTATTGTACTGTAGCTCTGTAGAGGTTAGGTCACCTGTATGTAATCTGACCTGGCCATGGAGAGCTCCGCCTTAGCCACTACCCCGGGAGTTAAGTATAAGACCCAACTTCTGAGACCGGACCCATTTTGTCTGGGGTCGTCTGTGTCGGGTAAGCTTCCTATGTAGTGTATTAAAGCCTTAGTTAAAGTCTCACATGTCTTTGTGGTTCTTGACGCTTAGTGCATCAGGCTGCAATGGAACCTTGGCAGGAGGAATTGTGGTCCTGGTGTGCCGGGAGAATAGTTGCTGTGCTGACGAGTGCAGACCCTGTCTTGGCATGTTTCAAAGGCGAAGGAGTGCAGCAGAGTAATCTGTCTGACCTCGGGCACATTTCACTAGAACATCCTTAGCTGAGCATACCGCCTGTTCCACCAGGCAGTTGATCTATAGGGGGCTGCTCATGATATGCTCAAAGTGCCATCAGTGTGCAAAGTTCCCAAACTCGGTGGAGACAATTGCCCATGTGGTCCGTCATCAGTCTCCAGGGATGCCATGTGTAGCGAAGTGTCTCTTGAGCTTGATGATGACTGTAGCGCACAAAGACTCCGTGAGACGAATAGAGTGAAGTCGATGAGGCTTTATTAAGCGTGTCTGTTCCCCAGCAGCTCGATAGTAAACTGGCCTGCGGGGGAAGACTCCGGCTTCTTATACTCCGCCTTCAGGGCGGAGCTTGAGGTCAACGGCCAACCAGGACCCGGGATCTGTCAGCCAATGACATTAGGGCTTCCAGTCCCACATGACCCCCAATACATACTACCACAATGACTTTGTTCCTCCTCACGTTTGGGGGGCAGTCGGATTCAAACCAACCGGAATACGAATCAACTAAGACCAAATTTAGTTTACCATCACACTTCTGACACCATGGCTGGCGACCAAGGACTTATATTACCGATAGTTTACTAAGTACTCTGAACAGCTCTTACGCGCTTCCACTCGGGGAGAACGCCCGCGCTTTCGTCATGTGACCTATTGCTTAATTACCTCATCACGTGATCACGCGGTCTACAGTCACCATTACACTTTCATTCCAGATTTCTAATGAATTCAAATTTTGCCACCTGCGGGGGTGGGATTGGAGCAGAGCAGCAGCCTGGCTCTCTGGATTACTAATCCAGGGACAATGCCACTCGGCCACCGCCTCCCCAGGCTCACTAGAATTGGAGGCCATCCTGATCGGCACACGGGGCCATACCTCTGGTTGGGGCTTTCTGGAGCAAAGTAAACAATTTGTCAGGTCCTGCTCCTTCTCCTCTTCAATATCTCTCTGAAACAGCGAAAAGAACTTCCTGTAGATTGATTTACTTTGAAGTGCAGTGAGTGTCGTTCCGCTCTGCATACAGGAAGATCATTTGTTTAGATTTTAATGCCATCAAGGGTTTTGTGGAGTGTGGTAATCATCACTGTGTGTATATATTAGGAGATGTGTGGTAAGACCCTGTACTACAGGTACGGGGATAGTCCCTGCCTGCTGGCTCCGCCCAGTAGGCGGAGTATAAATATGTGTGCTCCTCATACAGCAGCCATTTCGCCAGCTGCGGTAGGAGGCCACACATCCTAGTGTAATAAAGCCTCAGTTGTATTCAACTCTCGTCTTTGTGCGTCAGGGAGAAAGCGGGAATATGGCTGAGATCGAGGATCAACCATGATCACATTAAATGGTGGAGCAGGCTCGAGGGGCTGAATGGCCCACATCTGCTCCTAGTTTCTATGTTTCTATCCAACTAGGACAGATGAATCATCTGATTGGTAAAATTGGAGCCCTTACCCCTCCCGAGGTAGGAGACTTTAAAACCTGCCCTAGATGGACAACAGAGATTAACAACCATGGAAAACCTTCAATGGGGGAGGCATTAAGGATCTCAAATTCAGGCACGTTTATGCATAATGACAGGTGAACACGAATCAACTGGTGACTTGCTGTTAGCTTCGGACTCTTTTATTGGATTGCCGGAATTTATTTAAACATGTTAATGTCCTGCTTGGAAGCATCAACACTTCAAAGGGGGGAGGGATTAAATGAAGTGAATTGAACCCAACAGGCAAAGGGTAGCAGCTCTCCTGGCCTGTGACCAACATTTCTACCATAATCAATCTTCCCTGCGCACCAACTTTATATCCCGTCATGGCGAAGGCAGGGTGGGAAAATGCAGCGAGCCGTTCAAAAATCCATTGACTTCCGATCCCGCTGGCGGGAGAGACTGTAAAACTCCGCCCAGAGTCTGAACAGCCTTGCACAAAACTTCTTACTGTACAACATGGACGCTAATGGATTCGACTCCCAGCACACTGAAGCAACCATGTTATTCTTTCTGCTTACAAAACACTTGAAACCAAATAGCGTGTCTTGATAACACTGACATTCTTTGAAGGGTTCTCTGTCCATTGGAGTCATTTGTTTCAGGGTTATAGCCTACGCGGGTAATCTGCCTTTCACATTTTTCAACCCCGGGCTTGCCAATGTGGATTTCTCTGATATCAAATTCAAGGAACACCGTGCTGGGATCTCCTGGCGAGCAACACAATTCCCTTGTGATCGTGTTGGCACTGCCAATGAAGCTTCATTCCTCGCCCGCAACCCAGAGCTGCAAATAGCATTCCGTCCCCTGGTGAATTATCTGACACCGCCCATGGAACTCAACCCCTACTGGAACCAGAGTGACCCTGCCAAGAACTGCTGAGTAATTAATTCACAGCGGAACCACCACTAATTACGTGAGGAATGGTACACTTCTGAGAATGACGAGAGATTTGATTGCCATCACAGATTGCGTGAGCAAATCCCGAGCAGTTTACAACTTTAATCTGAATCAGAAATGAAATGCAGCCATTCCAGTACAATCATTATCCTTCTGTGTACGCTGTGATGCTCGTGAAAGCTGCATCAATGCTTTGGAAGCATACTGGCGGATGACACAGGCATCCCAGTGCTCTCAATCTAATGTTGTTTGATGAGCTCCGCATTAAAGAACTAATTAATGCAAAGTGACTCTTGCTTATTGAATGGGGATGAGCAGGTAATTAATGGGAAATGGCATCAGAACTGTACAATTTTAACCCGCGTCTATCAAGGAACAACGTGCTAATAAAAACTGATGGGTGAACAGAATGTGGGCATGTGGATCGAGTCTAGAGATGGGGTTTGCTGTAATCGATGGGAGAGGACTGAGAGTTACCTGATTTTCAGTTTCTGTCTGGTGGCAACCCACTTCATCTGCTGCCTTCTCTATCTCTGAACCAGGGGGAAATTTAGATCCCTTGCTTTTCTCCACACAACCACAGATAGCAACACAAACTTTACACAGCACGTTTAGCGAAATAAAACAAAACGCGTTAGGGATCCGGGGGCACCGAGATCCCAGGTTCAATTCCGGCCCCGGGTCACTGTCCGTGTGGAGTTTGCACATTCTCCCCATGTATGCGTGGGTCTCACCCCCACAACCCAAAGATGTGCAGGTTAGGCCGATTAGCTACAATACATTGCCCCTTAATTGGAAATAAAAATAATTCCGTACCTTAAATTTTAAAAAAACTTCCAAAGGCATTTATCGAGTGCTATCACACAGAATGTGACCCCAAGCCCGGGGTTCTATTTTAACGACGGGGGTCTCATCCGCCAGTTGGAGGACCAGCGTGGAGCTCCAAGCAGTTCCGTGAGTGAGTGCCAACGGATTTAAATGCTCTTCAGGAACTCTAAGTGGCCACCATCGGGCCCCCACCATGACTGAGGTACTGGAAGTCCCACCCCACCTGCCAAGAGCTGCCATCCAATCAGAGACCGGCCCAGGATCGCAGAGGGCCATCAGGCCAAAGGTGAGTGAAGGTGACATCTCCCTGAGTTCGCCGCTTTTCGGGGCCCGCAGAATCGGTGAACCGGCGCCGGTCCCGATTTCTTGCGGGAACATGGATTCTCCTCCCCCGCGCCGGCCACGATATCGGGGCGAGGGTGCGGAGATTCCAGCCCATGGTCATTCGGCTTTGGCCCATAGTTAAACAATGAGATGTATGAATTTCACCTACGTCCATATTTAATCAAAGGTTTGACACTATGTGTAATGCAAATGCAAAATGTCGGTATTCCCAAGAGCTCTGGTGGGCAATCTGTGGCCCAGGAGCCCAGGTGCTACGTGCATCCCATCTGGGTTCTGAGCGTGGCCCACGAGTCATTTTGTTGACTGTTGCCACATTCTGCTGATTTCTGTCTGCATAGTTTCTGATCCTCCCGGTACACTTGAAGTGATACACACATAAAACAAGGGTGTGTGGAGTGAGGTGGGTGCTGATTGCTCACAACATTGACTGTGAGAGCCGGGCCCTCCCTCTGCTTCCAATCAAGTGTAAACATTTCTTTTGTTTTTACCATTTGAAGTTGATAGTCCTATTAATATATCAATTACTAAGCATTTTCTGCAACTCATTATGAAATATTTGGCATGTATTAAATATATTTCATCTGATTCATAGGGTCAGAGTCAGTGAACAAGTCCGAGTTCAATCTTGCGGCCCACTGAGATGAAGGAGGACCACTCACGCGGCCCACTCCCGATCACTGGTCTAGAGTTTCGAAGAATGAGAGGCGATCTCATTGAAACTTTAGTGGTCACCAAGGAGCCGGTAAGAGAGTCCAACGCAAAGGTTTATTGTCAGAGTAAACTATGTACTTGCACAATTTACTCACACAACAGCACAGCTCCCACCTGGGCCGCCTTTTATGTCCCAAGTCCAAGATCCCTCCGATGAGCCTCTTTACCGCAGAGGTACGTGGAAGTTATTTTAAGGTAGAGATTGATAGATTTCTGATTCACAATAAGGGTGCCCGACCGGAAATGTGTTAAGTCGCGCAAAAAGACATTGGGCGTGCGTCCTGCCATGATTGTGGACTTGCACAATATTCCGGTCGTCGGGCACCTGCGAGGGCCAGAAACGCGCTTGCAGGCGGCACATGGCGCAGTGGTTAGCACTGGGACTGCGGTGCTGAGGACCAGGGTTCGAATCCCAGCCCTGGGCCACTGTCTGTGTGGAGTTTGCACATTCTCCCCATGTCTGCGTGGGTTCCACCCCCACAACCCAAAGATGTGCAGCTTAGGTGGATTGGCCACGCTGAATTGCCCCTTAATTGGAAAAGAATATAATTGGGTTCTCTAAAAAAAATTTTTAAAAGAAAAAGAAACGCGCTTGTCAACTATCAAGCAGTCAACCTAGCCATTGAAGGAGGCCAACAAAATGTAACTATAGGCAGCCTGTTTGCTTTTACATTCGGCGGGAGGACCGCTGGGCCAGGCAGCCGTTATCGTTTAGCTTCACCCTTGATCCAGACAGGGATAACTGTCAGGGTTCAAATAAAATTGAAACATGTGTGTGTGGGGACTGAGGTTTGTGTTTGGCCGCGTTGCCGAGATGCTCTCTGCATCGTTTTTCACCGCAATTTATTTTTCACAGGTCAGCATTTCCCTGAGACGACTCCGCAGCGGCCGTCCCCCACCAAGGAAACACATTCGAAGCGCCAGCCCGCACTCTGCCTGTCCTCAGCCATCGCCGGCAGCGCTCAGCCTTTTTACAGACCAAGTTTCACCCTGGCCTATTAATTTGCTAGCCAGCGTGAAATTCCACTCCGGGCCCAACCGCAGCCGGGAATGGGTTTCCCCTCCGTCTTCCGGGATCACCGAGTTGCCACTGCGAGCCCTTGCTGAAGGTTGAGGGTGGGAATGTTGATGATGGTGGGTAGGGTGCTGATCAAGTGTTTGAATATACATCCATTTTTATCTTTCAGTCATTATAGAAGCCAGGTGTAGACCTTAACATGACTCTTTATTAGCATTGTCATCCCTACTTAGCCATATTCCTGGAGGATTCATTCTTTCCTCCCATTACCTTTCTGTTGGCAGTTTGATACGCCCATTCTCACAACTTATTAACAGATGCCCATTGAGAACTGTCACTTCAATACCCAATTGGATAATTCTTGAATCTCAGTAATTATCATTCTTACCCCCATCTCCAATATCTCATGTGAGAAAAAGGGTTTAAGTTATTTCACGTTGTTTTTTCAATGCCCCCGTGAGTGTTCTCCGAGATTGTCAACAGCAGCGTTTTCAGGAGATTAACCTCTCAATTTCTGAGAGTTCTGGATTAATCCTGGAGGGTTGATAGTCCTGCTATCCACCCCTGTTTCAGCTGGGGATTACTCCGAATGTATCTGTCTCAAATGGACGGGAGCACAGATTGTGGCCAAACGCTCTCTGTAAGGAGTATCCTGCAAACACTTTCGCTCTGGCTTGATGTTTGTTGCACAAACACTCCAACTTTCCAAATCTTTGAACTTCAGATTGGGAACCTTTGCCATATTAGGCAGTGTTGGCTTCCCAGAGGCGATTCTTATCACTTTATGTTTACACCAGGGAGCAGAAACAAAAATTCAACATTTTTCTGCATTTTGTTTTAGCTAACGGAATTTGTAAGACATTTGAGTGTCACCCCTAAGGGCTACTCAGTGGAGTTAAGTAGAGAGACCTTTGAAATCTGAACTGTGCTTGTGGAGAGCAATGCTTTTAAGTACACATCTAATACAGCTTGCCTCAGATGAGCTGATCAGAATTTTGCGGACTGCAAGTGAAGTCTATTAATGGCTGTCGTGCCTATCTATTTAGTACCATAACTAGCGGATTAGCCTTTCATCACGAACACTTTCAAAGAAATTGAAATCATTAGCGAGGAACATGGGAAAGATGTATAATAAGCAGACAACCTGATACAGAATTCTGATGAAGGACCCTGGACCCGAAGCACTAACCTTTCCTAATTCCTCTCTCCACAGCTGCTGCCTGATCTGCTGAGTGCTTCTGTCATTTTCTGTGCTTACTATCAAATGGAGACCAATTCTTGGCACGACATCAAGGGCAAACCTTTGCCCTCGTTGCAATAGTCTTCTCACAGGACTTGGTGTAGAAGAGTTTGGAGGGAATCTTTGGTTTGAATGGGAAGTGGCGACAACGCTATGAGCAAGGCTACAAATAACGAGGAGCTTCAGTGGTGAAAACCACAGTTGATTATTTGAAGGGAATTAAGGACTCAATTTTAACTCAAAACCTATTCACTTGATCAGGCCCTAAAAGGTGACAATCAGGCGGGAAGACAGACATATGAACATTGGGACACAGCAAAAAATATTTTTCAAACAATTAGTGGGAGCCTTCCCACACCATGCGGCCATTTTGAATTTGACACGTGCTAACATCTGGTGGAAATTATTGCAGTCTTTCACAAAGGCATCACCTCTTCAAAGAATCGGTTCTACTTGGTGAAGTGCCACTTAACTAAAGAAGTTCAAACAGTTCGAAAAGGTTTTGCCTCTGATTTTTCATCCATTGTTCTTTGCTTAAAAACTCCATCTGGCTGCAGATCCAGAATGCGTGCTGCACCAGAGGCTCCATTTCAACTTCCACATGGAAAGGCAGCGTTGCAAGCAGGCCCACCTTGGAGTGCCAGCAAGGAGGCTCAGCCTGTTTTAATGGATGGGTCTCGTGAAAGTGCCCTTTGCTATGACGACCAGACATCCAGGTCTTGCCAGGAAAGTCTCAGTTTTTCATTAGACATCATGGTGGCCGGGAAACCCGCTCAAAACAGCCCAAATATCCAATTTTTCAGCTTTTCACTCTTTACATGAACCATATCCAGACATTTTCATCAACTCAACACCTTTTTCACACAGCATCAGAGTCTCTGCTCTTCACGTCCTCTCCCCTCCCCTTTACCTCACGCCCCATTCACTGTCGGCAAACCCCAAAACGCAGGATTCTCTGGGCTGCACTCCGCGAATCGGATTCTCGCCCACACACTGACCATGAAGCAGATCTGCTGGGAACCTCTATCATTCGCAGAGACCCTGCTCACCTGATACTGTTGCCGGCACTGGGGGTGAGCTTCTATTCCAAAATGGATGGTTCTCAATGGGACAGCTTTTTGCTGGTCTGGCTGGTTCACCTTTCAGTTACCTGGTTGGCCATTCCATCGGAACGCTCTGATTGGTCAATGAGGCATTCCATGGAGGAAGCCAGCGGGAAGAGAGCCAGAGGCCAATGTGCGTTGCATTCATTTTCAGAGGTTCTGGGGATAATTTCTAGGTGGCATTGGGGGCAATTTCTAGGAGGCGTTGGGAATAATTTCCTCCTATGACCTCCAATTTAGCCTATGACCACTCTTGTGTTCGGTTTTCGTTGTCTAGCAAGAACGTTCCAGAGATGTAGAGGAAAGGATTGCAAAGATGATTCTGGATAGGAGCGAAAGCAACAGGGTAGTTGTTATGGGGAACTTTAACTTTCCAAATATTGACTGGAAACGCTATAGTTTGAGTACTTCAGATGGGTCCGTTTTTGTCCAATGTGTGCAGGAGGGTTTCCTGACACAGTATGTAGATAGGCCAACGAGAGGCGAGGCCATATTGGATTTGGTACTGGATAATGAACCAGGACAGGTGTTGGATTTGGAGGTAGGTGAGCACTTTGGTGATAGTGACCACAATTCGATTATGTTTACTTTAGCGATGGAAAGGGATAGGTATATACCGCAGGGCAAGAGTTATATCTGGGGGAAAGGCAATTATGATGCGATGAGGCAAGACTTAGGATGCATCGGATGGGGAGGAAAACTGCAGGGGATGGGCACAATGGAAATGTGGAGCTTGTTCAAGGAACAGCTACTGCGTGTCCTTGATAAGTATGTACCTGTCAGGCAGGGAGGAAGTGGTCGAGTGAGGGAACCGTGGTTTACTAAAGCAGTCGAAACACTTGTCAAGAGGAAGAAGGAGGCTTATGTAAAGATGAGACATGAAGGTTCAGTTAGGGTGCTCAAGAGTTACAAGTTAGCTAGGAAGGACCTAAAAAGAGAGCTAAGAAGAGCCAGGAGGGGACATGAGAAGTCTTTGGCAGGTAGGATCAAGGACAACCCTAAAGCTTTCTATAGATACGTCAGGAACAAACAAATGACTAGGGTAAGAGTAGGGCCAGTCAAGGACAGTAGTGGGAAGTTGTGCTTGGAGTCCGAGGAGATAGGAGAGGTGCTAAATGAATATTTTTCGTCAGTATTCACACAGGAAAAAGACAATGTTGTCGAGGAGAATACTGAGATTCAGGCTATTAGACTAGAAGGGCTTGAGGTTCATAAGGAGGAGGTGTTAGCAATTCTGGAAAGTGTGAAAATAGATAAGTCCCCTGGGCCAGATGGGATTTATCCTAGAATTCTCTGGGAAGCTAGGGAAGAGATTGCTGAGCCTTTGGCTTTGATCTTTAAGTCATCTTTGTCTACAGGAATAGTGCCAGAAGACTGGAGGATAGCAAATGTTGTCCCCTTGTTCAAGAAGAGGAGTAGAGACAACCCAGGTAACTATAGACCAGTGAGCCTTACTTCTGTTGTGGGCAAAATCTTGGAAAGGTTTATAAGAGATAGGATGTATAATCATCTGGAAAGGAATAATTTGATTAGAGATAGTCAACAGGGTTTTGTGAAGGGTAGGTCGTGCCTCACAAACCTTATTGAGTTCTTTGAGAAGGTAACCAAACAGGTGGATGAGGGTGAAGCAGTTGATGTGGTGTACATGGATTTCAGTAAAGCATTTGATAAGGTTCCCCATGGTAGGCTACTGCAGAAAATACGGAGGCATGCGATTCAGGGTGATTTAGCAGTTTGGATCAGAAATTGGCTAGCTGGAAGAAGACAAAGGGTGGTGGTTGATGGGAAAGGTTCAGACTGGAGTCCAGTTACTAGTGGTGTACCACAAGGATCTGTTATGGGGCCACTGCTGTTTGTCATTTTTATAAATGACCTGGAGAAGGGCGTAGAAGGATGGGTGAGTAAATTTGCAGATGACACTAAAGTCGGTGGAGTTGTGGACAGCGTGGAAGGATGTTACAAGTTACAGAGGGAAATAGATAAGCTGCAGCGCTGGGCTGAGAGGTGGCAAATGGAGTTTAATGCAGAAAAGTGTGAGGTGATTCATTTTGGAAGGAATAACAGGAAGACAGAGTACTGGGCTAATGGTAAGATTCTTGGCAGTGTGGATGAGCAGAGAGATCTCGGTGTCCATGTACATAGATCCCTGAAAGTTGCCACGCAGGTTGAGAGGGTTGTTAAGAAGGCATACGGTGTGTTAGCTTTTATTGGTAGAGGGATTGAGTTTCGGAGCCATGAGGTCATGTTGCAGCTGTACAAAACTCTGGTGCGGCCGCATTTGGAGTATTGCGTGCAATTCTGGTCGCCGCATTATAGGAAGGATGTGGAAGCATTGGAAAGGGTGCAGAGGAGATTTACCAGAATGTTGCCTGGTATGGAGGGAAGATCTTATGAGGAAAGGCTGAGGGACTTGAGGCTGCTTTCGTTAGAGAGAAGAAGGTTAAGAGGTGACTTAATTGAGGCATACAAGATGATCAGAGGATTGGATAGGGTGGACAGTGAGATCCTTTTTCCTCGGATGGTGATGTCTAGCATGAGGGGACATAGCTTTAAATTGAGGGGAGATAGTTATAAGACAGATGTCAGAGGTAGGTTCTTTACTCAGAGAGTAGTAAGGGCGTGGAATGCCCTGCCTGCAACAGTAATGGACTCGCCAACACTACGGGCATTCAAATGGTCATTGGATAGACATATGGACGATAAGGGAATAGTGTAGATGGGCTTTAGAGTGGTTTCACAGATCGGCGCAACATCGAGGGCCGAAGGGCCTGTACTGCGCTGTAATGTTCTATGTTCTATGTTCTATCTTCAGAACTGCTGGTGACTTGTCCAAACCAGTGTTTTAATTAATGCATACATGGGAAGATAACGATCAGATACAGAGCAAGTTATCATAGAGTTTCTTTAGACTCCCCTAGAACTACCCTTATGCACGTCTTACAACCTTCTGAGGATCACTGGATCTGCCCTGACTTTTATCTGAGTGTCTTGTCACATGACCACTATCACGAGACTGTATGGTGGATCTGTACCGCCGCCTGCTGATTGCAGGTCACACCACCAAGTATATACAACACCATCTACAGGCATATCACCACAACCACCTGGGAGCGGGGAGGGAATCAGCCTCTGGGTGATGACAGAAGATTGATAGCTGTGTCTGCCAACCATGAGCCGCGCTTGAAGAGGTCATCAGACGACACCCATCGGTAAACCACCAATCAGCACTGAGGAAGCTGGCAGGAAAGTTTGGTTGGGCTGTGCCACATTCAGTCAAACTTCTCATTGACAGATTGTGCACTTCCGTGCCGGCGCTTCTGGGTCCAATTGAGGTGCATTTGCTGGTTAAAATCCAGCCATTGACTGAAAACGTCTCTGGTCAGAATCCAACGGACAACTGAAAATAAAGAGAGGCCTTGGTTCTCCGCCCAGAGGCAGTGGAAACGTGGATGGCTGCAAACCCACTCCCCGCTGGCAGTCGGATCGGGGTTCACAGCCGCTTGCCAACTGAAGGATACTAATGGATGCAAATGCGTCCTCATGAGCCATAGCAGGCCAGGCACCAGAATCCCCATGCCACGTGTTTCTCCGGTCCTCTGGGATGGGAATCAGGTGGCGGGAATCACTACTGGGATTTACCAGCATGGCCCTGACGTGGTGGACCTTGCTGTGGGCCAAGGGCGTAAGGAGTTACCCCAAAGTCCATTCAATGGCCACCATCCCCTCCCACAATGCAAAACCTACCCACCCCTCCCCTACAAAACCCCTCCCACAGCCTCCCCCAAGACCTCCTAAAACAGGAGACATCCCAGAAACCCCCAGATAGGGAGACAACCCCCCTGAGATCCCCTACATAGGGAGACCCCCTAGATAGGGAGAATCCCCCCCGCCCCCGCCCCAGAGACAGGCATTCTAATCACCCTCCTTCACACTCAAGTGATATTGAAGTGCTGAGCTGGAAATTGTCAGCACTTAACTCTCTTTGAAGTGGTTGATGTTTGTCAACATTGTGGTTACTGCTCTTCAGAGTTATTCATCCACAAAGGCAGACAAACGAAACAAGGCTCATAGGTGTGTTTGTGGAAGCTGTCAATCACAGCCCACTGAGAGAAATTAATGAATGGACTTGTAGCTAAAATATCTGAGGTGTTTAAACACAGGTCACTGATTTTCTCTTGGTGTTTCCTCTGTCTGAGCCAGCAGCTGTATGCCCAGGTGAGTGTTACAACAGTAGTTTTTTCTCTGTGAGTGGTCCCTTTAGCTAGGGGGTCTGTGTGTGTGGTCCCTTTAGCTAGGAGGGCTCTGTGAGGGCTCCCTTTAGCCAAGAGATCTCTGTGAGGGTTCCCTCTCGCTTGGGGGTCTCTTTGAGTGCTCCCTTTAGCTCAGGGGTCTCTGTGAGGGCTCCCTTTAGCTCACAGGTCTCTGTGAGTGCTCCCTTTAGCTCAGGGGTCTCTGTGAGGGCTCCCTTTAGCTCGCAGGTCTCTGTGAGTGCTCCCTTTAGCTAGGAGGGCTCTGTGAGGGCTCCCTTTAGCTAGGGGGTCTCTGTGAGGGGTCCCTTTAGCCAAGGGGTCTCTGTGAGTGGTCCCTTTAGCTAGGGGGTCTCTGTGAGTGGTCCCTTTAGCTAGGGGGTCTCTGTGAGGGATCCCTACTCAGGGGATCTCTGGGAGGTTTATCTATTCAAGGGATCTCTGGGGGGTGTATCTCTATTCAAGGGGTCTCTGGGAGGGTTCCCCTATTCTGGGTGTCTCTGTGGGGGGTTCCCCCTATTCGGGGGGGTCTCAGGGGACGGTCCCCGTATTCAGGGAGTCTCTGGGGGGCGGGCAGATTTGGTCACCCTCGCACTTGGGCAAAGAGGGGGATCCCAGATAACCCAGGGGTGGGGAGGAGGGGGGGGGGAGCTGATCCGCGACGCGGGGGCTGGGGTGCTGCCTGGCGATGCAGGGGGGCTGGGGTGCTGCCTAGAGATGCAGGGGGGCTGGGGTGCTGCCTAGTGATGCAGGGGACTGGCCAGCCATAGGAACCTGTTATCGGGCCACCTGTTCAAAATGGCGGATTGTATCAGAAATCCCCCATATTCCTCACCATGCATGAATTTACTAGGCGAGGGCTATTGAATTGGTTCCTGATTTGCACTCTCAGCGAGAGCACAAATCATTTCCAATTCACCTTCAGAGGGAGAGCATAGTCACCCAAACGGAGAATCCTGGCCAGAGCTTTTAAACGGAGATCGGCCTAATCATCGTGCATTACACAGTAAAGTTTCAGCGGAATAGACGATTCCGGCATCTTGTGACAAGCAAAACCTTGGTTTAGTTCTTTTTAAGAAAATGAGGCAGAAATGTCATTGAGACAAATGTCTGGATTTGCAGCTGCTTGTCTTCAATAACGGAGTGTCTGATCGTGTTGTCACCTGTGGCTGGACATATTCTTGGAGATGCCACCTTCGCGGAGCCTTCCCAAGGCTTTTCAAAATGTCCCAACTTTTCAAAAGCGGGTCACCCTACGACTGGCCACGCCAAAACAACCAGGGGACGAGCTACCCTGCTGAACAAGTCATGGGCCAGGAACCTTCCCCACAGACCGAGGGAGACTGGAGAGAGTGCCAGAGTGTGGTATTCAGATGAAGGATCAGCCATGATTATATTGAAGGATGGAGCTGGCTCAAAGGGCCGAATGATGGATTCCTGCTCCTGTTTTCTATCGGGCTGGCTTTACCACGCCCTCCGTGGCCTGTTTTCTGGCGGCAGAGGAAGCTCATTATTGGCCAGCGGCGGGATCTTCGTTGGCATTGTTCGCCAGCCACGCCGCCGGGGGACATGCCCCGGGGAGTCTCCATCGGCACGACCGGGGGATCCGCCTCGGGAAGGGCTGGAAAATCCAGCCCTATGTTTCACCCCAAAGGAAATCAAGTGGGCCAGGGGGAGAACTCCGCTGGGTGGGGGTGGGGGAGCCAGAGGACATTCCTGCTGCCCCCCTCCCCCCCAAGCCTCCAATTAAACCGAAACAAGAAATAAAGAAGTTGCATGGATATCACACCCTTCATTTCCTTTCAGGGTATCCCAAATGCAGTTTTACGATCCAGGTACTTTTTTTGAAGTGCAGTCACTTTTGCAATGCAGGAAATGCAGCAGTCAGTTTGCACACAGCAAGATCCCAGAGAACGGCAATGAGCTTAGGCCACGCCAATCACCCCATCCATTTACCCAGGCTTCAGATTAATAATAATAATCTTTACTTTGTCACAAGTAGGCTTACATTAACACTGCAATGAAGTTACTGTGAAAATCCCCTAGTCGCCACATTCCGGCGCCTGTTCGGGAATGTCCAATTCACCTAACAGCACGTCTTTCGGGACTTGTGGGAGGAAACCGGAGCACCCGGAGGAAACCCACGCAGACACGGGGAGAACGTGCAGACTGCGCACAGACAGTGACCCAAGCCGGGAATCGAACCCGGGACCCTGCCGTTGTGAAGCAACAGTGCTAACCAGTGTACTTCATCAGATGCCAGTTGGTGCACTTCAGCCAACTCGGAGTATGAGAGGAATGGCTGAATCTCCTGTTCGCCCCACTCCATTTTATCTGCCCCCAACCAACACCTTGATCACCAGCCAAGCCGATTTCGGGAGTTATAATCGGAGGGCACGCGAGTGTGCAGTTTTGAAGGTAAATCAGATTTCTATTCTGCTTTGCTCCATGAGTAAATTCTCCATGGTTTCAAAGTCATGACTATTTAATTGACCTTCTTTCCCTGTTAATGGCAAATTTTTATTTGTTTTCTTTTTCTTCAAAAGTAAAATTCTAAGTCCACCGGTTTTCTGTGAATTTCATTAGTCAAAGTGCCACAGGGGTGTTCAGTTTCATTGATCAACCTGGAAAGTGAAAGTTTTGGCGTTGCAACGAGGAATCAAGGTTAATGCGGTCAGGGGTGTATTTTATTCGAACCTAAATATAGTACTGGAAAGATGTTAAAACAAGAGTCTTGAGCCGGAGAATGATCATTGAAGTGACAGCCTCACTGGGCCAAAACTCTTTCATCTTTTTCGATCGCGGAACAGCTGTAACTGCCCTCTGAGGTTTTCTGCGCTTTCAAAGTTAGATTTGCTTTTGCTGTGGGCAGCCACAGTCCTCGGCAGGATGGCCCCCTCTGTGCCCAGGCACTGCCGTTTCCAATGGCTGCTGCTCTAATCACATCCTTACTCCTCTGAGCAAAATCAGTGAGCCGGAGGTCAGATGCCAAAATAACTTTTCCACGCAGAGACCTTTCCTTAACTCCGTCTCCTCAGATGTCGGAAAACCTCTCGCGGGGTAAAGTGAGACTTGCTGTCAGATTCCTCAGGCTAATTTTGGCCACTGAAGCAGTTAAATACAGTTAAGGGAGGCGTCCCTGTGCTCCTGCTGTTCGCCAACTCCCAGCCTTCCTGAAACAACTATTTGTGTTCCACATCATTTCCCGAAGCAATCCACCCCCCCCCCCCCCCCCGCCCCCCCCAGACTCAACGTGCTCCCACCTCTCGCCCCGCCATGCTTCCACCAGACGGATGAATTTTCAGCTCAGAATCTAAGCATTCCCTCAGACCACGAGTTAGTGTGAGAGGTACGAAGATGTGAAACAGGAGCAGGCCATTCAGCCCCTCTGCACCTCCTTCCCCATTTGGTAAGATCATGGCTGATTTGATTGTCATAATATCCACTCATGTATATAATGAGATGCAGACAGGCAGTGATTGACACACAGGATGACCAGTAAGCATACATCACAGCACAGCCAATCACCAGACAGGGCACGACCACTATAAAGCCAGAGGGCACTAGGTTTCCCGCTCTCTCGGGACCCAGCTACTGAGACAGTCAGAGTCCACGAGCTACCAAGTTCAAACACCATGCGGTAGCTAGTAAGTCTGGTCAGGCTACTACAAGGTCACTAGTCAGATCAGTATAGTGTATACCCACAGCTGAATATGTACAGCAGTTCATCTAGTTGAATAAGAAAACAGTTCTCCTCACTTTCGCCTTGAATGGCAGACCCCTCATTCTGAAACGGTGCCCCTCATTCTAGTCTCTCTGATAAGCAGAATAACCCTCTCGGCAGCCATGCTGTCAAGTCCCCTCAGGATCTTCTATGTTTCTATAAGATCACTTCTCATTCTTCTAAACTGCAGTCTGTTATATTACTCTTTCGGTAAGATATCTCGTTACTCTTTGCTTCTTATCCAGAACCGGCTGATGGTGTGATTCTGAAGAAGCCACAAGTTGTCAACTTAAAGCAAACTAATTTATTGAGTAGCGATTGATTAATATTGAGTTTGCACACTCCACAGAACTATAACTAGTAATCAAGTAATTTATATTAAAGTATTAACTAATTCAAACTCCACATGCTAAACTATGCTGTGATCTATCTTACACTCTACTGTCTACTTCCTGGTTGGAAGAGAGACCAAGATCCTCTAGGTGTTCTTATTTATAGTGGGATCCAATGTTGCCCTCTAGTGGTTGTGTTACACTGAGATGTAATAAATTAATCCTTTAGTTATCTACATATATACATATCATTACACAGTGGACACAGGTCCATCATCTCCAAGCTTAGGCTGAGGAAAGCCGCAATCTCAGGAAGTGAAGTTTGTGCAGGGAATTTCTTTTTACTGTTATTGCACATTGCTCCATTCAGCATTTAAAAGCATTCGCAGATATATGGCAGCCGACTGGATTCAGCTCATTCGAGGCTATCATGGGAACCAAGGTAAGTCCTGAGGGCAGTTGCTATATATAACTTGCCAGGGAATGGAATGAGTGTGTATCTAATTCCCAGGAATGTCACAGTTCCTGGGAAAATCGTGATTTTAAATTATCCTCGTGTTCAAATCCCTCCATGGCCTCACCGTTCTCCATCGCCCTATCCTCTTCCAGCTCCGCAACCTCGAGAGAACATATCCTGCCTCTCTGTCTGTTAGCTTTGACAAAGGATCATCTGGACTCGAAACGTGAGCTCTTTTCTCTCCCTACAGATGCTGCCAGACCTGCTGAGATTTTCCAGCATTTTCTCTTTGGTTTCAGATTCCAGCATCCGCAATAATTTGTTTTCATCCTGTAACCTGCCTCCAATCTGACATTCTCTTGTGCATCTCCCATTTCCTTCACCGCATCATTGATGGCCCTCCCTCTAGCTGCTGAGGTCCTACCCCCTGGAATTCCACCTGAAATTCCATCCCTAAACCTCTCCAACTTCCAACTTCCCCTGTGAGTCGCTCCTCAAAACCTACCACCTTGATCGTTCTGATCCCCTATTCTAATATCTCCTTGTGTCGCTGTCAGTCAAACTTTGTCTGATAGCATTCCCGTGAAGTGCCTTGGGGGAATTTTACAATGCGAAAGATGCCGTATAAATGCAAGTTGTTGTTGTATATGCATCTCTACTCTTTGGACTGCAGTTAAAGTCCACAGACTGGCGAGTTCAGCGGGGTGTTTCATGGCGATTGCAGCACTAAGAAACACCCCGCTATCCAACGGCACTTTGCTGTCTTTTTTGATCTTGAGTTTCTCCTCACCAAACCTCCTCAGGGACAGCATGGTAGCATTGTGGATAGCACAATTGCTTCACAGCTCCAGGGTCCCAGGTTCGATTCCGGCTTGGGTCACTGTCTGTGCGGAGTCTGCACATCCTCCCCGTGTGTGCGTGGGTTTCCTCCGGGTGCTCCGGTTTCCTCCCACAGTCCAAAGATGTGCAGGTTAGGTGGATTGGCCGTGCTAAATTGCCCTTAGTGTCCAAAATTGCCCTTAGTGTTGGGTGGGGTTACTGGGTTATGGGGATAGGGTGGCGGTGTTGACCTTGGGTAGGGTGCTCTTTCTGCACTGTAAATTCTATGAAGGCCGCACTTAGAGGGAATTCCTGCTAGCGGAAAGGCTCCTCGTAAATCGGGTGCCATTTTGTCCAGTAGCCCTGATCTGCCCCCCCCCCCCCCCCCCCCAATCCACCGCCTTTCAAGCCTCCACTCTTTTGAGGGTGTTAGGTTGGCAGTACCAGTGTTCCCAGGTGCCAGAGAGAGTGCCTGGGTGCCATTCTGCCCTCAACCACCCGGGGGTCACCAATGGCTTGGGTAACCCCGCCAGATGGCCATTACAGCTGATCCGCGTTTGTATGGATCAGTACTAAACAGCGCCCTGGCGAGGTCTCCCAGGCACGACAGTGAGACTCGGGTGCTGGGCGAATCCAGCGTCTGGGTATTTAAACGGGGCGCAATGGGGTCGCTGAATCATCCGCATTAACATTGTGGTCTTTATTGTTCCATTGGTGAATACCTTTCTCAAACTCAGGCAGGTTAGTTTAATACTGAGGTAGAAAGGAAGTCCCAGACACATCAAGTATTCGCCAACGTATAAGAGTCGGTCTCCATTCAGGCCCTTACTCGGTTTGTGTGTATGTTTTTGATTCTGTGTTCGTGTGCCCCCTATGTAAGCAAAGCTTATGAAGCCAGCGCAAGTAAAAGCTAAACACAATCTATTTTCAAGTGCTCTCAACCACTTGTATCCTGTTTATACTGTTCTCCGGGAGGTCACACCAGCTCCAAGTGCTGACTTCTGTTCTGTAATACAATCAACATGAATCACTAAGGTGGAGCTCAACTTGGAACCAGTACAAAGAAAAACAGCCTTGTGGAATGGTTTCATATCAGTGAAATTTGAATTGGTGTTAATGTAACTAATAGGGGGTTGTCGAGCGAAAGAACTCAGTTATCTCAGTCAAAGAGGTTGTTTGGGCAATAACTGTTTCGTTTCCAAATATATGTAATCCAAAGAACGCAGAAACTATAACGAATTCTGAGCTCATCAGCAAACAGATCCAGTGGGCTGGATTCTCCGTTATGGAAATTAAGGGCTGGATTCTCCGATTTTGCGGCTATGTCTGGAGCGCTGGACACAATCCGCAGCCGTCACGCGAGGTCCCCGAAAACTGTGAGCACACGTGTTCCACGCCATCAGGAAGTCAGCCCATCAGGGGCAAAGCATAGGGGTAGGGCATCCAGAGGACGTCCCAGCAGCATGCGGCGTACTCAGCGACGATGCCGTTTTTGAGGGGGCGGAGCATCCGAAAGACGGCGCTACCCCCGATTTCAGCTTCAAAACGGATCGCTCCGGCCAATCGTCGAATGCGTTTCCGGCGTCGGCAATCAGAGAAACCAGCCCTAAGTACTCCCGCCAGTGGAGACTTGCTGTTGGTCTCTGCTAGCACTAGGAGCGACGCACATGTGCGATTCCCTCTACTTTACCATGCTAACTTACACGCGGAGGAGGGCTCGCCAGGTTCTGTCGGAATCCAGGTATCAGGCCATCAATTTGAGCAGGTGGCCCGATGCTGAGGTCCAGTAGCTGGCCTCCTCCCACCCGCAATGTAAATCCTGTCCCCCAGTCTGCTGGCAAGGAAGGGCATCCTCCCTCTACCATGGGAACAATGGGTACCTCCACACCCCCTCCCACAGCACGCACACATGAGCATGACCTGACTGCCCCCCTCAGAACCCCCCAACTCCCGCATCAGGGACTCCCTATCGGGGATGCCCAACAGAGATCCCCATCAAAGGGCCCCATCAGTCACCCTTGCCTGAAAGCTGAAGAGCAGTCTTGGCAGTAGAGTGAATGGTCACTGTATTTTCACCATTTACCCTTCCCTATCACCTGCTGTCTTGGACAAAACTGTATAAAGCAGCAGCTGTTACAAGTGTCAGAGGCTTCATTGAAAGCCAAGAACACTTCAAAGGGCTTCAAATCCCTTGATAGCTTTTGAAATACAAATCTTTCATTCAATTTCACACAGCAATACATTGCTTTAGCCAGTGATTGACAATTCTATTACTCCACAGACAAGTGCTTGGTGGATTGTTGATCTATCTTTCCCTTCACGCTTGAATGTATCTCAATTACCCTGTTTTGATGCTAACGACAATGTTTATAAACACTCTCGCTATGATCGACAGTTCCTCGCCACATCAAAAGCAGCTGAGTGCTTTCACTTCCTCTTTTTCACAGCAGATAGGAGATTCTCTAGATAGGCATGCTGGGTGGGTCTCCACTTAACCAGGAGACCTCCAAGCATTTCTAGGATACTGTCAGCAGTCAACAGCCAGGAGCCTGTAATTGCATCTTAGGGGTGCATTGCAACGCTGTTAAAGCAGCTATGGGAGGTTATGCCAGGGAACCCTGATCCCGAGGGGGATACCCCAAGTCCACACACTTGCCACCAAGTCGGCCTCCATAGTCCCGGAGGTCCAGGTATATAACACCAGCAAGCCCAATAATGTAACTCCTTTTTCCCCCTCACAGCCGTGGCGCCTCGGCCCCGCTTGTAAATACTCGTACCAAATCACACCCATGTGACTCCTGGCTTGGAGGGGCGGAGCATAACGGGAGGTTGGATAATCGGGCTTTCAGCCCGTTAATTGCATTGAACTGTATGCAGATCGGTGGTCTGCGTGTTCACGCCGGCGCAGTGCGGTATCACACTACGGCCGGAGGAGGGGGAGCAGAGAATGGGAACAGGTCTGGCGCTTGGCGCTGATCCCATTTTCTGGCTGCTTTAAATGTGCGACGTAAAAGTAGGTTCTGTTGGTGTAGTTCTTGCTATTTTATTAGGGGCAGCACAGTGGACAGTGGTCAGCACTGCTGCCTCATAGTGCCAGGGACACGGGTTCAATTCCAGCCTTGGGTGACTGTCTGTGCAGAGTGTGTACGTTCTCCCCGTGTCTGTGTGGGTTTCCTTCGGGTGCTCCGGTTTCCTCCCACAGTCCAAAGATGTGTAGGTTAGGTGGATTGGCCATGCTAAATTGCCCCTTAGTGTTCAGGGTTACGGGGATAGCGTGGGGGACTGGGCCTAAGTAGGGTGCTCTTTCAGAGGGTCGGTGGAGACATGATGAAGCAAATGGCCTCCTTCTGCACTGCAGGGATTCAATGATGTCTACATACATTGTTTCACTCCCTCAAAGTCTTCTCTCTTGAGACTCAAGTTCTCAATCGGTTTATTGTGTTATCGATCCTCCTTTCCACCCAAAAGTAATATCATGATGATCACTACAACATAAATGTTCCCATACTTCTGCTTGCCCCATATTGTAGCAGCAAATCAAATACAACCTTGTGTGTTGCTTTGCTGACTGCTTAGGAAAAGATATTCAAAATAATCCAAGAAACTCCCTCATGCAAACAGATTGTTCCAACTCCAAGTCATGAAGTTTAAAATCTCCCATATATTACAACCCAGATTAAGCCCTAATCTTTTCCATCACCTCCCATATGAAACTACTCAATATAATGTAAGACCATAAGACACAGGAGCAGAATTAAGCCACTCGGCCCATCGAGTCTGCTCCGCCATTCAATCATGGTTGATATTTTCCTCATCCCCATTCTCCTGCCTTCTTCCCATAACCCCTGATCCCCTTATTAATCAAGAACCTATCTATCTCGGCCTTAAACACACTCAGTGATTTTGGCCGCCACAGTCTTTTGCAGCAAAGAGTTCCACAGATTCGCCACCCTCTGGTTGAAGAAATTCCTCCACATCTCTGTTTTAAAGGATCGTCCTTTTAGTCTGAGGTTGTGCCCTCTGGTTCTAGTTTTTTCTACAAGTGGAAACACCCTCTCCACATCCACTCTATCCAGGCCTCGCAGTATCCTGGAAGCTTCAATAAGATCCCCCCTCATCCTTTTAAACTCCAACGAGTACAGACCCAAAGCCCTCAACCGTTCCTCATACGACAAGCTCTTCATTCCAGGGATCATTCTTGTGAACCTCCTCTGGTCCTTTTCCAAGGCCAGCACATCCTTCCTTAGATATAGAGCCCAAAACTGCTCACAATACTCCAAATGGGGTCTGACCAGATTGTTATACAACCTCAGAAGTACATCCCTGGTCTTGTATTCTAGCCCTCTCGACATGAATGCTAACATTGCATTTGCCTTCCTAACTGTCGACTGAACCTGCACATTAACCTTAAGATAATCCTGAACATGGACTCCCAAGTCCCTTTGTGCTTCTGATTTCCTAAGCACTTCCCCATTTAGAAAATAGTCTATGCCTCCATTCCTCCTTCCAAAGCGCATAACCTCACACTTTTCCACATTGCATTCCATCTGTCACTGGATTGCCCATCCTCCTAGCCTGTCCAAGTCCTTCTGCAGCCCCCCTGCTTCCTCAATACTACCTGTCCCTCTACATATCTTTGTATCATTTGGGGCAGCACGGTAGCATTGTGGATAGCACAATTGCTTCACAGCTCCAGGGTCCCAGGTTCGATTCCGACTTGGGTCACTGTCTGTGTGGAGTCTGCACATCCTCCCCTTGTGTGCATGGGTTTCCTCCGGGTGCTCCGGTTTCCTCCCATAGTCCAAAGATGTGCAGGTTAGGTGGATTGGCCATGATAAATTGCCCTTAGTGTCCAAAATTGCCCATAGTGTTGGGTGGGGTTACTGGGTTATGGGGATAGGGTGGAGGTGTTGACCTTGGGTAGGGTGCTCTTTCCAAGAGCTGGTGCAGACACGATGGGCCGAATGGCCTCCTTCTGCACTGTAAATTCTATGATATCATCTGCAAACTTAGCACCAGTGCCTTCAGTTCCTTCTTCCAGATCGTTAATTGTGAAAGGTTGTGGTCCCAGCACCGACCCCTGAGGTACACCACTAGTCACCAGCTGCCAAACTGAAAAAGACCCCTTTATCCCTTTATCCTCTGCCTTCTGCCAGTCAGCCAATTCTTGATCCATGCCAGGATCTTACCCTTAACACCATGGGCTTTTAACTTATTTAACAGTCTCCTTTGCAGCACCTTGTCAAAGTCCTTCTGGAAATCTAAATAAATCAATCACGTCCACTGGTTCTCCTTTGTCTAACTTCCTTGTTACTTCCTGTTGCTAACTTTTGGTTGATTCAATTGGCTCTGTTTTATAACCTTTGCTCTAGAGTCGCCAGGTATCTTTATGATACTGCCACGAGGTTCAAGTTCAAATACTGATCAATAACTCAACACACCAATTAGTAAGATTCAAATTAAAACACATTTATTATACACAGTCAATCGCTACTCATGCATAAATTCTACTTAACAAACTATCTCTATAACTAACAGGCCTATATTTAGCTTTGGACTGGCCCACCAGATCAGGGGAACAAATGGCCTTTCTTTCAAGTCCTGAGTCTACGGGATTCAAAAGCTGGTATGGACTGGTAGCTAGGAGCGCCTATCTCGTAGCGAGCGTTGACTTGAGGGCTGAAGGGCCTGTACTGCGCTGTAATGTTCTATGTTCTATGTTCTATGAGACTTACTTGCTTGGAGGCAGCTTGGGCAGTTCACTCTCAAGGGTTGATTCGCTGCTGAGTGACCCTGCCAAGAAGGACGATTTGAACTTGGGGGCTTTACTTTATAGTCCCCAGGGGCTTCCCGCCCTTCGGGGAGGACCCCATACCTGGTTCCAAGTGATTGGACTACTTTCCGATCACTTGGATCGTTTTCTCCAATCCTGGAGTCGTTCCCTGGTCGTTGGGCGGTCCCTAAATGTCCGTTGGCCTTCCTTTGTCTTGGCTCCTGCTGGCGCCGAGGGGTCTGGCTTGGCTTTGTTTACCTTAACTGTTGCCATTGTGCCTGGGAATCGCACATTACTATGTAGATGGCTGCTACATTACTATGCAGATGGCTGCTGGTTTCAATGCTGTCTGGTTCCTTCCAGGTTCCAATACACATGATTTCTGTATTTGCTAGTCTTTGCCTGTGTTGACTGAATTTCCCTTCAGCCTTTGCGGTTCTCCATTTTAAGTCGGGAAGTGGCCAACTCAGATGGCTACACTCCTCAAAGAACTCGAACAGATTTGCCAGACATGAACTCCCCTTGACGAAGCCGTGCTGACTGAGTCCTATTTTATCATGCACTTCCAAGTACTCTGCGATCTCATCTTTAATAACGACTCTAAAATCTTACCAATGACCGAAGTTAGGCTAACCGGCCTATAATTCCCTGTCTTCTGTCTTCTCCCCTACCCAGTGGGGTGAGCGGTCGCGGCGCCGAGGAGTGGCGTGAAGCCAACCGGAGAAGAAAGGCCTCCGCCGGCCAGTGCGAGTTGGCGCATGCACGGGAGCGCCAGCGTGTGCTGGCGTTATCCCAGCGCATGCGCAGGGGGGTTCGTCTCCGCACCGGCCATGGCGGAGGTCCACAGTAGCTGGTCCGGGGGGAAAGAGTGCCCCCACGGCATAGGCCCGCCCGTGGATTGGTGGGCCCAGATCGCGAGCCAGGCCACCGTGGGGGCAACCCCTGGGGCTAGATCCCCCCGTGCCCCCCCCCCCACGAGGACCCCGGAGGCCGCCCGCAGAGCCAAGTCCCACCAGTAAGTACCAGGTCTAATTTACGCCGGCGAGACCGGCCTAAAACAGACGGCCGCTTGGCCCATCGCGGGCCGGAGAATCACCGGCGGGGGGGGGGCACTGCTAGCGGCCGCCAACCGGCACGGCGCGATTCCCGCCCCCGCCAAAACTCCGGCGCCGGAGAATTCGGCAGTTGGCGGGGGTGGGATTCACGCCGCCCCCCAGTGATTCTCCGGTCCGGCGGGGGAGTCGGAGAATCCCATCGCTGATATTACAGTGTACGCTGCACTGGCTCTTACCAACCATTACTCTGGCTCCTGTCTTACAGTCAGGCACATATCTGATTAGGTTTGTAATTATTTATCCCTTTTATCACGAGGCTCAGGTTACTGAAGTGGAACTCCCTCTTGGTTCAGCTAATTTAAGATTCTGAAATGCAATGTCAATTGGAAACGGTTTTCCATATTGAATATCATGCTGCAAAAATGTCCAATTAATCCTAATCATCTGGTAATTAAACTTTCTTTAGCCAAGGGGAAGTGCCTTGCTCTCTTTTTCCTCATTGGTCAGGGTGACTATAGTTATCATGGGTTGTTGTCACCAGAAGCAATGGATTATACACAATACGGTATAAACCATGGAGAAGGATTTCACCAAATCCCCCAATGCCCAGCATCAGCCAGAAATGCGTGTCGAAAACATGCCTCGACGGCCCTTCCTTCCTCATTTTGCAGGCTAATTAAATAGCTACCGCCACGTTAGCCATCTAACGAGGATCCATCAATAGCCTCTTGCCAAGGACCTGGTAAAATGGTCCCAAATACACTTAACTTCCTCCTCCTCGTGACTGTCCCATCCTGTTCTCGCCATTTATGCTGTGTTAATTATATTGTTGAGATATGGAGGCGAAGGGCTTTGAAGCACCTCAGACACTTATAAATAGAAAATGCTTGCACACTGTGGGTAGTGGGCAAAAAGCAGACATCTGTAATGCTGCATTCTGTAAATAGATCTATTATTAGGAAAAAGGATTGATGTATCATTCATTCCTCACCTTCTGACTTCAGATTAAACTAACACCCTTCCATCGCTGACATTCCCCAATGGCAGGATATGGTTAGAGTTGTTTTACAGCACAGAACGAGACCCTTCGGCCCATCGTGATTGGGGAGCCAATCCACCATTACAGCATGCACCACCAACACACTCACGCCCCCGCCACACGCGCCCCCCACCCCCCCGCCCCCCACAACACCGCCTTAGTGCCTTAAAGTAAAGTAATCTTTATTGTCACAAGTAGGCTTACATTAACACTGCAATGAAGTTACTGTGAAAAGCCCCTAGTCGCCACCTGCTCGGGTACACAGAGGGAAAATTCAGAATGTCCAATTCACCCTAACAAGCACGTCTTTCGGGACTGGTGGGAGGAAACCGGAGCACCCGGAGGAAACCCACGCAGACACAGGGAGAACGTGCAGGCTCCGCACAGACAGCGACCCAAGTTGGGAATTGAACCTGGGACCCTGGTGCTGTGAAGCAACAGTGCTAACCACTGTGTTACTTGTGTGGGCTGGTAGAATTCTGCCCATTACATCAAACGGCCATGCCATTCCATGTGAAGAACACTTTGGAAATGCTCTGAGCGTCAGCACAAAGGAACTGGGCGTTTCAAACCTAATTGTCAGAACTGGCCCTGGCTTTTCCTGTCGCTCCAGAATGGCTGTGGAGGGCAGAGTTCAGGAACGTATCTGGTCATGGTGCTGCAGGCATCCTGGTGTGGGGAGGTTTGATGGACCAACTGTTTGTTTCCTGCCTGTCATTTTTCTGTGCAGGTACGAGACTAAGGATAACTGCAGATGTCTCAATTCTTCAAAACTGAGAATTTATAAAGCAACAACGATCATTCAGGAAACGTACGCTCCACATTGCATTTGAAATGAGCTGCTTATTGATTACTTCACTGCACATGCGCATCGTGTGGTTACAGGTAACAGTTGTGCCTCTTTTAGCCTTACTGCACCTTGCGTGGTTTGCACACAATCTCACCACACCCCCAGGTGGGGGTTTGTGTGGTCATCTGATGAGTGACAGTCTGAAACCATCCCGCAAACCCACAGGCTGGAGAATGGGGATGAGAAACATATCAGCCATGATTGAATGGCAGAACAGCCTCGATGGGCCGAATGGTCTAATTCTGCTCCTATGTCTCGGGGTCTTATGGCTGTGTTTGCACAGTGTCCCTTCTTGGAGCATGCTGGCCTGTTGAGAAATGGGCAAGGATGGTGTCTAGTAACATATAAAGAACAAGAAACATGTTCACCATCCATGTCCGGCCTTTGCAATCATGTCCTGATCGAAGGTTCCAGTGAACTAGATAATGATCGAAATGGGTATGCTTTTCAACCATTTTATGATTGGAGCACATCATACCACCTTAGCTGTGGAAACATGCAGCCTACGCCCAATCTGCATGGGCCCCTTTTGTAACCTGTCTTCAATATTCTTCTGAAGGACAATTCTTCAGTTGTCACAGCAGTTCATGATAGATGATAAGTTAGACACAGTTTAAACCTGCTGTGGCAACATTGACTAACCACAGAGACACAGAGTTGCAGCACCAAAACAGGCCATTCAGCCCCTCCTGTCCATACTGGGAGTTTCCTCCTGATGAACCATGTTCTCTAACCTCACTCCCTTGCTCGGTTCCTGTGGCCTTTAATATTTCTTCTTTTCAGGCATCTATCTAATTTCCTTTTGAAAGAATGTGTGGACTGCTTTGACAATTTTGTTGGACAGAATTGTAACCAGCCCCACGTGCCTCGCATAGGCCTTGAAAGGCTCCATCACCTGACCCCTCAGGCTTCTCAACTTTAGTTGAAACAAAGGATTGAACTTTGAGCCTCCCTCCATCTTTTTCATTGCTTTCAAATGGTGTCTTATAGGATAGCAGGAGGCCATTCATCCCATCGTACCTGTGTCAGATCTTTATAAAGACTATCAAGAGAGTCCCATTCCCTGTCTCTTTTTCCATCGCCTTGCAATTTCAAATCACCTCCAAAAATGTGACACTCAGTACTGGAACCCGCAATTTCACCATTACCTCCCTTGCCTTTGAACCCTGTGTCTCTGCTTTCATTTTCTTTGTGCCTTTGGTCTTCTACTCAATGGAGGGGGCAATTTAACTGTGAGTAGGTTTCAGGCAGACAGGAAGATAAAGCCAACCCCTCCCAACGGTATCAGGTTAAGGCCTGCACCTCACTGTACGCCCAGCAGGTAGAAAGGGAAACCTTGCCGGCTTTGGGCCAATCCAATTCAGAGCGTCCAGCAACCTGACCATCAGAATGAGGGTAAGTCAAATGGCGTAGGGAGGAGTGGAATGGGGCGGTGGGGGGCGGTGGGGGGGGGGGGGGGGGGGCAGGAGGTGCGATTGGGGGGGGGGGGGGTAGTTTCACTGATGGAAAGGTAGCCAGCCAGAAACGTTTCTTGTGGAGCCAGGAGCGCTTAAGGCCTCAGGCATAGTGGTTAGCACTGCCACTAGCACAGTGCCAGGGTTCAATTCTGGCTTTGGATGACTGTCCGCGTGGATTTTGCATGTTCTCCCCCTGTTTGCGTGGGTTTCCTCTGGATGCTCCGGTTTCCCCCCACAGTCCGAAGATGGTGCAGGTTAGACGGATTGGCCATGATAAAATGCCCCTTAGCGTCCAAAGATGTGCAGGTTAGGTTACAGGGATAGGGCTCTTTCAGATGGTCGGTTCAGACTCGATGGACCGAATGGCCTCCTTCTGCACTGTAGGGATTCTATAAATTGCAGTATTAAAGGTGCATTAAGAGGTAAAAGGTCCATCCCATTATGTCTATTGTTTATACCCTCTCTCCAACCTGTGTATAGAAATGTAAAATACCTTTAATGAACAGGCACTGAGCATTTTTAACTATTATTTGAAAACAAACCCTTTTTTGCCCTCTCACATACGATCGATCGCCTCTTTCCTGTAATGCAGTTATCCCTGCATATAAAGAAATGAATGACTTGCATTGAAATAGTGCCTAATCTCAGGATGTCCCTTTGCAGCCAATGAAATAATTTAAGTGTAGTCACCCATTATAAGGTAGGGGGAACCTTTTCGCAATTCTGAATGGGTCCATTTTTCAAATAATAGGAATATTTAAAGCACGTTCATTCAGGGTAAAATAAGCAAAATCCCACAGATGCTGGAATCTGTAACAAGAACAGAGGATGCTGGAAAAATCAGCAGCATCTGTAAGGACAGAAAACACAGTTAGCGTTTCGAGTCCTTTGGCTCTTAGTCAGAACTGAAGGGAGGGAGAATGTGTTAGATATTAAAGTGTAGCTGAGATTGCAACAAAAAGTAGCAACTTTAAGTACAAAAGACAGATGACTTGGTTGAGGTTGGCAGGCGGTTTCATTGAGGCAATACATGTGTGGGATATTTTGGAAAAAAGGGGTTCAAGATGAAGGAGACAGGTCACAACCTAACGCTGCCGAACCCAACATTGAGTCCCGACGGCTGCAACATAAAGGAATCTCACATTTCAATGCTCAGGTTGGAGTGAGAATATAAACAATAGCTAACACTTGGACACAATGAGGTGGACTTTCACTGTCTTCACTTGGCATATAGGACCATAAGACCATAAGACATAGAAGCAGAATTAGGCCACTCGGCCCATCAAGTCTGCTCCGCCATTCAATCATGGCCGATATTTTTCTCATCCCCATTCTCCTGCCTTCGCCCCATAACCCCTGATCCTCTTATTAATCAAGAACCTATCTATCTCTGTCTTAAAGACACTCAGTGATTTGGCCTCCACAGCCTTCTGCGGCAAAGAGTTCCACAGATTCACCCCCCTCTGGCTGAAGAAATTCCTCCTCATCTCTGTTTTAAAGGATCGTCCCTTTAGTCTGAGATGGTTTCCTCTGGTTCTAGTTTTTCCTACAAGTGGAAACATCCTCTCCATGTCCACTCTATCACGGCCTCGCAGTATCCTTAAGTTTCAATAAGATCGCCCCTCATCCTTCTAAACTCCAACGTGTACAAACCCAGAGTCTCTACCTGTAAGCAATCTCAGACTCAAAATGGAGCCAGTGCCCCTTAAACGCAACTCTGAATGGATTTTCCTTGGCCATGTCCTTCATGACGACATTATAGTCACAGCAACAGAAGGTAGGTAGAGAGTCCAGTGGAATTATAATGGGTATCACTCCTCTTCAATCAGCTCCATTATGCTGCTTTATTAGCCTTTAAATGAGAGCTGCCACCTCGGTGACTAATTTCCTTGGTGAGCAATTCAGACTCGAAAGAAAAACAAGATTTCCAATCCATTAACTGAGCAGCAATTTTAGACAAGTAATGCAGACAATTACGTATTCCTAGTTCGAGCATCCAAACACATTTATTCCAACTGTACAGTAATGTATAACACTGCTACAGTTAACAAGCTTAGCATGGTCCTTTGTCAATGAATGAATAAAACTAATTTCTACAATTGCCTTTCAGAGGAAATCCCTTATAAAATATCCCACAGCACTATTTCAAAGGAGATCGGGGGAGATCCCTGGTGTCCTGGCCTATTTTCATCCTTTGACCAATATCTTAAAAAACGTGACGGCCTGCCCAATTGTTATCGCGGTGGGTGATGTTTGTGGGAGCTTGCTGTGTACAAATTGGCGGCTGTGTTTTCTACCACCCAATGGCGGCTACACTTCCAAAATTATGTCATTGGCTGCAAAGGACTTTGGGACACCCTGAGGTCAGCCACCGTATAAATGCAAGTTCTTTACATGTGAGAGTAATTGCATTGCAGGAAGGATGTGAGGGGAGATTGATGAGGAAAGCTGTCAGGACTGAAGCTGTGGTGACAGATTGGAAAGGCTGGGGATATTTTGTTCAGAACAGCGAAGGCTGAGGGGAGGTTTAACTGAGGTGTATAGCGTTAAAGGAACCCAGGCAGAGTGAATGGGAAAGACTTATTTCCAATTGCAGAGAAGTGACAGGCAGGTGGCACGGTGGCACAGTGGTTAGCACTGCTGCCTCACACCGCCAGGGACCCGGGACCTCTGTCAGCGTGGAGTTTGCACGTTCTGCGAGGGTTTCCTCCGGGTGCTCCGCTTTCCTCCCACAGCCTAAATATGTGCAGGTTAGGTGGATCGACCGTGCTAAATAGTGTCCAAAGGTTGGTTGTGGTTACAGGGATTGAGTGGGAAATTGGGCCTAAGTAGGGTGCTCTTTCAGAAGGTTGGTGCAGACTCGACGGGTCGAATGGCCTCCTTCTGCACTGTAGGGATCCTATGATCGTGTTTCTGCTTCTGAGCTGGAGTTGAGGCTTAAAGTTGCCACCCTGAGGGCGGTTGGGGTCTGGGACTCACTGACTAAAAGTGTGGTAGAAATCCTCATCGCATTTAAAAATAAAACACTCAGGTACGCAGTTAAAGTGCCGTAACCTGCAGGACTAGAGCCTCACAACTGTAAAGTGAAATTGGGCTGGATGGTGCTCCTTCTGCTGCCACAGACACGATGGGCAGAATGGCATCCTTCTGTGCTGTACATTTTTCTGCGATTCTAAACGGACTTTGCCGCTGATTAAGCTAGCTTGTTCTATCGCTGTTAGCCCACTGCCTTTCTTCAGTCTGCCCATAAGTCAATGGAATGAATATTTTTTAAAATTCCCAACATACCCATGAGTGCGCTACCTGTGTTTTTCTTTCAGTTTGCGATCACGGAATTGAGTTACGACCCCCATATAAACCGTTTTTTTGAAAGCAATCAATTTGTTTAACCTGTGGTTATTATTACAGCTGCAGGTGTTACTTTTTTTTTACGCACAGAAAGAAAATGTTAATTCTAGCTCCTGATATCATCTACCGCAAATTACTCTGGCTGAGGACATTAGCCAGGGGACTGTATTAATGCCAACAAAGCTCGCACCACCTTCAGAAACACAGATGCAATTTGTTTCGAAAAGGAGAGGAAAAAGAAATTGGGATCCCATTCGAAAGGCGAGTGATTGCACATCCGAACTGTGTCTTAATAACCTTTGCCCTAGAAATGGCTGCTGCCATGAAGATTTGAGCTTTGTTTAGTGACAGTGGAAGCTAAGGGGCGATTTATGAAAATATGTTGGGGGATTTTCCATTAGGTGAATGATTTGAGCTTATCACCAGCACAAGACACCAATTCCATTATCGGATGTGCATGTCCATTATTTAAATACATCGAGCTGACAGAATGGTGACAATGTATTAAAAACAGCCCCCCCTCCCCCCCCCCCCCCCCCCCCACTCTCTCCCTGTTTGGTGTGTAAATATTTGATTGCATCCTACTCATTGAAGCTAAACTCAAGCCTACAGGACAAATAGTCACTTTGCTATTCGGTACCTGAGTGTTACGTGAAAAAAAGAGACATGATGTTGAAGCTTTCTGTCTCCCACACATCAGGACAGATGCAAGAATATCAAATTTCAAAGGGAACAACAATTTACTCTGCATGAGATAAGGGTGCTGATTGGTTGGCAATTTGGCTCTAATTGGTCAAGACGTGGCCACAGCGAATGCACCAGGGAGCTACTGTTCCTCGTGCTTTCCTTCATTATATGTCTCACTTATAATTGCTAGAAGCTACATGTATTCTTATACAGTGACCTGTCCTCTGCAGGCTAAAGGAATATGTCCAGGCATTATGGGCGGGATTCTCTGATCCTGAGGATCAGAGAAACGCCGTCACGTTTTACGATGGCATAAACAGGCCCCCAGGAGCAGCGATCCTGAGCCCTACAGGGGGCCAGCTGCCGCGGGTCTGTGAATGCGCGCTGCGGCCGACGCGAATGCACGCATGCTCACTGCGACCGGCCCAAACTCGCGCATGCGCGGTAGCTTCCTTCCCCACGCCGGCCCCGACGCAACATGGCGGAGAGCTACAGGGGCCGGCGTGGGGTAAAAGAGGCCCCCACCAGGAGAAGCTGCCCGCCGATCGGTAGACCCCGATCGCGGGCCAGGCCACTTTGGAGGGCCCCCCCCCCGGGGTCAGATCCCCCCTCCCTCCCACCAGGCTGGCCCCCGCAAGATGGGCGGCGAGGTCCCGCCAGGTAAGACCACATGTGAACGGCGACAGAGGGACTCGGGTTATTTTGGCCGCCACTCGGCTCATCCCGTGCGGAGAATCGCTGGGGGGCCGCGTAAAGCAGCCCCCGATCGGCGCCGTGCCGGCGCCAATTCTCCGGTGACCGGAGAATCAGGGGACTGGTGTCGGGCAGCATTGCGTGAATCGCACCCGGCCTGGCAATTCTCCGACCCGGCCCCGGGGTCAGAGAATCCAACCCTATGTGTTTTTAGAATAAACAAAATCTCTCCCCACCAATAGAGATGGCAGTGAGAAACCAGGAGAGAACAGTGAGAGGTCAGGAGAGAGCGAGAGAGCAGCGAGAGGTCAGGAGAGAGCGAGAGAGCAGCGAGAGGTCAGGAGAGAGCGAGAGAGCAGCGAGAGGTCAGGAGAGAGCGAGAGAGCAGCGAGAGGTCAGGAGAGAGCGGGAGGGCAGGGAGAGGTCAGGAGAGAGAGGGAGAGGGGAGAGGTCAGGAGAGAGAGCAAGAGAGCAGGGAGATCAGGAGAGAGCAGGAGAGCAGCGAGAGGTCAGGAGAGAGAGAGAGAAGGGAGAGGTCAGGAGAGAGAGGGACAGAAGGGAGAGGTCAGGAGAGAGAGCGAGAGAGCAGGGAAAGGTTAGAGAGAGGTCAGGAGAGAGGGCGAGAGCAGGGAGAGGTCAGAAGAGAGAGTGAGAGAGCAGGGAGAGGTCAGGAGAGAGAGGGAGCGGTCAGGAGAGAGAGGGAGAGCAGGGAGAGGTCAGGAGAGAGAGAGGGAGAGCAAGGAGAGGTCAGGAGAGAGACGGAGAGGTCAGGAGAGAGAGGGAGAGCTGGATAAGGTCAGGGAAGAGACAGAGAAAGGAGAGATCGGGGGAGAAAGAGAGCCATCAGAGATTGGGGAGCAAAAGGGAGGCGTGAGAGATTGGGAGAGAATAAAAGAGCATAGAGAGATCAGGATTCGAAAAAGCAGAGAGATCAGGGGAGAGAGGGAGAGAGAGAGAGCAGGGAGATTGAGACAGAGAGCAGGGAGAGATTAGGGGTGAGAGAGCAATGGGGGATCAAGAAAGAGAGCAGGGAGAGAGCAGTGAGAGATCAAGAGAGAGAACGAGAGAGAGCAGGGGGAGATCAGGGGCGAGAGAATGAGAGAGAGCAGGGAGAGATCAGGGGAGAGTGAGAAAGCAGTGAGAGAGAGAGCAGGGGGAGATCAGGGGAGAGAGAGAGAACAGTGAGAGATCAGGGGAGAGACAGAGGAAGGAGAGATCAATGGAGAGAGAGCAGGGGAGATCGGGAGAAAAAGAGAGAGCATGGGGAGACAGAGCAGGTAGAGTTCAGGGGGAGAGAGAGCAGGTAGAGGTCAAGAAGAGAGGGAGAGCAGGGAGAAATCAGGAGAGAGAGAGCACAGCGAGATCAGTGAAGAGAGAGAGAGAAAGCTGGAAAGATCAGGAGAGAGAGACAGAAATCATGAGAGAGGAATGTGGAATCACAGGCTGAGAGAGAGGGAGCAGTGAGAGAAGGAGGGACTGGAGGGAGTAGTGAGAGAGGCAGGGCTAGAGAAAGGGAGGCTGAAGGTCAGAAGAAGGGCTGAGAAAGAGCAAGGCAAAGCTATCAGAATAGGAGCCAGTTAAGGGAGATGAGCCTGGGGAGGGGCAGAACTGGCTCTGCTCCCTAAAATGAACTAAAATATAATCAACCCTCCACAGAATGTGGTCTAACTTTCTGGTGTTACACATGAGTATCAATAGTAATTGTCCTTTGTGCAATTCCTGGCAGACTTTTCATTGCAATGGAAGATTGTCCTAAATGGAAAATGATTGGCTCCAGCTTCCTGCATTTTTGTTAGATTGTTTGGATAACAGATGTCAGCCAGAGGATTGTGAGCAACGAGAAATGTTTACAAGGAGCAAAACACGTAATTGAGGCAAAATATATCCAGTTCGCCAAAGTGAGTGACTGGAACAGAATTCAGGCAGGTAGAAAACTGTTCTGGATTTTCAACTATCCACTTCCCAGAAATTGTTCTCTTTGTTCCACACCTGTGCAGTAAATGGATCAAACTGTAAATGTTTATTGGTGCGAACTGTGATTGTAACGAGCTTTAACCTTCCTGCAGAACAGTTTTCCCGCTGGTGAAGGAGCTTGTTTAACTTCAAGACAAAGTTGAAGTTGGCTAGTTTACATGAATCTGCGGAGTTAACCTGCCGTTAACCGAGTTGAACGATATCTGTCCATGTGATAGAGGCTTACCGTGTATGGGAGTTTAAAACTGAGAAGATTATTGTTTCGCAACGTCCTTACGAAAATGCGGTAACCTGGCAGAACTCAAACTGTACAGTGTCAATTCTTTTAGACACTGAACAGTCTCCCAGGGAGGCCAGCAACATGGCGACAGGAAGAGCATGCTCAAATAAACAGGAAATGCATGTCTGCCATATTGGTAAAGGAATCACAAATCGGAAGTAGATGATAGGCCCATTGCAAAGTCGAATGAGAGCCTGTTTCATGTCCAAACTGCAAGATTCTTTGTCCCCAAGCAAGGCCCAGGAGAGGGGGGGGTGCTCATGGTGCTGATCACCAGGGTCTTTGGGAGGGCACCTGGCTTGGGCAGCACCATCCCACCCCTCTCTCTCTCTCTTTCTCTCAAGTGGTCACAAGCCAGCCTCAAGGTGTTTGCGGACAGGTGTGCAGTGGGCACTCTGCCCCGGGAAAAAGTTCTGCTGGAGAAATGGTTTGTTGGAGCAAGGACCGAAATGCATACAGCTGTTTGTCTTTACAGCCAGGATGCATTCTGGGTGATACAGTCCACCCTTGGCCCACATGTTCATCCTCCCACACCGGCATGGCCCACGAAAGGATGACAGGGGTCAAGATGCCCAAGCGGCCGGGGAGGCCAGGAGAAGCAGCTGGAGGGTTAGGCAGGGCCCTGAGGCAATGCGTCTTTTCACCATCACAGCCCGCCTGAATGCCACCTCAGCAGGGACATCTCCAAACCTCCTGGGCCTGGTGGCTGAGTGAATGAACGAGTGTTGCTTGTTAAAGACATTAGCAGGACATAGATTGTAAGTAGGCTTCAATGAAGTTACTGTGAAAAGGCCCTAGTCGCCACATTCCGGCGCCTGCTCGGGGAGGCCGGTACGGGAATTGAACCTGCGCTGATGCCTTGTTCTGCATTACAAGCCAGCTATTTAGCCCAGTGTGCTAAACCAGCCCCTTGTATGGATAGAAATAGCCCATTATTGTAGTTGAATAATTTACTGGAAGGTTTTGCCACTTTTAAACTTGGAAGCCAATATAATGTGTCCCTGTTAGTTCAAATGTTCTCATTTGCACATAGGATTGTTGTTTGTACTGCTTGATTTTCAAGTCTTTTGGATGATGTTGCCTGGATATTGTGTCGGCCCACATTCAAAGAGATTTGTTGCATAATATGAAAAACCAAAAATTGTGTGGAATTGTCTGAAGACCTATAGTTGTAAAGTGTGTAATACTGTTACCTGAACTTTCGATGGTCTTTATATTTAGAGGCATAGAGTACAAAAGCCAAGAAGCTTTGTCAAACCATATGAAACATTTAATTGACTTTACTTTGACCATGGTTCCCAATTCTGGATCCCTGAAGGATGTGAAAGGGAGGGGGGTGGGGTGGGATAAGGGGACCAGAAACAAGAGATGTACCAGGGTCCATGATATCTCTCCCTATCCTGTCTTTGAAGCAGCCCAGTGCCAGCTCCAACTCAGGAAAAGTTGGCCTACATGGGACCTAGCAGGTAGGCCTCAAAGGGAACATACAGGCCGCAGCCAGGAATGTGGAGCAGGGGGGAACAGGAGCCCTCCCCCTCGACCCCGCATTCAAATAAAATGGGGTGCCACGCTAAATAGTGTGTACCTTTTTCTTGTTGGAGGTGACCTGGTTATCCTGGTAACCTAATACTAAGAGCAAAATACTGCAGGTGCTGGAAATCTGAAATAAAAAGGGAAAATACTCAGCTGGTCAGGTGACATTTGAGGAGAGAGATACAATGCGTAGGGTCATCGACCTGAAATGTTAGGCTGGAAGTAAAAGTGGACAAAATAACATTTAAAAATGCTGTAATTTATTGGAGGATGTGTTCAATGAAATTAGAGAGGCCATTTTCAGACAGAGGCATGCGCTCAATTTCAACACCAGTTGCGGCAACCTCTCGAGAACAGAGTAGAGATTGTACACCTTACAATCTCATGGCACCAATGTATCTGCCACGCTGTGTGGATACATAGCCATACAGCAGCTGAAACGCACCATGCAAGCCTTATTCTGTGATAAACACCACACATGCTTGAGTGCACAAAGAAATGCAAAGAGCCCAGAGGATGGCTAAAACTGGTGGAGCACGATAATCGGGCGTCGCGGTGGCACACTGGTTAGCGCTGCTGCCTCACAGCGCCAGGGTCCCAGATTCGATTCCGATCTCGGGGAACTATCTGTGTGGAGTTTGGACTTTCTGCCCGTGTCTGAGTGGGTTTCCTCCGGGTGCTCCGGTTTCCTCCCACAGTCCAAAGATGTGTAGGTGAGGTGGATTGGTTATGCTAAACTGCTCCTGAGGGCAGAGTTGAAGGAATAGGATGGGGAATTGAGCCTAGGTAGTGTGGTCGATCAAAGTGTCGGTGCAGACTCGATTGGCCGAATGGCCTCCTTAGGCACTGCAGGGTTTGTATGATTCTATGATTTTAATTACATTCCAAAGGCGACATTGCATGGCACCTACCATTTAAATACACATTTGTTTCTCTACTAGTTATAGGCCCACAATGGGTGGATTCTGACTGTGTGGGATGGCGTCAAAGGAACAGGAACAGATCGGCAGCCCATTTTCCATAGAACTGGTGGAGGCTATTTGGCCCATCATGCTAGTGCCAGCTCTTTGAACGAGCTACCACGTTAGATCCCTGACCTTTCCCTGCAAGGTCATATCCCTGCAGATCGTTCCCCCTTCAAGTATGTGTCCAATTCCATTGAAGTCAGCAGGAAAGAAATTGTGGGGGCGGAGGTGTGAAGAAGGTCGCAGAATCGCCATCATCCATTGTACCTTATCACGCAAAGTCAAAATCTACCCCAGAGGTGGGCTAAGTGCATTCCTGGTAAATAGACAGGTATAAAAAGGCTGCACACAGAAATCTGTGCCACACAGGTGTAAAGTTAGATTAGTGTTGCACTTTCCGAAAGGTACAGTGGTGGTGACTTTGCGATTCGTGACGCAGTTCGATAAATGAGTTCTTCATTTCCGCCACAGTTATCATATTGTCAGCAAACTGAATTTGATTCATTTATTATTACTCAAAACAACCACAGCTATTCGGTTGACAGAGACCAGTTATGCCCTGAAAGATTACACCTGCTGTATCTTGTAATTTTATTAATGTTTTAATTCCCTGCAGATCCTGCAATATTGCGTGTAATATATCACCTCTATGCTCACTCGGAGCTGAGTGCTTACAGGTCATTCAGCAAGCGGTACTTTAATTTCTCCCCACAGTGGGACACAGGAGTAATATCTAACAGGCAGAACCGCAGGCATTACTATTAATGTGGGGTCCTACACAGTAAAAGTAAAGCTGTCTGTTTAATTAAATTACGCCCATCATGGGTGCTGAGTTTACACTGCTTTGAACTCCAAGACATTGAACAAATGACATTGCCACGGAGTATGAAGTATTTTCTTTTGACAATATAGCCCCATTGTCCTTAGGGGCTACTTTGAGCCTGTGTCATTCACAGGGAACTTACTTCATTTTTGAAGTTATTTGGCAGGGTTCATGCTCATTGACAGACATATTGCTTTAAATTGATTTAGTAATAATAGTTCAAAAGTGCAGTCACACTGCACGTTTCGTTTTGACTGGTGAGGAGGTTAATTTTCCCTCCTCGTTTTCTCCCCTTACCTCTCCTGTTCTGTTTACACTTACTGCTTCCCCACCATTGGCAGCCTTTCCTTCAGCCGTCCAGCCCCGAGCTCTGGAATTACTTCCTTAAACCTCGCCATCTCGGAACGTACGAGATAGGAGAAGTAGGCCGTTCAGCCCCTCGAGTTTGCTCTGCCATTTGATAAGATCATGGCCGACCTGCTTACGTTTCAAGTTCTACATTTCCATCTACCCTCAATAACATGTGATACCCTTGCCTAACAAGAATCTATCTTCCTCATCTGAAAAAACCCAATCACCCTGTTCCACAACCTTCAGAGGCAGAGTTCCAAAGTTGCACAACCCTCAAAGAGAAAGGGATTCTCCTCATTTCCATCCCAGAAGGGCGACCCCTAATTTGAAGATAGTGCCCCCGAGATCAGCAATCCTCTCCACATCCACCTTGGGAGGACTCGCGGCTCCTTCAAGTTGCTCTTGAAAACTTACCCCTTTGACCACGTTTTGGCTCAGCATCAATTATTGTTTAGATTTACGCTCCAGTAAAGTGCCTTGAGATTGTTGTGCATGGGCGGCATGGTAGCACAGTGGTTAGCACTGTTGTTTCACAGCACCAGGGTCCCAGGTCGGAGTCCCGGCTTGGGTCGCTGTCTGTGCGGAGTCTGCACGTTCTCCCCGTGTCTTGGTGCGTTTTCTCCGAGTGCTCCGGCTTCCTCCCAAAGACGTGTTTGTTAGGTGAATTGGACATTCTGAATTCTCCCTGTGTGTACCCAAACTGGCGCCGGAGTGTGGTGACTAGGGGCTTTTCACAGTAACTTCATTGCAGTGTTAATGTAAGCCTACTTGTGACACTAATAAAGATTATTATAAATATGTTGTTGAACAAGACTCACCCTGGATCAGAGGAACAAGTGGTCCTTCAGTAAACAGTCCAAGTGGTCATGTTACCTATGTTAGTTGGGACACTAACACATATTATTATGATGATAGTAGGAATTTCAGATATATTGTTTTATATGTAGTCGATGCAGCAATCGTTAAACTCCTGGGTCAGTGTGTGAAATCCTGGTTTGAAAGGCGGCAGGATCTTTGTAGACAGCGGTGCAATTAAAGCATCGTAAAAGTTGGGTGATTGGAATTTTGTTTGATTAAAGAGTGAGTTCCCTGGGGAGTAGATAATCAGAGACATTGGGCTGGATTCGCCATTTCTGAGGCTGAGTGCTGGCACGAACGGAGACTCCGCGGGAGGTTCATGACAGGAAAAGCGGCGCAAGCCCATCACTGATTCCGATTCCAGTGAGGGGCGAACACGGGCGTGAAACCCCTGTGGATCACGCTGAAAACAGCCAGGGAATGGCCGGGTCCCGGGCCGAGTGTGAACCCTAACCCACCAACTGCAACCCCACAGCCCACCCCCTGGCGACCTCCCACCGGTCCCCCCAGCCAGTGGCATGGATCCCAGCCGAGTGTGGTGGCATTGGACATTGTCCACAGCCGGCACGCCGGGCTCCCAATCCCTGGGACCACACGTGGTCCCCGCCGTGGGGAATTCAGCCCATCGAGGGCGGAGCATCTCAGGTGGGCCGACCGCTGACACGGCAACGGCGTTGAAACGGCGCGCGGCGCGCGTCATGGTGACACTGGATTTGAAGGGGCAGAGGGCGGCGGACCGCGTCAAACCGGCGGCAGCCCTGATTCCAGTGTTGGAATCCATTCTCCGCTCGATCGCCGATCACGATTTCGGCGTCGGACTACGGGAACCTGGCCCATTGTGTTTAACTTAATGGAGGGATCCAGTGGCTGAAGCTGTCAGGTGTTGAGTATTCAGTTTTGAAATTCAGTTTTTAGGTTGGGATGTGGACAGACAAGCAGCTTCTCTGAAAACAGTGAATTTCGACCTGTCTGTGAACAGGAGCTGCTTCTCTCAAAACAGTGCGTTAAAGATTTGCCTGCGAGATGGGCAGGAGCAGTTTCTCAAAGGCTGACAGGTTAAACAATAGTTTGTGACAGGCAAGAATCTACAAGCTGGTTCCTGAAGGATCTCTCTTTCTCAAAGCAGGGTATCCATGATATCTCTACAAAGAAAATATTCCTGGGTCTGCTAACTGTATTGAAAAGTGTATTTCTACCTGAGATTGGTATTGATAAAGATAGCAGATAGGAGTTATTGTTTCAAACCTCAGAAGTACTTAATTGGCTGTAAAGTGCTTTGGGACATTCCAAGGATGTGAAAGGCACTATAGGAATATAAGAGTTGTGTTCATAATTAAAATAATAGACTGCTGTCTCACTCTATGAACGTGTGGTGGCTGGACGCAATACCAGGGAATCTCCCAGTATAACTGAACAAAGGTTTATCGATAAACTATACACAGGCACAGAGTCACTAAACAGGTCTTCACTCTGCCCGGGACACCTCTCCCAGGGCCACGCGCTTTTTTCCGTTGGTCGTGTTTTGTGTGTTCCCGTGCAATATGCCGCAGGTTTTTTGGACAGGTTTTTTACACAGAGGGTGGTGAGTGTCTGGAACGCGTTGCTAGGGGAGGTTGTGGAAGCAGATACATTAATGGTGTACAAAAGGCATCTTGACAAGTACATGGATAGGATGGGTATAGAGGGATATGGCACTAGGAAGTGCTGAGGGTTTTGGCCAAGGTTAGTATCATGACATGTGCAGGCTTGGAGGGCCGAAGGGCCTGTTCCTGTGCTGTAATGTTCCTGCGCAAAAATGTTAAAAATCCACCTTTTGATGTGGCACCTTAGAGTAGACCCAGGAATGTGCACTGCACAGCAGGGTGGCGACGACAATGATTTGGTAGAATTTGACTCTGGTCACTCTGTTAAGTGACTGCAAACGAGAGAAATTAGAGATAGTTTTTAATTCAAAGAAGAAACATACAAATTAGCAAGAAAAAGCAATAGACCTGACGATTGGGTCTAAATTTAAAATTTAGCAGAGACAGACCAAGGGATTGATTACGAAGGGGAAAATGCAATATGAAAGTAAGCTAGCGCGAAACATAAAAACTGACTGTAAAAGTTTCTATAGGTATGTAAATCGCCAGGGCCTGATAATCTTCATCCCAGAGTGCTTAAGGAAGTGGCCCGAGAAATTGTAGATCCATTGGTGTTCATTTTCCAAAATTCTTCGGTCTCTGGAATGGTTCTTACAGATTGGAGAGTCGCTAATATAATCCTTCTATTCAAAAAGGGAGGTAGAGAGAAAACTGGGAACTATAGACCAGTGAGCCTAACCTCGGTAGTAGGGAAGCTGCTTGATTTGGACAGGCTGAGTGAGTGGGCCTATGCACGGAAGATGCAGTATAATGTGGAGCTGAGTTCCTGGCACTGATCCCTGCAGAATCCCACTGATCCCTTGGCACCAGTCAAGTGACTATTACTCATGTGTGAATCTTTCACTGTGAGCATCAGTATGGTTTTAGTCCTTGGAGCCATTATGTTCAAGTCCAAGACTATCCTCACTCAGCATTCATCCAATAGAGGTGACTGGGTAGTGATCAAAGACAGGAGACGTGACCAATTTGTACCTACTTAATCTGGAGTACTAAAGTCAATGTGCAGCATCCTATCACTTCTGCTCGGATCGGCCACTTGAACTCAGACCAGGAGTTGAACCTACGACCAGCTTGGTCTGCATGGGTGAGATCTTCATTCTCTAACTGATCCAGTTGACTTTTCTAAGGCGGTCACTCAGCAGTGAGACGGTTTAGGGGTGTGTCTGTCGATATTTTGCATGTGGACTTTGAGAATGGCATAAGATAAAATCCATATTGCCGTTCCTTGATTGTCACTGCTCAAAAATCTGAAATCCCTCCCTAACAGCATTTTGGGTGTACCTACACTAAATGGGTGCAGCGGCTCAAGCTCACCACCATCTTCTCAAGGGCAATTAGGGATGGACCAAAAAATGCTGGCCTAGCCTTGTTTTGCAGCAGCGGAGGTGAGATGCCATTGGCCAGCGCTACCCCTGCCGAAAGGTTTCCCCGTTGTTCGCGCCATCCACCCCGCGCCGGGGAACCTGCGGCCGGGGGTCGCCGTCGGCGGGACTGGAACGTCCCGCTGACTGGAACGGCTGGAAAATTCCGCTCATTGTACAGTTAGCTCTATGACGGGGGGGGGGGGACATCTTTTAGAAGTTGCGCAATTGAACAGCTCTGTGGAGAGGAGCAGTGACAGTGTTGAAATCTCAACTGGGTTATACAAAACAAACAAATGGATTCAACTTCCCTAGCAGTCGGGGGAGACCAAACAGCCCGTCAAAACTGATCTGCGTTTGAATTAGATCATGACTGATCTGAATCTTAGCTCCATTTTGACCCCAGCTCCCTTAATGGCCTTGCCTAACAAAATTCAATCAATTACTGTTTGGAAATTTTCAATTGATCCCCGAGCTCAGGAGTTTATTGGGGGAGAGAGAGTTTCCAGTTTCTCTTTGTGTGAAAAAGTGCTTTCTGGCATCACCCCTGAATATCCCAGTTTTAATTTTAAGGTTATGACCCTTTGTTCTGGAACCTCCCACCAGAGGAAATTGGTCATCTCTATCTAACCTATTAAATCCTTTAATCATCTTCAACACCTCAATTAGATCACCCTTTAACCGCCTGTGCTGGAGGAAATGCAAGTTTAGTCTCTGCAAGCCTCAGACTTTAACTTTAGTTCCAGTATCATCCTTGCGAATTTACATTGCACTCCCTCCCAAACCGTTTCCCTTCCCTTACTAAGAGTATTAAGCCACATTTTGTGAGCTACGCTTGTGCCAAGTGAGCCCCCTAGCCAAAGAAGACCCCGGCAAAATAAGCTTGGGCAGCTTGACACAGGACAACTCTGAAAACTGTCTGGAGTTAATGAATCAATTACCACAAAGACGAGAGTAAGTGGAATAATCGAGGCTTTATTGAGCAAAGATGTTGTGCCTCCTGTAGCTGGAACCAGAATGGCTGCAGCACCGGCAAGCACACACATTTATACACCGCCTAGTGGGCGGAGCCAGCAGGCAGGGATTTACCCATGTACCTCTACTATACGTGTCTTACCGTAATACGTAACTCGTTAGAAGTGGCCTCCCGTAACGTCCAATCATACGTCCCCGACCATGCGGCACACTCGTGGGCATCGTGGGCCCCACCAGCTGCCGACTCCAGCTCACCGCAAACCTGCGCCGCGCGGCAGCCAGCCAACCCTGGGGGGCCCAAGTGCTATTTTTGCGGGCAGAACAAACACCCCCGGCAGTGCTGCCTGTCGCGGAGCGCGACCTGCAACGGATGTGGAAAGACGGGACACTTTGTTTCTGTTTGCCAGGCCCGGTCGGTCGCCGCTGTTTCCAGGCCCAGCGTTCCTGCACCCCCCATGTGCGACCCAGGGGCGCTGCCATTTTCCTCCTCGCAAGCCACGTGTGGCCCGTGGGTGCTGCCATCTTTGATGCCACCCGCCAAGTGCGCCCCTTGGGCGCCGCCATCTTCGGCGCCATTTTGGATGGTGTCTCAGGACCCCTGCTCGTCTGGCCATTCATCGCCTGCCATTACCTCCACCACCGCTGACCAGCCCAGGACCTCCCAGCATCTGCCGCAGCTCGCCTCAATCACCTTGGATCAGTCCCGGCCCCGCAACCTCGCGACAGCAACAATGACAGTGAAAATCAATGGGCACGAAACGACCTGCCTTTTTGACTCCGGGAGCACAGAGAGCTTCATCCACCCCACGACAGTAAGGCGTTGCTCCCTCGCGGTACACACCGTTATCCAGAAAATCTCCCTGGCCTCCGGAACCCATTCCGTGTGTCCTTCCCCCCACCTCTGCGCTGCCCTGTTACTCGGCCTGGACTTCCAGTGCCACCTCCAAAGCTTAACCGTAAAATTCGACGGACCCCTACCCCCCCTCACCATATGCGGCCTCATGACCCTTAAGGACGATCCACCTTCCCTGTTTGCGAACCTCACCCCGGATTGCAAACCCGTCGCCACCAGGAGCAGATGATACAGTGCCCAGGACAGGACCTTCATCAGGTCGGAGGTCCAACGGCTTCTGCGGGAAGGGGTCATTGAGGCCAGCAGCAGCCCCTGGAGAGCTCAAGGGGTAGTAGTAAAGACTGGGGAGAAGTACAGGATGGTCATCGACGACAGTCAGACCATCAATCGGTACACGCAGCTCGACGCGTACCCCCTCCCACACATATCTGACATGGTGAATCAGATTGCGCAGTATCGGGTCTTTTCCACAGTGGACCTGAAGTCCGCCTACCACCAGCTCCCCATCGGCAAGGCGGACCGACAATACACTGCGTTCGAAGCAGATGGGCGCTTCCATCACTTCCTTAGTCTTCCCTTCGGCGTCACTAATGGGGTCTCGGTCTTCCAACGTAAGATGGACCGAATGGTTGACCAGTACGGACTGCGGGCCACCTTCCCGTACCTAGATAATGTCACCATCTGCGGCCACGATCAGCAGGACCACGACGCTAACCTCCAGAAATTCCTCCAGACTGCCAAACTCCTTAACCTCACGTACAATAAGGAGAAATGCGTGTTCCGCACCAACCGCTTGGCCATCCTTGGCTATGTCATGGAAAATGGAGTTCTAGGGCCTGACCCCAACCGCATGCGCCCCCTCATGGAACTCCCCCTCCCCCACTGCCCCAAGGCCCTGAAACGATGCCTGGGGTTTTTCTCCTACTATGCCCAGTGGGTCCCTAATTATGCAGACAAGGCCCGCCCACTCATTCAGTCCACAGTTTTTCCCCTGACGGCTGAGGCCCGCCAGGCCTTCAACCGCATCAAGGCAGACATCATCAAGGCCTCTGTCGAAAAGGAGGCCCAAGCCATTGTGGAAGCTGAGCAACATTGTAGGCATTACCTGGCCGGCAGGAGATTCACTCTCCTCACTGACCAATGGTCGGTTGCCTTCATGTTCAATAACACACAGAGGGGCAAGGTCAAAAACGACAAGATCTTGAGGTGGAGGATCGAGCTCTCCACCTATAATTACGAGATTTTGTATCGCCCGGGGAAGCCCAACGAGACCGCTGATGCCCTATCCCGCGGTACATGTGCCGCGCACAAGTGGACCGACTCCGGGCTCTCCACTATGACCTCTGCCACCCGGGGGTCGCCCGGTTCTTCCATTTCATCAAGGCCTGCAACCTGCCCTACTCCATTGAGGAGGTCAGGACCGTCACCAGAGACTGCCAGGTCTGCGCGGAGTGCAAGTCGCACTTCTACCAGCCAGATCGAGCGCACCTGGTGAAGACCTCCCGCCCCTTTGAACTCCTCAGCATGGACTTCAAAGGGCCCCTCCCCTCCACCAACCGCAACACGTACTTTCTGAATGTGGTCGATGAGTACTCCCGGTCCCCTTTCGCCATCCCATGCCCCGATATGACTTCTGCCACGGTCATTAAAGCCCTTCACAGCATCTTCACACTGTTCGGTTTCCCCACCTACGTCCACAGCGATCGGGGATCCTCTTTTATGAGTGATGAGCTGCGTCAGTTCCTGCTCAGCAAGGGCACCGCCTCGAGCAGGACGACCAGCTACAACCCCCGGGGAAACGGGCAGGTGGAGAGGGAGAACGGGACGGTCTGGAAGGCCGTCCTGCTGGCCCTGCGGTCTAAAAATCTCCCGATCCCCTGCTGGCAGGAGGTTCTCCCCGACGCGCTCCACTCCATCTGGTCGCTCCTCTGCACCGCCACTAACAAGACCCCTCATGAGCGTCTCTTTGCCTTCCCCAGGAAGTCCACCTCCGGGGTCTCGCTCTCAACATGGCTGACAGTTCCTGGACCCGTCCTCCTCCGGAAGCATGTGTGGACCCATAAGTCGGACCCTTTGGTCGACAGGGTCCACCTCCTACACGCGAACCCGCAGTACGCCTACGGGCGCCAGGACACAGTCTCCCTCCGGGATCCCTTCTGGATCCCCACCCACGGCCCCTGAACCTGACACCGCCACCCCCCCCTCCCCCCGGTTGCCTCAATCACCCCTGCGACACTCCCCCTCCTCCCAGCGAACCTCACCGCAGCCCCCGCCCCAGGAGGATCCGCCCTCTCATTGGTTCCACTCGGGTGACGAAGACGAGGCCAACACGCTCCCGGAGTCACAGGTGACCAAGTCGGCGCCCACATCACCACCAGGACTGAGGCGATCGCAGAGGAGGGTCAAGGCCCCCGACAGACTGAACTTGTAATTTTTTTTTTCCACCACCCCCACCGGACTCTTTTTTTTAACAGGGGATGAATGTGGTAGTCAACACTGGCAGTATTATATGTATTACGGTAAGACACGTATAATGGAGGTACATGGGTAAATCCCTGCCTGCTGGCTCCGCCCACTAGGCGGAGTATAAATGTGTGTGCTCACCGGTGCTGCAGCCATTCTGGTTCCAGCTACAGGAGGCACAACATCTTTGCTCAATAAAGCCTCGATTATTCCACTACTCTCATCTTTGTGGTAATTGATAGTGCATCAAAACCCTTGGAGCACAGCAGCCTTTCTGGTTGGCACCTTTTAAGTATCTTCTAAACAAAGAGCTCACAGATGGAAACAGTTTTGATTGCGACACTCCCCCCAAGCACACGGCGCACGAAAACCATTAAAATTCCAGTGGCTTTCAGGCGTGCCTGAGAAGGAGAGAAAGATTGTAATAGACGCACTGTTTAAATATTCTGAAAATCGACACAGGTTTGGTGCGCCAGGACTGCGACCTCCGACCCCTTGCATCAGCTTGTGTAACAGATGGTGTTGATGTTATGACTCCTGAGGGTTCGGAGGTCAGCAAAGCTAAAAGTGCGGATTGCCTGCTGCCCGTCAGTCACGCTTAGACAGGGTCCTCCTGTCTTTATTAGGGAGGGCTACACAACCAGTCAAGAGATCCAATACTCTCGGTGCTCCTACTGTGGACCTGTTTTCCTTATTGCTCAGCTCGTTTTTGCCCCTAACGATTGCACAGTCCCGGCTTCATGTTATTTGTAGCAGTCACCAAATATTTAGAGAAGAAAAAAAATCCCCAGCCCCAGTGACCCACTGCCAAATCTCAGCGTTCTTCATGGTAACTGACATCACACTGATAAATAATGGCTATTATGCTTAATAGTGGTAAACAATTCATCTGCAAACTATTACCCGTCCAATGTAATTTGGGGCCATATGGAGCAGCTTCAGCCAGCCGACGTTAACCCTTTGCCAGGCCTAAACATAAATCCTTTCCTGGCCACCCTGCATCTCTTTGCTTCTGCACAGTGTCCGCCCGGCTATTAACCCACTTGGCAGGCGACTTCCTCTGACGAACAGTGAACTTGTCCTCTCAGGTATTGTCTCACTTACCATCTGCAGTTTAAAGAAAGATACTAGTAACAGTACCACAAAGCAAAAAGCAGGTGTTTTTTAAATCTGCCGGCCTCCTGACTGTGATTGCTTGGCGTGTTGGGGGGGGGGGGAATTGACACCTTCCAAACTCACGTGTTTTATGTAATCGGAATAAAGTCATTATGAAATGATCTACATTGGCTTCTGTGCTTCAAAGCAGTTGATGGCCATTAAGGTTAATTGATTGACAATGCAAATATTTAATTATCGGTCCTGTTTTATTGAGTTCTGTTCTGTAAAGAGCTATTCTGCTATTTAGGGTTTCACGTTTGATTTAATCGTGTGTCCTGTAGCTATCGGGCCTACTTTATCAGGCTCTGTTCCTCTCCTGCTAAAAGGCCTCATCTGACAGAAGCTTGGCTCTCAAAATGAGGCCTAAAGTCTTGAGAGCCCTCCTTATGGCTGAGGAGTGTCACTTCGTGCCTCGTCATGTGGAGCAGTAATACCAGTTTCTCATTTAGTTTATAAGCAAGTTAATAAATTCCCCCTCCCCATGGTCAGCTTCCCTCTTATAAAGTGGAGAGACGGCCTGTCTGCCTCCATCCCATAATGCGGGGTGACCCTCTCTACTCATCCTATAATCTGGAATGTCCGAGTCTGCCGCATCCTAATGGGCAACTTCTCTGCTCCCATTCCATAATATGGAGTCACTTCCTCTCCACCACCAGCAACCTGCTTCTTATGGCCCCCACCTGCCCTCCTCCCACCTCACTCCATCCCTTACCCCCACCAAATGTGATGAGTTTCTTTGTGATCATTATTCATTATCTTGCACTGTCTATTGTTGTAGAATATTCAACAGTGCACAGCAGAGGTTACCCAGTTCATAGAATCAAACAATTTACAGTGCAGAAGGAGGTCATTCGGCCCATCGAGTCTGCACCGGCTCTTGGAAAGAGCACCCTACTTAAGCCCACACCTCCACCCTATCCGCGTAACCCAGCAGCCCCACCTAAACTAAGGGCAATTTAGCATGGCCAATCCATCTAACCTGCACATCTTTGGACTGTGGGAGGAAACCGGAGCACCCGGAAGAAGCCCACGCACACACGGGGAGAACGTGCAGACTCCTCACAGACAGTGACCCAAGCCAGGAAACGAACCTGGGACCCTGGAGCTGTGAAGTAACTGTGCTAACCACTGTGCTACCGCGCCGCCCAGTTAGTGGTGATTCGATAATTCAGCATCTAAAGTATCTTATGAGGAGGAGACCAACAGGGTTTGGGTCACCTTGTTCAATAATCTCACAGAAAATTGATTTGTGGATCTTGGCAACTCCCGGCTAGCCAGCAGGTGAGGGTGGAATTTTCCAATCCCGCTCCGCGGTAGGTTTGCTGGTGCGCGAGACCAGAGAATCGATCAGGAGCCAAAATATCTGAAACCTACCACTGAACACTCACGTTGCAATTCACCCAATGGCTAGTTAATGGCGAGTTGGTCAACCCACACTGGCTGGCGGCGTGAAGGCCATTTGCATCATATTTGCAGCAGGAATATTCATTAAAACAACCAGCAGGCCTTTCGATCTTGTGTCTCGCCAACATAAAATTATATCGGTCTAAAATCCGATTGCTAAAGTGTGGCGTGCATAGAATGATCTTCGGTTCACAAGAGACTTCGGGGTGAGGGCAACAAAGCCTGCTTGCCGTGGTGCTGCGCTGCTCCTGAAGCATGGTATACCACTCTGCCCTCCATCTCCATACCTACTTGCCGTGGTGCTGCGCTGCTCCTGAAGCATGGTATACCACTCTGCCCTCCATCTCCATACCTACTTGCCGTGGTGCTGCGCTGCTCCTGAAGCATGGTATACCACTCTGCCCTCCATCTCCATACCGAGCCAGTCTTCATAGACAGCACTGTGCTGCTGGACCCTGGGACCCTCCTGTGTCACCAGGTGTGCACAGGATATGAGAGGCATGGACAGGGTGGTTAGGGAGCAGCTGTGCCCCTTAGTTGAAGGGTCAATTACTAGTGGACACAACGGTAGCACAGTGGTTAGCACAGTTGCTTCACAGCTCCGGGGTCCCAGGTTGGATTCCCGGCTTGGGTCACAAAAAAGGGATTCGAAGGGATACCACATCATTTACTGATAGGGGATGGATGAAGACTCCGATGAGGTGGCAAAAGGTCCAAGTGGGACATGGCCGCCTCACAGGTGATGGGGGGGGGGGGATTGAATCGAGGAACACACCTCTTGAGGTTGCTAGCCTTTTCCCTCTGAATTGCTCACTTCCTGCTCGAGCTGGCCAAGACAGGTGGGCTGGAGTGAGTAAGATGGGTGAGCTGGATTGTTGTTTAAATATGGCACTGGGAGTTCAAGTCTGTCAGCTGATTGCGATTCCCGCCATTCTGGCCAGCGGGTAGTGCGCCACCGGAGCTGCCCGCCACTGCACCTTGTCTCAAAAATGGAGAATTCTGCCCTCAGGATGTGATTAAGACCAGGGAGAAAAGGAGAATAAGGAATAGCGACCAAAATAACGCAAGGAGAGAGAAACAGAAACCAAGGGAAAGCAGGAGGAGGTAGAATTCTAACTCGCTCTGCTTGGGAACCAAGCTGAAGCGGATTCGTAGCTCAAGGAAGAAGAGACTTCTCATGGTACGTGTGGGGACTTTGTGGAGCCCGTGAGGAGCAGGGGTTTCCTCAGGCCTCGTGTGGGAAATTCCGCTGTCTTCTGTCCTGGAGTCCACCTGCGGGCCACCTAGGGGACACTATTGAATATAAGGTTTGCTTCGACCAATGAACCACCCAAACGTCATGTCTCACCCACCAGGAAGCAGGTGGTTGGCATAAAGGTACCTGGGAGTTAAAATATCTCAAGAATCAAGCCTGAAGTTATAAAGAGCAAGTAGTTTTTACACTCCCCCTCCTCACCTCACCACCCAAAGCCAACTAGGGGTTAAAGATCCCAGACCTAAGAATGGAAGGAAGTGAGAAATAAATAAAATGTGTGCGATTCAAAACGAAACAAAGTTTGATATGTATGCGAACTATAACAAAAGAAAACACAAAGAAAGTGAAAGCAGAAGTGGCTTTAATAGCCCACATCGGATTCAACAAAGTTGTGGAATAATTTCAACCCTTGCAGCTGTAACAGGCCTTCAAAGTAAAGCAGAAGTAAAAATTATTCCAAACCATATCAACAAAAAGAAAACCTGAAGAAATCTCTGTTGATTACAGCCTATAGAACCTCATTCAGGAAGAACTTGGATTTCTGTAGCATCTTTCAGAACCCCAGGAACATCCCTAAGTACTTTGTACCCAATGAAACACTTCTGAGGGGTAGTAACGTTTTAAAAAAATGCTATTATAGGATGTGGATGCCGCTGGTTAGGCCAACATTTGCTGTCCATCCATAGTTGTCCTTGAGAAAGTGGCGGTGAGCTGCCTCCATGAACCACCGCAGTCCCTGAGGTGTAGGTACACCCACAGTGCTGTTAGGGAGGGAGCTCCAGGATTTTGACCAAGTGACAGTGAAGGAACGACGGTGCATTTCCAAGTCAGGGTGGTGAGGTAATGGCCGGGATTCTCCAATGCCGTTCTCCCCGCCACCGCTGCCAGCGGGAATGGAGTTTGGCGTTCAGTCAAGTCCGCCATTCACGGGAGAACCCCAGCCGTGGGCGCGGTCAGAGAATTCCCGCCAATGTGTTTTCCTGATGTTGGCCAAACACAAAATTCTGGTTAGGACGCCAAGTGAACTGCCCTGCTCTTTGAAATATTGCCAGCGCATCTCTTGCAACTGAGAATGCAGACAAGGCACCTGATCCAAATGGCGGCACCTTCGACAGTGCAGCCCTGCCTTACTGAATGTTAACATGGATTACGTGTTCAAGTCTCTGTCGTCATAAGACGCTGTACTTTCCACTGAACAAAACATTAGTTTCAGCTATAAGTAGAAAGGCCAAATATTTGTTCTTGCGCAGGCTTTAATTAACCCGAATGTCAGTCTGCGCAGAGACAGAAGGATTCAGTGGAGCTGCGTGACATTTTGTCCTCTGTGCCTTTCTGGGCCATTACTCTGACTTGTGGGAATACAACAGCAGAGCAACAAAAAAAATCTCCTCCCTCATCAAACTGAAAATTGCCTTTTCCAAGTCAAGTGTCGTGTCCCCACTGCCAATCTCAGCTAACTCAACACAGACCAGGCATTCAATGCGGTTCAATGGGAGTATCAATGGCCCAAAGCCAGGACAGTTAAGTGCATTTACCAGCTTGACCACCAGGTACACTTGCGCTGGGTTTTAGGAAAATGGTGAAAGCCCTACATTCCAGGGCAGCGGTGCAGTGTCAGTATGTCCACTCGTGCTCTGGGCCCACACGGGTCTGAATACGAGTCATAACATTTCTTCATCCGCTGAGTTTCTGATCGCAAGCAGCCGACCGCATGCCACCAGTCTGCAAGAAGGTTAATTGACGCCAGGCTACATCGCTGGCAGCTGGATCAGTGCGATATTGGCAGCAGAATGGGCGAAGTTTGCCAGCCACTTGCAGCTGCAGTCAACACAAGTCCTCTTGGAAAGGCGAGTGGAGACAAAAAAAAATGGGAATGCTTAAAAAACATAAACATTTAAAACAGCTGAGGCGGAATCTTTGCTCAGGCAGGAATTCCACTCTCCGTGAGGACTGACCTGCCAATTTTCCTGGGGTTGCTTAAAGGCAGTTTCTTCGACCTCCAGATATGGTGGCCAATGTAGCTTGGTGAGCAACAGCAAAGTGTGCTGCGGAATAAACCTTGATCACAAGCTGCACATTGTCAGAAATGTGCATGAGATTAGGGCGGGATTCTCCCATTCGGCGGCAGAGTGTCCACGCCGTCGGAAACGCCATCGTGTTTCACGACGGCATGAACGGGCCGCTAGGAGTACCGATTCTGGCCCCTACAGGGGGCCAGCACGGCGCTGGAGCGGTTCACGCCGCTCCAGCCTCCCGTCCCGGCGCGAACTGTGCGCTGCGGGTTCCGCGCATGCGCAGTGGCGCAAGCGCCAACCCATGCGTGCGCGGTGGCCTCCCTCAACGCGCCGGCCCCGACGCAACATTGCGCAGGAGTTCAGGGCTGCCGCGGAAGAAAATAGGCCCGGGGGGGGCAAGAGGCCGGCCCGCCGATCGGTGGGCCCCCCCGGGTCAGAACCCCCCCCCCCCACAGGCTGCCCCCTGACCCTGCACGAAGAGTTCCCGCCGGCTGCGACCAGGTGTGGACGACGCCGCCAGGACTCTGCCTTTTGAGAGCGGCCGCTCGGCCCATCCGGCCCGGAGAATCGGCAGACCGGCCGCGTACAGCGGGGGATCGCGTGCCGGCGACGGGGATTCTCCGGCCCGGCCCCGGGCTGGGAGAATCTCGCCCTCTATCTTTCAAATCCACACTTCAGATGTGCGTGGCATTAATGGCAGCAAGGCCGTCCGTGTACCCAATATTCCTGAGGTGAAATTGTTTTGTGACATCCCGCACGGAACCTACGGGACGGGAATGCTCATCTTCCCCGTGCTCCTTGCGGAGTATGATCTCCCCTGTTAGGGGCGGGGTGTCTCAAATAATCCATGTATAGAAGGTCAGCCAGTAAGGCACTGATCTCAGTTGGAACCCGGGAGGGATCTATCGGGTAGTGTCCAAATCGTTTGTGTAAATAACCTTTGTCTCTTATTTCACTCGGTTTGGACTCCCCGTGTCCTCATTAAACTTTTGGCTGTGTACTGCATGTTGTTACATTGCTTCCACCCATAAGTAGTGAAGAGCTGGCAGACAAGCACGCAAAGAGTTACTGCCCCCTCCCTGCAGTGATATGCATCACTGTATATATACAAGGGGTTAAAAATACACTACAACTAAGTAACCACTAGAGGGAGCACCAGAGATGTCATGATATGCAGACACGCAACCAATGGGTCTTTAGAACAGGACATAACCAATGGGTAATCAGGACACCCAAAGGTGGCATTACCACAAGGGGGCACTACATGACCCATATAAAAAGGACAAGGCACACAGGCTCTGCCTCTTCCACCGGCAGAAACCAAGAGAGCAGTACAGGGTTGATTATCAGCAACGTCACACCCCAGCACATGGTCGAGAGCAAGCTTGTATAGTTAGCAGTCTGGAGCATCTTTCAGCAGAGCCGACATCAAGTGGCAGCTTATGTTACCCGAGGTAACATAACACAACATTCCCTTTCTCCAACACCACCCCATCCACAAAGAGTCTCGGTTTTGCCAGCAGTGTACAGAGGAAATCACAAACCTTGGAGGGGGAGGTGGTGGATTCGGGTAATGTGACTGAACAATCCAATGGCTCAGGCTAATGCTTTACACGGACATGAATTCCGCTGATGGAAATTGAATTCAGTGAATAAATCTTGAATTGGAACTAATCTCAGTGATGATGATCATGATTGTTGTAAAGACCCATCTGGTTCACTAACGCGTGGACTGCAGCGGTTCAAGAAATCACCTTCTCAAGGGCAATTAGGGCAGCAAATACGGCACAGCCAGCGACGTGAGCGGTCCATTCAGCAATTTTTTAAAATTCCCTTTAGGGAAGGAAATGTGTCGTCCTTGTCTGGCCTACATGTGACTCCATGCCCACAGAAATGTGGTTGAGCCTTAACTCTCCTCTCTGAAATGTTCAGTTTAGACGGGCAATAGATGCCGGCTTTGCGTTTGACACCCTGGTGAAAGAATAAAGACAAAATTAAGTCAGAGGTACGGTCGGATAAAGCCATTCCAGCCCTTTGGAGGCAGTGGTAGAGGGAGAGAGCTGGAGTCTGATGCTGACCGTGCAGATTTAGGGTGACATCTTTGCTCTTTTTTTTTAGCATGTTCACCCCTCAGAAGATCATGGGCGGGATTCTCCATCGGCCGAAATCGGGAAACGCAATTGGGCGGAGAATCGGTTTTCACGCCAAAACCGTGGCAGGCGCCAGGTTCCCGCCAAATCGCAATTCTCCGGTGCCTCGACAGTGGCCAATGCGTTCCACTCCACACGTACAGTAAACGCTGTTTGTATATCTTTAGCGGGCCTGACCCGGTATTCTCCAAGGCCTCCGCGATTCTGCACCTCCACTGGGGGTAATTCCCGATGGCGCGGTTCACTTGTGCTTTCAGAAATCGTGATACAGGCGCGGGTCACGGGGAGCGAGGGGGTGCGGAAAGTGACCAACATAGCCATAGTTTGCTGACAGTTGAGCCGCTGGCCGGAGGACTTCTGCCAGGGCCAGAAGGACTAGCGGGGCGTGACCAGGAGGTGTGCTCTGAGGTCGGGTGGACGGGCACGGAACACCATTGCCACAGCCGGAAAGGCAGCTCTGCAACTGTGCATGCCGCCGACTGCCCACTGTGGACTTAGTGCCATGGGTCGTATGGGTGTCCCTCCAGGGCAACCCCCACCCCTCCCAATGCCCTCTGGCCCCAGCCGATGCATCAACGGGATGGACGCGTTCCAGCGCAACCAATACCATTTTGTTGGCTGGGGTGAGTGTGTGTGTGTGGGGAGTGTAATGTGTATGCGGGTCTGCAGCCTGTCAGCCTCCCGAGTGTCAATCACGGCCCTGGCGAATCCGGCACCGTTTTGCCATTGGAATTGGTTGTGTTCCACGTGGCGCCGGTGCCAGCCCCTCAAAGGTCACTGAAAAGGTCCAGGTGCAGCGCCAGGTTTGCTGTCATAGCTGTCCACGAATCCTGCCCCGGCATCAACATTAAGGGCGGGATTAGTCTCAGAAACGGAGAATCCTGCCCCATCAATTTAAGTTAAACTCCAGAGACTTGAGGCTGCATTTTATGTGCCTCCCACTGATGTGTGTTTTGGCAGAGGGTAGAGGGCACATAAAATAGGGCAGGTGACCACCCCACCACCTTTCCATCCACCCCCAAGCTCAACCCCGCAATATGATGGGTGTGTCCGCCAAGACCCGCAGCCCACTCACCATATTCAAATAAATATTCAAGGAGCAATTTTTAAAAACCTTTTCAAAAGGTGGGGAGGATGGTGGTGCCATCTTTGGGGACTGCCGTTTGCAGATTGGGGTTCCCCCGCTCTGCCTGCGACAGAACCCTCGCCCTTTCTTCCTAATCGGCTGCAGTGTTAAACTCACCACTCCCACTTTCCCTAACCAGCCCGAACCCTCCCTGCTCGAGACCCGAGGCTCAACTCTCTTTGGGATACATAGCGCCTCCTTCTCCTTACTGGCTGCAGCCCCAGCAGTGCCTACTAATGCACTCTTGGCACTGCCGGGATTGGTGGTGCTGCCAGCCAGTCGGGTGATCTGGTAGCTTACGAGGGCAGGACGTCCTCCCGAGTGAGGGGGGGCGGAAGCCCCACTGGCAGCCTATTCGCCCACCCCCAGCACATGATGGCTTGTGGGGCAGGATGGCATTGAGCAGGTCGGCCCCATGCCACATTTATTCCTGGTTTCGGGGAGGGCAGCAACCTGTTCACCCAAGCCCCTCCCTCCAGGATCCAGCCCGTCCCAAACCAGACGCAATTCCACAGTATGGTGGACAGGGCCTCGGACCAGGGGCGTGCTTACTTAATTGTCGCTTAAGGACCTTTACCTGCCCAGCCTCAATTTTTAGATTGTTTGGCGTCGATTGGATCAAGGTGCCAAATAGAGAACGTGAATAATCGTGATCTAAAGTAAGAAGCGGATGGCAGGGGGGCTTAATCGGAAGGCAGTCTCAGATTTAGGGCAGCTTCCCCTCAGGGGCCTGTGAGCCATGTCCCTCCCTCCTTCCCTCCCACCGGCCTACCCACTGACACCAAGATCGTCCCCCTCTGCTACGCCCGCCCCCAGGCATCCCCTCATAGAATAGAATCCCTACAATATTGAAGGAGGCCATTTGGCCCATCGAGTCTGCCCCAACCCTCTTGAAAGAGCACTCTACAAAGGCCCATTCCCCCACCCTATCCCCGTAAACCCCAACCAATATTTGGACACTAAGGGGCAGTTTAGTCTGGCCAACCCACCTAACCTACATATCTTTGGAATGTAGGAGGGGACCGGAGCACCGGGAGGAAACCCATACAGACACGGGGAGAACGTGCAAACGCCACAGAGACAGTCACCCAAGGGCGGAATTGAACCCAGATCACTGGCGTTGTGATGCAGCAGTGCTAACGACCCCTACACTCCCACCGTTGTTCTTGGCTGAATGTCTGGTTCGTGATGTGGAGCGATGCCAACAGCGTGAGTTCAATTCCCATACCAGCTGAGGTTATCAATGAAGGCCCACCTTCTCAACTTTGCCCGAGGTGTGGTGACTCTCAGGTTAAATCATCACCAGTCAGCTCTCTCTCCCTGAAAAGGGGAGGGCAGCCTATGGTCCTCTGAGACTATGGCGACTTCATAAAACGAGCAGCCACAAAGTCATCAGTATTTCGACACAGATCATTGCCAACGCATATCTGAATAACTTTCCCGTTCATTTAAACATAGGGCCCCAGACTCCACTCAACAAGAAGTGGGGGAATTTCTGCATTCCCTGGAAAAAACATTTTTTTAAAAATAAATTTAGAGTACCCAATTCATTTTCTCCAATTAAGGGGCAATTTAGCGTGGCCAATCCACCTACTCTGCACATCTTTGTGTTGTGGGGGCGAAACTCACGCAAACACGGGGAGAATGTGCAAACTCCACACGGACAGCGACCCAGAGCTGGGATCGAACCTGGGACCTCGGCACCGTGAGACTGCAGTGCTAACCACTGCGCCGCCGTGCTGCCCATTCCCTGGAAATTAAAGATCATTGATGAAGTCACAGGAACATTCAGCTTTGAAGTATCTGAAAATCCGGTTTAGCGAGCGTATCATTAATTACAAGGGGAAAACAGAGATTCTGTTGCTTTTCATTAAAAGTGAATGGAATGTCACCCTCATTGTCTCTATGGAGACTAGTCCTGAGTAATACATTCCTTGAAAACAAATCAAATTTGAACGCACGCATGGCAGATGCCTGAAGCCGGCAGTGAGACAGATGCAACACACATGTCAGCTGCATAATCATTCAACATAAAACCGCTGTTTCATATTTGATGTCCCCTTTTACAGAACAAAACCTTCTTCGACCAGGCCTTTGAGGGCCACATGGAATGTGAATCGAAAGCTCTGTACATCTGCTCAGAAGGAAGAGCAGAAAAATCTCCACTCAAGGAAAATTATCCGGGCATGTGTGGGGTGGGGGGGGGGGGGGGGGTGGGGGTAAAGATTTCTTCCTGGAAAAGAACATATGATAAGGAATTTGTCCCAGAGAGGGAAGTGTGGTTATAAAAAGGAGGAACACTTTTACTAGCGAAGCGTTTTCTTGTATAAACATTCAACAGTGGAGAAGTCAGCCTTGTAAAGGAAGGAATTAACACTCTCCTAGCTTTTAAAGGCCAAATAAACTCTTCTTACATTTCAGGGGGCAAAATATTCATGCGTACAAATAATGGAGCCACATCCTTCAATTTTTTTTTTAAGTGTTTCAGGTCACCATTGGTGAAGGGCAGAGATATTCGGATTCTGTCTACTTTAACCTTGGTTTTAGTCGGCATGAATTGATGGCAAAACGCAATAATCTTTTAGGACTGAATGCAGGCTATCAGCAATAGAATTCCAATGTGATAAAGAACTTGCAATTTGTGTCGAAGGTTTAAAGACAGAAATGGAACCCGTACAAAACACAGCCACGTTCTCTGCTGAGTTCAATATTGATTGTAAAACAAGCACTTGAAGGAAACAGTCCCAATTGCAAAGGCTATCTGTAGTAATCCATGAGACACGAAGATTAAGGTTAAACCAAGTTTATTTTGAACTCAGAAGTATAGCCACACCCATGGCGTACAACACTAGTGTCCCAGCGAGGAACTAACACGAGCTCTCCGTCTGTGTCTGCGACGGTATTTAAAAGGCTCGATAACGAGTCCCAGCTGGTAGGGCCTCAGCCCGTTACCATGGGAACCCGTACACAACGAGCCACACAGGGAGATCAATGAGCGATTCCTCGTGATCCTAATGAGGGTTATGACACTATCCCATCATCTCTAAGATGCAATTGCCATGTCCATCTCTGGATTCTTCTGGTTCACTTTCAGACATGGTGTGAAGAACAGACAGAAACACAGCCCTTCAATCAGTCAGCTGACTTCAAGCTGTGGCTCAGTGAAGTTCACCCTCACCTTTGAGTCACAGTTTAAGTCTGTCTTGAGCAGAAACATTGATTTTTTTAAAAATATATATTTTATTGAAATCTTTTTCCCTGAGCAACATTTTTCCCGCGAGCAGAAACATTGATTGAGGCTAATACTCCAAGGGAGTACTGGACTGTTTTTTGGATAGGACATTAAAGTCCCATCCCTCTCCAGTCGGCAGGAAAGATTGGATGGCACTATTTTGAAGAGTTCAGGAGTTAAGTGTCCCTTATTCCTTAATCAACATCGCAAAAGGAGATTATCTGATTATTTCTTTTTTTTATTCATTAATGCGGTGTGGACGTTGCTGGCTAGGCTAGCATTTGCTGCCCATCCCTAATTGCCCTTGAGCAAGGGGGGTTAGGAGCTGCCTTCTTGAACCGCTGCAGTCCAGGATGTGTAGGTACACCCACAGTGCTGTTAGAGAGGGAGTTCCAGAACTTTGACCCCGTGACAGTGAAGGAAAGGCCGATATATTTCCCAGCCAGTGTGGTGAGTGACTTGGAGGGGAATTTCCAGGTGGTGGGGTTCCCAGGTTTCTGCTGTCCCTTGTTCTTCCAGATGGAGGTGGCTGTGGGTTTGAAAGGTTCTGTCTAAGGAGTCTTGGTGAGTTCCTGCATTGCATCTTGTAGATGGTGCACACGGCTGCCACTGTGCAGTGGTGGAGGGAGTGAATGTTTGTGGAAGGCGTGCCAATCAAGCGGGCTGCTTTGTCCTGGATGGTGTTGAGCTTCTTGAGTGTTGTTGGAGCTGCACTCATCCAGGCAAGTGGAGAGTATTCCATCACAATCCTGATTTGTGCCTTGTAGCTGGTGGACAGGATGTGGGGAGTCAGGGGGTGAGTTGCTCGCCGCAGGATTCCCAGCCTCATTACCTGGCACTTATGGGATATGAATTTTGCTTGCCCCTTCTCAGCCAAAGCCTCGGTAGCACGGTAGCACAGTGGTTAGCACAGTTGCTTCACAGATCCAGGGTCCCAGGTTCAATTCCCTGCTGGGTCACTGTCTGTGCAGAGTCTGCACGTTCTCCCCGTGTGTGCGTGGGTTTCCTCCGGGTGCTCCGGTTTCCTCCCACAGTCCAAAGATGTGCAGGTTAGGTGGATTGGACATGATAAATTGCCCTTAGTGTCCAAATAGGTGAGTTGGGGTTACTGGATTACGGGGATAGGGTGGAGGCATGAATTTAGGAGGGTGCTCTTTCTAAGAGCTGGTGCAGACTCAATGGGCCAAACGGCCTCCTTCTGCTACTGTAAATTCTACGATATTGTCCAGGTCATGCCACATTTAGATTGGACTACTGTTATTATCCCGAAGTTCTTTGTGCAAGCTTGCTGCACGTAAATTTTCTGCTGTGTTTCCTACATTACAACAGTGACTGGACTTCAAACGTGTTTCATTGGCTGTAAAGCACTTTGTTTGTCCTGTGGAAATGAAAGATGCTATATAAATGCAAGTCGACCCTGTGGCTCGAGACTCTACAAAGGGTTTTATTGATGTAAGGCAAAGGCAGCAAAGTAACACGATATAATACGCTAGCATTTGGCTCCAGGGTCCACACTGCCCAAGGTTCTGTTCCCAGGGCCCCATGCAAACCCCCTATTGGCTCCCACACGATTGGCCCCGAGCCGGTCACATGGTCTATGGTGTCTGCCCCTTTAAAGGGCTCATGCTACCACATCCCCACCCTAAAGTCCCTTACTACAAATATCGCCCTCAAAAAAACTACATGCAAAAGTTACAAATGTTATAAGAGACAACAGGGCAAGATAGTCCATCAAAACATTAATCGGTCTGGATCGCATTTGTGAAGGTCTGAATGACCCTCTCAGCCACACCGTTAGACACTGGGAGGTATGGGGTTGTCCTCCTGTGTTGTATTCCAGTTCCTCGTACAAAAGCTTGGAAATCATCACCAGTATAAGAGGTGACATTGTCTTAAATGATTGATTCAGGTAGACCGTGGATGGCGAACACTAGGTGCAAGACATCCACCGTGGCCTCCGAGGTAGTGGTTCCCATCTCTTGCCACCTAGAATGGGTATCCACCAGGATTAAAACCATCTTGCCCATAAAAAGACCCACATAGTTAATGGTGACCTGGGTCTACGGGCGACCCCACCGTTCCTAAGGGTGAATCATGGCGGGCCGTGGCAAGGACTGCTGCATTTGGCATGGGTGGCACTGTTGCATCAATTCCTCAATGGCTTTATCTATGCCTGGCCACCGGACTTAGCTGCGTGCCAGCCAAAGGCGGACTTGCAATGAAACAAACATTGCTGCAGGGCGGAGCTGCAGCCAATGGGGGGGGCCCCATACTGAGAGGTGACTGTAGTGTTGGAGCACCAATCAGAGCCTGGTATCTCTGAATTTGTTGATAGGCAGGCTCACAGCCAATAGTGAACAACATTGTGCTCTGATTGGTGGACTCCCCTTTAGAGTGGGAAAACCGTTGGCCAGATGTTGAGAGGTGGTGGAGACTTAGAGCACTTCAGGTGGGTTTCTCCTGAATTGAAGTGAAGCTTCTGAATTTTTCATTCAATGAATCTACAGCCATGTTTCTGACATTTGGCCCAGCGGGCAGCCTGAGGCACAAGTGAGGTCGCCAAACGAACATCGGGGCGTGAAGCTGCAAAGCCATCAGCGTGGTGAGGTGGAGGCGCTGGCCAACGCTCATTGAGGGGAGCCCAGCAACCAGAGCGAGAGGTGAGTAGTCAGGTAGTGTGAAGGCCAGGCAAGCGCCATCATGGTTTTTGGGAAGTAGCGGGGTCACATGATCAGAGCCAACGGCCAGGGTTGAAAGTGAGAGGGCTGAACAGTAACCAGACCAGCGAAGGCGAGAGAGCGTAGGCCAAGGCAGATAGCCAGGAGCAGCCAGGCAATCACCCAGGGGCACAGACAGTTGTTGAGGTTTGGCCATGTGAGCAAGAGATGTGAGCAGTCAGGAGGTGCGAGGACCAAGCCGGCGCCAGCGTTATGGTTTTCGGGGAGCAGTGGGATGACTCAACCAGAGGCCAGGGCTGAGAGTGAGAGGCTGGGCAGCCACTGGACCGGAGAGGGCGAGAGCAGAGGTCAGATCAAAGAGCCAGCAGCACGACCAGGCAGCCAGTGAGCCACCATTAGTGTACCTGTCAGCTTAGATCACCGACGGGGATCAGCTGCAGAGGCGACTCGACCCCTAGGGGCATGACGTAGGGGCCTCGCAAAGAGGGAGAGCGCGGGGCCCCAATGGTGAAAGCCCACCTGTGGTCCCAGCATCCTCATCTTTGCCCGCCCTGGGTGGATGCTGTGTAGATCTTTCCCCCTGGCATGGGCATAACGACTACTTGTGATCCCCACAAAATCGGTGCTCAGAACCATTCCCCATTTTGTGGAATAAAACTGTCCCTGTGCTGTAAGGGGACACATCACAGGTCAGCATGATTTTCCTGGATTGATATACACTAAGAGGTTCGAGGACTCGGAAAGCTTCCTCTTGAGGCTCCCTCCATTGACACCACTGATTCTTCTTCAGTAGTTGGTGTAATGGTGCCAATGTTATGGCTAAATTTTAAATTAACCTTCCACAATAGTTTACCATACCGAGGAAGGATTTGAGCTCACTGACATTTTTGAGTGCAAGGCGGTGTCTCTCGTCCTTGATCTTTTCTCACAGGGGACGCAACCCTGTGGTATCAACAAGAAACCCCAGGTACGTCACGTCTGAGGCCTGTAAAGTTCATTTTCGTGTCGGAGGTGGACCCCCGCGCCCAAAAATCTCTTCCATACTGGGTGACCATGTGTTCTTCTGGGGTACTGCTGGTGATGACCCTGTCGTCAAGGTAGACCATCACCTTGGGAATTCCCTGGAGAAGATTTTCAGCTTACGCTGGAAAGTAAGGTAGGCTGAAACAATGCCAAATGGTAGTCTAGTATATTGAAAGAGGCCTTTGTGTGTATTTATTGTAGCAAAACTCTTTAGACCCTTCATCCAATTCTAGTTGCAGGTAAGCATGACTAAGGTCCAATTTTGAATAGGTAAGGGCCCACCGCCAGCTTGATATAGAGGTCCTCGATTCAGGGAATCAGATACTGATCAAATTGGGCAACCTGATTAATAGTTAGTTTATAATCTGCACAAATTCTTATCGAACGATCTGGTTTAAGGACAGGGACTATTGATGCTGCCCACACTGAAAACTGAACTGGCTTGAACTCTTCCGTCTCTTTAGCTCTGCTTCACCCTCCTGATGCAATGCGTTTGGCACTCCTCTGGCTCTGAAGAGCTTGGCCGTTGAATCCGTACTGACATAGATATTGGCTTTGACGCCTTTAATCCGACCCAATTCCTTGTGAAACATGTCTTCATGCTTCCTTCGGGCATCTTGGAAGACAACGCCGGGGCTGGTTTAGCACAGGGCTAAATCGCTGGCTTTTAAAGCAGACCAAGGCAGGCCAGCAGCACGGTACAATTCCCGTACCAGCCTCCCCGAACAGGCGGCGGAATGTGGTGACTAGGGGCTTTTCACAGTAACTTCATTTGAAGCCTACTTGTGACAATAAGCGATTTTCATTTCATTTCATTGGACATTTTGATGATTTCCAGCCAATTGAGCTGAATCTTCTGTAACCAGTCTCTTCTCATCAGGCTGGGCCTGTGTCCGTCAACGAGAACCAAAGGCAGATTGGCCTCCTGGCCTTTGTACACCACTGGTGTGTTGGTAGTTCCAAGAATAATCAGAGCTAGGCTGTATTTTTCTTCAAGGTTAAAGACTGAGTTCCTGCATGAAGATATTGGAAAGTCTGATCCGCCCACTATAGTCATCAAAGCCCTGGTGTCAACTTCCACTTTAAGGAGCCTTCAGTTTACCTCAAAACAATTTCAATCGGGGATGGTGAATTCAATTGGACTGCATTCAACCGATACATTGCATGGCTTTTTCAGAGCCCTTCATCACTATGTTCAATTGTGCTGTGGACTGCTACTGCTAATGATGATTTTTTGCATTGGCGCGGTTTGCCTCGTGCGGCAACATGCTTTAATATGCCCCCTTCAGTAGCATTGGAAATGCACAAAATCCCAAACACAACGTGTCTCCTGAGGATGGTCTCCCCCACAACAAAATCAGTCCACTTCAGACTTAGGTTGGCGTCCCGTCTTTTTCCCGGTCCGGTCCCGAGGACCGTGTCTGGTTTTCCGCTCTGCCTGTTGATCCTGCTGTGCGCCTTGCAGCAGACCGTCCCATACTTGGTCAACCTTCCCGTCAGCCACCGTTTGGAGCTCAGTTGAGCCTTTTGCAGCGCACTCCATCACCTGACCTCCCACGATCGCTTTTTCCAATGTTATAGTGGTTTCAGCCAGGAACCTCTTCTGGATATTAAGGTTACGGGTCCCACAAACCAGTCGATCGCACAACACATCACTAAGTGCGGTCCTGAACTCGTAGTGCTCAGCAAGCTGGCAAAGTCTGGCTATGAAGGCTGAGACAGACTCTTCATGGTCCCTCACTGCAGAGTTAATCTTATAACATTAGCGGATAATCGAGAGCCTTGGGTTGAAATGTTCTTTGACTAATTTCACTATCTGGTCTAAGGTCTTGGAGTCGGGTACATCCGGGGATGTGATATTCCGAATTAAATGATACTTTTGGGGCCTGCAAGCTGTCAGAAATTTTGCTTGTCCTCACCTGTGATCTCATTTGTAATGAAAAAATAGCGGAGCTATTCTCAATGTACTGACTCCAATCCTTAGCCATTTGGTCAAATAGATCATAGATCATAGAATTTACAGTGCAGAAGGAGGCCATTCAGCCCATCGAGTCTGCACCGGCCCTTGGAAAGAGCACCCTACTTAAGCCCCATGCTTCCACCCTATCCCCTTTATCCCCGTAACCCAGCAACCCCACCTATTCTTTTTGGACACTAAATGCAATTTACAATGGCCAATCCACCTAACCTGCACATCTTTGGACTGTGGGAGGAAACCGGAGCACCCGGAGGAAGCCCACGCACACACGGGGAGAAAGTGCAGACTCCGCACAGACAGTGACCCAAGCCGGGAATCGAACCTGGGACCCGGGAGCTGTGAAACAACTGTGCTAACCACCGTGCTACCGTGCTGCCCTTGGGTCTAGTTAACTAAAGATAGGCATTCTCACTCACAGTTTAAATGATTCTGGACTCTTAATGGAGCTTCTCTGCTTTCTAAACTGTTCTTTCCTTTCCCCTCTCAATCCATGACGTCTGTCTGCCGAGATCTAAAAGTTTTACCTCATCGCCAATGTAGTGGCTCAAGTCATACCCTGGAGGCTTCAGTATTTCGCAAAGGGGTTTGTTGATGAAAGGCAGAGGTAGGTCAGTAACAGGCACAGAACACAATATAACAGGTCTTAACACTTCGGCTCCGGGCTCCACATTGCCCAGGGTCCTGCTCCCAGGGCCCCGCACAAACTCCCTATTGGCCAGGGTTCGCACGCTCATGCGTGATTGGCCCCTAGCCGGTCACATGGTCCATGGAACCCAACTGCTTAAAGGGGCTGCGCTATTACAGATCCTTTTTATTTTTATTTTTTTAAAATAAACTTAGAGGGCGAGATTCTCCGACCCCCCGCCGGGTAGGAGAATCGCCGGGGCCTGGCGTGAATCCCGCCCCCGCCGGTTGCCGCATTCTCCACCACCGGATATTCGGCAGGGGCGGGAATCGCGCCGCGCCAGTTGGCGGGCCACCCCCTGCGATTCTCCGGCCCGGACGGGCCGAAGTCCCGCCGCTAAAATGCCTGTCCTGCCGGTGTAGATGTAACCACCTCTCTTACCGGCGGGACAAGGCGGCGCGGGCGGGCTCCGGGGTCCTGGCCCGCAGGCGGGCCTGTGCCATGGGGGCACTCTTTCCCTTCCGCCTTCACCACGGTCTCCACCATGGCGGAGGCGGAAGAGACTCCCTCCACAGCGCATGCGCGGGGATGCCGTGAGCGGCCACTAACGCTCCCGCGCATGCGCCGCCCGGAGATGTCATTTCCGCGCCAGCTGGCGGGGCACCAAAGGCCTTTTCCACCAGCTGGCGGGGCGGAAATCAGTCCGGCGCCGGCCTAGCCCCTCAGGGTTGGGGCTCGGCCCCCAAAGATGCGGAGCATTCCGCACCTTTGGGGTGGCGCGATGCCCGACTGATTTGCGCCGTTTTGGGCGCCAGTCGGCGGACATCGCGCCGTTTCCGGAGAATTTCGCCCAGTGTGTCCAATTATTTTTTTCCAATCAAGGGGCGATTTAGCACAGCCAATCTTTAACGAGCAAGGAGAATGCTGGCAAAACCAGTCTTCAGCTGAACATTGTCAATTATCTCAGCAGTGGCTTGTACCATGTTCAAGCGGTAATTTCTCAGAGTAAACATTGCCTAGTCTATTGGTTCCATTGTTCTGCTTGCCAGAAATATACATGTTTGGACTAAACACATCTTTTTGAGCCAAATATGTCATGCTGAGACAGCAGAGGTGTGGAAACAACACCTCGACAGAACGTACGAAGTGAAAGTGCACAATCCAGATAAGGTTGTTTGAGGAGGGTGCAATTTGCATTGAAGAATGCAGAACACAAAAATCTACCCTCAGTAAAACGCCTTGACAAGTTGGACAATATAATTTGTGATGTGGAGATGCCGGCGTTGGACTGGGGTGGGCACAGTAAAGAAGTCTTACAACACCAGGTTAAAGTCCAACAGGTTTGTTTCAAATGCTAGCTTTCGGAGCGCTGCTCTACACTCACCTGAGGAAGGAGCAGTGCTCCGAAAGCTAGTGTTTGAAACAAACCTGTTGGACTTTAACCTGGTGTTGTAAGACTTCTTAATATAATTTGTACCAAACATTAACCTGACTCGGGTCCTGATAATTTATTAAATTTATAAAGGGCATCATTGGCAAACACACATCTGATTCATTCTTCATCACCACCTCAACCACTTGATCTGCTGATGTGCCAAAAAGATGTCATTTTCTCTCTAATTTCTACATATTGTCCAAGACTGGTGGTGATAAATACAAACCTGTCAGTAAGGAATTCCAGAGAAACCTCTTTACCTAGCAAGCCGTGAGAATGTGGCACTTGCTACCACATGGAGTGGTGAAGGTGAATAACGTTGATGTATTTTAAGGCAGGAAAAACAAGTACATAAAAGGGAAAGGATGATATGCTGATAGGCTGACGTAATGTATAGTGGAAAGAGGTTCATATGGAGCATAAACTTTGGCACAGTTCCTTTGCTGTAAATGAAATGTAATACCAATATTTCCCTACGATGGCCTTGACATTCCTGGGACCCAGCTCTGCATGTAAGTGCAATAGAGCATAGTTGCTGCCAGCCCTTTTTGAAAATTCAAGACTTAACCTCCAGGGACAGGCTCTCTTGCCATATAGAATTAATTCCTCTGCTGAAACTAGGGCAGCACGGTAGCACAGGTGGCTAGCACTTTGGCTTCACGGCGCCAGGGTTCCAGGTTCGATTCCCCGCTGGGTCACTGTCTGTGCAGAGTCTGCACGTTCTCCCGTGTCTGCGTGGGTTTCCTCCGGGTGCTCCGGTTTCCTCCCACAGTCCAAAAATGTTCAGGTTAGGTGGATTGGCCATGCTAAATTGCCCTTGGTGTCCAAAAAAGGTTAGGAGGGGTTATTGGGTTAAGGGGATAGGGTGGAAGTGAGGGATTAAGTGGGTCGGTGCAGACTCGATGGGCCGAATGGCCTCCTTCTGCACTGTATGTTCTATGTTTGATACGAGTCTGCAAACAGCCTCACCATTGATTCACACTTGGCATGGAAGGGCCTTGCAAGGGCATAAGGGATGGAGGCCTGATAAATGCTCACCTCCCAAACCCAGAACCACCTAGCATACCTCCATATCTACCTCGGCCAAAACCATCAGTTAATAGTCCAGTGAAAATGAAGTAGGACCTTCAACAGAGCCCAATATTCTTGACACCCCTCCGAGGCAGGCCCTACTGTAATTTGTTCAACCAGGCGGAGGAGGGTCATGGTATATGGCATTGGTTGGGTTACTCTGCGAAGAATTCGCCTTGGGCAGACACAGGAGTCAAGTGGTTGTGCATCCATAGGGAAGGAAAGGGAGAAGTAGCTCGGGGCATTTGAAGATTTGTAACTCTGGAAGATGTAAAGTCAGAGTGGCGGTTTAGTTTGCCTGAGCTAGGCAGTTTGCAGCAACAGATGATGGTAGGCAACACACCCCCTTGACCTGTTTCAAAGCTGCTGGACAAGTAGGTTGCTACCACACGAGAACCTATGAGGAATTGTGGGTACAGATAGCTATCCTAATTTCTGGCAGATGGTGTATTAGTGGCAAATGGTTACTCTCATAGAATCACACCCATTCCTTTTCACACCTTGTCTAATTGCGATTCACCTGTAATTAACCTTACAGAGATTTCAATGCATGAATGGATTAATCTCATGCCTTTAGCCGTTAAATAATTCTCACGTTGCTTTCATCTTCTCCTGTGCTCTGCAATACCCCCACCTCTATCTTTCCTTTTTATCACTCAACTTCTACTTGTATTGTCCGAGGTGCCATCTTTCAGATAAGACAACAAACCAAGGCCCATACTGTGGTATCAGGTGGTTGTCAAAGTTCCCATGGCATTATTTGAAGAAGACCTGGGGAGTGCTCCCCGGCGTCCTGGCCAACATTCATCCTTCAACCAGTATCATAAAATAAAATGACTATCTAGTCATTATCTGATTGCTGTGTGTGGGAGCTGGCTATGGGCAATTTGACTGTCACATTTTCGACATTACAACAGTGGCAACACTTCAAAGTGCCGAGCGCTTCAGGGCATCTTGGAGTTTGTGGAAGGCACTCTATAAATGCAAGTCTGTCTTTGCCTTACTTACTTTTTGATTGGTTCAGTTGTCTCGTATCTTGGTTCAGTTGTCTCGTATCTTGGTTTAGTTGTCTCGTTTCTTGGTTTAGTTGACTCGTATCATGGGCAGCATGGTAGCACAAGTGGTTAGCACTGCGGCTTCACAACGCCAGGGTCGATTCCCTGCTGGGTCACTGTCTGTGCGGTGTCTGCACATTCTCCCCATGTCTGCGTGGGTTTCCTCCGGGTGCTCCGGTTTCCTCCCATAGCCCAAAGACGTGCAAGTTAGGTGGATTGGCCATGATAAATTGCCCTTCGTGACTAAAAAGTTTAGGAGGGGTTATTGGGTTATGGGGATCGGGTGGAACAAAGAACAAACAAAGAAAAGTACAGCACAGGAACAGGCCCTTCGGCCCTCCAAGCCTGCGCCGACCATGCTGCAAGTCTAAACTAAAATCTTCTACACTTCTGGGGGCCGTATCCCTCTATTCCCAGTTTCACATGTTCTTAATTAAACCCCCCCCCCCGGAAAGCTGTCTCGGATTTGAGGGCTTAAGTGGGTCGGTGTAGACCCGATGGGCCGAATAGCCTCCTTCTGCACTGTATATTCTATGGTCTATATGTATCAAGGATGACTTGGTCATCAGAGCTTCCTCCGGGCTTTGAGGGCTTATGCTGGTTATTGATAAGTCTAGGACTTCAAAATGAGCCACTTCGAGCGCACTGACCAATTACCCCAAGTCGGGAGCAAGAGTTCTCAGGCAAATTGAACAGAGATCGACTGTAACATTTTACATCCTGGCTCTTAACATTCAAAACTGAAAGGGAGATCCTCATCTTAGCAACCAGCTGAAATTGAACACTCAAAGAGTTAAGGCCTGTGAGAAGTCCAGGCTGAATCATTCCTGTATTGTATTAAGTGTTGCAAAAGAAACATGAGGCTCAAGGGGTTGTTCGTTTAGCAGTGGTGATATTAGGATCATACTTCAGTAACTGGGTTCTACTTAAATAAAAGGAAATTGTAGAAATAAGGACATGAAAGATCCTTTTGGTAGCCGGCAACATTTTTAAGAATAATAAAAAGAAGGAATGAATTAAATCTTAAACTAAGTAAATACACACGCTTATTATTGTTGGCAAATAGTGGGTAGGCTGATATGGACTGAGTGAGGAGAGCCCATAGAATAAAGCCCAGTAACAGATCCATAAAAACATCAGCAGGAAGTTTACGCAACGCGTGCACTCAAAAGTAATTTCAGAAACTTCGGGAAAAAGTCAAAGGATGACTTTGACAATCCCTTGTTGCTGTTGTGGTGGTGACTGATAGCGATGGTTGAATCTTTCAAACAATATCAACCGACCTGACCAACATTAAATGCGGTCAAGGACTAAAACCTTTAGCTTTCCAAAAAAAAAAAGGGGAGGGGGAGAGAGGGGGGTGGTTTAATTAAGAACAGCACCAGGATCAAAGCGATGACCTTTAGAACCACCAGGCGATGGGGCACAGCTGAACTTCCCAACTCCAGCATATCATCTGTAGGAGAAGGGGGCGAGAGAGGAGATGTGAAGAACTGAGATCGAAGAGAAGAGAGAGAAAAAGGGGGGATTCAAACCTCAGGCAGTCTTAAGAAGTGCGGCAAAGTGCCTATCAATGATTGATGAGTTTACACAGTGAAAGCTGGCAACAGAAGTACAAGGTGCAAGGAAGAATGAAGGAAAGCAAATTACAAAAATAACTACGTTAATGAAGCTTTGAAAAAACAAAAAAAGAATATTAAAAAATGAGAAACTACTGGAAACGGACAGTTCTGAAAACTCTGGATTAATGTTTCAGTATGTGGTCAGGCACAATGATTCTGATAAAGGATCTATCCCCAAAAGCTTAACCCGGCAGTTGTTCTCTATTAAATGCTGATAGAGTTGACATGTTTGCAGTTCTGTTTCAGATTCACAGATCTTCCTGTCTAACGGAAGAGACTTACTGAGCTTAGATATGTCCAAGCGGCAAATAAGGGTGAAGGCAGCTCCACCGCCACCTTCTCAAGGGCAAGCAGGGATGTGGCCTAGCCAGCGACAGCCACACCCCAAAAGATCCACACTTCCAAAAGAGGTGTTCCCAGCGGAACTTTGCATTCAAAGGGCGAGTGCATCAGGGAATTAGAGCTAACCGGCCGTCCTCCTATACCTCCAACTCGTTTCATGTACAGCTTCCTGCTTAAGACACAGGAATTACTGAATTCATTTTGTAATTAATTGTTTTACAGCGCAGTGACTGGTATGTGGCCAGGTGTGCCAGCCAGTTTGCACCGTATTTGCAAAAAGATCATTTTCACAGTGTTGCTTAAATAAATGTTGCCCATGGCAGTGGGGAGAGAAAAAAAAACTCTACTCACCAAATGTGTTGGCCTGAGATGTCAGTGTTCATCTGAACCTTGTTATTATTTTTCAGAAAACTGAGTCTCTGGTAGTGCGGCATTCCTGCAGCCACATTCATATAACACCTTTCATGGCCTTATGGTCTATTTTGGATAATTCAAATAACCAATTAAACTAAATCAAATAAATTGAGCAACAATTTAAAGACGTAGCCCCTTAACGTAGCCTCTGAACCAAAAAGCAAATCTCAAATTAAACGTAAAACATGAAACCAAATTCATGATCTTAGAACCTCCCAAAGTGCTTTATAGCAAATAAAGCAGTCCAGGCAGTGTTGCAATGTGGAAACCGAGTTGACTTGTGCACAGTGAGCCTCAGCAATAATGTGGGCGGTGGTGGTGTAGTGGTATTGTTACTGGATTAGTAATCCAGAGACCCAAAGCAAGGCCCTGGGGACATGGGTTCAAATCCCACCACGACAGATGGTGATGGTGAAATTTAAGTTTGATAAATTTGGGATTAAAAGTCTGACAATGGCCAAGAATCAATTTGGTTGACTAATGTCCTTTAAGAAAAGAAATCTACCACCCTTACCTGAGCTGGCCTACATATATGACTCCAGATCCATAGCAATGTGATTGACTCTTAACTGCTCACTCTGCCACTCAAATCAAGGGCAATTCGGGATGGACAATCATTGCTGGCCCAACCAGCCCTTAATATTGGCTGGGTCATTGTAGCCAATGATCATACGAAAGAGGCATGATCCCGGTTAACATTTCTTCACCAATGCTATTTAAAATTCATTAATTTAGCAATTTATCTCAACACTTATTAACCTGGATTAGTGCTCCAGTCCCAGAATTTTCAAGGAAGGACAGGGAATGTAAATGATGCGAGAAACAAAGTAAGAGGTGGACAAAAATGATTCAATTTTAGTACAACATTTATTTCCTCAGAATTAGACGCCGTCAATCCAGACTGTCTGGCACGTGTCGATGTCCAGCAGTTTACCGCTGACAAGTCGCTGAAAGCTGACAGCCTGGGAGAAAATAACTGGCTTTTACATTTGAAATATCTCCATTTTGCTTTCTCTCAACTTTTACACCACTTTACTTGATAAAGGTGCACCGATGTACCACAGGTCTGTTGCAAATGACCTCAGCCAACACTTCACTGACCCTTCTAAGTGTAAAAAGGGGGTTAATGGTGGAGCCATCTGAGATGGCCACCTGCAAAGGACCATGGGAATTATGGCCAACCCAGGACTCAGACAGATACAGAGCTTCTGTGTATTTGAAACGCAGGTAGCTAGACCTGATCGAAACCCCCGCTCGTTTGCATTCTAATGGCCCGTTCCCCAGAACAATAGGACTGCACTCAAGAAACCGATACAGCCACGGAGTGATCGGCGCCACTCCCTTTACTCAGAGAGCCCAACTGCCAATGTCAATGACCGCTAAGGACCCGCCCAGCTACCAAGGCACCCGCCCCTTTATTGACCGAAATCGAAGGCAATGATCAGAGCCCTGTCGAACTATTGGGTCCAAGATCAAGGACCGCCCCAAAGAGCGTGAAATCCCAGAGGGATAAAAGGGGACACAGCCATGTGTTCTGCCTCCTTTGAATCTGGCCTGTGCCAGCCAACTGTAGCAAGAACAGCCAGCCAAGTTCAAGACCAACGATCGCTACCTGACGGATGAGCCCAGCAGAGACAGAGTCACTTCTTCAAACCAGCCACGTGAGATCAAGATAAAGGCCTTATCCATCTGCACAGTGCCAGTCGCCCTGAAGTTAAGTATAGGTTATTGTAGCTGCTAGGTGTAGTTTAACTCGTAGTAGATATTGTGTTTGCATGTTGAAGCAATATATAGAGCCTCATTATTAAAAAGGGCAACAATGGAAAAAGGGCAATCAAAAAACAAAAGTGATTTAGACACAAGCATTTTTAATAGACAAGTCTCCCTGCAAAGGTCCCCAAAAGTACGCACAGCTCACTTGCTCGACCTTTGTGTTACAAGGAAAAAATGCGGCTGCTTTCCATGGCTTATCTGTAGGTTACCAACTGAGAAACTGAAATATGGGTCTTTTACTAAAGCCCTGGAACCAAACTTTAAAGCAGCCAACCGGTCAGCACTGTCCGAAAGATGTGGGTTAAGTGTGTTGGTTTTAGTCACTGAATCGGAGGTTCGCTGCTTTAACTACTGATAATGGCAGATTCAGTTCATCAGCTAATGGCTGTGCAGCTTACATGCACTTGGGTTTTGTGCACTTGTGTGGTGCTTGCAAATCATAAATGGGGCAGATTGGTCACATGCCTTTATAATAATGTGTTCAGCTAAGAAGGGGAAACTACACCGCCAGTCACAGAGCTGGATCCTGCACTGAATTCTATCCAGATGTGCCTGACAACACTCTAGGTGGGGGCAATAGTGAGTACCTGGCACCTTCTCTCCCCCCCCCCCCCCCCCCCCCCCCCCCCCCCCCCCCCATTCCCGCCATTGTTTCAAATCAATGAGGTTTTTTTTAACAATACAAAGAAAAGTTACACCCTCAAGACTGTAAATGAACTAAAACATCAGGTGCCCGTCAGGTTTGGTCATTCCTGGCTGTCTCTGGGAGCACACCCGATGCAGTGCTACCCACTGGCTGCTTCACAGCTCCAGGGTCCTAGGTCCGATTCCCGGCTTGGGTCACTGTCTGTGTGGAGTCTGCATGTTCTCCCTGTGTCTGCGTGGGTTTCCTCCTGGTGCTCCGGTTTCCTCCCACAAGTCCGGAAAGACGTACTTGTTAAATGCGGTGTGCAAAGAAATAATCAAATTTGGTGTTTTTTCCAATGCTCTAGATCTAAAATGTTTAAGGATAATAATCAAAGGTAATGTGATGTTCTAATGACCTTTTCTCCAGTTTTGAGGAGCAAGATGAAGAAATCTCAAGCTTTGCATTGTAATTCCGTGTCACACTATTTCATCTCCATCGAAGCTGGGTTTTGGATGCTGACCCTCATTGATTGTCTCATTCCCACTTGGGTTTCCCAGTCTGGTTGGACATATTCCTGGAGCTTTCAATGCACGAGATCACACTTCCAACTGTCCCACCCCCCTCAATCCCATCATTGGTCATTGGGCATATCCATCCTCACTAGCCTTCTCACACCCATTGGAAAGTGAGTAGGCTGTCCATTACCTGATGATTCTTGGCTGTCAATCAAATAGTCCATTTTTCCCGAAGTAATAAATGTTCCAAGAAAATTTTTAAAAACACATTTCATTCAAGGCCTCTATGATTTTCCTCCACGGTTGCAGCAGTATCCAGGAAATTCATCACTAGGTCCTGGAGGGTCATAGATAATCCTGAAGGGTTGGCAGCTTTTAATTCCCACCAAAGGTAGGCAATGTGAAAGAACTTCTTCACCTCATTCTAAAGGTGAGAAAACGTGAAATGGGATGGCTGAACATTCAAGCAATAGATTTTCTCGCTGAGAGAAAAATAAATTTCAACTCAGGCAACATTAACGTTGACTCCACCAATCAGAGCCAACCAATCAGCACACTCTTCACATGAAGTATCCATTGTTATTCCCCCATTATGGTTGGAAATTTCCTGATGAGTGTAAGATAAAAAGCTTTGACAGCATGTATCTTTTTCAGCAATACTCAAGTTCTGTGCTACCAAGCGACAATTAACATGAAAATAAAAGGCAAGAAGATAATATTTACATCAAATATGAAGCACAGAAACAGGCCTTTTGGCCCAACCAGCCCATGTTGGCATTTTTGCTCCACTCAAGACTCCTCGCATCCTTCCTCATCTAAAGCTATCAGGATAACCATCTATTCACTTCTCCCAAATGTAGCTATGCAATTCCCAACTACTCCCTGTGTTTTCTTTTTAATTCATGGGATGTGGGCGTGTTGTCCATCCCCTAATTGCCCATGAACGAGTGGCTTGCTAGGCTATTCCGCATGGCACTATCCATCCTACCACCAACTGTCCAGTCCCATCAGTCACATGATGCATGTCCAACGCCATCCATTGGCAGGAGGTCATACCTGTGATTACATACATTAATAAATGGCTTTACACATTTGTACAGTTATATACAGATGTGCATATCACATTATTGACATTAGTAAACCAGATGGGTTTTCAACAACAATGGTTTCATGGTTATCATTTTAGACATTTAATTCCAGATGTTTTTAATTGAATTCAAATTTCTCCATCTGCCATGGTGGGATTTGAACCCAGGTCCCAGGAGCATTGCCCTAGATCCCTGTATTTACTAGCCCAGTGGAAATACCACTACGCCAGCCCCTGCCCTTAGCAATGGTGTGCCCTGTGTTCTCACCACTCTGTGTATAAAGTGGCGGCAGAGGCAAATCGCTCTTGGTCGGTGGTGGGATCTTCTGTCCTGCTGAAGTCAACAGCCATTTGCGCTGATTGTCGGCCGCGCCACCGGGAAACTCACTGGCCAAAGGGCATAAAACCCGCCACAGAGTTGGGGGTGGGAGGTAGAAAAACCCGTCCAAGATTATTAACCGACTCCACGGTAAAACCTTTTGGAGGTAATGGAAGAAATACGTACGGACTAAATTTTTATAAAAATTGAATAATCGTGTCTTAAATCTTGAGTAACCCAAGAACATTCTAGAAACCTCAAAACATACTTACATTTTGTTCTCTGGTCCATAATGTCAACTAAATCTCTTGTGTGTTGCTACCTCACCAAACATTTTACCCTTTATATAACAGGAAGAAAAGTGACCTTTGGGCAGCAATCAATGGTTGATAAAAGCAAATTACTACAAATGCTGGAATCTGAAACAGAAACAGAAAATACTGGACAATCTCAGCAGGTCTGACAGCATCTGTGGAGAGAGAAGGGAGCAAACCCTTCGAGTCTGGATGACGCTTTGTCTAAGCTGGTGGAATTAATGGTGGAGTTATCCATTAAAGAATTGCAAACATTTCATTTTATTCACAATTCTAAAGAAAGGACATTCATATAAAGGGCGTGATTTAACGGGGGGGGGGGGGATAAAAGAGACCCGTCTTGGGCACGTTTAGCGAGGTGTTTCTTGGGGCCCACAGTGCTGAGAGTGACTTCGATATCAAAGGGGACTTGGCCTCGGCGAAGAACTCCCTGACAAGGCCGCACTTACATTCATTTCCTGCACTGACAGGCTCAGCTTGCCATTGTTAAATGCTACTCCGGTCTGTCGACCCAATCTGTCGACACCCCCCCCCCCCCCCCTCCACAATGGCCTCCGGATCATCCAAACTCCAACTTACCTGTTAGGGAATCCTCAAGCACCAGCCCCCCCCCCCCCACCTCACCTCACAAGGGCAGGGCACCCCTGAGCCCGATACCCGGCACGGGCAACCTGGCATTGAGGCACCTTGGCACTGCCAACCTGGAACCCTGGCAGTGCCTCTGCCAGCTTAGCAGTGCCATCTGGGAATCCTGCCAGTGCCAGGAAGACACTGCCAGAGCATCTAGGTGACACTGCCAGGGTGCCAGGCTAGCAGTGCCAAGTTGCCCAGGTGGCAGCAGGAGTACCAGGATGCCACCATGCCTACAGCCCGATTAACCTGGGACCTCTGGCCTTGGAGACCCCCTGCCAGGTGCCATCACACCTGGTTCAGGTCTGTGTGGACCAGCGCTAAACGGCGCTTTGGTGAGCTCTCCCAGGCACAGGTGTTCATTCCCGGGCCTTGGGAGAATCTGGTGCAGACATATGTAAGTGAGCCTAACTGCTCACTGAAAAATGTAAACCTGGATAACGCCCAGTGAGGGCGAGATTCAGATTGTGACATCTAACAAGACCTCGTTAGATCTTGCGAGGAGTCCCAAACGTCGCAAATCTCGCGAGAGGCCTCATGCGAGATTTAACGGCCTCATCGCGTCACCAAGTCACGCGCGACGAGGTGGTTCAATCGCGCCCAAAGCCTTTCCATCTCAGGATGCCCCAAAGTTGTTGACAACCAATGAAGTACTTTGAAGTGTAGTTTGGGATTTTCCTGCGCCGCTCGAAGCATGATGCTCCGTCGATGGGACGGAAAATCTGGCGAGGCTGCCAAAATTCCATTGACTTTCAGCGGGAATTTCTGGTCAAGTTGGGGGCGAAACTGGAAAATCCAGGGTCACTGGTGCAATGGAAGTAACGCAACAGCCAATTTGCACACAGCAGTGGGGAGGTAGTGGTATTGTCACTGGACTAGAATTCTAGCGCCCCAGGTGATGCTCTGGGGACCCAGGTTCAAATCCCATCATCATTGATTGTTGTAAAAACCCATCTGGCTCACTAATGTCCTGCAGGGAGGAAATCTGCCGTCCTTATCTGGGCTGGTCTACACGTGACTCCAGGCCCACAACGAAGAGGTTGATTCTAAACTAGCCTCTGAAATGGTCTAACAAGCCAGTCAGTTCAAGGGAAATTCGGGATGGGCAATAAACGCTGGCCCTGCCAGGGAAGCTCATACCGTAGGAACGATTAAAGAAAACAGCAATGTGATAATGATCACAGAAACTGCTTTAGGTGGTGAGGGATATTATTGGTCAGGATCCAGCAATGAGAAGGGTGAGATTTGATTTTGTTTAATAATCATAATCATCCCTTCGGACAAAAATTATGACATTGGTTCCGGACCAGTTGGGAAGCACACTGCCCCAGTGTGGAAGGGAACTATGCAACAACAAAAAGGTCCCAGACCTCCTTATCCTCTGTCTAAAATAATGAGATTCTGCCTGAAATAACCCAATGTTCCGAGTGTCCTTAGAATCAAGGACCAATCAGTCAGGTTGTGGCTCCTGATAGCTGCAGGGTGAGCCTTACTGGGGAGTGTGTGCAGATTGTATATTTGGCTGTGATGCCACCTGTGGTTGAATAGCTTGAAATTGGTGTCCTTTTTTTTCTCTCTCCCCATGTGCACAGAACAGCTGGGCTGGGCAGAATATCAAAGGGACAGGCGCACACTGCGGACCTGTCCCCAGCGGGAGAAAGAAAAATAAGTTTAAATGTCTTTTTTCCTGTTCAGTCGGAGTTTATGGGCCACAGTTAGGGAAACTGTCTGGCATGCTCTCCCCGTCTGTTATCTGAACCCATGATGTTTATTGGGATGTGACAAAATGTACGGAATGATCTGAAGGGCTTGGAAAGCAGCAAGATGTTTATTAGCCATTAGCAAACTGTAGAATTAGGGCAATGTAAAATGACACTTGCAATAATATGGTGCAACGTAATGTTGACTTAAAATGCTCCTTTTGTTGCACTACATGTCTGCTGATTCAGGACAGCTAACTGCGCCATTGTATGTTTATGCATGAAAATTAAATACTGCTGTCCGTCCCATTAATCTCTGTAGCACTCCACTGCCTCCTCTTTCATGTTTAACACCCTGTGAAACCTCTTGTGGTATTAAGATAAACACTGGCTGGCCCACCTAAACCATCACAATGGATAATGGCTGTTTGGGGAAAATGCTGGCAGTAGATCTCTGTCCCAGCCTTTAGGTTTCAAGCTGTAACCTTGACCTGGGGTGAAGGCCAGAGTTAAGAGTCACTCCCTCCACCCCCTCCCCCCCCCCCCCCGCCCCCCCCCGCTCGATTCCCATCATTTATATATGTTAAATGTTATTAATGACTTTGCTTTCCAGCATTCTCTGTTGATGTCAATCCTCTTGCCTGATCAGAGGTGTATGCCTATCAATGTATCTTCCATGTCTCGCACAGTCAATTTAATGATAGAAGTGATATTCAGCAAGTATGTTCAATCAAGAGGAGAATTCACATGCCCCAAAGTAATAAAAGGGGTGCACTAGGACTGTATATAGAGTGCAAGAGACAATCCCTCTACACGGATTCATTTATAAGGGCAGCACGGTAGCACAGTGGTTAGCACTGTTGCTTCACGGTGTCAGGGTCCCAGGTTCGAATCCCGGCTTGGGTCACAGTCTGTGCGGAGTCTGCACGTTCTCCCCTTGTCTGCGTGGGTTTCCTCCGGGTGCTCCGGTTTCCTCCCACAAAGTCCCGAAAGACATGCTGCTAGGTGAATTGGACGTTCTGACTTCTCCCTCGATGTCCCCGAACAGGCGCCGGAATAGTAGCGACTAGGGGATTTTCACAGTAACTTCATTGCAGTGTTAATGTAAGCCTACTTGTGATAATAAAGATTATTATAAGGGATTCAGAATTAATGCACAAAATTAAACTTGACAATTGCCCAATTCTGTGACCAGTGCGGAACATCACGTTTTAGATTCTGCATTCACCGTCCTCTCACGCAGTGCATTCTGGATCATAACAACTAGCTACATAAACATATTCTTTTCATTTCACCTCTGACTGTTTTGCCAATTATGTTAAATCTCTGTCCACCTGTTACTAACCCGGTAAAGTTTAAAAAAGAAACATTTGACGAAACCAGACGAATGGATATTGTGGTAAGCCAGTTTATACGGACACAATTCAGAGCAATTCCATTCTCAGCAGTGCTGATGTGGAATCTCAGACTGTTTTCCACCCCGCCTGTTTCTGGGAACAAGGTTCCATTTTAGCACTTGACCTCTGCACGTTGCAGAGAGCCGTTAAAGCTTTGTATAAATGAGATATGAGCCTTATCCCGCGCCACATCTGCTGCTGTGCTGGTGAATGCACTCTGGAGATTAGCTGCTGCCTAATCTGGGGGTAAGGAGAGTATTCTCCCAAAATGTATCTCTGCTTCCCTGTACTCGGGGGACAGGCAGGAATCCAATTCTCGGGGATGCCGGATTCTTTTGTCGAACGAGGATAAAAATGATGATGTATCAGCTGGGTTATCTTACCCCGCTGCCCTTGCCAGCAAATGCAAAGTCTGTCTTCGAATAGGTTGCGCATTTACTATGAGTCCCTGATGCCCTGCAAAATATTGAGCAGCTGTGTTTCTCCACCTGTCAAAACCTATCAGTGGGATAGAAGTTGGCACATGTTATGCCCGCTTTTCTTATTGGGCATAAAACATGTGCAAAGTATATCCATTTTACTGTGAAATGGACTGCCCCCAATTTGCACAGACATTGGTTCTCTGGTAAATATGTGGGTCATTTTATAGGCAGTCTAGGAGGATGTATATAGGCTTCAGGGCCTGAAATCGCTTCAAGAATTGACTCCAACAGTTAACTTATAAGAAACAATGGGTACGATTTAACCCAGGCACTGCAAGTATGGCACCCTGAAAGTGCCACCTGGGTGCTCTGGCAATGCCAGGGTGGCAATATAAGGGTGCCCAGTGGCACTGCCAGGGTTCCCAGCTGGCAGGTGCAGGGTGCCAGGTTGGCAGTGCCAAGGTGCCCAGGAGCCAGCAGGAGCACCAGGATACCAACCTGCCAGAGCCCAACAACGTTTGTGTGTACCAGTGCTAAACGGCACCATGGCAAGATCTCCCGGGCGCTGGCCTTCAATCCCGGGCCTTGGGAGACTCCAGCGCCAACATATTTAAGCAAGGCTAACTGCTGACTTAAATGTGCAAATCGGGATCCTGCCCAGTGAGCACGAGGTCAAGATCACAACATCTCGGGTGATCTCGCGACGCATCCCGAGCGTTGCAAGTCCAGCGAGAGGCCTCTCACGGGATATAATGGCCTTGGCACGTCACGGGTCGGGCATGACGAGGCCATTCGATCGGTCCCAACATTTTATTCCAACGATAAACAACTACTTACAGAGTGCTTAAAAACGGTCTTTCAGCGCTCAGTCTGTGGTCCAGCTGCTGGGAAAAGTGTTCTGCTTTAGCATGTGCTCCAATTTTCAATAAACACATTTGCACCTCTGTTTGTTTAATTTGAATTGAACTCTTATTGGTGTAGGATAGGCAGATTCAGAGATATATCTTTGTGCAATATTACTGAAAGGGTGATGGAGAGTAAGCAGCCATTGTACACCTTCACAAAAGGTGAAGGCCCAGCCTTTATAATCATGCGGCATATTTTATAACAAAGTCTTGTAACAATTTTGGGAGGGGTAAGAAACCCACCGAGATTCTGTAAAATTAAATTTAAAGTATGTAATCTACAGAATTCAATGTTACCTCACAGGGCAACTTTGAAAATCAGCACATGTAATGAAAACGGAAACATGTTATTTTAATTCCTTTATGATATTGAGCGGAAAGCTTTCTGGCACAGAAGGAGGCCATTCAGCCCGTCAAGAGTACTTGGATGAGCGCTGGAAACGCTATGGACCAAGTGCTGGAAAGTGGGGTTGGTGTAGATTAGAGTAGGTTTTTTTGGGGGTCGGTGCAGGCCTCTTCTGTAATTCATGATTCTGTATCCATGGGGGCATTACTTATTGATGTTATATCACTAACGGGCAAGTCCAACACAAATCCTCGATTTGCTGAAAAAAAATAGAAACAGGAGGCTTTTGAAGGCAATGCCCCTCGTGCAAGGAGCCCAAAATTGAATCTCAGAGTTCGCACAAAATGAATAATTTTGTGCCTGCCCTCCGAACTCGAGATAATCCTGTCTCCCTTCCAGTTCTTTGTCTGGTAACCCAGTAACAGGTTTGCTATGCCTGCAGGCGAAATGGGAAGATGTCCCAGTCAATATCGATCAAGCTACTCTGTCAATTAGTTTAAGCAGCCAAGCTCTTTAAGAGCCTATGCAGCGATGCAGCTGAACTACCCTGGTCATTCTTATTTATTTATTTGGGAGATTTTAACCCTGCCAGCTTGCCGTGGGTCAGGCTTCCACATGCCAGCAGTAAACATGCAATAAACATGCAATAAACATGCAATAGAAGATAATCACACAGTGCAACTGAAATTTATGCATTTTTTGAAGAGGCCGTGTCCAAAAAGATCAAGATAAGCTTTAATTAGTAGCTGTTTAGTATATGTGACCGGCCTGCAAATAAATATTTCCTGCTCTCGCCCACATAAACAGGAATAAATATCGTTTAAGGAATGAGAATATGTGCAAAATTATCCTGAAGCAATCCCAGAGAATCGCCCGAGGTGCTAAGTCTTGCGATTCTCCGGGCCCCACGCCATTCGGCGGCCCGGACGGGCCGAAGTCCCGACGCCGTGACCCCAGTCGTGCTGGCTGACGGTGCGGAGTGAGGGGGTGAGCGGCTAGCGTTTTCGGAAGCAGCATGTTGTGGCGTCCACGGCCGGTGCTGGCGGGAGGGGCGGGAAGGGTTTTGGGGAAGGGTGCCGCCATGCGCGGGGGAGTGGGGTGTGGGGAGGAGGGGGGAGGAGGAGGAGGAGGAGAGGAGAGGAGGAGGGGGGGGAAAGAGGAGGGGCGGGGAGGAGGGGTGGAAGGAGGAGGGGGAAGGAGGGAAGAGAGGGGAAGGATGGGAGGAGGGGGGAAGGAGAAGGGGGGAAGGTGGAGGGGGGGAAGGAGGAGGGGGGAAGGTGGAGGAGGAGGGGGAGAAGGAGGAGGGGGGAAGGAGGAGGGGGGAAGGAGGAGGGGGGAAGGAGGAGAGAGAAGGATGAGGGGGAGGAGGGGAGGAGGGGGGGAAGGTGGAGGGGGGAAGGAGGAAGGAGGAGAGGGGAGGTGGGGGGTGGGGGAGGCAGAGTGGGGAGGGAGGAGGAGGGAGGCGGGGGAGAAGGAGGGGGGGAAGATGCAGTCATGTTCGGGGGGAGGGGTGTTCGGGGCAGGGAGCCTCCATGTTCCGGGAAGGGGAGAGGGGAGGGTTTTCCCGTGGGAGCGACATGCCAGCCGGCCTGCAAATTGAGGTCATGCTGATGGGCAAAGGCCACTGGTGCCGCCATCCCGCGTGGCCACACGCCTTGGCCTTGGGTGTGTCCAGCCCCCCCCCCCCCCCCTCTCACACACAGGTGACAGCTGACGGAGACCACCTCTGGGAAGAGTCAAGGTGACACACATGCCAGCCCCCGTGAGGGCACATCCAGCCCACGGTGGCGCAATGAGGAAGAACGGGCAAACTGGGCAGTGGACGGATACTGTGGGCAGGGGTCAGGGTGCCTGCGTGTCTGTAGCGACACCAGCCAACCGGGGCACACATGCATCCCATGGCACCTGGCTGTCGAGGTGTCAATGCGCCATCCCCCCCCCCCTGCAGATCGTAATGTTTAGGCACCAGCCAGCGATGTTTGCCGCCATGACGGGAGCCGCTGCCCAGCAGGTGGTCCTTTGGCAGCATCGATGCAGGCGGCTCAGAGCACACCTGGCACCACGTGGAATGGGGGGGAGGACATGCTATCCCGGTGGGCGTCAAGGTGACGGTTGCCCTCAGCTTCTACGCGACGGGGTGGTTCCAGGCCTGTCCGGTGACTCCCAGGCATCGGTGCACCAGTGCATCCGGCAAGTCACCAACACCCTGCATGCCATCGCCGATCGGTACATCCAGTTTCCAGAGGACCGTGCACACCAGGATGCCCGGGCAGCGGGATTTGCCTCCCTGGCCAGGATACCAATGGTCCAGGGGGTGATTGATGGGGTGCACGTCACCATGTATCCACCATCGGAGAACAGGGACGATGCCACTGGCTTGGCGAGCGAGCACGCGAGGCGTTCATCGCCGCACGTTTCACCAACTAGGGGGAGGGTATCGCTGAGCAAGGCACTCGCACCACCGTTCCGCCCAAACACACTCCCCACCTCTCGCGCCATCCGACAACCCTAGCTCCCACACCACCACTTTCACAGCACCTTACACCTGTGGCACAACGGGATGGTCTCACACAGTTGCTTGTGTCGGCGGGTGTGATCAGTGCCATGTTGAATGATGACAACCCGCTCTGCGATGAGCTGTGAGCTCCGGATTGCTAGACAATGTCTGAGTCATGGCCACATCTACACCCTCCACCTGGGTGGTCCCTGTATGCGTCATGGACACTCCATCACATGGCCATGTGGGGTAGCTGGCGTCGGTGTTCCGAGGATGACGAGGGGTTGGGGGCGGGGAGGGAACACACACCCAAACTCACCGCTGTACCGAACTTCGACCCCAGCGCCACTCGGTCCCCCTCACGACCCCTCAGGCACAGGACATAGCCAGAGGCATCTAGGTTTGGTGTAACAGTGACTTTATTATTTTTTTAAATGTTTTTATTCTCCATTTTCGCATTTTCCTTCAAAATGTACACCCCACCCACAGACACTAAATGGTAACAAATACAAAATCAATCCCCTTAACAATAACAACGATCCTATCCTCCCACCACCCCAAACAACGGCCCACCTGTCAATATATGCATCCAATAAAACAAACCCTCCCACGGTGGAAACAAAAAACAAAGGAGAAAAAGAAAAAGGAGTCCGGGACCGCCCATGGTCCCATGGTCGCCCAGGGGGGGACCTATAGAGTCCCCCCCCCCCCCACTACAGTCAATGCCATCCAGCCTCTGAAAGAGTACCGTACATGATACCCAAGAGTTGTAAACACCCCCCCTCCCCCCTCTCCAACTCCTCCCATCCACTGCCCCTTGTAAAACTCCTCCCCCCAACCTCGGTTCCTCCCCCCCAACTTTCCACCCCGGCTAGACCACTCGGACTCTGTTCTGCCAGGCTCCGATGGCCGCAGCCCCTCCCCCCACCTCACTCCCGTTCACTGGCTGGCTTAAACCGGCCAGCGTGGAGGTCCCCGCCCGGGTCCCTTTCCCCATTGCCCAGCCCTAGGAAAGCCCAGAAATCCCCTTTTAGCACACAAACCCCACATATCCACCTACACCCCAAAGAGCCCTCCTTTCGAGTGAAAGTCCCATCACTTCCCTTGTCCAAATATATACAATATTGGCTCCTTTAGCCCATACACCCGCACGCAGTGATACAAAAAAGAAGAAAATACAGTCCTGAGGTTACATCGGCACATGGCCATTCCTCAATTTGTCAGTTCTGCCACAGTCCTTCTGCCTTCGCAAACTCCTCCGCTGCTTCCGCCGTTCCAAAATAAAAGTCGTTGAGCTTGTAAGTCACCCTCAGCTTCGCTGGATATACAATGCTGCACTGCACCTTGCTAATGTACAGTGCCCGCTTCACCCAGTTGAAGGCAGCCCGCCTCCTCGCCAGCAGGTTAGGCGGATTGGCCATGATAAATTGCCCTTAGTGTCCAAAATTGCCCTTAGTGTTGGGTGGGGGTTACTGGGTTATGGGGATAGGGTGGAGGTGTGGACCTTGCGTAGGGTGCTCTTTCCAAGAGCCGGTGCAGACTCGATGGGCCGAATTGCCTCCTTCTGCACTGTAAATTCTATGAAATCTATGAGCTCCACCATAAAGTCCTGGTATACACGTATACCAGCTCCAGCCCACTTCACCACCCGCTTCTGCTTGGTCCAGCTCAGGACCTTCTCCTTCACACTGTACCTACGGAAGCACAGAGTCACTACCCTTGGCGGCTCACTCGCCTTTGGTACAGCCTTGGTGTTTCCCCAGAGGTACAGCGGACTGCTGAGACTCCTGCCCTGCGACTTGGCTCCCTGTTGGCGCGCGTTTCCTGGGGCAGCCCGGCTTGGATGGGCCAGGCTGCTCGGCGGGCGTGCTGCATGGCGTGTGTCATGATATTCAGGTGAACATCATGGTGCAAACATACATACATACTGATGGACAGATCAACGGACCAATCAATACACACACAACACCACAGCCAATCACAGGCAAGAGCATACACACTATAAAACGGGGAACACGACACATCCCGCTCATTCCAGCAGGAGACAGCTCAGGGCACAGAGCTCACAGCAAGCCACTCAGACATCCACCATGTGCTGAGTGCCACTCCAAGATAGTGTTAGGGATAGGTCCACAGATTCAAGGGTAATGAATGAACCACAGTAACCGGTTTACCATTGTAAATATTGTTAGTAATAAAACTGAGTTGTACCATCTACAACCGTGTTGGTTCATCTGTGGAGCAGAGCACCCAACACGACAGCGTGGTGCCACCCTGTTCTGCCCGCTGCCCACCAGATGCACCAGGGACGGAACGGGGGGAGTCCGAGTGTTCCGGGACTTCCCTTGCATGAGTCACCGGGACGGGCCCCAGAACCTCCTCTTCCCTCAGGGAGCCCAGTGGCCCCTGGGCCTCACTACGGGACAGTGGTGCGAGCGGACACAGGCACCGTGGCACCACCCACATCTGGCGCTGCCAGTCCTGGAGGCCCGCTGTGGCATTGACCAGGGTCTGAACGTTCGCAGCGATGGAGCTCAGGGAGTGCGCCATCCCTGTCAGTGAAACCTTCCTCTGGGCTTGTGCGATGCCATCCAGCACGTGGGCAAGGCCGCCGATGCTCTCAGCGACGGCCTGCTGGGACAGGGCCATGGCCTGCTGAGACTGGTCCAGAACCCGGAGGACAGCAGCAATGTCCAGCTGGCTCTGGCGCATGGCTGCCTGTGGGAGGGCAGCCCTGTCCTGGGCCACGGATGACGCGTGCACATCAAGCCCCACGCCTTGCAGAACCTGACCCATGGCGGAAACCGTTGCCCCCATTGCCTCCACCGCGGACGCTACTCATGCGGTGTCGGCCTGGGTGGCAGCCATGACCAGCACCACTCCCTGCTCCTGGACGCGGATGGACTCCTCCAACTGATTCTGCAGGTGCTGGAAGGCAGCCATCATCCCGTTGTCCACTCCCTGGGTTTCCAAACGCATTGGGTCTGTGGGTGGGTCTGGTAAGTCCAGGAACCGGGGAACCGTCTGGGCGGCAGCTGGGTGCTGGGCCTGGCCTGCCCTTCCGACCGTCCAGCCCCTCGGCTGCTCCTACCTCCACCTGCTGTACCAGTTCGGCTGTGTGGTGCGCACCAGTCAGTGTCCCAGAAACCTCATCGCTAATGTGCCCAACCGAAGTGAGTGTATCTGCGGTGGTGGAGGGTGTGGGTGACAGCAGTGACGCAAGGTCCATGTCCTCATCGGACCCCAGGTCTGGGATCTCCTGGGTCGAGCCTTGGACCGATGGATGTTGTCTCCGGCCCATGTGCGGGACCGTGTCCGGTCTATCCATCATCTGTCTGGCCGTCCTCTGTCCATCACTGTCCTGGCTCTCCGTCCTCTCTTCGTCCGTCTCTTGGCTGCCAGTGTCCTGACTGTCCGTCCTCTGTTCGTCAGTGTCGTTTGTGTCGGTCCTCTGTGCGTCCGTCTCCTGTGGCCCGGCTTGGGAAGAGGGCCCTCTGTCCGTCTTCCTTCCCCTCCCTGGGGTGCGTCCCTGTGGGCGGATGGATGTCGACTTGGACGGCGGTGGCTTGTCTGAGATGTTCCAGGACGATCGGCGGCTGGCCCTGGAGTACACAATAAAGCATGTATCGATAGAAACACGGAGTCGGGTGTGGCGTGTTATGCTCTTGACGTAGCACAAGCTGCTTCCTTAATGTACATTCTGACAAAGGAAGGTTCAGATTGGAGATAGCTTTAACACATTTATTGAACCGTTAACAATTCCCCTACTTGAGTTCAACTCTCTTGCTAATCTAACTATAGTAACTATCATTAACTAACCAGTCAGCTCTAAGCCATGCGGTGGGTGTGATGCTCTGATCTGCCCCTGTCTCTCTGAGTGTCGCCTATGGAAAGAGAAAGAGCATGTGTGCCCTGTCCCTGACCCCCTTGTGGTCGCGTCACCTCTGGGTGTCTTGACTGCCCATTGGTCGTGTCCTATCTTACTGACCTATTGGTTGAATGTCTGTGTGTCATGATGTCTCTGGTTCTCCCTCAAGTGTTTATTTAGTCTAAGTGTATTTACATTAACCCCTTGTATATTTACAGTGATGTACATCACCACAGGGTGTGAGAGGGTGGAGGGGGCAGTGTGAGGGGGTGGAGAGTGGGGGGGGGGGTTAGAGGGTGGAGGGGGCAGTGTGAGGGGGTGGAGTGTGAGGGGGTGGAGTGTGGGGGGGGTTAGTGGGTGGAGGGGGCAGTGTGAGGGGGTGGAGTGTGAGGGGGGTTAGGGGGAGGAGGGGGCAGTGTGAGGGGGTTAGAGGGTGGAGAGGGCAGCGTGAGGGGGTGGAGTGTGAGGTAGAGTTAGGGGGTGGAGGGGGCAGTGTGAGGGGGTGGAGTGTGAGGGGGGCTTAGGGGGTAGAGGGGGCAGTGTGAGGGGGTTAGAGGGTGGAGAGGGCAGCGTGAGGGGGTGGAGTGTGAGGTAGAGTTAGGGGGTGGAGGGGGCAGTGTGAGGGGGTGGAGTGTGAGGGGGGCTTAGGGGGTAGAGGGGGCAGTGTGAGGGGGTGGAGTGTGAGGGGGGGTTAGGGGGTAGAGGGGGCAGTGTGAGGGGGGGTTAGGGGGTGGAGGGGGCAGTTTGACGGGGTGCAGTGTGGGGGGGGGGTTAGAGGGTGGAGGGGGCAGTGTGAGGGGATGGAGTGTGAGGGGGGTTAGGGGGTGGAGGGGGCAGTGTGAGGGGGTGGAGTGTGAGGGTGGTTAGGGGGAGGAGGGGGCAGTGTGAGGGGGTTAGAGGTTGGAGAGGGCAGCGTGAGGGTGTGGAGTGTGAGGGGGAGTTAGGGGGTGGAGGGGGCAGTGTGAGGGGGTGGAGTGTGAGGGGGGTTAGGGGTGGAGGGGGCAGTGTGAGTGGGTGGAGTGTGAGGGGGGTTAGGGGGAGGAGGGGGCAGTGTGAGTGGGTGGAGTGTGGGGGGGGTTAGTGGGTGGAGGGGGCAGTGTGAGGGGGTGGAGTGTGAGGGTGGGGTTAGTGGGTGGAGGGGGCAGTGTGAGGGGGTGGAGTGTGAGGGTGGGGTTAGTGGGTGGAGGTGGCAGTGTGAAGGGGGGTTAGGGGGTAGAGGGGGCAGTGTGAGGGGGAGGTTAGGGGGTGGAGGAGGCAGTGTAAGGGGTGGAGTGTGAGGGGTGGGTTAGTGGGTGGAGGGGGCAGTGTGAGGGGAGTTAGGGGGTGGAGGGGGCAGTGTGACGGGGTGCAGTGTGGGGGGGTTAGAGGGTGGAGGGGGCAGTGTGAGGGGGTGGAGTGTGAGGTGGTTAGGGGGTGGAGGGGGCAGTGTGAGGGGGTGGAGTGTGAGGGGGGTTAGGGGGCGGAGGGGGCAGTGTGAGGGGGTTAGAGGGTGGAGAGGGCAGTCTGAGGGGGTGGAGTGTGAGGAGGTTAGGGGGTGGAGGGGGCAGTGTGAGGGGGTGGAGTGTGAGGGGGGTTAGGGGGAGGAGGGGGCAGTGTGAGGGGGTTAGAGGGTGGAGAGGGCAGTCTGAGGGGGTGGAGTGTGAGGTAGAGTTAGGGGGTGGAGGGGGAAGTGTGAGGGGGTGGAGTGTGAGGGGGGCTTAGGGGGTAGAGGGGGCAGTGTGAGGGGGTGGAGTGTGAGGGGGGGTTAGGGGGTAGAGGGGGCAGTGTGAGGGGGTGGAGTGTGAGGGGGTTATGGGGAGGAGGGGGCAGTGTGAGGGGGTTAGAGGGTGGAGAGGGCAGTGTGAGGGGGTGGAGTGTGAGGGGGAGTTAGGGGGTGGAGGGGGCAGTGTGAGGGGGTGGAGTGTGAGGGGGGTTAGGGGTGGAGGGGGCAGTATGAGGGGGTGGAGTGTGAGGGTGGTTAGGGGGTGGGGGGGCAGTGAGAGTGGGTGGAGTGTGAGGGGGGTTCGGGGGAGGAGGGGGCAGTGTGAAGGGGTGGAGTGTGGGGGGGTTAGAGGGTGGAGGGGGCAGTGTGTGGGGGTGGAGTGTGGGGGGGGGTTAGAGGGTGGAGGGGGCAGTGTGAGGGGGTGGAGTGTGGGGGGTTTAGAGGGTGGAGGGGGCAGTGTGGGGGGCGTTAGAGGGTTGAGGGGGCAGTGTGAGGGGGTGGAGTGTGAGGGGGCGTTAGTGATTGGAGGGGGAAGTGTGAGGGGGTGAAGTGTGAGGAGGGGTTAGAGGGTGGAGGGGGCAGTGTGAGGGGGTGGAGTGTGAGGGGGTTAGGGTGTGGAGGGGGCAGTGTGAGGGGATGGAGTGTGAGGGGGGATTAGGGGGTGGAGGGGGCAGTGTGAGGGGTTGGAGTGTGAGGGGGGTTAGGGGGTGGAGGGGGCAGTGTGAGGGGTTGGAGTGTTAGGGGGGGTTAGGGGGTGGAGGGAGCAGTGTGAGGGGTTGGAGTGTGAGGGGGTCGGTAGGGGGTGGAGGGGGCAGTGCGAGGGGGTGGAGTGTGAGGGGGTTAGGGGTGGAGTGTGAGGGGGGTTGGGGTGGAGGGGGCAGTGTGAGGGGGTGGAGTGTGAGAGTGTAAAGGGGTTGAGGGGTCAGTGTGAGCGGGGTGGCGTGTGAGGGGGTAAGGGGGTGGAGGGGGCAGTGTGAGGGGCTGGAGTGTGAGGGGGGTTAGGGGGGTGGAGGGGGCAGTGTGAGGGGGTGGAGTGTGAGGGGGGTTAGGGGCGGAGGGGTCAGTGTGAGGGGGTGGAGTGTGAGGGGGTGTGAGGGGGTGGAGGGGACAGTGTGAGGGGGTGGAGTGTGAGGGGGCGTTAGTTATTGGAGGGGGAAGTGTGAGGGGGTGGAGTGTGAGGGGGGGTTGGGGGGTGGAGGGGTCAGTGTGAGTGGGTGGTTTGTTAGGGGGGTTAGGGGGTGGGGGGGCAGTGTGAGGGGATGGAATGTTAGGGGGGGTTAGGGGGTGGAGGGGGCAGTGTGAGGGGTTGAAGTGTGAGGGGGTCGTTAGGGGGTGGAGGGGGCAGTGTGAGGGGTTGGAGTGTGAGGGGGGTTAGGGGTGGAGGGGGCAGTGTGAGGGGTTGGAGTGTGAGCGGTGTGGTCAGGGGGTGGAGGGGGAAGTGTGAGGGGGTGGAGTGTAAGGGGGGTTGGGGGTGGAGGGGGCAGTGTGAGGGGGTGGAGTGTGAGGGGGAGTTGGGGGTGGAGGGGGCAATGTGAGGGGGTGGAGTGTGAGGGGGTCGTTAGGGAGTGGAGGGGGCAGTGTGAGGGGTTGGAGTGTGAGGGGGGTTAGGGGTGGAGGGGGCAGTGTGAGGGGTTGGAGTGTGAGCGGTGTGGTCAGGGGGTGGAGGGGGAAGTGTGAGGGGGTGGAGTGTAAGGGGGGTTGGGGGTGGAGGGGGCAGTGTGAGGGGGTGGAGTGTGAGGGGGAGTTGGGGGTGGAGGGGGCAATGTGAGGGGGTGGAGTGTGAGGGGGAGTTGGGGGTGGAGGGGGCACTGTGAGGGGGTGGAGTGTGAGGGGGGGTTAGAGGGTGGCAGGGGCAGTGAGAGGGGATGGAGTGTGAGGGGGTTAGGGTGTGGAGGGGGCAGTGTGAGGGGGGCTTAGGGGGTGGAGGGGGCAGTGTGAGGGGTTGGAGTGTGAGGGGGGGTGGTTAGGGGTTGAGGGGGCAATGTGAGGGGGTGGAATGTGAGGGGGGTTAGGGGTGGAGGGGGCAGTGTGAGGGGTTGGAGTGTGAGGGGGGTGGTTGGGGGTGGAGGGGGCAGTGTGAGGTGGTGGAGTGTGAGGGGGAGTTGGGGGTGGAGGGGGCAATGTGAGGGGGTGGAGTGTGAGGGGGAGTTGGGGGTGGAGGGGGCAATGTGAGGGGGTGGAGTGTGAGGGGGGGTTAGAGGGTGGCAGGGGCAGTGAGAGGGGATGGAGTGTGAGGGGATTAGGGTGTGGAGGGGTCAGTGTGAGTGGGTGGTTTGTTAGGGGGGTTAGGGGGTGGGGGGGCAGTGTGAGGGGATGGAATGTTATGGGGGGTTAGGGGGTGGAGGGGGCAGTGTGAGGGGTTGAAGTGTGAGGGGGTCGTTAGGGGGTGGAGGGGGCAGTGTGAGGGGTTGGAGTGTGAGGGGGGTTAGGGGTGGAGGGGGCAGTGTGAGGGGTTGGAGTGTGAGCGGTGTGGTCAGGGGGTGGAGGGGGAAGTGTGAGGGGTGGAGTGTAAGGGGGGTTGGGGGTGGAGGGGGCAGTGTGAGGGGGTGGAGTGTGAGGGGGAGTTGGGGGTGGAGGGGGCAATGTGAGGGGGTGGAGTGTGGGGGGAGTTGGGGGTGGAGGGGGCAATGTGAGGGGGTGGAGTGTGAGGGGGGTTAGAGGGTGGCAGGGGCAGTGAGAGGGGATGGAGTGTGAGGGGGTTAGGGTGTGGAGGGGGCAGTGTGAGGGGGGCTTAGGGTGTGGAGGGGGAAGTGTGAGGGGTTGGAGTGTGAGGGGGGGTGGTTAGGGGTTGAGGGGGCAATGTGAGGGGGTGGAATGTGAGGGGGGTTAGGGGTGGAGGGGGCAGTGTGAGGGGTTGGAGTGTGAGGGGGGTGGTTGGGGGTGGAGGGGGCAGTGTGAGGTGGTGGAGTGTGAGGGGGAGTTGGGGGTGGAGGGGGCAATGTGAGGGGGTGGAGTGTGAGGGGGAGTTGGGGGTGGAGGGGGCAATGTGAGGGGGTGGAGTGTGAGGGGGGGTTAGAGGGTGGCAGGGGCAGTGAGAGGGGATGGAGTGTGAGGGGATTAGGGTGTGGAGGGGGCAGTGTGAGGGGGACTTAGGGGGTGGAGGGGGCAGTGTGAGGGGTTGGAGTGTGAGGGGGGGGTGGTTTGGGGTGGAGGGGGCAATGTGAGGGGGTGGAATGTGAGGGGGGTTAGGGGTGGAGGGGGCAGTGTGAGGGGTTGAAGTGTGAGGGGGGGTGGTTAGGGGTGGAGGGGGCAATGTGAGGGGGTGGAATGTGAGGGGGGTTATGGGGTGGAGGGGGCAGTGTGAGGCGGTGGAGTGTGGGGGGTAAGGGGGTGGAGGGGGCAGTGTGAGGGGGGTTAGGGTGCGGAGGGGTCAGTGTGAGGGGGTTGAATGTGAGGGGGGTTAGGGGTGGTGGGGCAGTGTGAGGGGGTGGAGTGTGAGGGGCGTTATGGGGTGGAGGGGGCAGTGCGAGGGGGTGGAGTGTGGGGGGTAAGGGGGTGGAGCGGGCAGTGTGAGGGGTTGGAGTGTGGGGGGGTTATGGGGTGGAGGGGTCAGTGTGAGTGGATGGAGTGTGAGGGGGTTAGGGGGTGGAGAGGGCAGTGTGAGGGGGGGTTGGGGGTGGAGGGTGCAGTGTGAGGGGTGGAGTGTGACGGGGGTAAGGGTGTGGAGGGGGCAGTGTGAGGGGGAGGGGGGAGGGGGCAGTGTGAGGGGGTGGAGTGTGAGGGGGGGTTAGGGGATGGAGGGGCCAGTGTGAGGGGGGGTTAGGGGTGGAGGGGGCAGTGTGAGGGGTAGGAGTGTGAGGGGGGTTAGGGGGTAGAGGGGCAGTGTGAGGGGGTGGAGTGTGAGGGAGGTTAGGGGGTGGAGGGGGCAGTGTGAGGTTGTGGAGTGTGAGGGGGGTTAGGGGGTGGAGGGGGCAGTGTGCGGGGGTGGAGTGTGAGGGGGGTTAGGGGGTGGAGGGGGCAGTGTGAGGGGGTGGAGTGTGAGGGGGGTTGGGGGTGGAGGGTGTCATGATATTCAAACATACATCATAAGACATACATAATGATAGACAGACCAATGGACCAATTAGCACACATAACACAACGGCTAATCACAGACAAGAGCAGACACAGTATAAGACAAGAATCACGACACTTTCTGGGCAGTCCATCTGGAGACAGCACAGGGCCAGGACCTCATAGCAAGACACGCACACAGTCACAACGTGCTGAGCACCAGGTCTGATGTATAAATAGTTAGATGGAATAAAACTGCGTTGTACCAATCGCAACCGTGTTGGTTCGTCTGTACCTCAGAGCACCCAACACTTCAGAGGGCACAATGTGAGGGGGTGGAGTGTGAGGGGGGTTAGGGGCTGGAGGGGGCAGTGTGAGGGAGTGGAGTGTGAGGGGGGTTAGGGGGTGGAGGGGGCAGTGTGAGGAGGTGGAGTGTGAGGGGAAGTTAGGGGGTGGAGGGGGCATTGTGAGGGGGTGGAGTGTGAGGGGGGTTAGGGGATGGAGGGGGAGTGTGAGGGAGTGGAGTGTGAGGGGGGTTAGGGGGTGGAGGGGGCAGTGTGAGGGGGTGGAGTGTGAGGGGAAGTTAGGAGGTGGAGGGGGCAGTGTGAGGGGGTGGAGTGTGAGGGGGTTAGGGGGAGTTAGGGGGTGGAGGGGGCAGTGTGAGGGTGAGGGTGGGAGGGGGCAGCGTGAGGGTGTTGAGGGGGCAGTGTGAGGGGGTGGAGTGTGAGGGGGTGGAGTATGGGGGGGTTAGGGGGTGGAGTGTGAGGAGGGGTTAGGGGGTGGAGGGGCAGTGTGAGGGGATGGAGTGTGAGGGGGTTAGGGGGTGGAGGGAGCAGTGTGAGGGGGTTAGAGGGTGGAGAGGGCAGTCTGAGGGGGTGGAGTGTGAGGAGGTTAGGGGGTGGAGGGGGCAGTGTGAGGGGGTGGAGTGTGAGGGGGGTTAGGGGGAGGAGGGGGCAGTGTGAGGGGGTTAGAGGGTGGAGAGGGCAGTCTGAGGGGGTGGAGTGTGAGGTAGAGTTAGGGGGTGGAGGGGGAAGTGTGAGGGGGTGGAGTGTGAGGGGGGCTTAGGGGGTAGAGGGGGCAGTGTGAGGGGGTGGAGTGTGAGGGGGGGTTAGGGGGTAGAGGGGGCAGTGTGAGGGGGTGGAGTGTGAGGGGGTTATGGGGAGGAGGGGGCAGTGTGAGGGGGTTAGAGGGTGGAGAGGGCAGTGTGAGGGGGTGGAGTGTGAGGGGGAGTTAGGGGGTGGAGGGGGCAGTGTGAGGGGGTGGAGTGTGAGGGGGGTTAGGGGTGGAGGGGGCAGTATGAGGGGGTGGAGTGTGAGGGTGGTTAGGGGGTGGGGGGGCAGTGAGAGTGGGTGGAGTGTGAGGGGGGTTCGGGGGAGGAGGGGGCAGTGTGAAGGGGTGGAGTGTGGGGGGGTTAGAGGGTGGAGGGGGCAGTGTGTGGGGGTGGAGTGTGGGGGGGGTTAGAGGGTGGAGGGGGCAGTGTGAGGGGGTGGAGTGTGGGGGGTTTAGAGGGTGGAGGGGGCAGTGTGGGGGGCGTTAGAGGGTTGAGGGGGCAGTGTGAGGGGGTGGAGGGTGAGGGGGCGTTAGTGATTGGAGGGGGAAGTGTGAGGGGGTGAAGTGTGAGGAGGGGTTAGAGGGTGGAGGGGGCAGTGTGAGGGGGTGGAGTGTGAGGGGGTTAGGGTGTGGAGGGGGCAGTGTGAGGGGATGGAGTGTGAGGGGGGATTAGGGGGTGGAGGGGGCAGTGTGAGGGGTTGGAGTGTGAGGGGGGTTAGGGGGTGGAGGGGGCAGTGTGAGGGGTTGGAGTGTTAGGGGGGGTTAGGGGGTGGAGGGAGCAGTGTGAGGGGTTGGAGTGTGAGGGGGTCGGTAGGGGGTGGAGGGGGCAGTGCGAGGGGGTGGAGTGTGAGGGGGTTAGGGGTGGAGTGTGAGGGGGGTTGGGGTGGAGGGGGCAGTGTGAGGGGGTGGAGTGTGAGAGTGTAAAGGGGTTGAGGGGTCAGTGTGAGCGGGTGGCGTGTGAGGGGGTAAGGGGGTGGAGGGGGCAGTGTGAGGGGCTGGAGTGTGAGGGGGGTTAGGGGGGTGGAGGGGGCAGTGTGAGGGGGTGGAGTGTGAGGGGGGTTAGGGGCGGAGGGGTCAGTGTGAGGGGGTGGAGTGTGAGGGGGTGTGAGGGGGTGGAGGGGACAGTGTGAGGGGGTGGAGTGTGAGGGGGCGTTAGTTATTGGAGGGGGAAGTGTGAGGGGGTGGAGTGTGAGGGGGGGTTGGGGGGTGGAGGGGTCAGTGTGAGTGGGTGGTTTGTTAGGGGGGTTAGGGGGTGGGGGGGCAGTGTGAGGGGATGGAATGTTAGGGGGGGTTAGGGGGTGGAGGGGGCAGTGTGAGGGGTTGAAGTGTGAGGGGGTCGTTAGGGGGTGGAGGGGGCAGTGTGAGGGGTTGGAGTGTGAGGGGGGTTAGGGGTGGAGGGGGCAGTGTGAGGGGTTGGAGTGTGAGCGGTGTGGTCAGGGGGTGGAGGGGGAAGTGTGAGGGGGTGGAGTGTAAGGGGGGTTGGGGGTGGAGGGGGCAGTGTGAGGGGGTGGAGTGTGAGGGGGAGTTGGGGGTGGAGGGGGCAATGTGAGGGGGTGGAGTGTGAGGGGGTCGTTAGGGAGTGGAGGGGGCAGTGTGAGGGGTTGGAGTGTGAGGGGGGTTAGGGGTGGAGGGGGCAGTGTGAGGGGTTGGAGTGTGAGCGGTGTGGTCAGGGGGTGGAGGGGGAAGTGTGAGGGGGTGGAGTGTAAGGGGGGTTGGGGGTGGAGGGGGCAGTGTGAGGGGGTGGAGTGTGAGGGGGAGTTGGGGGTGGAGGGGGCAATGTGAGGGGGTGGAGTGTGAGGGGGAGTTGGGGGTGGAGGGGGCACTGTGAGGGGGTGGAGTGTGAGGGGGGGTTAGAGGGTGGCAGGGGCAGTGAGAGGGGATGGAGTGTGAGGGGGTTAGGGTGTGGAGGGGGCAGTGTGAGGGGGGCTTAGGGGGTGGAGGGGGCAGTGTGAGGGGTTGGAGTGTGAGGGGGGGTGGTTAGGGGTTGAGGGGGCAATGTGAGGGGGTGGAATGTGAGGGGGGTTAGGGGTGGAGGGGGCAGTGTGAGGGGTTGGAGTGTGAGGGGGGTGGTTGGGGGTGGAGGGGGCAGTGTGAGGTGGTGGAGTGTGAGGGGGAGTTGGGGGTGGAGGGGGCAATGTGAGGGGGTGGAGTGTGAGGGGGAGTTGGGGGTGGAGGGGGGCAATGTGAGGGGGTGGAGTGTGAGGGGGGGTTAGAGGGTGGCAGGGGCAGTGAGAGGGGATGGAGTGTGAGGGGATTAGGGTGTGGAGGGGTCAGTGTGAGTGGGTGGTTTGTTAGGGGGGTTAGGGGGTGGGGGGGCAGTGTGAGGGGATGGAATGTTATGGGGGGTTAGGGGGTGGAGGGGGCAGTGTGAGGGGTTGAAGTGTGAGGGGGTCGTTAGGGGGTGGAGGGGGCAGTGTGAGGGGTTGGAGTGTGAGGGGGGTTAGGGGTGGAGGGGGCAGTGTGAGGGGTTGGAGTGTGAGCGGTGTGGTCAGGGGGTGGAGGGGGAAGTGTGAGGGGTGGAGTGTAAGGGGGGTTGGGGGTGGAGGGGGCAGTGTGAGGGGGTGGAGTGTGAGGGGGAGTTGGGGGTGGAGGGGGCAATGTGAGGGGGTGGAGTGTGGGGGGAGTTGGGGGTGGAGGGGGCAATGTGAGGGGGTGGAGTGTGAGGGGGGTTAGAGGGTGGCAGGGGCAGTGAGAGGGGATGGAGTGTGAGGGGGTTAGGGTGTGGAGGGGGCAGTGTGAGGGGGGCTTAGGGTGTGGAGGGGGAAGTGTGAGGGGTTGGAGTGTGAGGGGGGGTGGTTAGGGGTTGAGGGGGCAATGTGAGGGGGTGGAATGTGAGGGGGGTTAGGGGTGGAGGGGGCAGTGTGAGGGGTTGGAGTGTGAGGGGGGTGGTTGGGGGTGGAGGGGGCAGTGTGAGGTGGTGGAGTGTGAGGGGGAGTTGGGGGTGGAGGGGGCAATGTGAGGGGGTGGAGTGTGAGGGGGAGTTGGGGGTGGAGGGGGCAATGTGAGGGGGTGGAGTGTGAGGGGGGGTTAGAGGGTGGCAGGGGCAGTGAGAGGGGATGGAGTGTGAGGGGATTAGGGTGTGGAGGGGGCAGTGTGAGGGGGACTTAGGGGGTGGAGGGGGCAGTGTGAGGGGTTGGAGTGTGAGGGGGGGGGTGGTTTGGGGTGGAGGGGGCAATGTGAGGGGGTGGAATGTGAGGGGGGTTAGGGGTGGAGGGGGCAGTGTGAGGGGTTGAAGTGTGAGGGGGGGTGGTTAGGGGTGGAGGGGGCAATGTGAGGGGGTGGAATGTGAGGGGGGTTATGGGGTGGAGGGGGCAGTGTGAGGCGGTGGAGTGTGGGGGGTAAGGGGGTGGAGGGGGCAGTGTGAGGGGGGTTAGGGTGCGGAGGGGTCAGTGTGAGGGGGTTGAATGTGAGGGGGGTTAGGGGTGGTGGGGCAGTGTGAGGGGGTGGAGTGTGAGGGGCGTTATGGGGTGGAGGGGGCAGTGCGAGGGGGTGGAGTGTGGGGGGTAAGGGGGTGGAGCGGGCAGTGTGAGGGGTTGGAGTGTGGGGGGGTTATGGGGTGGAGGGGTCAGTGTGAGTGGATGGAGTGTGAGGGGGTTAGGGGGTGGAGAGGGCAGTGTGAGGGGGGGTTGGGGGTGGAGGGTGCAGTGTGAGGGGTGGAGTGTGACGGGGGTAAGGGTGTGGAGGGGGCAGTGTGAGGGGGAGGGGGGAGGGGGCAGTGTGAGGGGGTGGAGTGTGAGGGGGGGTTAGGGGATGGAGGGGCCAGTGTGAGGGGGGGTTAGGGGTGGAGGGGGCAGTGTGAGGGGTAGGAGTGTGAGGGGGGTTAGGGGGTAGAGGGGCAGTGTGAGGGGGTGGAGTGTGAGGGAGGTTAGGGGGTGGAGGGGGCAGTGTGAGGTTGTGGAGTGTGAGGGGGGTTAGGGGGTGGAGGGGGCAGTGTGCGGGGGTGGAGTGTGAGGGGGGTTAGGGGGTGGAGGGGGCAGTGTGAGGGGGTGGAGTGTGAGGGGGGTTGGGGGTGGAGGGTGTCATGATATTCAAACATACATCATAAGACATACATAATGATAGACAGACCAATGGACCAATTAGCACACATAACACAACGGCTAATCACAGACAAGAGCAGACACAGTATAAGACAAGAATCACGACACTTTCTGGGCAGTCCATCTGGAGACAGCACAGGGCCAGGACCTCATAGCAAGACACGCACACAGTCACAACGTGCTGAGCACCAGGTCTGATGTATAAATAGTTAGATGGAATAAAACTGCGTTGTACCAATCGCAACCGTGTTGGTTCGTCTGTACCTCAGAGCACCCAACACTTCAGAGGGCACAATGTGAGGGGGTGGAGTGTGAGGGGGGTTAGGGGCTGGAGGGGGCAGTGTGAGGGAGTGGAGTGTGAGGGGGGTTAGGGGGTGGAGGGGGCAGTGTGAGGAGGTGGAGTGTGAGGGGAAGTTAGGGGGTGGAGGGGGCATTGTGAGGGGGTGGAGTGTGAGGGGGGTTAGGGGATGGAGGGGGAGTGTGAGGGAGTGGAGTGTGAGGGGGGTTAGGGGGTGGAGGGGGCAGTGTGAGGGGGTGGAGTGTGAGGGGAAGTTAGGAGGTGGAGGGGGCAGTGTGAGGGGGTGGAGTGTGAGGGGGTTAGGGGGAGTTAGGGGGTGGAGGGGGCAGTGTGAGGGTGAGGGTGGGAGGGGGCAGCGTGAGGGTGTTGAGGGGGCAGTGTGAGGGGGTGGAGTGTGAGGGGGTGGAGTATGGGGGGGTTAGGGGGTGGAGTGTGAGGAGGGGTTAGGGGGTGGAGGGGCAGTGTGAGGGGATGGAGTGTGAGGGGGTTAGGGGGTGGAGGGAGCAGTGTGAGGGGGTGGAGTGGGAGGGGGGTTAGTGGGTGGAGGGTGCAGTGTGAGGGGGTGGAGTGTGAGGGGGGTTGAGGGGATGGAGGGGGCAGTGTGAGGGGGGAGGGGGCAGTGTGAGGGGGTGGAGTGTGAGGGGTTTAGGGGGTGAAGGGCGCAGTGTGAGGGGGTGGAGTGTGAGGGGGGTTAGGGGGTGGAGGGGACAGTGTGAGGGGGTGGAGTGTGAGGGGGGTTTAGCGGGTGGAGGGGGCAGTGTGAGGGGTGGGGGGGAGGGGGTGGAGTGTGAGGGGGGTTAGGGGGTGGAGGGGACAGTGAGGGGGTGGAGTGTGAGGGGGGTTAGGGGGTGGAGGGGACAGTGAGGGGGTGGAGTGTGAGGGGGGTTAGGGGGTGGAGGGGGCAGTGTGAGGGGGTGGAGTGTGAGGGGGGTTTAGCGGGTGGAGGGGGCAGTGTGAGGGGTGGGGGGGAGGGGGTGGAGTGTGAGGGGGGTTAGGGGGTGGAGGGGACAGTGAGGGGGTGGAGTGTGAGGGGGGGTTAGGGAGTGGAGGGGGCAGTGTGAGGGGGTGGAGTGTGGGGGGGGTTAGGGGGTGGAGGGGACAGTGAGGGGGTGGAGTGTGAGGGGGGGTTAGGGGGTGGAGGGGACAGTGAGGGGGTGGAGTGTGAGGGGGGTTAGGGGGTGGAGGGGGCAGTGTGAGGGGGTGGAGTGTGAGGGAGGTGAGGGGCTGAGGGAGTGTAGCCAGGCAGGGGAGTCTCACTTATTCCTGCGCCTCCTGGCATGGCGCTACCTCCCGGGTGGCGGCTTCCCCAGTTTGAGGTTCCCCCTCAACGGTGAGGAGGTGCAGAACAGGTGATCCCCCTACGGTTCTTGCACACTCACGATGGCTGTGGGCTGTCTTATCCTGCGGGGAGGGGGGGGGGGGAAGCATCAGAATTAGGCGGTCAGCAGCAAGACGCACAGATCTTGGCAACATTATGACTGGGGGAGGGGCACTGGGCACCACGCCATGGCAGCTCGCAAGGGCGGCATGGTGCCCATGTGGGTCGCGTGGTACGTGGTGGGGGAGAGGGAGGGGTGAAGTGTGGCCCGTGGGGACTCTCGGGGTACTTACCCTGGCTGCCCTCGTGAGGTCGTGGAACTTCTTGCGGCGCTGCTCTCCCGAGCGTGGGGTGTGCCCCACAGCGCCAACAGCGATGCCCACATCACGCCAGCTGCGCTTGACTGTGGCGGCCGGGTGCCGGTGGCCACGTCTTGGGCACAGGATCGCCCTCCGCTCTTCCACTGCGATCAGCAGTGTCTCCAGGTCATTGTCCCAGAACCTGGGAGTGGCAAGGCGGGGCGCAGCCATCTCTCCTGTGTCGGGGCCTGTGCGCAGATCGCGCACATAAAATTACGCGGCGCCATGTCATCCGGGCGGTGACGGCGCAGCTCTGGCGCCGCGCCCACCGCCTTTCTCGCAGCCCCGCTGCCGGCCCCTTTTCGGGGCCTGAATCGCTGCTGCCGGCGGGCGTTCGCGACGGCGCGGACACTCTGACTCGCCATCGGAGAATCCCTCCCCACAAATTTCTTTTGGAGTGATTGATTTTCAAATGATCTGCAGAGTTGTTTTACGGGAATTCTTTTTCCCATACATTAGGTTATTGGTGTCGGATTAAAGATGAGCTCAGAAATACCTGCAGCAATTAACGTTCTGCGACATATTTAAGAAAAATAGGTTTGGTGCGTCCACAAATTTGTGACCTTAATAAATAGAGAGTTTGTGGATTTTGACACAATCGTAACACGTCATCACTAATAAAATTTGTCTTTCGAATATTACTGGACCAGCGATAAGAAAGCAATGAACAACACGTTTAACGACAGAGAGAGGAAAATGTTTTGTTCGCGGCAAGATGTGAATTGTGAGGATGCTATGTCTGTGAAGACGATAAAGGAAACGGTTAATCATTTGAATACAACGGGAAATATCAGCATTCAACTCACACAAGAGCAAATTCAGCCGAGGGCAGGATGAATGGGGCTACAAGGTTTTTGCCCTATCTCCCACATGCAGACCAACGGGCTTGTAACGGTCAATGGTGAAGCATCACATCTGCTTTACATTTTTGAAATAGCAGGAAGTAAAATTGAAGCTGCCTTCTCACATCAGTCTTCAGAATGAAGCACAGCAGGTTTCTCGATTGTCTTCTTGATTAAGCTGAAAATCGTCCGGGCTATAAGGCTTTCTACACGGTCAAGGCATTAATGGGTGCTCTGAACTTGGCAAAATATGCTCATTGACATTCTGCACAATAACTTTCCTGGTGCATATGTTTTTGCTCACTGTTGATTGACAGCCCTGATTGAGAGGCACTTGGGCTCGTTAAATAGTGGAGAATTTTCCCATCTGATGCAATTCTGGGTTCCCATACTCCCAGAGGAGAGTCGTGAATGTCAATGTCCTCCCTCCAACTTACAGCCCCCATTAGTACGTATCCCAGCTCGGAGCACAATTCTGTAGAATGGTCAGTGGACTCGAAGCGTTAACTCTGTTTCTCTCTTCACAGATGCTGCCAGACCTGCTGAGTTTATCCAGCATTTTCTGTATTTATTATGTCACCAGGCTTAAAAAGTTAAAGTGGGGAGAAATACGAATTGCTACACTGAGGTTGCACCCATCACAGAACTCATCCCTGCCAAGGTTCTTGGGGTCAGGAGGAGAATCATTGACAAAAGGGTCTGCAAAAGCATGGAGATGTTTCTCCAGCATCCACTACCTTTCTGGTGGCTAAGGAAGTGATTTGGTAAGCTGAACAGCCTGATGTCGATGGGTGCTGATGTTTTTTAGCGTATCTTCTCGTCCACTCTGTTTTTTACTCTTTGGTGAATAGTGGGGGAGAAGTGGAAGGATTCCCCAGCTGATTATCAGCCTGTTGAACGGTGTTGAACACTCCCCTCATGGCCAGCGAGTCCCGGCGTAGGCCTCGAACCTAGAGCTTCTGGTCCAGCGGTAGGGATGCTACCACTGCACCACAAGGCCTCTGGTAGGGTGCTGTCACTGAAAAGGAATGTGGCAACCTCTCCGCCACTCCCACCCCCCTTGTGTGTCAGGAGGCTGCTGTAATTCCTCTTTCCCCAATCCCTGGGCTCCAATCCAGGCCTGGATTCCAGTTGTGTTCGAATTCTACTTTCCAAGTATGCAAAGTGAAACGTCGCTGGTTCAGCAAAGATCCAGCATTAATCAAAGGCAGTTGATTACTGCTCATCTGTACAAAAAATAAAGACACAGCACAAAGCACAAAAGGAGCGCAATCCACACACAATTCAGAATATCAAATATCCATTCTGATTGACAGTCAAGATATCTATTCTTCTATTCAAAAACTAGATGGCATGGGACGGAAAATGAGGGGTAAACCGTTGTCATGGAAATTAAAATGGAACAGAATATATAATGCACAGGGTGGATAACGAACTTGACAGTACACTGCCAACTCAATGCGAGACAAATAATACTCCTTAAATATTCAGGAGCAGTTCGAGAATCTTGCTAAAACCAGGCTGCCAATTGTATTGCTGAGGTGCAGGAAAAGCCAATGTTATCCCAAAGGAAGAGAGCAATCTGGTCTCCTTCGGCATTGTGTCGGTAATGAGATACATTAGCAGGAGAAATCGATTGTCTCAAGTTTCAATCATACGTTTGAGGGTATCAAAATTAGAGGTTCCACATAAGTAGGGGAGTATTTGAATATTATTAAAGACCTTCCCATAAGTACAATAACTGTTGTTCAATATTCTTTGTCAGTAAGCGCTTGACTTTTCTGTCCAGGGATGTGGTTGTCAATGGTTAAGGCTAGCATTTATTCTCATAGAATCATAGAGCTTACAGTGCAGACGGAGGCCATTCGGCCCATCGATTCTGCACCGGCCCTTGGAAAGAGCACCCTACTTAAGCCCACACCTCTACCCTATCCCCGTAACCCCACCTAACCTTTTTGGACACTAAGGACAATTTATCATAGCCAATCCACCTAACCTGCACATCTTTGGACTGTGGGAGGAAACCGGAGCACCCGGAGGAAACCCACGCACACACAGGGAGAACGTGCAGACTCCGCACAGACAGTGACCCAAGCCGGGAATCGAACCTGGGACCCTGGAGCTGTGAAGCAACAGTGCTAACCGTGCTGCCCAACCACCATCACATTACAAAAGCTAGTATTGGGCCCTTTTCTCAAACCTCTGCCACCTATATAGTGACGGTGCCACCGCAGTGACCTTTAGTAGGATTACAGCTTTGATGTAGGAACGTCAATATATCTCCAAGTCAGGGTGGTGCGTGTGATAGAGGGGAACTGGGAGGTGACGTCGTCCCCACACACCTTCTGCCTTTGCCCTTTCGATTGGGTTTGAGGGGCGCTGCCAAAGAACCCTTGTGAAGTTGCTATGGATGGTACACATCGCTGCCAAAGGTCCTCAAATTAGTTGCAACGGTGTTATGGATTTACCACAGTTCAAGATCAGGTAGGATTCATCAAAATTAGATTCTTAATGGAATAATCATTCACAAAGAAAAACTGACACCTCCTTTGTGGAATGTGAGATGCGTTGAGGTTGGCTCACTTTCCCAGACAAAGCAATTGAGATGCTCAGAACAAGGGCATCTGTTTTACAGATGAGAACCTGTAGCTTCGAGCATGTGTCGTGACTTGGATGAGAGATAAACACAACTTCTTAAGAGCTTACATTTCTAACAAATGAATTGTCAGATCCTTTCTCCCTTTGATAAGAGACAAGGCGACGTCGCCCACCATTTCCACTCTCTGCCATTGTGATCCAACCTCTAACTTAGCCAATTAGGGAACTCTTAGCAGCCTGAAGGATTGCCGCAGGGGATTGGAATTCGACATTTCTGCATATGATGCACCGTTACTTCTCAATGAACCACATCAAGGCCCAACTAACATGCGTAAATTAACTCTTTCTTAATTATTCCTTGTTATGAAATAATTGAATCAAAATTTTTAATTGGACGAACAACATGGAATAAAATTTGTGAAGGTTTTCATATTTTGCTTGACAAATAATAGTATCCTTTGGAATAGGTGGGTGGCATTGTAGTGCAAGCCATAAATGGGACAAAGCATCAAAGATTTGGTTTGCTGATGATACAAAGATCTGTAGAGGGACAGGTAGTATTGAGGAAGCAAGGGGGCTGCAGAAGGACTTGGACAAACTAGGAGAGTGGGCAATGAAGTGGCAAATGAAATACAATGTGGACAAGTGTGAGGTTATGCACTTTGGAAGGAGGAATCTAGGCATAGACTATTTTCTAAATGGGGAAATGCTTCAGAAAGCAGAAACACAAAGGGACTTGGGAGTCCTTGTTCATGATTCTCTTCAGGTTAACGTGCAGGTTCAGTCGGCAATTAAGAAGGCAAATGCAATGTTAGCATTCATGTCAAGAGAGCTAGAATACAAGACCAGGGATGTACTTCTGAGGCTGTATAAGGCTCTGGTCAGACCCCATTTGGAGTATTGTGAGCAGTTTTGGGCCCCATTTCTAAGGAAAGATGTGCTGGCCTTGGAAAGGGTCCAGAGGAGGTTCACAAGAATGATCCCTGGAATGAAGAACTTGTCGTATGAGGATTGTATGAGGACTCTGGGTCTGTACTCGTTGGAGTTTAGAAGGATGAAAGGGGATCTTATTGAAACTTACAAGATACTGCGAGGCCTGGATAGAGTGGACGTGGAGAGGATGTTTCCATTTGTAGGAAAAACTAGAACCAGAGGACACAATCTCAGATTAAAGGGACGATCCTTTCAAACAGAGATGAGGAGGAATGTTTTCAGCCAGAGGGTGGTGAATCTGTGGAACTCTTTGACGCATAAGGCTGTGGAGGCCAAATCACTGAGTGTCTTTAAGACAGAGATAGACAGGTTCTTGATTAATAAGGGGATCAGGGGTTATGGGGAGAAGACAGGAGAATGGGGATGAGAAAATATCAGCCATGATTGAATGGCGGAGCAGACTCGATGGGCCGAGTGGCCTAATTCTTCTCCTGTGTCTTATGGTCTTATAGTCCCAAGAAAATGGGTCAGTTGTTTGTATGACCAGGGCCTCCCAACAAGTTTAGAAGAACTGGTCACTTCATTAGAGCAGGCAGTGGGCAGAGATAATTATCAGTGGGAAAGATAGAGGGCAAAGGTAGGAGAGGGAAGCAGAAGAGAAATGGCTGATTGATAAAACGGGCTGGTTGGAGTTGACTGATGTGGAATGTTCAGTGGCAGAACAGGACGCACAGAGGTGGACACCTATGCCAGTCAACCTTCTGCGATTGACTTTGTGACTCTGAGGAAGGATTGAAATATAAAATAAATAGCCTGTTGGTTTGGGTTTAGTATTTCCAACAAATATTTGGGCTCTTTTGGCATCGTTCAAGGTTTCCAATAAAATATAATTAGGGGAAACTCACGGTTCTAGTTACATAACAGAGGTTGATGGACAGTCGGGAATGAAGTTACAGGAAACAGTTTGCCTGTTCTCCCATTGCCACTTCAACATTCATATCTCAATCCGCCTTTCTGACAACAGCTGTTGTCGGCAAGACAGCTGTGCTCTCTAGCTTGAGAAGTGGGGCTTGTCTTTGTGCATGTACAGTGCCCATAGCAGGAGAACAGAAACTCTGAAATAAAAGCAAATTGTGGATGCTGGAATCTGAAAACGCTGGATCAGCAGGTCTGGCAGCATCTGTGGGGAAAGACAACCAGAGGGCAAGATTTAACGTGCAAAAAACAGAGCCCCACTTTGGCATGTATAGCGGAGTGTTTCTCATTGCTAATGGCCCCGCTATCTAATGGGACTCTGCCACATTTATTGGCCTCGGTCAGGAATGCCCCATCGAGGTCGTGCTTACTTAATTTCCTGCACTGACGAGCTCAGCTCGCCAGTACAGGAAGATGATTCCCGGATCAGGATTTTTAAATGCTGCCCCGATCTTTAGGACCCCTCCCCCCCCCCCCACACTCCTCCACTGCAGCCTCCAGATCTCCCCCCGCCCCCGCTACTGCCCCGACTTACCTCTTAAGGGGTCCTCCAGCACTCCCCTCACCCCAACTCTTAAGAGTAAGGCACCCCGATCCCTGGCACGGGCAACCTGGCCTCCGGGTATCTTGGCACAGCACGCCTGGCACCCTGGCAGTTCCTCTGCCAGACTAGCAGTACCACCTGGTCATCCTCACAGCGAAAGCAAAATCCATATCGCAAGGTATAATGGCCTTGTCGCATCACCAAGTTAGGCACGAAGAGGCCATTAGATCGTGCCCAGAGTCAACGTTACGAGTTGATATTCAACCTGCTTGGCTACGTTATGAATGCATATTTCATGGCCACAAAATCCTGTAGTGGGACTCAAACCAAAGCTTCTGAACCACATGGCGGGACACTATCCATATGCTCCAGAACACCACCTTCATGATATATGTAGCTATAAAGAATGTATTTGACAATGGTTTCATTAACTATGGATTTGAGCTATAAACTCCACCTCTATCCAACCATATGTTACATATTCAGGATCCTGGGAGCTACTAGTCAGTCTTAAATTTCTAGTCATCATAATATCAGAGTCAAGGCATAACCTATTGTGAGGCACAGACTGCACACTGACCTAAAAGCATCCTTGCCTGCAATAAGTCATTTAATCCTTTTAAACACATCTTCCAACACACACACAATTTAATACTGTCAGGTACTGGAGAAAGTAGCAATATTATAAAATATTCCAAGATTTATCCTGTTATAGAGGGGAGTCTGGCTGACATTATTAGCAGGTGCCTGACAGAAAGCCAGTGACAGAAGGCTTGGGCGCATCTGTCAGAGTAACTGCTATGAGCAAGTCTCCAGTAACTACCAATCAACTGTCTAATGTACCCCGGTGATTCAAACAACTGTACTCCTTTTTAAATCTGAGTCACCTGCAGACTGCTAGAAATGCACTGTGGGACTGCAGCAAAGAATATCTCCAATCCACAACAATATCGTGTTGAACTCCTACTCCAGGATTTGAACGGGGGGCACGGTGGCGCAATGGTTAGCACTGCAGCCTCACAGCGCCAGGGGCCTGTCATGATATTCAGGCACACATCATAGCACATACATACATACATACTGATGGACAGATCAACGGACCAATCAACACACACAACACGACAGCCAATCACAGGCAAGAGCATACACAGTACATAACAGGGAACATGACACTTCCTGGGCACTCGAGCAGGAGACGACTCAGGGCACAGAGCTCATTGCAGGCCACTCAGACATCCACCATGTGCTGGGTGCCACCACAAGATAGAATTAAGAATAGGTCCACAGAATCAAGGGTCATGATCGAACCTCAGTGAACAGCTTACCAATGTAAATAGTTGTATGAAATAAAACTGCGTTGTACCATTCACAACCGTGTTGGTTCATCTGTGTGGCAGAGCACCCAACACTTCATAGTACCAGGAGTGAATTTGGTACCTACCTAAAGATCCTCCGGAATCTGCCATCCTGCACCATGGACACCGTCAACACACCGCAGCCGCTACAAGTTGCTGGAAAACTCGGCGTTAATTGGAAGCTGTTCAAACAGCACTTCCAGCTCTTCCTGGAAGACAACGAAAAGGACAGCGCCTCGGACACCAGAAAGATCGCCATCCTCCTCACCACGGCAGGTCAACATGCCATCCATGTTTACAATTCCCTGGTGTTCGCGGAAGGCGAGGACAAGACCAAATACAAGACGGTCCTTCTCAAGCTCGACCAACACTTCAACGTCGAGGTCAATAAGAGCTTCGAGAGGTATCTCTTCCAGCAGCACCTGCAAGGTAAGGATGAGCCCTTTCAGTCATTCCTGACGCATCTCCGCATCCTCGTGCAGTCCTGCGGTTACGACACCACCTCCAATTCCATGATTCGGGACCAGATCGTTTTTGGGGTCACCTCGGGCACCCTACGCCAGCAGCTCTTAAAAATAAAAGGCCTCACCTTAGCCTCCGCAATCGAAGCCTGTGTCCTGCACGAAAACGCGACTAGCCGTTATACCCAATTTCAGGCGGCCGAATCGGCGCGACAGGGGTCCTACGCGGCCGGATCGGTGAGGCAGGCGCCCTACGAGGCCGAACGGGTCCAGGCGATCGAGTTCCTCACGGCCCGCGGCCCGGACGAGGGCGGACATTTCACGCGCTTTTCGAGGCCTCCCGCGCTTGTGCGCGCCAAAACCTACGGCAACACTGAGGGACGTGATGCGCAGGTGCGCTCGACGCAAGACCAAACCGCGCATGCGCAGTGGCGCAATGAACGCCATGACGTCACGACGTGCGGCAACTGTGGAGCCGCACATTTAAAGCAGCAATGTCCCGCAAGAACCCGACAATGCCTCCACTGTGGCAAGGTGGGCCACTACGCTGCTTGCTGTTGAGCAGCTCAACCTGTCAATGTTCCCCAACTCCGACAACCTCGCAGGGACGTGCGGACCATTCAACCTCCGTATTACGAATCGTGCCCAGACGATGTCCAGACCAGTGACACAGACGACCGGGACGCCTTCCGTGTTGCGGTCATTGATGGGAACCGAATGTCTCCACCCATAACGCACCAGCCGGTGCAAGTTAACACGATCAATCCGGGTGATGAATGGTGTGCCACCCTAATGGTCAACCGATCACCCATAACGTTCCGCCTGGACACTGGCGTCTCCACCAACCTCATAGCATGGTCAGCCTTCTACGCCATGAAGGTCAGACCACCAATTTGGCCGTCCCGTTGCAGGATGGTCGACTACAACGGGAACGTTATCCCGGCCATGGGATCCTGCCAGCTCCAGGTGACACACAACACAAGCACGACCATACTCTCATTCGAGATAGTTGGCTCATCGAAGGACTCCCTGCTAGGCGCACAGGCATGCAAGGCTCTCCACCTCGTGCAACAAGTCCACGCTCTGTCTCCAGAAGGCACATCAGACTTCCCGGATGCAGAATTCAGGGCACAGCTCCAATCGCTCCTCGCCCACAACCAGGAGGTTTTCGAGGACATGGGTACACTGCCCTATACCTACAGAATTCGGCTCAAACCGGACGCCACTCCGGTCATTCACGCACCTCGCAGGGTCCCAGCGCCACTCAAAGACCGCCTCAGGCAGCAGCTGCAGGATCTCCAGGACCAAGGGGTCCTATCCCGGGTCACGGAGCCCACGCCATGGGTCAGCTCCATGGTGTGTGTTAAGAAGCCCTCCGGCGAGCTCCGGATCTGCATTGATCCAAAAGACCTCAACAACAACATTATGAGGGAACACTACCCCATACCCAAACGGGAAGAGATAACGAGCGAAATGGCCCAGGCTAAAATCTTCACGAAACTGGATGCCTCGAAGGGTTTTTGGCAGATCCAACTGGATCCGTCCAGCCGAAAGCTGTGTACCTTCAACACCCCTTTCGGCAGGTTTTGCTACAACCGAATGCCATTTGGCATCATCTCGGCATCCGAGGTCTTTCATAGGATCATGGAGCAGATGATGGAAGGCATCGAAGGGGTGCGCGTCTACGTGGACGACGTCATCATCTGGTCCACCACACCACAGGAGTACATCTATCGTCTCCAGCGCGTTTTTGCGCGCATACGCGAAAACGGCCTGCGCCTCAACCGAGCCAAGTGTTCTTTCGGCCAAACCGAGCTGAAGTTCCTGGGAGACCACATTTCCCGGTCAGGGGTCCGTCCGGATGCAGACAACGTGAGCGCCATTATAGCCATGCCGCAGCCGGCAGACAAGAAAGCAGTGCTACGCTTCCTAGGCATGGTCAACTTCCTGGGGAAGTTCATTCCCAACCTTGCCTCCCACACGACAGCTCTGCGCCACCTCGTCAGGAAGTCCACGGAGTTCCAGTGGATACACACACACCAGCAGGAATGGGAGGAGCTCAAACTTAAGCTCACCACAGCCCCGGTGTTGGCGTTCTTCGACACATCTCGTGCCACTAAAATCTCGACTGATGCCAGCCAGTCCGTCATTGGGGCGGTACTCCTACAGCAGGATGACACTGCGTCATGGGCCCCAGTCGCCTATGCCTCACGGGCCATGGCCCCCACAGAACAGCGCTACGCGCAGATCGAAAAGGAGTGCCTGGGTTTGCTAACCGGAATAGACAAGTTCCATGACTATGTGTATGGTCTCCCCCGGTTTACCGTTGAGACTGACCACCGCTCCCTGGTCAGCATCATTAACAAGGATCTAAATGAGATGACCCCTCGCCTCCAGCACATTCTACTTAAACTTAGGAGATATCACTTCCAACTGGTCTACACCCCGGGTAAGGACCTTACCATTGCGGATGCCCTATCTAGAGCAGTGAGCACACCGCCCGACTCGGAGGGGTTCGTCTGTCAGGTCGAAGCGCAGGTGGCCTTCACATCGGCAAATCTGCCAGCTGACGACTCCAGTCTGGCCCGTATTCGCCGAGAGACTGCGGCTGACCCCCTTCTACAACGTGTGATGCGCCACATGACGGGAGGGTGGCTCAAAGGGCAGTACCCACGATCCTACAATGTCCGAGACGACTTGGCCGTCATTGATGGTGTCCTTCTAAAGCTGGACCGGATTGTGATTCCGCACAGCATGCACAAGCTGGTCCTCGACCAACTACACGAAGGCCATCTGGGGGTCGAGAAGTGCAGACGGAGGGCCCGAGAGGCGGTATACTGGCCGGGCATCAGTGATGACATTGCCAATATGGTGCTCAACTGCCCCACCTGCCACAGGTTTCAACCGGCGCAAGCTCCTGAAACGCTTCTGCCCCATGAGCTGGTGACATCCCCCTGGGCGAAGGTGGGTGTGGACCTCTTTCACGCGCTCGGCAGGGACTATGTCATCATCGTTGACTACTTCTCCAACTCTTCGGAGGTCATACGCCTGCACAATTTGGATCATCCGCTGTCATGAGGGCCTGCAAAGCCACCTTCGCTCGCCACGGCGTTCAGATGACTGTCATGTCGGACAATGGGCCCTGTTTCGCCAGCCAGGAATAGTCATCTTTTGCTGCCTCGTATGGTTTAATACACGTGACGTCCAGCCCTCTGCATCCCCAGTCCAATGGAAAGGCGGAGAAGGGCGTTCACATTGTCAAGCGGCTCCTCTGCAAGGCTGCTGCTGCCGGATCGGATTTCTGCCTAGCCCTGCTAGCCTATCGCTCGGTCCCACTAGCCCCTGGCCTCTCACCAGCCCAGCTGTTGATGTGTCGCACCCTCAGGACCACTGTGCCTTCCATTCTGGCACCCACAACCAACCATGCTCCGGTACTGCACAGGATGCAACTGCAGCGAGGTCGCCAGAAGAGGGCATGTGACACACGGGCAAATGATCTTCCTGCCCTGGCCCCTGGAGGCGAAGTCCGCATCCACCTACCAGAAGGTGGCTGCCGAAGTTCTCCGACGCGTGGCTCCCCGCTCGTTCCTGGTTCGCATGCCTGATGGCTCCATTCACAGGCGCAATCGCCGGGCTCTTCGCCTGCTTCCGCGCTCGCTACAGGAACTTACACCGACACCGCGCCCTCCTGTTGTTCCTGACATCGACTTCATGGAGCTGCCTGCCACCATGCCTCTTCCGTCATCGCCCGTGGCCAGGCCCATTCCTCAGCCAGTGGTTCCAGACCTACCCTTGAGGCGGTCAACCCGAATTCGTCGCCCACCTACTAGACTGGACTTATGAGACTGCTTGTACATTGAACTCATACTACCACTGTGTTAATATGTTTCTGTTCTTATCGTTACAGGAATTTGTTTTATCGTTCAACCGTTCTTTGTTTATGGTACAACCTCGTGGTTATGTCACACCCGACATCGCCCCTTGTATATAGTTTAACCCCATGTACATGCTGTAAATGTTGCACACACACACATTTAGCTACACTCAGTACACATCTCTATTTATGACCACGTAGGCACATGTTCTTGTAAAAAAGGGGGGATGTCATGATATTCAGGCACACATCATAGCACATACATACATACATACTGATGGACAGATCAACGGACCAATCAACACACACAACACGACAGCCAATCACAGGCAAGAGCATACATAGTACAAAACAGGGAACACAACACTTCTTGGGCACTCGAGCAGGAGATGGCTCAGGGCACAGAGCTCACTGCAGGCCACTCAGAATCCACCATGTGGTGAGTGCCACCACAAGATAGAATTAGGAATAGGTCCGCAGAATCAAAGGGTCATGATCGAACCTTAGTGAACAGCTTACCAATGTAAATAGTTGCATGAAATAAAACTGCGTTGTACCATTCACAACCGTGTTGGTTCATCTGTGTGGCAGAGCACCCAAGGGCCCAGGTTCAATTCTGACCTTGGGTGACTGCCTGTGCGGAGTCTGCACATTCTCCCCGTGTCTGTGTGGGTTTCCTCCGGGTGCTCCGGTTTCCTCCCACAGTCGAAAGATGCACAATTTAGGTGGATGGGCCAGGCTAAAATGTCCCTTTCATGTCCAGGTTAGATGGGGTCACGGGGATAAGGCAGGGGGAGTGGACCTAGGCAGGGTGCTCTTTCAGAGGGCCAGTGCAGACCTGATGGGCCGAATGGCCTCCTTCTGCACTGTAGGGAATCTGCGAATTTACCCAACCTCCCGTATAAAGAGGAAGATTTGCCCCAAATACTAATCCCAAATCAAATCTGGTTTCCATTTTTCTCCCGACATCTCTTACACTGACAGACGGGAAACTTAATTAGTCTGTGCTGAATCAAGAGGTGTAATTTAAGTGAAGGCTAAGTTCACCCAGAAGGTAATGGAGGACCATTTCTCCAAACTGAATCAACAAAGGGCTGGATTGTATGTGGTAGGTTGGCCTGGCCCCGCCTCACCGCACTTTTATTAGCAGAGGGGGGCGTTGTCGGATGGCCAACTTACCCTTGGGCCTATTGTCACTATTAGGATTGAACCAGCAGGATGAAAGGCACACACCAAGCATCCACCCAGACAGCTCTCACTGTGGGGAGGCCAAGGGGGCAGGTGCCTCCCCAATGGGTCCCCTGGGCCCAGTGGAAGACCCCCCCCCAAGATTTTTGCATGCCTCCAGGTTGCCCTTCTCCCTCCCTCTGTCCTGTGAACCACAGACTACCACCCCTCCCCACCCTTCACCCTCTACCCCCACACTGGGGCCTGCCCACCTGGCACTGACAAGACCCCAGACCAGACATACCTCCAGTCCCAGTTCCAGTACATCACACATTCCTCCCGGCCTCACTGCAGAACCAGCAATGGCCACTGTTCCCAGTGGCGCTGTCAGTACTACCGGACTGTCGGCCTAGTAATCCAGAGGCCAACAATTTAAAAAATCTGGAGTTAATGATTAAAAGCGTACAAATGTGGATGCTTTCCTTACCTTGTGGGCACCATGGGGGCTGGGCTCGGGCACCATGGGGGCTGGGCTCGGGCACCATGGGAGCTGGGCTCGGGCACCATGGGGGCTGGGCTCGGGCACCATGGGGGCTGGGCTCGGGCACCATGGGAGCTGGGCTCGGGCACCATGGGGGCTGGGCTCGGGCACATGGGAGCTGGGCTGGAGCCCCGCAATTACATTTCCAGTATCCACTTAAGCAGCTATCCTTTTAATTTGTCCTTGATTCGTTCACTTGTTTTCTCAAAAGATTATAAATAGGGAAAGGGTGCATCATCATCCCCACAAGTGACATTTCAATTTAAAGTTTGCTGTGTTTCCTTTGTAATTTGGTTTTAGCTACAGTGTCCCTTCAAGGGACTAACCGTCCTGCCACCCCCCCCCCCTCCCCCCCCCCCCTCCCCCACCCCCCCCCACTCCGTCCCCATTTGCTTTTGATTAATTTGTGTTAATTGTTATATCAAACGATTATAAATGGGGAAGGCTCGAATACTCGGGAGGGGAGGAACTGGGAGAGTCTGTGGGTTTGCTTTACTGCCGAGCTTTAGACTCACACTTCCTCAATGGATAATTATTGGAATTAACCGTTGGAACAAGGAGGCCCAGGTCGAGACTCACAAGGAGTAGGTACAAGGGGCGCAATTCCCCCATCGGGAGACTAAGTGCCGACGCCGGAGTGAAAACCGGAGTGTTTCACTCCGCGTCGGAGCCCGCTCCAAGCCCCCTATTCTCTCGCCCCCGGGGGGCTAGGAGCGGCATCGCATCATTTACGCACACCGGGCCTTGGCGCCAGGTAAAAACGGCGCCGTGTAAATGACATCACCCACGCATGCGCGGTTGCCGTCCTCCCCGAGGCCGCCCCGCAAGATGTCGGATGGATCTTGCGGGGCGGCGGAGGAAAGGAGGTCCTCCTTCAGAGAGGACGGCCCACCGATCAGTGGGCAACGATCGCGCCAGACCCCATTTGAGCCCCCCCCCCGGTGCAGGAAACCCCCCCCCTCCCACCCTCATGGGCCGCCCCCCCCAGCATTCCCGCGTTGTTCCCGCCGGCAGCGACCAGGTGTGGACGGCGGCCGTATTGGGCAGGCCGCTCGGCCCATCCGGGCTGGAGAATCACCCGTTGCAAACGGCAAGCGGCGATTCTCCCAGCGGACAGCCGTGATTCTCGCCGCGGCGGTTAGGGGTGGGAGAATCGCGTGCGGGCGTCGGGGCGGCGTGGCGGGACACATGCTGCACCCCCGCGATTCTCCCACCCGGCGTGGGGGGGGGGAGAATTCCGCCCAAGATGATTACACCTCAATAGCAAGAGCAGCAGTGCTGACTGTGATTAGACTTTTCAGTCTCCAAGTTTCTGGACAGAAAAGAGAGACAGGGAGAGGCCTCGCAGAAGAGACAAAGGCAGCAGCTAGTTTGGTCAGCAGAGAAAAGATATCTGCGAGCTACCAGGCGAGAATGCTGGACGAAGGTCAGTGTCTGGTCTGGACATGCTGGCCTTGGAAAGCCTCCGGAGGAGGTTCACAAGAATGATCCCTGGAATGAAGAGCTTGTCATCTGAGGAGGGTTGAGGACTCTGGGTCTGTACTTATTGGAGTTTAGAAGGATGAGGGGATGATCTTCTTGAAACTTACAGGATACTGAGAGGCCGGGATAGAGTGAACGTGGAGAACTTGGGCGAAATTCTCCGGTATCGGCGCGATGTCCGCCGACTGGCGCCCAAAACGGCGCAAATCAGTCGGGCATCGCGCCGCCCCCAAAGGTGCAGAATGCTCCGCACCTTGGGGGGCCGAGCCCCAACCTTAAGGGGCTAGGCCCGCGCTGGACGAATTTCCGCCCCGCCAGCTGGCGGGAAAGGCCTTTGGTGCCCCGCCAGCTGGCGTGGAAATGACATCACCGGGAGGCACATGCGCGGGAGCGTTAGCGGCCGCTGACGGCATTCCCGTGCATGCGCAGTGGAGGGAGTCTCTTCCGCCTCCGCCATGGTGGAGACGGTGGCGAAGGCGGAAGGGAAAGAGTGCCCCCACGGCACAGGCCCACCCGCAGATCGGTGGGCCCCGACCGTGGGCCAGGCCACCGTGGGGGCACCCCCCGGGGCCAGATCGCCCCGCGTCCCCCCCAGGACCCCGGAGCCTGCCGCGCCGCCTTGTCCTGCCGGTAAGGTAGGTGGTTTAATCTACACCGGCGGGACAGGCATTTTAGCGGCGGGACTTCGGCCCATCCGGGCCGGAGAATCGCGGGGGGAGGGCCCGCCAACCGGCGTGGCGCGATTCCCGCCCCCGCCGAATCTCCGGTGCCGGAGAATTCAGCAATCGGCGGGGGCGGGATTGACGCCAGCCCCCAGCGATTCTCCGACCCGGCGGGGGGGTCGGAGAATCTCGCCCCTTGTTTCCACTTGTAGGAAAAACTAGGGCCCGAGGGCACAGCCTCAGACTAAAGGGACAATCCTTTAAGACTTTGATGAGGAGGAGTTTCTTCAGCCAGAGGGTGGTGAATCTGTGGAAGTCTTGGCCGCAGAAGGCTGTGGCAGCCAAATCACTGAGTGTCTTTAAGACAGAGATAGATAGGTTCTTGATTAACAAGGGGATTAAGGGTTATGGGGAGAAGGCAGGCGAACGGGAATGAGAAACATATCAGCCATGATTGAATCGTGGAGCAGGCTCGATGGATTAAATGCTCCTCTGTCTTATGGCCTTATGATCCAGCCCGCGAAAATCCAAGGAATCCACGAGATTCATTCTGGCATGGCCAAAGGGAAAACTAATTGCCAGAATATCCCTTACTGCTGGTATTTGGTTCAGAACTTCTCCGAAAACTGAGAGAAGCCTCCTGACAGTCACTCAACATTACAACTCAGTGAAATGAGGGGAAGCAATCCCGCTGGAAGCCGGGACTGATGTTGGACTGGTTCCTGTTAAATCTGCAGAGTATGACAGTGGCATGGGGTTTTTAGTCATGCATGAAAAGTTAAAAAGGAATGGGATATCTTTCTATGTTTAGCATGTCAGTGCCCGATTAAGTCGTGTTTAGCTGATGTTGGTTTAGTTTGTATGTTACAGTAAAAGTCTTAACTTGAAATCATGTGTGATCCTTTCAGTCGGTCAGTGGGAATTCAAATCTCTTGGTTAAAGTTATTGATCTCAGCAGGGGTGATAGCAAAGTGAGTTCACAGCTTTTCTCTACATGGGCACTAATCATGGCTTGACCATCAGAGAGAGCATTGAGGAAAATAGATCTCCCAGGGTAAAGGAAAGTCAGGGGACAAGTTAACCCTTACCATCCTCTTGCATTTTGTTGCTTCAAGGTCTAACATCTGGAAGTAAGTCACCTATTACCCCAGCTCATCAGGGGGGGGGGGTTGTGTAGGATATGGACAAACGGGAAAATAATGAAGTGGACAAAATGGCGGGGGTTGTGGTTGGGGGGGGGGGGGGACACAAATAAGAGGAAGTCTTTCTCTAAAAGGACTTTTCCTTCACCCCTCTCCAAATGTCCTCAGAATTCTCTGGCATTCTGCACACAATTCTTTTACTGGGTGGTCTTAAATGATGTCGCAGAGAAAAATGTTTTAAGCGTGATCTTCCGTGGAATCGGGGGCCTGAAAAGTCCTCCCGATTTCATAAAAGATGAAGTTTTTGCAAACTATCTTCGCTCAAGATGACTCATAAAAGAACAAGAGCATTGTCTTAATTGCCCTCAGATGCTATGTCGACACAAGAGCTAAATTGTCAGCATATTGTTGCTGCAGTGGAGAGCAAACACAGCGGGCTTCCTCAACCACATGAAATGAAGGAAATACATTTTGATTCTTCGAAAATTAATTAAACAAACAGAGGGTAACTTCTTAATAGAATGGAACTCACTGACCGTTAGTTCACCACATGGAACATGAGCCTCACTACTAATTATTTAAGACATGAAAATAATAGTCCTTTTCCTCTCCTCCTACCCCATTGCATAGAAGATTGCTTTCTGCGGGGAGTTTTCCTTTTGTGTGAGAGATGACATCAGCATTGCATTTATTAAGAGGCTTGTGTCGAGCTCATCTCGAGAGAGAAGAGGTAACCTGGGAGAGACTTGGAGAACTAGGGGGACCAGGAAGAGTGAGCATGGTGTGACTAGACTTGGCTGACTGGGGCGTTGGGTTGTCCAAGATTTCATCGACTTGGCAGCGAAGGAATTGAGCTGGGGAACGAGACTTACCTAGTTTGAAAGTGAAGTCCAGGACAGCACAAGCTTACTGACCCTGGAGTCGATGATGGCAACAAAGATTCCTGGGAGCACAATAAGTGCAGTCCCCTCAACAGCTGTACTGCTGAGTTGGGGAGTGAAGAGGAGGAAATCATGGCTCCACTCTGTTTTGACCCCCTGAGAAGTAAGGGAGTGTGCACCATCTGATTCCCATTAATTCATAATGAATATCAACTCCCCCAGTAATTGGGAGCGGAGCATTCCCCTTTACAGGGAAGGTTCCACAGTACAAAAACACCGGCCTGGGTGCAGGTCGGGGAGGGTGACCCTTCAGGGCCTTGGAGTTTAGTTGTGTATCTTAATAAATCTTTCTTTGTATCCTACCATGCATCCTATGAGGAAAAACCAGAATGCCCGTCGCATTCTACACTGGCGATGAGGATAGGATCCGAACCCATGCATGCGGACGGCCACATATCAGGAGGCCTCAAACGAACTAGCCGAACATTAGGTCCAAACATTAAGAGGGGCATGAAGGAGCTGACCAACAGAACCTGGGAAACCCGATTGGCCCATTTTCTGTTTAGTTACAGGACCACGCCGCATGTGACCACAGGCTGAGCTACTCATGGGTCAACGCCTCCGGATGCAGTTAAGCCTGGTCAATCCAAACATCAGGAAGAAGGTCCAGCAGGGTCCAGAGCAGTCCGAAGCGGATGCAGGATGTCAGAGGCCGCTCCACAGTTTCACTCCTGGGAATGCCGTCTGCATCCAGAGTTCCTGTGTTGGAGCCACGTGAATCCTAGGGATAATGCCGTGCAAAACGAGGCCGGTATCTTACTCTGGACAGGCACTGGGCCAGGAATCTAACCGCCATGTGGACCAAAACTGTGGTCGCCTCCAAGAGTTGCCAGTGCCCACAGCCGACACCCAGATACCGCGGATTCCCCCACTCACAACCTCTGCTGCAAGCTCTGACCATCAACAGCCTGGAGGTCATGATGTGCGACACAGTTTTCTCAGATCTCATCTCGGACTCCAACTTGGACAAGCCACAGGAACTCACAGATCCGCGACAATCCACACCCATGCCCATGCCCGCTCCTCTCCGAACTCCAGCCCCACCGGTCCAGCCTCAACGCTCGCCACAGAAGTACTGCTCACCAATCAGGGATACGCCTCCTGAGCCAACCCTGTCAATGCCGGAAGACCAACAGCAGACAAAACGGACAAATGGACCAGCCAGAGGACATGGACATTTCTCTGGATTTGGAAAGGGTATTATGACCTCCTGGGAAATAAGGGAGTGTGCACCATCCGATTCCCATTAACTCATAACGAGCATGAACTCCCCGGTAAGTGGACAGGGAAGGATCCACAGTATAAAAACCCAGGCCTGGGAGCAGGCAGGGGAGGATGTCCCTTTTGGGGCCTGGGAGCTGTGTATCTTAACAAATCTGTATCTTTGTATCCTATGAGTGTTTCTCACCGTTGGATTCTACACGCTCCGCCCCCCTCTCGCATGGTATAATAATGGTATAGGTTGATTCATGAACAGGTTTACCAGTGCGTGGTTAGAATATGGAACTTGCTACCACCTGGGATAGTTGGGGCAATTGGAATTCATGTACGTAAGGGAAAGCCAAATGAACACATGAGGGAGCAATGACTAGGAAGTTGCCTTGGTAGGCTAAGATGTGGATGGATGAATGGATGGGAGGAAGCGCATTCAGAGCATGAACACAGTTGTGGAGCAGTTGGGCTGAATATCCTGCTTCTGTGCTGTAAACTGTGTAAATAATATCAACACTGCACTGTCAGTGCGGAGTTTGCACGTTCTCCCTGTAGCTGCATGGGTTTCCACCCCTTCAAACCCACCCCTTTGACCAAGTTTGTACTCACCCACCGAATCACAGAATAATAATACAGAAGAGGCCCTTCGGCCCATCGAGTCTGCACCGATGCATGAAAAACCTGTCCTGCCAGCCTAATCCCACTTGCCAGCACTTGGCCCATCGCCTTGAATGTTATGATGCGCCAAGTGCTCATCCAGGTAGTTTATAAAGGATGTGAGGCAACCCACCTCTACCACCCTCCCAGGCAGTGCGTTCCAGACCGTCACCGCCCTCTGGGTAAAAAGGCTTTTCCTCAAATCCCCCCTAAACCCTCACCTTGAACTTGTGTCCCCTCGAAACCAACCCTTTAACTAAGGGGAACAGCTGCTCCCTATCCACCCCCTTCATAATCTTGAACACTTCAACCAAGTCGCCCCTCAGTCTTCTCTGCTCCACTGAAAACAACCCAAGCCTATCCAACCTCTCTTCATAGCTTAAATGTTCCATCCCAGGCAACATGTTGGTGAATCCCCTCTGCACCCGCTCCAGTGCAATCACATCCTTCCTATAATGTGGCGACCAGAATTGCACACAGTGCTCCGTCTTTGAATGTCTCCTCATAATGCTCAGCAACAGACTTTCTCTGCTAGGGCTCCTGCGATGTTTTTACTGTGAGAAAGAAGCTACATTAAAGTAAGTTGTTGCTGTGGCCATATTGGGCCTCCCGAGGCTAACTTCAGCAGAGTTGCAGTAAAGCTCTCAAAGATCCTACAGACCTCCCTTCTAACTGATGTCTGCTGACCCGCCCCTTCCCCATGGCCAAAAGCGTCTTAGAGGAAGGGAGACCAAAAGAAAAAGACAAGTTATGGGCCAATTGACACAAAATCGCAAACAATGTCTCAGCTGGGGCTAATAAAGGAAGTTTAGCTATTTACTCATAACAGATGTATGAGTCAGTAACGAGAAGGATAAGCAAGATGTCAAAGTATTAATGTTGCACGGCTGGATGGAATGACACATTTGAAGGGGAGGTGCAGGATTTAGCTATTCTCCCCTGCTGGCATGGACTTTCGAGGACCCCTCTTGCCTTTGTTCTCCCAACCCAACTTCAAATTAACCATGAAAGCTTTGCTAACAAGCCAACGACTGCTAATATAGACCCATTGGCCACAGCAGGAAGATGACACACTGTTTCTATTTGCAGAAATAACACTCATGCATTCACATTAGGTTTAAAGTCATGTCCCTTTCATTTAAAGCTTTTTAAATAAAAATCTAATGCTATTACTTTATCTTCCTTTTACTGTCTATTTTATCAATGGCTGTCCTCTTAACTGCACATTCATTTCAATCAATAATCTGCAAACACAATTTTCCAGGCTGTCTGATATGTCTCGTTTGAATCTAACTTGTGGTTAATTGGACCAATTGTTCTCAAAATGTTACCGTATTAGTGCATCTTTGCACTTTTCAAATCAGCCTTTCTTTAATGACTTCACTGTGCAAATTTGCAAGTTGAGTGGCAAATTTGGGGCATTTTTAGATTGCAGTTTAAACACATTTCACGAAGGATCCTTCCAACCAGTAAAAAGAGGTTTCCATTTCAGCCCCCTTTGATGTGTCATCTCCAATCTCAGATATGTGCTCGGGCATTGTTACAGACATAACATCCTTGAAGAGCACCATCTGGTGTGCAGATGGTGTATTACCTTTACGTACACTGATATCAGTCATTATGAAGGTTGCATCAGATAGACAATAAAGATGGCATTAAACAAAGTATTATAGTCAATGAGGACAAAAAATGGTAAATAATTTTTTGACTGGCATTTACGTTTCTTTTCTGCTGTCACTAACTTCTGACCTCCATCAATCACCCTGTCTTCCCTTTCATGCATCAACCTCTGTTCCGTCTTTCATCTTAAACTGAGCTTTCTATTGCACAGCCAACGTCACTTTCCAGGACATAGGACTCTTGTATCTCCCGCCCTGCTGTTGAAACACAAGTGATCGGTTCAAATGACTGTTTAAAATTTAAAGGATGAAGATTTAGATCAGCTTTGGAAAAGGACAAGGCGCGACCTAGAGTAAAAATTACTCATTCAAGAAGGACCAATTTCAGCGGATTAAGAATGGATCTGGCAGAAGGCCGGCCGTATGTTGGCAGGGCAGCTCCGTAGGCGGGCAATGGCGAGGGGGGTAGTTCAAGTTCGGGATAGGGAGGGCGTACAATGGGACAGGCCTCCATCTCGTTGCTTCTAAAAAAGGATAAGGCCCCAGTGGAGTAGTGGGTCGTACAGGCCCATATCTCTGCTGAATGTAGAGGCTAAGATAATGGCAAAGGTGCTGACGCCAAGGCTGGAGGTGTGCCTATTGAGGGTGATTGGGGAGGATCAGAAGGAGTTCGTTGAGGGAAGACAGCTGTGGTTCAATATGCAGCGGCTGCTGAATGTGGTACTTCCTCCGGCAGAGGGAAGTGAGTTGGAGGTGGTGGTCGCACTGGATGCGGAGAAGGCGGTTGATCAGGTGGAGTGGGGCTATCTGTTTGCAGTGTCGGAGAATTGGGATTGGGCCTTCATTTGTGGCATGGGTGAAGTTGCTGTACAAGAACCCAATGGCACGTGTGCGGACGAATGATATAAATTCAGGGTATTTTCCGCTGCATCGGGAAACGAGGCAGGGATGCCCCATGTACCCCCTTTTCTTTGCGTCAGCAATAGAGCCCTTGGCCATTGTGTTGAGGGACTCAGAGTTGTGGAAGGGGATAGTGAGAGGGTGGTGGAGCATTGGGTGTCCTTCTATGTGGACAATTTGTTGTTATACATTTCGGAGCCAGGCTCTTCGGTGGGGGACATAATGGGTTTGCTGCAAAGATTTGGGGCGGTTTTGGTGTATAAGTTGAACTTGGGGAAAAGTGAGTATTTTGTGGTATCCGCCCCAGGGGCAGCACTGATCCCTGTGGCACTCCACAATTTACAACTTACCTACTCAAAAATGACCCATTTATCCCTACTCTCTGCTTCATGTTAGCTAACCAACCTTCTATTACTCTGATATCCCCATACCCTGAGCTCTTGTTTAGAGTAGTACCTATGATGCGGACTCTGATCAAACACCTGTTGGAATCCAAGTACACCATATCTATATCTTCCCCTTTATCTATGTTGCTCATTACTTCTGCAAAGAACTCAAATAAATTAATCAAACATGAATTCCCTTTCACAAAACCATGTTGACACTGCCCGTTTGCATTAAGGTTTTCTAAGTGCCCTGCAATAACCTCTTAACATTGACCGCTGACAAATTTTAGACTAATTGGCCTATAGTTTCTTGCTTTCCGTCTCTTTCTGTTCCTGAATGAAAGAGTTATATTCATTATTTTCCAATGGGACCGTTTCAGAATCTCAGGAATTTGGGAAAATAACAACCAACTCATCCACTATTCTCAGCAGTCACTCCTTTTATGACTTTGGGTGAACTCCGCGGAACTTCCTGCGGAATTGTCGGCCTTTAATTATAATAGTTTTTCCAATAACCTTTCCCTGGTGGTTGAAATTGTTTTAAGTTCTTCCCTCCTTTTCACCTTTGGATTTACAAGTACTTCTGGAATGTTCTTTGTGTCTGCTACAGTGAAGACGGACACAAATATCTGGTCCATTCATCTCCCATTTCCTTATTTCCCATTACCAATTTCCCAGACTCACTCTCTAGAGGGTCCATGCTCACTTTACTTGTTATTTTTCTTTTAAATACTTGTAGTACCCCTTACTATCTGTCTTTATATTTCTCACTAGCTTTCTCTCATCTTCTCATTTCTCCCTCCTTATTACAATTTTAGTCATTCTTTGCTGTTTTTTAGATTCTGTCCAAACTTCTAACCTTGCAGTAATCTTTGCAGAAATGTACACTTTTTCTTTCAAGTTAATACTATCTTTAACTCCTTTAATTAACAAAGATGGTACATCCTTCTCCTAGAAGTGTTCTCACCAGACTGTATCTTTGCTGAGTGTTGTGAAATATCTCCTTAACTGTCTGCCGTTGCATGTCGACTGACCTATCCCTTAACCTAATTTCCCAGTTCACTTTAGCCAGCTCTGTCTTCATACCCTCAGAATTGCCTTTATTTGAGTTTAAAACACTCGTCTTAGATATCCCTCAAACTGAATGTGAATTTCAATCATGTTATGATCATTACTACCATGGGTGACATGGTAGCACAGTGGTTAGCACTGTTGCTTCACAGCGTCAGGGTCCCAGGATCGATTCCCGGCTTGGGTCACTGTCTGTGCGGAGTCTGCACGTTCTCCCCATGTCTGCGTGGGTTTCCTCCGGGTGCTCCGGTTTCCTCCCACAAATCCCGAAAGACATCTTGTTAGGTAATTTCGACATTCAGAATTCTCCCTCAGTGTACCCAAACAGGCGCCGGAGTGTGCCGACTAAGGGCCTTTCACAGTAACTTCATTGCAGTGTTAATGTAAGCCTACTTGTGACAATAATGAAGATTATTACTGTTATTACCGAGGGACTCTATTACGATGAGGTCATTAATTAATCCTGCGTCATTGCACAATACCAGACCATAATATCCTGCTCTCTGGTTGGCTGAAAAGCATGTTGCTCTAAGAAATTGTCCTGCAAACGAGCCATGAGCTCATCTTCGGGCTATTTGATTTGTCCAATCTATATGTAGATTACAATAACCCATGATTATTACAGTACTTTTCCTACAAGCCCCAATTGTTTCTCCCTGCATATCCCATCCAACAGAGTTGTTACTGTTAGGAGGCCTATAAGCTCCTCGCACAATTAACTTCCTACCTTTAATATTTCTTGGGGGAGGATTTTCCAGCCATTCTCTCCAGTCGGAATGTCCAATTCACCTAACAGCACGTCTTTCAGGACTTGTGGGAGGAAACCGGAGGAAACCCATGCAGACACGGGCAGAACATGCAGACTCCACACAGAGGGTCACCCAAGCTGGGAATCGAACCTGGGACCCTGGCGCTGTGAAGCCACGGTGCTAACCACTATGCTACCGTGCCGCCCATTATCACTGCGTACCATTATCACCATTATGACAATCTGCTCCTGTGTTCCAAATCTTGTGAATATTGCATCTGATTTTTCAATGGTCTTCTCAGTTGTCATTGACATCATTATCGTGACTTCTGGCCATTTTGAGTGCATATCCACTAAGGACATGTGACCCTCCAGTGGACCAGCATAATTGATGTGTATTCTCTGCCCGGCAGGTGCCGGCCATTCCCATGGATGTAATGGTTGTAATGATGGAATGTTCCTTAGTTTTTGCACCAGATTTGCATTGCCCAACTTTCTCTTCAATTTGAGCATCTAATCCAGGCCACCAAAAATAACTGCGTGACAATTCCTTCATCCATACCACACTAGGATGTCCTCATGCATCTGGTCAAGGGCTCTACTACGCAAGCACAGAGGAATAATCAGGCACATTCCCCACAATAGAGCTAACTCCATTCTATAATGTTGACTCAAGTCTTTGTGTGAAGTAGGGCTTGAGGTCTGGATTTTTCCTGTGAATGTCTGACAATATTTCTTTTTGGACCAAGTCCATCACCTTCCCCAACACTGGATCAGTTCTCATATATCTTTGAACGTGAGATAAAGTCACATTTACACTCTCCACAAGTGAGAAATACAAAATATTGACAAAATCTTTTCCTGGGACATGCTTGATTTGTAATGGCAATTCTAATAAAGCATCAGTATTTGCATTCTGCTGGGATATGCAATACTAGATATCGTAAGTGTGCGGCAACAATATCAATGATCCATCTAAAGGGTAAAATGATGCCCATAAAGTGGTAGCCCACTTGGAATTTGATCAATGAATCTTTGAAGAAGAGCAGATGCAGATGTTATTCCAGAAGGTGTTCTGTAATTAAACAGACCTTTGTGCATCACAATGGTAACTAGTGGCTGTGATTTGGCAACCACATTCATCTGCGGATATGCCTGTGAAAGATCAATTTTCCTGAAGTTCTGCTCTCCAGAATGTCCAACGAACAAGTCTTCAATCAGCGGCAGTGGATACACAAAGAATTGGGTTAATATTAGTTTTAAAATCTCCACAAATTCACACTGAGCCATCCTGTTTTATTACAGGAACAATTGGTGTTGCCCAATCACTTATAGCAACAGATTCAATGATGCCTATTCTTACTAATCTTTTTTGTTCTTCTTCAACTTTAGGCTTGAAGACGTATGGTACGGTTCTAGCTTTGAGACATTTGGCTGTGCTGTCTGGCTTGATTTTTAGGTGTAGTTCAACTCCAGTCAAAGAGCCTAGTGAATCTTTAAACACCTTCTCATACTTCAGAAGCTGTTTAAATTGCTCTTTGAATTCATTAATTGATTGACAGTTTCCCAGTTAAGCCTAATCTTAGCCAACCATGCTCTGCTAAATAGAGCAGGAAAGTTTCCACAGACAATGTGAAGGGGCAACTTCGCCGTCTGCCCATTTGCTTCTACTTTCACCATAATGTATCCTTAGAATGGTACAACTTCTTCAATGTACATGCTTAGGATCACATTTGACAGTCTTAAAGATGATAAATTGTCTCAGGCATTAGCGATATTGCTGCACCCAAATTCACTTCCATTTTAATTTTGAGTTTTAGATATGCCCAGATCAGTGGTGATCTTCTGCATTGATAGGACACCTAGCGTTAGCTCTTGCTGTAGCTCGGTTTCACTGTCTTTTGAGTGATTTTAAGCTTCAACCACTAATTTGTAGACACAACTAAATTGTTTCCTTGTATTTCTTCTTCTTGCACTTTCTTGGTGGGGGAGATGTTTTGTGAGCTCAAAACACATTGGCAATACAGCCCTTCTTACCACAGTTCTTTCATGTATTCGTTTTACTCCAGGATTCCCTTGCTGAGTGTCCAAACTGTGTACAACGGTGACATGATCGAACCTTTGTAGCCCTTTCCTTGACAAATCCATTTTATGGATCTTCGCTCTAGCTTCTATCTGTGAAGTTTCTCTCGGTGCAAGCTCCAAAGATGTGACAACTTATACAGCAGCTTTCAGAGTTTAATCAGTTACAGTAAGCAGCTTCCCCTGAACTGCTTCACTGCGAAACCCACAAACCAACCTGTCTTGAAGAGTATCATCAAGTGTTGAACCAAATTCACAATATCTATCCAATCATCTCAAAGACGCTATAAACTATAAAATGGTTTCACCTTCTTCCTGACTATGGCGGTGGAATGGGAACCTTTCTACAATCAGTAACAGTTTAGGAGAGAAATTTCCCTCTAAGATTTTCATTAATTCACTGAAGGACATATCTCTTGGTTTTGCTGGTCGGACAAGATTCTGTAGCAGCATAAACGTTTTACGCCAACTGAGTTAAGAAATGTTGCGACCTTTAGGTCCTCTGGTGTCTGACTAGATAGTAAAAACAATTGGAATCGTTCTTCATATGAATTCCATGTTTCATAATCCTCATCAAACATGTCCACGATGCCCAATTTTCCCGCCATTTTTGGAAACCGGCTCTGAAGGGTCTACACTTCCTACACTTTTTGCCCGTGTAGTGACCCATGCAGAGTCAGCAGACATTGAAATCCCCGTTCCCCGCAGCCCGTCTAGCTTCCCCACATGCACATTTGCTAAAGCTGCGACCCCACTTACTCCAGCGTAAGCAAGTCTTCCCCGACTGCCGGTCTTGTTACTCACAATTGTTGTCAAAAACTTTTGTTAAACCGTCAAATCGCCGGCAGTGCGTCACCTGATGTATGTGTGCGCGCGAGTCCGGTCCCCAGAATCTTCCGATGTCCCTGGTGCCATCCCATTATCAGTTGATGAGAAACTCCTTCCCGTTGATTTCTCCTGCCTCAATCCTCGTCGCCAGTTTTATTTCCTTTTATATTTCTTTGTTGCCACAAAGAGAAAAGGCATGGAGGTGCCATGCTCTGGATTCTTGTAAAACATGATGAGAGGTTTATTGAGGGTGTTGCTCAATGCAATCAAGAGGGTAACCTACTCAAAGCCCATGAAAACACTCTGCTGATGCCACTACATATCATGTGATGTAGAACCAGCAAGAATGTATTCCCAGGCACATAACATCTTTGAATATTCAGGTCCCAGCATTGGTCACCTTGCAACCATGTCCCTGTAACGACTCTCAAATCTTACATGTTTATTTCTATTTGTGCTGACAAGTCATCTGTTTTATTGTGAATGTGACAGGCATTTAAGTGCAAAACCTTTAGCTCTGATTTTTAAACTATTTTTTGCAATCTCTGGCCTTATCTGCTGTTGCACTCTTAAGTTTATATGTTCTGTCCTTTACTGCCACAATTTGATTCCATTATCGTGTTGCTACCTTGTTATATTGCCTTGTCCTTTGCTTTTAATTTGCTACATCTTCCTCATGTGATCCCTTGCTACTACGAGTTTAAAGCCATCGCTATCACCCTAGTTGTATGACTCGTCAGAATGTTTGTGCACAGCTGTTCCAACAATCAGCAATACAATAATGACCAGACCATCTGTTTTTGTGATGCTGATTGAGGGATCAATATTGGCCGGGACCTCTGCTATACTTCGAAACAGTGCCATGGGATCCTTTACACCCATTGAGGACAGAGCCTTGGTTTATTGTCAGGTCCGGAAGACAGCACTCCCCACTCCCCCCCCCCCCCCCCCCCCCCTCCCAGTGCAGTGCTCCCTCAGTACTTGGGCGCAGGCTGGATTTTTTGTGCTGAAACCCTGGAGTGGAACTTGAACTGTAAATTCTTTGATAAACTATGAACACAGAACTTTGTTCTGCAGGAATGAGCCACAGATAATGCTGTAGTCTTTGAAAGGATATAAACAGGCTGGTGGAAAGAGCAGATACCTGGCATTTGAAATTAAACCCATAGAAGTGATTCATTTTGGTAAGAAGAACAATGAGAGACAATATAAACTAATGGATACTGTTCGAAAGAGGGTGCAGGCAGAAGAGAGCTCAAATCATTGAAAATGGCAATGGCAGGTTGAGGAAGTGGTTAAAAAACATACAGGGGCTCCTGGGTTTCATAAGTAGAAGCACAGAGTATAAAAGCAAGGAGGGTATGACGGACCTGTCTAAAACATCGGTTCAACATCAACTGGGATATTGTGTTCAATTCCGAGCTCCGCACTTTAAGAAAGATGTGAAGGTCATAGAAAGGGTGCAGAAAGATTTATTGGAATGGTTCCAAGGAGGAGGGACTTTAGTCGCGCGCACACATTGGAGAAGCTAGGATTGTTCTCCTTAGAAAAGAGAATATTGAGAGGAGATATGATTGAGTTGTTTAAAGTCGTGAAGGAACGGATTTTCCACACACACCCTCCACCACCCCCTCCCCCTCCTGCGGTTGAGGCAGATTCAATCGTGACTTTCCAAGGGAAAATAGATACGTGTATGAAGGGAAGAAGATTTGCATCGCTTTGAGGAAAGAGGAGTGGAGTGATTCTAGCTGACTTGTTCTTGCGGAGAGCCAGCACAGGCTTGATGGACCGAATGGCCTCTGTCTGTACTACAATCGATCAATGGTTCTATTGTATAATTCCAAACAATGAATTCTCCACCAGGCTCCATCATTCAACAAGCTCCAACTTATTACAGAACACCACAGCCTGTGACATCTGCTGATGTGGTGAATGTGAGTCTATTTTTGTCTGGTGCGGGGTGCATCACACCATAGATGATGTTAGCTCCTGATAGAGAGCACTTGGTCCAGGTGATCTCCTAGACTATTTTTTTTGCTTGGCTGTTTTGGAGAGGAATTTTCTAGAATACTTCTTCCCTTATTGACACTAGGCTTTCTCTGTTTCTTTCCAGGACATTACCCATATGGGGGTCAGGGAACTGGGAGAGAAATCATGCAAGGCCCTGGTGTTCCTCCTGTTTCCAGGCCCCTTATTCCGCCACACCAACGCCCCTCAAACCTGTCCTTCCTTCACCCTCCCCCTCAGTCATGATTAGCATTTTTATTGAATGGACTTCAATTTATGTTTGAGACCTTAATCTGAAGCTAACATTTCTAAAAGGTGATTGCTCTTATTATAAGCCAATTTTAACAAGCTCATTTTTAAAGTTTTGCATTCTCGCATGTTGATGAAGCACGCGTTTCCTATGTTTCCTCACAGACTTTATATTCTGAGGTGAGATATATTGGCACCACCACCTCCTTGACACACTCCACCTGCAGGATGCTAACTGAATTCCAATGTATAAAGTTAGCTTGCAGATTCTCAACTGCACTTTTTAACCGTTGTATGAACTCTGTTGAAGTCTTTACTTCCAACAGACCCATTATCAAGTGTATCTTTACAATGCTTTTTCATCATTTATCACGTCTGCATTTAATATTATGTGTGAAAATTCATTAATCTTCTCACAAATCTGCATGTCAAGGTTGTAGTAATCCCAACAGCCACGTTCAAATCCTTAAGTATTACCTCTCAGGACAATTGGCTGCTGGAAAATTGGCAACAGAACTGTTAATGTAAAAGTTTTCTTTTTAATTACTTGACACATCAGAGAGTTCTCAATTGCACCAGATTATAATATTTATCAAGGTGAAGCAAAATATCTTTATTTCTCTCTCCCTGCAATTCAAATCTATTTTTGTGGACATATCTATTTGCCTTACCTGACAGATCAGCATGCCGGCACTGAGGGAGGAGCTAACAATGGGAGTCTCACTAGCTGGAAGTCCCGGTTGGATCTACACATCTCCTTGGACCATGCCCATCCATATTGACCTATCACCAGAGCAGATGCTCTCAGAATTCTGGCGATTGTAGCCAATCCTTCCCAATTTTGATCCAATTGGATCAAAGTGCCTGAAAATCTATTTGATTGACAGGTACCTTGCTTCCAACTATGCCGATTTAACCGGGAAATTATGGAGCTGCCCGAGTCATGAAGCAATCAGATGCATGGAAAGTATTTCCTTGAGCCCAGGCCTATCCTAGGACACGAGCCCCTGTATTGTTTCAACCGTGTGCACCCTCCTTTCCCCGGTGCTGAATGGGGTAGTGGGGGAGGGGGCGGGGGAGGGGGGGCCTATCTCGTCATTATGTCCCAGCCGTCATGGTGTGACGATCACACTTGGTGGATTAGTTGATCTTTCCTGTTCACATGTTTGCGTGTTCAGATGTACATACAGAACACTGCAGCCTGACCAAACTCCAATGGTGTGTGGCCATGCCTTCAGTTGCCTAGACCCGAAGAAAGTAGAATTGTGATTCCCTCCCTAAACTTCTCCACCTCTCTACCTCAGTTTTCTCCTTTAACATACTCCTTAAAACCTATCCCATTCACCAATTTTTTCATCATGTGACCCCATATCTCCTTATGTGGTTTGGTGTCATACTGTGGTAAACACCACGAGGGATATATTGTGTGTTACGTTGGGTGGGATTTACCCACCACCCCACCGCGTGTCTTCCGGCGGTGGAGCTGGCCCGCCAGTGGGATCTACCAACCCCATTGTTGTTGTCATGTGAGGGTACCTTTAAGACATGGATGTTTAAGCAATGTACCTTTAAGAAAACAGTGATGTCAGCCATTTTGGCAGATGATTATGAATTAGTTCATACATCAAAGATTGGTTTCCGACATCACTTTCAGCCGGTGAGGGATAGAAACTGGGAACATGAGAAATACTCAAGTGATAAAGGTAAAGATGATCTGATGGGAGACAATAAAGAGAGTGCACCTCAGATTAAAACAGAAATCCAGGAGGGTGGAAAAGAAATTAAGTTTCAGATGTTTTCACGGTCATAAACTAGGCCATGTAAAGTCACAGTGTTGGTGGTTGAAGAAAAGCACTGAGAAGGCTGATGTGGTAAAACAGGATAAGCCAGTGGGGTTTGTCAGAGTGGTAAAGGAAAGCCCAAGGGAAGTGAAGGAGGTGCAAACGATTGTACAGCCTGTTCAAGAAGCAATTGTTAAGAAGGTGCCAGATGTCTTTAAAGAATTTACTTGTGTGGGTAAAGTTTACTCATGTGTATCAGGAGGAGCAGATAAAGAGATACATTTTAAGAGATACAGGGGCTAGTTAATCTTTAATGGTAAGAGATGAGGAATTATGTAGTTTGGGAAGAATGTTGCCAGAAAAGGTGGTGATATGTGGAATTCAGGGTGAGAGGAGTAGCGTTCCATTATATAAGGTAATCCTCAAGACGAAGGGAAATAATGTGATTTCTCAGCACGAATGGCTTTGATCGAACCTTTGTGCAAAGATTTTGTGGCGTGATTACTCCACTGATGGACTTGCTAAAGAAACCTAACAAATTTCAATGGACAGCGGACTTTCAACAGGCATTTGACTGCTTGAAAGCTGTGATCACCAATGTTCCTGTATTGGAGAATTGCAAGGGACTCTGTGGTCAGATTGAACTAAAGTATCTGATTCTAAAGTGGAATGCCGAGGAGTAGAGGAATGGATGGATCGTGCAGAGACTTTGTTCAAAGAGACTGTTAATCGAGAAGGATTTCAGTTGGAGGAAGAAGAACAAAGAAAAATGGACTATATTATTATGCCTGTGTGCGTGTGTTGTTTTTTGTTAAAAACGAAAAGGTATATTTACTGTGTACATTTCTTATGGATGGTGCAAAAGTGAAAAATGAAACCATCTTCAAGTTGATGGTTTCTTTTTCTTTTCTTGGGGGGAGGTGTCATGTGAGGGTACCTTTAAGACATGGATGTTTAAGCAATGTACCTTTAAGAAAACAGTGATGTCAGAGAGTGGGTGGAGCTGAGGTCAGGTCAGCCATTTTGCAGTTTAGTTTTGCAGTTGGAAAAAGCAGTTTGTGTGTGTCTGTGTGTTTCCAGAGAGCTGCAAGTTTTAAAAGAGCTTGGGAGTGTCTGTGTGTGCAGGGAGCTGGATCTCTCCCATGAAAGACTATCTCTGGATCATTTGGGTGATTTAAACTCATAATAGTAAAGCCTGATGTGATTCTGTTTAAAGGTGTTAAGTCTCTTGGAAGTTTGAAGGAACATTTTAAGGAATTATTTACTGTTGCAATATTTTCTGATTTATCTTTGAAGTAAGGGGTTTTAAGAGATCCAATGTTTATTTAAGATGTTAAGTTGGGTTCATGGAATAAACAGTGTTTAAAAACCCACGTGTCCATAATTGTAATCCCACACCTAGGGAACAAGCCGTGTGCTCGGAAAAGCAACAAATCCATTAAAGGGAGAGGTTGGTTGAACTCCATGATACATTTTGGGGTTCTGAAAACACCTCGCCCATAACATTGTCAACAGGAATTTCCCAGTGACAGCACCCCTCATAGCCGGGAAACCCGTGCGCCGGCGTGGGACCGGAATTTCCCGCCGGTGTGAACAGCCGGTAAATCCCGCCCTTTGCTTTATAATGCTCCGGTGATGCACATTGGGACGTTTCTTCACGTTAAATGCACTACATTAACACAATTCTCTGTTGCTGTTGGTGCTCCCTGGCCTTGCACAATGGAGGTTCAACCTTTCAGAGCAGAAGGCCAGACATATCCCACAAACCATGCGAGACTGATGAGGCAGTAAGTGCAGCATGAAATTGAGACCCTCCATATTGCACCATATTTATCTTCAGGGCCACTGTAGCGATAGCTCAAGACACTCCTGTTTTGTTCCAGGTGTGTAAGAGCGCAGCAGAGGGAGCCCTGTGGCATATTTGATCCACAGCACTTAGAGCCTACAGTATCTCTCAAGCTTTATTCTAACTGAATACTTCTCAGCACATGCTGTGCATATATTAACCCTACCCCTTGACAACTAGACGGCTCCACAAAATCTTTTGCTGATTACGTTTTTTGCTTTCCTGTTAGACTGTAGGCACTTAAGGGTTGGCTGCATAGACTTTGCTATAACTCCAAACATGCAAGCTGAAGTTCATTATCTGAACTATTTTATCTGGTATCTAGCAAATCACTCACATTTGAGCTCTAAATATTGAGCTCCCCAAAAAGTTCAGAAGTATCCAGTGCTGCTTAAATATTGTTTTGAATGAAACATCAGTCCCAACTTTCTGCCAAGATCTGCCAAAAATACCATGTGCTTTCATTGGCTTGTTGCGCTCGCACTTTCTGTTTCTTTTGAATGTTGGACGTTGGCTAATCGCATTTGCAATTTGTGCCAACATACCAGGCCAGAACAAAACACCTCTTAATAGCCTTGAAGATTTTTCAATTCCCTGGTGGCTTTGATGTATTTTAACCAATTTTTCTAAGGCTGGCAAGCAAAAAACGTCTATGATTGTATGAACTTTGTGCTCACTGACCTACATTTTCCCAGTCAAGCAATACTTATACTTAAAATTCCCCTTGCTTTCAAGCCACGCCATGGTCTCACGCCCTCTGTATCTCTGATCTCCTCTGGCCCTACAACCCTCCAAGACATCGCCACTCCTCTAATTCTGAGCATACCTGATTTTAATTGCTGCAGTTGAGCCTAAGCTCTATCCCTAACCCTCGCCATCTCGCTCACTCTCCTTGCTCCTTTAAGACACCCCCTCAAACATATCCGTTTGACGTGGCTTTTGGCCATCGGCCCTAATATCTCTTGGTGTGACCCAATGTCAAATCATAACAATCCGGTGAAGAGATTTATTATTATGTTCAAGGTGCTACATACATACAAGTTGTTGATGCTAAGATAAGTCTGTCTTCAATAGGCAGTTCAGCTTTGAAAGTCTCAAGGATGACAGACCTCAATATAAACGTCCAATTTTGCAATTTCTGAGATGAGAAATTTCAAATTTTGTGATGATTGTTTTTCTTGGGTTCTCCCCTATTCTTGGCTTGTGTGGGTGATCACGAGATAACCTGCAATTATGTGAAGATGTTTGTCATTATTGAGAGTCTTTTCAATCTAAAGGATAGGCTGCACATTAACTGTGAAACTCCATTTTTACAACTTCAATAACACAAGTCTTGTCATGCAAGTTTTATCAAGAGTCTTGTTCGGAGGAGTTTTTACAATCATTCTACCTCAACCTTTCTTGCAGACACATATTAGTGGAAGTCTATCACAGCTGCAAATACTCTCTCTACTTAGACATGGGCCAGAATTCTCCGGCTGTTCACTGGCGCTGGGATTCCTGGGCCCTGCTGGCAGTGCCCCCCTACCCGCGGGTTTCCTGGGGTGTACGGTGGCTACAATGGGAAATCCCATTGACAGCGGCGGGATCACAGAATCCCACCGGCAACGAACAGCGTGCCGCCTCCCGGTGCTGAGATACACGTGGCTGGGAGGCCAGGGAATCCTGCCGATATATTCCGAAGAAGAGCAGGGAATGTTTTACTGATATCCTAATCAATAAATATCCTCCAATCAATATGATGGGAAACAGACTATCTGGTTATTTCCACCTTGCGTTTGTGGAAGAGTGCCTCATGCAAATTGGTTGTATTTCCCTACATGACAACAGTGACTGCAATTCAATAGTATTTTACTGTAGTATAACTCTATGCGTAGCGTAATGAAGCGCTTTGAAGGGTGGCACAGTGGCACAGTGGTTAGCACTGCTGCCTCACGGAGCTGTGTTCGATCCCGGCCACGGGTCACTGTCCGTGTGGAATTTGCACATTCTGCATGGGTCTCACTCCCACAACCCAAAAAGATGTACAGGGTAGGTGGATTGGCCACGCTAAATTGCCCCTTAATTGGAAAAAACCTTTTAAAAGAAAAAGAAATACCTGGGCTGTTCTGAAATGGCTGCTCTGGTGAGGCTGTGCGGATTGACTGGGACGGAAGGTTTTACAATGGGCTGTTTACCACATCATATTCATAAACATAAAAAGACATGCAGACGTTGAGCAGCACCCAAAGAAAGGAACAAAACTGAAGTGCTATGAAGAGAGATTAGAAAGATTTATTGGAATGGTTCCAAGGAGGAGGGACTTCAGTCACATAAACAGATTGGAGAAGCTAGGATTGTTCTCCTGAGAAAAGAGAAGATTGAGAGGAGATTTGATCGAGTTGTTTAAAGTCATGAAGGACCGGATTTTCCACACACACCTCCCCACCACCCCCTCCCCCTCCTGCGGTTGAGGCAGATTCAATCGTGACTTTCCAAAGGAAAATAGATACGTGTATGAAGGGAAGAAGATTTGCATCGCTTTGAGGAAAGAGGAGTGGAGTGATTCTAGCTGACTTGTTCTTGCGGAGAGCCAGCACAGGCTTGATGGACCGAATGGCCTCTGTCTGTACTACAATCGATCAATGGTTCTATTGTATAATTCCAAACAATGAATTCTCCACCGGGCTCCATCATTCAACAAGCTCCAACTTATTACAGAACACCACAGCCCGTGACATCTGCTGATGTGGTGAATGTGAGTCTGTTTTTGTCTGGTGCGGGGTACATCACACCATAGAGGATGTTAGCTCCTGATAGAGAGCACTTGGTCCAGGTGATCTCCTAGACTATTTTTTTTTGCTTGGGGGGTTTTGGAGAGGGATTTTCTGGAATACTTCGTCCCTTTTTGACACTGGGCTTCCTCTGTTACTTTTTGCCTCTTCCAGGAGGTTACCCATATGGGTTCAGGGTAGGTGGATTGGCCACGCTAAATTGCCCCTTAATTGAAAAAAATAATTGGATACTCTAAATTTATTAACAAAAATGTTTTTGAAATATAGCACGTTGGGACATGCCAGGATCACGATGGGCAATGTATACAATCAAGTTATCTCGTTCTGTGCTGAGTTAGTTCATATGTCCAAGAGGCACGCACTAGCAAACTTATCGATTTCTAAACTGACAGTTTTAACCTATGTTAACGAACGTTAATCAATGCTGTCTGTTACTAGCTACGTCACAACTCAGCCTTTTAGCACGGATGTGTGATTGGTTGAACTTTCCTACTTTGCCCCGAATACATCAGCATATTTTACATGTCACATTCCGAATTTGTTGTTCATGATTGCACAAATTCGTTTGATCCGCCACGACTGTTGGAATGCTTAATATTCAAGAGCTTGCTGCGCTCGCATTTGAGCTTCTAAACTTTGGCACTTTACCTGCATATTGGTGTCACATTTTAATATTGGCTTAATGTAATTGTCAGAGTTCATCATCACCATTGCATTAAATTTGTTCCATTTTTGTCTTTGTGTTTTGTAAACTGACTTTGATATGACAACCCACTAAGTCCTTGTATCTAGTTAACAGTCCTGTCATTCATCTTGAGGTCACGAGTCCATTCAGCAACATTAATCTCAATCTCGACCAAAATATAAATTCTCACTATGATGGCTTTTTCACCCCATGAACTTTCTTTCTTATGCTCTGCTTATCTGATGAGAATGACATTCCTTTGGCCTTGAACAAGAGAAGTCAATGGTTTTCTGCTTTTTTTTGAAAACCGCAGATAGCTTTGGCCATGCCCGAGGCACATTTTCCTCTCATTCGATTTTGAAAAGATAGAATTACACAGAAAATGCAGCACAAAAACAAACCCTTTAGTCCAACCAGTCCAAGTTTTAAATTCATTTACAGGATGTGGGGATCGCTGGTTGGGCCAGCATTTATTGCCCATCCCTAGTTGCCCTTCAGAAGGTGGTGGTGTGCCTCTCCTCATCCTTCCTCATCTAACCCCATCAACAGAACTTGCTTTGCAATTTCGTCTCCCTCAAATGTTTATATAACTTCTTAAATATATCAATGCTGTCCGCCTCAAACACCCCCTGTGTTCGCGAGTTCCACATTCTCACCACTCTCTCAGTAAAGAGTTTTCCTGACTTCCCTATTTTATTTCTTTCTATCCTACACCGATAGCAGGTCTTGTGTCACAGTGGCTAGTGTCCCCACCTCTGAGCCAGGAGATTCAGGATCAAGTCCAACTCCAGGTCTTGATGGCCAGGGAACGTGCGTCCATAACACCGCCAAACAGGTTGAGCACCAACTTGTCAAGCCTTTCTGAGCACGCCGATGACAGGTGATCAGAGCAGAAGAGATTCCTGGACAGCCATGTCATGGAAAGAAATTGGATCCTCTACCATCTCTAGGTTCCGACATGTCTCTTTAAGTGTATGTTGCCACGACAATGGGGGAGGGGTGGGCAGTGGAATGGCCATTGTGAATCGGTTTGCCAGCAGCGATTATTCTGGGGTTGGTTGGGTGCCTGCCTCCTTGCCCTGTGGTGGAGACTATGGCACTGTGTCAGACGTACCTTCATGCAGAGAACTCAAGGAGAGATGTGATGCGCGAGCAATTGCACAAAGACTAAAGTTGGGTACAACTGTGGCTTTATTACAGTCAGATGCGTGGCCTCCTGCTGCAGCTGGCGAAATGGCAGGGCACTGGAGGTCATGCATATTTATACAGTCCTCCGTGGGCGGAGCCAGCTGGCAAGAGCTACCGTCGAACTTGTAGTGCAGGTCCTACCTTACATCTCCTATTACAGTGGTTCACCACAAGGTGGCCTCCACTTATGTTCTTTGTCACAAATGAAGCACTCTCTGTGTCTACTGTATCAAAACTTTTCCTAATCCCAAAGATCTCTTGATGTGATGTCCTAGCCTTCTCGTTTCAAGAGAAAAGACACCCAGCCTGACCATTAATTTATTGATTTAGCACTGCACTTACAATCCTTGATTTTTGGTTGAGTGATGTTGGATCTGATTTTTCTCTCCGTTTGAGAAGGATTTGCATTGTGTGGGTGAGGGGGAATTCTGATGGCTTAGGGGACTCCTCCTTTACGCACGGATACCCTTGACCGACGCCAGGGTCCACCGAGTCATGGCATTCTTGGGAAACTTGCACCAAATCCAGCCAGGAGGATTCTCCGCTATGGGGGTCAGTGTATAACGGAGGAGTGGCGATTTGGGATTCCAGACCATTAATCAGATGCAAATGAGTGCAAATCATCAATTTACATCCTCCCGTAGCGAGGGCCACAAAGCTTGCTGCCGCTGCCGGTGGGGACCGGAGAATGGGACTCGCGCCTGGGGCCGATCCCGGTTTTTGGCCGATGCTCCATTCTCCGCTGGATCAGGAAACCCGCTACCAGGGTTGGGCAATGGAGAATTCACCCACGGCTTATTAAAAGGACAACAGGAGAAATTCCACTATTGACACCGAGAGCTGCCAACTCTGGCTGAATATATTCCTGAAGGTTTCATCACATGACCTCCTCCATCTAACTGTTCCACCCCCTCTTGATCCCCTCATTGGCCGCCCAACATGTTCATCCTCACTGCGCAACACCTTCCCATTGGAAAGAGCACTCACCATTACCCGATTGGATAATTCTCACCTGTCAGTCAAAGAGTCTTACTTTTCCCATCACCAACATTTTTAGAAGTAATGTGTAGATAGATGTTTAGAAAAAGAGCCCTTCAACTGTTGTGTTTGATGCTGCATTAGCCTTCAATTCCTGGAGATGCCTGGAAAATCTGTAATAGCGGACATCCCTGCTGGATCCATTGTGACAGTGCCTCTGTCAGGCGGTGTTCACTGCTCGCATTTGAATAGATGGGAAGAAAATGATCAAATGTTCCTCCCACAGCCTAATTTCTTTGAAATATTCACAGGAAAATTGGAGAGAGCTAAATCTCAGCTCAGCCTCAATCAGTGAGATGTTGATATGGTCTTGTGTTGATCCGAAGTCACATTCCCCGCGTTCCAGAATACCTCCCGCCACAGGGTCAAAAAACGAGAAGGAGAAGTAATGCTACATGACGATGTATTATTGACACAAATTCCTCCAATGTTTTATACCTTCTTAGGGCAGCACGGTAGCACAAGTGGATAGCACTGGGGCTTCACAGCGCCAGGGTCCCAGGTTCGATTCCCCACTGGGTCACTGTCTGTGCGGAGTCTGCACGTTCTCCCCGTGTCTGCGTGGGTTTCCTCCGGGTGCTCCAGTTTCCTCCCACAGTCTAAAGACGTGCAGGTTAGGTGGATTGGCCATGATAAATTGCCCTTAGTGACCAAAAAGGTTAGGAGTGGTTATTGGGTTACGGGGATAGGGTGGAAGTGAGGGCTTAAGTGGGTTGGTGCAGTCTCGATGGGCCAAATGGCCTCCTTCTGCACTGTATATTCTATGTTCTGTATGTACTTCTGACCATCTGTGCACAGCATCGAAATGCCAACACTAAGCTAGTTTAAAACAATGAAACAAGCAAAGAGAAAAGCTTAAAATTAAATATAACAAGGTGAAAGGGTTTTCAAAAGGTCTCTCTAGATGAGATAGGTCAACCTAATTATTTATACTTTATGCCGCGTTAATCAATGGGGAATACATCACCACACATGTTGTGCCATCGGTTTGAAAATGGTGACCTTTCACCATGTGATTAAAGAGCCTCCGAGCTCGGAAACAATTCTTGGCTCCCATGAAGTGCTGATAAAGCCATGGGGAGTTAGGGTAATTATCTATATTCAGAGAAAAACAGCACTGACTGGATAATTAATAGCGCAACCTCCAGTGTTCTTCCCGAAGGATTTCTGTCCTGTAAATTAAAACTTGAGGATATTAAAGCGAAACTCTGCAGCTGCCAATGTTTAAAGTAATGGGTCGGCTGGGTGACTGATCAGCAAGCTGCCGCTAACAGGTGACTGACGGAAACATTTTGTCAATTAAAATGCCAGTAAAGGTTGTGACTAATATCACAGCAACCCACCGGCATTGTGACATTTGGAACTCCAGTAAACACTGCACAAATCGAAAAACAAGGGAGACATCTTGGAACACTGTGCACGGTTTTGGTCACCACACCATAAGGAGGCTATCCAGGCAAAGGGCACCGAGGCCATCCTCTGCCTTGGAGAGGATGAGCCATGATGATATGGGATGACTTCCCCCATTTTCCCACCTCTGGACTGACCACGACACAAGGTATTTTTGAGAAGGGGTGTTTTAACCCCTTGAGCGCTGTGGCTTTAAAGGACAGATATGGAACAGGTTGGTAAAATTGAAACTCTTCGGCAATCATAGATCATCATAGAATTTACAGTGCAGAAGGAGGCCATTTGGCCCCTCGAGTCTGCACCGGCTCTTGGAAAGAGCACCCTACCCAAGGTCAACACCTCCACCCTATCCCCATAACCCAGTAACCCCACCCAACACTAAGGGCAAGAGGGACCCCCCCATGGACAGGGCGCTTGAGAGGACAGAAAAATCTGAAAGAGTAATGTAAAAAACCAAAAGGCGCATGCAATATCGTAATGGATGAAACGAGGAAAGACCTCGCGAAGCAATAACTGGAATGGGTTGCCAGGAAGAGTAGAAACATGGGATTCCAGAAAACCCGCAGCACCAATCGGAGGTCATTTGGCCCACTGTGGGGATACTAGTCAAAGAAGAGCCATCCATCGTTTAACCGATGGGGAGAGATGATGTGGGACTATTTCACTCCCTTTCCCATCTCTGCGACACAAAGTATTTTTGAGGAGGGATGTTATCTGATAAAAAAAACGAATTAAATGGATGTGGGGAACAGGTGGGAGGTGGGTTTGAGATCAGGAAGAGATTAGCCATGATCTTATTGAATGGCGGGGCAGGCTCGAAGGGCTATGTTCCTATGCTTAACCCCTTGAGAGCTGTGACTTTAAAGAACAGATAATGAAAGAGCCTTTTTTGTAAGTTTAAATCAAAAGAAAGGATAAATGAAAGAGATGACGAAAGGATAAACGTTTATTTCACACATTACCCAAAATGTTAATGCAACAATCTCTCACTCCTTATCCACACCAAATACACACACACATACACACAAGAAAAGATCATTTCTGATGGTGTAGCATCTTATCTTAGTGATATCTTAGAGTAATAAAAGTCAATTCTAAATAGTACTCAAGGTGTTCGTTGAAATGTTGCAGGCCTGAGGGATTCCCTCTTAAGACCCTGAAGAAAAATGAACATCAGAGATTTCTGGTGATGGATTCTGTTATGCGGCCTGGTTGCACAACTGGATAGCACTGTGGCTTCACAGCGCCAGGGTCCAAGGTTCGATTCCCCGCTGGGTCACTGTCTGTGCGGAGTCTGCACGTTCGCCCCGTGTCTGCATGGGTTTCCTCCGGGTGCTCCAGTTTCCTCCCACAGTCCAAAGATGTGCAGGTTAGGTGGATTGGCCATGCTAAATTGCCGTGAAGTGTCCAAAAAGGTTGGGAGGGGTTATTGGGTTATGGGGATAGGCTGGAAGTGAGGGCTTAAGTGGGTCGGTGCAAACCCGATGGGCCGAATGGCATCCTTCAATGCTGTATGTTCTATGTTTTATGGGCCAGGGTTTAGAAAGGACATCATGGAGTTTACCTGACCTCTACCTGTTTATTGATTTTGATTATGATGAGCACAAGAGCTGCCTTTCCGGTGTTATTCAGCAGAGTTCTGAAGCGCTTTCAATCAAAAAACAAACTTTGTTCTACAAATGTAGTTAACATTTTTAATAACACACACAGTAAGAATTTTTATCAATGAGAAACATAAAGACACCCACACAGCTACAGTAATCTATGTATAACTCTTTATGAATTCCCCCTTAACTGTTCCAATTCAACAACTAAATCCAAGTAAAACCAGAAACCCCTTTTCAAAGGTGTGGCCCAGCACACGGCACTCTTACTGGTATAAGACTTGTTAGTGATCCTCCGTTCCCCTTTTCAAACAGCAGGTTTGAATTCCTTCTCGAAAGCAATTATCTTTTTTAACTTATCAAGTTAAGTCTGAAAACAGCTTTGAAAATGAAGATCAAGAAACACTTCTTTCAACCTGGGCAGTTCAAAACCAGTCCAAACTCAAAACGAAAGTAAAACCCACAGAGCCACAGCCCAGCTCCACCCACACAATGGCATCACTGAAGCCATGTGCTAAGACAAAAACATTTCTTAAAAAGACACTCCCATGACAATTCACACTGGTTCACGCCAAACCACATCAAACTTCTAACTTTCCAGTTGAGGTTGGACGAGCTCCTGAAGTAAAGAACACTACTTTGCAGGGAAAATCAAATAAGAAACAACTCCCACCCTGAGGTGACCCTTCAAGCAGGGTCCTTGCGCTGGGCATGACATGGTTTCTCTCTCGCCTTTATATCCCAGACTGGCCTACCTTGGTCTGTCCTTGTGGATTAATAAGGTATGTCCGGATATTTCTTTACAGAAGAATCCAGCCCAATGTGTCCATATCAAATGTTGCTGTTCATAAGTAAAGTGTCCATCTCTCAATAGGTTTTACAGGTAAATGATGCAACCGTAACAAGCCTAACCTCACCTTCCAATTCTTGGTCTGTAGTCCTGTAGATTATGCCATTTTCAAGTGTCTTTCCTAATATTTTTGGAATGCGATGGGGGTTCAATCTCTACCACCATTTCAGGCAACAAGTTCCAGAACCCTCACCACCTTCCAAGTGAAGTAATTTCTCCTCAACTCCTCTCTAATTATTTGAAATCTATGCCCCCTGGCTATTGGCCTCCCTGCGAAGGGTAAGAGTGGCTGACGCATTCATTTAGGAGACAAACGGTGTAATGGACAGATGATATGGTTGATATTCTGAAAGGGTAAGATGAAATTCAGTGCAGGGACTTCAATACTTCTACCTGGCTACAGGAACATTTCATTCTCCAATTAATACAGTTCAACAAGTTCAGAAGCATCCAAATGTATTGTGATGTCACAAAGGGCCGGGTGCTGGAGGGGCAGTATTTCCGATACTCGCTACTCCACTTTCTTGATCGCGATATGCCTCCCTCAACATGGCTGCCGAGTACACAAGGTGGCCACCGGCAATTCCAGAAGGAGCTACAACCTTCAAACCAGAAGTGCGTCCACGTCAATCTTGGAGATGGGAATCAGCTGTAAACCTTTAGATACACTATATAAGTAGATCACCGAGCAACAGTGAAAGAATGAAAGCAAGGAGGACGTTGGAGTCCTGTGTGAATTAGTTGCTCTGTGCTTTGTGGGTTACAACCAATACCGGACAATGAACTCGCTTTGGAACCTGACTGTGGACTGTATGAGAACCTGCCTCGGTAACTTGAGCCCTTTTTCCATTTATACGACCGTGAACTTGGCTACGCGCCTTCACGTGTGTTAATCAATAAATTGTTCATTGATATGACTTGGTCTTCTGGTTGCTTACTCTGTGTCTCTAAACCCCACCTATTTCATCGCCCAAACCCTTGCAACATCATAGCATTTAATATCTTCTTGGTTTTAGAAACTCGCTGGCCTTTATCGCAACGTGGCCCTAACAGAAAGCACAAGAATCTGGTGATGGAATGGGAGGACATTGCTGCATGCTTATTTGGTACACTTCTTCCCCACCCCTCCAACTATTTGATGACTCCCTCCTGAAGACACTGACACTGAGGAACATTAATGTTTTGTAGTTTAACTGGGATAGGTAGACAATTACGCACGTATCATGGGCCTTGATACTATGCCGTGTGAACGTTAGCACACAATAGGTTCAACACATTCACCTCAAATTCACGAGGAAGAAAGAGATTTCTGCATTTATATAGCACCTATCACAACCTCAGGATGTCCTCAAGCATCTTACTTACAGCCAACAAAGTACCTCTGAAGTTTAGCCATCGCTATACTGGAGGAAATGCAGCAGATAATTTGCGCACAGTAAGCTCATACATACAGTAATGAAATACAGCGCATATGGTGGCGGCGAAGCTGGCCTGCCATTGGTTGGCAGGATCTCCTGGTCCGGCTGCTGTCAACGAGGTTCCATGTTGTTCGCACCCGCCGCCTCTGGGGAACCCTCAATGCTGGGAGACCGTCACGGCCGGCAAGTCAGGAGAATCACGCAGGCGGGAATGTTCAGAAAATCCCACCGATGTCTCTGCTGTGGGATTTGAACCCATGACCCTCAGACTCAGAGAGCGCGACTAAGCCACAGCTGACACTTTGACAGCTATTTTAACGCAAACATTCACCATTTAACGTACAATGGTTAACCCTTCTGAAACAGCAGGCAAATAATATAAACATTGCATAATAATAATAATAGTCTTTATTAATGTCACAATTAGGCTTACATTAACACTGCAATGAAGTTACTGTGAAAAGCCCCTAGTCGCCTCATTCCGGCACCTGTTCGGGTACACAGAGGGAGAATTCAGACTGTCCAATTCACCTAACAAGCTCGTCTTGTGGGAGGAAACCGGAGCGCCTGGAGGAAACCCACACAGACACGGGGAGAACGTGCAGACTCCGCACGGACAGTGGTCCAAGCGGGAATCGAACCCGGGTCCCTGGCGCTGTGAAGCAACAGTGCTAACCACTGTGCTCCCATGCCGCCCTCATTTTGAGGGATGCAGTATAATCTCAGGGTTCCTGACAGTTCAGTTTGTGCACTGTTTACCTCCTTTTCAGTCCAAACATATAACATGATGGTGGAGAAAAATTGCAGATTTGCGTGTGCGAAATACCAGTTAATTCCGTGCTTAAACTGGGAGGAGACAATCTGTAAGTTTTGCGTAGTCAAACCACAGCCTCACAGTAAAAAAAGACGTTCCCTGGATTTTGATGGAAGAAAGCTTGCACTGATGAAAATAACGTCCCCTTTTGCAGGTGTTTGCACAGACCAGCCTGGGAACGTTTTCCAGCTGTTCTCGCCAGTGGGATCTTCCGATCCCGCCGATGGCGAACCCGCGACATGGGTTTCCTAGCAACAAACGGGGTGGATTCAATGGAAAATCCCATTGCCAGTGGTGGGCCACCTCCCACCGCCGAGAAACAGAGCATGGTGGTTTGCAATTTTCTGCTTATTGAATCCATAGAATTTACAGTACAGAAGGAGGCCATTCATCCCATCAAGTCTGCACCAGCCCTTGGAAAGAGCAAACTTCTTAAGCCCAGGCTTCCACCCTATCCCCGTAACCCAGTAACCCGACCTAACTTTTTGGACACTGAGGGCCAATTTAGCAGGGCCAATCCACCTAACCTGCACATCTTTGGACTGTGGGAGGAAACCGGAGCACCCGGAGGAAACCCACGCAGTCACGGGGAGAACGTGCAGACGCCACAGAGATAGTCACTTGAGGCTGGGATTGAACCTGGGACCCTGGAGCTGTGAGGCAGCAGTGCTAACTAATGCGCCATCGTGCTGTTTCTGGTGAGATGATTCTATAATGGAAACAGTTAATCTTGGAGTAGTGTGCCACTCGCCAAAGTTCCACCTCCAAACTTTTTTAAAAATCCTCCATTTTTATTTAAGTGCATGGCATACCTGTAACTGTATAATTTAGGTAATACTCTGCAATTTGAAACATCTTAATTATTTCCTCACGACACCGCCCACATTTAGCCCGTTGTTAGCTGTACATTTATATGCGTGTTCTCTTGCTAATTACTTGGATGTCTGTGGTGATTAGAGCCTTCTCAGTGTTTACGCAGACACATAAGAATTCCATTTCCATTGTGGCCCTTAGATGAACACATCTTGCAGGCATGATGAAACATAAATGTAGGCACTATACTTTGAATGTGCAATTGCTGCTGGCTTCATCAAGACGCGCTCTCAAAGAGCAGATTTGACACTCTAAAGGATCTAGCAGGTCAATGAAGAAGCGAGGAGGGGAGATCAAAGCCTGCTTGAAAGTAGCCCCTCCTATCAGCAGCTCTGCCAGCACCATATGGGCACGACCGGTTCCAATCCACATACCTCTGACAGTGTGTGGGTGTAAACATCTCACTGTCCTGAAACCACTGTAATGCCAAGAATCCATCACAGTTAATGACTCAGATCGGGCTTTATCCATGATTTAAGACTGGGATGCTTACCCAATAATTGAAGTAAAATTTGCATTCAGCTGAGGCCCAGGATAGGCAGCGGCACATCTGATGACCCCGTTGGGGTCGATGGAAAAGCGAAATGGGACAATGTACAGACCATGCAGCTAATTTCCAACTGTGCATTTTGCACCCTGCCCCTCCCCTAATCACGCCATGCGCCTTTTTAAGCACAGGGGCAGAAGTTTGAAACTCACTGTTAAACTGAGCCCCTTCTTTGTTGAACATTAAATGACTGTATCTGCACCTGGATGGACAGAAAGGCAAAAACGTGGATTAAAGCAACAGCAGAAGTTCAGGAACCAAAAGGCGAGCGAGAGAAAGATAGTCAAGTACGGACGTTGGACACAAAGACCTGACAATGTTGACCTGGTCACAACCGAAGGAGAAACTGAGGGGAAAAACAGAAGAGATGGGTGGATAACATTGAGACGTGGACTGAGGGAGGCTTTTGAAGAAAGGGCAGAGAAGAAGCGACATGATAACAATAGCCAGATTGGGCTACGGTGACAACAAATGAATGGATGAAGAAGGTAACACACAAATGACATAAACAGAAAGGGGCCGTTCAGCCCATTATGTCTGTGCTAGCGACAGAGTTCTGATTGACTAAAATGGTGATGAGATCATTATGTACCAGATATTGTAAACGCAAAGAATCTGGGTCAGCACTCAGATTTTAACATGGATGTCACCTGTCCCCCTCCTATATCACCAGCCTATTTCCTATATAACCTTACTATAGAATCCCAGAAAGGGGAAATAGGGACCCCGAACCATGAAATGATAAAGATGATAATATCCGCCTGGAAAGACAAAAATCTTTTCACAGCCTTGAAAATCTCCCCGGGCCTCTCAGTTGTCACCCCAATCTGGTGCAACAGGGAAGTTCTAGACGCATTATAATAATAATAATCTTTATCGTCACAAGTAGGCTTACATTAACACTGCAATGAAGTTACCGTGAAAAGCATCGCTATGGGTGGGTTCCATCGTCAACAGGATCTACTCAACAGATGTAAGATTACCCACAGGACGTACTCTGATACCTCCAAATTAAACATCTGTCTCATGACCCAGCCACACTTACAGAACGCCAACGTCAACCTGCCCTCTTGGACATGTCCCCTGCGGTTCCCATATGGGTGGCGCTATCTTCCGCACTATCTTTCTCTTTTTTCTAGATTAAACAGCAATTCAGAAATCTTTAGAGGGATTTGAGGAAGGTCTGTCAGCCAAGCAGAACCTCACAACTACCACCCCGCACGTGGGCCAACTCAAAGTCATGCATTGAGCAATTCCATTTTACAGCACACTTTCTGCACCTCCCCTCACAATCAATCCTTCCAAGAAGTCAATCTGGAATGTCCTGCAAATCTGCCTGTTGGAACATCGCAATATGGAGAAAAGCCCCATTCTTTTTCCACCCTGCCCCCCACTACCACGCCCCCCCCCCCCCCCCCCCCCGCAAACCCAGTAGCACACAGATTAGTGCAAATGTCAGTGTTCGCTCTCGCTAAACTGGCTTCCCTCCTCCCCTGCGTCAAAGCAAAATGCTTTTCCACAACAAACATCTGCGGAACATATGCCACTTTGTGAGGGTGATGCACTCACTCTGTCTGGAACTTGGGAGATGCTAGGCAGTCTGGAAGCTATTCCTGAAAGCCCACACAAACCAAGCATCTCCCACACAGCCCGGACCACCCCCCAGGAACGTTAGAGTGGAGCCGCAGATTAACTCCTTAGCTCTCCACAAAGGACAATGTCCCCAGCCTTCCGAGGCCAACAACCAAAATGGTACCTCTCCCATCCAAGTCATGTCCCACTGTCTAATTGTCCTGATCCCCCAAACACCATTACCAGTTAGCTTACAACAAACCAAATGCTCCAATGTGTTCTTCAGTGGCTGCTGGGTGACAATGACTTCATCAAATATGTCCATTTCAGGTTTTTTTTTAATGCTGGGTGTTACACTTGTCCAGATGCATGCCCAGGGCACATGTTCGAACAATGGTTTTTCAATAATCCCTTCAACAAAAAGCCAGCACCTTTTGACTGACTGGCTCTCTGTTGTGCCTTTCCTGGATTTTAACCAGCATTTTTGTGGGTAAAATGAAATGTATCTGAGCATTTGGAAAATCCCACAGGTTGCAGTTAGTGGGGAACCTCTGTCTATCCCTTACTTGGGTACCTGCATCAGAGGGAGTGCGGCCATGGACTCCCAAAGTCACAAGTTCCCTTATGTAGCAGTGCAGGCTGACATCCAAGTGGGGATTTCAATGGACGAATGCCTGTATGGCGGGATTGCCTTAGGAGACGAGATTGAGGCAACGGGACCTGTATTCTCCGCAGTTTCAAAATGCGGAAGGTGATCGGATTGAAACCTACAAAATTCTTCGGACGTGACAGGGTAGATCGTATTTCCCCTGGCTGCTGTGTCTAAAACCTGAGAGGAGGAGGAATTTCTTCATTCAGAGAGTGATTAATCTTTGGGATTCCCTACCCCAGAGGGCTGTGGAAGCTCAATCATTGAACATTGTTCAAGACAGAAATCAATAGATTGCAGAATACTAATGACATCAGGGGGATGGCGCAGGAAAGTGGCATTGAGGTAGATGATCAACCATGATCTAATAGGGGCAGCACAGTGGCGCAGTGGGTTAGCACTGCTGGCTCACGGCGCCGAGGTCCCAGGTTCGATCCCGGCTCTGGGTCACTTACCGTGTGGAGTTTGCACATTCTCCCCGTGCCTGCGTGGGTTTCGTCCCCACAACCCAAAGGTGTGCAGGTTAGGTGGATTGGCCACGCTAAATTGCCCCTTAATTGGAAAAATGAATTGGGTACTCTAAATTTATTTATTTTTAAACATGATCTAATTGAATGGCGGAGCAGGCCCGACAGATCAACTGGCTGCTACTGCTCCCATGTTCCTATGGGAGAAGTTGGGTGCTGACCCTGGTGAAAATCTGCCTCATCTAACGGGGATTGGGATTCTGGGGAGTGGGAGTTGTGGATTGGATACCCCTTCAAGGAGTCATTTTCCTTAAGTGAGAATTTGCTCACAGAATCTATTTTGCGAGGGTAAAGTGGGGGTTGGATAGGCAGGAAATCTGTTGCCAAGTGCTCCCATGTCGCATCTAAGGATTTTTCCTGATGTGGCAATACTGCACAGCCAGGAAAGAGATTGCCTTTGATCTTGACCTGAAACACAGGTGTGGAAATTGGGATACAGGATACAACTCCTGAATGATGAGGCTCAATGCACACCTTGGGCCTCTTTGCTATCAGTAATCTGGTGCTGCAAGTCACCGACCCATTGTCAAACCTAATTGACATTTTCCCCATTACCTCAGTGGAATAAAGAAAACACGTCCACAAACATTCCTCTCCTTCAGATTAAGAATCAGGAAATGGAGATGGAAATTTGGATTTGGGCTTGGATTTGATTTATTCAGCTGGATTCTCCGCTGTCGGGATTCTCCGACGCGCCGGAAGCGCACCCAAGCCCGAGGATTTCCCGAAGGCGTGGGGCTGCCCACAATGGGAAATCCCATTGGCCGGCTGGCGGGACAGAGAGTCCCGCTGCCGGCGGGGGTGCAGGGGGCGCGGGACGGAGAGTCCCGCCTATTTTCACGTGTACTGAGGTACAGTTAAAAGTATTGTTCTGCGTACAGTCCAGACAGATCGTTCCATGTATGAAAAAACAGAGGGGGTTGGATTCTCCGCAGCCCTGCGCCGAATGCGATTTTGGTGCGGGGTGGAGAATCCCCATTTACGCGAGAATCGTAGCCGGCATTGCTCCCGCGATTCTCCGGTCCCCTGGTGGGGGGCAGGTGGGATTAAGTACCGGGGGTGGCCTTATGAGCGGCCGGGGCGGTGATCAGGCGAGTAATATGTAGCGGCGTGGGGCCGATCGTTGGGACCTTCTTTCCTCGTCCAGGTCCGCCGGCTGAGTCCGCCATCACGTTCGACCCGGCCGCTTGAGGCCGCCGCCGTGCGCATGAGCAGACTCGCAACTGGAAGTACGGGGGCCCATATTCACAGCTGAAACTGCGAGAAGCACTCCGGGGCCCTGCCGGCCCCCTGCATGGAGGTGAATAGCTACTAATATCTTTAAGGAACCTCCAGAGTAAAACTCCAGCGTTTTTACGCTGGCGTGGGGACATAGCCCCATTTTTGGAGAATCCAGCGCAGGACATATTTACACTGGGAAGTTCCCAGAACAGGATTGTCGCAGAATCGTAAGCATGACCTTTACGATCTGGCCAGAGATAACAAAATGAGAAATATCTTCCCTTAGTGTTATATCGTCAATTCACTGTGAGACCGTGGGAACGAGCGAACATTAGGCTTTAATACCCATGAACTGGCCTGCCAGAGTCGGCTGGACAAATGAGTGCCACCCACAGGTGGCCGGACTATATGTGGCCCCGGTGAGGGCGGAGCCCACAGGGGTTCCAGTATAGTACCTGGAAGTAGCCCGTATCATCACTTCCAGGTCATGGATCACATCATTATACAGACAGTATAGACAGCTCATGCATTAGGTGAAATACATTCACCACATTCACCCCCTGTTAAAAAAATCAAGTCCAGCGGGGGTGACGTGGGGTCATTAGTGATTCAGTCTGTCTGGAGGCCGGATTGTTCTTTTAGACCTCCTCAGCTCTGGCGATGCGGCGGGCACGGTCGTTGCCTATGGTGACTCCTGGAGCTTGAGCCTGAGGTCCGGCGTGTCGGTGACGGTTGGGGGGTGGGGGTAGGCAAGGGGGTGGCGGGTGGCGGCAGTGCCGGCGCGGACCAAGACAGGAGACCCAGGGGGGCGTAAGGAGCGCAGGGGGTGGCTGTAGGCAGCGGGGAGGGGAACCAGCTGGCGCCAGACCTCGTAGGGAGACCGTATCGTGCCGTCCGTCCTGGTGTGCGATGTAGGCATACTGGGGGTTGGCGTGCAGCAGCTGGACCGTCTCGACCAGAGGTTCGGTCTTATGGCTCCTCATGTGCCTCCGGAGAAGGACAGGTCCCGGAGTTGTCAGCCAAGATAGAAGCGAGACCCTGGAGATGGACTTCCTAGGGAAGAGAAACAAGCGGTCGTGAGGGGTCTCGTTCGTGGCTGTGCAGAGGAGTGATCTAATGGAGTGGAGGGCATCGGGGAGGACCTCCTGCCAGCAGAGGGTCGGGAGACGTCTAGACCGGAGGGCCCAGAAGCACGGCCTTCCATACCGTCGCGTTCTCCCTCTCCACCTGCCCGTTTCCCCGCGGGTTATAGATCGTAGTCCTGCTCGAGGCGATGCCTGTGCTGAGTAGGTACTGACGCAGCTCAACACTCATGAACGATGTGCCCTGGTCGCTGTGGACGTAAGCAGAGAAACCGAACAGTGTGAAGATGCTGTGCAGTGCCTTTATCACAGTGGCCGAGGTCATGCCGGGGCAGGGGACTGCGAAGGGGAAGCGGGAGTACTCGTTGACGACGGTTAGAAAGTATATATTACGGTTGGTAGAGGGTAGGGGTCCTTTGAAGTCTATACTTAGGCGCTCAAAGGGCCGGGAGACCTTTACCAGGCGGGCTTTGTCTGGCCGATAGAAGTGCGGTTTGCACTCCGCGCAGACTTGGCAGTCCCTGGTCATGGCCTTGACCTCCTCAATGGAGAAGGGCAGATTGCGGGCCTTAATAAAGTGGGTAAGCCGGGTGACCCCTGGGTGGCAGAGGTCATCGTGGATAGCCCGAAGTCGGTCATCTTGCGCGCTGGCGCATGTGCTGCGGGACAGGGCATCTGGGGGCTCATTGAGCTTCCCAGGACGATACTTGATATCGTAATTGTAGGTGGAGAGTTCGATCCTCCACCTCAGGATTTTGTCATTTTTTATTTTGCCCCGTTGTGCGTTGTCAAACATGAAGGCGACCGACCGCTGGTCGGTGACGAGGATGACCCACCTACCGGCTAGGTAGTGCCTCCAGTGCCGCATGGCTTCCTCTATGGCTTGTGCTTCCTTCTCGACCGAGGAGTGGCAGATTTCGGAAGCGTGGAGGGTTATAGAGAAGAATGGGACTGGCCTGCCCGCCTGGTTCAGTGTGGCGGCCAGTGCGACGTCTGACACATCGCTCTCTACCTGAAAGGGGACGGACTCGTCCACCGCGTGCATCGCGGCCTTGATGTCGGCCTTGATGCGGCTGAAGGCCGAGCGGGCCTCAGCCGTCAGGGAAAAAGTGGTGGTTTGAATAAGTGGGTGGGTTTTGTCCGCATAGTTGGGGACCCACTGGGAGTAATAGGAGAACAGCCCCAGCCATCGTTTAAGGGCCTTGAGGCTGTGGGGAGGTGGAGTTCCTTGAGGCGTGCATACGGTCGGGGTCAGGCCCTAGGACTCCGTTCTCCACGACGTAGCCGAGGATGGCCAGTTGTGTGGTGCGGAAAACGCACTTCTCTTTGTTGTACGTGAGGTTGAGGGATTGGGCGGCCTGGAGGTACCTCTGAAGGTTGGCGTCATGGTGCTGCTGATCATGGCCGCAGATGGTGACATTGTCCAAGTACGGGTATGTACCCCGCAAACCGTACTGGTCCACCATTCGGTCCATCGTTCTCTGAAGGACCGAGACTCCGTTAGTGACGCCGAAGTGGACCCTGAGGAAGTGGAAGAGTCGGCCGGCTGCTTCAAAGGCAGTGTAGTGGCGTTCTTCCGGGGGGATTGGGAGCTGGTGGTAGGCCGACTTCAGATCGACTGTTGAGAACACACGGCACTGCGCGATCTGATTGACCATCTCCGCTATGCGGGGGAGGGGGTACGCATCCAGTTGCGTGAACCAGTAAATAGTCTGGCTGTAAACTACAACCATCTGGTTCTTTTCCCCGGTCCGGACGACCACCACTTGCACTCTCCAGGGGCTGGTGCTGGTCTTGATGATCCCTTCATTTAACAGTCGCTGGACCTCCGGCTTGATAAAAGCCATATCTTGGGAACTGTACCGCCTGCTCCTGGTGGCGATGGGCTTACAGTCGGGAGTGAGGCTCGCAAAGAGTGAAGGGGGGGGAGACCCGCGAGGCTGCATACCGTGAGGGGGGGTAAGGGTCTGCCGAACTGTAGGGTCAGGCTTTGGTGACTGCACTGGAAGTCTAATCCAAGCAGTAGGGGGGCGCAGAGGTGAGGGAAGACGTAAAACTTAAAACGGGCATACTCGGCGCCCTGCATCACGAGGCTAGCGATACAGTACCCCCGGATCTGGACCGAATGGGATCCAGAGGCAAGGGAGATGGTTTGGGATGCAGGGTATATGGGAAGGGACCAGCGCCTTACCGTGTCAGGGTGACAAAGCTCTCCGTGCTCCCGGAGTCGAAAAGGCAGGGGGTCTCGTGCCCGTTGACCCGGATGACCATCATTGAGTTTTTCAAGTGCTTCGGCTGCGACTGGTCGAGGGTGACTGCACCAAGCTACGGGTAGCCAGCGTGGTCGGCGGTGTCGTGGTCACAAAATGGCGGCCCCCATGAGTCGCACGTGTCGGGTTGGGTCGAAGATGGCGACCAAGATGGGCACCCCCATCGGTTGCACGTGGCGGTCGGTGTTGGAGCCGGCGGGGGGGTGGCCCCCACAAATCGCACGAGGTTGATGACGCGTCTGAAGGGGGTGTTCCGGGCAGGCACGAGGCCGTTGCGGGGTCTGCGGGCCTGTGAGTCCATGGGTTGGGCCTGGTGAGTGTTCGATTTCTGGGCTTTAGGTCGGCCCAGACAGACTGGCGAAGTGTCCCTTTTTCCCACAGTCGCTGCACGTCGCTGTGCGGGCTGGGCAACGCTGCCGGGGGTGTTGACCCTGACCGCAGAAGTAGCACTGCAGTTCCCCGGGCTGGACTGGCAGCCGCGCGGCACAGGACCGCAACATAGTCGGGTCCAAGGGGGGTCACGACGATGGCATCCACGAGGGGTTCGCCGGGTCCGCGGGGAACGCATTGAGGTTCTGGTCGGCCACATCTAACGAGGTAGCTAGCTTTACCGTGTCCCGCATCAGTGGTCCCGTTTTCCAGCAAGCGCTGCCTGGTGTAGTTCGATCGGATCCCGGCCACGTAGGTGTCCCGGATCTGTAGGTTCATATGTTCCTCCGCCGTCACATCCCGGTACCTGCAATTCCTCACGAGTAGGGTCCGTTTTTCCAGGTACTCATCTAGCGATTCCCCAGCACATTGGCGGCGAGTCGTGAGGAGATGTCGGGCATACACCTCGTTTACAGGCTTCACGAAATGCGCCTTGCGGGTTGCGACCGCCGCCTTGTACGTGGCCGCTTTCTCGATCATCAGGGAGATTCAGTGGCTCACCCGTGCATGGAGGAGTCGCAGCTTGAGGGTTTCAGTGGGAGGCGTTATGGAGGAATCGAGGTAGGCCTCGAAGCAGAGAAGCCAATGTTCAAAGATCTCCTTGGCTTCCTATGCGCGCGCGTCGAGTTCGAGCTTATCTGGCTTTAGAGTGGCTTCCATGATGCTGTCGATGGATATTAAATTATTATACCGTCAATTCGCTGTGAGACCGTGAGAACGAGCGAACATTAGGCTTTAATATCCATGAACTCGCCTGCCAGAGTCGGCTGTACAAATGAGTGCCACCCACAGGTGGTCGGATTATATATGGCCACCGGGGTTCCAGTACAGTACCTGGAAGTAGCCCTTATCATCACTTCCAGGTCATGGGTCACATCATTATACAGACAGCTCATGCATTAGGTGAAATACATTCACCACACTTAGTTAAAAATTGAATTCTCCAAAACAGAGACCCAGTGGGTCATGTGTGGGAAATGCCAGGACTCAATGATCTTGGTAACTCTCAAAATTAACACTGGCGAGGACTCAGCAGGGGCCACTCAGATGAACAATTCTGCAAGGACCAGCTGTAGTTATAAAACAATGAGGATTAGAAAATCATGAGGGCAGTTTTGAAGCAGCAATTACCAAGATGCAATTAGAAGGAATAATGAATGATTTATCGGGCAATGGACTGTCACTGAACTCTTTGTCACGCATCAAAAATTAAATGATCCAATCATTTGCATGAAGCAATTTTGAGCTGAGGTGTCTGTACGCAGGGGGTATGTGAGACCCTCATGACCGGCAAACCTTAAACCGTCTGAAAATTCTAGGTGAGGCCAGAAGCAGAACTCCAGATTAATGATCAATTGTTTCTATCTTAGGGCTGATGCTGTAGGTTCTCTGCAGTTATTAGAAAATCAAAGCACAGCATTATATACTTTCTCTTTGAAAGTTGGAGCCATTAGTTGAAAGGATTTCCTAGGTGACAACTGCAACCACGCTTCAACGCACTTTGGCACCACCTGAAGTCGCTGTATAAAAGCGTAATTTTTCTTTATTGTCTCTTTTCTTCTGGCATCCTTTCACCAAGCGAGCCAGCACTGCACCTGCCCCGGTACAGATCCAGGTCGCAAGGAGATTGTTCCCCATGGTCACTGCCAAGTGGATGTGCCACGGTTTTAGGCACAGGGCCCGATTCTCCCCAGAAATTGCTAAGTTAATCTGTGGCGGGGTTTTTCAGAGAGTTTCCCATCAGCTCTGCCGGCGAGTTCCCCACCGCTATTCAATGACACTTAGTCACTTTTTCGGGCCCTGGGGCGTTTCTCACCGGGTCAGCCCACACTTAGTACTTTTCTTTTAGTACTGGGGAGCGGAGCTCAGATTTCGGGCCGCCATTTTGAAAGGGCGCCCCGATCTGTAAGTGAACTTGTGGGTCTCCCCCGCCCCCCCCCCCCCCCCACACACACACACACCGGCAATGTTACCCCACACACACATGGGCACTACCCCACACCTCCCAAGTGAGGACACCCGGCTATGGAGTCCCGGGGGGGTGCTCCCTCTTCAGGCCCCTCCAAAGTCTCTTTACAGCACCCTCTCCCTTCCAGGACCCACACCCATCATCCACCCAACTTCCCGGAGGCTCTGCTTACCTGCCCTGCACCCCCCCCATCCTCCACCCTCATTTCATGGGCATGGCCCCCCTCGCCCCCTGGCCCTTGGTAGTGCCACCCTGCCACTTGGGCTACCTTGCACAGCCACCCTGGCACCCAGGCAGTGCTCCTGTTGGCATGGCAGTGCCAACCGGGCACCTTGGCAGTGCCAGGGCAGAAATGCCAAGGTGCCAGCTGGGCAGTGTCAAGGTACCCACATTCCGGGGGGGGGCAGGGGTAGACCCCCTGGGTGCTGTTCTGCCTGGTCCATGTTTGTGTGGACCAGCACAGATCGGCTGCAGCCTCCCTGGAGGGACCAGAAAATCGAGGGTGGCCGGTGTATCGTGCGCAGGTAGATCGTAAGTAGGTTTACGACCTATGTCCGCGAGCGTCATTCGGTCCCGCCCATTTGGGGCGGGTTCCGACACTGACGTCTCACGGGACTTCGGAGAATCTCGGGAGGCGCGGAGCCTGTCGGAAGGCTCACTGCAAGCCTCCGCTGGCATTCTCCGGGCGTGTTGCGCTTAAGTAGAGCACAACGCAGGCGGAGAGCCGCGCCCACGGGTTGTAGTGTCTTGATGGATGCCACCAATCAGGACACCAGTGCCTCTTGTTCACACTGAAGCTGCTGAACAGCTGGCCAGCAAGTCTCGGGTGTCAGTGGCCATTCCAACAGTAGCCACTCAATTGCTGTCCCTCAGAAAACTGAGTGGCAGCACACGCCAGCTGCCCGTGTTGCCAGCAGTGTGTTGTTCTGGTCGGCCTCAGGCTATTTGCACAATCAGCAAAATTTTGGCAGAGAACCCCTAAAGCGCAGAAGGAGGCCATGTGGCCCATCGAGTCTGCACGACCCTTTAAAAGAGCACCCTACCTAGACCCACTCCCCAACCCTGTCCCCGTAACCCTACCCAACCTGCACATCTTGCAATGTGGAAGGAAACCGGAGCACCCGGAGGAAACCCACGCACACACGGGCAGAATATGCAAACTCCACACAGTCACCCAGGACTGGAATTGCACCTGGGTCACTGGCACTGTGAGGCAGCAGTGCTAACGACTGTGCCACCGTGCCGCCCAGTACCTGTAAGCCTTCAGCAGCACTAATCACCCACCTAAATGAGAAACAAGCAGCACGGTAGCACAGTGGTTAGCACTGTTGCTTCACAGAGCCAAGGTCCCAGGTTCGATTCTCGGCTTGGGTCACTATCTGTGCGGAGTCTGCACGTTCTTCCCGTGTCTGCGTGGGCTTCCTCCGGGTGCTCCGGTTTCCTCCCACAAGTCTCAAAAGACATGCTTGTTAGGTAATTTGGACATTCTGAATTCTCCCTCTGTGTACCCGAACAGGCGCCAGAATGTAGCGATTAGGGGCTTTTCACAGTAACTTCATTGCAGTGTTAATGGAAGCCTACTTGTGACGATAAAGATTATTATTATTAAACAGGCTAGTATGCGTGCAGCAGCAGTATGAATGAGTGGGCTCAGAGCATTTCCAATGGTTTGACCCACTATCGTAGACCCTCCTCTTCCTTTAAGCAAATCAGACAGGGAGATTCCTATTGGGAAACCTATTGTTGCAGCAATGGGCCTGAGAGCAAAAATATAAAGGGGTGATGACAGCCAAAGTTGGCAATAGTACACTGTAGAATGCGACATTTCTAGAATGCATTCGTGACTCGGTCTCACAACTGTCGGAGAGGGGCAGGAGGTGGGCTGGGAGAGGAGCTTAAATTCCTCCTTTAGTCTGGCTTTAAATCCTTTAGCTTCAAAGGTGCAAGAACGTAGCGGCCAAATTGAAAGGCAATAATGAATTAAGGAGCCACTTTGGCCAAGATTGGCAAAGAATCACAAGCCTCTTGTGCTGTGCAGTAGTCAAAACCAATCCCCATCCCCAATGTCTGCAGCTTTGGTGGTCATTGTTATGTTCTTGTCGGTGGGGTGGCACGGTGGTTACCATTGCTGCCTCACGGTGCTGAGGGCCCAGGTTCGATCCTGGCACTGGGTAACTGTCCGTGAGGAGTTTGCACATTCTCCCCCTGTCTGCATGGGTTTCACCTCCACACCCTAAAGATGTGCATGGTCGGTGGATTGGGCATGCTAAATTGCCGCTGAATTGGAAAATAAATAATTGGGAACTCTAAATTCATTTTTTTTAACGTTCTTGTCGGATGGAACACTTGTAGCTAAAGCTATAAACAATTTAACAACAAACTGTGGGTAAATTATATACAAAACAACAGATGAGTAACAGTATCATCATGCACAAGCAACCTCTCTCTTCAGTTTCCTCGAGCCAGTCTGAGGTCAGCTGACTCTGACATTAATTTATATACTAGTGAGACTCCTGGTGGTCAGTCGGTGTTTTACAACGCAACCATGATATCACTGCAGTCATATTCCATGCATCAACTTGGGGTTTTCCATCCCTTCCCCACCACTCTCCCCACCATAGTTAGCTGCATGTGTAAAGCAATAGTCTTTCTATGTCTGTACACTGAAGTAAAATGGTCTTTCTACGTCCGTACACTGGCATCAGGCTTTTGTTTTGTGTGCACATTACCTGTCATAATATACACCAGTATATCATGGTGCAGACACACACACTGATGGACACACAGCAAGACCAATCAACACACACAACACCGCAGCCAATCACCAGTTAGAGCACACTCACTATAAAGACAGGGGGCATCAGAGTTCCCGTTCATTCGGGATGCAGCCTCTTAGAAGGACAGAGCTTACAGCTTACAGCACAGACCTTCACCATGTGCTGAGTGCATAGGCTGGTTAGGACAGGCATAGGTCTTTAGTTTAATCTAACATCGTGTTAACCCACAGTGAAAGTATGTTCAACAGTTTCTAACTTAATAAAATAGTGTTGCACTATTTTAAGTGTTGACGGCCTGTATGTGTTCCACGGATCCAGAGCACCCAACACAACATTACCCTCAGCGGGTTTTCCAGAATTAAAGCTGCTTGGCATTGAGAGAGGTTCTTGAAGCACAGCTGCCAAGGAAGCCGTCTTAAATGCAAAACAGCTGGAGTTGCAGGGCAGACTTTGGGCTGGATTCTCTGCAGCCCCGCACCCAAATCGCGTTTGGCGCAGGGGCGAAGAATCCAATTTCACGCCGAAATTCGGCCCGGCGCCGGTCCGGCAAATTCTCCGGCATCCGAGAATCGGCGTGATCGTGGAGCGCTCCGCGCGGCTGGGGGCCCATTGACAGAGGACCGCCCAGCGATCCTCCGCGTCCGACTGGCCGCATTCCCGACGGCGTGGTTCTAACCACCTATCGCTGGTCGGGATGCTCGTGCGGCAGCTGCGGACTCAGTCTGCGGCTGCCCTGGTGGGGGGGGGGGCGGCGGGGGGATCGGACACCGAAGGGGGGGGGGCCTTATAGGCGGGCGGGGGACAGATCAGCGCGGTCGGATCTTCGGGTGCCTGGCCGATCGGGGGGGATCTAAATTTCTAATCTGTCTCCGCGGTCAGAGTCCGCCACGACGCTCATGCATTATGCTCACGCTCATACGCATGCGCGGACTCAAAACCAGAAGTGCGGGGGCCCGTATCCACCAGGAGTCTCACTATTATCTGCGTGTTTCACTCTGCTAGTCCCTGCTAGCCCCCTGCAGGTCCCTGCTAGCCCCCTGCAGGTCAGTGAATCAGCTCCACTTTCTCACAGGAATCTGCAGCGGGAAATCTTTACACCGGTGTGGGGACATAGTTCCATTTGGGAGAATCCAGCCCTGTGTGGTAAAAAATTATTTTTGCTCTTCAACATTAGATTGGATATTCATTTCCCTATTCATTGGGTACAGAGAGATTTGTATCCAAGGTGGAGGTTGATAAATATCTGCCAATGTAGCAGTTCTGCAGCTTTCTGGAGAGTGCTCAATATTTCCAGAGGTCAAGCACATCACCAACATTGTTTATGAATGGAAGTCTTGCGCTGAAGCAACTCCGACTAGCTTGCAGGCGCAGGATGTTTGGATTGCTTCCATCCGGATGATCAACTCACATCTGGACCCAGCTTACACTGCATGACAGATGTGGAGCGATGGTCGGTGCCATTTTGGCGGCTTTGCAAAGGAACAAATTTGGTTGGCCTCAGGTTTTCTGGCCCTCACTCCGCGGCAACATCTGTAGCTGCTCCTCAGCCAGTTGGACTCGAACGGAAAGAAAATCTGAACAATCGCACAATAAAAGGTTTATAACTGATTCTATGATTCTATGAACTCTGGGTTTAGCTATTCCATTGGAGACAGCAGGAATCTTTTTGTCCGTGAACCGGTTACAGAATTTGGGAATAAATTGTTACCTATTCCTACGTGAAAGGTTTTGATCAAAAGGAAATTAGGATAAATAAACTTGAGTCATATTTTAATTAGACAAAAGCTAATAAGAAACGTCCCTATCTCTATCTCTAATTGTGTCTCCTCCCACAAGCATACATCCATACGCACACATATGGACATTCAGGGAAATGCACAGCCTTGAGAGAGGGCAGAGAATATGCTAAAATAATCCAAGCGAGAAGTGGGCAGCAGTGTATTAGCTGTTGAGTTTTAATGCTGTGACACCAGTTACAACTGTGGCATTTTATAAGAGTGTTATGTTTTGGGACTGTCTCTTTAATTTAATGTAAAATGAAAGAATAAGGGGCTCATGTGAGTCATTATGAATTCTCTCCAACAAAAGCATGGGAATTTGGTTGTTAAAGGTTAAAGCGGAGCATAGGTTATTTTACTGGGAAGAAGGTTTAAGATATTCACGCCTGTAAAAGATGACCACAGCAGCTGTGCTGACAGTGAATGGACTAGTCTCCAGGTCCCAGTGAGGTGCTGGAATGTCAGGGCTTCTAAATGGTTATATTTTAAACTGTCTATTTAAATTTAAAATAGGGAAGAGTTGGGAGCGGGGCGGCACTGTGGCACAGTAGTTTGCACTGCTGCCCCACAGTGCCAGAAACCCGGGTTCAATTCCGATCTTGGGTGATTGCCCGTGTGGAGTTTGTGCATTCTCCCCGTGTCTGCTTGGGTTTCGTCCAGGTGCTCCGGTTTCCTCCCGCAGTCCAGGTGCTCCGGTTTCCTCCCGCAGTCCAAAGATGTGCAGGCTAGGTGGATTGGCCACGCTAAATTGCCTCTTAATTGTAAAAAATGAATTGGGTACTCAAAATTTTTTTTTAAAAAGGAAATTGTTGTGGTTGCTTGAAATTTGGCATCCTTGTGTTAGACCTGACGAGTGCAAAATGAAAAGCTTCAGCAACTTGTCTCTCTTTTCAGCAATACTCCAGTTCTGTACTGGCAAGTGATTGAATGAAAGAAGTGTTCGCAAAACTGGATTACTCAATAGTGGCACAACACATTGTTCATTCATCATTCATTTGGAGTTACGTATTAAACTTCATTGCCCTTAATAAGGCATAGTTTCCCTTTACCTGATACAATGGGATATATCCCATGTAAAATCATATAATCTACTATACTTAAATATTTTTATCTCATTTATTTACGGTGCACTGTGGAAGTTTACCACTTGTTAAGTTGTGGTAGAATTTTGCTTCAAGCAGCACTGGAAGTGATGTATATTTATGTATGATTCTGCAATTAGCAAGATGCATAATTAACTCACTGAAGCAAAGTTTGTGCATTTTTCCCCACGTCTTGTTTACATCGCAGAATTGCTAATCTTCTGTCACTAATTCCATTGTGACGGACAGGCTCCCCAATCTGCAATATATTTCATATTCCTCTGTGTGAGTGATTGCAGATGTTATTAAAGTATGTGACCTTTCCCAAAAGACGTTGAATAATGCTGCTGTAAAAAAAAAGAAATCCTTATTAAGCTTGAATCCCAAATCTGCCTTGTACCTCCCTCTGGATCAAGTAATAAAATAGTCCATCTGCTGTCAACATACTCATTAGCAAGTGCAAAGCACAATACTATCTAACTTTTTCATGCCAACATTGTCCGTGCTTTCGTTGTCTAACAGCAAAATAAATGATAAGAGAAGCGAGAACTTGCATTTATGTAGCACCTCTCATGGTCTCGTGCCACCCCAAAGCATTTTACAGCCAATTAGGCACTTTTGAACCTTTGTAATGTTGGACAAGTAGCAATTTGTACACAGCAAGATTCCACAAAAAACAATGTGATCATGACTGGATAATGTATTTTTATAGTGATGTTGTTTGAGGGATAATTATTGGTCAGGACCCCGGGGGATCTCCCCCGTTCTTCCTCAAATTCAAACCACGGCATCTTTTATTTGGGGGGGGGGGGGTGTTGCTCTGGGGCACGGGTTCAAATCCCAGCATGACAGCTGGTGTGATTTAAATTCAATTAATAAATCTGGAATATAAAGCTAAGCTAGACTTAGCAGTGGTGACCATGACAACTATCATCCATTATTGTAAAAACCCAGCTGGATCGTTAGTGCTGCCGTCCTTACCCGGCCTGGCCTACATGTGACTCCAGACTCACAGCGATGTGGTTGACTCTTAACTACCCTTTGAAATAGCCCAGCAAGCCACTCAGTTCAAGGGCAATTATGGATGGGCAATAAATGCCAGCCTTGCCAGGAAAGATTTTTTTTTAAAATCCACCTCAGAAGGCAGACAGAATCTTGGTTCACAGCCTCATCCGAGAAACAGCACCTCAGGCAGTGCAGCACTCCCTCAGTAATCAGTACCACAGCCTTCTGATTCCGAGGTGAAGAAAACCATTAAAAGTGACACAATGACAGCAATAAAATTCAAGCTTTTACAAATGGAACATTCTTTCAGGCTCAACTGCACACCAATTCTATCACCTGTGACCACTGTGAATTCAATTACCAACAATAGGCCTGTCCCTCTGTGACACAACTCACCCGCCCTGTGACAGCGCTGTACTACCCATAATAAAACAGAAAATTCTGGAAACTCTCAGCGGGTCGGGAGCGCAAAACAGTGTTAACATTCCGGATTTAATTGGAAAGTTAGAGACCTCACAGGTTAGTAAGAAAGCATAGAGGCCAGGATAGGTGGAGGGGGGATGGGGGGGGGGGGGGATGGTAACGAAAAGAATGGTCTGTGACAGGGTGGCAGGCAGGAAAGATTAAATAACAAAGTGCTAACAGTGCAAGGTAAAAAGAGGATGGTAACGTAAAGGAAGATGGGTCTAAAAGATCTGTAAATGGCAACAGCAGAACCATTATTCAGCTGTCGAAAAATAAAATGGGAGTTGGTTACGATTTGAAATTGCTGAACTCGGTGTTATGTCTAGAAGATTGCCGAATTGAAAGATGAGGTGATGTTCCAAGAGCTTTTGATGAGATTGACTGGAAAGGATGCAAAGGGCCGAGAGATCAGACTGGAGGGAGGACAGAGGATTAAACTAGCTAGTATTCCGAAAGCTGGGAGCCATACATGCAGACTGAAAGGACAAGTTCAGAAAAGTGATCCCCAATCTGTGATCTGTCTCCCCAAAGTGCAGAGGGGAAGGAGTGTCTGGGGGGCCTTGGAGGTCAAAGGGCAGATGCTGCATCTCCTGGCTTTGCAGGAAAAGACAGAGGTTGCTGGAGGCGATGGAAGAGTGAACCAGGATGTCGCAGAGAGTGGGGTCCCTTAGAAATACTGCAAGCCAAGGGGAAGATGTGCTTGGTTGTGGAATCATGCAGGAGGTTGCATATAACGAGTAGAGAGCAATCCATTCAATGTGCAGGCTTTGTGATGATTATTTGGTGGGACATGGGCCTTGCTGACAAGGCCAGCACTTGATGCCCATCCCGAACTGCCCTTCAACTAATTGGCTTCCTTGGCCATTTTGGCGGGAAGTTAAGAGTCCATCACATGGCTGTGAGGCCGGACTCACATGTAGGCCAGAGCAGGTGAGACCTCCGGATTTCCTTCCCAGAAGAGACATTACTGAACAAAACAGGTTTTTACAACGATCTATGATAGCTTCATGGTCGCCATTACCGAGGCTAGCTTTCAGTTCCCGTTTTGTTGTTTTATTAATTGACTGCAAATTCCACCAATGGTGGGATTCCAACCCATGTCCCCTGAGCATTAGCTTGGGCCTCTAACCTCCTAGTGTCGTGACGTTGCCACAGCAACGTCTCCCGTGGCTGTAAAGTGGGGAAAGGAAGAACAAGTTAGGAAGAAATATGCTCTGATGGGTAAAGAATAGACTAAAAGGGTTGGTCCGCCGAGGCAGTTCTGTTTGTGAATCTGGGGAAGGGAGTTGCTCAGGGTTTGGGAAAGTACAATTTTAGAAGCTGCGATGGATGGAAGATACCCAGAGAAGATGAGGTCAGTGATAGTCTGGGAATGTTACTATTTTTGATCCTATCGCTTTGAAACACATTCATTCTCATTTTCATGTTTTAAATATACTTTTCACTCGGCTTTGCGTCTTTCAATATTTCTGCCAGTCAAGAAGAGCACATTTGTGCACAATTATGCCAGGTAGCTTATCGCAAACACTCAAATTGGGATCTTAACCTGTTTATATTCAGTACTCAACTGGTTAATGATAAGTACAATGATCAATTCTAGACTATTGCCCTTGCTGACTTCTGCACATATTGCACGTAACGCGCAGCTACACTTATCCGTTCCTTTATTTCAATAAACTCACATATGATTTCAGTTTTTCCTAAATGCTAACTTGATGCATTGGGGGGAAAAACACTCTCCAGAAGGTGAATGCACAGCCGTTTAAGAAAGCTGTGCTTGACATTATAGCTCGTGCTGCAGCCTAATATTGAACAGTGACGAGATGCTGGCATTGTATAATGATGGGTAGAAGAGTCTCGAGCGAGACCTCTCCAGGCAATTAGCCTTAATGAGAGCAGAGTGTTTTACTCCTGGGGCGAAGGGGGCAGGAGGTTCTCCTCTGGACGCCAAGGGCTTCCAGTTTGAGACAACAGAAGGTGCCAAAATGTCAGGGTAGGAAATATCCGAGCAAGAGGTGATGAATTATTCACGAGGTGCGGCCTGCTGCTTTTGAATATATTCAACTCCTGCTCTCACCAGAGTGAAATCGCAGTTATGCAAGTTTGCAAGGCGGTGGGGCTTGTTCAAATTAAGAATCAGAAATGGCTGTATTTTCAGCTCCGTGGAATGCACATTTGACAAACTCCAGTCACCGAGGAGTATCGATACCATGCCTGGCAGCACCATCTCCGTGAAATACCTGTTATAATTCAGGACAGCACCACCATTGAAAACAGGTGGCACTGTGGAAAATAACACTTTCACAGTCACTTGGCCGAAAGGATTCCAGGGGTTGCCGGGTAACTCAGCTCCGATTTGAAATTAGTATCCTTCACACACCGTCTCTACACCGTGGTGCAAATGGAATTCGTGCAAAGGCGGCTCTGAAAGGCTAATTACAGCCCATGTGTGACGCTGAATATAGATCGTAGTGACCTTGCTGTTGTGAACTGGTCAGCCTCGTGGGTAGAGCTTAGATCGTGGCCCCTGATCACGTGGGCTTTATACTTATTCACAGCGCATTGTGTATGAGAACGTTTAATTTCAAAAGGAGGGATTTTGTAAATATAGAGAGAGATTATATTCACATCTTTACCATCCAGATTTGTATGTATGGGCCTGTATTGGTGTACAGATTGGGAAGTGCATATGCACGGACTCCTTTTTGTATAGGAATATGTGCGACTATACTTGTTTCACTGGGACGAGTGTGCGCGAGCAGGCATTGTGGTATTATCATAAATGTAAGAACTGCAAGGGTTAATGAAATGTCTAGAAAAGCCACTAGGGGGGGGGGTGCTAGAGTTACAAGTATATAAGATATTGATGCTAAGCCTTGGGGGGGAGAGAAGTAAAGGAGTTAGTGAGAGACAGACTGAAGGAAAGGTAGTGTGAGTAAGAGCAGATCATAGTTTAAAATAGTACAGTAATTAGTTGTGGATGAGTGTAGATTATATGTTAATAATCAACTGTGTATTATTTAGGAGTACGTGTCAAGTCTAAATTGGTAGTGTTCATAAATTTATAGCTTGGTTTAAGTTAAAGCTATTTTGTGGTCTTTGTGAACACTACGCCAACCATCCTGAATTTAGCAACACAAAGAACGCCACAGGCATGTGTTTGTATCTATAGCTATGTATGTACATGGACGTGTTAAATACAGGAGTATGTGTTGTTGCTTCTCTTCCCACACCGAGTGGTGCTCAAGGACCATCTGTTTTCATAGTGAGTACTTTTCCTGGAACAGGTGGCTAGTCTGTCACCAGAGGCTTATAGCTTGAGGGAGGCCACTCCACATCAAACATGGCTGACCAGGAGTCTCTCCCACTCCTATGACCTGCCACTGGCGCGAGTTTGAAGGGTTTTGTTGGTTGATAGTTTGATCACATTATGAACTCCCCTTCCTTGGCCATCAAGTCCTGAAGTGCTTCTGGCCCAGAGACAGGGACGCTACCCAATGCACCTGGTCACAGATATAGGTTGAGAGGCGGTAGATTTAAAACTGAGATGAGGAGGCACTACTTCTCGCAGAGGGTGGTAAATTTGTGGAACTCGCTGCCCCATAGTGCGGTGGAGTCCGAATAATTAAATAGGTTCAAGAGGGAGATAGATACATTTCTGATTATTTTAAAACGGGTTAAAGGGATATGGGGAACAGGTAGGGAGGTGGTTTTGAGACCAGGAGGAGATCAGCCATGATCTGATTGAAGACGGAGCAGACTCAAAGGGCTGAATTGCCCACCTCTGCTCCTAATTCCAATGTTCCGATGTAACACCTCCCTCGGGGTATGTCTGCCTCTCTGAAATACAGCACAAGTAAACTCGTGAGAAAATGTAAGAGTAATGAGGCTGAAAGTTGCATGTCTCTCTTTTCCTCAGAAGAGCCAAACTTGAATTGACATTTCAATTGGACACATTCTACAGTCATTTTGATTTCACATATTTTGCATACTATTAATTTCCCAGGAGACAACTGTGTTTTAACCATTTTTCTTTCCATGTTTACAGAATATTGGGGTTCAGCCTGATATTCATGCCCTTTGTGATGTCCTGAACTGCAGTTCTTGATGAAAAATCACTTGATGATTCACTTGCAAACTAGGATCAGAGCCCATCGATTTCCCAGTCTTCATTTATTCACAAAATCCGTCAAATAATAATCTTTATTGTCACAAGTAGGCTTACATTTACACTGCAATGAAGTTACTGTGAAAATCCCCCAGTCGCCACATTCCGGCACCTGTTCGGATACACAGAAGGAGAATTCAGAATGTCCAATTCACCTAACAAGCACCTTTTTCGGGACTTGTGGGAGGAAACCGGGGCACCCGGAGGAAATCCACGCAGACACGGGGAGAACATGCAAACTCCACACAGACACTGACCCAAGCCGGGAATCGAACCCGGGTCCCTGGCGCTGTGAAGCAACAGTGCTAACCACTGTGCTACCGTGTGCCCCATAGTCACTCAGGAAAAGAAACAATCACGTTGGGTAATGTTGGAAACTGATTTGATTATTTTCCAACAGCTTTTGGAACCTGTCCAATAATCGAGATGCTTGGGTACCGATGTTGTCCACTTGACATGATGATGACAGCGCCTTTTCATGCTAATAGACTTCCTTGGCCTTTTGGCATCCTGATCTTCGCCATCTCCCTAATTGTTTCCGCAATTTGGACAATACTGTGTCACGTCTTTCATTACAGCAAGGCTTTAAGCTCATGCCTGTGTTCAGCTGTTTGAATGGGATGTGACAGTCTGCAGCAGCCGATATGATCTCTTTGGTCCAAGTCCAGATGAAGATTGGACCTTCTGACTGACTAGTTGGTAGGCTGCCAGGTTGAGTTAAGAACTTCCTGCTTCGGACTGCTTCCAATTAGCCGCGTGACTCAGCCAAAGCCCGTGCGTCCTTTAAAGAGACCATGAAAGGTTACCTGGACGTAGACCAATTAGTGGCCGGTTTGGTGTTCTCGCAGGTACGCAGGAAGGAAATACAAATTCAGACAAGACCCCAGCACTACAAGAGCGAGAGGGGATCGCATAAAATAAATTTAGATTCTCAACCAGGTACACTGAGAGTTAAGAAAAGGAATGGCGGAAACAGGCGTGCTCTGCAGTTGTGGAAGGTGAACCCATTCACAATTGAGCGTTGATGATCATGCACTTATCCTTTTCTGCAGGTCCATCAGGGTCTGAGGAACATGCCGAGGGTGCGTACATTTTTTCACGTGGCCTGTTGCCAGCACTACAGATAAGATCTGTCTGGACGGTGGGAGCCGCACTTTACAGAGCTACAGGAAACTGGAAACGCAAAGAGACAATAGTCGCAAAGAAAGCAAAAATAAAAATACTACCAACTAATAAAAAGAAAGCAGCTGTACTGAGAAACATCTGAAGAAGATGAGACTTACTGGATTATCGGGTTTAGAAAGGATTTTAAAAACAGGCCTGAAGATGCAGAATAGCAGGGCATTGGAAAGATAGAATGGTCCCGTGCCCCTGGGTAGATGCCAAGTAGGAAGTTGTGTTTACAACCGCCCGAGAGAGGAGAAAATATAATGAGCGGGATTCTACGTTGACTGACGCCGAAATTGGGAAATGCGATTATGCGGAGAATCGGTTCCGATGCTGAAATAGCGGCGGGTGCCGATTTGATGACAAATCACAATTCTCCGTCGCCTCGACAGCGGTGTCAATGCGGTTCGGAACGCATGTACTCTAAACAGCATTTGCATATTATTAGCGGGCCTGACCCGGTATTAGCGGGCATCAGCGGGCGCCATTGCTGCAGCTGACCACCCCCCTTGGCCCCTGATTCTGCAGAGTGACAGCAGCCATAGAGGTGCCCCCATCCCAGCACCTCACCCTCCGAAAAAAACAACACCCAACTGGCTGCCACCCGGGGCATCAGGTGGCCCACCCATGGCAATGCCCATCGTAGCACCTATGCGACGGGGTCCTTCCAGGCACTGAATGGGGACCTGTTGGACATCTCACAGACCTCAGTGCACAGGTGCATCCACGCCGTCACGGAAGCTCGATATGCCCAGTCGGCACAACACATCCATTTCAATGAAGACCGAGCCCACCAGGATACCTAGGCAACGGGGTTCGCTGCCATTGACGGGATACCCCGGGCCCAGGGGGTGATCGACGGGATGCATGTCGCCCTACAAGCATCTGCAGATGACAGGCCGCTGTACACAAACCGAAAGGGGTTCCACTCGATGAATGTGCAGCTGCAACCTGGAAAGGTTGATAAGAGACAGGATGTACAATCATCTGGAAAGGAATAATTTGATTAGAGATAGTCAACACGGTTTTGTGAAGGGTAGGTCGTGCCTCACAAACCTTATTGAGTTCTTTCAGAAGGTGACCAAACAGGTGGACGAGGGTAAAGCAGTTGATGTGGTGTATATGGATTTCAGTAAAGCGTTTGATAAGGTTCCCTACAGTAGGCTATTGCAGAAAATACAGAGGCATGGGATTCAGGGTGATTTAGCAGTTTGGATCAGAAATTGGCTAGCTGGAAGAAGGCAAAGGGTGGTGGTTGATGGGAAATGTTCAGCCTGGAGTCCAGTTACTAGTGGTGTACCACAAGGATCTGTTTTGGGGCCACTGTTGTTTGTCATTTTTATAAATGACCTGGAGGATGGCGTAGAAGGATGGGTGAGTAAATTTGCCGATGACACTAAAGTCGGTGGAGTTGTGGACAGTGCGGAAGGATGTAACACGTTACACAGAGACATAGATAAGCTGCAGAGCTGGGCTGAGAGGTGGCAAATGAAGTTTAATGCAGAAAAATGTGAGGTAATTCATTTTGGAAGGAATAACAGGAAGACCGAGTACTGGGCTAATGGTAAGATTCTTGGCAGTGTGGATGAGCAGAGAGATCTTGGTGTCCATGTACATAGATCCCTGAAAGTTGCCACCCAGGTTGAGAGGGTTGTTAAGAAGGCATACGGTGTGTTAGCTTTTATTGGTAGAGGGATTGAGTTTTGGAGCCATGAGGTCATGTTGCAGCTGTACAAAACTCTGGTGCGGCCGCATTTGGAGTATTGCGTGCAATTCTGGTCACCGCATTATAGGAAGGATGTGGAAGCATTGGAAAGGGTGCAGAGAAGATTTACCAGGATGTTGCCTGGTCTGGAGGGAAGATCTTATGAGGGACGGCTGAAGGACTTGAGGTTATTTTCTTTAGAAAGAAGAAGGTTAAGCGGTGACTTAATTGAGGCATACAAGATGATCAGAGGATTAGATAGGGTGGACAGTGAGAGCCTTTTTCCTTGGATGGTGATGTCGAGCACGAGGGGACATAGCTTTAAATTGAGGGGAGATAGATATAAGACAGATGTCAGAGGTAGGTTCTTTACTCAGAGAGTAGTAAGGGCGTGGAATGCCCTGCCTGTAACAGTAGTGGACTCGCCAACACTAAGGGCATTCAAATGGTCATTGGATAAACATATGGATGATAAGGGAATAGTGTAGATGGGCTTTAGAGTGGTTTCAAAGGTCAGCGCAACATCGAGGGCCGAAGGGCCTGTACTGCGCTGTAATGTTCTATGTTCTATGTTCTATATGTGACCATCATACACATCTATGCCAGATACCCGGGCAGTGTGCATGACGCCTTCATCCTGGCACACTCATCGATGTTTGACATATTTGAGACGACCCCCCCAACCACCCCAATGCCTCCATCGCGGACGCCACCCACGCAGTGTTGGCCTAGGTGACACGCGTGACCACCACCTCCCGTTCCTGCACCCAATTGGACTCTTCCAACTGCACCTGCAGGTGCTGGATGCTCGCTGACAACCCCTCACGTAGTCCTTGGCTCTGTGACTGCATTGCCACTATGGATGGGACCGTCCGTTCCAGAAGCCTGAAATCCGTCTGGACGGCAGCTAGTCCCTGGGGTCTGCCCGCCCTCCAATCGTTCGCCCCCTCGGGAGTTCCTACCTCCACCTGCTGTACCGGAGCAGCTGTGTGGTGCGTACCAGATAGTGTCCCAGGAGCCTCTTCACTAAAGTGTCCAACCGAGGTGAGTGTCTCTGGGATGGTGGAGGGTGTTGGAGACAGCGGTGACGGGAAATCACTGTCATCCCCGGACTCGAGCTCCGGGGTGTCTTGGGTCACAGGAATATGGCTCCTGTCCGGGCTGTGCTCCTCATCGCTGCTTGGTGGTGGGGGGTGCTCCAGCTATGGCACTGGCTGGGGGCGGGGGACACCAGATGGACCCGTCCCATCACCAGCAGGTCCTGCAAGACACAAGACAAGGCCCATGATTAGGCCTCGGGCCAGGAGGGGAGTGGGGGCGGTAGGGGTGAGGGTGAATGAGGTGAGGGTGTTGTGAGGGTGAGAGTGCGGGTGGGGCTGGGGGTGGGGGTGAGGGTCATGTGGGGGTGGTGTTGTAGGGGGGAATGGCACAGGTGTCACGGGGAACCGCAATTCAGCAGGGTCTCACTTCCTCGCCTGTAACCGATTTCCACCCCGGTGTCTTCGCTCTCCTCTGGGCTCCCGTCCTGGTCCCGGAGCCTCTGTTCAGTCACGGTGAGGAGCCGCAGGTCCGGCGGTCCCCCTCCAGTTTTCCCCCGCTCCCCGCGGTTATGGGTGGCCTTCTCCTGGGCGGGGGAACAGAATATGCACAGTGTTCGACGCATGCAGCCCAGGGGGTGGGTGGCTGGTGGCCTCAGTGGCCAGGGCATCCGGCCATGGCAGCTGGCATGGATGTCGATACGTGGTGCACGGTGGGGATTCGGCCACCCTCCGGGTGGTGGGGGGGGGTGGTAGGGTAACAGATGTGTGGGGCGGGGTTAGTGCCAGTGGCACAGTGCGGCCTACGCACCCTAGCCACAGTTTCTTATGGCACTGCTGGCCAGCCCGGATGATGTTTGTCATGGTGCTAACCACCTCTGCCACCTGCGCCCTGGCATGGCGAATGACGATGGGTGGCACCCTCCTTCCTGGGCCGGGGTATAGGATCTCCCATCTCTCCTCTACTGTCTCCAGCAGGTTATCCAGCTCAGCATCCGTAAATGGTGGGACCGTGCGCCATGCTGCTCTTTGGTTGGCTGGTTGGTGTATGTGGGGAGTGAAGTGTATAGACGCGGCTGCAGCTTGTCAGCCTCCTGAGTGTCAATCGCGAATCCGGCAAGGTTTCTCCACACAGCCAGTGTTCAAATGTAAGGGTGATGAGCCGGTACAGACATGATAGGCTGAATGGCCTCCGTCTGCACCGTAGCAATTCTGTGATCTTAGTCTGCTCTTTGCATTATTTGAGTCGGTTTAACATTATTCACTAATTTTTCTTAAGCATTCACATCTTCTAACTCAAAGGCTGCATTTTCCCTGGACATCACATTTGGAAAGACTTTGCTGTTCGGTTCTGCTTTATAGCGACCTTGTGAATTCTTGTTTAAGTTAACCTTTTATCCATAGAAACTGCAAGAAGTGGATTCTAAACTGAGGACAAGTGCATTTCTCTGCGAGATGATCAGATATTGACCAGTGTCTGCCAGGCATGGGCATAGTGCAAACCAGACCCACATCATACTTTGCTAACCAAGACGCACTCAGTTTATATTCTGCGCTTTATATTTGAAATATAAACGATGCCAAGAACTGAAGAAACTAAGAATATGCATTTTGAAAACAGATCACAATTATGTATTATACAAGAGATCTGTTATCTATAATAACTGGGCACCATCTATCCTGTGTACATATGGTATTCATCTTTCCATTCCCAATTTGCTCTTCAAGCACAATTCAGAGCTTTGCTATTCTGACATATTGGCCTATTTTTTCTCGTGCACAAACAGCTATGTAAATGACCAAGTGAAAAAAATCACATGGATTTTCATAATTTCCTTCCGCGCATCCAATGATGCCAGGTAAAGCAGCAGATTGTTGGTGTGGGATGTGTTCGCTTAACTTTTATTTTTTGGAAAAATAAAATATTGGAGAGTTCTTCAGATTAAAGATAATTCAAAATACATTCCCACTGTTCACTCGCAAACAGAGCTGTTTAGGCAGATCGCACTACTTGTAGGAGGAGGCTCACTTGATGAGCAGCACGGTGGCACAGTGGTTAACACAGTTGCTTCACAGCTCCAGAGTCCCAGATTCAATTACCGGCTTGGGTCACTGTCTGCGCGGAGTCTGCACGTTCTCCCCATGTCTGCGTGGGTTCCCTCCGGGTGCTCCGGTTTCCTCCCACAGTCCAAAGGTGTGCAGGTTAGGGGGATTGGCCATGATAAATTGCCCGTAGTGTCCAAAAATGGGTTCACGGGGATAGGGTGGAGGCGTGGGCTTAGGTAGGGTGCTGTAGGGCAGCGTGGGGTGGCACAGTGGTTAGCATTGCTGCCTCGCGGGACCGAGGTTCCAGCTTCGATCCTGGCTCTGGGTCACTGTCCGCGTGGAGTTCGCACATTCTCCCCGTGTTTGCGTGGGTTTCGCCCCCACAACCCAAAGATGTGCAGGGTAGGTGGATTGGCCACGCTAAATTGCCCCTTAATTTAAAAAAATGAATTGGGTACTGTAAATTTATATTAAAAAAAAGGTAGGGTGCTCTTTCCAAGGGCCGGTGCAGACCCAATGGGCTGAATAGCCTCCTGTAAATTCTACGATCTATGAGCAATGTTACCGTGTTCTCCCACCTTACTCAACCTGAGATATGAACTCCGAACACAGGGCCCAGCTGGATAGTTGGAGCTGAAGTGTGAAATGAAGCTCGCAGTAGCTATTGCACTTCATTTCATCTCTTTGAAAGGGGAGATCTACAGAGCAAAGCCTGAGCACAGCTGGCACGCATGTGGGCAATTCAGCTTGGAGTCCATAGGCTTGTCCGCCACTGGGTTTGCTGAAGGTGTTCTGAAGGAGGGAACATTGTACTTTTGTTCTGCAGTCGTTCCTGGATTTCAGCACACCCAACATCAAAATCTGTAAAACAGGGAGGCCTAGGGGGGGGATTCTCCGACTCCCCGCCGGGTCGGTGAATCGCCGGGGGGGGGCGGCATGAATCCCGCCCCGCCGCTCCGACGCCGGCTGCTGAATTCTCCGGCGCCCGTTTTCGGGCGGGGGCAGCGCCGATCAGGGGCCGTTGGCACCTGCCCCCCGGCAATTCTCCGGGCCCCGATTGGCCGCCCGTTTCCGGCCAATCCCGCCGGCGTGGATTGGACATGGTCCATACCGGTGGGACCTGGCTTGGAGGGCAGTTAGCGGGGTCCTCGGGTGGGGGGGGGGATCCGGCCCAGGGGTTGGGGCGCCCACGGTGGCCTGGCCCGCGATCGGGACCCACCGATCTCCGGGCGAGCCTGTGCCGTGGGGGCACTCTTTCCCTCCGCTTCGGCCTCTGTATGGCTCCGCAATGGCCGGCGCGGAAAAGAAACCGCCTGCGCATGCACCAACTCGCGCCGGCTGGTGGAAGCCCTTCGGCACAGCGCCTACCCCTCCAGCGCCGGCCTAGACCCCGGAAGTGCGGAGGATTCCGCACCTTCTGGGCGGCCCAACGCCGGAGTGGTTCACGCCGATCTTTAGTGCCGGTACGGGCTGCCCCGCCAATTCTGGGAGAATCCCGGCCCTATTCTCCACTGAGCAACCTTTGCCCAGAATGTGGAAGAATCTAGTTGGAATCTCAGTGTTAGCAACCAAGGAGCCTCAGAGCAACCCTTTGGCTTCCACTCGTCACAAGTACCAAATGAAAGAGCCATCGAGCGATGCTGCGCAATGGGCCGGCAAATGGGCGAATCCGCCCAGAGTGCTTCTGTTTGTTATTTGGCAGACCTATCCAATTTATCCCAATCCCCTGCTCTACCCCTATGGCCCTGTAGCTTTTTTCCCACCTTCAATAAAGGCTGTTGTGCAGAATCTAATCAAATGCAGGTACCAACTCTTTAAGTTTTGTGTATCACTTTACATTCGGCTCATAAAACATATTTATTAGAACCTTTGCTCGTCGCCTCTCAGGTTGTGTTGGAATCCAAGGCTAATCTGGAATGCAGTGGGTCGTATACCTCTCTCAGAGTTGTCCTTCCTTTCCTTTCTCTCCAGTACTGCGATTCAAGGGAATTTGTAGCACCACTCCATCTGGAACTGAAACGGGGCCAACTGGTCTCATTCTTTCTTCATTCTTTCCCTCATTCTTGAATTATTTTCATATTTGCATTCTTTCTTGGTCCTTCGAGAAATACAAGTGTCTTTCAACACCAAACAAGCTGTTATTCATTTCCAAACTGAAGTTTTGGCCCTGATTATAACGGCAGGACAGCTTTCAATGGATGGATACAGGGCGTGAGCTCGAATCTCGCCCACTGCTCCCGAAACGAAGCCCCAGCTACTTTAACTCTCAGGCCTTGCTTGGAGGTCACTCACCACCAGCCTCGGAGGCCTTGTCCACTCTTTACCCCACCCATTGTGCACGGAAAACAGTGACTGGGTCCAGGTCCTGCAGTAGAATTCCACCCCCTTCACCACTTCCGAGGGCTGACAGGAAGATCCTGGGAAGTTGCAGTTGATAAGGTGCTATGTTATTCTCTAAGTCTGAAAAAGATTGTAGACTTCCAGTTAACACAAATACTTTATTCAAAGGGTTTGTTCTGTTTCCAGAGCTTAACTAGATATGATATAGTCAAGAGGTATGACCAATGAAGCTAAGGTAAACTGCCTATGCTGAGCTGTCTGTCTGCTGCTGCTCACTAGCTCTGTGCTTCTAAAAGAGGCGGATCCTCCCTTGGGCTGGACTCTTTATACCCGTCTCTGATGCTGCCCTTTAGTGATGCTGTGACTGTTACATCTGTGCTGCAATCCCTGGTGTATGTGCAGATGTATGTACAGATGTACAGATCACTACATCCCCCCCCATTTTATTTTACATGTTTTCTAGACTGGCCTCAAGAAAACTGTACATAACAAGTGGTGAGAATATGCAAATCTGCACACTGTGAAAATGATAAAAGTAATACAGAAACAATTAACTGTGTTGTGAGTCCATCGTGAGAAAAGGCCATATTCGTCTTGTGCGTGTTGGTGTCGTTACAAATCTATCGGTCGGGTGCCTTACGGCTTCTGCTGGAGCATCTTAACGGTGGTAGTAGGAATGATGGTTTGACGTCATCAAGAGTACTGTCTGGCGAGGAACGTCCTGTGGACAAATGGACTCGGTCAAGTCCAGTGTGGGAAATACTGGCATTGTAGGTCGAATCTCTAATAGATCCCGGCGGTTACGGTAAAAAAGTACTCCCGCAGATGATTTGACAATGTAGGACCGCGGTGCCTCCTGCCTGATCACCGTGGCTGACTCAGACCATCCGCCTTCTGGGTCCCTGATCCTGATGGTGTCACCTATTGTCGGTGGCTTGAGTGGGATCGCATGTTGATCGTAGTATAGTTTTTGTTTGGAGCATAGTGCCAGCATGTCGTCGAGAACCGGTGAGTTGCCGGGATCTCGGACTTGCTTTGCCGGTAGGGTTGTCTGAATGTCTCCGCCGAACGTCCTGAGCTCAATGGGGTTGCTCGGTACGATAACAGAACTAGGTTGATGTCGGAACGTGACTCGGCTGCTTTGCTGATGAGTCATTTAATGATGTGGACACCTTTATCCCCTGTTCCATTTGATTGTGGGTAGCGATTCTGTGTCGCACCGTTGTCTGACCTTGACTTTTTCCTGTGTTTGTGGTATTGATGCTGTACATCATCGTTCGTGAAAGCTGTTTTGCTTGTTTGTTCTGGAGCAGATGTGAATTTGCGAGATTCTTTATCATGCCAAGGCATGTTTGTAGTCTTGTCATTGTTTTGCAGTGTGCTGTGGCATTGTCCTTCACGTGCAGACTTGTACCATTTTGTACAGGTCGTTGTTTCATTGTTGTTGTTTCTGTCTTTGTTGTTTTCGTTGTCGTTCTTGTTGTTGTCGTTCTTGTTGTTCTTTTTGTCGCGCTTGTTGATTCTGTTCTCGTTGTTTTTGCTTTTATTCTTGTTCTTTTTCTTGTCGTGCTTGTTGTTTCTTGATGCTTCTTGTTACTTTTGTCATTCTTGCTGCGCTGCATGTTGTTTTTGTTGTTGCTGTTGTTCTTGTTTCTGCTGAGCTTCTTGCAGTTTTTGTTGTTCTTGTTGCGCTCAATGAGTGTGCCATGTGGATGATTTGAGGCATTGTCACAGTTATTGGTGTCAGTGTCCTTTGTGGTATCTGCTACATTGAGCGTATTTTCTTGAGAATTGTGAGAATGATCTGATGTTGCATTGATGTTGGTGACATCAGTCATTTGTGGTGGATTCGATTCCTCTTCTTTGCTTTCTTGGTGCTCCGCTTCTAGTGTCATTTCTGGTTCACTTGAATCATCATTGAGTTCTTGGTGCTCCTCTTCTGGAGTTATTTCTGGTTCACTTGAATTATCATTGATTTCTTGGTGCTCCTCTTTTGGAGTCATTTCAGGTTCATTTGAATCATCTGTGATCTCTTTGTGCTCCTTTTCGGGAATCAAAATCTTCACGATTTCATTTTGTTGTGGGTCGCAGTGCTCCTTTTCTGGAGTCAAAATCTTCAAGATTTCTATTGACGTGGTCTCTCTGGACTCTTGGGTGGCCGTCCTCTGATTATTGAGTGCTTCTGTGCAGACGAGCTGAGATATGTCAGTCTCGTTGTGATCCTGCACATCCCGTATGGGAATTGTGATTTCTTCGTCACTTGTCTCATATACAGTGCGTAGACATTCAGTGTCTTCTTCTGGTGGCTCAAATAAGCTTGATAGATCTTCATGGTCTTGTACATGCATGGCGTTCGCTATGGAGTATTTGCTTGCTTCCATTTTTGAGTCTGTCACCGAGCTGTCTGTGGAGGCTTGTGTCACTCTCTTTGTGGAGGCTTGCTTCGCTCTCTTTGTGGAGTCCTTCATCGCTCTCTCTGTGGAGTCCTTCATCGCTCTCTCTGTGGAGCCCTTCATCGCTCTCTCTGTGGAGTTTGTCATCGCTCTCTCTGTGGCGTCTGTCATCGCTCTCTTTGTGGAGTCGTGCAGTGTTCTCGCTGTAGAGTCGATCTGTGCTCTATCAACGGAGTCGTTCTGTGCTCTCTGTGTGGCGTCATCTTCGTCTTGGGTATTGCTGTCATCCAATGTACCGACAATCTGCCATGGCACCATGGTATTGGATTCATCTACCATGAGAAGAGTCGTATTGAGCTTTTCAACCGTGTTGCTGATGCTGTGATCAGGATCTCCGAATAACTCAGCCATGTCTGAGCAGTATTGTGTGTATTGTTCGTTGGACAAATCATCGCTTTTTGTTTCGGAGTTGTGATCATTCTCTTCATGTTCAATGAACAAATCATCTTCTAGTGTGGAGGCTGGGACCCTTCATGGTGCGTGGACCACTCTCTGTTTCTTGGCATCAGGTCGCAGCATAATCCTGCACTCACGAGTCGGGATGTCATATATGCTGGGCTGAAGATTCCCCAATCCGAAGAACTCATCGTCGGGGTCTTCACGGTACAACACCTCTAGTTGCGGTTCGGATTTGGTACTGGGGTAGCCATCTCCCAAGATGAAATCTTCGTCTGAGTTGTAGTCTACAAGGACCATATCGTCTTCTAGGGCGGTGTTAACTGCTTGTTCCAGGGTGGTTGTGAAAGTTATTTTCAACTGCTGGTGTAAGTTCGGGCATTGTTCTGTCTTTTGAGGCAAGAAGATTGGGTTTTGCAGCTTTAAATTTCTTTTTGTTCATTTTCGTGCATTTCCCTTTTAAGTGGGCGTGGTCCTGATCCTCTAACGTCATGATGCTCGTGACGTCATGCGTAGGACTCGATTGCCCATGCGCACACCAAATTTCCTGTACTGTGCGCTCTTTTCGCAACTGAGCATGTGTGGCTCCTTTCTCAAGATGGCTGCTGCTCAGAACCTCCAACTTCCTCCGATTCAACCCTGTCTCCGCCTCGTGGTGAGTGTTCGCGCCATTTTTACCGATTTTGTTTTTTAAATGATGATTCTGTGTTTGTAGAGACTCAAAGTACTGATTTTGTTTTTGTTCATAAGCAAGGCATTTTTGTATAGCGATTTCTAGAGTTAGATACTTATTTTTTGAAAGTTCTTCCCTCAAATTTTTATCAGATAGTCCAGAAATTAATTGATGCATTATCACAGTGTCTCTTGTGGTGTTAACTTGAGATTTGTAATAAAATCATAGATGGGCCCTCCGTTTCTCTGACAAGAGTTAAATCTTTCCAGCATCTCACCAGCCTGACTGTTACAACGTTCAGCATATTTTTTGAGTATAATGTCTACTTTGGTGTTGTCCTCACCTTCGAAGTAATTGAAGCAATTATAGATTTCTCTCGCTTCATGCCCTCCTGTTGAGAGTAGTAGGGCTATTTTTGTTGCGTCAGAGGCAGTGCTTAAATCATTCGCTGTGATAAATATTTAGAACAGCTGTTCAAACATTTTCCAGTTATAACTTAAATTACCGGTTGTTTCCAGCTGCCCTGGAGTTCCAACAAGTTCCATCGAATCAGTTAGTCGTCGAGGATCCATTTGCTGCGAAATCTTCCACAGTCGAATATCCGGTTTAAGTTTTTCTTCTCTTGCAGGTGTCTAGCTAGCTTTCTGAAATCACTCCTGGTATCATATGTTATTCTCTAAGCCTGAATAAAGATTGTAGACGTCCCGTTAACACAAATACTTTATTGAATGGGTTCGCTCTGTTTCCAGAGTTTAACTAGATATAATACAGTCAAGAGGTATGACCAGTGAAGTTAAGGTAAACTGCCTATGCTGAGCTGTCTCCGTGTGCTGCTGCTCCCTAGCCCTGTGCTTCTGAAAGAGGCGGATCTTACCTCGGGCTGGACTCTTTTTCCCATCTCTGATGCTGCCCTTTAGTGATGCTGTGGCTGTTACATCTGTGCTGCAGTCCCTGGTGTATGTGCAGATGTATGTATGTATGTACAGATGTACAGATCACTACAGGTGCCTTGCTCCAGGACATCCACACACCCCCCCCCCCCCCCCCCACACACACACCCCCCCACAAATGGAATAGGCCCCAAATTCCTTGAACTTATCCAATTTTACTAATAGGTTCTTTCCTGATGGCCGGCATCTGGTTCAGCCAATGCAGTGGCTCAGTACAATGGGACAGTTATGGATTATATAAAACAGTTTTGATTTTGTCACTGAAAGGCTATTATATTCCTCAGAGGGCGAAGAAATAATGGAACATCATCAAATTCAAGCATAATGGAATGAGTCCAATTGGCGATGCCTGAAGACCAGATGGACCAAAGCTGAAGAATAATCCCGACCGCAACACCCCTCTCCCCCACACCCCCCACCACCCCCAAGCTTTTGCCCCAGGAGGATTATTTACCCAAACATACGTTTTTAAAAAAATGATATTTTGAAAGCAGAAAATATCCTGGTACACAAAGGGTTAATTCCAAACAGCAAATGATTCCCAGCAACAAATAAAAATCAAAAGGGAAACATCACACCTTACTTTTGCTACTGAGGAAAAATGTTGGATTGGTTATTGTAAATACACTATTCAACTGTGTTACAGTCCTTTCATACAAATCGGTGTTCATCCATCTGCAACAGGGCAAGGAGTAGAGAATTTTATAGCGACAAGAATTACATCCCAGGTTATTAATCTCTCTGTTTGATGGAATGTTTTACGACATGCGAGTTTGGGCCATCACTGATGATTATACGTCGCAGTAACAGAGTTTTAGTGCAATTTATGGAGCCTGTCTAGATAACGATCTGAGGTATAATTCATGTGAGAGCCTCAGAATCCTCCCTTGGTGCACATACAAATGCACAATGCCTGCAGCACCTGTGTTTAAAGTGTCCATGACTGATTGCTGCTGTTGTCTGCCCAAGGTTGGCCAATCTAGTTCGGTAGGTAGGCACCTTGGCTGCAGAGAAACACAATCGAACCGCTCGGGAGTCCCATTTATTCTATCCAGTGTATAGACCTCTTCCCCTTTATGGGAGACGTCTACCTTCCGTCGAACGAGCTCCTCGCATCTTCAGCATCACCACCATCAGCAATTCCCCATCATCAACATCCTGGATGTTGCTACTGGCCAGGGGAAAAACAGAAAAACTTGCATTTATGTAGCCACTTTCACAAACTCAGGGCAGCACGGTAGTATAGTGGCTCCAGGGTCCAAGGTTCGATTCCCAGATTGGGTCACTGTCTGTGCGGGGTCTGCACGTTCTCCCCGTGTGTGCGTGGGTTTCCTCCGGGTGAACCTTATCTGACCTAACCTTATGCATTAAGGTTATTTCGCATCAGTGAACACTATTAAATACCAAAGTTGCTCTTGTTGACTTTTCAGCCCCTGCGATGTTAATGATGTCCACACTATCACAATGCTGGAGATAAAAATTCATGGAATTATACATGGAAATATTAGAATTTTAAAAAGATCTGAGTTTTATATTTTTTAAATGGACATCGAAGATGACCGAGAATGTGCGGCTAGTCCCTGACAGGAATGATTGTATCGTATTTCTCCAGGGAACAATAGAACCGCCCCATGTGCTTCCAGACAAAGTACTTGTAAAACCATCCAAAGACTGGTTACAATCTCTGGTAAGGACAAAGGGACATAACGACTATCTCATCGCAAAAACCCTGGTATAATTGCCTCAACAAGAGTGTGTATCCTGGGTCTCCAGTGGAATATTCACTGGAGGAGGTGAACAGCCTGCTTGCTACCAGAGTGCCTGTTCTGCCTGCCTGTTGGTCTACCTGCTTGTGCTGTGAGAAAAGCAGCTGGGAATTTGCCACACTGAAGGTGACCCCGTAACCGAGGCAGGGCCCCTGCAAAATACCCAGCTTTTGCAAGAACATCTAAAACTCTCTCTCTCTGACTGTGAAAATCGATCAGCCAGCAGAAGGATTGAGTTGGAAAAAGAACTTAAATCTCTCTATCAAACGGCAGAACACCTGAACCCAAGAATCAACTATTCTCCAGCAGAAATAAACTATTGAAATCAACCTGTACAGCTGTAACATGTCATCATCTACTCCGCACAACAGGACTGTATCATATAACTTTTTATTTATATTTACTTACTATTGGACTCACTTATTCCTTATAATCCAAATACCTTTTGGACAGTTAATAAGCTTACTGCATCTTAACACAGGAAATGCTGGTTAAATTGACTCCTGTTTAAACATAACTATTACATATGGAAAAGGTACCCGAGGGAAAGAGAACCTTGTTGCTACCAGCAGCGGGTGGGTTGAATAAAGACACAGAGCCAGTCATCTCTCCTCTCCCGGGCAGGTTGGTAACAATTTGGGGATAGTCCAGCCAGACGGTGGCAAATCCTGCCCCGAACAGCAACTTCTGGGGAACCCCACATGAGGGTGATCATAGCAGCACTATTTTGGAAAGAATGGGCAGAAGAATGAGGCAGATTTTTCCCGGAGCAATTCAATTGTTTTAGGCCACAAAGGTGCCCTGGAGCATCCGAAGGATTGGCAGGGATGATGGATGAGGAGGAGAGGATGCCCAAGGAGTTCTGAAAGTATAAAGGTCTGGCATTTGGACTGGCTACTCGCACTGCGTCAACCAGAGACTGTGGAGTCATTCAATTTCACTAAGGAGCAATATCTAAATTAGCTACAGTTCACCAAAGAAATCACTGACGAATTATGACAGCTCCTCAATCTAAACCTGAAACCTCAGAATAACATCAGGGCCACACTGCCAGTAGAGATTAAAGTGAAGACAACTCACGCAACTGCTTTTTGCCACATTATTCTCCCGAGCAGGAAAGCTAGTATGGATCAGTCGGTAAGCAATCCCCTGCTGCAGAAACAAGGATTACCGTTTTGCTTTTGTGCAGGAAATAGGAGCTGGGATCATTCCTGGTCCTGGATCTGCCCCCCGGGTGGGGGTAAGTGAGGGGTATTGGAAGGAAATAGTCATTCTTTGGGATTTTAACCAAGGCACTCCCTTAATTGACTTGGAAACAATGGAGACAATTTATCCATCAAATTAAAGATGGCAGGCTGACTCTCAATGCTGAGCTGGGGGGGGGGGGGGGGGGGGATCCATGGCCTTCCAGCGTCAGAGGGCTACCCGACTACAGTAGGTTAAATTAAATAGATAAAATGGTGCTTAAACAGGAAGGAGTCCACTCTACAGGGTTGCCTCTGGCTGCACCCCACCCAGGCAAGTGAGGTGAACTTATGGACCTGCCTGTAACATTGCCTCCCCCCCACCCTGCCTCGCTCCCCCCCCCCCACCCACCTCGGCCTAGATCACTTGGTGCCTGCCTCCAGGTAGTAAAACTGTCCTTCCTGGCCACATTGGGAAATTGGAGGTTGACCAGAAAATCCCAGTCAACCCCCTGACTCCCTGGTTAACAAAGCTCTTAACCATCCTAATTACCCATCTGCCTCACGGGGGATGGGCGGCCTTCATGGGCCCTGCAACCGTATCAACCAAAATGAACAATGCCAGGAACAGCAACCAGGAACCAACATTCTGGTGGGCCTTGTAATTTTTGGGCACCACCAGAGTCTTTTCCTAACCTCCACAGGGCCCAATAATTCAGCCTCTAGCCATCTGGGATAGCCACTCACAACAAGAAACATGGACGTTTGCAAAGCCTAAAGGGAAATATGGACTGTGATGAACGGTTACTGCCTTATCATCACGTAAGGTGATGTCCCCTTTAAGGCCGGGCTTGGAACCCTGGGGACTCCGCCTCTGGCTCCGCCCATCTGTGAGCCATATATAAAGGTCTGCCTCATGGGCTGTGTAGCAGTCAGCACTTGTCTCAGCTCTAACATAGTTCTTAGTCTAATAAAGCCTTCTTTACAGTTTAACCTCCAAGCTTCGTTATTGAGGGTACCTCAATTTATTAGACTAAACTAGATTCAGGATGGATGCAAGCTCAATCTGGAAGCACGAACACCGGAGGTGAAGGAAATTTTTAAATACTGGCTGCGGTGCTTCGAGGCCTACCTGGACTCCGCAGAGATTCCCATCCTGGGGCCACGCAAGCTGAGTCTACTCCACGCCCGGGTGAGTCACAGAATCTCCACCACGCTCAAAAAGGCGACGACTTATGATGAGGCGGTCGAGTTACTCCGCAAGCGGTTTGTCAAACCCATCAATGAGGTGCACGCCCGGCATCTGCTCTCTACCTGCTGGCAGCGCTCGGGGGAATCACTAGACGAGTTTGTTGAGAAACCCACCGCGCTTGCCAGGGACCATGACCATCAGGATGTGACAGGGGAAGTCCGTATGAACCTGCACATCAGAGACGCTTTTGTGCCTGGCATCTGCTCAACCTACATCCGGCAGCGGCTGCTCGAAAACGGGGCAAATGACCTCCAGGACACGCTAACGCTCACCTCCTCGCTGGAGGTGGCCCGACATAACTTAGGTACGTACCCCGCGGACTCTGCGAGCCCCCCCCGGACTTCCTCTGACTCAGCCGTATTACAGGCCTACGCCACTCAGCGACCCGCTCACCATGGGGGCACACCGTGCTACTTCTGCGGACAGGGCCAGCACCCATGCCCGTGCTGCCCAGCCCGCTCCGCGATCTGCAGCGACTGCGGGAAGACAGGGCATTTTGCGAGGGTCTGCCTGGCCAGACCCAGGGGCCAGAAAAGCAAAGAACAGCCGGCCCGAAAATCAGGCTCTCAGGCCCGCAGGCCTCGCAATACTGCTGCGCACCGACCCGACACGCCCCCTTCTGACACGTCATCAGCCTCGTGCGAATCATGGGAACGACCATCTTGTCGGCGGCCATCTTCCCGACACGTGCGACCGACGGCGGCGGCCATTTTACGAGTCCGACTCGGCTGAGGACTCCGACTACCCGCGAGTGGGTGCGATCACCCTCGACTAAACTCGGCCAAAACACCTGCAGAACTCCATGATGCAGGTCCAGGTCAACGGGCGCGATACTGCATGCCTCTTCGACTCCGGGAGCACGGAGAGCTTTATCCATCCTGAAACAGTAAGGCGCTGCTCCCTACGCACCCATCCCGCATCCCAAACCATAGCCCTCGCATCTGGGTCCCACTCGGTGCAAATCAAGGGGTACTGTATTGCGGATCTCTCGATCCAGTTCCCAAATACACCCGTTTCAAATTTCATATCCTCCCTCACCTCTGTGCCCCACTGCTGCTCGGACTGGATTTCCAGTGCAGCCACCGAAGCCTGACACTGAAGTTTGGCAGACCCTTGCCCTCTCTCACGGTATGCTGCCTTGCGACACTGAAAGTCACACCCCCCTCGCTATTCGTGAACCTCACTCCCGACTGTAAGCCCGTCGCCACCAGGAGCCGGCGCTACAGTGCCCAAGATATGGCTTTTATCAATTCAGAGGTCCAGCGTTTACTGGGAAAGGGGGTCATCGAGGCTAGCAACAGCCCTTGGAGAGCGCAAGTGGTGGTAGTCCAGTCCGGGGATAAGAAACGGATGGTCATGGGTTATAGCCAGACCATAAACCGATTCACGCACCTTGATGCGTACCCCCCTTCCTCGCATCGCGGAAATGGTAAATCGGATCGCCCAATACCGAGTTTTTTCCACGGTCGACCTCAAATCCGCCTACCACCATCTCCCCATCCGACCAAAAGACCGCCCCTATACTGCCTTCGAAGCAGCCGGCTGGCTCTTCCACTTCCTCAGGGTCCCCTTCGGTGTCACAAATGGGGTCTCCGTCTTTCAAAGGGCGATGGACCAATTGGTGGACCAGTACGGTTTGCGGGCTACATACCCGTACTTGGACAATGTCACCATCTGCGGCCATGACCAGCAGGACCATGACGCTAACCTCAAAAAGTTCCTCCAGACCGCCCGAGCCCTTAACCTGACCTATAACGAGGGCAAATGCGTTTTCCACACCACCCGGCTGGCCACCCTCGGCTATGTCGTGGAAGACGGGGTCCTAGGTCCCGACCCCGACCGCATGCGCCCCCTTAAGGAACTCCCTCTCCCCCGCAGCCTCAAGGCCCTCAAACGGTGCTTGGGGCTTTTCTCCTATTACGCCCAGTGGGTCCCCAAGTATGCAGGCAAAGCCCGCCCACTCTTAAAGACCACCATTTTTCCCCTCTCGGCTGAGGCTCAATTGGCCTTCAACCGCATCAAGGCCGACATCATCAAGGCCGCTATGCACGCGGTGGACGAAACCATCCCTTTCCAGGTAGAGAGCGATGCATCAGACATTGCCCTGGCTGCTACCCTCAATCAGGAAGGCAGACCAGTAGCGTTCTTCTCCCGAACACTCACCGCCTCCGAGGTTCGACACTCTGCAGTCGAAAATAAGGCACAAGCCATTGTGGAGGCTGTGCGGCGCTGGAGACACTACCTCGCCGGTAGGAGGTTTACCCTCGTCACCGACCAACGGTTCGATAACACGCAACGGGGCAAAATAAAAAATGATAAAATTTTGAGGTGGAGGTTCGAACTCTCCACCTACTCGTATGATATCAAGTATCGTCCAGGGGAGCTCAACGAGCCCCCAGATGCCCTGTTCCGCGGCACATGCGCCAACGCGCAGGAGGACCGCCTGCAAGCCATCCACAATGACCTCTGCCACCCGGGGGTTACCCGGCTCGTCCATTTTATCAAGTCCCGCAACCTACCTTACTCAACCAAGGAGGTCAAGGCCATGGTCTGTGCGGAGTGCAAACCGCACTTCTACCGGCCAGACAAGGTTTGGCTCGTGAAGGCCTCGGGCCCCTTTGAGCGACTGAGCGTGGACTTCAAGGGGCCTCTCCCGTCCACCAATCGTTATGCCTATTTCCTCACCGTGATCGATGAGTTCTCCCGTTTCCCATTCGCCATTCCCTGCCCCGACATGACCTCAGCCACTGTGATTAAGGCACTGCTCGGCATCTTCACCCTGTTCGGTTTCCCCGCTTATATCCTCAGCGACCGGGGTACATCGTTCATGAGCGATGAACTGCGTCAGTATCTGCTCAGCAAAGGCATCGCCTCGAGCAGAATGACCAGTTATAACCTGTGGGGAAACGGGCAGGTGGAGAGGGAGAACGCGACAGTGTGGAAGGCTGTCCTTCTGGCCCTGCGGTTGAGAAGTCTCCCAACCACCCGCTGGCAGGAGGTCCAGCCCGATGCCCTACACTCCATTAGGTCGCTCCTCTGCACGGCCACGAATGAGACCCCTCACAACCGATTGTTTGTCTTCCCCAGGAAGTCTACCTCCGGGGTCTTGCTTCCACCTTGGCTGATGGCTCCGGGACCTGTTCTTCTCCGGAGGCACGCGAAGAGCCATAAAACGGACCCCCTGGTCGAAAGGGTCCGGCTGCTCCACGCCAACCCCAGTTACGCCTACGTTGAGTACCCCGACGGCAGGCAAGATACGGTTTCCCTCCGGGATCTGGAGGGAACTCTCCCCCACCATAGACGCCCCTTCCCGCACCGCTCCCCTGCAGGACCCGGCGCCCCCTACAACACACCCCCTTCCGCACTGACCCTCCCCCCCTTTACACACCCCGCCGGCGCCGGCACCGATAACACGCAACACTGATAACCCTGCCTAGTCCCCCTGCCCCGACCCGGACCGAAGCTCCGACCGCTGTGCTCCCGGATGTGCCCTCAACCGGGACGTCCGTGCCCGCCGCACCACCGCCCGAATTGAGGAGGTCGCTGAGGATGATCCGGCCACCGAGACTGATGGACCTATGATGGCACTTCACCCCCGCCGGACTCCTTTTTAAACAGGGGGTGAACGTGATGAACAGTTACTGCCTTATCATCATGTAAGGTGATGTCCCCTTTAAGACCGGGCTTGGAACCCTGGGGACTCCGCCCATCTGTGAGCCATATACAAAGGGCTGCCTCATGGGCTGTGTAGCAGTCAGCACTTGTCTCAGCTCTAACATAGTTCTTAGTCTAATAAAGCCTTCTTTACAGTTTAATCTCTAAGCTTTGTTATTGAGGGTACCTCATGGACAATGTAAGATTCAGGCAGGCACAGAGCCTGAATGTATATTCGTGAGCAGAGAATCCAGACAGCATCGAAACCCCCAACCGATTAGCATTTTAATGGCCCATCTCAGTAAGGCAAAGGACTGATACTCAGGTAATCGATACAGTTCCAGACAATTCGGTGCCACTGCCTTTACTCAGGAAGCATAAACAACAGGGTCAATGACTGCTTAGGACACCCCCATCCATCAAGGCACCCACCCCTTTATTGGCTCAGATCGAAGACCGTGATCGAGAACTACCCAATTAATTGGGTCCAAACCTAAGGACCGCCCAAAAGAGCGCGAAACCTCCCCAAGGATAAAGAGAGACACTGCCATGTGTTCGACCTCTTTTGGGCCTGGCGCTCCAGCAACGTCCATCTCCAATCGCAGCAGCACCAGAAGCAAGTCCAAGTTCAACGCCCGCTACCAGACGGATGAGCCCAGCTGTGCAGCAGTTACTTCTCCAGACTCGATAGATTCAGAATCGAACAAAGGCCACTGTTCCTCTGACCTAAGCTGGGTGCCTGAAGTTAAGTACAGGTTGTCATAGTTGTTAGGTGTAGTTTAACTAGTAGCTTTTATGTTGCATGTTAACCATGTGTGTAAATAAAGTACCCTTGACCTTGAACTAACTGACTGGTGTTTGGCTCTTTGATCGATATCCGGTTGAAACTTGTGGTGGTATCATTTGATACCTGGTGACTCTGAGCAATATAATATCGATATCTAAAGAAAGAAGGGCAACCTTATTCACTGCCATATTTATAGCAGATAAAAAAAGGCAACAAGCCCAATGTCCCTGATGCTCTGTTTCGGCATGTAGCTTATATAACTTTTTGAAAAGAAACAAATTAATATTTGATCAGAGGAGGTGCATGGCATGGGTAAGGCCACATTAATTGCCCACCTGGGCCATTTTCCAAACATTGGGAACCTATTCTCAACAAAGGCAGACATAGACAATTAAATTAATCATTGCCTCTAATGTACCAGTGGAGCCTTCAGCTGCCTGAGGACAAGAATCTCAAACTTGGGACTGAGATCATGGTTTACCGACTGGGCAGCAGTGAAACCCTCATTCCTATATGCTTTGGATGACCTACCATGGGCACTCAACACTGGAGAATTATCTTCTCAAGATGGTGGCCTCTCAAGATCCTCCAAATCCAGTGTCAAAAAGCCAGTCCAACAGCAGAGTCCTCTCCCAAGTCACCTTGACCAGCACCGTTGATGTGGTAATCTCTCAAAACCGGCTCCACTAGGGGTGGTGGTGGCAGGGGTGGGGGAGAGTTGGGGGGGGCGGAGGACATGTCGGTGATATTCCCGACCTCAGACAATCGATCTACTTGAAACTGGCAGGAGACACGGAGGATAGCGGAAGCGTTTTAGGGATGTCCTCCCTGAAGATGGCAAACATAGCCACTGACCTAAGGGAGGAGACCTGGGCTTATGATTCACCAAAATGGATAAGGTTCATTTGGGAAGGCGCCAAACACACTGAGAGGCTTCATCGGAAACATGCAGAGGTGACAGAGAGGTGTCGGGAGGGCGCACACCAATCTCCAAGCCAAACCCTTCAAGAACCACCTGCATCTACAGATCACACATCGGACTCTTATCAGCCATCTCAGAACCCATCAAACCAGAGTGGAAGCAATTCAGTCCTGTGCAGCCAAGTTAAGGTCTGGCGGGCCCCCTTTCCCTGGGGGGCATTAGTGAACAGTTGGATTTTGGCAGGACCTTTCATGGCTGTTTTATCTTATCTTGTGGCAGTTCCTAAATGACCAGATTTGCTAAAGTCGGTTTCCTCAACTTGCACGGAGCTCGAGAAGATGAATGGCCTCCTCCTGTTTCAATGTTCCTGGGTCACAAACACTGCCCTAAGAATAGCCAATGCATTGCGCTGTTCAAATTATACATTTGCATTAGGTTAGTGGGTTATAAATAATGCTGAAAATAAGCATTCAATGCATTCTTTGAAGCAACAGGAAAATGGAAAATCAGGCTGGTTTTATTGCTTCACCAGCATTCAATTGTGGTAAATAAACATATTGGTCTATTAAAATTGGAATGATGTACAATACTTCTATTGTGTTTGAAGTATTGGCCCAGTGGTATTGACAAATTATTTGGAGTTATCTAAAGTGACATGATCCAAAACTACTGTTGGACTTTACAAACCAGTCTGACGCTGCACCGCCACAAGAATAGCTGCCATATATCCTAAAATGTGGAATCAATAGTTTTCTTTGTGTGCAGCTCAGATTACAGGGTTTCTGATAAACCATGCAGAGCGAGATTGTAAGATGATCCGTATCTACCCATCAGGGAAAGAGTGGAGCAGCTGCAAATGATGGTGATCCAGATTCTGCTGCCCTGGAGACATCAGGAACGTACCGCCTGGAATTTCAGCATGCTGCAAACCAATCACTCTGTGGGCTGCAAACTCCTTAATTTTCCCACATTCTAACTAATGATAGAATCCCTACAGTGCAGAAGGAGGCCATTCGGCCCATCGGGTCTGCACCGTTCCTCTGAAAGAGCACCCTGCCTAGGCCCAGTCCCCCCGTCCTATCTCCGTAACCCCGGCCAACCTGCACATCCCTGGACAATAAGGGATAATTTAGCATGCCCAATCCACCTAACCTGCACATCTTTGGACGGTGGGCTGAAACCTGAGCACCCCGAAGAAACCCACGCAGCTGCAGGGAGAACGTGCAAACTCCACACAGACAGTCGCCCAAGGCCGGAATTGAACCTGGGTACTGGTGCTGTGAGGCAGCAGTGCTAACCATGCCACCCCTGATGACTTAAATGGAAATAAAAGACTACGCCAATTTGCTATCATCCATTTTATGCTATTGCACAAAGTCAACATCAAGCCAGGCTTAGACCAGGCTGCATGTATTCCTCATTCTTTCTCTGCAGGTGAGGCTGCATTGTTGATTGACACTCATACCTGCTAACAGTGTGATATTACTGTTCAGCTGCAACTCAGTGCTCACCGCATTGTTGGTTGGAATTTCAGCTCAACCCCAACAAAGTTCCGGTCCACATTAATAGCACATTTCACATCCCCTATCCTCGTGGCTCCTCAAAGCTGAGATCTCCACACTGAGTGGTACAATGTCAGTCGTTCCCTGGAGACAAACATTTCCATTGGAAACGACGATAGGAATTCATTTCAGCTGCAATTTCAGCCAGCAAAGAGAGAGGAGCTGTTTACTAGCCTTCCGTGGTCTGGTTTCAATTCTGTCTGATCCTCCCCCGTGAAGCAAGCATTTTAGGAAAGAATATAACTGGAAATTTAAATAAAAGACAATGCTGTCTGCATCAAGGAAGGCAGTAAAAAATAAAACCAGACACCAGGGATAATGATTGTAGAATCCTTTCCTTAAGAGCTGGGAAGCAGTGAAACTGTGATAATTTAAAATAGGTGTCTGAAAAATAATGCCAATAAAACAAGAATCAATCAAGGAACAGTCAAATAAAATGATCCATGGTTCTGCAAAATGTAAGAGATTTTGTTTAATGACGCTTCACAATTTTATTAAATTTACATCTCCTGGATGCAGTACAATAAATAATTAATGGTTACATTTTCACAATAAAAGATTCATTGTTTTTTATCTATATTGATGTGTTGGGTAGGCTAGGTCGATGTGGACTGCACTTGATGCAGTGTAGCGAGAGACAGACCTCCAACACTTCATAAGATGCAACCCAATTTTATTTAACATCTACACTATTATACATGTTCAACTGTGGGTTGACACTATGCTGACTTGACTGGAGACCTGATACTAGCCTAACCAGACTTACTAGCTACCACATGGTGTTTGCACTGGTCAGCTCACTAACTCTGACTGTCTCAGAGGCTGGGTCCCAAGAGAGCGGGAAAACTGGTGCCCTCTGGCTTTATAGTGGTCGTGTCCTGTCTGGTGATTGGCTGCTCTGTTCTATGTGCTTATTGGTCATCCTGTGTGTCAATTACTGCCTGTCTGCACTCCATTGTATATATAGATGTATATTATGACATCTCCCCCACCCCTTTTTTTGTTGTTCTGTATTGTGTGTGTTGAGATGATAAATATTAAGGTGCATGTGCGTGTGGATGTGTATATGTGCGTGACTATATACAGAATGTGCTAAAATGACCTTATGTACACAGGAAGGTGTCGCTAGTGCAGATATAGGGCAGATGAAACGGGAACAACGATATTTACAGAGGTCAAAACGATAAGGTATCACAGTTGTGCAAAAGTTCAGTCTATGAGTTTAGTCTCTGTGGCGGGTGACGAATTCTGGTTGACCGCCTCAAGGGTGGATCAGGGGCCGCCTGCACTTGGATAGGCGGGACCACCACCACCAATGTGGTGGTTGCAGAGGTCGGCAGGATTGCTGATAGATCGGTGGCCTCATGGTAGGGCACGTCCAGAGGAAGCATTGTGTGAGGCGGGACATCATGGTTAGGTGGCGGGTGTGGAACTCTGCGCAGCGCCCGTCTGTTGCGTCATAGGAAGGAGCCATCAGCCATGCGGACAAGGAACGATCTCGGGGCCACTTGCTTGACCACCACAGCTGTGGTGGACCAGCCACCGTCAGGCAACTGCACACGAACACGATCAGTTGGGACCAGCTCGGGGAGATCCGTGGCATGAGCGTCGTATGCTGATTTCTGTTGGTTCCGAGACTGCTGCATCTTTTGTATGACCGTGAGGTGGTCAAGGTCTGGAACATGGATGGCTGGAACCGTGGTTCGCAGAGTGCGGTTCATGAGCATCTGCGCGGGAGACAACCCAGTGGACAGCGGGGATGCTCTGTATGCCAGCAGCACCAGGTTGAAGTCGGAGCCTGAGTCTGCAGCCTTGCATAGTAATCTCTTGATGATAAGGACGCCTTTTTCGGCCTTCCCGTTTGACTGCGGGTAGTGGGGGCTGGAGGTTATGTGATGAAAGTTGTATAGGCAAAATCAGACCATTCCTGGCTGTAATAACAGGAACCGTTGTCACTCATCACCGTGAGCGGTATCCCATGCCTGGCAAACGTTTCTTTGCATGCTTTAATCACCGCCTTCGACGTGAGGTCGGACAGTTTCACCACTTCAGGGTAATTGGAGAAGTAGTTGACCAGGAGGACATAGTCACGCCCCTTGGCGTGGAAAAGGTCGACACCGATTTTGGACCATGGGGAGGTCACAATCTCATGTTGCTGCAGAGTTTCTTTGGGTTGAGCTGGCTGAAATTTCTGACATGTGGGGCAGTTGAGGACCACGTTGGCAACGTCCTGGCTGATGCCCGGCCAAAAAACTGCCTCTCGAGGTCTGCGTCGACATTTCTCAACCCCCAGGCGATCCTCATGGAGTTGGCCGAGCACCATATCTCGCATGCTCTGCGGAACCACAATCCTATTGAGCTTCATGAGGATGCCGTCCACCACCGCCAGGTCGTCCTTGATGTTGTAAAACTGGGGGCACTGTCCCTCCTGCCAGCCATTCGTGAGGTGCTGCATCACACTCTGTAGCAGAGGATCCTTGGCCGTTTCCTCACGAATTTGGATGACCCTCTCATCAGTGGCCGGAAGGTTGGAGGCACACAATTGCACCTGCGCATCGATTTGGCAGACAAAGTCAGTTTATTCACACGGTGTGGTGATAGACCTGGAAAGGGCATCTGCAACAATGAGTTCTTTGCCTGGCATGTAGACAAGTTCAAAGTCATAGAGGCGTAGCTTGAGAAGGATTCGTTGTAACCGAGGCGTCATGTCATTCAAATCCTTCTGGATTATGTGGACTAGTGGCCTGTGGTCCATCTCAATCGTGAATTTTGGGAGGCCATACACATAGTCGTGAAATTTGTCGATTCCCGTTCGGAGGCCCAGGCATTCCATCTCGATCTGAGCGTACCGTTGCTCAGTGGGCGTCATGGCTCTGGAGGCATACGCAACTGGGGTCCATGAGGAGGAGTCATCCCGTTGGAGGAGCACCGTCCCAATACCGTCCTGGCTCGCGTCAGTGGATCTTTTGTTCTCTTTGGTAGGGCCGAAGAACGCCAGAACCAGGGCTGTGGTGAGTTTGGCCCTCAGCTCACGCCATTCATTCTCATGAGCGGACAGCCACTGGAATTCCATCGACTTTTTAACGAGATGGCGGAAGGCTGTGGTGTGTGCCGCCATGTTGGGAATTAACTTCCCGAGGAAGTTGACCATCCCCAGAAAGCGGAGGACCGCCTTCTTGTCCTCTGGGGTCTTCATGGCGTTAATCGCAGAGATTGTCAGCATCTGGCCGCATGCCTTGCTGCGAGATGTGGTCACCAAGGAATTTGATTTCTGATTGACCGAACGAGCACTCAGCTTTGTTGAGTCGGAGGCCATGCTCATGGATTCTGTGGAATACCTGCTTGAGGCGATCGATGTGTTCTTGAGGAGTTGTGGACCGGATTATGACATCGGCAACATACACGCGCACCCCCTCGATACCCTCCATCATCTGTTCCATGATGCAGTGAAATACCTCTGAGGCAGAGATGATGCCAAAAGGCATCCGGTTGTAGCGGTAGCGACCGAACGGGGTATTGAATGTGCACAGCTTGCGACTGGATGCATCCAGCTGTATTTGCCAGAACCCCTTGGAGGCGTCCAGCTTCGTAAAGAGTTTGGCATGAGCCATCTCGCTGGTCAACTCTTCTCGTTTTGATATCGGGTAATGTTCCCTCATGATGTTGCGGTTAAATCCTTGGGGTCGATGCAGATTCGAAGCTCCCCTGACGGCTTCTTGATGAAGTCCATGGAGCTGACCCTGTCCGTGGGTTCTGTGACCTTTGATATGATGCCCTGGTCCTGGAGGTCCTGTAACTGCTGCTTGAGGCGGTCCTTGAGGGGTGCCGGCACCCAACGTGGTGCATGGATCACAGGGGTGGCGTTCGGTTTGAGCAGGATTTTGTATTGGTATGGGAGTGTGCCCATTCCGTCGAACACGCTGTGGTACTGCGTGATGATGTCATCAATTTCAGCCTGGAAGTACTCATCAGGTGAGGCCATCGCCTGTGAGGATGACATGGCGTGGACTCGCTGAACCAAGTTCAGGAGTTTGCAGGCCCGAGCACCGAGCAGGGATGCTTTGTCAGGTCCCACAATCTCAAATCGCAGTGTCGCTTTAAATGACTTATTGGAAACTCCGAGTTGGCATGAGCCACTGGCAGCTATGGCATTGCCATTGTAGTCAAGGAGCTGGCAGGCCGGTGGAAGAATGCTTAGTCTGACGCGGATGGTGTCGAGGTCGGATTTGGAGATGAGGTTCGCCGATTCGTCGGTGTCCAGTTTGAACCGGATGCGAGCCTTGTTGACTGTGAGGACAGCGCACCACTCGTCATCGGGATCCACGCTGAGGATCGGGAGGTGCTTCGCTGTCTTGGAGAAAGGCAGCGCATGCTTCGTAATGATGCTCACCCGGTATGGAGATTTGAGGCACGCAGCATCAGGATCTGTTGGGCTGTCGGGGTCGGAGTCTGTCATGGCCTGCTGTATTGAGCGGACGCTTCTGCGCCGCAGCTGGGATCGCTGGATGCTGGGCAGTGGAGCAGATCTGCAAAGGGCTGCGTTTTGTCCAAGCTTACCAACTGTGGACACCGTCGTGATTTTGCCGGATATTGACGCTTTAAATGGGCGGAGCCGCAATTCGGACACGCCATGACGGCAACGTCAGCGCGTTCCGTGCGCAATCGCGCATGCGCAGTGTGGTCGAACGACGTACGCACCTGCGCAGTCTGGTCGGCAGTCTCGCCGTCCCCTCAGTCGTGGCGCGCATGTGTAGGGCCCGGGAAAAGCACGCGGAATGGCCACTTAGGCCTTGCATTTGTGCGATGGCCTGCACCGTTCCGCCTCGTGGGAGGTTAATTTTGCCGTTTCTGCCGCCCTGATGTGGGAGTACCGATTGTTAGCATGTTCGTGGAGAGCGCACGTTTCGATGGCAATAGTGAGGGTGAGCTGCTTGACTTTCAGGAGCTGCTGGCGAAGAGAATAGGAGTGGACCCCGAAAACGATCTGATCCCGGATCATGGAATTAATGGTCGAGTCATAGTTACATGACCGCGCGAGGATGCGGAGATGGGTCAGAAAGGATTGAAAAGGTTCATCCTTACCCTGAAGCCTCTGCTGGAAAACATACAGTTCTAAGCTCTCATTCACCTCAACGTCGCAGTGGCTGTCGAACTTCAGTAGGACTGTTTTAAATTTCGTCTTGTCTTCGCCTTCAGCGAATGTAAGGGAGTTGTAGATGAGGATGGCATTGTCCCCGGCTGTGGAGAGGAATTGTGCGATCTTCCTGGCGTCCGACGCGGCCTCGAGGTCGGTGGCTTCTAGATAGAGTTGGAACTTTTGTTTGAAGATCTTCCAATTTGCACTGAGGTTGCCGGCGATGCGGAGCTGCGGAGGAGGGCGGACGTTTTCCATGTCAGTGGGTGGCTGTTTGCTGGTCAACGCTGATTCACTCAAGGTAGGTCCGTCTGTTTGCTGGTCAATGCTGATTCACTCAAGGTAGGTCCGTCAATTTTCAGCATCGCTCACTGGTACCGTGATGTGTTGGGTAGGCTGGGTCAATGTGGACTGCACTTGATGCAGTGTAGCGAGAGACAGACCTCCAACACATCATAAGATGCAACACGATTTTATTTAAATTCTAAACATTATACATGTCCAACTGTGGGTTGACACTATACTGACTTGACTGGAGACCTGATACTAGCCTAACCAGACTTACTAGCTTCCACATGGTGTTTGCACTGGACAGCTCACTAACTCTGACTGTCTCAAAGGCTGGGTCCCGAGAGAGCGGGAAAACTGGTGCCCTCTGGCTTTATAGTGGTTGTGTCCTGTCTGGTGATTGGCTGCTCTGTTCTGTGTGCTGATTGGTCATCCTGTGTGTCAATCACTGCCTGTCTGCACTCCATTGTATACATAGATGTATATTATGGCATATATCTTCCTTAAAATATCATACAACTGCACACGCCCCTGTTCGCAAATCTTGCGTGTGTCAGTTTTTCCCAGTCCTGCACCTATAGTCCCCATTCAATGTTTTTGTATTCTGTCATAGGATGTGGGCATCGCTGACTAGGCCAGAATTTATTGCCCATCCCTAATTGTCGGCGAGTAGGTGGTGGTGAGCTGCCTTGTGAAAATTTCCATATAAACTCAAGTCTATCTTTTTACATTGACTTTTACTGGCAGACTTCATTGATGAACCACATGAATCACTGAAAAGACTTCTCAAAAATATCGTCCGCCATTTTTTTCTCAGTAACTGAAATTTATATTGTCCAAAAAAAATGTAATCACAACTTTAAAAAGTAATTAATTACATATTTAACACCCAATCTAACGTACCTACTGGATGTTAGTTTTAGTTTTTCACTACCTTCATTAAAGTTCTTATTTCAAGACATTAACCTGAATCAAAAGTCTGGGTTTCATCTCAATGGCTTAGATTTGGGGTCAGCAGTAAAGCTGATCTAAAAGAAAGCTGTCCAAAATGTTCAGAGGATCTCTGTATTGTGGTTTTCCTTTCCTTGTTGGTCTGGTGCCAGGTCAAGAGGATCTCCAAGCTGTGATTAATAAAGGGATCAGGGGTTATGGGGAGAAGGCAGGAGAATGGGGATGAGAAAAATATCAGCCGTGATTGAATGGCGGAGCAGACTCGATGGGCCGAGTGGCCTAATTCTGCTCCTATGTCTTATGGTCTAAGGAAAGCAGCCAATCACACTGAAGCAGTTGCACAACAAACCAAACAGTTAAAAGCACTTAATGTCATTAATTTTCAATCCAGGTTTTACAGATAGTGAAATAAATGATTATGATTGGATTAAGATAGAAGCTAAAAGATAGATAAACTTTAATTTTTTTTTAAAGGTGTGGAAGCTTTTATTATTATGGAGAAATCTGACACTTCACAAAAAACAAAATAAGCTTTTCAGGGCCAGTGAGGCTATTCAACGGTAATTAGGATGGTAGTACTCTGTTACAAACCCAGCCACACCTCAAATAAAAAGGTGTAACAGCGCAACTAACAGCTTTAGAGAGCAACATCTCTGCATTTCAATTGATTTTTCACTGGTTGCAAACTTGGGAAAGAGTGTTCTGAATAATGCATAAATTCACTGAAATTCACTACACAGCAACTTCAGGATTTCCGTGATATTCTGAGTGGGTGTGGATTCCAGACGTTGCAGTCTGTTTCTTTTTTTTTAATTGTCAATTTTTAAAAGTTTTCCAATTAAGGGGAAATTTAGAGTGGCCAATCCACCTACCCTGCACATCGTTGGGTTGTGGGCGTGAGACCCACGCAAACACGGGGAGAATGTGCAAACTCCACACGGAGAGTGCCCCGGGGCTAGGATCGAACCCATGTCCTTGGCGCTGTGAGGCAGCAATGCTAACCATTGAGCCTATCATGCTGCCCCAGTTTCAATGGTAGTGACAACGGGTACTGACTGTTTCAGTGTCATTAACACTGTGACATTTGGGCCTTTATCTTTTCAACTCACCACAGTTAGCTTCCAACATGTGAAGTCTTCGCGTGGCCCGCCTACAGAATAGCCTAGCATGCAACCTATTCATCATCAAGGGCAGACAGGTAGAATTTCATGTCCCTTCAAGGATTTCAAATTCCCTTTGCTTTTTTCAAAAATATTTGAAGAGAAAATGGAAATGAATTGTCAAAGCATTTACCTCACATATGTGTTGAATTTACACAAATATATTAACAATTGTACTTTTCTGTTCAGAATTCCTCACAGATAAAACACACTTGAAAAGTAACATCTGTTATCCAAATATTGGCACACTCTTGTGAGTTTCCTGCAAACACTTACTGCCTCTGAGGAACTGCCCATCATAACATGTTACCCAAAGGCAGCCGTTATGAGCATTGCAGAATATGTGTTTTTATATTATCAGGCCTATCCCGTACCTATGCAACAATTAGTACACTGCAGACATAAGGCAGTAATGTATCACCAAATATGGAAGTCCACTGCCCTCAGGGGCCCTCTGAGGTGTTCTCTAAGGCATCAGGAATGCAAGTATCCTCGTTTGAAAGCCTTGTTGAAACATTTGAAAAGCATTTTCTGGGCTAATTTTAGTGATCACAGCTTCAGCACAGGAATATTCCAAATAATAGTGTAATAGCTGTCCCCTTTAAGGGAGCATACATCGGGAGGGTCATGTGACCCCATCACCCAATAGGAATCGAGCACGAGCACCTAGGTGCAGAGCACGGGCCTTTGTAGCCAAAGTAGATCCTAGGGCGAGTAGTGATAACATTATGAAAGACTGTGCAAATACCGTTTGTAAATAAACCATTATAATTTATGATACATGCTAACTGGTGGGCGCCAATCCTTCCTTTGCTATATTGGCGATGAGGTAAATCGGACTGACTTCATTAGCAGCGAGGAATTCAATGAGGGTGTAGTTTAAAAATCTGCAAAGTGAATTGGATCATTTGAGGCCTGAGGAAGAGAGAAGAAGCAGGCTTCTCTTTGGGAATTGGATGAAGGGCCAGTTAATCCAATTAATCCAATCTACTGAGAATTGGTGCAGTATATCAAAAGGCTGGAGTAATTTTTCAGGGCTAATGGAATAGAGGGGGAAGGTAGAAAGAAAGTCATTTTACGTATAGTGTGCAGGACCCAGACTTATAACCTGGTTCAAAGTTTAACAACTCCAGAGGCTGCTGAAACTAAGCCGCTTACAGAGCGAGTGGAATAGCGAAGAGGTATTGCCACCCTAAAGCCTCGGTAACACTGTAAAGATATAAGTTTAACTTGATGGGGAGGGTCCTGGGGGAGACTATCACTACATTCATGGCCAGGCTAACGTAGATTACAGAGTACTGCGACTTTGAGCCAGCTTTAAATGATATGCTAACAGATCGGCTAGTATGCGGTGTGAATAGCCTAGCCATACAAAATAAACTGTTGGCTGAGTCTGGGTTGGCTTTCAAGAAGGTGTTAGAAATGTCTACTGGAGGGCAGCACAGTGGCGCAGTGGATAGCACTGCTGCCGCACGGCGCTGAGGTGCCAGGTTTGATCCTGGCTCTCGGTCACTGTCCGTGTGAATTTTGCACATTCTCCCCGTGTTTGCGTGGGTTTCGCCCCCACAACCCAAAGATGTGCAGAGTAGGTGGATTGGCCATGCTAAATTGCCCCTTAATTGGAAATAAATTAATTGGGTATTCTAAATTTAATTTTTATAAAAGAAATGCGACAGCAAATAAGAGCTCCAAAAAAAGGCACCAATGAGTTACAAAGTGAACAAAGTTTTGAAGACCACCAGTTAGGGTGAGAAATCAGGAATAGTAATGGCGACAGAAGCATGGACGCGGTATCAGGCTCAGGCAGTGAATTGAGCACTGAAGTGGTAAGAATCATTAAATACTGAAGATTTAAGAAGCCTAGGAGTAACACAGAGTACTTTTGATATGGGGTAAACCAGTCCCCAGAAGTGTGTAAATTCAAAGGAGCCAAGTGTTAAGGGTGTGAGGAAAGAGGCCATCAAAGGCACTAATGCAGAAGCAAACGGGGCCAGCCCAGCACAAACAGAGAAAGTAAAGAAGCATCGGTAAATAAATGGGGGGAAGCCCAGTGGGAAAACATGATGTCATGTCCTTAAACAATGTGGAATACAGCACGGTAGCCCCCATCACAGTCGTGTTGATAGTAAACGGCCGGTCACCAAAAATGGAGGTCTACAATGGCCCACATTGCACTTTAGAAATTGTGTCAATGCTTTGCAACCCATAGTGTTCCAGAGGTGCTAGTTTCAGACAGTGGCATAGCATTCAGTAGTGCCAAGTTCCAAAGGCTCCTGGCCTTCAATGGCATTGACTCATTCGCAACGCACCATAACACCTCTCATTGAATGGGTTAGCTGAACCTTCGATGCGGGCATGAAAAATCAATCACCTGCTCCATTGGAGACTAAACTGGCACTTTGACCCTGGCTTACAGAACCACCCTGCGTACTGTGATGGGAATAGCTCCAGCTCCAGTCTTGGGACTTGAGTTCAATTAATATGGCTCCTGTTACCCAGATGTCTGTTTGTTCTCCAAAGTGCTGCCTGAGGCTGTTTGCTCCTGGAAAACAAATGGTCAATGAACACTGTCTATGCGGAGTCTGCACATTCTCCCCCTGTCTGCGTGGGTTTCCTCCCACAGTCCAAAGATGTGCAGGTTAGGTGGATTGGCCATGCTAAATTGCCCTTAGTGTCCAAAAAAAGGTTAGGTGGGGTTACTGGGTTACGGGGATAGGTTGGAGGTGTGGGCTTGGGTGGGGTGCTCTTTCCAAGGGCCGGTGCAAACTCGATGGGCCGAATGGCCTCCTTCTGCACTGTAAATTCCATGATTCTATGATTCTAACTCGGTAGATCTTCAATGTCTGTAAGGCAAGTTATATCTCTTCTAGGGGCTATTATTTCTAATAAGAGTTTGCCTGAATTAAATTTCAGTTATCATTGTTTATCCTATATTCAAATCCCGTTGGGCTCTCATTATAAGATCTCTGCCTCCTAACAGCACTGTGGGTGCCTCTACTTCACATGGAGTGCAGTGGTTCAACAAGGCGCGTTACCATCGCCTTCTCATGGGCAATTAGTGATGGGCAATAAATGCTGGCCTACCCAGCAACACGCAGATCCAAAGAAAAGGATATTTTTTTTAAAATTCAGACTAGGACAATTCATACTTAAGAAACAGATGGCTCAGTGAGAAATGCTTGCACCTACATTATGGAAGAATTAAATCAAAGCCTATCTGAACCTATCTTGGCATTTTCTGATCATTTAGTGTACTGATTAGCATGGCCTCAGAGGAGTCATTTGGATTTTAGGGCTATAGAGAATGAGGAATTAGGCAATCAAGGGAAGGGCACAGCAACACAAGTGGCTGAACTGTTTCAGCAAATTAGGCTGACATGATTGAGATCCCCAATGCCTGATAACAGCCTCTAAGAAACACTTTCATGAGCCCCAAGGGGAAAGAAAGGTCCAGACTGAATGTAAGATTCATATTTAAAGATAAAGCCAACATCTACTCAGAGTCGGAAGAGTTGTAAAACCTACTTCCTCATTTATTATGCATGACCCCCATACTGTGGTGATAACTAAGTTAAACCTTTAGTTCTGTAGACTGGCGAATCAATGGCACACATGACAATGATTCAAATAGCTTTTCCATGTCTCCATCCCCTACGACTACATGCACAGAATTCAACATTCTCCGCTGGTGGGTTTGAAGGTGCAGAGTGAGGGTAAAATTTCCTGGGTGGCCTTCCCACCCACCCCGGCCCCCCTGTAATTTTATGCTTGGACAGGCAAGGCCCATCCGCCCTCTCCCCCAGTTGAGCCGTTTAAGTGGTCAATTATTGACCACTTAAGGGCTGTTTCCCACCCAGCCTCCCTTCATAATAATAATCTTTATTGTCACAAGGAGGCTTACATTAACACTGCAATGAAGTTATTGTGAAAAGCTCCTAGTCACCACATTCCGGCACCTGCTTGGGTACACTGAGGGAGAATACAGAATGTCCAAATTACCCAATAGCACATCTTTTGAGATTTGTGGGAGGAAACCGGAGCACCCGGTGGAAACCCACGCAGACACGGGGAGAACGTGCAGACTCCTCACAGACAGTGACCCAAGCCGGAAATCGAACCTGGGACCCTGGCGCTGTGAAGCCATAGTGCTAACCACTCTGCTATCGTGCTGCCCACTGGCAGAAGGAGTTCAGGAGTCGGGGGTGTTTCAGGTCTAAGGAAAGCAGTCTTCTTCAGTGTGTACTCAGTGAAAGGTCTTTACTGAACTGATCTTAAGATGTTTACCTCCAGATTCAGAGTGCCTCACGGCAAGCATAGTTAGTCAGCACAGGATAGCATTTCCAAAACCCAAACATCTCCTTTTCCATATCAAAAAGGATACAAGCATCCCCTTCCTCATAAAAAAACCCCACCCCATTTTACCTTGCAAATAAAAGACACATTTGCATGCACAATCCTGTGTGACTGTGAGTTGCCCAGGTTACCCCCCATACACCCATTGTTTTGATGGATTGACAACTGTTTGGCCCAATAATCAGTCCTTGCGCCTGAAACACCAGAGACACTGGCGGGACCAGAAGATATCAATGGTGGGCCACCTCTACCACCAGAAAATAAGCCACAGGCAGACTAGAAAATCCCACCCCATAAACCACTCAGGCATTGACTGTTCCTCTGCGTGATGTCCTTGTCCAGAGAGCGTCGTTCCCACGGAACTTGTTGCCCTGGTGTCTGTTGATATTCCATTGCGATTGTTGGGGGATTATGGACCTCTGGCATTAATGGTAGTTCTGTACTCAGTACAGCTGTTGGGATCTCGACTCCCTAACCGGCCAATTGCTGTGAAGGAGAAGCTTCCCTGTTTGAGTGTTTATACCTGAGGTTGCACCTGTATGTCTGATTGAGATTTTCCAACTCCCATTTTAAGTTGTCAACTGTGAAACTGTGGGTCATTCTTTTCCCTGGTGTCTTTGTGTTGTCCTTGAAGTTTGTTTGGTCAAATGTCATACAGTTTGTTTCATTAAAGACTTCAGTTTATTCTGCTTTTTCAAAGATTTATTCCCGGCAAGGATGTTGCCCTAAAGCTCTTCCCTTCAGCTCTAATGTGAACCTTTTACGGTTGAACATTTACCTTTGGGGTCATGCATGTCATTGCACTGACAGATCAGCAGCCAACTTGTGGTTTACTTGAATATTGTCTCCCTCTCTCGGGGGGGTTCTGTCTCCCCCTTTCTGGAGTCTTTTGTTTCTCTCTCTCTCTGAGGTCTTTTTTTGACTTTTATCTGGGGTCATTTGTTTCTCTGTCTCTGTTGGCACGTTCAGTGTTACTAGCCCAAGGCTGCTGATCTGTCACTTGCCCCAGCTGAGGTGAGCGGCCATCGCGTCCCATCTATGACCTGGAACCTGTGACCTTCGTTCTGCCATTTCATTGGGCTGTCAAAGTAGTTTGGTGTATGAGTCTTGTGCCATCATATAGCCTCAATCTTACTTTCAAGGGCTTTATTTTCAAATCGCTATGTTGTGCCTCTTCACACAGATCGGGGAAAGGTTGTGATGTTGCATGATGGACCTGTATCTATTTGACACTTCTTGTTGCATGATATTCTCCTTCGCTGCTATCATAGAAACATGTACAAGCCATTTACCGGCTGTTGACTTAACACCAAGCTGTTCTATCGTGTACAGTTCTTCATCAGACTCGTCTGCTGATATCGCTCCAGTGGCCATCTGTATCGGCGACCACAGATCGCCTATCAAGTACATGCCCGCAAAATGATTTTGCTTCTTGTTAAGATACTGCTTTCTGCTTTCCCCATGCTGAGCAGTCCTTCTTTTCCTGTGGATAATGACCTCCGCAGAATTTGTATGCTGCCCTTTGCGATTGCTCCGCTCATTCAACTTGGACTGTTTCTCAGCTTAATGCATCTCCGGGTCTGCTCTGCCATACAGAGGCATGAACTGACGTTTCACAACTTCCGTATTTCGACACGTCTATTACTTTTTTTAGTGTCAGTTTCTCATCTTTCATAGAATTTACAGTGCAGGAGGCCTTGGAAAGAGCACCCCACTTAAGCCCACGCCTGTAACCCAGTAACCCTACCCAACCCCTTTGGGCACTAAGGGCAATTTAGCATGGCCAATTCACCTAACCTGCACGTCTTTGGACTGTGGGAGGATACCGGAGCACCCGGAGGAAACTCACGCAGACACGGCGAGAATGTGCAGACGCCACAGTGACCCAAGCCGGGAATCGAACCTGGGCCCTGGAGCTGTGAAGCGACAGTGCTACCCGCTGTGCTACCGTGCCGCCCACCGTGGGGTCTTTCATTCCTAGGACCAAAGTATCTTGAATCAGATCATCTTCTAGCTGTCCAAATCCATACGATTCAACTAGCTGAATTACTGCCATGACTTTCATTCAATGGTCTCACCTTCACTCTGAATTCTAGTGTTGAATACATAACGTTCATACATAACATTCACTCGGGGTTCAAAGTGTGCATGCAAGACTTTCAAAATCTATGTCATCTTTCTTCTTCACTCATCTGTTATATTTAGAGTCATATAAGTTTTGTTCGCAGTCCTTTTCCAACAGGGTTAACAGTGTGGCTAATCCTATTGGTTCAGCCTCGTAAATTTGACCTGTTGCAATCTTAACGTTTTACCATTATAAGTAGAAGAACTGCAAAATCTGCCACATATCACTGTTCATTTCAACTGGAGATGGGATTGGAAAGCTTCCAAGGTTTTCCGTGTTCACCCCCCCAGTATTTTTAGTAGCTGTCAACAGATTGGTACTTTTCCATGTGCGTTGTTGAGCTGTGTCTCACTTTTCTTTTGTTCTTTATTACTCAGCAGCCATCTATTCCCCTACAGCCTGTGTGTGCTTTTCAATTGTCCTATTTTCAGCAGCTTTTGTTTGCAGATTTAAACCTGTGCTCCTGGATACACAGTGCTTTATCTGCACCTTTTCAGGGGTTCAAAAATATACTTTTACTTTCACTTCTATGCACCATATTTCAAGTATAAGGACAGCAATCTTCTTCAGTCTGTATTCAGTGGGAGGCGTTTATTGAACTGATCTTCAGATATCTGCTTCCAGAGGAAGAGTGCCTAATGGTAGTCACATGACTATGGCAAGCCAGTTAGTCAGGATCGCATTTCCAAAACCCAAATGGTGCAAGCCTTGGGTTGGAAGTTGGGTGGGGGGGTGGCGTCGCCAACAGCAGCCTCTTTTTAACATCAGGATCCCCACCCCACTAACACCCAGGAAGGTCCAGTCTCTCGAGGTATTCCCTTCCTTCCCCTGGCCTTACCACCCCCAGCTACCCTCTGCACCCCCCCCCCCCCAACCCCAGGCCTAACCACTCTCCCCACTCTGAGACCCCAAAACATGCTTTTGGAACTCCAGGACTTAGGCTCTGAAGAGTGCTTGCAGGCCCAGTCTTGTGCGCTGGGATTAGAGAGCTGCTGGCCAATCAGACTTCCTCCTGAGTGAGGCATGGATGTCCTGTCTCTAGCCAATTAGCACTTATTGGCGCGCTAAATGGCTACAGGGCAGGTAGCTTGGGCAGGGATATGTTCTCCACTTTGGATGTTGGGAAGGAAAACAGCGTCAATCTAAAAGTCCTGGCCTGTAACAATATTGAGAGTTCTACTTTTAATATGCAAAGCAATATTTTGACAAGAGTGGAGGAAAAGTACCAACAAAGGTCGTCTGTGCCTCATTGCCCTAAGTACTAACAAAAGCGCCGCGTGGCAAAGAATCATCACCCTCATGCCGCGTGATATCCACCAGAGGCATTCGCCCACGGTGGATGTGGCGAACCACTGTTCGCCAATGGTATTTTCAGCCCTGGCAAAGTCAGCGGGCTTTAACGTGGCTCACCCATCCTGCCAATGGGGAACCAGCCGGGTAGGCGGGAGGGGGCTCGACTCCGACAGGACCGGAAGATCCAGCTGGTGAGAAGAGCCAGAAAGTCCTGCCCTTAGACTGAGCTGAGCAAAGCATTCCTGCGCACTACGGAAGAAGATTTCAAACAATTGGTCAAATTATTACTGCATGTGAGAAAACTGTTGCAATTCCAAATAGACAGCTTGCTGGGTGATGTTTTAAATAGAAACTCTTATTCAAAATGCATTTGCCGTTTGTTCTTGGTCGGTAAAAACACACGAATAAAAGAAATACTTCATTTCTCTTCAAGTGGCTTCCATTTCGCCTTTATGTTCTCTTACGCCAGAAGTTAATTTTTGAAGCCACATTAGAGAAATTGTGGCAGTTCAGAGCATGCTTTGTGTTGGCCTGGTACAGTAAAGCCATAAAAGCGCCACAATTGTCTTTTAAGTTATTGACTTGCTGAATACACATCCCTGTTGTGAGATCAGAAAAGACTTCTTGGCGATCCGGATAGCGCTGCCTGAAAGGTTGGTGGAGGCAGATTCGATCACGGCATTCAAAAGGAAGCTGGACAAGTACCTGAAGGGGCAAAAATTGCTGACCGACGAGGAAAGGGTCGGGAAGTGCGAGCGACTAAATTGTTTTTGCAGCACAGACTCGTGAGGTTGGGAGGTCTTCCTCCTGTGCTGCAACCATTCGATGAATCGATAACGTCTAGTGAATGCTATTTCTTTTTCGCGACATTCATCCAGCGATAATCCCAAAGGTACAGGGACATCCACCTCCATCACAGAGAGAAGCGTTTCGGCAACTTGTAGCTTAAGGGGCCCCACTCTGCAAACTCAGGGCAAGGCAAGGAGGCAATGAGATACCACAGCCGGTGTGGGGGGGTTTGAACCCCTGCTGTCGGCGTCATCTGCATCACTATTTGTGTGATATATGATGTGGAGATGCCGGCGTTGGACTGGGGTGAGCAGAGTAAGAAGTCTTACAACACCAGGTTAAAGTCCAACAGGTTTGTTTCGAATCACTAACTTTTGGGGCGTAGCTCCTTCCTCAGGTGATCCGAAAGCTAGTGATTCAAAACAAACTTGTTGGACTTTAACCTGGTGTTGTAAGACTTCTTACTTTATGATATATGTACATGTTATCAGCCATGATAAAATGGAAGACATTCAATCTGTCACACCCCGATAAACTCTACGTTTTATAAGAATAATCTTTATTGTCACAAGTAGGCTTACATTAACGCTGCAATGAAGTTACTGTGAGGAGCCCGAGTCGCCACATTCCGGCGCCTGTTCGGGTACACAGAGGGAGAATTCAGAATGTCGAAATTACCTAACAGCATGTCTTTCTGGACTTGTGAGAGGAAACCGGAGCACCCGGAGGAAATCCATGCAGACACGAGGAGAACGTGCAAACCCCGCACAGACTGTGACGCAAGCCGGGAATCGAACCTGAGACCCTGGAGCTGTGAAGCAACAGTGCTAACCACTGTGCTACCATGCCACACATTTAAGTTTTACGTGTTCTGGTAAACCACTGTGTTCTGACATTAGAGGTTGTACGGTAGGACTTGCACTACAGGTTCACCTGTGGCCCCTGCATGCTAGCTCCTCCCAGGAGACGGGTTATAAATATGCGTGGCCTCCAGCTCGCAGCCATTTCGGCAGCTGCTGTGGGAGGCCACACATCTGATACTAATAAAGCCTCAGTTTGGATTCAACTTCGTCTCCAGTCAAATTGATCGTGCCTCACGTGTAACATTGTCAGCCTCAAAATTGTATTGTCACTTCAGACACGCAAAAACGTTAGTTACTTGCAAAGTAAATTTTGGTGGCGCCTTGCAGAGGAACTGTGGCAGTTTCGTGCATCTTTTATGTTCGCTGAAAAGCATGGGTGAAACATTGAAGGTACATTTTGAATACCACAATTTATATAAAACGGAAGAAGACGGATGAAATTACCTGTTATCTTCCTTTCCCAGCACTTCTCGTGCAGCCTACTAAGCTTGCCAGCACTTTATAGAAACCAAGGGACAAAATATAACATGTCAACGCTTTACTTTCATGTCGTGCCTGCTGTTTTAATGATCTTGCCCCGTAGACTGGAATCAGCGGCACCATTAGCAATGATTCTAATAGTGAATATAAATATGCTTTTCACAAAGCTATGTAAGATAAGAGTCTTTCAGGCCAATTTTAATAACTTGCTCTTAGAGTTGTCATCTGATGTAAATATTACTGCAATACAGGTCAATGCCAAGATTTTAAGCTATTGTGCTGAAAAGCGATAAGAAATTTAATCAGGCCATTCCTGTTGCTTACCAGTTTCGCATGTTAGTTACTTCATCAAGACATTAACGTCCTGGAAGGTTTTACTGAAGAAAGCTCAACCAAAAGCCCTTGTATCTATATCCAATGAATATTTTACAGTATTCAGTTGCACAAATGTTTTCAAGCTACCTTGGGGTGATAGGTTGGCTATTACAGTTTGAAAAACCTCAGTGCCAGTGTATCCAGCGGGACCTCTGAGATTCATGGGAAAACTAGCGCTAGTATGAATCTTCTGGTCACCTTTGTATTTTTGACTTCACTGGGGTAAGGGATATCAGGGCTGAAATATGGAATACGATGCTTTTCCACTTTCCATACCTCGCTCGGCATCAAGCACTACTAGGTCAGATTCAGAGTGAGTCATTTTCTTTCTGCAATAACCCGACAGCGTCCCTTAATCCCAACCTCAGAATTCCACCCATGCTGGATTAATCTGTTTTTCCCTCATTTTCTATGGAGCTCTGATTGCATCTCTGAATAAAAGTAGCAAATATTAGGCTGTGTTGCATCGCATTGTGCTGTACTATTGTTGGGCTGTATAGTGTTGTTTTGTGGTTTACGGTGCTGTATGTATGCGATGTATGGTGCATTGTGCTGTATAGTTTGCACTGTGTTGCATCGCTATACCCTGTGGGCCAAAACCTACTTGTGTCTGGATTTCAAACTGCCCAAACATGATCATTCTATCACTCTTTATAGCTGGAGGTGGCTGAAGGTGCTGTTCGAACCTCGCACAAGTGAAAGGAGGGTGTGTTAAAATTATTGTGCCAATCCGGGGTCCGATGCGACTATTTATTAACTCATACAGGTATTAGTGGGCCCTGTGTGCAAAGGTCGTTAAAAAAAAATTGTTTGCTCAGGTGCAGCGGGGATTCCACCCGCCCCCCACCCCCCCCCCCCCCCCCACCCCCACCCCCCCCGAGCGGGACCTGCCTCAGGGGGTAGACTTCGGTGGGTCTGGTGGATCCCGCTGACAGAAAAGAAAGTTAAACCTTGGCCGCCCTCTCATCTCTGAATTACAAAGGGTTCAAGTCCCAGTCGAAGCCATGAGTACAAAAGTCAAGTGAGGAAGGAGCAGTGCTCCAAAAGCTAGTGATTCAAAACAAACCTGTTGGGCTTTAACCTGGTGTTGTAAGACTTCTTACTGTGCCCACTCCAGTCCAACGCCACCATCTCCTCATCATGGCTACAACAGTCAAGGCTGACATTTCAGTGCAGAATGAGGGAGTGCTGCAGCACAGGTGCTAGTCTTGCCTTTTGGGTGAGACTTTAAACTGAGGCCCATATCTGCCTGCCTGGGTGGGTATAGAAGATTTTATCCGCAATAAAATCACAGAAACATATTATCTGGTTATCACATTGCTATCTGTGTGGGCTTGCTGTGTGCAAACTGGCTGCCGTCTTTCCTGCATATACTTAGTTTCTTCATGATTGCATTGATTGTGTTGTATATAATGGCAGTGATGGGGTCAAGACTGCTAGCTGCAAAAGCCAGCAAGGCGCACGTTGCCTCTTTTCAGGAAGGCACGCTGCATTAATCAGGCACTTAACTTGACAGGATCAAGGGCCCGGGGGTCAAAAATCCCGCTCCGTGAGAACTGCCATCCCGTCAGAGGCTGGCAGCTGTTCATTGCTCAGCAGCGCCACCACGATGGTGGTGGTATATGCCAGTATTGTACGTGCCCAAGGTCTACGTTTGATGGAACGAAATACAGATAATTGATAGCAGGAGGGGCTTGGTGGGGTGGGGGGGTCGGAGGCGAGGAGGGTTTGGCAGCAAGATCGGGGTTGTGGCTCTCAATGGACTCTCTCATTGGGTTTGCTTTTGGGCTTCCGACATGGCCAGCCCCTTGCCCGTGGCCGGGTAATTACCACCATTGGTGGGATAAGGGCCTTAAGTCGGCATTAAATTCTGCTCATTTTGTACACATTGCCAAAAAGTTTTGATTCATTTATCTTCCTATTAAAGATAGAGTAGCAATAAAAAGTTAATGAGAGTACTGTTCCATACATAGGAACACCCAACACCTATTGTGCAGCCAGAATTATAATTACCCTGTAAATTGAGCATTCATTTCCTTAAGTTTGTACTGCAAGTTTTTTTTAAGCTGTGCATTGTAAACACTCAATCGGGGGAGGAGAGTTCATGCTTTGGACTTGGAGCAAAACACATATAAACTTTTCACTAAATCACAGTGTGGGAAAATGATGGCTTGTGAAATTGTCAACACATTACCACTTTGATGGCATTGTTGCAATTAAAGACTCTATTTAGTAAATATCAGTTACTTCGGGCGCATTAACCAGTTTCCCACAGGGTTGGCTTGTTTGCAGTTCCCTCATTTATCCACATCCAGGATACACCGACCTCTTTGCAATGTAAGATTTTGCTTATCTTCGACAAATTCTGGCATTTGGATGGTCAGTTGTGGTTCGCAGTTAAAATATACTTGGATGTGTATCAAGGTCTGATAATGACTGAAAAACAAATAAATCCTTTCCACCCGCATCACATAAATGCCAACAATAAATTGGCCAACGCAACAAAGATCTCTTTAAGCATACGGAGTGAGAAATGCGCAGAGAGAGGTGGACCTGGGGAAGTAAGTGGCTGATTAGCGAGTCTTTCTCTCTGCTACCTTTCTGACTTTGGAAGTGAAGGCTAGGTAGGGAAACAGAAATTGCTGAAAGTTAAGATTAGTGGTAGAAGTCAAAAAACAAATTGAAATTCTAAATTAAATATATTCTAATGAAATAAAATAGGGGAGCTGGGCCAGGCGATGTGTTCTAGCTGCAACATGTGGGAGCTGATGCACCCCATTGTGGTTCATAGTGACCACATCTGTAGCACATGTTGGTTGTTCGAGGAACTTCGGCTCAGAGTTAGTGAGCTGGAGTCTGAGCTTCAGGTATTGCAACACATCTGGGAGGGGGAGAGTTACCTGGATACAGTGTTTCCAGAGGCAGTCAAGCCCCTTAAGTTAACTGCCTTAAATTCTGTCAATGGTTAGGGACTGAAGGGTGTGGCTGCAAGTGAGGCAGGTAGAGGGCACCAAGGGATAGCACTGCAGGCGTGTCAGTCCTTGTTCCTGTCCAACAAGCATGAAATTCTTGCTCCTTGTGTGGATGAGAAAGGGGACTGCAGGAAGGATGAGCAATCTGATCACGGCACCGTGGTTCAGGGAGCCAAACAAGTGGGGGGGTGGGGAGAAAAGACAAATGTTGTTGTAGTTGTCGATAGTACAGTCAGGTGAATAGACACTGTTCTCAGTAGCCAGGATCAAGAGTCTCGAAGGCTGTGTTGCCTGCCTGGTACAAGGGTTCGGGGTATCTGCTCTGGGCTGGAGAGGAACTTGCGGGGGGAGGGGGTGGGGGTGGGGGGTGGTCTAGTTGGGGTCCACGTAGGCGCCAACAACATAGGTGGAAATAGGAAGGAGGTTCTATGTAGGTAGTTTGAGGAGTTAGGCACTAAATTAAAGAACAGAACTTTCAAGGTTATAATCTCTGGATTATTACCTGAGCCATATGCAAATTGGCAAAGGGTAGGGAACATTAGAGAGATGAATACGTGGCTGAAAGACTGGATTTGGAGAAGTCTGTATCGATTTGTGGGACATTGGCACAAATGGGAAATTGGAGGCTGTTCTGTTGGACGGCCTACATGTGAAACAGGCTGGGAACAGTGTTCATGCGTATTGTATAACTAGAGAATTAGAGAAGGCTTTAGACCAAAGAGTGGGGGTGAGGGTCAGTTGCTTGGAAAATTAGGAAGTCAAAGTTAAAGGTAGGAGTGCAGGTTGGTGATCAGCCTGAGTGTCAACAGAAAACAACAGGTAGAGACGGATCATATCAACATTATATTTCACCAAGAACTAATACAAGAGCCCTAACTAGGAGGGGGAGGGTTCCAAACACAGAAGGTTTAGAAAATCAGGTGTATTGAGGGAGCGGCGGCACAGGATAGTGAGGGGGAACTTGACTGTCACAGTGCTACAGGCAGGGTGACCAGGATTGGGTGCTCAGCATTCCAGGGTATACAATGTACCAAAAGAAAAGGTCATAGGGGAAAGGAGGTGGGGTAGCATTGTTAATCAAGGAAGGTCTCAGAGCAGTGCTGTGTCATGATATAAAGGCAGTGGACAGTGACGTAGAATTAGTTTGGGTTGAAATCATGAATAGCAGGGGAAGGAAGACAAGGGTGGGAGTGGTCTACGGACTGCCAAAATGTGACCTCTCACTTCCTCACTTCCTCTCAGACGCTATTAAACCAACTTCGCGTTTTTGAAGGGAGTACTAAACGACGCCCGCGCAATTTCTCACTGGGGAGCCAAGTAATTCCCTGGAGGCCGCTGCATTTGACTTCAATTTTGTTAATGAGATTGAAATGCATGCAAATTAGGGTTAATGATATTCTCGCCATTTTGGGGCGAGACCCGGAACTCGCCATCGGGAGCGGGCCGGGCGAATCGCAAAAAGGTTTGTGCCTGGCGCAAATCTCAATTTGTCCTCTCCTGCTATTCACCCAGCATGCCCTGATCTGCGCTGGGCACAATGCGGTTGCTGAATCCCACCCATTATCTTTTTTAAATATTTGTGGGGAATCGTGGGTTTTTTTTACCTCCAATTGTTTTTTTTCCCAATTAAGGGGCAATTTAGCGTGGCCAATCCACCTAACCTGCACATCTTTGGGTTGTGGGGGTGAAACCCACGGAGACACAGGGTGAATGTGCAAACTCCACACGGACAGTGACCAGGGCCGGGATTCGAACCCAGGTCCTCAGCACTGTAGGCAGCAGTGCTGACCACTGTGCCACGTAGCACCCAGGTGGGGAATTATGTGTTATTCTGCAAAGAAGTCTGAGTGTGTAAATGATTTACTGAAGATGTTAATGGAAACAGCTTGCCTGGAGAATTGAGAGTTGAAAAGGTGTAGAGTAGCTAAATGCCTACATTTGAAATGAAGCTATGGGCAAGTGATTGTCTAAGTAAATAAGTAAAGTTTAGAAATTTTCAATAGGAGATAGAGAGGTTTTTTCAGCTGTCAAATTTCAAAGAGGCGTAAAAGGATTTTACAGCTTGCAAAGGTTTCATAAGTAAACAAGAGATGGTTATTAAATTTCATTTGACCCAAAGGGGAGGCAATAGGAAGAACATGAAATATTTTGATATTTTGGAACACTTAAATTCAAAGGTGCTGAGAACAATGGTGTCAAAAATGGAAGGGGCAAAAAATTCTGAAGGAAAGATATTGAGCTGAGTTGTGTTTACTGTGTGGGGGAAGACATCCTAGGCACAGCTCTATGCTGGGAGAAGGTACAAAGTTTGGATCAACCATCTAGTCAAGCTAGTAAAATCTTGGGCTGTAGAAAGCAATCTTCATTCTGAGGTTTCTTGGCTTTCCACTGCAGAGTGGAAGCGAGTGCTTGACATCGTGTGCTTTACCTTTAATAAAGCCACGGCAGTTTTGCCTTGGGAAATATCACAGGGAGTGTTGCCCAAATGGTGTTTTCTTGTGGGTCTGGCCAAGTAGCTTTTTGAGTCATGGTTTGTAAGACTATTTCTTGACTGTATAACTGTAATCTTGTGTGCTTAAGTTTGCTTTTCTTATTATTAATAAATGCTTAACTGTTAATTTTTGTAATCCTAAAAGAGTTGCTGAACTTCTTTGCAGCTGACATCAGTATATTCTCTTCTCATTTTCAGAATAGGAAAAGGGGCCTGGCTGTAACACAGCTATGATCTAACCAAACGGCGGAGAAGACCTGAAGGGCTGAATGATTTTCTTTTGTTTCTAAATTCCTATAAAATCGATTTTTAAAACAGAAATTAATACAAGCACTTAGTTTTACTGTGAAGGTTACGAATGATTACGTGAATCTTCAATGACATAATTCAAACCATACTACCAACCCCTCTACCAGGCTCTATCCTATGTCTTGCCAAACTTTGGACCAAAGACCAAAACTATTTGAGTTTCAGGTCTACTTGTTCAGTTAAGTGGAAAGAACTTGCATTCATACGGCACCTTTTGTATTCCCCCAGATGTCCCAATGCACTTCACAGCTACTGAATTCATTTAAATTAAATGTTACCAGTGTTGATATGTCACCTAGTATCTGCACAGCAAGATCTCAGACACAACATTGGATATTAAAATGTCCAGATGACCTGTTTTATCTTTTGTGCTGGTTTGCAGTGAGGACACCAAAGAGCTCCCTACCTTTCTTCAAACAGTGCCATGGGTTATCTTGTATGGGTCCGTGATGTAACATCTCTTGCAAAAGGCAACATGTTCACAAATAAAGCTCCCCACTTGTGCTGCACTAAAGTATCAGCCTGTATTATGTGTTCAAGTATTCGATTTGGACTAAAGTCTACAATTTTCTGATATGAGTGATCGCCACTGCACAAAAACGGATCCAAATTTTCACAGATAGAGATGGAGCAGGTTTTTGCCAGATGAATGAAATGAAATGAAAATCGCTTATTGTCACAAGTAGGCTTCAAATGAAGTTACTGTGAAAAGCCCCTAGTCGCCACATTCCGGCGCCTGTTGGGGGAGGCTGGTACGGGAATTGAACCATGCTGCTGGCCTGCCTTGGTCTGCTTTCAAAGCCAGCTCTTTAGCCCTGTGCTAAACCAGCCCCTAAGTGTGAAGTAAAAATGTTCTGTTTTCCTCTAGAACACTGTATAGTCTCAAATCAAAAGCAAATCTTTTAGGTTAATTGCCCAGAGCATGACCGCAGATCTAAAACCTTGGATTTATGATTTAAAGGTTACCACTTTTCTTTCTTAAACTGTTGCATAGAACAAAAATTAAGGGTGATGGAATTAAAACTGTGCTGAAAAATTTGGAAACTCAAACGAAGATTGTGTTTTTTTATTTTGCATTCATGGCACACGGGCATTGCTGGCGAGGCCAGCATTTATTATTCATCCCCAATTGCCATGAGAAGGTGGTGGTGAGATGCCCCCTTGAATCATTGTTGTCTGTGTGTTGTGGGAATACCCACAAAAGTAGGGGCAGCATGGTAGCCTTGTGGAAAGCACAATTGCTTCACAGCTCCAGGGTCCCAGGTTCGATTCTGGCTGGGGTCACTGTCTGTGCAGAGTCTGCACATCCTCCCCGTGTGTGCGTGGGTTTCCTCCGGGTGCTCCGGTTTCCTCCCACAGTCCAAAGATGTGCGGGTTAGGTGGATTGGCCATGATAAATTGCCCTTAGTGTCCAAAATTGCCCTTAGTGTTGGGTGGGGTTACTGGGTTATGGGGATAGGGTGGCGGTGTTGACCTTGGGTAGGGTGCTCTTTCCAAGAGCCGGTGCAGACTCGATGGGCTGAATGGCCTCCTTTTGCTCTGTAAATTCTATGATAATCTATTGTTAGAGAGGGAATACCAGGATTTTGACCCAGTTATATCTGCAACTCAGGATGGTGTGTGACTTGGAGGGGAACTTGCCAGTGATGATGTTCCTGTGCATCATCTGCCCATGTTCTTCTAGGCAGTAGAGGCTGTAATGTTCTTGTCGGATGGCCTGATTTATATTACAAGAACACTTGCAGCTAAAGCTATACACGATTTATTAACATTAACTGTGGATAAATTATATACAAAACAACAGATGAATAACAGTATGATCAAGGACAAGACACCTCTCTCCAGCTTCCTCCAGCCAGTCTGAGGGGTCACCTGACTCTAACATTCACTTATATACTAATGAGATTCCTAGTGGTCAGTTGGTGAATTACAACACAACCATGATATCACTACTTTCTTTTGAAGGAATACATTAAAACATTATCATCAGTATATTTACATGTGATATCATGAGCCTGTGAGTCTATATCCAAGAACTGCAAGTATAGTATGTACAAATAGTCCAAATCTACAAATTGAGTCGATCAGGTTTTCTTCTGACTCTGGTTGATCTTCTCAAAGTTTGGTGGTCAGGAAGGTAGCACAAGTGGATAGCACTGTGGCTTCACAGTGCCAGGGTCCCAGGTTCGATTCCCCGCTGGGTCACTGTCTGTGCGGAGTCTGCATGTTTTCCCCGTGTCTGCGTGGGTTTCCTCCGGGTGCTCCAGTTACCTCCCACAGTCCAAAGATGCGCAGGTTAGGTGGATTGGCCATGATAAATTGCCTTTAGTGACCAAAAAGGTTAGGAGGGGTTATTGGGTTACGGGGATAGGTTGGAAGTGAGGGCTTAAGTGGGTCAGTGCAGACTCGATGGGCCGAATGGCCCGCTTCTGCACTGTATGTTCTATGACCATTTGCCCTTCCTGCTCAGAAGTGTGAATTCAATGTTCTCCGTGACATTCCCATGCTCAGTGGGACACTGCAGCCTGTGTTGATTCTGATGTAGATTTGTCATTTATTACGTTGTTGTGAAAGTCTTCTCTGGTTTTCAAGAGTGCGCGATGATTTCTTCTTATAACCAACCCATCCTCTGTCTGTCCTGCTTTTGTTTTCCTTTAATGTTTTGCATTTCCTGCCGTATCACTGCATGCTCCTCCTTCTTTGCCAAGTGTGGAAGTGTGGTACGCAATCTTCTATTCATGGCGATCTAGCATGTGACAATTGTGATGCTCTGTAACTCAATAGTGCGAGATATGGATCAGATTGGTTTAGCTCAGTGGGCTAGACAGCTGGTTTGTGATGCAGAACAAGGCCAGCAGCACAGGTTCAATTCCTGTACTAGCTGAGAATTCAGAATCCTCCCTCTGTGTACCCGAACAGGCGCCGGAATGTGACGACTAGGGGCTTTTCACAGTAACTTCATTGCAGTGTTAATGTAAGGCTATTTGTGACAATAAAGATTATTTATTTACTCTTTAATTTTTATTTATCCATTGCTTTCTTCAACAATTGCTCAACAATATGTACAACCTTTTTGGCTTTTCCATTAGCTTGAGGGTACAATGGATGCAACGTGATGTGATTGAAATCATACGTGACTGCGACGTGTTGCCATTCTTTACAGCTAAAACAAGGACTGCTGTCACTCACGACAACTTGCGGAATTCTGTGTCTAGCCAGAATTGAGTTGGTGTGCAGTGTTGCACTACTTGCGTTATGCTTGACAGCAGAGCCATTTCGGGATAGTTTGAAAAATAGTCTATGATCATTCAATAATCTTTTCCTTGTAGGTGAAAGAGACCCATGGCTACCTTTTGCCATGGTGCCGTAGGTATATCAGATACTTATTTGCTTGCAATGATGTGCCTGGCATGGGTCACAACAACTGACCATCCTGTCACTATCCTGGTTTATACCTGGCCAGTAAACAGAGTTATGAGCTCTCCGTTTACATTTTTCAATCCCTAGGTGTCCTTCGTGTATCCTCTTTAGTACATCCTTACGAAGAGATTGAGGTATAACTATAGTGTTCAAACGAAGTACCACTCCATTATTGATACTGAGTTCAGATCTTATATTGTAGAACTCCATACATTGACATCTGGGCCAATGTGAGTTGATGTTCCTCTTCACCTCTTGAAGAGTTTGATCCTTCCTGGTCTCTTCTTGGACCTCACGTAGTTTTGTATCTGATACTGGTAATGGTGTGGAAATGCAGGTCTACAGCCCATAGACGTAGTCATGGAATTTCTCCAAACCTACAACTAAACCCAGGCATTCTTTTTCGATTTGAGATACCTCTGCTCTGTTGGCGTCATGGATCGTGATGCAGATGTGACTGGTTTCCAATCGTCATGCTCGAGTTGCAGAAGACCTGCTCCCAGACCATCTTTGGTCTGTTGACACTTTAATCTACTTAGGCGGGTCAAAAAATGGGAGAACTGGCGTGGTGGTTAATGAAGTCTTGAACTTCTTCCACTCTTGCTCATGTTGCTCAGTCCAAGTGAAATCCGTTGTCTTGTGCAGGAGATCACGTAGATGTGTTGTTTTTGCTGACAGGTTTGGAATGAATCTCCCTGTAAAATTGATCACATCTATCACTCATAAGGTGGCTTTTTTGCTGCGTGGTTTTGGCATGTTGAGCATTACTTGGATTTTGCCCTTGTCAGGTTCAATGCCATGCGATGCGAGCTTGTCACCTCGGAATGTGATCCCAGTTACTCCAAATTGGCACTTCTGCTTGTTGAGCTTCGGCCCATTTCTCTTGATGCTCGTTAGAACTTTAAGTAATCTCATATTGTCCTCTTCTATGGTTGAGCCCCAAATGGTGATATCATCCACGTACACGCGTACACCTTCAATGCCTTCGATTTTGTGTTCCATGGCACGGTGAAAAATCTATGATGCCGAAATTACGCCAAATGGCATTCACAAAAAGCAGTACTGTCCAAATGGGGCATTAAAAGTGCAGCATTTTGGACTTTGTTCCTCTAGCTTTAGTTGCCAGAAACCCTGAGATGCATCAAGTTTTGTAAAGAATTGTGCACCAGCCATCTCAGATGTCATTTCCTCAGGCTTCGGTATTTGGTAATGTTCCCTCGTGATATTCTCGTTAAGGTCTTTAGGATCCATGCATATGCGAATATCGCCATTCTTTTTCTTTACACAAACCATGGCGTTTACCCTGTCGGTAGGTTCTTCTATCTTTCTGATTACTTTTAATCTTGTCATTCTATCTAGCTCCTTTTTTGCCCTTAGTGTTGTTTGGGGTTACTGGGTTATGGGGATAGGGTGGAGGTGTGGGCTTGGGTAGAGTGCTCTTTCCAAGAGCCGGTGCAGACTCGATGGGCCGAATGGCCTCCTTCTGCACTGTAAATTCCATGATTCCATGATTTTTTTTGAGGCGATCCTGAAGAGATGCAGATCACAGGTTTTGCATCCTCTTTGAGTTGTATCTTGTAGGTGAATGGTAGTGTACCAAAACCTGTGAACACATCATTGAATTTGCTGATAAAGTTCTCAGAATCGTTGGAGTGTTGATCAATCCATTGTGGATGCTATATACCAACTGCACTAGACCTAATTCTTCACAGGAGTGATCTCCTAATAATGAATCCAAGCCCTCAGATACAATATAGAATGGGACAGAATAAACTGTGTTCTTCACCACCACACTCAGGTCACAAGCCGTAAATGCTTGAACTATTATAATCGCTCAGAGATATTTTGTGATTTCTTCTAATCAGTTGAATTTTTGGATTTTTTATATCATCATGCTGATTAAATTGGCTTTGGCGCCAGTGTTTAACTTCAATTGGACCACTGTACCGTTCATTTCAAGTGGTAGCAGCCATTTGTTCTCATCAGCCACATTTATTTTAAAAAGAGCATCAAAGAACAAACAAAGAACAAAGAAATGTACAGCACAGGAACAGGCCCTTCGGCCCTCCAAGCCCATGCTGACCATACTGCCCGACTAAACTACAATCTTCTACACTTCCTGGGTCCGTATCCTTCTATTCCCATCCTATTCATATATTTGTCAAGATGCCCCTTAAATGTCCCTATCGTCCCTGCCTCCACTACCTCCTCCGGTAGTGAGTTCCAGGCACCCACTACCCTCTGCGTAAAAAACTTGCCTCGTACATCTACTCTAAACTTTGCCCCTCTCACCTTAAACCTATGCCCCCTAGTAATTGACCCCTCTACCCTGGGGAAAAGCCTCTGACTATCCACTCTGTCTATGCCCCTCATAATTTTGTATACCTTTATCAGGTCGCCCCTCAACCTCCTTCGTTCCAGTGAGAACAAACCGAGTTTATTCAATCGCTCCTCATAGCTTATGCCCTCCATACCAGGCAACATTCTGGTAAATCTCTTCTGCACCCTCTCTAAAGCCTCCACATCCTTCTGGTAGTGTGGCGACCAGAATTGAACACTATACTCCAAGTGTGGCCTAACTAAGGTTCTATACAGCTGCAACATGACTTGCCAATTCTTATACTCAATGCCCCGGCCAATGAAGGCAAGCATGCCGTATGCCTTCTTGACTACCTTCTCCACCTGTGTTGCCCCTTTCAGTGATCTGTGGACCTGTACTCCTAGATCTCTTTGACTTTCAATACTCTTGAGGGTTCTACCATTCACTGTATATTCCCTACCTGCATTAGACCTTCCAAAATGCATTACCTCACATTTGTCCAGGTTAAACTCCATCTGCCATCTCTCCGCCCAAGTCTCCAGACAATCTAAATCCTGCTGTATCCTCAGACAGTCCTCATCGCTATCCGCAATTCCACCAACCTTTGTGTCGTCTGCAAACTTACTAATCAGACCAGTTACATTTTCCTCCAAATCATTTATATATACTACAAAGAGCAAAGGTCCCAGCACTGATCCCTGTGGAACACCACTGGTCACAGCCCTCCAATTAGAAAAGCATCCCTCCATTGCTACCCTCTGCCTTCTATGGCCTAGCCAGTTCTGTATCCACCTTGCCAGTTCACCCCTGATCCCGTGTGACTTCACCTTTTGTACTAGTCTACCATGAGGGACCTTGTCAAAGGCCTTACTGAAGTCCATATAGACAACATCTACTGCCCTACCTGCATCAATCATCTTAGTGACCTCCTCGAAAAACTCTATCAAGTTAGTGAGACACGACCTCCCCTTCACAAAACCGTGCTGCCTCTCACTAATACGTCCATTTGCTTCCAAATGGGAGTAGATCCTGTCTCGAAGAATTCTCTCCAGTAATTTCCCTACCACTGAAGTAAGGCTCACTGGCCTGTAGTTCCCGGGATTATCCCTGCCACCCTTCTTAAACAGAGGAACAACATTGGCTATTCTCCAGTCCTCCGGGACATCCCCTGAAGACAGCGAGGATCCAAAGATTTCTGATCAGTTTGCATTTTTTTAAGTACTGGAGAATTTTTTGATGTTTCCAAAAAATTCTTCTTCTCTGTTATTACTCCAACAAACAATGATGTTTCAACACTGGAGACTGTGTCTTGCACTGTGCTGACTGATCTGGGATTGAGCTTAGAGTAACAACTCTGAGCAAAGTGATTTTTGTTTCTTTGCATCTGGAACAAAACGTGCCAAACGCTGGACACTGCCTTAATTTGTGCCTTTGACCACATCATTTACACAGAAATACTTCATCCTGATCTTTAACCTGTTTGTTGGTGTACGAGGAGCTGCAGGGACATTCTGGCCTTGCTTCGGAGGTTTCCCGCCTTTTTGGAAAAAGGGTGGCAACTAGAGTGTTTTCGTCCAAGAAGGTGCCGTCATTACTGAGAAACATTTTAGAATGCAGTGCTGCTAGCTCGTGAGCCTGACAAATCTTGACTGTTTGATCCAAGGACAGCTCAGATTCTCTCAGCAACCATTCCTTCAGCTAAATTTCATTCACACCAAACACAATCTGGTCCCGAATCATAGAGGATTCCATCGCAGAAAAATTACAGGTTTTAGCTTTTAACTTTAAATCAGTGATGAAATGATCTATGAACTCTCCTGTCTTCTGTAAACGTGATCTAAACACATAGCGTTCATAAATATTGTTCTTTCTGGGGGTGCAATGTGTATCAAATCTTCAAATTACCTCGTTAAAATTTTTACTATCTTCACTGTTTGAAAATTTGAACATATTAAACACAGCAATTGCTTTGGGTCCTGTCATTGTTAGCAGCATCACTCCCTTACGTGAATCTGATTGATCTTCTAAATTTACTGCAGTAAGAAACAGGTTAAATTGTTGTTTAAACACAGGCCAGTTGCTGTCCACAAAATCTGAGACTCATTGGTGGTTTCAAGGACTCCATATAGTTCATTCTTGCAGTTTGCAAAATCTCCAAATACCTGTGGACCTTGCGGCAGGCTGATAGTATTTTTTTTCATGTTTAATCCCACCCAACCCTGGTACCATGTAATGTTCTTGGCGGATGGCCTGATTTATATTACAAGAACACTTGTAGCTAAAGCTATAATGATTTATTAACATTAACTGTGGGTAAACTATATACAAAACAACAGATGAATCACAGTAAGATCAAGCACAAGCGACCTCTCTCCAGCTTCCTCCAGCCAGTCTGAGAGGTCACCTGACTCTAAACATTCACTTATATACCAATGAGACTCCTAGTGGTCAGTCGGTGAATTACAACACAACCGTGATATCACTACAGAGGCCATGGTTTGGCCTTCAGTACATTTAAATATTCCATAGGATCCCTACAGCACAGAAGGAGGCCATTCAACCCACCGGGGCTGTGCTGACCCTCTGAAAGAGCACCCTACCTAGGCCCACTCCCCACCCTATCCCTGTAGCCCCACCTAACCTGCACATCTTTAGACACTAAGGGGAAATTTAGTATGACCAATCCACCTAACCTGCGCATCTTTGGACTATGGGAAGAAACCGGAGCATCCAGAGGAAACCCAAACAGACATGGGGAGAACGTGCAAACTCCACATAGTCACCGAAGGCCAGAATTGAACCTGGGTCCCTGGCACTGTGAGGTAACAGTGCTAACCACTGTGCCACCATGCCACCCAAAGGCATAAGGTGCTTTTTTAAAAATTATAGCCCGCTAATTATATTTCATGAAAAAAGAGCTTTTTCATATTGTGCTGGCAAGATCGGTTCCGACTGGAGAGGGAAAGAGAAATACTGGTGCGGGGTGAGGATAAAACATTCTCAAAGTCACAGGAATCTTCAGCAAGGTCAAAATGTCTTTGCAATAGGGACTGATAAAGGAAGAGGTGGAACAGAGTTACTTCAGCTGAGAGCAATGAAGGAAAATTGACCACGGTAAGGGTAATTGGCACTTATTCCTTAAAATGCAGCACCATTAATCAAGAAGGCCTCATTTCCCTTTGTATTTGCTAGATTGACAAGGTTTTCCAAAGTTTAGTTTGAACCTGCCTCTCTTAACAAGCTGATTAATCCTTTCGCCTCAGGCTGAAGCACTGTTCCTTTGAACAGTGTCCTTCTCCCCAGAATAGTTGTTAGGTAAATTCAATAGCAGAATCAAATCATTTTTCCCCCCTGCCATACTGTTTAGCTTTTTCTGACATCCCATTAATAACAATGTAAGTTAGAAGCAAAAAGTTGGTTACTAATTGATTTTCTGATAAAATGAGGAATGAGAAAAGGTCATTCAAACCATCTACCTCACCCAGCCATTTAAATTCATGCTGTCTCTGAGTTATGCTATTCCTAGATATCTAATAATCATAGAATTTACAGTACAGCAGGAGGCCATTCGGCCCATCGAGTCTGCACTGGCCCTTGGAAAGAGCACCCTACCCAGGCCCATACCTCCACCCTATCCCCATAACCCAGTAACCCCACCCAACACTAAGGGCAATTTTGGACACTAAGGGCAATTCATCATGGCCAATCCACCTAACCTGCACATCTTTGGACTGTGGGAGGAAACCGGAGCACCCGGAGGAAACCCACGCAGACACGGGGAGAACGTGCAGACTCCGCACAGACAGTGACCCAAGCCGGGAATTGAACCTGGGACCCTGGAGCTGTGAAGCAATTGTGCTAACCACTATGCTACCATGCCGCCCTAGTGAAGTGAAGTGCTGTCTTCTTGTCGTCGGCAGTTGTGCATCTAAAGAAATCTACGTATTTTCAAAATCATATCATGATTTCCCAAAGATGTAAGTCACTAAGTAACTAATTTATTCACAACAGTTGTTCAAAGGAAAGTAAAGGTAGAAAATCCCGTAAATGTTGCAGTTGAGAAAAGAGACATGCGGTCAAATCTTTTCATCTTGCACTTATCAGGACAGATTCAAGAAGACCAAATCTCAAAGGGAACAACAATTTATACTGCATGGAAAGACGGTGTTGATTGGTTAGGGAGTGGACAACTTCTTCACATGCAGTATAAATTGTTGTTCCCTTTGGGTCTTTGTATTCTTGTGTCTGACCTGATGAGTGCGAGACAAAAAGATTTGACAGCATGTCTCTTTTTTCACTAACATTCAAGTTCTGCATTACAGAGCAACTAAAAGTTACAATACTAAAACCAATTGAACAAAACAATGCAACATTGCAACTATAATAAAAGCAAAATACGGGGGATGCTGGAAATCTGAAATTAAAACAGATGTTGCTGGATAAACTCAGCAGGTCTGGCAGCATCTGAGGCAAGAGAAACAGAGTTGACGTTTTGAGTCCATATGAGTCTTCTTCTATGCTGTAACCAAATGTTTTTGCGGCACAGAGTAAATGGTAGATTCCAAGTTCTTTTGCTTCCAGCAACGTAGCTGTTTTAATAAAGGAAAATATAGCAGATGTTGGAAATCTGGAATAATAAGAGAAAATTGCAGGAAATACTCATCAGGTCAGGCTGAATTTGTGGAGAGAAAAATAGAATTAAAGTTTCAGATTGACGGCCTCTTGTCAGGCAAAAAAGGTCTGTACGTTTCTGATGAATGGCTAGCTAAAACGTTAGCTCTGCTTCCCTCCCCTCAGATGCAGCTTGAATCCAGAAGTGTTTCCCGCATTTTCTGTTTTTATTACAATCGCTTTAATGCACTGATGATGATATCTAGGCTACAACTGTGAATTTTGGAAAACATTATTGAGGAATAAACAAGACATTTCTCTGTGCTTTCCACTTTATTGCTACTACCCGTCCTGTGCACGTCTCTTTTTTTTAATAGATCACAAAGTCGGAAGTTGAATGCCTCCAATTGAAAGTTAGCAGTTGAACACTGGTGTTGCTCTGAATTCATCACTCAGAACCAATTTCCTGAGAAACCCTTTCACATTACAATAGATTTCAGTTTGAAATATATTTGAATCTATTTAGAGTTGGGGCTTAAAACTGTTAGTGACGGATTTGCGGTGACTGAAACACAAGTAAATGGTGACTGTGTAAAATTACATGGTAAACTAGTTGGTATTCCAGTGAACCAAGTTAGACCTAATTTGCTGGTGAACTGTGGTCAATGTAGTTGATTCATCGCTACTGTACCAAGTTAAGTCATTACTTAGCGATGAAAAGATAAAGGTTGTGAAGCTGAAATAGTGCAAAAATAGATCCAGTGCAAAATGGCTCAGGGATAATTAGGTGCATTTGCTTTTATAACTAAAAGCTCGCTTTATGTTTCTAATTACTGCAATTTAGTACAAAGTGAATAGATGCCACAGTTAACGATAGTAGCAGTTTTTTCACATATTATGTTAATTATGTTTGTCTGAATTCACTCCACCGCAGCTGTTGATCACAAGGAAGTGACTAAGACAAAATGAATGATGCAAATTCTTTAAAAGCGGACTTTCAGTAAGAGTCACCCTCATTAAACTGTAATCATTGAAAGAAATTATCATAGCACAACCAAGCCATACTAAAACTCTGAATGCCAAAGCTGAACTTAGTGCGGTAGTCAGGGCTTGTGGGTGGTGGGGGGTGTCAGTGGTTTGGGAGTGATTGGGTTGTCAGGGGAGACAGGAGAAAAGCTCCCACGTTCGCTGTCTCAGACATATTCTCAGCATCTCTTGGTCGGACAGGATCACCAATGCAGAGGTCCGGGAGCATGTTAATTCCATCAGTATACACTCCCAATGAGGGTATACTGCAATGTTATAAGTGCCAATCTTTAGGTCAGATATTAAACAGTGACCTGTCTGCCCTCTCAGGCGGATGTCCAAAATTCACAGCATGGTTTGAAGAAAAGCAAGATAAGTTTACCCTGATCTATTGGCCAATAGTTTACCCTCACCCAAAACCTGAAATAAATAATCTGGACATTATCATAACATTGATTCTGGGACCTTGCTGTGTGTAAATTGACTACTGAATTCCTTATATTCCGGGCTGTAAAGTTCTTTAGCGCATTTTGAGATTGTCAAAGGCATTATATAAATGCAAGTTCCATATCCACGTGTTGCATTTTAATTGTATTCATTCTAACTTTGAAGTGAAGAAACAGAAACAATGTCACAGAAACAATATTATGTTGGCTTAACAATACAACAATCATCTCCAACTGGATATTGTGCACAGTTCTTTCAGCAGGAGTATTGTGCACAGTTCTGGGCGTCACACTATAGGACGGATGTGAATGAATTGGACAGAGGGAAGAAGAGGTTTACAAGAATGGTTCCAGGGATGAGAAACTTCAGTTATGAGCATCGATTGCTTGTTTGGTGAATTGGACATTCTGAATTCTCCCTCAGTGTACCCGCATAGGCGCCGGAACATGGCGTCTAGGGGCTTTTCACAGTAACTTCATTGCAGTGTTAATGTAAGCCTACTTGTGACACTAATAAAGATTATTAAGATTGGAGAGGTTGGGACTGTTCTCCTTGGAGAGAAAAAGGCTAAGAGGAGATTTGATAGAGATGTTCAAAATCAGGAGGGGACTGGACAGAGGGGATGGGGCGAAACTGTTCCTGCTCGTAAAAGGATCGAGAACGAGAGGGCACAGATTTAAAGTGGTTTGCAAAAGAAGCAAACGTGACGTGAGAAAAACGTTTTTCACCCTACAAGTGGTTCGGGTCTAGAAGGCACTGCCTGGAAGTCTGGTGGAGGCAGGTTCAATCGATGAATTCAAAGGGGCATTTGTTGATATCTTGAATAGAAACAATTGTGCAGGGGTAGGGGGAGAAGGAAGGGGAATGGCACGCTGTCATGATGCTTGTTTGGAGAGCTAGTGCAGACCCGATGGGCCGAATGGTCTCCTTCTGTGCTGTAACAATTCTGCGATTCTGAAATAACGACCTAGTTTGCATCATTCTAGCTTCTCCAGAATGCCTGAAAATCGGCTTTAGTCTCTTGATGTGGGAATCCTGAATTTCTCTAGTGTAGCTCTTTTAGATGCCACTGGATTATCAAAGATAGCATTTGTGAAGTATTCCCCCATCCCAGCAGCCTGGCGGGTTTAATGTGGTGTCTCTCACGTAGGACAGTTTGCAAGGGGAGTGTACATTATAGATCCGTTTCCAGCTATTCTTCAACATGACAAAATATGCAAAGAGTTAAACACAACCTATTCATCTAATATTTCCTGCTGCAGCTAATGAGGCCAAAATGACCTCATGACGATTTTATGCCTAAATAGCAGTTTTTGATATGAGGTAGTTCCTGTTTTGTATTGTTGCGTGAAGTCAGGCAGAAAAGAGAATCCATCGCTGAGCGTAAACGGTGAATTTTGTGGCTGAATTTAAACTTTGACCTTGGATGTGAGGCTGTGTTAGGGAGATGGTGGTGTGGTGTCACCCAGCTATACTTGGTCTGGCCTGTGTGTGTGTGTCTGTGTGTGACTCCGGATCCACAGCAAATTGGCTGACTCTCAAGTGGCCTGGCAAGCCACTCAATTCAAGGGCAACTAGGGATGGGTGACACATGCTGGCTCAACCAGCAACGTCCACATCCCATGAAAGAATGAATAAAAGTAATTCCAGTGAGCCCACATGTCTTTATTGCAGTAGAAGAGGGGTTTCATTCAAATGTACTGTGTTTGGTGTGGGCTAATATTTACATAGGGTAAGTTCAAGAACACCGTGGCCTTGTGGATAGCACAATTGCTTCACAGCTCCAGGGTCCCAGGTTTGATTCCGCTTGCGTCACTGTCTGTGCGGAGTCTGCGCATCCTCCCCGTGTGTGCGTGGGTTTCCTCCGAGTGCTCCGGTTTCCTCCCACAGTCCAAAGATGTGCAGGTTAGGTGGATTGGCCATGATCAATTGCCCTTAGTGTCCAAAATTGCCCTTAGTGTTGAGTGGGGCTACTGGGTTTTGGGGATAGGGTGGAGGTGTTGACCTTGGGTAGGGTGCTCTTTCCAAGAGCCGGTGCAGACTCGATGGGCCAAATAGCCTCCTTCTGCACTGTAAATTCTATGATTTGTCAATTTTAAAATGATGCACCAGAGAGAAAGAGAGCAATATTCCTAGTGCCTCCCTCCGCCACCCTGACCCATGGATGGCTAGGGCAGCATTTATTGCCCATTCCTAATTGGCCCTTGGGAAAGTTAGTGGTGAGCTGCCTTTTTGAACTGCTGTCCATGTGACATAGGTAGACCCACAGTGCTGTTAGGGAGGGAGTTCCAGGATTTTGACCCAGCGACAGTGAAGGAACGGCGGTATATTTCCAGGTCAGGGTGGTGTGTGGCTTGGAGAGGTAGTTCCAGGTGGTGGCGTTCCCATATGCCTGCTGCCCTTGTCCTTCTAGATGGTAGTGGCCGTGGGTTTGGGCGGTGCTGTCTAAGGAGCCTCCGTGAGTTCCTGCAGTGCTTCTTGTAGATGGTACACGTGGCTGCTGCTGTGCATTGGTGGTGGAGGGAGTGAATGCTTGTGGGATGAGGTGCCCATCAAGTGGGCTGCTTTATCCTGGATAATGTTGAGTTTTTTTTAATGTTGTTGGAGTTGCACCCATCCTGGGAAGTGGAGAGTATTTCATCAAGTTCCTTACTTGTGCTTGTAGATGGTGGACAGGCTTTAGGAAGACAGGAAGTGAGTTTCACACCACAGGATTCCTGCCTCTGACCTGCTCTTGTAACCACAGTATTTATATTACTAGTCCACTTTAGTTTCTGGTCAATGGTAACCCCCAGGATGTTGATAACGAAGGGCTCAGGGGTGGTAATGCCATTGAATGTCAAGGGGCGTTGGTTAGATCGTCTCATTTTGGAGATGGTTGTTGCCTGGCATTTGTGTGGCAGAAATATTACTTGCTACTTATCAGCCCAAAATGATCCAATCCAACCCACCCTACTATCCCCTCCTGAGAGACCCATGGGCTACTCCAACTACAGATTGTAATCAATCCCTCCTCTACGACTTACCCTAAGGGGTGGCACAGTGGCACAGTGGTTAGCACTGCTGCTGCACAGCTCCAGGGACACGGGTTCAATTCCGGCCTCGGGTGACTGTGTGGAGTTTGCACTTTCTCCCCGTGTCTGCGTGAGTTTCCTCCAGGTGTTCCGGTTTCCTCCCACAGTCCAAAAAAGAGCAGGTTAGGTGGATTGGCCACGCTAAGTTGCCCTTAGTGTCCAAAATGGTTAGATGGGGTTACTGGGTTACGGGGATAGGGTGGAGGCTTGGGCTTAAGTAGGGTGCTCTTTCCAAGGGCTGGTGCTAACTCGATGGGCTGAATGGCCTCCTTTGCACTGTAAATTCTATGATTCTACGCTGGTAAAGTGTTTTTGATAGGCATCAGGGCAGGCTTCAGTTGGAGGTTTTCTTTATCATTGACAGGAATTTGGCATCACCAGCAAGTCTCGCCCTTCCCTTATGTTCTTGGTGAAGTAATGGTGAGCCATCTGATTGAACCACTGCAGTCCATGTGGTGAATGAGCCAGAGGCTCCATGCCCCAATGATGCGACTCTGGGCAAGAAAGGCCACACCGCCTCTGAGGAGCTTCATCGCTGTTAACTTTTTATTTGAACCATTGGTTCCAAGCATGCCTCCATGTTGAGGAGCCTTCATGGTCTCCAACCTACCTCAGCCGCACCATTTCCCACTGAGCCAGGAACCCACTCACTGTTCTTAATAGGACAGCGAGCACGGAGGGGGTGAATCAGGATGCTACCTCCCAGAAGGTTATGCCACCAGTCTCACTGCTGGCAAGAGTGGGCTCAGGACCCCCGAATTTATCCTGACATTGAAGCCCTGACACTTACAAGAAATTCCAGTCCTCGGGTTCACTGCATTTCTAGCCCAGTGACCTAACCACTATGCTACCGTACACCCATGAGTAAGTTCCAATGAGACCTTTCAAGGATGTGGACGTAGGAATTGATATGTTGGGTGTTCTGGATCACATACAGGTCACCAACACTTGAAGTAGTGCAACACTATTTTATTAAAAGGTTAACTATTTAAACATACTTGAACTGTGGGTAAATACGATACCAGCTTTAACTAAAGACCTTTGCCTTGTCCTAACCAGTCGATGCACTCAGCACATGGTGAATGTCTGTGTTGCAGGCTGTGAGCTCTGTGCTCCTAGCTGGCTGCTGCTCGAATGAGCGGGAACTCTGATGTCCCCTGTCTTTATAGTGCGTGTGCTCTCACTGGTGATTGGCTGCGGTGTTGTGTATGTTGATTGAATCCTAATGGTGTAAGCATATTTTGAACTACTCTGCGAATGTGTGCCTTCGCCAGCCCCAGGAATTTCAGAGTAATAAACTGTAATTTGTGGTTACACCTGTGTCTTAATCAGTCCTCCCTTGTGCAGCATCCTATTTGGCTGCATCACAGCCTGGTATGGCAACTGCTCTGCCCAAGACCGCAAGAAACTTCAGAGAGTCGTGAACACCAGTCTATCACACAAACCTGCCTCCCATCCATTGACTCCATCTACACCTCCCGCTGCCTGGGGAAAGCGGGCAGTATAATCAAAGACTCCTCCCACCCGGCTTACTCACTCTTCCAACTTCTTCCATCGGGCAGAAGATACAAAAGTCTGAGAACACGCACAAACTGACTCAAAAACAGCTTCTTCCCCACTGTTACCAGACTCCTAAACGACACTCTTATGGACAGACCTCATTAACACGACACCCTTGTATGCTTCACCCGAAGCTGATGTTATGTAGTTACATTGTGTACCTTGTGTTGCCCTACTTTGTATTTTATTTTATTTCCTTTTCTTTTCATGTACTTAATGATCTGTTGAGCTGCTCACAGAAAAATACTTTTCATTGTACCTTGGTTCACGTGACAATAAACAAAATCCAAATTCCGTCTGACAGTGGCAAGGTTCCTGGTGCCAGTGGGAGTGCCAGGGTGCCACTCTGACCTTCCTCTGACAACCCAGTGCCCCCAATGGCCTGAGAGAGCCCCCCCCCCCCCGGGGTTCCGTTACTTCTGGTCCACAGTTGTGTGAACCCTGTTACCTCGCACCCTGGCGAGCTCCCCCGGGCACGGTGCGTGAGTCCTGGGCGCTGGTGAATCTGGTGAATCACCGGGTGAATCGCACTCTACATCTCTTTGAAAGATTATCTACGAAAAGTCCCATTAGATTTTCTGAGACACCACCCCCCAATTGGTGAAACAACTTGTTTGAACTGACTCAACAATTCAACTCAGAATTAACTTCTGATTGTACGTTTGGTCGTGTTAGGGGCCAGGGCTCAGAAACTCCAAACTGTATTATGAAGCTCACCTGACCTATAACTTTTATGTTGAATTTGGCTAGGACGGGCACAAGAGCCTTCACTGCAGGTGTGATTCATCAGACTACCTAGACACTTTAATCAAAACAAGGTTTATTCTAAGAATGTAGTTAACATATATACAAATACAGCAAGAATATTTATCAATTACAAACATAAAGACACCACACAGCTACAGTAATCTCTGTATAACACTTAATGAATTCCCCCTTAACTGTTCCAATTCAAAAGCAAAATCCAATTAAACTAAAGCCCATTTTCAGGACCGTGGCCCAGCACACTGTATTCCCACTTGAATGTGACTGGTCCTTTTCCTGAAATTCCGATCTAGTTCCAGCAGATTCAAACTCTTTCCGGAAAGCAACTATATCTTTAAAGTTACCAAGGCAGTTAGCCGCAATCAATGTGCTTTTTACTAGAACAGCTTTTAAAATAAAAACAGAGAAAAACACTTCTTGCTCCTTCTGCATCCAAAGCAGTCAAACTGAAACTGAAACATTAAAAAAAACCTCTCACCTGACAGCCACAGCCCAATGCGCTACAAGTCACATGATAAGAGACTAAATCTTTCTTGAAGGGACACTCCCATGACAGCAGGAAGAAATTTGCATATCCCTTGGAAAACAATGATGGGATTTTCTCCCCCCCCCCTCCCCCCCCCCCACACACACACACACATACAGACACTGTGGTATGTTTTGCCCCCCATTAGCAGGCTGCAGGATCTACCAGTCCCAGCAATGTCAATAGCTTTTTCCATGGTTCGCACCCTCCGCCACCGGGGATCCTGCCACCAGGGAGCCACCGGAGGGTGGGGGGAGGGTCGCCATTGGCAACATCCTCGGGAGGGGCTGGAAAATTTCAGCCAAAGTCTCTAAATGGGGTAGAGGAACAGAGGAATCAGGAGGTACAGATACAGTACCCACAAAATGTAATGATACATGTTCAAAAGACCATACAATTTAAACAAAGCATTGGGCTTCCTTTCTGCTGGAGTAGAATTGAAAAGCCAAGACGTTACGATAAACTTGTACAGAGCCTTGGTTAGACCATACCTGGAGCACAATGAACAGTCCTGGTCCCCATTTTATAAAAGGGATTTCAAGGCACTGGAGTAGGTACAAACGATGTTCACTAGAATTATACCAGAATAATAATAATCTTTATTGTCACAAATAGGCTTACAGTAACACTGCAATGAAGTTACTGTGAAAAGCCCCTAGTCGTCCCATTCCGGCGCCTGTTCGGGTACACAGAGGGAGAATTCAGAATGTCCAAATTACCTAATAACACGTCTGTCGGGACTTGTGGGAGGAAACATGAGCACCCGGAGGAAACCCACGCAGACACAGGGAGGACGTGCAGACTCCGCACAGACAGTGACCCAAGCCGGGAATCGAACCTGGGAGCCTGAGAGCTTATGCCGAAGAAGAAATATTGAGCAGGCTGGGCCACTTCTCTCTCAGCCTGAGAGAGAGGCCTCTCAGATTATGAAGGAGTTCAATTGGGTCGATGGGTGTCCCTACTTGTTGTCAAAATGAAGCATCATAAAATATAAGTCAGTCTCTAATAAACTCAATAGGGGAGAAAAGTCACAGGAAGTGGTTGAGGCAAAGCATAGATACACGTAAGGGGTAGTTAGCTAATCCCACGGGAGGGAAAGGAAAAGTATATTATCATAGAATTTACAGTGCAGAAGGAGGCCATTCGGCCCATCGAGTCTGCACCGGCTCTTGGCAAGAGCACCCTACCCAAGGTCAACACCTCCACCCTATCCCCATAACCCAGTAACCCCACCCAACACTAAGTCAATTTTGGACACGAAGGACAATTGATCATGGCCAATCCACCTAATCTGCACATCTTTGGACTGTGGGAGGAAACCGGAGCACCCGGAGGAAACCCACGCACACACAGGGAGGATGTGCAGACTCCGCACAGACAGTGACCCAAGCCGGGAATCGAACCTGGGACCCTGGAGCTGTGAAGCGATTGTGCTATCCACAATGCTACCGTGCTGCCGTATTGTCACAGAGTGAAATTAAGTAAGATGGGAGAAGGTTCATGTGGAGCATAAATAACATTTACCAGTTGAGCTGATTAGTCTGGTTTTGTGCTGTGAAATTCGAAGTAATTCTATATAATTTTACATCCTCTGTGGTTTTCTTTAGAGATGAGAAGCCGCTTATGCAGGCGACCTTGAAAATCCAAACCAATTCCAATCAGCTACTGTAATGTTGTTTTGATGTGAAGTTAAATCGCAATCTGTGAAAGCAGCAATCCACGTGGGAAACAGTGAGCATCGCAGGTATTGCTTCAAATTAGCAAGGATGTAACAGCAATTGCATTCGTTGTTTTGGTAACTTCACTGTTTTTTGTCGCTGAAGAAGACCACGCAGCCCTTGGAAAATTCCAAAATAGAGAAATGGGCCCTCATTCTGGAGTATAATTGAGCAGGAAAGAATAAGGTGAACATGGATGACATCAGTGTATTCCATACCATCGGCTGGAACATATCCACATCTGCAATATTTTCCAGGTATCGGAACATGTCCAGTGTTTGACACAAGGAAATGATGCATGGAACTCATCTATCCTTTTGAATTTTATGTTTTCCCGTTGTAGGTGCTTAAAAGATCAATAACTCTCACGTCAATTGTGTAGACACTGTCAATCTCCATCTATGGCTGCAAATGTAGTATAGTCAGCTTCCCCATGGAATCCCCCTTCCATTTGTGCTTTTGCATTGCCTGACAGGTCATTCTGCATCAGGGGGCGCCCCTGCCCCAAGCTATATCTACAGAGCCGTACATACCTTGTGTGGTAAACCACTGTTGCACCTCTATTAGGTGATGTATGGTAGGACCTGTACTACAGGTACGTTGGTAGTCCCTGCCTGCTAGCTCCGCCCAGTAGGCGGAGTATAAATATGTGTGTCCTCCAGGCTGCAGCCATTTCGCCAGCTGCTGTGGGAGGCCTGTAGCCAGTTAAAATGGCTAACTCCCGATTTAGAATGGCTAACTCCCGATTTAAAATGGCGAACGGCAAAGGCTGATGGGAAAGTCAGCCAACAGGACACAAACGAGCAGCTGTAGGTTGAGTGTGTATTTACCTCTGGAAAGGCCAGACAAGATCGATCCCAGCAACCATCAGCATAACAAAACACCAGCCATCTGCATATTAATGAGCAATTCCCGGGAACAATAAGCAACATTTAGACACATAAAGCCAAACCAGACTCTTTGGCGCCAGCAGAAGCCTACACAAAGGGAGGTGAACGACCACCTCAGGACCGCCCATCGATCAGGGAACCGCTCCAGCATTGGAGAAAATCGAACCAAGCGATTGGGACAAAGTCCAATCACTTGGAACCAGGTACAGGGTCCGCCCCGAAAGGCGGGGAGCCCCTGGGGACTACAAGCATTAAGCCCCAAGTTCAAATCGTTCTTCTTGACCGGGTCACTTAGCAACGTGAACCAACCCTTGACAGTGACCGGTTCAGCCGCCGCCAATATCCAGTAAGTCTTACTTCAATGCTCGCTACGAGATAGGTGCTCCTAGCTACCAATCTGTACCAACTTCGAATCCCGCAGGCTCAGAACCCAAACGAAAGGCCATTTGTTTCCCTGACCTGGTGGGCCAGTTCCAAGTTAAGTATTGGCCTGTTAGTTGTAGAAGTAGCTTACATGTAGAATTTGTACATGAGTAGTGATTACTGTGTCTAATAAATGTGCTTTGATTTAAATCTTACTAAGCGGTGTATTGGATTATTGATCATTACTCGGACTTGAACCATGTGGCGGTATCGTAAAGATACCTGGCGACTCAAGAGCAAAGGTGATAAAACAGAGCAATTAAACTAAGGCAAAAGTTAGCAACAGGCCACACATCTTAGAGCAATAAAGCCTGGGTTGAACCCAACTCAAGTCTTTGTGCAAATGATCGTGCATCAATTTATTGCTCTAAGATTTTCAAAAGGTGGACCTCCGTATGAAACCGGATCGCCTGCAGCTGGATCCGCATTCAAGCGACGCCAAAAAGGACTTTCAACACTGGCTAGCTTGCTTCGAGGCGTACATCAACTCGGTGCCCAGCCCTGTCTCGGAGGCTCAGAAGATACAGATCCTGTACTCAAGGTTGAGCTCCAGCGTCTTTCCGCTAATCCAGGACGTGCCAAACTACGCCGAAGCCATGACGCTATCCCAAAGAGAATTATGCTCAGAAGACGAACACGCTCTTCCCCAGGCACGTACTCGCCACTCGCTTTCAACTCCCTGGTGAGTCCATAGAAGACTTCTGGCGGGCCCTAATCCCACTCGTTCGGGACTGTGACTGTCAGGCCGTTACGGCCACTGAACATTCAAGCCTCCTTATGCTTTTGTTACGGGGATTGAGTCGGACCTCATACGCCAGCAACTGTTAGAGGGGGCCACGCTCGACCTAGCGGAGACAAAGAAACTAGCGCTCTCCATGACGGTCGCTTCGCGCAACGTTCAGGCCTACACCCCCAGCCGCGCGGCCCACCCCTCCTACACATCGTGGACCCCACAGACAGCCGCCCCAGCGGGGGGCCTTACCCAGCCAATACACCTGCACCACGTGCCAGCCAGCAAACCCCGGGGGTCCCCGATGTTATTTCTGCGGCCAGCAGAAACACCCCCGCCAACGCTGCCCGGCCCGCGCTGCCCTTTGTAAGGCTTGCGGCAAGAAGGGGCACTTCGCCGCGGTGAGCCAGGCTGTGCAGTCGCCGCTATCACCCCCATCCCCCTCATTTACGGACAATGGGCGCCGCCATCTTCACCGCCCCGGACTTCGCGCGGCCAGTGGGCACCGCGATCTTCTTCTCCTCAGACCACGCGCGGCCAGTGGGCACCGCCATCTTCCCCCCCGAGCAACACGTGCGGCCCATGGGCGCCGCCATTTTGTACTCCTCTAGATCTTCAGCCGCCATTTTGTCCTGTCGAGATCTTCAGGCGCCGCTATCTTGTCTCACCCCACGGCACATGGGCACCGCCAGCGTTCCAGGACCAGGGCCCCCCGGGCTCCCCGTCATCCTACACCAGAGACGACCGACCACGACTGGCCTCAGTGACCATCGACCAGTCTCGGCCACACAACCTGGCCACCGCATCGACGAGCGTTAAAATCAACGGACACGTGACCTCTTGCCTGCTGGACTCCGGGAGCACCGAAAGCTTCATCCACCCGGATATGGTAATGTGCTGCTCCCTCGCGGTACACCCCGCCAACCAAAGCATCTCCCTGGCTTCCGGATCCCATTCCTTGGCGATCCGGGGGGTACTGTATGGTCACGCTCATAGTCCAGGGCATAGAATTCAGCGGCTTCCGCCTCTACGTCCTCCCTAACCTCTGCGTATCCTACTACTCAGCCTGGACTTCCAGTGCAACCTCCAGAGACTAACCCGGAAATTCGGCGGGCCCCTACCACCCCTCACTGTGTGCGGCCTCGCGACCCTAAAGGTCGATCCACCTTCCCTCTTCGCAAATCTAACCTCGGATTGCAAACCCATCACCACCAGGAGCAGACGGTACAGCACCCAGGACAGGACCTTCATCAGGTCCGAGGTCCAGAGGCTGCTTCGGGAAGGCATCATCGAGGCCAGCAACAGCCCCTGGAGATCCCAAGTGGTAGTAGTTAAAACTGGGGAGAAACACAGAATGGTCGTGGATTACAGCCAGACCATCAATCGGTACACGCAGCTCGACGCGTACCCCCTCCCGCGCATATCTGACATAGTTAACCAGATTGCACAGTACCGGGTCTTCTCAACGGTAGACCTCAAATCCGCCTACCACCAGCTCCCCATTCGTAAATAGGACCGTCCATACACTGCCTTCGAGGCAGACAGCCGCCTCTATCACTTCCTCAGGGTTCCCTTCGGCGTCACCAACGGGGTCTCGGTCTTCCAAAGGGCAATGGACCGAATGGTCGACCAGTACGGTTTGCGGGCCATATTTCCGTACCTAGACAACATCACCATCTGCGGCCATGGTCAGCAGGACCACGACGCCAACCTTGCCAAATTTCTCCACACCGCCACTATCCTAAACCTCACCTACAACAAGGAGAAGTGAGTGTTTAGCACGACCCGCTTAGCCATCCTCGGCTATGTGGTCCAGAACGGAGTTCTGGGGCCCGATCCCGACCGCATGCGCCCCCTCATGGAGCTCCCCCTCCCCCACTGCCCCAAGGCCCTCAAACGCTGCCTGGGGTTCTTTTCGTATTACGCTCAGTGGGTCCCAAACTATACGGACAAGGCCCGCCACCTCATACAGTCAACCCATTTTCCCCTGACGGCCAAGGCACAACAGGCCTTCACCCGTATCAGAGCCGATATCGCCAAGGCCGGGATGCACGCAGTAGACGAGACACTGCCCTTTCAAGTAGAGAGCGACGCATCAGACGTCGCTATAGCCGCCACCCTCAATCAGGCAGGCAGACCCGTGGCATTCTTTTCCCACACCCTTCATGCTTCAGAAATTCGGCACTCATCCGTCGGAAAAGAGGCCCAAACTATTGTTGAAGCTGTGCGGCATTGGAGGCATTACCTGGGCAGCAGGAGATTCATTCTCCTCACTGACCAACGGTCGGTAGCTTTCATGTTCAACAACACACAGCAGGGCAATATCAAGAATGAAAAGATCTTGAGGTGGAGGATCGAGCTCTCCACCTACAATTACGAGATTTTGTATCGCCCCGGTAAGCTCAACGAGCCCCCAGACGCCCTATCCCAAGGTACATGTGCCAGCGCACAGGTAGACCAACTCCGGACCCTGCACGACAGTCTTTGTCACCCGGGCGTCATGCGGTTGCACCATTTCATAAAGGCCCACAATCTGCCCTACTCCGTCGAGGAAGTACGGACAATCACCAGGGACTGCCAGGCCGGACAGTGTGGGCCTGTTGAAGGCCTCCCGCCCTTTGAGCGCCTCAGTGTGGATTTCAAAGGGCCCCTCCCCTCCACCGACCGTAATACGTATTTTCTCAGTGTGGTCGATGAGTACTCCAGATTCCCCTTCGCCATCCCATGCCCCGATATGACGTCTGCCACCGTCATCAAAGCCCTCAACACAATCTTTGCTCTGTTCGGTTTCCCCTCCTACATCCACAGTGACAGGGGATCCTCACTCATGAGTGATGAGCTGCGTCAGTTCCTGCTCAGCAGTGGTATCGCCTCCAGCAGAACGACAAGCTACAACCCCCGGGAAAACTGACAGGTAGAGAGGGAGAACGGGATGGTTTGGAGGGCCGTCCAACTGGCCCTACGGTACAGGAACCTCCCGGCCTCCCGCTGGCAGGAGGTCCTCCCTGATGCACTCCACTCCATTCGGTCATTACTGTGCACCGCCACTAACGACACACCCCATGAACGTCTCTTTGCCTTCTCCAGGAAGTCCACATCCAGAATGTCGCTCCCGACATGGCTCGCAGCTCCAGGACCCATCCTGCTCCGTAGGCATGTCCGACTCCACAAGGCGGACCCGTTGGTGGAAAGGGTGCAATTGCTCCATGCAAACCCCCAGTATGCCTATGTGGCGTTCGCCGATGGCCGCCAGGATACTGTCTCCCTCAGGGACCTGCAGGTCACACACACACACACACCCCCGGCACGGCACCACCCTCCCCTCCCCCGGCGCTCCCAGCAGCAACCCCCCCCCGGGACCATCCATCCTCCCCCTGCCCACACCCGAGGATGAAGAGGAGTTCGGCACGTTCCCGGAGGCTCCGGACATCAGACCAACATCAGCATCGCCGCCACCTCCACGTCGCTCCCAGCAACACATCAAGGCCCCGGACCGGGTAAACCTCAAACTGGTCCACTGGACCTCAAAAGACAATTTTTTTCCTCTCTATCAAAAATTGTAAATGTAAAAAGAAAACCATTTGTTGTATATATTTCTCCACCACCCCTGCCGGACTCAATTTTAACAGGGGGTGAATGTGGATGCACCTCTATTAGGTAGGACCTGTACTACAGGTACGTTGGTAGTCCCGACCTGCTGGCTCCGCCCAGTAGGCGGAGTATAATTATGTGTGTCCTCCAGGCTGCAGCCATTTCGCCAGCTGCTGTGGGAGGCCACACAACTTAGAGCAATAAAGCTTCGGTTGTACCCAACTCAAGTCTTTGTGCAATTGATCGTGCATCACCTTGGTTTGTCGAAGAAATACTGCCTTCATCAAGGCGGCATTAACAATCTGCTGGATGGCTCATAGACAAATGCCCTCAAAGCTATGATGCTGAGAGCAGTTCAAGGCAAAGGAGCCTTAGACATTTTTGTGAACATAACCATCTAGCCGTAAATGTCCTAAACATGTTATTGATGCGGAAGAAATGTCATCTCCTTCTCCTTGAGGAACTGACTGCCAGCACCATGAGAGACCACTGTATTTTCACAGAATGGCAGGTTTCCCAAAGGTCCTGAGGGTTATAGATAGCATTCGTGTGGCTCTATGTCTTCTCATTGATGCCACAAATCACTTCTGAGATGTGTATTTTTGCATAGTTATTACCACTCCTTCATGAGGTGGAATTACTTATTGCTCTCCTCTTACCACAAGACGCAAGGGAGGCGATTTGGCCCATCAAGTCTGCTCCGCCATTCACTGCATCCCCTTTGTGAAGCAGTCTCCCAGTCTTAAGCCGGCAGAAGATAAACATGACTGCGGCTATTTGAGTTTGGCTTCGATCCAATGGAAAACTATGCTGTACATCCCGATGCATCGTCACACAAATCTCTGTTACAAACTGCAGTCACTAGAATGAATCCTGAGAAGAAGCTGCGACATTTAGCATGTTTTAAGTATTACTAAAATCCACATAAAATCTGCTCAGAACATTACATGGAAACTTCATATTGGTCAAGTAATGCATGAAGCAACAGGAATAATAAATTCAATAGCCTTTAACTTGTTGAAGAGCAAGGTTTTTATTTTAGTCAGTGACTAATACACCGATGTCTCCCACTGATTATTTTCCACAAAGTTCAACTTTGCTAAATCAATTACAGAACATTACACAAAGTGAGGAGGACAGGTTTCTATTTATAATTTCTGCCGCAGAAATGGACATTTCTTTGCATTAACCAAGGTGAAAAGTGACAAATGGGTGAGTGAACCATTTTACTTCATTATGCATGAATTATGCTGCAGAAGATTGATGGAGCTCATCTTCTCTACAGTTAAGAGTCTCCTCTACTTTGCTCAATGCCAAGTCTGTTATTGATACATTCACAGGGCGATGGCATTATTGGAGAGGGCGACATTTGGTTCCCATCCCTAACTGCCCTTGAGTGGGTGCTGGTGAGCCTCCACCTTGAGTCGATGCCCTTGTCCTTCTATGCAGTAAAGGTCAACGATTTGTGAGGTGCATCGAAGAAACCGTGGCAATTTGATCTGATGCGGTTGTAGTTGGTACACACTGCAGCTGCTGGTGGAGGGAGTGACATGTTTAAGGTACTGGGTGGAAAGCTGATCAAACAGTCGCTTTGTCCCACCTGGTGTCGAGCTCCTTGGGCTTTGTTGGAGCTCCACTCAGGCAAATGGAGAGTATTCCGTCACGCGCCTGACTTGAGCCTTGTAGATGATGGACAGACTTTGGAGAGTTAGAAAATGTTGTTACGCACCACAGGATTCCCAACCTCTGACCCTCATTTGTAGCCACAGTATTTATATGGCTGGTCCAGTTCAGTTTCTGATTGATGTTAACTCCTAGAATGTTGATGGTGGGGGATTCAGTGATGGTCATGTCATTGAATGTCATGGGGAGATTCTCTTGTACTGGAGATGGGCATTGTCTGGCACTTGTGTGCTGTGACTGGACACTCACACTGAGCACTGTTGAGCAGGTCATTGGCAAATAAGTGCTGCTTGATAGTACTGTCCATCCACCTTCTATCATTTTGCTGATGACTGAGGGTCGACTGATGGGGGTAATGACAGACAAGATGGGATTTGTCTTTCAGTGCTACAGTCACGATGTTGTCTGCGTCTCTAACCTTTTCTTTTACCAATGCCTCCAGCCCTTTCTTCCTCTCACACGCTGGCCACCCCATCATTGTGGAAGGGAATATTTAGGGGGGTCTCCTCTTCCCTTTAATGGTCTATCACAGTTCATGACTGAATGCGGCAAGATGGCGGAATTTGGATCCGATTCATCAGTTGTGCGATTGCCAATCTGCTGTTCTACATGCACCTATTGTAACTTCACCAGGTTTAGATATGCCTGGCGCTGCTTCTGACATGTTCTCTTGTACTCCTCATTGAACCAAGGTTAGACCCTTGGTTTGGTGGTAATGATAGAGTGAGAGATATGATTAGCCATCAGGTTACAGGCTTCCGTGGAATACACTTCTGATGCTGTTGATGGCTCACATCGCCTCAGGAATGTGCGGTTTTGAGCTGCCTGATTCGTTCTGTATCTATCCCACTTTAGGAAATCCAATTAGCCATTAATTGAAATCATTTAACTGCACTATTTCTACATGTGTTGAACAGTGTCGCAACTCACAAAGTTGCAGGATGATGGGGCGAACAAACTCCTCCAGTGATTCAGTTAATAAATGCACCATGTATGTGTGATTCTGAGCCAGACAGATCATGAGAGCCCCAGATCTCTGGCCTGTACCGAATCAGTTAGTCTCAGTCTGGGTAGAAATCAGTGTGTTACAACTGGTCTCAGGAGTTTCTGCTTGGGTTAGGAGGAGAAAGCAGCCAAGCATTCTGCTCTTGATCACTGTCCAATGATCTTTATGCGTATTTGCTCATTCTGGGATTGACACGCTCAGTGTTTTACGGCACATGAGAATATCATTGGGTATATCTGCAATACGCACCATGGCTCAATAGCTTATTAATATTAATAATAATCTTTATTCATGTCACAAGTAGGCTTACATTAACACTGCAATGAAGTTACTGTGGAAAGCCCCTAGTCGCCACATTCCGGCACCAGTTCGGATACACAGAGGGAGAATTCAGAAGGTCCAATTCACCTAACAGCACGTCTTTCATGACTTGTGGGAGGAAACCGGAGCACCCGGAGGAAACCCACGCAGACACGGGGAGAACGTGCAGACTCCGCACAGACAGTGGCCCAAGTGGGAATCGAGCCCGGGACCCTGGTGCTGTGAAGCAACTGTGCTAACCACTGTGATGGCGCTCACTGTCAATGTTGGAGTGCAGGGAGGTTATAAATGGAGCTACGCAATAGCAAGGAACAGGAAGGAAATCAGTTGGGGAGCAAACTGGGTAAAATATGGTCAATATCCCTTGTTTTAAGTCCCTCTTTTGCTGGCAAGGGTGTTACTTATTGTCCATCCCAAGTTACTCTCTAAAGGTGGCGGTCATCTTTCTTCTTGAGCCAGTGGTACCAGATTAGCACAACTGCCTGGCTGGCTATGCCTTTTAGAGGCTTGGAGAATCCCGTCCCAGATGTCTCAATTATATCATAGTCCTTTTGACCGACAGAGTCTGAACAATTATGGCAGAAAGGGTTGCAACACAATTATGTCTCTGCATGATGTAATACAGATTCCAGTCGGTTAGACGAGAATATTAATTGATAACTGGCATGCCGTTAAATATAAAGGGATGTGGTCAAGTTGAAATGACCTTCCTGCCTGATCTTCAGGTTTCAATGGGAGAATTCAGACTTCAGCAGACGAGGAGAGAGTTTCCGGCCTAAACTCCCTAAAGCCTGCAGCTCAATGTGACTTTGAAAACGTCGGAACAAGAAGTCACTGATCAGGATCAGCGATGAAAGATTTGGTAACAAACAATATTCTTTTTTTCTTTGTCGTCTCAGCGCTGCCTGTGCTCTGAGATATAAAAATCCACAAGTTCCTCAGATAAATGAAGCCAGCCCTGGAAAATGCCACATGCGGCTTTACTACTGGAGAATTGGCATCACGAAACTGTTTTGATCTGATGCGAGCCTTTAGTTTTAAGAGATAAAATGCTGTGTTGATGGGATCAGAGGTTATTTCATAGAAAACTTGGGTAATCCTGCCCCCTGCTGAAGGGAAGGTAGTACTGCACCTATAGTACTTAAAACATATTAGGTTAACATTATAGCATGCGGCCTTTGCACTGCCCTGCATGGGTATAAAGTCAAAATAGATTTATGTTTTTTTCAAACAAAAGCAATACTGTGACATGCTAACTTTCAGAGAGCTGCACACAATGCATGGATTTCTATTTTTACTTGCTTAAAGATAGGGTACAATAAACAGCCAGATCGACAGGGCTCAAAGGATATATACAGAGACAGGTGGGGTGCCGATCTTATTGCGCCTTGCCGCTGTGCAAACCTGCTACCAAGGGAACTGGGTCAAGCAGCAGGGGGTTAGAATGCACGGCTGGGACTCGGTTACATGCCTATGGGAGCTGCCACACGGGTCAAGTCCAGTTTTATAATTTTTCAGGGAGCTGGGAGCACAAGTGAAGGAAAGAATACGAACCTGAGTTTGAATACCACGACTTATGCAGGCAGGACAGCCACATTGAAGGTTTTTGACTCAATGATTCGCTAAAGGAATTGTCTGTCAATCTTCCAAACAATGGAAAAGGGGACTACTCATGGAGAAGTATTCGTCCCCATACTTCAAATAAATTATTTCTCTGCACACTATGGCTGGTGATCAGAAACCAGCATAGCCCAGAAGGAAGAGAAGTTTGTTTTATTTACTGGCATGAGTCACTGTCTGTGCGGAGTCTGCACCTTCTCCCCGTGTCTGCCTGGGTTTCCTCCGGGTGCTCCGGTTTCCTCCCACAAAGTCCCGAAAGACGTGCTTGTTCGGTGATTCGGGCATTCTGAATTCTCCCTCTGTGTACCCGAACAGGCGCCTGAGTGTGGCGACTAGGGGATTTTCACAGTCACTTCATTGCAGTGTTAATGTAAGCCTACTTGTGACAATAATAACGATTGAATTAAAAATTAAGCTGGGGGTGTTCTCCTTAGAATCGAGGAGGTTCAGGGGAAATTTAACAAGGGTTTTCAACATCAATGAAGTATGTAAGGGGAGACTATTTACAATGCCAGGAGGGTCGGTGACCAGGAGAGGCAGAATTAAGATCATTGACAAAGGAACGAGGAGTGAGCTGGGGAGAATTGCTTAATTCCCCAGTGAGTTGTACCAACTTAGAATGCACTGCCCAATAGACTGCTGAAAGCAATTTAATACTAAATTTCTGAAGGAAATTGGATGGATGCCTGAAGGGAAGGCAATGGCAGGAATAAGTATGAAGTCTTACAACACCAGGTTAAAGTCCAACAGGTTTATTTGGAATCACGAGCTTTCAGAGCGTAGCTCCTTCATCATATGAGTGAAGAGTAGGTTACACAAACACAGTATATATAGCCAAGGTCAATGATGCAAGATGATACTTTGAATGCAAGCCTTTGCAGGTAATTAAGTCGTTACAGGTCCAGATGGTGCAACTGGAGAGAGGAACTTTAACCTGGTGATGGAAGACTTCTTACTGTGCCCACCCCAGTCCAACGCCGGCATCTCCACAGCAGGAATAAGGACAGGAAAGGGAAGTGGAAGTTAACAGCTCTTTCAAAGAACTAGAATAAGCAAGGTGGGCCAAGTGGGCTCTTTGTGTCCTGCATCATTCAATGATTGTGTTATTCCATCAGGCCCAATTTTAACCCTGTGTAAGTAGGTGGGTTTTGGATTCGTTAAAATCTCAACCGACAGCTTCTCTTCCTTTTTGTAAATGGAAGATTCTTTTTCTTCCCCCCCTCTCTTTAGAAATTATTGGATATAATTATATATAAATGGTGACAGATTCTCTGCCCAGATGAGGGTTGAAAGGGAGAAATATGGTAATGATTATAAATGGAGAGCACCTTTGGTGAGTAACGGTTCCTCTTCCAGTTTTTGCACATCCCAAGTATCTCTCTTGGAATAATTCACTTTGGGAGGAAGTTTGATCTGTGTAATTAATAAGTAAAGTTCAGAATACCGCTGGTATTTTCCAGACTATATTTCATCACTGGAGGCTGATTCCCAAAGCAGTGTCTGGTATGGGCCTTAAGATAGAACATAGAACAGTACAGCACAGTACAGGCCCTTCAGCCCACGATGTTGTGCCGACCATTTATCCTAATCTAAGATCAACCTAACCTACACCCCTTCAATTTACTGCTGTCCATGTGCCTGCCTAAGAGTCGCTTTAATGTCCCTAATGACTCTGACTCCACCACCTCTGCTGGCAGTGCATTCCACACACCCACCACTCTCTGTGTAAAGAACCTACCTCTGTCATCTCCCCTATACCTTCCTCCAATCACCTTAAAATTATGTCCTCTCGTGACAGCCATTTCCACTGGGGAAAAGTCTCTGGGTATCCACTCTATCCATGCTTCTCATCACCTTGTACAACTCTGCTTTGGGGATTCCCGTACCAGCCTCCCCGAATAGGTGCCGGAATGTGGCAACTAGGGGCTTTTCACAGTAATTTCATTGAAGCCTACTTGTGAAAACAAGCGATTTTCATTTTTCATTTTTTCTATCAAGTCACCTCTCTGCCTTCTTCGCTCCAGTGAGAAAAGCCCTAGCTCCCTCAAACTTTCTTCATAAGAAATGCCCTCCAGTCCAGGCAGCATCCTGGTAAATCTCCTTTGTAACCTCTCCAAAGCATCCACATCCTTTCTATAATGAGGCGACCAAAACTGGACACAATATTCCAAGTGTGGTCTAACTGGAGTTTTATAAAGCTGCAGCAGAACCTCGTGGCTCTTAAACTCAATCCCCCTGTTAATGAAAGCCAACACACCATGCGCCTTCTTAACAACCCTATCAACCTGGGTGGCAACTTTGAGGGATCCACATACGTGGACCCCAAGATCCCTCTGTTCCTCCACACTTCCAAGAATTCTGCCTTTAACCCTGTATTCAGCATTCAAATTCGACCTTCCAAAATGAATCACTTCACATTTATCAAGGTTGAACTCCATCTGCCACTTCTCAGCCCAGCTCTGCATCATGTCAATGTCCTGTTGTAGCCTGCAACAACCCTCAACATTATCGACAACTCCCCCAACCTTCGTGTCATCGGCAAACTTACTAACCCACCCTTCCACCTCCCCACCCAAGTCATTTCTAAAAACCACAAAGAGCAGAGGTCCAGAACAGATCCTTGCGGGACACCACTGGTCACTGACCTCCAGGCGGGATACTTTCCATCCATTACCACTTGCTGTCTTCTTTCGGCCAGCCAATTCTGTATCCAGACACCAATTTCCCTGTATCCCATGCCCCCTAACTTTCTGAATGAGCCTACCATGGGGAACCTTATGAAATGCCTTACCGAAATCCATATACACCACTTCCAGTGCCCGACCTTCATCAATGTGTCTCGTCACATCTTCAAAGAATTCAATGAGGCTTGTGAGGCATGACCTGCCCCTCACAAAGCCATGCTGACTATCTTTAATCAAACTATGTTTTTCTAAATAATCATTAATCCTATCTCTCAGAATCCTTTCCAATATTTTGCTCACCACCGACGTAAGACTGATGGGTCTGTAATTCCCAGGGATTTCTCTATTCCCTTTCTCTGAACAGGGGAACAACATTCGCCACCCTCCAATCATCCGGTACTACTCCAGTGGAGAGTGAGGACGCAAAGATCATCGCCAACGGCGCAGCAATCTCCTCCCTCGCTTCTCGTAGTAACCTTGTCACGTTATAGGTCAGGGAACATATTTAAAATTAACTCAGTGCGCAATCATATCTCTTTCTCAATGGCTCTCATTCGTTCATCAGGTGTGGGGATTGCTGACAAGGTCAGCATTTTTGCCCATCTCTAATTGCCCTCAAGAAGGTGGTGGTGAGCTGCCTTCTTGAACCGCTGCTGTCCATGTGGTGTAGGTACACCTAACATGGACTGTTCGGGATGGCATTCTAGGATTTTGGCCCAGCGACAATGAAGGAGTGACAATATGTTTCCAAGTAAGGATGGTGTGTGGCTGAGAGAGGAACTTGCAGGTTATTGTGTTCCTTCTAAGTGGCATTGGTCTTGTTTTAGGAGGTGCCATCAAAAAAGCCGTGGTCAGTTGCAGCAGTGTATATGGTACACACTGCTGCCATGCATATCAGTGGTGGAAGGGAGTGTGGTTATAAACTGGTGGACGGGATGCCGATCAAGCAGGCTGCTTTGTCCTGGAAGGTGTTGAGCTATTTGAATGTTGGTGAACCTGCACTCAAACCAAGCAAGTGGAGTGTACACTGCCAACTTGCGTCTTGTGGATGGTCAAAAGGAGGTGTGTCAATCACTGCAGAATATCTAGTTGCTTCCCTGATCAAACTGTGCTAATTTATGTAATTAGTCATTATGTCCCTGGTCAATGGAGACTCCCCAGAATACTGCTGGCGGACACTTTAGCGATCGTAATGCCATTGACTGTTAAAGAGATGGTTGGATTCTTTCTTGTTGTAGATGGTCATTGTTTGACATTTGAATTGTCACAAATGTTATTTGCCACCTAACAGCCCAAATCTGAATGTTGTCCAGGGCCTGGATTTTTCACCTGTTGGGCGTGCAGACTCGACAGGCCCAGAAGCAGGCGTGAAATGTGTTCCTGGCTGTAATCGGCTAGAGTGCAATTTCCCGCCGGCTGTCCAATTGCTGGCCATACAGCATGGAACGTGCTCTGTGAAAGGCAGTGCACTGCCAGGGAGGATGGGATGGGAATGGCTGCTAAGAAAAGAGAGCGTGCAGGCGTTTCTAATGTGTTGTCTCAGGGAGACAGACTCTGCGGAGGTGTCTCAGGGAGCTGCTGACCCGCGAAAAATAAATATTGGTGTTCAAACTACACCACTGTCAGTAGGCCCGTTGGGTGTGTATTGGGTGGATTTGATCTGTCCCTCATTTTGTGGACAACACATAACTTGTCCGTTTACCACATTATCAGGTAGAGGCCAGTGTAGCAGCTGGACACAAACAGCTTGGTTGGGGGCATGGCTACTTCCGGAGCACAGGTCTTCAGCATTTCTTGCAAAAGACTATTGCAAACTCTTCAACCTTGTCCTTTGCAATCATGTTCCGAGCTCCCCTATCACTGAGGACAAAAATGTTCATGGAGCCTCCGCCTCACGTTGGTTATTTTAATTTTTCATTTAATGTACCCAATTATTTTTTCCAATTACGGGGCAATTTAAGCATGGCCAATCCACCTATCCTGTGCATCTCTTGGTTTGTGGGGGTGAGACCCACTTAGACACGGGGAGAATGTGCAAACTCCACACGGACAGTGACCTGGGTCCGGGATCGAACCCGGGTCCTCAGTGCTGCGAGGCAGCAGTGCTAACCACTGAGCCACTGTGCCGTCCTCACATTGGTTATTTCATTATCCACCAACACCCATGAATGAATGTGACAGGACTGTCAAACGTTGATCTGATCCACTGGTCGTGGGGCTGCTTAGCTCTTTGTACAGCATGAGGTTTGGAATGGGTGTGGTCCTGTCCTGCAGCTTCAGCAGGTTGGCATGACATCTTTAGGTTTCCCTGGTGCTGCTCCGGGCCTACCCTCCTGCACTCCTCATTGAACCAGAGTTTATCACCCTGGCTTGATTGTAATGGTCGAGTGAGGAATATGTCAGGTCATGAGGTTATAGATCGGGGTGGAATATAAATTTGCTGCGACTAATGGCCCACAGGGGCCAGCGCTCATAGCTGCCCAGTTTTGAGGTGGTTGGTGTGTTCTGAACCCATCGTTGCTGGTACTGCCACACAATGTGATGGAGGAAGCCAATGGAAATAAAAATTGGAAGAGACATAAACGAGTTTGTGATTCTCCATCATCTGTTTCACGCTATTGCATCAAGTCAAAATGACCCCATTTGTGTTTTGAAGAGTTCCACTGAGCTGTTTAAACAGCTGCTGTGTATGTAGATCTATAACATGGCTGTTGCATGCACCAGTAACATGAGCTGTCTGCATGGAAAACACTAAATGGCCACTTCAGGAACCCCACTGGTCCAGCTCTCACTCGGAATGTGGTGGGAAATCTTTTAAGCGCAGTCAAATAATTCCTCATGATTCAGACTCAAGTGTATTGTAGATTTATAACTCAGACACCAATAATTTCATAACTGTTACGGTTATAGTGCTGACTGGCTCTGCTACCTTGACACCTCTACCTCCGATACTCAAAAGCTGGCCGACAGATTGTCCACTAATTTATTTCACTTAGTCACAAACTGTACCCCTTCCCATCAGTACCATGCTGAGCAATATAACTTGCATTACTTTCAACGCTTTAACTAAAGGACCATCCAGGAAATCTTTTTAACACAATTCTTTATGAGAGCGTGTTGGCCAAATGCAAGTTTATTACTCAGACACCAATCGTGAAATAACTATTCCAGTTAGAAAATAGATTTATACAACCTGGTTTCTTGGAGACCAAATATGATCCAACTTGGCCTCTGTAGATGTTGTCCCTCTGACGGTCCCGTGAGTTCTGATCTTAAGGATTATTCCCTGATATACTGTGTACCTGTTCTTTGTGGGTCACATACATGTATCACATACATGGTAAGCAGTTAAGATCACAAAGGGAACAGCATAAAGGATGGCATGGTAGCACAGTGGTTAGCACTGCTGCTTCACAGCACCAGGGTCCCAGGTTCGATTCCCGGCTTGGGTCACTGTCTGTGCGGAGTCTGTACGTTCTCCCCGTGTCTGCGTGGGTTTCCTCCGGGTGCTCCGGTTTCCTCCCACAGTCCAAAGATGTGCAGGTTAGGTGGATTGGCCATGATAAGTTGCCCTTAGTGTCCAAAAAAAAAAGGTTAGGTGGGGTTACTGGGTTGGGTGGATAGGGTGGAGATGTGGGCTTAAGTAGGGAGCTCTTTCCAAGGGCCGGTGCAGACTTGATGGGCCAAATGTAAATTCTATGACAGACAACCCCAAATAGTTAAGTGATACTGTTGTGAGTTCTCCAACTATTCTGGCCAATACCTGATATCCACACCTGACATGGGATGTAACCAACATATCTGCTAGTTTCTATTTCCAATGTTCCAACTGTACGAACACAAATTAAAATTCTGATAATCACATCAAGATTTGATTCAACACATTCTAACCGAATGTTGGTATTCTTTAGAGTAAGTGACCGATTCTGTGGTGACTCCAGGGATGCAGTGGTCGGAATTCTCCACAATGACCCCCACCTCCCACTCCAGCTGAAAGGTCGAGAGCAAGCCTGCCTCCTATTGGCTGGGTCACCCCACAGCGATTTAGGCTGTTAATTGACTCAGGCGGAACTTCCTCTCTCAGTCTTTCTTGTCCCAGCAGTGCCACTGGGAACAAAGACAATGAGGAACCTGCTCTTCCGCCCCCAAAAAGGCAGCTTCATCTGTCGGGATCACCATGTGCTGCGGGCAGCTCGCGCCGCTGTTAAAATGCCAGTGGTGACAGGAGGAGGCCTTTAAGCAGCTATTGATTTGTCACTCGTGGGTCTCAGTTAGCCCAAGGTCATGTGGACTGACCAATGTCACTTCTGCAGCTGGTAAAATACCAGTGGAGGCATGTAGGCAACAACACCCGATTTAACAGCAAAAGCCATCTGCCAGCCCCGTGCTAGTAAAATTCCACCCAATGCATTTTTCCAGTGGCAGGTGGTGACCATGCCACATGGTGAGGTTCACTGAGTGAAACCTGGCAGGTTTTCTTCAGGCTGGGGGAGGGAGGGCTCATCATACCTGCTTGGCCACCCTTTACCTAATGGAGGTCCCTTCTTATGTTACTCCCCCACTCCACCCGTCCTGAACCCGCCCCTCCGGAGCCTGTCAGACTGTCTGCACTGGAACCCCCCCACCTCACCTTCATATCCAGACCAAGCGATGATCGTTGTTGGGGACTGCTTGTAGTCCCAGCTGTGGCCACTTGGCCAGGTGGCGCCGTTGAGGCTAGAGAGCAGACAGCGATCGAATTGGCTGGGAGACAGGACTTCCTCCCAGAAAGGGCCGAAAGACTCGCCCTGAGTCAAGTTAATTCAGGGTGACCTAGCCAGAGGTAAGAAGGCTTGTTGAAAATTTGAGTCAAGGGGGGGTTGTGGCGGGGGGAATGGAGTAAAATCCCAAGATGTTTGAATTCTGGCGTGACAGGAAATTCTGGCATCCTACATTCTTGTCACTTTGCAAGGGAAATCCTGCTCAGCTTCACCAGTAGTTGATGAGATTCACTTTTCATAGGCATCAATGATTTGACCAGCTAAAGTGACCTTTTCATCTTGAAACCCTTAGTTCTAATGCTGCCCCAGACGTAAATACTCTCTTAGCTGTAAGGATCCTTTTGCAAAATGATTATTTGTATGTTCACTCCAGTTCCTAAACAGGAGGTCTTGTGGCACTGTGGTAGCGTCCCTATCTCTGGAACAGAAGTTCCAAGTTCAAGCCCAACACCAGGACTTGTTAGCCAGGGAAGGACCATTCATAACGGGGTTCAGAGGCTGAAATCAGCTCGGGATTCATTGCCCCACTCTTCCCCAAAGGGAAAATTCTGCGTGTGCGAAGATGCGCTTTAACCAAGAAGCTCCAAGGAAAATCATCTCAAAATTGCTTCTAATTTGGAACATTGCTGTTGCAGGAAATGGAAAATTGTCACACTGAGGCAGTAAAAGAATGGTCTCCTGAGTTTGCGGGTTGTGGTATTATCAGGTATTGCAGTACCCGAGAGGCTGAAGTTCCATTGGTTAAACCTGGGGGTTTACCATTGACTGCATAGTATGTAGCTCCGCCCTGATAGGCGGGGTATAAGAACCAGTGCCGTCCCAGCAGCCCTCATTCTGTACCTGAGCTGCTGGGGAACAGTTCTAGTCTATTAAAGCCTTCAGTTGTGCTACAACCTCGTTTTAGTAGTTATTGATCGTGCATCACGGGTCAAGACATATTGTTGGTGTTGCTGAAGGTTGAGTCTGTATGAAACCATTCTTCTTTCTTTTGAAAATATTTTTATTAGGTTTTTAACATTTTATACAAAATGTATAAAATAACAATCACAACCACAAACCGTGTATCAACAACCTTAAGAAATGAAACCATTCTGTGTTGGAAGTAAAAATGAGTTGTACCGGGGGCGCAGGATGGATAATTCTCTCTTTTCCCTGCACCTTGCTGAACACAAAATTAACAAAATAGTAATTGTTTTTTTTTAAAACCTGGTGCAGCTATTATGGAAAATTATGATTACCTCAGAAAAATGATGTAGACCTTCCACGAATTTATAGGCCGGTTTAAAAAAATCAAAACTCAAACCTGTGCTCGCCGTTCTTTCCCCACCTGTGTGAAACTGAGTAACCTCTTTGATGTGAATTAAATCAAAGCGATCCCTACTACAGCGTAACTTCAGAAAAGAGATGATATCTTAATTAACGGGTTCAGGAAAACCTTGATGACTACATTCTCAAGAAACTAGACTGGAATCTTCAAAAAAGGTTCAAGTATCTTAATTACAGTTGTTAAAGGAAATTCTACATTCAAGCATTTTAAATTTCGAGCCAGCTTTGCCAGGGGGGAGAATCATACTTGCCTTTAATGTGTTTTTTTTTTAAAGACGAGTATGAGAAGGTTTTTTTTATCAATAAGTCATGGTTTCAAAATGCCTGTTCAGTTGGCATTCATTTTGAGATAAGAAAGAGATGTCAAAGAACACCATTTGATTTGATGTGCGTGATGTAAAGCCAGAAATGTTTGGCAAATGTTTCCACAAGCTACAGGTGTGTGATATATGTGAGAAAAGGGAGCCAGCCAGCTGATGACTCATCGCTCTCCAGAGCTTTTTTCAACTTCCATATCTGGTTATCATTTGTATCCACATTGACGACTTACGTGTCTGTTGTTGGCTATTGCAGGTCCCGACTGCAGAACTCTGGCGGAGGACCCAATAGCATCAAAGTCAACTCAAGCCACAGTGCACGTTGAGCAATAGTGAAAAGGAAAAAATTCATTGACGATTCCACTTCTCTTTCTGCCTGTGATGTTAGTCGATGTACAATGCAATGCACAGAGAGCAAGGCTCAGGAGACTGAAATTAAATCGCTGACTTGAATGTAAACAGATGCTAAAATTCCAGTGGCAGGAGAGTCGGTAACCACAGGACACAGATTTAAAATTGATTGACAGTATACCCCAAGTGGGAGAGGAAGGGCGTGATTCGCCGTTGGCTGACGCTGAAATCGCAAAATGCTATTGAGCGGAGAATAGGTTCCGACGCTAAAATCGCAGCGGGCGCCGATTTGACGCCAAATCGCAGCGGGCGCCAATTTGACGCCAAATCGCAATTCTCCGTCACCTCGACAATGGCATCAATGCGGTCCGGAATGCATGTACTTTACGTTTGCGTGTCTTTAGCTGGCACAACCTGGTATTCTCCAGAGCCTCCGTGATTCTCTGCCTCCTATGGGTCGAGTTCCCGATGGCGCGGTTCACTTGTGCTTTCAAAAATCGTGAAACCGGCGCTGTGGCTGCTGAGGGAGAGAGGGGCTGTTATGGAAAGTGTCCAACATCGCCATAGTTTGCTGACAGTTGTGCTGCTGACCAGGGAGCTTCTGCCAGGGCCGGAGGGAGTAGTGGGGGATGGCCTCGGTGTCAACACTTTGTCTCAGAAACGGTGAATCCCGCCCGAGGAATTTTGTTCCCACCACAAGTTACGATCTAGAATGCATTTGGAAGCAGTACTACATTTCAAAAGGGAAGTGGATATGTACATGAAAAGGAAACCATGATGTGGAGATGCCGGCGTGGGACTGGGGTGGGCACAGTAAGAACTCTTACAACACCAGGTTAAAGCCCAACAGGTTTGTTTCAAATCACTAGCTTTCGGAGCACTGCTCTTACACTTACAATGAAAAGGAAAGGTTTGAGGGCAATTCCGAAAGATCTAATAGGATCTAATAGAATATTTATTTCAAAAAGCACAGCGAGTGCAATAGACTGATTGGCCTTCTTTCGTGCTATCTGATTCGTATATAATTTATTGAAACCAAAAACTACGTGGTTGGATTTATTTACCTTAATTTTTTTTGAATTGTGCAACAAATAAATTAGCCACTTGGACCTCCGTGGAATCTGGAGAAATGTCTGTCCGTTCTTTGGTATTACTGCAGGTAAATCACACTGTAAAATGTTTCTGCATCCAATGTAAATGGGTGGAATTCTCCAGCCCTTCCTGCAGGCAGGATATTCCAGTCCTGCCGAGGTCAACCCCCGCCGCGGGTTCCCCGATGGCGGCACAGTCCAGGAATGTAAATCACCATTGGCTTTGGGGGAATCGGAAGACCCCGCCTACAGCGAGCTGCTTCTGCCACGGGAAACCCTGCCGCAGTGGGGTGGAGAATTCCACCCGGTGTTCTGGATGTATCACAATGCAGTGTATACAGAAAGAACCTGCCTTCATGTAGCCGCTTTCACAACCTCCCGGATGGCCCAAAGAGCTTTATGTCGGAATATTGGTCTGTAGGAACTGGCGTCGGTCACTTGAGCCTGTTCTGCCATGCAGGGTGGCCTATCTCTGCACATTTGTCCTATTTTCCTTAATGCCTTTGGTTGACAAAAATCTATCAACCTGAGATATAAAATTAATAATTGATCGAGTAATCAATTGCCCTATGTGGAAAAACATTCCAAACTTCTACCATCCTTTTTGTGCACAGTAAGAAGTCTTACAACACCAGGTTAAAGTCCAACAGGTTTGTTTCGATGTCACTAGCTTTCGGAGCGCTGCTCCTTCCTCAGGTGAATGAAGAGGTCTGTTCCAGAAACATATATATAGACAGATTCAAAGATGCCAGACAATGCTTGGAATGCGAGCATTAGCAGGTGATTAAATCTTTACAGATCCAGAGATGGGGTAACCCCAGGTTAAAGAGGTGTGAATTGTGTCAAGCCAGGACAGTTGGTAGGATTTCGCAGGCCAGATGGTGGGGGATGAATGTAATGCGACATGAATCCCAGGTCCCGGTTGAGGCCGCACTCATGTGTGCGGAACTTGGCTATAAGTTTCTGCTCGGCGATTCTGCGTTGTCGCGGGTCCTGAAGGCCGCCTTGGAGAACGCTTACCCGGAGATCAGAGGCTGAATGCCCTTGACTGCTGAAGTGTTCCCCGACTGGAAGGGAACATTCCTGCCTGGTGATTGTTGCGCGATGTCCGTTCATTCGTTGTCGCAGCGTCTGCATGGTCTCGCCAATGTACCACGCTTCGGGACATCCTTTCCTGCAGCGTATGAGGTAGACAACGTTGGCCGAGTCGCACGAGTATGTACCGCGTACCTGGTGGGTGGTGTTCTCACGTGTAATAGTGGTATCCATGTCGATGATCTGGCACGTCTTGCAGAGATTGCCATGACAGGGTTGTGTGGTGTCGTGGTCACTGTTCTGAAGACTGGGTAGTTTGCTGCAAACAATGGTTCGTTTGAGGTTGCGCGGTTGTTTGAAGGCAAGTAGTGGGGGTGTGGGGATAACCTTGGCAAGATGTTCATCGTCATCAATGACGTGTTGAAGGCTATGAAGAAGATGACGTAGTTTCTCCGCTCCGGGGAAGTACTGGACGACGAAGGGTATTCTGTCGGTTGTGTCCCATGTTTGTCTTCTGAGGAGGTCGGTCCGGTTTTTTGCTGTGGCGCGTTGGAACTGTCGATCGATGAGTCGAGTGCCATATCCCGTTCGTACGAGGGCATCTTTCAACGTCTGTAGATGTCTGTTACGCTCTTCCTCGTCTGAGCAGATCCTGTGTACACGGAGCGCTTGTCCATAGGGGATGGCTTCTTTAATGTGTTTAGGGTGGAAGCTGGAGAAGTGGAGCATCATGAGGTTATCCGTGGGTTTGCGGTAAAGCGAAGTGCTGAGGTGACCGTCCTTGATGGAGACGATTGTGTCCAAGAATGCAACTGATTTTGGAGAGTAGTCCATGGTGAGTCTGATGGTTGGATGGAACTTATTAATGTCATCATGTAGTCGTTTCAGTGATTCTTCGCCGTGGGTCCAAAGGAAAAAAATGTCATCGATGTATCTGGTGTATAACGTCGGTTGAAGGTCCTGTGCGGTGAGTAGGTCCTGTTCAAACTTGTGCATCTCCACATCCTTTTTGTGGAGAGCTATTTCCTAAAATCACGTCTGAGAGAACTGGTTCTAATTTCTTTTCCTTTATTCTTTCATGGGATCATGGGATGTGGGCGTCGCAGGCAAGGGCATTATTTGTTGCCCGTCCCTAATTGCCCTCGAACCACATGCTGTGGGTCTGGATTCACATGTAGGCCAGACCAGGCAAGGACGGCAGACTTATTTCCCCAAAGGCCATTAGTGGGGCTGGTTTAGCACAGTGCGCTAAACAGCTGGCTTGTAATGCAGAACAAGGCCAGCAGCGCAGGTTCAATTCCCGTACCAGCCTCCCCGAACAGGCGCCGGAATGTGGCGACTAGGGGCTTTTCACAGTAACTTCATTGAAGCCTACTTGTGACAATAAGCGATTATTATGAGTGAATCAGATGGGTTTTGACGACAATCGCTCCATGATCATCTTCAGATTTTTAATTCTAGATTTTTGTTGAATTCATATTTCACCATCTGCAATGGCAGGATTTGAACCCGGGTCCCTAGAGAATTACCCTGGGTGTCTGGGCTAGTGACAACACTAGTCCAGTGACAATACCACTACGCCATTGCCTCCCCATGCCTCCTAGCCCAAGACTCCCCAACTAGTGGAAATGTTTTATCTCCATCGACCCTACCATTGGAAATCCCTGTAAATAACACCCACAGATATCGCCTACCCATTACCTTAGTCACCTCTTCAGAAAGGTTGTCATGCAAGAAGTACCTTGTACAAGCCAATGCCTCTGATCAGCAGGAAGTTCTCAAGAAGAAGATAGATAGATTTCTGATTTTTAAAAATGGGTTAAAGGGATATGGTGAACAGGTGGGGAGGTGGGTTTGAGACCAGGAAGAGATCAGCCATGATCTGATTGAATGGTGGAGCAGGCTCGAAGGGCTGAATTGCCCACCTCTGCTCCTAATTCCTATGTTCCTAAGATGTTCTGTCACTCTATCCTGAATTGCAGGCGCCAGAATTTTCCCAACAACAGATGTTAGGCTAGCTGGTCTACAATTTCCTGGTTTCACTCTCTCACCTTCCTTAAATAGCAAGGTGACATGCACAACTTTCCACTCAAAAGGAATAGTTGGCAAATCGAAAGAACTTTGGAATATTATAGTTCGAGCATCTGCAATTTCTTTACTGTTTTTAAACCCGGTTAGTTCCTATTACTTTGCTAACATTATTTCTGATCCGTCCCTCTTCTTGATTCGATGTTAATTTCCTTGGGATTTCCTGTATGCTGAGCTCTTCCTCAACTGTAAAAACTGAGCATGTCCACCTTTTCCTTATTATTATTGACAATGTTACAATGGTTAATTTTCGAGGTGCGCACAATGATCCCGACCACGCATTTCAAAATATAATTGTAAAAAAAATTTGTGTTAATTTTGATATGCCGAGAAAGTTTATTTTTATAGTCTTCTGAGTAAACTACTATCTGTTTGCTACCATGGAGGAGGTAGTTATAATGTCACTGGGCTAGTAACCCAGAGACAAGGCCAGTGCTCTGGGGAGAAGGGCTCAAATCCCACCATTGTAGCTTTCAGTAATGGTGATCATGTGATTATCATTGATTGTTATTCAAAGCCCATCTATTTCACTAATGCCCTATTATTATGGGCCAGGGTTTAGAGAACACCAAAGTACATCGTGGAGTTCACCTGACCCACAACTTTAAATAGATTTTGGTTATGGGGAGCACAAGGGCTCACTTTACAGGTGTGATGCAACAGAGAGCTAAAGTATATTTAAAACAAAACAATGTTTATTCTATGAATCCTGTTAACATTTTATAAACACACAGTCAACAGTTTATCAACTACCAATCCTGACCACCCCCCAAAAGATACAGTACTCTATAGATAATCCTTAATAACTTTCCAAACAACATCCATAAGTTAAATCCTTTTTAAAATAAAGACAGCAGGGTTACATTCTCTACGAAACAGGTATTACTTTGAAATCATCAAGTGATCTTAAGATTGCAGAGAAAGATCATACCATCTTTTTGCTGTGAATGCAGCCCTTCAACTCTGAAAATGAAACCAAGAACACTGCATCTGCCAGCTCAAAAATGAAAGCGAAAGACAGACAGCCCAGCTCCACCACACACTGACGTCACTGCAGCTATTTGATAAACACCCATTTCCTAAAGGTACATCCACCTGACACTATATGGAGGAAAGTCTGTCATCCTTACCCGGTCTGGCCTAGATCCAGACCCACAGTAATGAGCCTGTCCCTTAACCTCGCTCTGAAATAGCCTAGCAAGTCATTCAGTCCAAGGGCAGCAAATGCTGGCCTTGCCAGTGACACACACATCACTTGAAAAATGTGTATCTTCCCTGTTTGCCAGGATCTACGTATTTTTATTACAATCTACATGCTCGTTCCTTTAGTTTTACGTTGTCTCTTACCTCTTTAATCATTCATGGCTGTTTGTTTTGGCAAGTAGATCTCTTGCCCCTTAAGGGTATAACTGGCTCTTTAACCCACTAAATTACTTTGTGAACAGCTCCACCGAATCTTGTCAGACAAGACATCCCTACGGCACCTTTCTGTGCAAGCGTAGGAGATGCAACACCTTCCCTTTCACCTCTTCCCTTCATGGTGTCAAAGACCCCTCACATTCTATCCAATTGGAACAGTGTAGTTCTTTCAATTTAGTATACTGCATCTGCTCCTCTACATTGGGGAGACAAAGGTTTTGTGGAACAGCTTCATCCAGTCCTGCAACCTCTTTTTTTAAAAAATATATTTATTAAAGTTTTTTAACACAATTTTTCTCCCTTACAAACAATAACCCCCCCCCCACCCCGTAACAAAATAACAAAATATCGCACAGAGCAAGATATATACATGGCAAAATGATATGTTTACATAGCTTTGTACACTGTGTAGTTCCCCAGGCAGTCCCCCATTCCCCCCACTCCCTCCCCCCCTCCCAGGACGTCCCCCCACCCCCCACCCCCCAGGTTGCTGCTGCTGACCGACCTTCCTCTAACGCTCCGCGAGATAGTCTAGGAACGGTTGCCACCGCCTGTAGAACCCCTGCGCAGACCCTCTCAAGGCGAACTTAATCCTCTCCAACTTTATGAACCCAGCCATATCGTTTATCCAGGCCTCCAGGCTGGGGGGCTTCGCCTCCTTCCACATTAGCAAGATCCTTCGCCGGGCTACTAGGGACGCAAAGGCCAGAATGCCAGCCTCTTTCGCCTCCTGCGCTCCCGGTTCGTCCACTACTCCAAATATTGCTAGCCCCCAGCTTGGCTTGACCCGGACTTTCACCACCTGAGATACTGTTCCCGCCACTCCTCTCCAGAACCCCTCCAGTGCCGGGCATGACCAAAACATATGGACATGATTCGCCGGGCTCCCTGAGCACCTTCCACATCCATCCTCTACCCCAAAGAACCTGCTCAACCTCGCCCCCGTCAAGTGAGCTCTGTGAACCACCTTAAATTGTATCAGGCTGAGCCTGGCACACGAGGAGGAGGAATTAACCCTACCTTGGGCATCAGCCCACAGACCTTCCTCGATCTCCTCCCCCAGCTCGTCCTCCCATTTACCCTCCAACTCTTCTACCAGCGCTTCCCCCTCTTCTTTCATCTCCTGGTGTATTGCCGACACCTTGCCCTCCCCGACCCATACACCCGAGATCACCCTGTCTTGAATTTCTTGTGCCGGGAGCAACGGGAATTCCCTCACCTGTCGCCTCACAAAAGCCCTCACCTGCATATATCTAAAGGCATTTCCCGGGAGTAACTCAAACTTCTCCTCCAGTGCCCCTAGGCTCGCAAACGTCCCGTCAATGAACAGGTCCCCCATTCTTCTAATCCCCGCCCGATGCCAGCTCTGGAACCCCCCGTCCATCTTCCCCAGGACAAACTGGTGGTTACCCCTGATCGGGGACCACACCAATGCTCCCATTGCACCCCTGTGCCGTCTCCACTGGCCCCAGATCCTTAGCGTTGCCGCCACCACCGGGCTCGTGGTATACTTTGACGGCGAGAGCGGCAGCGGTGCCGTCACCAATGCCCCCAGGCTCGTTCCTTTACAGGACGCCATTTCCATCCTCTTCCATGCTGCCCCCTCTCCCTCCATAACCCACTTGCGGATCATCGCCACATTTGCCGCCCAGTAGTATCTCCCTAGGTTTGGCAGCGCCAACCCTCCTCGGTCCCTACTGTGTTCCAGGAACCCTCTCCTTACCCTCGGGGTCTTATTCGCCCACACAAACCCCATAATACTCCTACCTACTCTCTTAAAAAAGCCCTTGATGATCACGATGGGAAGGCACTGAAACACAAACAGAAACCTCGGAAGGACCAGCATTTTGACCGACTGCACTCTACCCGCCAGCGAGAGCGGTAACATGTCCCATCTTTTGAAGTCCTCCTCCTTTTGGTTCACCAACCTCGTCAGATTCAGTTTATGTAGGGCCCCCCAACTCCTGGCTATCTGGATCCCCAGATACCGAAAACTCCCCGCCGCCCTCATCAGCGGTAGGCCCCCTATCCCTCTTTCTTGGTCCCCTGCCTGTAATACAAAGAGCTCACTCTTCCCTACATTGAGCTTATAGCCCGAAAACTCCCCAAACACTCTTAGAGTCTGCATGACCTCCACCATCCCCTCCATTGGATCCGCCACGTACAGCAACAGGTCATCCGCATATAGCGACACCCGATGCTCTTCTCCCCCTCGGACCACCCCCCTCCATTTCTTAGACTCTCTCAATGGCCAATGGTTCGATCGCCAATGCAAACAACAGGGGGACAGGGGGCACCCCTGCCTCGTCCCTCGGTACAGTCGAAAGTACTCCGACCTCCGCCGGTTCGTCACTACACTCGCCACCGGGGCTCTGTAAAGGAGCTTAACCCAACTGATAAACCCTCCCCGAACCCAAACCTACGCAGCACCTCCCAGAGGTACTCCCACTCTACTCGGTCAAAGGCCTTCTCTGCATCCATAGCTGCCACTATCTCCGCCTCGCCCTCCTCCGATGGCATCACCATCACGTTTAAGAGCCGCCGCATGTTAGTGTTTAATTGCCTGCCCTTTACGAATCCCGTCTGGTCCTCGTGGATCAACCCCGGGACACAGTCCTCGATCCTCGTGGCCAGCACTTTTGCCAGCAACTTAGCATCCACATTGAGGAGCGAGATCGGCCTGTACGATCCACATTGCAGTAGGTCCTTGTCCCGCTTTAGGATCAAAGACATTGTCACTTCCGACATTGTCGGGGGCAGGGTCCCCTCCTCTCTTGCCTCATTAAAGGTCCTCACTAGTAGCCGGACCAACAGGTCTACGTACTTCCTGTAGAACTCCACCGGGAACCCGTCCGGTCCCGGGGCCTTCCCCGCCTGCATACTCCCCAAACCCTTGCTCAGCTCCTCCAACCCAATTGGTGCCCCCAAACCAGCCACCTCTTGCTCCTCCACCCTCGGGAATCTCAGTTGGTCCCTCTCCTCTCCCAGCTCCAGTTCCACCCAGTACGGGGCGTGGTCCGAAACGGCTATGACCGAATACTCCGTCCCCTCCACCCTCGGGATGAGCGCCCTGCCCAGAACAAAAAAATCTATCCGGGAGTAGGCTTTGTGCACATGGGAGAAAAAAGAAAATTCCCTGGCCTGCGGCCTTGCAAACCGCCATGGGTCCACTCCCCCCATCTGATCCATAAACCCCCTAAGTACCTTGGCCGCCGCCGGCCTCTTTCCAGTCCTTGATTTGGAGCGGTCCAGTGCTGGATCCAACACTGTATTGAAGTCCCCTCCCATTATCAGGCCTCCTATCTCCAGGTCCGGAATGCGCCCCAACATGCGCTTCATGAATCCTGCATCATCCCAGTTCGGGGCATATACGTTTACCAACACCACCCGCGTCCCTTGCAACTTACCGCTCACCATCACATATCGCCCTCCATTGTCCACTACGATAGTCTTGGCCTCAAATGACACCCGCTTTCCCGCCAATATTGCCACCCCTCTATTCTTCGCGTCCAGTCCCGAGTGGAATATCTGTCCTACCCATCCCTTTCTTAACCTGACCTGGTCCGCCACCTTCAGGTGTGTCTCTTGGAGCATTGCCACGTCTGCCTTCAGTCCCTTTAAGTGTGCGAACACTCGAGCCCTCTTCACCGGCCCATTCAGGCCCCTCACGTTCCACGTTATCAGCCGGATTGGCTCTCACCCCCCCCCCCCCCCCCCCACCCCCCACCCCCCGCCGACTAGCCATCTGGGCCAGTCCCGTGTCCGCCCCTCCCTCACCCTCCAGTCCGCCAGCCGGGGGACCCCCGTCCCGACCAGCTCTTCTGTGTCCCATTCCCTTTCGGCCAGTGCAGCAGCAACCCCTTTCCCCCCCCTTCCCTCCCCCCGCTAGACCCCTGTCTAGCTTTTTTGCTCCCCCCATGTCACTCCCGTAAGTCAGCTGACACCTGCTGACCCCGGCTTCCCCCGCCGTCCCATTGACCTCCCCGTGTGGGTGTCTCCCAATCAATATGCGTTCCTTCGTTCCCCTTCCCGCCTTTCTTCCCGCACGCGGAAAAAACCCCGCGCTTTCCAAAGCCCGCTCCACCCCCTCTGGCGCAGCTCCTGTCGTGGCCTTGTCTCTCTCCCCCAGCCCGTGTAACATTTCTTGCGCGTGATTGGCCCCCTATATACAACAACCATCACACATCAAACCTCAAACATCCCCCCCACTCTCACAAACCCTCAGTTAGAGTCCAACTTTTCAGTTTGTATGAAGGTCCACGCCTCTTCAGGCGTTTCGAAGTAATAGTGTTGGTCCTTGTATGTGACCCACAGTCGCGCTGGCTGCAGCATTCCGAATTTCACTCCTTTCCGGTGCAGCGCCGCTTTGGCCCGGTTGAAACCCGCTCTCCGCTTTGCAACCTCCGTGCTCCAGTCCGGGTATATTCGGATCTCTGCATTGTCCCACTTGCTGCTCCGCTCCTTCTTGGCCCATTTCAGGACCCTCTCTCTGTCCGTGAACCGGTGAAACCTCACCACCATCGCCCTTGGCGGCTCATTTGCCTTGGGCTTCCTCGCCAGCACCCGGTGTGCCCCGTCCAGCTCCAGCGACCTCAAAGGGACCTCCGCGCCCATCATCGCCCCGAGCATCGTGCTCGCAACCAGAAGCCCTAGTCCTGCAACCTCAACAACGAGCTCCCAGTTGCTTGATATTTTAAATCTCTGCTTTGATCCCATGCTGATCTTCCTGCATCAATGGTCAGCTATAGTGTTCCACTGAAGTGTAGCACTTGTTCAAGGAACAGCGCCTTATCTTTTGACTCAGCACTCTACAGTCTTCTGGACTCAGCATTGGGTTGAACAGTTTTAGATCATAAACCTTTGTTAGTTCGCCAATCCTCTATCAATGCTGAAATATTACCTGCAACACAACAAACTCCTATCTTGTGTCGTAATATTTTACGTCACATCTTATCAAATGCCTTCTGGAAATCTAAATATGCTGGATCTACTGGTTGGGCCAAATCGGGCGGCATGGTAGCACAGTGGTTAGCACTGTTGATTCGCAGCGCCAGGGACCCGGGTTTGATTCCCGCTTGGGTCATTGTCTGTGCGGAATCTGCATGTTCTCCCCGTGTCTGCGTGGATTTCCTCCGGGCGCTCCAGTTTCCTCCCACAAGTCCCGAAAGACGTGCTTGTTAGGTGAATTAGACATTCTGAATTCTCTCTTTGTGTACCCGCACAGGCACCAGAGTGTGGCGACTAGGGGCTTTTCAAAGTAACTTCATTGCAGTGTTAATGTAAGCCAACGTGTGACAATAATAAGGATTATTATAATCTGTTTGTATTCAGCACATCATATGCAATGTAATGCAATCCTATGAATAGTGACTATGACACTGATATTCGTGAGGGGAACAACCCCATTGCAACATCTCTATATGACCAATTCCCCAATTTCACCTACAGCATGTAGTTGGCGTAAAAGGAACCCATAAAGAAAGAATGAACGTCTTCATGAGAGGTGAGGATAGAGACAAGGAAAAACTATTCCCATTGGTGGAAGAGAGCCAACAGAAACTGGTTTGTGGTGAATGGTAATGTAACCTATTAACACATGAGGGAAGACCTTTTTACCCAGCGAGTGGTTAGGATCTGGAGGGCAGTAGAGGCAGATTCAGTTGTGTTTTTAAAAGGGAATTGAATGAGAAAACCATTGCAGGGCTATGGAGAATGGGTGGTAGGGTGGGACTAGTTGGAATGCTCTTACAGAGAGCCAACATGAATATGTTAGGCTGAATGGTCTCCTTCTGGACTGAATCATTCTATGATTCTGTTCTGTTCTATGAGATGTCAGGTAGGCATAAAAGATGCTATACAAATGCAAATGCAAGCTTTCCGTCCTTTCTCTTTCTTCCTTTATTTCCTGCCTTTCGTCTTTCCTCTCTTTCTTTCTCTGTCTCTTTCTTTCTCTATCTCTTTCTTTATCTTTCTCATTTCCTTCTCGCTCTTTCTTTCTTTAATAAAGACACAGGGAGTTCACACTGAGTAAAGTAAAGAACTATACTTATTCACAATATAGTATATACAGTGCCCGGTAACCCTTACCAGGTACCTCTCTCTGGACGATGCCTTACAGGCCGACCTTTTATTCATTGGTTAATTAGAGTTCAACCATCCCTAGCAGGGGAACTCGTACTCCGTGAGGACCACATAGATCCCGTGCAGGATATTACACTTCCTTTCTCTCTTGTCTTTCTTTCTCCCTTTCTCACTCTTTCAGGCATTCTCTTTCCCTCTCTCTCTTTCCCTCTCTCTCTCTCTCTCTTTCTCCTTGCTTTCTCTCTTTTTCTTTCTTTCTTTCTAACAAAATGGTCTCAAACCAACAAGTGGGCCTGCCTATGCATGAGATATAGGGTTTGCCAACTGTGATTGAATGTATTTCTGGGGATTTCCTCACATGACCTGGCCCCACATTCCAGCCAACACATCATCCTTGTGACACACTGCCTTCCTACGCCAATTGGAAAGCAAAAAGCCTCATCGGATGATGGTTGACTGCCAGCCAAACAACCTTTCTTTCGCATTTTCAATATTTTTTATAAGTGGTGAAGAGAAAAGTTCAAAGAAAATGACAAAAAAAAAATTCTTATTTAATGTCCTGCTGATTTTTCTCCAGGATTGTACACAGCCGTGTCCTGGAGATTGATCTCCAGTTCCTGGAGACTCAAGGCCAATCGGGGAAGGTTGGCAACACTAATTAGATATGGTAATGAGGATGATTCAATTAATAGCCCGACAGTGCATGAGCGTTTATCTAGCTGCGATCAGAGAATGATCGACTTTGAAGTATTGGGTAAATGGACAAGGTCGATAGCAAAATATCGTAAATGCTGCAAACCTTGAAATGAAAGCAAAGAGTACTGTGAAATCTCAGCAGGTCAGGCATCTGTAGAGAGAAACAAAATTAACATTTCAGATCCATGTCCTTTTATCAGAACTGAAGAGATATAATAAGAGCAGCACAGTGGCACAGTGGTTAGCACTACTGTCTCACAGCGCCAGGGCCCGGGTTCAATTCCAGCCTTGGGTGACTGTCTGTGTGGAGTTTGCACACGCAACCCGTGTCTGCGTGGGTTTCCTCCGGGTGCTCCGGTTTCTTCTCACAGTGCAAGGATGTGCAGGTTAGGTGGATTGGTCATGATAAATTACCCCTTAGTTTCCAAAATGTTAGGTGGGGTTACTGGGTTACGGGGATGGGGCGTGGGCCTGGTAGGTTGCTCTTTCAGAGGGTCGGTGCAGACTTGATGGGCCAAATCGCCTCCTTCTGCACTGTAGGGATTCCATGGTTCTATGAAATGTAAGCATCTTTAAGCTCAGTGCGTCTCCTGCCAACCCAAAATGGCCACCTGCGCGTGTACACTGATCCAGGCAGACATCGCTCTGCCCAGCGTGAATGCAGCAAAGGTTACGAGAGCAGCGAAAGAAATCAAAGAAGTGAAACAGTCTGTGCAAACTACAAATGTCCCAGCACAGTGAATCTCAGGTGGAGTAGAGTCCTTTGCAAATCGTTGCCATGTAAAAGCTGCTCCGGTTTCTTGCATCGACCACAATGCACCACGTGCCGGAAAAACAATCTCCTAAAATCGCCTTGACTATTTTGCAGCAAACCTCAATTCGTGCTTGCATAGAACAGGAAAATGATGGGCGTAGAAGAGTCATGTTGGACTCAAAGCGATAACTCTGTTCCTCTCTCCACAGACACCAGCTGTCTTTACCCAGTATTATCTGTTTCTGTTTCAGATTTTCAGCATTCCCACTATTTTGCTTTTATTCAATCCGTGCTCTCTAGCTTGGGATCATGAGAATGATATTACCCAATTTTATCTTAGCAAAGTGTCTCGCAATTCTGCACACCCGCTGAGAGGAAATCGAACGGTATTCCTTGTTCTATTTTTCCCGTCCTTTCTCATTCCTAACATCATTACGGTGAATCCCCTCCGGGCTCTACAATGCTTTAACATCTTTTCTCGATATTGCCTTCTTGTGTTTGTGTGATATGCAATATTTCTAAAATCTAGGATTTCACATCAACCTGTCTTTGCACTTTAATTTTTTAATTACATCTTATCCCGAATTCCTCTTCGGAATCCCATTTGTTTTGTTGGAAGCCACTAACATGATAAATTATAAATATACTACCTCAGTTATCAGAGATTGGTGGCAGGAAAACTATATAGTGCTCAGAACACTAGAAAAGTGCGTGCAAACACAGCCTTTTAAACCAGCGGAAGATGGGGAGGCAGAAGAAGGGACAAAAGAGAAGGTCCGTCATAGGGTGGAGGGCAGGGGAGATTAAATAACAGCCAAAGAGAGTGGCAGTGGGCATAGTAAAGAAACAAAGGTTGTATCCAGATGAGGTGCGAATTGCTGAATAAAAACCATCTGAATGCAGCATGAAGGAGTTAAAGGAAAGAAACAACCTGTAACAATATGTATATTGTAAGGAATACAAAGGGTTAACAACTTGATGTTAATACTTCTCACCACCAGATAGCGATAAGGAGCAGTCATATAAATATCATGTGACTCCTGGAATTCTGGGAGAAGGTGTTTAGGCGTGAGATGGATAAGTTGCACAGTGTAGAGTTCTGTAGTTAGAGATATCGGATAGTTTCATGTAATATCTTACACCTTGTGACTTGTTCGAATCTTATTTAAGTAGCGTAAATAAATCAGCTTTGTTCATTAACTTAGCTTTATGTTCTTTGTTCAACACTATGTTCTCAAGACATCCTGACAGGCACAACAGAGAACATCACACAACCCAGCAACAACATATTGGGAGGGAGTTTCAGGCCCCCCTCCAGTGGCTTGCCTTCTGGCGGCAGAGGCGGTTCACCATTGGCTGCCAGCGGCTTGTCATCGGCTTCCGGCTTTGCCGATGTTTCCAGTGCTTTATGTGGTTCGCCCAGCCCGCTGCTAGGGAACCCACCACTGGGGGGTGGGGTGTCCACCTTTGGCAGGACGGGGCGATCTCACCGGCGAGATCGGAAGATCCCACTGGCGGGAAGGATCAGAAAAGCCCATTCCAGTGAAAGAAATGGAGGCAGGAGTTTGGTACAGTCAGGATAAGTGGATTCATTTCAGATTGACAAACTATAACTAGTGGAGTGCGACAGGGAGATTGGTACCGCGGGACATCAACTATTTACAATCTGTATTAATGACTTGGTTGAAGGGACAGAATTTATTGCAGTCTAATTTATTGACAATCCAAAGATAAGCATGAGAGCAAACCGTAAATGGGACACAACAGAAAAGTTAAGTGAGTGGGGAATAATTGGCAGATAGAGTCTAATGTGGAAAATGTGAGGTTAATCATTTTGGTAGCAGCAATAGGAAAGCAGAATATTATTTAAATGGAGAGAGGCTTCAGAGTGTTGTGGTACTGAGGGACCTATATCCTCAGACGTGAAGGACAAAATGTCAGTATGCAGGTACAGCAAGTAATTAAGGCAAAGGAAATGTTTGCCTTTATCCCGAAGAGGACGGAGTTTAAAAGTAGGAACATCTTGTGACAACTGTACAGAGTGTTGGCGAGATCATACGTAGGGTGCTGTGCACCATTTTGGTCAGCCTCTTTAAGGAGGGGCTAACGCACCTTGGAAGCAGTTCAGAGAAGGTTCACTAAGTTGATTCCTGGAATGAAGGGGTTGGAGTATGAGGAAAGGTTCAGCAGGTTGGGCCTATTCTCATTGGAATTTAGAAGAATGAAAGATGCAATTTTATGAAGGGGTTTGAGAGGGTAGGATGTTACCCCTATTGGGGGGATTGAGAACAAAGGAACACAGTTAGATTTTAGTGAATTCCAGATTTTGGGGGTATTCAAATTTCATCACCTGGCGTGGGATTCGAACTCAGGCCCACTGAGCAATTCCCTGAGCCTTTGGAATACTAGTCCAGTGACAATACCCGTGTGCCACTGCCTCTCCCAGTGCCTCATGTTATTAAAATATTATCTATAAAAAAAGATGTAGAGGCACTCAAGAGATTTATAGGAATGAAATGAAAAAAAAATGAAAATCGCTTATTGTCACAAGCAGGTTTCAAATGAAGTTACTGTGAAAAGCCCCTAGTCCCCACATTCCAGTACCTGTTCAGGGAGGCTGGTACGGGAATTGAACCGTGCTGCTGGCCTGCCTTGGTCTGCTTTCAAAGCCAGCAATTTAGCTCTGTGCTAAACCAGCCCCTAGGATGATACCAGAAATGCATGGGTGTGCATATATAATAATAATAATCTTTATTGTCACAAGTAGGCTTACATTAACACGGCAATGAAGTTACTGTGAAAAGCCCCTAGTCGCCACATTCCGGCGCCTGTTCGGGTACACAGAGGGAGAATTCGGAATGTCCAAATTACCTAACAGCACATCTTTCGGGACTTGTGGGAGGAAACCGGAGCATCCGGAGGAAACCCATGCAGACATGGGGAGAGCGTGCGGACTCCACACAGACAGTGACCCAAGCCGGGAATCCAACCCGGGATCCTGGCGCTGTGAAGCTGCAGTGTTACCCACTGTGCTACCATGCTGCCCTGTCAGGAAAAGATCGACAGGCTGGGTCCCTTTTCCCCTTGCACAATGAAGGCTGAGATGTTTAAAATTCTGAAAGGTTTTTATAAATTGGATAGAGAGAGAATGAGAGGGCGTATCTGGGGACCATCAATTTAAGATACCTCGGAGGGCCTGATTTCAAATCCCATGGCAGATGATGAAATTTAAATTCACTAAAAATCTGCAATCACTAAAAAATCTAAAAGTCTAATGATGAACATGATTGTTGATTGTTGTAAAAAAATACCCACCTCTTCACTAAAATATAAATGTCGCCACAGTCCCAGAGGACCATAGGCTGCTCTCCCCTTTGAGAGCTGGTTGGTGCTGATTTAACCTGAGGGTCACCAAGGTTGGGAAAGCAGGACCTTTATGAATAACCTCAGCCGGCACGGGAATTGAACACTGTTGGCTTTGTCCGCAACTGGCCTAAGCGAGCCTCCTCCCCCTCCTCACGTTCTAACTTCAATGATGACCTTTGGGAAAGGAAATCTGCCATCCTTACATGGTCTGGCCTACATGTGACTCCAGACCATAGCAACATGCTTGACTCTAAAATGTCCTCTGTAATGGCCTCTGGCAGTTCAAGGGAAATTAGCGATCAGCAACAAATGCTGGCCCAGTCAGTGACCCACCCATATCCCATCATTGAATTTTTTTTAAAGTCCCTACATCCAATTTCCAGCTTTGGCTTTAAGTCCTGGACCGGGACTTGAAGCCACATTTTTCTGATTCAGAGGCAGATTCATTTGGTGCAGGCTTAAAGGGCTGCATGACCTACTCCTGCTCACATTGCTTCTTCAGATTGTTTCAATAGGTGATTGACACTGGGTAAGATACCAGCCCCCCAGAAGGATGGACATGGGAATGTCCCCCTGAGGGATGGGCTGTTGCTGCTGTTGCTGAGGTTCTGGGAAGACAGCAGTACTCATTGGGAAGCTGCCTCCTTCAGATGGAAGATAGACCGAAGGAGAAGGAATGTCGATGGAAGAGTTTCCCGACACTTTGACTGAGATCTACACACTGTGCCAACTGTTCTCAACTGTTACGGTTCGAGCAGGGTTCAGCTACCTTACGGGAGTGTCATGGGGGGAGCAAAATGGCTAGATGAGGATCTAGCGGGGGGGGTGGGGGGGGGGGGGTGGACTGGGTGGACTGGGTTTCTGCTGCATTGGCCAAAGGGGAGCTGGAAGTAGGAGAGGTAGTCGGGGCGGGAGTCCGCTGCCTGGGGGACTGGAGGGTGCGGGAGGCGCGGGCACGTGGCTGGCCTAGAAAAGGAGATGGCTAGTCGCCAGGGGGGGTGCGAGTAGCCCACCGATCCGGCTGATAACTTGGAATGTGAGGGGCCTGAACGGGCCGGTCAAGAGGGCCCGGGTGTTTGCGCACTTAAAGGGACTGAAGGCAGACATGGTTATGCTCCAGGAGACACATCTGAAGGTGGCAGATCAGGTTAGGCTGAGAAAGGGATGGGTCGGGCAGGTCTTTCATTCAGGGCTGGATGCGAAGAACAGAGGGGTTGCAATTCTGGTGGGGAAGCGGGTGTCGTTCGAGGCACTGAAGATTGTAGTGGATAATGGAGGTCGATATGTGATGGTGAGTGGTAGGTTGCAGGGGGTGCGGGTGGTACTGGTGAACGTATATGCCCCGAATTGGGATGATGCCAGATTTATGAAACGCATGCTGGGTCGGATTCCGGATCTGGAGGAAGGAAGCTTGATAATGGGGGGGGGGACTTCAACACGGTGCTGGATCCAGCACTGGACCGTTCTAGGTCCAGGACGGGGAAGAGGCCGGCTGCGGCCAAGGTGCTCAGGGGGTTTATGGACCAGATGGGGGGAGTGGATCCATGGAGGTTTGCCAGGCCGCTGGCCAGGGAATTTTCCTTCTTTTCCCACGTCCATTGAGCCTATTCACGGATAGACTTTTTCATTTTGAGCAGGGCACTGATCCGAAAGTGGAGGGAACGGAATATTCGGCCATAGCCATCTCGGACCACGCCCCGCATTGGGTGGAGCTGGAGTTGGGGGAGGAGCGGGACCAGCGCCCGCTGTGGCGCCTCGATGTGGGACTGTTGGCGGATGAGGGGGTGTGCGGGCGGGTGCGGGGGTGTATTGAAAGATACTTGGAGGCCAACGACAATGGGGAGGTGCAGGTGGGGGTAGTCTGGGAGGCGCTGAAGGCGGTGGTCAGGGGAGAGCTAATCTCCATTAGGGCCCACAGGGAGAAGAGAGAGGGGAGGGAGAGGGAGAGGTTGGTGGGGGAGATTTTAAGGATGGATAGGATGTATGCAGAGGCCCCTGAGGAGGGGCTACTTAGGGAGTGACGGAACCTCCAGACGGAATTCGACCTGTTGACCACGGGGAAAGCAGAGGCACAGTGGGGGAAAGTATGAGTATGGGGAGAAGGCGAGTCGGATGCTGGCACATCAGCTTCGTAAGAGGGAGGCAGCGAGGGAGATTGGTGGAGTCAAGGATAGAGGGGGGAATACGGTGCGGAATGTGGTGAGAATAAATGAGGTATTTAGGGACTTCTATGGGGGTCTGAACAGGTCTGAGCCCCCAGCGGGGGAGGTGGGGATGCGACGATTCCTGGATCAGCTGAGGTTCCCGAGGGTGGAGGAGGAGGAGGTGGCTGGTTTGGGGGCGGCGATTTTGCTGGAGGAGCTGGTTAAAGGATTGAGGAGCATGCAGGCTGGGAAGGCCCCGGGGCCGGATGGGTTCCCGGTTGAATTTTACAGGAAATACGTGGACCTGCTGGGCCCGTTGCTAGTGAGGACTTTTAATAAGATGAGGGAGGAGGGGACCTTGCCCCGACAATGCCAGGGCGCTGATCTCTTTGATCTTGAAGCGGGACAAGGATCCATTGCAATGTGGGTCGTATAGACCGATCTCGCTCCTCAATGTTGACGCTAAGTTGCTGGCGAAGGTGCTGGCTACGAGAATTGAGGACTGTGTCCCGGGGGTGATTCATGAGGACCAGACGGGATTTGTGAAGGGTAGGCAGCTAAATACAAATGTGCGGAGGCTCCTCAATGTGATTATGATGCCCTCGGTGGAGGGGGAAGCAGAGGTAGTGGCAGCTATGGACGCGGAGAAGGCCTTTGATCGGATGGAGTGGGAGTATCTTTGGGAAGTGTTGCGGAGGTTTGGGTTCGGGGAGGGGTTCATCAGTTGGGTCAGGCTGCTATATAGAGCCCCGGTGGCGAGTGTGGCCACAAACTGGTGGAGGTCGGAGTACTTTCAGCTGTCCCGGGGGACGAGGCAGGGGTGCCCCTTATCCCCCTTGTTGTTTGCATTGGCAATTGAGCCGCTGGCCATGGCACTGAGGGAGTCCAGGAAATGGAGGGGATTGGTCAGGGGGGGAGAGGAACACCGGGAGTCGTTGTACGCCGATGACCCGTTGTTGTATGTTGCGGATCCAGTGGAGGGGATGGTGGAGGTCATGCGGATCCTGAGGGAGTTTGGGGACTTTTCGGGGTATAAACTCAACGTAGGGAAGAGTGAGCTCTTTGTGGTGCATTCAGGGGACATGGGGAGGGGGGTAGACGAGCTACCGCTGAAGAGGGCGGAAAGGAGCTTTCGGTACCTAGGGATCCAAGTAGCTAGGAGTTGGGGGGCCCTGCACAAGCTCAATTTGACGCAGTTGGTGGAGCAGATGGAGGAGGATTTTAAAAGATGGGATGTGCTGCTACTCTCACTAGCGGGTAGGGTGCAGTCGGTTAAAATGACGGTCCTCCCGAGGTTTCTCTTTGTGTTCCAGTGCCTTCCCATTTTGATCCCCAAGGCCTTTTTCAAACGGGTAAGCAGGAGCATCATGGGATTTGTGTGGCCGAATAAGACCCCGAGGGTGAAGAGAGTGTTTCTGGAGCGTAGCAGGAACAGGGGGCGAGGGGCTGGCGCTGCCGAATTTGTTTGGCTATTATTGGGCTGCCAATGGGGCGATGATCCGTAAGTGGGTAATGGAGGGAGAGGGGGCGGTGTGGAAGAGGCTAGAGATGGCGTCCAGCAGGGGCACGAGCCTGAGGGTGCTGGTGACGGCACCGCTGCCGCTCTCGCCGACATGGTACACCAGGTGTCCGGTGGTGGCTGCGACGCTGAAGATCTGGGGGCAGTGGAGGCGACACAGGGGCGAGGTGGGAGCCTCGGTTTGGTCACCGATTCGGGAGAATCATCGGTTCGTCCCGGGAAGGATGGATGGGGGGTTTCGGAGCTGGCATCGGGCAGGGATTAGAAGAATGGGGGACCTGTTCATCGATGGGACGTTTGCGAGCCTAGGGGCGCTGGAGGTGAAGTTTGGGCTACCCCCGGGAAACGCTTTCAGGTACATGCAAGTGAGGGTGTTTGTGAGGCGGCAGGTGAGGGAATTCCCGCTGCTTCCGGCACGTGGGATTCAGGACAGGGTGATTTCGGGTGTATGGGTTGGAGAAGGCAAGGTTTCGGCGATTTACCAGGAGCTGAAGGAAGAAGAGGAGGCCTCGGTGGAGGTGTTAAAGGGCAAGTGGGAGGAAGAGCTTGGGGAGGAGATAGATGAGGGTCTGTGGGCTGATGCCCTGGGTAGGGTTAATTCTTCCTCCTCTTGTGCCAGGCTCAGCCTAATACAGTTCAAAGTTACTCACAGAGCGCATATGATAGGGGCGAGGTTGAGTAGGTTCTTTGGGGTGGAGGACAGATGTGGGAGGTGTTCGGGGAGCCCGGCAAATCACGTCCATATGTTCTGGTCGTGCCCGGTGCTGGATGCGTTTTGGAGGGGTGTTGCAAGGACTATGCCCAAGGTGGTGAACGCCCGGGTCAAGACGAGCTGGGGATTGGCGTTATTTGGGGTATCGGATGAGCCGGGAGTGCAGGAGGCGAAAGAGTCCGGTATTCTGGCCTTTGCGTCCCTGGTAGCCCGGCGGAGGATTTTACTACTATGGAAAGATGCGAAGCCCCCTAGTGTGGAAGCTTGGATCAATGACATGGCAGGGTTCATTAAGCTGGAGAGGATAAAGTTCGCCTTGCAAGGGTCTGTGCAAGGGTTCTCCAGGCGGTGGCAACCGTTCCTAGACTATCTCGCGGAGCATTAGGAGGAGGTCAGCAGCAGCAGCCCAGGGGCGGGGGGGGGGGGGGGGGGGGAGGGGGGGTTTCTTTTGGGGTGGCGTTTGGGTGAAGGTGGGGTTTTTTCACTATTTGTACTTTTAAATGTTATATGGGGGGTTATTGTATATGGGGGAAATCCAATGTATAATTTCTGATTGTTGTGTTTTTGTTTCTCTTTTGTTGTTGGGGGGGGGGTTTGTTGAAAATTTGTTGAAAATTTTGAATAAATATATATATAGTTTTGAAAACTGTTACGGGTCATATACTTCCCCTGTCTAATTAGTTATGAACCATATCTAAACTTTTGGTTCTTAATAAACTATCTTAAACTTCCTTATGACTAATTGACTGCCTTTTTAGGTACCTGTGGTCCCCGAACCATACTAGATCTTACAATTGGTAATCCCAAATACTCTCAAACAATTTACTGCCTTTCTGACATGTGCTAAACTGCTCAGTCCAGTCTATATGAAAGTTAACCCCCTTCCCCATTAAAACCACTTTGCCTTTGCAACATACTTGTTTAATGTCTGCGTTTATACAATCTGACACTTCACAGCTGCTACCAGGGGGCCTGCACACAACTCCCATTCCGTCCCTAAATTCTTTGCTATTTCTTAATCCTACTCATAAAGTCTCCACTCCCTGCTTACCTATCAATGTCTCATCTCTTATTATTGAAGTGATTCCATCCTTAACCATTAAGCTCCCTCTTGGGGCATCACGGTGACACGGTGGTTAGCACTGCTGCTTCACAGCTCCAGGGACCCAGGTTCAATTCCGGTCTTGGGCGACTGTCTGGGTGGAGTTTGCACTTTCATCCCATCACTGTGTGGGTTTCCTCTGGGTGCTACGGTTTCCACCCACAGTCCAAAGATGCGCAGATTAGGTGGATTGGCCATGCTAAATTGCCCCTTAGTATCCAAAGGTTGTGTCGGGTAACTGGGTTACGGGGATCGAGTGGAGGTGAGGGTTTAAGTAGGGTGCTCTTTCCAAGGGTCGGTGCAGATTCGATGGGCCAAATGGCCTCCTTCTGCACTGTAAATTCTATGATTCTATGATACCGTTTATCCTCTCTTTCCTGGAGACCTAATAATCCGGTATATTTAGTTCCCAGCACAGACATGATGGACCGAATGGCTTTCTTCTGAGCAAGGTATTTGTATGATTCTGTGAGCTACTGATTTTACCATGCAATCACATCACTAAAAAACACTTTTATTCTGGCTGGAGAAGGTTACAGAGACATGAAAGTTCAAGGCCATAAAGGGATTTAAAAACAAGGATGGCATTGCTCTCGACTTTCCTTGGATTGTCACCTTGCCGTGGTGGAGAGGTTTGACCATCCCAATGATCCCGAGAGCAATGCCGTCGGGAGTCTTAAACTCCTGGCAGGGTCACCATGGCGGCAGGTTCAGAGGGGAGGAACCAGAGAAAGCGCGATCCAAAACAAGTCCTCAACGGCGGATCAGGCTGAAGATACTCGTATGATATCAACCGCTGCGATGGCGGAAGAAGGCTGCAGCAGGAGGGAGATCCCCAGTCATCGAGGTTCCCTTGCCACTAGAACTGGACCTCCCCTCTGTCAAGGACGGCCTTTCTGCTGATGTGAAACGGCAGACCCACGTTAAGAGATGTCCCCGCAGCAGGCATCGTCTACATAGAATACCGAGTATGCGGCCAAATAATTGTTTCCACAAAAAGATACATCAGGTTGTTTTTGTAACCTCTCGCCTGCACTGAGCATTTTATTAGCCAAGCCCATCAGTTAGGTAACTCATAAATCCTCAGCAGAAGTACAGAAAGAGTGACAGACAAATGCAAGGAGTCAGCTCCGTACTTAGTGCTTGTCCTCCTCACTGCAAAACAAAACGTGCAAAGCAGCCTTTGTACACGTTCTGGCACCATTGAGAATCCCACTTATCAAATCTCAGTAAATCTCCCATATTGAACATCAGCCAGTCTAGGAGATCACTGCATACTCTGGCTGATCTTGAAATGAATCTGTCACAATATATATTACTTGAGTTAAAAAAATACAACAGTGATGAAATGATGGTGGATGGGAGCAGCGTGTTTTGAATCTCAGTGCAGTGCAATCTGGTTAGAGCTCAGAAAAATGTGTTTTATTTGCCACACCAGCCTCCCGTACAGGCGTTTTATTTCCTGTACCAGCCTCCCCGAACAAGCGCCGGAATGTGGCGACTAGGGGCTTTTCACAGTAACTTCATTGAAGCCTACTCGTGACAATAAACGATTTTCATTTCATTTCATTTTTCACAATATAGAGTTAGAAAGCAGCAGGCCTCTGGTTTAGTTTCCAAAAATAATTGATCACACCTGACTCTAAGCCGCAACCCCAGAGGGTTCCTGAAGCACGTATTATAGCTTGTCAAATGTGTGTTTGCAGATACGCTCAGCAGCCACTAGCAAAATGAATCCCAATGATAGTCTATCACACTATGCTGACTCCTGTACTATCAACAATTTCTCAATTAGCACTGATTCTTACGGCACAGAAGGTGACCATTCAGCCTATCGCCCCTGTGCCAGCTCGTCAAAAGAGCTACACCATTAGCCCCACTCTCCCTGATCATTCCCCAGACCTCAGTAATGCATTTACCCTTTCCACTACATAATCATTATGGTTCGATGAGCTTCTGTTCCGCTAATCTTAATATGGCTGCAAGATTTCCAATGAAGCATTCAGCTCCCAGATGAACAGTTCTCGATTTTCATTGATGGTTTTGCAGTAAGTTCAATTTCAGTTGGGCAGAACCTGAGAGCAGGCAGATATTGATCAAGCCTCTCTATTGCTTTGAATAATGTCACTCAATTGCTGCAATTATGAGCCTTGTGTTTTACAGCTCCTTTGACCCTGCCTCCAATCCTCACCCAGCTCCAGCCACAGGCAACATCTTTCCCCGTAATCTCGTCAAGCTCCTTTTGTAAAAATATTTTCCATTCCTCATTATTGCCTCGATTTTCACCACCCTGTTATATCTGTTTTCCATTTTGTTTAATTGTCCATCACACTCTTTATTTTATCATGCCCCGTTCTGCCTCTTCACCTTCTTACTCTTCATTCCCATCTTGCTTTTTTCAGCTCCCTTCTCAATGGTTCCTATTCTTCATTTTATAATTCGCTGTTCTGCTTATTAAACCCCGTTTGGGCCTCATTTTATTTCTTTTACTCTTTAACAAACTCACTCTTTAACCTACCGTTCTCGCTCTTATTCTTAATTATTGTCCAGAAGGTGGATGGCCACATTGCGCAGGCAGCAAGGGGAAAAAATATGCTGACCACATTTAACTTAGAGAGTGAATGATATTGGGGGATTTTAATTACCTAAATATTGTTTGGGATAATGTCAGTGTAAAGGGAAAGGTGAAGGGATTTATGAAATGCGTTCAGGAGAACTTAATTGGCCAGTGTGTTCTCAGTCCATCAAGAAAGAAGGCCTTCTGGTGCAGGGGAGTGAGGTAGGTCAGGTGTCTGTGGGGGAACACTTGGGTAAGAGTGAGCATTGTATAATAAAGTGTAGATTCATCGCGGAGAAGAGCGAGAAATAATTTAAGAGTGGGATTCAATGGCATCTCCACGACGTGTTTCTCGGTGGCCCACAATTAGCCGGAGGCAGGGTCTTCTGCACCAGCCGCTGTCAATGGGATTTCCTACTGAATCCACCCCATATCTCCGGGAAACCTATGGCGGGGGTGCGCCATTGGGAGGACCGGAACATTCCGCCGACATGAACAGCCAGAGCATCTCGCCCAAAACCTTACTGCACAGCGTATGCAGCACTTAAATATTTTTTAAAACACTCCTCACTCTTGCACAAGTCTGAATTCACCTGGCACCCACCACCAGCTGAGAGCTTCAAGTCTACATGGTGCTCCGCACTGCACGTGCGGCGGCCGCACTTTGCTTCAACCTCCCAACTCGAACCAAGTCTGGTTCAGCCATGGTTCAATTATTGTGTGGACCCCAGGTAAGATCAAAAGACATAGGAGCAGAATTAGGCCACTCGGCCCATCGAGTCTGCTCCGCCATTCAATCATGGCTGATATTTTCTCATCCCCATTCTCCTGCCTTCTCCCCATAACCCCTGATCCCCTTATTACTCAAGAACCTATCTGTGGACCCTAATTTGAGAACCATTGGCCGTTGGCATAGCATCAAGGAACAAGGCACGAAGATGGGGGCGGGGAGGATCTGCCATACACATATTGTGTTTAACAACTCAGTAATTGTCCTGCTTCTGCTCCATCTCTACTTTACCTTGCACCACCATCCCCTTTTATTCTGCAGCCTGAACTCATTTTCGGGGTACAGTTCCCCTTTGCTTATTGTCATCCTCCATAATCAACCACCAGTAACACACATTTTTACATGGTGCTTTTAACTTAGAAAAATGTCCCCCGCACTTCATGAGGCCACAACGGAAAGAAGACAGATGCCGATTCAAAGGAGCAAAGATTTGGAGGGGGTGACCAAAAGCATGGACACAGAGGTGAGCTTGAAGAAGGATCTTAAAGAGGAGGGAGAAGTGGAGAAGCTGAGGGATTGGCAACAATTCCTTTTTTTATTTTTATAATATTTTATTCATTTTTAACAAACACGAACTGAACTACAATACAACAACTGCACAAATTGTTCAAACGTGGTACAATTCTCGCATTAACACAAGAAATTGGAGATATAGAAAAATACACAAGAGCGACATCCAAATCCCCCTCCCCATCCCTCCTGACCCATCAATAAGCCCCACCTCCCCCCCCCCCCCCCCCTAACAGCTGATGGTAATTAACTCTTTGAAGAGAGAGATAAATGGTTGCCACCTCAGGTAGAATGCCTCCACCAATCCCCTAACAGCGTATTTTGCTTTTTCCAGGTATAAAAAGTCCATAAGGTCACCCAACCAGGCCGAGGCACTAGGAGAAGCGGACACTCCCCATCCCAGAAGAACTCGCCTACGGGCTATTGATGAGGCAAAGGAAGAGCATCCACCTTCACCCCGGTCCGCAGTCCCGCCGAGTCTGACAAACCCGAAAATGGCCACCACAGACTAGGCTCCAGATCCATGTTCAGGACCGCTGACGTGGTATTAAAGAAGGAGACCCCAACAGCTCACAATTTGCAGCAATTCTAACAGCTTATATTTATATAACGCCCTTGACATCATAAAACATCCCAAGACGCTTCACAGGAGGGTGATAAAACAATGTACAACATTGAGCCACTTAAGCAGATATTGGGTCAAAGAGGTAGGTTTTAAGGAGTGTCTTAGGGGTGGGAAGTGATGCACGGAGGCCAGACATAGATTAATGCAGACACCTCAGTGGGATAGAGAGGGGAAAGGCCATGAGAAATATCAAAACAAAGATGCAAATTCTTAAATAAAAAGCCAATGTGGTCAGTGGGCACAGAGGTGATGGGTGAACAGGACTTGGTGCAAGTTCAGTCATGGCAGCAGAGTTTTGGATGACCTCAGGTTTGCGGGGTCAGGATGAGGGGTTCAGCAGCAGGTGAGCTGAGACAGGGACATGTCGTGGAGGTGGATCACAGTCGGTGGCCCAAGATGAGATCGGAAGCCCATCCTGAAGTGAAATGTGACACCAAGGTTGTGAAAAGGCTGGTTTAATCACAGACTGTTGCCAGTCAGTAGGTAGGGAATGCAGATTGGAGCAGGGAGTGAAAGCAATGGCTTCAGTCCTCCTAATATTTAGCTGCAGGAAATTTCTGCTCAACCAGTAGCGCGAAAAGGAGGCGGCGGGGGTGCGTGGCAAAGATAGATCTTTGCATGACATGAGAGATAGTGGTGTGGGATCAGGAAGAGAAGCCATTGTATGCCCGCTACGGGCAGCACGATGGCACAGTGGTTAGCATTGCTGCCTCACAGCATCAGGGACCCGGGTTTGATTCCAACCTTGGGTGACTGTGTGGAGTCTGCACATTCTCCCCGTCTCTGCATGGGTTTCCTCTGGGTGCTCCGGTTTCCTCCCACAGTGGATGTGCAGGTTAGGTGGATTGGCCATGCTAAAATTGCCCTTCGCGTCCAAAGGTTAGGTGGGGCTACGGGGTTGCGAGGGAGTGGCGTTCTTTCAGAGGGTCGGTGCAGACTCGATGGGGCGAATGGTCTTCTGTACTGTAGTGTTTCTATGATTCTATGTGATTCTCTGATTGGGATTAGATCGGTAGAAGAATGGAAAAGGGGAGGAGAGCAGTCCCACCCAGCTGGATGACAGTGCAGAGGAGATGGAGAACAATTCATCTTTGTCCCATTCACATAGGGTGTCATTTGTAACTTTGATAAGGGCTGTTTTGGTACAGTGACAAGGACGGAAACCTGACTGGAGGAAATCCAGGGTCTGGAGCCAAGGCAGATGGAATTAAAACCGTGTGTGACTGACCGTATTATAACCTGCTTCAGACGATGTCGAGTGCTAATATTCCACAGTCGCAATCACATTAGTGACTTTCAACCATCAAAGTTGCCACCATTGTGCCTCTACGCTGTTTGAAGATTCAGTAAGTTTACGCAAATGAAAGTATGCAGCATTACTGTAATATTTCACTCCAAACACTGAATAATGACTACCCTGATACTGTTGCTTGGAAACATGTGCCAGGAGCCAAGTACTTTTTTAAAAAAGGTTGTACTTGGAAATTTATCAGTAAAGCTGAATCGTTTCCCTACAGATTGTTCAAGAGGCTTCAGGCATTTATTGTACAGCAGCTAAGATCACTCAAAGACCCGAAGGGAAATAACAAACATTATTGCCAGAAAATCCAGTCTGATGATGTTTCATCTTATCCTTTGGAGAAAAGAGCGAGGAGGCCCAGATTTCAGTGCTCAGTGAAGTGCTGCCAGTAATTGCTGAGAGCATCCTCGCACAGTGTGTGATATCAGCAAGCAAAGAGTCTTTGCATGTTTGCCCTCCAACGTCCTTCACTTAAAGGGGAAACCTACCTAAAGAATTACACCGAGGAAAAATAAAATGAAAATGAACAAAACCATTTTTGCTCATGCACATGAAATAGACGCTGTGCTTTCACATAATGGCCGAAGACAATTTGGGAAGTTTTGAGGTGATTGAGGAGGAGAAGTCTTGAACAGCATTGTATACGTTTGGCTCATCACCATGCTGTCTGAATTGTGTATGTTTCATTGCCAACTCTCCGCAAAGTGTGATGTAAACTGGGCAGGTTATGAGAGCACATGAATACTAATTGATCAGTACAAGCCGACATCACGTACTGACAAGCGGAATCTATTAAGCACTGTGGAACCTGCGTTAATGCATTTTTTGGCACTGGTGCAGATCAAGGCTGGTCCCAAAAAAAACACGCCTGAATTCCCACACCCAATAATCCGCAAAGTATTCACAAAATCCACCCGGGGTGCGGGGGAGGGTACACGCTCAGCCTGACGGGTACCATATTGATTCAGGTGATTAACTGGTCCACAATCAGTTAAGTCATCTTGCCCGGGGCTGTTGTCAGGCTACAGGAACGTGTTATTGTGGCTCCCGATCGCCATCTACTGGCACCCACTGGAAAGTGCACGTGGTTAGATGTCAGATTGAAGCAGCAGGATCAGGCCCAGCTGCGATGGCATGCACAGCTGAATAGCTTGCCAAAACTCGCCGTCTGAAACCTGCATGAAGAATTGTTACTTGGGCAAGCTTGTTGAAGGATTTCCAGTACCTGTGGAGCCTACCCCAGCATAGGTCACTGTCTGCAGGAAACCAGCTTTGACAAAGGAAGAACCAATGTTATTTCAGAGCGTTTCAGCTGGAAGTCCTGTTTAAATAAAGGTTTTAAGGTTTTTGCTGCGAATGAAGTACTGGTTCCTGAGATCAGAGTTTAAAAAAGGAAGCTTTTATAAAATCACCAACATCAGAACAGCAGCAGCAACAGAGATTGCAGCAAAAACAGTAACAAGAGCAATAGTAACACAAAGAAATCTGACTAACAATAGCAGTGACAGACACCACAGCAGCAGCGACAATGACTACAAAAGACTATTTATATCGAGTGGGGCAAGATTTTGAACCTAATATGCCAGGGATGCCAGGGACTGATAAGAAACATATAATAAAATGGTATGAGAACCATCCCACCTGTCTCCATTAAATAGTTCACCAAACTGCCTGTGGCAACAAAAACCTACATGCTACATTGAGATAAAGAGGGCAGGCACTTGGTTGTCCATCAACAGAGATAGCAAATGTCTCACTGGGTGAAAAATAGCAGAATTAGGCAATTCAGCCCCTCGAGCCTGCTCCTCCATTCATTACGATCTTGGCTGATCGCCTCTCAGTCTCAACTCCACTTTCCTGCCCGATCTCCATAACCCTTCAACCCATCACTAATTAAAAATCTGTCCATCTTCTCCTTAAATTTACTCACTGTCCCAGCATCCACCACACCCTGGGGTCGCGAATTCCACAGATTCACGACCTTTGAAAGAAGTAATTTCTCCCCATCTTTGTTTTAAATCTGCTGCCCCTTATCCTAAAACTATGTCCTCTCATTCTAGATTGCCCCACAAGAGGAAGCATCTGCTCCATGTCTTCTTTCATCAGCAAGTGTGCCTCAATTAGATCGCCTCTTGCTTTTCAAAACTCTAGAGTATTGACCTAAATTGCTCAATCTCTCTTCATAACACAAACCCCTCATCCTTGGGATCAATCTAGTGTATCTCCTCTGAACTGCCTCTCATGCAACTACATCCCTCCTGAAATAAGGGGACCAAAACTGTGCACAATACTCCAAGGTGCAGTCTCACCAATGCCTTGTACAGTTGCAGCAACACTTCCCTTACCTTTATACTCAATTCCTTCAGGTATAAAGGGCAAAATTCCATTTACCTTTCTTATTGCCTGCTTCACCTGCAGAATAGTGTTTCGGCAATTCATGCACGAGGACGCCCAGATCCCTCTGCATTGTAGAACTCTGAAATTTCTCTCCATTCAGATAATAAGTTGCCTTTCTATTTTTCTGACCAAAATGGATAACCTCACACTAATCCACATTGAACTCCAGCTGCCAGATTTTGGCCCACTCACCTAGCCTATCTACATCCATTTGTAAATTTCTTATTTTCTCATTGCAACTATCCCACCTATTTTAGTGTCATCTGCAAATTTGGCTCTAGTACCTTCTATCACTACACCCAAGTGATTAATATAGATTATAAATAGTTGGGGTCCGAGGGCCAAACCCTATGGCACCCCACTAGTTACATCTTGCCAACTCCATTTATTCCAAATCTCTGCCTTCCGTCGGTTAGCTCGTCCTCTATCCATTACTGTGGACTGTACACCCTTAAGACGGCCATCACCCAGTCTGCATTTGGTGCTTTCCTAGCTTTCTGTCATGGTTGGGTTTGGCAAAGTCCTTCATCACTTGAGCTCCAAAAGGCCACTGATTTCTTAGCAAGCAGAAAGACACCCGGCAAGGATGGGATGCTAGCCAAATTGCCCCAAGCACTGATATCCCCTTGTACTGCCACACCTTCATGACCTCCGCCTTCTCTGTTGGAAGGTAGGATCCATTCCATAGAACATTCGTTCGGCAAAAATCATCACATTATACCAGAAGTGAAGAAGGCACACAGTAGAGGGCATACCTGCACCACACTGTGTTAACTCGATGTTATTACAATTATACAGCTCTTCCCTGAGGTTTTTTTTCCCTGCCCTGTAACTACAAAGGTGAAAAAAGAAATCTTTTTATTAAGACTTTCCCTCACACTGAGGGAGCTAGAGGCCAATTTGCATTCAATAACCTGCTCCGAAAACTCTGCTCACATTTTAACAGCTGTGACAAACTGCACCACAGCAGCTGAGACATTCCACAACATTCTAAAGCCATCAACAACATTCTAAAAAAAAGCCAATTCACCCTACCTCACAATGTGAATTGGTCCTTTAAAAAATTCCAGGGTCTGGATCCCCACTTTTACCAAAAACGAAGCTATTCCTTGGGCCATACCCTTTCTGTACCAAGTTTTGTTAAAATTGATTCATTACTTTTTGAGATATCAACCGGTAAGACAGTGAGCCAGTTGGAGCCCCCAAGGGGGGCATTTTATGAGCATGGGGGACGGGGGGAAGGCCAGTCGCCTTTTAGTTCATCAGCTGAAGCGTCAGGCTGCTTCCCGGGTGATTGTGCGAATAAATGACTCGGACGGTAGTTTGGTTTCCGCCCCATCTAAAGTCAATGCGGCATTTGAAACATTTTATAGGGTTCCCTATAGTTCGGGCCCCCTGGTGGAGAGTTGAGCCATTGCAGCATTTTTGGATGGGTTGTTCTTTCTATTGGTGGAGAGAGAGAGGTGGCAGGAGTTAGAATACGTGTTAGCCTAAGGAAATTATGAAATGTATTGGGTGAATGCAGATGGGTAAGGCTCACTGGCCTGATGGATTCTCCATTGAGTTTTACAAGGAGTTTGCGGGTCAGTTGATTCCGTTAATAATAGACATGTTCAATGACTCCTTGTCCTGGGGTTTGTTTCCCGTTACATTGACGCAGGCCTCTATTTCCCTGATTTGGAAGAAGGATAAGGACCCTATGGAATGTGGGTCTTACCAACCCATTTTTAAATACATACATTAAACTGCTTGGATAGGTTCTGGCGCTGCGGTTGGAGCCCTGCCTTCCAGAGGTGATCGAGGAAGACCAGACATGCTTTGTTAAGGGTCGGCAGCTGTTGGCCAATATACATTGGCTGTTGAATATCGTTATTTCCCCCGAACAGAGGTGATTGTTTCCATAGACGCCGAAAACGTGTTCAATGGGGTGGAGTGGGGGTATCTCTTTGAAATTCTTGTCGGTTTGGTTTTGGGTAAAAGTTTATTCCTTGGATTCGCTTGCTGTACAGTGTCCCTACTGCTAATGTTTGCACTACTGCGTTGAGGCCGGGGTATTGTCCGTTGAATAAGGGTACGAGGCAGGGTGTCCATTATCTCTGCGTCTGTTTACTTTGGCAATTGAACCACTGGCCATGGTGTTAAGATCCTCCCGTAACTGGAAGGGGATATGTTGGCGAGGTAGGGAGCATAGAGTTGCCTTGTCTGCAGAAGATCTTCTTCTTTATATAACGGTCCCAGTTTCCACTATGGATGAGATAATGAAGCTACTTAGGAATTTTGACTCCTTTTCTGGTATAAGTTAAATTTGGACAAGAGCGAATACTTTCTGGTTAACCCCCCCAGGGAGGGGAATCGATCTGGGGATGATGCCTTTTCTCCTTTTCAGGTCTAGCTTTCGTTTCTGGGAATCCAGGTGGCCCACTATCGGGCTTCGCTCCATAAATTAAATTTTGCGAGTCTGGCGAATGGGGTTAAATCTGACTTGCAAAAGTTGGACAACCTTCCCCTCTCCTTGGCGGGCTGGGTCCAAACTATTTAAATGAATGTCCTCCCGAGGTTTTGGTTTCTTTTTCAGTGTCTCCCCATTTTTCTCCCTAAATCTTTTTTTGTTAGAGTTAACAAGTTAACGTCCTCTTTTATTTGGGCGGGAAAGACCCCAAGAATCTGTAGGGTGTTTCTCCAGAGAGACAGACAGTCAGGTGGATTAGCTTTGCCCACTTAGTTATTTTATTATTGGACTGCGAATATTGAGTATGTGCTGGGATGGCTTAGTGATCCGGGTTCCATTTGGGGGCAAAAGGAGGAGAGTTCTTATAGGGATTATAGTTTGGGTACCTTAGTGACTGCCTCGCTTCTGTTCTCTCCTGTGAGATTTTCTTAAAATATGGTGGTGATAACGACCGTGAGAATCTGGAAGAAGTCCATCAGCATTTCAAATTGAACTCCATGTTGTTGTTGGTCCCTATCTGTACTAATCATGTCTTTGAGCCGGCGAGCTTGGACATGGGAGGAGAAGAGTCTGGAAAGGTTTTGAGCCTTGTTCGTGGAGGGACGGTCATGGAGGGAAGGTTTCCCAATTTTGAGGAGCTGTCAGAAAAGTGTCAACCCCGACAACCAACTTGTTCAGATTCTTCCAGATCCGTGATTTTTTGCGAGTTTTGCTTTTGGGTCTCCTTCTTTAGCACCATGTCAGCGATTCTTAGTGTCGAGCTGGAGCCATGTCTGCTGCCGGCCATTTTCGGGGCCTCAGACTTGGCGGCGCTGCAGACGGGGGTGAAGGCGGATGGCCTCGCAATCTTAAAGGGCACCATGTTCATCACTGGATAAGGAGAACAAAAGGAGCAGACTCTTGGTTTGATCATCACAATAAGCGCACGCAAAAGTGACACATTGATACTGTTGTCGCATAATACTGTGCTTAGACCCAAATTGTACAATTAAGTTAAGGTTTTGGCAACTAGTTGAGAAATATGTGTCTATTTGTAAAAAATTTAAAGCACTGTTTGAGGACAGTAATTGGGGCAAAGTGAAATGTCAACACAGAGCCATGAGTGGCCCAAAATATGTCAGTCCAATCAAAAGGAAGGAATTTGTAGTTATTAACATGTCAATATAAAAATTAAAAATAGGTGATAGAAGAATAAATATCTCCAGATCTAAATTAAGGCATTCAACATTTTTGTACAATCATTAAAAATTAACATTGATATGATCCCAGTTGATGATGTAACAGAACACTTTGTTTACTCTTCTTTGAATCCTTCTGGACAATACCTCTGCTCTCTTAACTCCAAACATTTTAGAGAGTCTTTCTGACCCAATTCCCTGGTTATCTAGACCATAACTTGTTCCTTAGGAAGCTTGCATCTTTGCAATTCCCTTATCCTGTCCAGCTTCTCCTGATAGAGTTGAGAGAGGTTCACTCCCCAGTGCCCTGTGTCCACATGCTTATGCCTTTTATTTATTTTTCACGCCGTAGCCCTCTCTAAGCACGATAGAAGCACAGTTGGAACTTAACCAACCCCCACACATACAAACATCTTTGTCCAGCATGAATCTAACTATAGGCTTTCCCCTTCCAGGCACAGAAACATTAAATTAAACACACTAAAACCTTATTACTAATGTTTACCAATAAAAATATAAATTCCTTAAAACTACCTTTGTTTTCCTAACAGAAGAGAAACTCTGTAACATTCTATTCTAGTCTGAGGTAAGTATATGTTAATGTTTAGCTCCTAACAGAAGTAGGCATGATCAGAAATGAGTTGCAGCATAATGCAGAATCTTTGCAGTGCAGAAGGCCAGTTGGCCCATGCCAGTCAAGAGGTTTGACGGGAAAATCACTGAAAGCTCCCAAGATAAATAAGTTAGATGAAAGACAAAATCATTTGTGGGCTCCACTCAGTATCCAGAAATCCAGCACCAAGACCAGAAATCATGTCATCTGATTGGTGAGGGTGAGACACGTAATTACAAATGTGGCATCCTATCCTGCCTTAAAATAGGCAGTATTGTAAAAGCTGCACCAGCCTCAGTTATGGACATATTGGCCGTGATTCAGTGATCCCGTTTAGAGAATCTCACCGAGGCCAAGAAAGTGGCAAAGTGCCATTGGATAGCGGGATGTTTCCTGGCACTGCAGCCTCCGAGAAACACCCCGCTAAACCCACCCGTCAGCAGACGCTAACTTCAGCCCACTGAATTCCATCCATTGATAACTGTGATGGGAGAGCATCCTGGATGCCTTTTTATATTAAAACAAAAATTCTACCTTTTACAGACATTTATTTTTATATTTGTATATGGGATGCGTTTTGTTTCCCATTCCTAACTGCTTTTAAACTGTTTGGCTTTCTGGGAAGTGTTTCAGAAGGTGGTTAAGGGTCAACCACATTGCTGGAGTCACATGTAGGCCAGACTGAGTAAGGGTGACAGATTTCCTTCCCTAAAGGACATTAGTGAATCGGATGGGTTTTTATGGCAATCAACAACAGTTATTATTGCAATAGTTATCCTCATCATTGTTACGGGCAAGAGAGAGAGAGACTCTCCCCATCTTGATAAGTATGTACCTGTCAGGCAGGGAGGAAGTGGTCAAGTGAGGGAACCGTGGTTTACTGATGGAGACTTATGCAAAGATGAGACATGAAGGTTCAGTTAGGGCGCTCGAGAGTTACAAGTTAGCTAGGAAAGACCTAAAGAGCGAGCTAAGAAGAGCCAGGAGGGGACATGAGAAGTATTTGGCAGGTAGGATCAAGGATAAGGGCAGCACGGTAGCATTGTGGATAGCATAATTGCTTCACAGCTCCAGGGTCCCAGGTTCGATTCCGGCTTGGGTCACTGTCTGTGCGGAGTCTGCACATCCTCCCCGTGTGTGCGTGGGTTTCCTCCGGGTGCTCCGGTTTCCTCCCACAGTCCAAAGATGTGCGGGTTAGGTGGATTGGCCATGATAAATTGCCCTTAATGTCCAAAATTGCCCTTAGTGTTGGGTGGGGTTACTGGGTTATGGGGATAGGGTGGAGGTGTGGACCTTGGGTAGGGTGCTCTTTCCAAGAGCCGGTGCAGACTCGATGGGCCAAATGGCCTCCTTCTGCACTGTAAATTCTCTGATCTATCTATGATCTATAACCCTAAAGCTTTCTATAGATATGTCAGGAATAAAAGAATGACTAGGGTAAGAGTAGGGCCAGTCAAGGACAGTAGTGGGAAGTTGTGCTTGGAGTCCGAGGAGTTAGGAGAGGTGCTAAATGAATATTTTTTGTCAGTATTCACACAGGAAAAAGACGATGTTGTCGAGGAGAATACTGAGATTCAGGCTACTAGACTAGAAGGGCTTGAGGTTCATAAGGAGGAGGTGTTAGCAATTCTGGAAAGTGTGAAAATAGATAAGTCACCTGGGCCGGATGGGATTTATCCTAGGATTCTCTGGAAAGCTAGGGAGGAGATTGCTGAGCCTTTGGCCTTGATCTTTAAGTCATCTTTGTCTACAGGAATAGTGCCAGAAGACTGGAGGATAGCAAATGTTGTCCCCTTGTTCAAGAAGGGGAGTAGAGATGACCCCGGTAACTATAGACCAGCGAGCCTTACTTCTGTTGTGGGAAAAATCTTGGAGAGGTTTATAAGAGATAGGATGTATAATCATCTGGAAAGGAATAATTTGATTCGACATAGTCAACACGGTTTTGTGAAGGGTAGGTCGTGCCTCACAAACCTTATAGAGTTCTTTGAGAAGGTGACCAAACAGGTGGATGAGGGTAAAGCAGTTGATGTGGTGTATATGGATTTTAGTAAAGCATTTGATAAGGTTCCCCATGGTAGGCTACTGCAGAAAATACGGAGGCATGGGATTCAGGGTGATTTAGCAGTTTGGATCAGAAATTGGCTGACCTGGAGGAGGGCGGAGAAGGATTTGTGAGTAAATTTGCAGATGACACTAAAGTCAGTGGAGTTGTGGACAGTGCGGAAGGATGTTACACATTACAGAGGGACATAGATAAGCTGCAGCGCTGGGCTGAGAGGTGGCAAATGGAGTTTAATGCAGAAAAGTGTGAGGTGATTCATTTTGGAAGGAATAACAGGAAAACTGAGTACTGGGCTAATGGTAAGATTCTTGGCAGTGTGGATGAGCAGAGATCTCGGTGTCCATGTACATAGATCCCTGAAAGTTGCCACCTAGGTTGAGAGGGTTGTTAAGAAGGCGTACGGTGTGTTAGCTTTTATTGGTAGAGGGATTGAGGTTAGGAGCCATGAGGTCATGTTGCAGCTATACAACACTCTGGTGCGGCCGCATTTGGAGTATTGCGTGCAATTCTGGTCGCCGCATAATAGGAAGGATGTGGAAGCATTGGAAAGGGTGCAGAGGAGATTTACCAGAATGTTGCCTGGTATGGAGGGAAGATCTTATGAGGAAAGGCTGAGGGACGTGAGGCTGTTTTCTTGAGACTTGAGAGAAGAAGGTTAAGAGGTGACTTAATTGAGGCATACAAGATGATCAGAGGATTGGATAGGGTGGACAGTGAGAGCCTTTTTCCTCGGATGGTGATGTTTAAATTGAGGGGAGATAGATATAAGACAGATGTCAGAGGTAGGTTCTTTACTCAGAGAGTAGTAAGGGTGTGGAATGCCCTGCCTGCAACAGTAGAGGACTCGCCAACACTAAGGACATTCAAATGGTCATTGGATAGACATATGGACAATAAGGGAATAGTGTAGATGGGCTTTAGAGTGGTTTCACAGGTCGGCGCAACATCGAGGGCCGAAGGGCCTGTACTGCGCTGTAATGTTCTATTTTCTATGTTCTATCTATCCATAATGTGGAGATGCCGGCGTTGGACTGGGGTGGGCACAGTAAGAAGTCTTACAACACCAGGTTAAAGTCCAGCGGGTTTGTTTTGAATCACTAGCTTTCGGAGCACAGCTCCTCCCTCAGGAGAATCACCTGGTGCTATCCATAAGCAGAGGTGTTTTTAAATTGTTTTCAAGGTAGGCTGTTGTGTTTTTCTCCATTTTCTCAGTGATCCAATTTAATAATCGCTCACTTCAAACTTGTGTTACAGTTAACTCCAAAGGTTAGCTTAATCATACCGCTGGGGGGAGGGTGGGGGCTGGCAGAGTGTTTGCAACCATACACACACACACATATATACAGTAAGAGGGATAGAAAAGAGAAAGATTTACAACTAAGGGCCGCAACAATAAAAGAACCACAGAAATGAATATTAGCCCACGTGATTTCCAATGTCTGGGAAGTCAAAGCCCAGGTAGTGTTTGCTTTTTGATGGAGCTCGGTCCATTTGAGTATCTGGTTGGAGGCAACAACATGAGAGTCCTTGAGGTGAATGGTGATGCAACACAATGGAATTTATGTGCTTAGACCGCTTTGGCAGGCGATTATCAAAGACTTTTATAAATCAAACAGGTTTCAACTTGTGAGATGGTCACCTGAAGCTTGCTCAGCCAATGCTGCTGGGGTCCTTGCTCATTGGTGTTAAAACAGCAGTCTGAGGGTTTCTCTACAATTATGTCAAAACGGGTGTTTATCTTTTGTCTGGAACTGGATTTTTGTTTCAAGACTGATAACATCCCTGCCATCAGCCTTTGAAAGAGATACCATCCATATTGAGGTTCTTGCGTCAGGATGCAATTGTCTATCATAGGTATCATAGAATTTACGGTGCAGAAGGAGGCCATTCGGCCCATCGAGTCCGCACCTGCTCTTGCCCCACCCAAGCCCACACCTCCACTCCATCCCCATAACCCAGTAACCCTACCCAACACAAAGGGCAATTTTGGACACTAAGGGCAATTTAGCATGGCCAATCCACCTAACCTGCGCATCTTTGGACTGTGGGAGGATACCGGAGCACCCGGAGGAAACCCACGCACACACGGGGAGAACGTGCAGACTCCGCACAGACAGTGACCCAAGCCTGGAATCGAACCTGGGACCCTGGAGCTGTGAAGCAATTGTGCTAACCACTGTGCTACCATGCTGCCCTAGGCAAGCACTCTGACTCCACTAGGAGTAAGCTTATCAAGATGCAAATGACGTCCATTGTCCCTGCAATGGTCCCATTTTGAAGTGGGCCTGAACAGTCTCAGGTATGAGATGGGTCTGTTCACCGCTCTGCAGGCAATAAGGAATTTGGATCTGTCAGTACCCTTGTTTCATAATTTTAATGTCCTTACAATTGGGTGTGAGATTCCACGATGATGGGGATTATTTTATTCTTGTACATCCTTTTGCTAGCTTCCAGAACAAAGAGCCCACCTGTGGTCATGTGACTTGTGGCAGCCATCTTTATGGCTCAGTCGAAAGTCCATTTGAAATTGAGCAAAGAACAATTAAGTTTTGATATATCCAGTTTGGGCTTCTGTTTCATGTCTTTTTGACATAACATCATCATTACAGAGACTAGCTTTACATTCCAGATTTTTTATTAATTGAATTTAAATTCCACCAGTTTCTGAGATTTGAACCCACACTCCCAGAGCAATAGCCTGAGCATCTGGATTACTAATCCAGTGACAATACCACAATGTGACTACCTCCCCCAATTAAACTATTACGCAAGGCTTGTGAAATATTGCCAATCTGCTCACATGTTGAGACTTAAAATCTTCACTCCAGTCATTTTTTAAAAACATTCTAGCTATTTTATAGTCGATATAAATCTTCAATCTCACTTTCTGGTGGTTGCCATAAAGTAGGCATTCTTACTTCTCTACCACATAGTATCTTGTAACTCTGCTTCAGGCTTTGAGTTCCCATAATCAAACCAAGGATCAAATGACATATTAACTGTGACCTGAACCTGAAAGTCTACATACCACAGGAGTCGAGATCATGCAGTTCAGGGAGTTCAAAGGGTATTTCTGTGCAGGTGTTTGCAAAGTGAGCGGATCCTACAGTTAATGAAGACACGCTTACCGATTAATGAAATCCAACTGCCCTGTGCTTCGACCAACATTGTAAAAAAAATTGCAATTTACTCCTTAGAAGTCTAAACTTACACCAGCCGAAAGCAGTGTCGATTAAAGTCACAGCTGCACTTAAATATCCTGTGCCTGTAACACTCTGCAACTCATAGTTTGTAAGGTGACGCTGTCGCAAACACTTTGGAGACAGGTTGGGTTCCAACCAAGTTGAAATGCAGAGTGAAAGTTGTGTGCTGCCTTTCCTAAACATACTTTTTAAAAAATCAACATTTATTAATTTATATTATTCATCATTAGAGAAGTGTTGTCATTTAATTCTCTCCTGCTGACCATACAACACACTGAATGAGTAATTTGGAAATGAAGTATACATGCAGAAAATGTAATGAAAACTTTCATCATGGGTATGATTGGCCTGGACTGGGGGACAGCGCGGTGGCGCAGTGGCTTTAGCACTGCTGCCTCATGGCACCGAGGTCCCAGGTTCGATCCCGGCTCTGGGTCACTGTCCATTTGGAGTTTGCACATTCTCCCCGTGTTTGCGTGGGTTTCGCCCCCACAACCCAAAGGTGTGCAGGGTAGGTGGATTGGGCATGCTAAAATTCCCCTTTAATTGGAAAAAATTGGGTACTCTAAATTAAAAAACAAAATTGGATTTTGGAGTGGTATTGACAACTAAATACTTCTTTGAAACTAATAGGATCTTCTGGAGTCAGCACATGCACAGTTGCGATTTGTGATTCCAGCTTTTTTAAAATTCATTTATAGGATGTGGGCGTCACTGGTTATAGATTTATAGAATTTACAGTGCCTAAGGTTAGGCCAGTATTTATTGTCCTTCCCTAGTTGCCCTTCAGAAGATGGTGGTGAGTTGCCATCTTGAACCATTGCAGTCTTTCGGGTGTAGGTACACCCACTGTGCTGTTAGGAAGGGAGTTCCAGGATGTTGTCCCAACAACAGTGAAGGAGCGGCAATATATTTCCAAGCGAGGGTGGTGAGTGACTTGGAGGGGAACCTCAAGGTGGTGGGGTTCCAAGGTATCTGCTGCTCTTGTCCTTTTAGTTGATAGTGGTCGTGGGTTTGGAAGGTGCTGTCCAAGGAACCTTAGTGAGTTACTGCAGTGCATCTTGTAGATCGTACACACGGCTGCCACTGTTCGTCTGTGCTGGAGGGTTTGAATGTTTGTGGGAGGGGGAAGCAATCAAGCGGGCTGCTTTGTCCTGGGTAGTATCAAGCTGCTTGAGTGATGTTGGAGCTGCATTCATCCAGGCAAGTGGAGAGTATTCCATTATAGTCCTGACTTCTGCCTTGTAGATGGTGGACAGGTTTTTTTTTGGGGGGGAGGGGTCAGCTGCAAGGAGATATCTTACCCCTGGCACCAGGCAGGCAATATAGCCTTTGGGGTTCCTGGCCAAAAATGAAGAGAACAGTATCCATCCCTCTGACTATACTATCCCTAGCACTACCACATTGCTTATTGCTGCTTCCTACTTGAATAGTCTGCTGTACCATGAAGGGGTGGTCTTTGTTCTCATTCCACATTGTTAGCAAGTACCTGAGACCCGACGGACAATGGAAAAGGCTGAAGCTTCTCTGCCACTGCACCTACAAACCTCTTACCCGCCTGAGTTAGTCATATAAACAACTATCTAAGCAAAGGGGTCAAAATGTTCAGGTAATTGTATCCATCCTTGATGATCGCAATGTCTGCACTTCGGACTCTGGCTCAACAACTCTGAACTGAACTTCCTGGAGGCATAAACATGTGGTTTCCTGGGATCGTTCTGCACTGCACAAACTCCCAAACATTGAAGATGTGGCACAATTTCTACACTACCACTTCTACCTAACCTTATATTACAAACTGTGTAATTAATTTATTTGATTAATTTCAAACTACTTAATTTAATTAAAAGGAGCACCTTCTTCCTCCACTGCACTGAATTCCCAACTCTCACCAAATTCTCGACTTATCACTTTGTCTATGACGCACTCTATGCCTTGACTTTAAAAGTCTCATCCTTGTTTCCAAATCCTTCCCTGCCTGTGCTCCTCCCTATCTCTAATCTCCTCCAACCTCATCATTCTCCACAATTGCTGTGAAGCAGTGAGATGTAGCAGATATAGCGCTTAGGGCAAAGGGATTTAAAGGATATGGGGGAAAAGTTGGATTAAGCTACTGAGTTGGATGATCAACCGTGCTCATAATGAATGGTGGAGCGGGCTCGAAGGGCCAAATGGCCTCCTCCTGCTGCTATTTTCTATGTTCCTCAACGTTTAGTCTCTTGTACATTTCTAATTATAATTTCCCCACCATTAGTGGCTGTGCTTTTAGTTGCTTGTGTCCCAGGCTCTAGAATTCCCTCACCACACCTTTTTGCTGTTTATTCCTCCTTTGAGACACTTCTGAAAATATCTTTGTATAACTCGTCATTTAGCTCCTGATGTAGCTGTGCAACATTTTGTTTTAGAATGTTCCTATGAAACATCTTTAGGCATTTTATTGCATTAAAGTCACGAAATAAATGTTTTTGCTGCAGAATATCTATTAATATTAATTTGGTAGTGCAGAACTTGGATGTTGCTGAAAAAATACATTTTGTCAAAGCTTTTTGTTTTGCACTCATCAGAACAATCCCGAGAATCCCAATGTCAGTGGAAACAAATTTGTACTACATAAGACAGTGCTGATTGGTTAACAAGTGGACTCTGAATAGAAGCAGGGATGCCATAGAGAATGTACCAGTTAATGGGGACTGATAACTGCCAAGCTTTGTTTAAAAATTTAAACCAGGCAGCTTGACTCTGATTGGATAAAGCAATGCCCTGAGGAATGACCCAGCAAATGGTTATCACTTAATTTGTTCAGCTGAAACAGACGCAATGTGTGTACATGTTCTTTCTGTCTGCCAGGAATAGGGCCCTGTGTATTAATATATGTAGCTTCCAATACACAGAAATACACAACACAGATGCTGATGCATATCAGATAGAGGCAGTAACTCCGGGGCGAGACAGCAGTCGGAGGTTTGGTCCATTCCAGGACCCAGCTGGGTCCCAGACAGATGCCCGGAACTGATGCAGACATTAGGGTGTGGCTATAATATTCAGAAGGGGATGATGACGACCTTATAGGTCCTGTACTGCGCTGTAAATGTTCTATGTTCTATCGATAAGGGAATAGTGTAGATGGGCTTTAGAGTGGTTTCACAGGTCGGCGCAACAACGAGGGCCGAAGGGCCTGTACTGCGCTGTAATGTTCTATGTTCCAGCAAGTCCATAGCCGATTGGAGGAATCCCAGAAGCACAGGAGATAGCGCCCGCACTGCGTGGCACTGAGGCCAACTCTGATAGGGTGGCATCCGCAGTGGTGAGCCTGGTGTACGACATCAGCAACATGAGTGGCGGTGTCCAAAGCGTGGGTGATGGGCATGGGCGAGGGCCTGGGTAGAGTGCCCAACTCACATGGGGACATGACCCAGTCCCTTTGATGAGGCGCAGTGGGACATGTCCCGGTCGGCCTCAGAAGGGAATGGCTGAGATGCTGCGGAGCTTTTCCCAGTCTGGCCCAGTCTGAGAAGCATCACCGAGGGCGTCGCCACCATGATGCAAACATTGGGGAGCCATCAGGGCTGGCAAGGCCAGATGGTGCAGGTGCCCAATCCAGCTGCCCCTCCATTCCAAGGTGAACCCGAGGGCCCCATGGGCACCGACCAGGACGGGGCATTGGGTGTCAACCGGGGCCCATCCTATGGAGTGGTGACACTGGCCACCAGTTCCCCACATTTCCACCCCTCCAACGACAACGCGTCTCGCATTCAGCTCTTGGAACATTGCAGCAAGACAGGGCATGTTCCACCGGCAAGTGAGCCTGAGCCCCTCTGGCCCCAGAGCACCCAGCGGACACCCGCCAGGGGCATGAAGGCCACAGGATGTGGTAAGCAACAGGCTGCCTCCGCCTCTGATGCGCATCCTGGGAATAACCTAGATGCAGTGGTAGAGCAAGGAAGGCTAAGCACTTTGAGGATCACTGAGAGGGCACAGGGGTGGGGGAGGGGATAAGTAGGTAGGGGGTCAGAAGGAGACTGTGCCGGGGGGAGGGGGGGGGGGGGGAGAAGAGAGGGAGTGTGGGGCAGCACCATCAGGAGAGTGGGACAGTGGTGTACACTTGTCAATGAAAATTTTAAAACCCTCACTACAACCAGTATGGTGCCTCTGGTTCTTTGTTGTGATGCGGACTGACTACCAATCCCATGCCCTAGACATGGGCAGACAGGCAGGGATTAGGGTTGCTCCCAGAACACGATCCAGGGGTTGGCATTTAGGTCCCATGCACAATTACTCCCTCCGCAAAGCACCCCCCCCCCCACCTCTGGTACCCACAACCTTCCATGGCAGCCGACCCCAACCAGGGATGCACCCCTCCACCTCCGGTTGCCTCCCACCCCCCTCCAAGCACGGAGGCAGCATGCCCAGTGCCCCCGGGCTCACTGCCTCTGAGCGAAGATGGCTACTCGCCTCCTCAGGTCCCCGCAACAGCCTTTCCGCCTTTTTGAAAGAGTTCACCTTTTGAAAGAGTACCAATTGGCGCCAGTGTGGCCACTTGCTGAGGGGGTTGGATCGCAGTTGGCCGTTGGGGTGATTCCCGTTAATTGAATGGAAATCAGTCTTAACTGCTGATTATAGTTTTCTCACCACACTACGGCGGATCTCAATTTCGTCTACGGGACCTGACTGTATGCATTGCAAACGGTTTGGCGCCCAGCGCGATTCTCATGTTTGGTCTCTCCTGCTGTTCAAGGGCCTTGTCGCGCTCTCACTCGAGCACAATACATTTAGTTCCCTCGTCCAAATCATTTATATATATTGCAAACAGTTAGGGTCCGAGCACAGATCCCTGCTGTACCCCACTAGTCATTGCCTGCCAATCAGGAAAAGACACATTTATTCCAACGTTTTGCTTCCTGTTTGTTAACCAGCTGCCGGCCATCTCAAGATCCTACCCATAATAGAGGAGCACGGACGCTGGAAGTATAGAAGGTTTTAGGTTAGATGGGCAGTATGGTCAGCACAAGCTTGGAGAGCCAAAGGGCTTGTTCCTGTGCTGTACTTTTCTTTGTTCTTTGTAATCCCATGTGCTTTAACTTTACAGAGTAATTTGCTATGCGAGACCTACTCGAAAGCCTTCTGAAAGTCTAAATAAATCACATCCACCAGTTCACCCTGGTCAACTCTACTAATTACATCTCTACTAGTTACAACGTCAAAGAATTTTAGTAGATTTGTCAAGCATGATTTTCCTTTCATAGATTCACAAAGGGTGCTAATGTTTCGAATCTGGATGACTCTGTCAAGTCATCAAGACTCAAAACTTTGGCTCCCTTCTCTCCACAGATGCTGTTAGACCTGCTGCGATTGTCCAATATTTTGCTATTGTTTCAGATTCCAGCATCCGCAATGACATGTTGGACACGGTGTTTCGAGTTTTGCAAGCACAGGCTGGTTGAGTACGTTCTGTACCTTTCCCATTGCAAACAGCTGCTGGGATATGCTGTTTGACACGATCCATGTATGGCCACGTAACACATAATCACACTGGCACTGAAATTCATATACCACATTTATCACACTCATTTGTGTGATATAAAAAGAATGTCATCCTGTTAACGGCGAATACCATTCATGGTGCTGCTGCATAGAAGCATGAAACAAATAACTTCTTCTGCTGCTCAAATTGAGATACCATGGTGATCTCAGGTAGACTGGGCACTTTTCAGGACTGAAAGCGACAGCCTTAGGCCCGTTCATGACTGTGCGATATATGCCAAATGAGCTGATTAGAATAGGCACTGTCCTGCAGGATGCCTTTGATGTTTCAGCATGAAGCTTGCATGGTGAGCAAATGGCTAGGGCCCTAATTACAAGATTGCTGATTAGGCCAATCTTGCAGTGTGGAATTGTAAGAATCTCAATGTATGTATTAAACAATGAAGATAGAATGTGGTGGAGGCGCTCCCTGGGCAGATTTCTCAACTAGAACGTCAAGGAAAGGGTCTAATTTGACTGCTCATTAAGACATGCAAGGAAATGATTACATGCTGCAACACATTTAATTATAGCAAATGCATTATCGGAATATTGGAAATATGCAAGGGGTAGGAGGTGAGGTGTCATTCCATCGAAGGTACGTTTCTCATGGAACCCAACAAAGCGGTTTGCGAGAGCTGGGCATAGAGGGGATCCATGGCAAACCAATTTGGGCATACACGGTGTCATTAAAGCTGAACTCAACTGCATGAGTTGCGACATTCATAATCTCAATGAATACAGATTTACACAATGGTGGTCAACCTAGATCCAAGCTCACTATGCAATGTATGTTACAAGGCTCAGAGAGAGCATCCTGAATCATTCAGTCCAGTTCCGACTAAGCATGGGTTTATAGCACAAAACTGAGCCTAGTTCATTATTAACTGTAACTCTTAATCCAGAGACCACGGGCGGGATTCTCTCAGCCAGGCCAGGCCGGAGAATCCCCACTATCAGCGCGAATCATGCCACGCACCCCGACGCTGGCACACTATTCTCCGCTCGCCATTGGCGCCAGCGTGGTTGGCACGGCGCTGGTCGGGGGCCACTCTACGGGGCCCCCAGCCGATTCTCGGCCTGGGATGGGCCGAGCGGCTGTTGTGAAAACGGTGAGTCCCACCAGCGCCGTCCACACCTGCTCTCAGCCAGCGGGACCTCGGCGTGGAAGGGTTTGGGGGGGGCCAATTATGTAGCCTGGCCCGCGATCGGGGCCCACCGTTCGACGGGCCGGCCTCTTATGGCTGGGGGCCTCCTTTCCTATGCGCCGGCACTTGTAGTCCTGCGCCATGTTGCATCGGGCCAGCGCGTTGAAGGAAGCCACTGCGCATGCGCGCGTTGGCGCCGACGCCCAGTTCACACCGGGATCAGCAGCTGGAGCGGAGTGAACCGCTCCAGTGCCGTGCTGGCCCCTTGTAGGGGCCAGAATTAGTCGTCGGGTCGGCCCGTTCACACCGTCGTAAAACGTGACGCCGTTTACGACGGTGTGGACACTCTGCCACGGGATTAGAGAATCCCGCCCCACATCACAGCTAATGAGCAAAATAGAAATGAGTCACATTGGCATGGGAGGGGATGAGATACATTGTTAAGCAGATTAGAGGGAGCTTTGTTCCAAGCCGCCAGTAAGTCTAAGGATTTCAGGAGAAATTTCCTTACCTAAAAAGAGTGGCAAGAATGTGCACACAGTAATCGAGGCAAATGGTATCGATCAGCAGTTCTCAAACAAAATCCGGAGACTTGCTCACTACTGACATCTCTCAGCTTTCAGAGCACAAAATATGAATACATACATAGTGCACTTTGCAATTGTTACAACCTTTTAGTATCATTAAAGAGTAAATGACAACATCCAATCCAAAACAGAAGTCAAATAAATGCAGAAATTTCACTTGACCATCTTTAATTTTTCTCTTAAAAATCAAAACTACAGGTCCAGGAACCAAATTTTCAGATACACAGCATCAGCTTATAGCACTCACTGTTATATGCAAGTTTAACCTAAAACGATAACCATAGTTATACCAGAAAATATCTGAAGTTCCAATACATTTCCAAACAGCGTAATAGCCAATAAAATAAGACAACAAGAGTTCCCAAGAGTTAAAGTCAGAGTGCAACATTACAACTGAAACCTTGCTTGAGCAATTTCTTTTTAAAAAGATGATCAAGGTGTATTTTTTTTCCAAAAAGGAAGTTTTAAAAAAAAATCTATCATCAGCAACGACCATATCAAACAAACTAACTCGCTAAAGAATCTTTCTGTATAGCTGCCCTGTGCGTTCTGCTCACATTCTGCATGTGAAGTATAACCTCTGTGGAGTGAGCATGAGGTACATCTCTTCTCTGGGAATACACAATGATGTACCTTCATCACTTACAAAAGGTTTGGCATACAAAAACACAAATAGTACCAATCTGTGTACAGGTCACAACCGACTGGACAATGACCAGATAGGTATTTTTTTGTAGCTGTTTTTCACACGTCTCTAATCCCCACTTTTCTGTTCTTGAAGAGCCTCTTTACCACCTGTGACAGATTGTTCCAGTTCTTGCTCATCTTGCTCACATTTCTTTTTGGGTTCCTTTGCTTCCGAAGGCTCTTTCGATTCTGGACAATCATCATTCTCAGAGGGAAGAGAGGAGGCGTTTTTTTTCCCTTTTTCCTCAATGTCATCTTTCGCCACTTCCTGCAGGTTGTACTTGCGGAAAAGTATGTAGTCCTGAACGACGCTCACACAGCAGACGCCTTTGATTATTTCCACAATGATGGTATACTCAGGATTGTTAAGGTCCACTTTGTTTTCAGCATTCAAATTTATTACTACTCCTGAAAAATTACAAGTTAAATCAGAATTACTTACATGCGCAAGAAAAGAAAGTCGGAAAACAAGTTTTTAGCCGCAGATACACACCAGTCAAAGAATATAAATACAAATGCATAGTTCACCTCTCAGCACATGCACCTCAACAATAAATCTCTGAGGTAAATCCAACATTTGTTGAATTTTAGCCAATATTTTGCTTCATTTCAAAATTTTTATTGCTCTGAAATGGCATAAATAGATTACTTTGGCAATGACTTTCCCACTCAAAATAGAACTAGCTTTGATTAAAAGATTGCATCAATATATTCAATTCAAGGCACGAGTGGTGATGCATTCCAACACTCCTTTCTTGTTATTCTTTCACAAGACATAGGCATCGCTGGCTGGGCCAGCATTATTGCCCATTCCTAGTTGCCCTTAAGAGGGTGGTGAGCTGCCTTCTTTAACCACTGCCGTCCAAGTGGTGTAGGTACACCTACAGTGCTGTTAGAGAGGGAGTTCCAGGATTTTGACCCAGCAACAGTGAAGGAATGGCAATTAATTCCAAGTCAGGATGGTATGTAGTTTGGAGGGGAACTTGTAGATGCATCTGCTTTCCTTATCCTTCCAGGCGGCAAAGGCAGTGGGTTTGGAAGGCCCTGTCAAAGGAAACTCGGTGAGTTGCTGCAGTGCATCTTGTAGATGGTACCCACTGGGTATCGATGGTGAATGTTGAAGGTGATGGATGGTGTTGTTGTTCGTCCTGGATGGTGTCATGCATCCTGAGTGTTGGAACTGCACTCATCCAGGAAGGGGAGAGTATTCCATTGCACTCCCGATTTGTGCCTTGTTAATGGTGGACAGGCACTGGGGAGTCAGGTGAGTTCTCAAGAATTTCCTGCCGCTGACCTGCTCTTGTAGTGTCTGTATTTATATGGCTGGCTCAGTTCAGTTTCTGGTCAAGGGTAACCATCAGGATGTTGATAGTGGGGGATTCAGCAGTGGTAATGCCATTGAATGTCAAGGGGAGATGATGAGACTTTCTTGCTTTCCATCTCTCCAAACATGTTTAGTACTATTAAAACTATGAAAATTTGCAGTGCAGTAGGTAGCAGCCCTGCATCTGAGCCAGAGCTCAGGGTTCAAGTCCCTCTCCAAGACTTGATGGCCATAGAGGGTACATTCATAACGGCCAACAGGTTGAGTATCAACCTGCAAAATCCTTCCAACACCATTAGCAGGCAGCAAGAGCAGGAGAGTGTCTTGTTCAGTCATGCTTTATGCTCAGTGGTACCCCTCAAGCTATAAGCCTCTGACCATAGGATAGTGCCCTGTTCCAGGAAAATAAAATCGCTATGGGAACAGTTGAAAGTCTGCCTTGTGCACCATTAGGTGTGGGAAGAGAAACAAACCACTATTAAAACAGAAAGCATTCAGAGTGATATTGAATATTGGCACAAGTAGACCTTCCGTTCTAGATTTGAGTTCCATTCTACTCAGTTTTTTGATACAAGCGACAAGAGAAAACCACCCAAGGAGAGGTAGGAGAAAGAAGATAAGTTTTCCCTTACTATATACTGGCAGAGGATTGGGAGGGCGAACGTGCTGGCAGGACCTGCAGGCAGACGGCATGGCTGCCTTCTTGGTTATAAACTGTCAGCGCAGGCAGATAATGAAAAGAGAAACATTTATAGGCAAGGAAATTAGGTGGAATTAATCCAGAAAATGCTAGGATTTTAGAAAAATAAAAATAGTCAACCAAAACCCACAATTTCAGTCTTCTCACATTGTAACAATACCCACATCTCGTCTGTAACTCAGTTTCAATATTATCTTCCATTTAAATATAACCCAACTATCACCGTTTAAATATGGAAAACGTGGTATCTACCTGCCAGAGCCTTGATGACATCATCTCTGCTCATGTGACTATTGTTCCTGGCTTTATAAACAATCTGGAAAGAGGCCTTTTTTGGAACTTTAAACCAGGGTTCTAGGAAAGTCTCAAAATACTTTGGGATCTCCTCCATGAAAGCCTTGCATGACCCTGACACTGGCAACATTCGTAGTATAGCTCGGGTCTTCTTCTTCTTGGTTGCGTAGAGGTCCTTCAAAATGTGGTGTACTAATTTGTCCGGTTCTGTTTTCAAGAGTAGAAAAAAGTCCCTTTAGAATCCCAATATTTATATATATATATATTATACATATATATATGCGCTAAGTAAACTACTCATTCAAAATGCCAGAACAAAAGTAGATTTGTTACTCTGATACAACCAATAACTCATTTCATGAATAGAGAATGACCTCTTGATTGAAGCACAGAAATTCGTATTTATCTTAGTTTGAATGCAAATGGACATAAACCAATGAAATATTTAATAGAGGACACTGATTGATGAGCAGCAGGAGTACTTAGGCAGAGAGCAATGGTTCCCCAATAATTTGTACACATTTTAAAAGGGACTATCCCTGCATGTATAAATCACAAGGAACACAACTGATCTCCAATTGGGCAGCACGGTAGCATGGTGGTTAGCACTCTGGCTTCACAGCTCCAGGGTCCCAGGTTCGATTCCCTGCTGGGTCACTGTCTGCGCGGAGTCTGCACGTTCTCCTCGTGTCTACGTGGGCTTCCTCCAGGTGCTCCGGTTTCCTCCCACAGTCCAAAGACGGCAGGTTAGGTGGATTGACCATGATAAATTGCCCTTCGTGTCCAAAAAGGTTAGGAGGGGTTATTGGGTTAGGGGGATAGGATGGAAGTGAGGGCTTAAGTGGGTCGGTGCAGACTTGATGGGCCGAATGGCCTCCTTCTGCACTGTATGTTCTATGTTCAGCCATTTTGTCTACAAAAGGATTAAAGAACCTTTATCATTTAGTGATTTGGACTGGGAACATCTTGCAGGTTATTGATGGCCTGCTTTGTTTGAAGCATCAAGTTATATCATTAATAATAATAATCTTTATTAGTGTCACATGTAGACTTACTTTAACACTCCAATGAAGTTACTGTGAAAATCCCCATGTCGTCACATTCCACTGCCTATTCGGGTACACAAGAGGGAGAATTCAGAATGTCCAATTCTCCTAACAAGCACGTCATTTGGGACTTGTGGGAGGAAACCGGAGCACCAGGAGGAAACCCACACAGACACGGGGAGAATGTGCAGATTCCGCACAGACAGTGATCCAAGCCAGTAATTGAACCCGGGTCCCTGGCACTGTGAAGCAATGGTGCTAACCACTGTGCTACCGTGTGACTGCCAAAGCCACCCACTACTGTGGGATCTGAAGGGAAAAGATAATCCCAAGCTTATTTTCTTCATCATCAGCCATATTCGTCAACCCCTATTACAGGCCCCTTCCACCACCTTGAAAGTGAAAGAAGTTTGTGTAGCCCTGTCCTTTGTCACCAAGACATCCACTCTCCTGCCTCTGCTGATTCTGCACCCTGCCCCCAGCCGCAACTCTTTCCTTTTGTCCAGTAAGCCAAACTTATCCCTTACCATAGCCCTGAAACTTTGGTTCCTACCTTCATCTCCCTCTAATTCTCTCCTATCTCCCCATATGGTCTGCTGAATATAACTCATTCACTGGACTGGACTACTCATTCATCCGATTCCCATCTCTCTCTCTCCCCCTTCACTGCCTGCATGCTGGCTGACATGATTAATAGCTCCCTCTCCCTTTTCATAACATTATTCCATTTTCAAACCTTCCGTCCTTGCAACTTGCTGTCATATCTCCAATCTCATTTCCGCCTTCCAAATCATTGAAAAGGTCATCACCTCCCAAATCTATGTCCAACTTTCCAGCAACTCCCTGCTCCCTGTTTGAATCTCTCGAGATTGTTGCCATAACTAAAGTTACAAATTACAATCTCTGATTATGACCAGGTGTATCAGGGTTCAAACACATTTGAGGGGGGGCAGATTCGGTCTTTCCCATGCTCATTGCTCCTCCAATCATCAGGTTCTCTTCCTCACGTTCTTGTTGCGCTCCAAAGACAGAATCTATGGTTAGTGGCACAGCAAGGGAACCTCTGATTGGAGTAGTAATCCTGGACAACAGGTCGGACTCACTCAGCATTCTTTGGGACCATACAGCCGGAGACCCAGTAACAAGATCTAGGGAACTGCCTGTAACAAGGATATTGTCAAGGGCAGCAGCCAGTCGAGACACGATCTAAGTCATTGTAATTTTGCAATAATTCAGACTGTCACGAGCCCCATTATGCAATAAATTGTTTGCAGTCTCTGCCCTATATGTAACTGGGGACTCTGAAACTAACACTAAAGCAACACACTAATGCATCCCCCACTTAACCCTTCACAATGATGACAAGGCTTTTTTCAATTGATTGCAATATACATACATCACTCCCACCAGTGGAATTGAATTCAACTCGATCAAAAAATAAACGTCACCAATGTTAAGAGTTCTGATGAAGACAACATTGTTGGCTCCACTGTCCAAAGCCTGGAATCGACGGAGATTATTCTGTGTTGATGCACGGATCTGCTTTACTTCTTTCTTCAAAGCAGTTTCAGCATCGTCATCTTCCTCATCCTCGCTATTAGATTCTTCTACAAACTGAGAAAGCACAGCAATATTAAATCCGGAAAATCTGAACATTTACAAATGACAAAGCGACAGTGCGTTGACAGCTGCACATTAAACATTTATCTGCACCTAACGTCTCCTCCACAAAATCACAGGATTCATCACAGGAAGAAGTGTATCAGAAAAAGTTAGAAACGTTTGTACAGCGCGAACCACTCATTTTGTTCACTGTGGCCAGAGAAATTACTTAATATCCATGTCTACAATTTGATTAGCATTTTGGTGTTTCCATTAGTTTCATCAATTCATTGCACTAACAAGTGACTAATGGACATCCACTAATGCTGCATTCACCAAACCTTAAAAACTTGAATTTCTGTATCTGGAAGCAGCCAAAATTCATTGCATCAGACATGAAAGTATCCCCATGCCACATCAATAGGTCTCGAAAAAAAGATATTTCAATTTAAAATTGAAGGTTTTTAAAGGGATTTCTCCCAACAGGCCTGGAATTTAGCTCATACAAAAAAATGTTAGCATTGGATTGTATTGCATATCTAAAAACATAAGTGCAAAATTAGAAAAAAAACATTACTTTGAAGATTCCTTGTTATCACTAGTCCCCTTATTTAAAAAAAACTTTTTTTCTTCATCTTGCGACTAGTAAAATAACAGTGGATAACTTCAGCAGTGCTCAGAAATGAAGCACCAGAAGAGGCAACTGTTCATGTTCAGATTTTGTTTTTCCTTTATTCATTCATGGGATGTGGGCATCATTGGCTATGCAAGCATTTGTTGCCCATCCCCAATTGCCTGTGAATTGAGTGGCTTGCTTGGCCATTTCAGAACCAACCACATTGCTGTGGGTCTGGAGTCACATGTAGGTCAGACCAGGTAAAGATGGCAGATTTCCTTCCCTAAAGAACATTAGTGAGCCAAATTGTTTTTTTACAACAACCAACATAGTTGTATTTAGTTCAAATTCCACTAGCTGTCATTGTGGGATTCAAATCCGTGTCCCCAGAGCATTAGCCTGGAGCTCTGGATTACTAATTCAGTGGCATTACCCTATTTTGAGACAGATCAAGTAACCAAGTAAGCTACATCAAATAAACTTAGGGAAAAGGTAGATTTTGACAACAATCGACTTACGATCATCATTAGACTTCAATTCCAGATTTTTATTTGATTCAAATTTAACCATCTGCTCTGATGGGATTCAAACACAAGTCCCCGGAGAATTATCCTGCATCTGTGGACTACAAGTCCAGTGACATTACCACTGCACCACCGTCCCTTAGAGTACAATAGCCTAATTATCCCATAAAGTTCATTAGCTCTGGACACTCAAAAGTAGTACAAGTTCCTCATTCAGTCTCAAAGTCAGAATGGGTTATCATCCTCAGAAAGGACATGATGTTTATATTAAAGGTTCTATATAAATGCAAACTGCTGTCATTGTTGGGAAGGATCAAGAGATTACTGTTGTAACAGTTAACAGCGCTGTTGTTATAATAGTAAGTACAGAAAATTAAAACTGCATGACAATGTTATCAGCACGTATTCTGAATTCTAACCTTTCAGTTAAAACTATATGTTTATGTCACCATAACAGTTTAGCACACTGGGCTAAATCGCTGGCTTTGAAAGCAGAGCAAGGCAGGCCAGCAGTTCAATTCCCGTAACAGCCTCCCCGAACAGGCGCCGGAATGTGGTGACTAGGGGCTTTTCACAGTAACTTCATTGAAGCATACTTGTGACAATAAGTGATTTTCATTCATCCTCTACCTTTCTCCTCCTCAACCCATAAAGTCTGAAGTGATTTTAAAAATCCAAAGTCCCCAAAAGCATAATTTTGATCAAACAGCAAAACTGTGAAATCACACTAACTCTTCAGATAAAGTTTCCAGACACATGGAGCAGAATTTCGACACAATCAGGTGGGATTGGATGCAAGAGGGCAGAAACATGGCTTTGGATAGCAACATAATATTTTACTGGCATGTTCCTGCCTCTGGTCCATTTGGTAGAGTCAGAGCTCAGGATGCAAATAAAAGCACTACCCATTGAGACAATCAAAAGGCAAAATAAGGTCGACATTCTGAGGCTGACTGGAATTTTTCAGACTGCCAGAATGCAACCCCCCCCCCAAATCAGCAAAAGCTCAGCCAATGCACGGGGGCCTCCCAACAACAGTGACTGGGGTGGTGGGTATCCAGCACTTCATCAGCACTGGGGCAGCATGGTGACACAGCGGTCAGCACTGCTGCTTCACAACACCAGTGACCCAGGTTCAATTTCGGCCTTGGGTGACTGTGTGGAGTTTGCACATTCTCCCCATGGCTGCGTGGGTTTCCTCCGGGTGCTCCGGTTTCCTCCCATAGTCCAAAGATGTGCAGGTTAGGTGAATTGACTATGCTAAATTGCCACATAAGAGAGTCCAAGGATGTGTAGGTTAGATGGGGTTACAGGGACAGGGTGGGGTTGTGGGCCGAGGTAGGATGGGTCGGTGCAGACTTGGTGAGCTGAAAATCCTTCTTCTGTGCTGTAGCAATTCTATGGTTTTAAATCTTTGTCCTCCCCTCTCCCCCGCACAGTAGTGGCCAATTAGCTATAGTCAATAGTCTTAAGAGGGCATTAAGACTCTTAAAAGCCATCAAGTTATATTGGACTTAAATAATTAACTCTGTTTCTCTCTCCACAAATGGTGCCAGACTGGCTGAGTTTTCCAGGATTTTCTCCAGCATCCAGTGATCTGTTGCAATCCCTACACAAATCGGCAGCTCCCACCTCTGATAGTAGGACTGTTGATATGAGTGCTGTTGGGCCTCCATTTGGCCCTCCAGCCACTCTGAATTGGACAACCAGGGTACGCTCTGGTCAGTAATTGGCCAGCTCAGGGGGGGGGGGGGGGGGGGGGGGGCCTGGTGGCAGGTCGAGACTCAAGAAATGCACCTGACATCAGGAGGTCGCTCAAATCCAGTCCTTGGTCCTTACATGTACTAGAGAGAGAGAGTTGGTGTTTTGTAAACTATGGAAGTGATTTTGGAAATTCGTTTTTTTTTTTTAATTGTTTTAAGTCTCTAGGTTGCAACTTCTGAATCAGAAGGAATTTGGAGTTTCCAATTTCCCAGCTCCTGTTTCCCCAGAATAGAGTCACTGCACCTTCTCTGGGCCATAGAGTTGGTCCGCGTATTCGTTCAGCAGACTGTACGCCTCGGCCGTGCATTTCTTCTCATTCATGTTGCAGGTGATGAGCAGCCCTTGCATTCCCACCTCCAGCTCCCGGCTCCCGCGGGGCTTCTTGGCCGCATGGCTCAAGAAAGAGCCCTTGTTCCTCCGCTTGGCTCTGGGCTCTGTTGCCATTGCTGTTGAAAAGGAAGAGAATGGCTGGAATTAGCAAGAAATGCACAACGAGGTGGCCAACTTGAAATATGTGCCAAACACCATATGAGATATATATATATATATATATATACACACACACTCACAGTGGTTTCTAAACTGGATCGTTCAATAGAATTGTACGCTATAAACAACCTCGACCTACACTCACCGCCGCTTCAGCCCAAAACACTGACTCGAAAGGACTCCTCCTTTTAGCATCATTACACTGCGACGCGAAATATACAGCCTGCGGCTGGGTCCTAGCGCTAAAGGACGCCTTGCTGGTGTTTTTTTACTTCTGGGTTACAATTTTGCAAATTGGTCAGGCTGGCATTTTCTAATGAGCTGTCCAGAATTATAAAAACTGAAATCAATACACCAAAAGACTGTCTTCACAAAGCCCATTTTTTTCACCTGTCTCAGGAAGGTGCATGCATTCGTTCTAGATATGTTTTTCGCCCCCCGCCCCCTCCACTGGGAAACTGGATGGTGGTAATAAGAAAAAAGAAAAAGGTTGTGACAAAGCAACCGTCCACAAGAAGGAAGGGGTTTGCTAGTATGTGTAAAGTGATTGGAAATGTGGGGCGTGATGCAACCAAAACATTTATAAGTGTCATTTTTGTCGTGTTCTGTAGACTGGCTGATATGAATGATGCACTAAAGAATATCTAGTTTAAATAATTTATTATGAAACAACTATTTGGTAAAGATAACGGGAATAAACAAATAACAAATTACTAACACTATTACAGAGCTACTGCAAAATACGTCTTATCCACCAACACAACTTACTCCCAACTCCCGGAGACACAGAGCCACATGGTACACTTACACTGCCACTTGCTGGTCAGAGGGCATGTACAGTATTATATACAGAATTGCTTTATGCATATCATCACAATTTTGGGTGAATTTAAGTGAGATCCACACCGGCACACAACCACACTTAAGTGATTTTTTGGGGGGGCTTTGGGGAGTTTCTCCCCGGACCAGCCCACACTTAGAAACTTTTTCAGCAATGGGGAGCTGAACTCACTGTTGAGACTGGCTCCTCAGAGATAGGGCAGACATTTTGATGCACCGATCTTTAAGTGAGCTTAAGAATCCCCCACAGGCATCCACCTACGGATATTGTCACCCAGCCCCCCCCCCCCCCCCCCACCGGCACACATGACCATTACCCCAACCCCCTTCTCCCCAAGTGAGGACATCCCATTATGGGGTTGCTGAGGCCCCCGCTCCCTTTCAGGCCTACCCACCCTTCCCTTTCAGGCCACCCACAGCCCCCCCTCTCAGGACACCCAATCTTCACCCCCACCTTTATGAGGCCCCTTCGTACCTGTCCTTGACCTGGTAGTGGCAGGGTGGCAGTGCTAAGGTGCCTGGGTGGCAGAGTGAGCCAGGGTGCCACCCTGTCCTATCCTCGGCCATTCAGGGATCTACAGTAGCCTAGGAGACCCCAGGTGCCATTACACCTGGTTCACACGTGTGTGGACCAGGAGCAAAAATGGCAGTTCAACTTTCCTGGCTATAGGGTTTTCAGGCAAATAGAGAGGGGGCTAAAATTGATGGTGTGTAGTACATATGGGGCACCCATATGGCCTGTGCCACTCTGCAGAACCAGGGGATGCGCAGCAAGATGGCTGCCTTGCAGGCCGCCGCATGGCCTCTCCATGAGTGGTCACCGACCCAGTCCCTTGGAGGGGGGGGGGAGGGATCACCCCGACTACAAGGCCCGTTACCCCATCACCCCCGCTACCTCCTGGCCCTGACAGGGCCGCCCCCACCCCAGCCAGACAGCCTGCAGTCACTCTTCTCTGTGTCCTACCCCCTCTCGCTCTCCCTCATCAGCATCAATGCCAATTTCACGATTTTTAAAAGCAGAAGTGAACTGCGCCGTAGGGAACTCAGCCCATCGGAGGCAGAGAATCACGGAGGCGCTGGAGAATATCGGGTCAGGCCCACTAATGACATGCAAACAGTGTTTACTATACATGGGTTCCAGACTGTATTGACGCCGCTGTCGAGGTGATGGAGAATCGCGGTTTGCGTCAAATCGACGCCCGCCACGATTTTGGCATTGGAACCGGTTCTCCACCCAATCGTATTTCGTGATTTCAGCATTAGCCAACGGAGAATCCCGCCACATGTTTATTCCATATGACAATAGATATCAGGGCAGTTTCTTAAAAAGTTGTCTAAATTTATAAAATTATTATTTTTTTTTAGCATGTTGCAGCAAAATCTGAATTAAAGCCAGTTATACTAACTCCAGAAGGACGACAGTCAAATCGAGGGAATGTTAAATCAATGGCATCAGAGCCTTGCATCTCGGTTGAAAGCCACCATAGTCCCAGAGGACTTCTCTCCCCTTTGAGATGTTCTATGAGATGGCTGGCTGGTGGTGATTTAACCTCAGAGTTACCATACCTCAGGCAAGGGATATAGTTGAGAAGGCGGGCCTTAATGGTAACATCATTAAACCCTGCGCTGTTGGCGTCGCTCTGCATCAAGAACCAGCAGTCAAGCCAACTGACTGTTGGCTGACTCTGATGGCAGCAGAAGCTGATTGCCAATTGTGTGATGAGCTATTCTTTAAATCAACTCTCAAGCACCCTTAGGTGCTTAGCACTGCTGCTTCACAACCCATGGGACCCGGGGTCAATTCCAGCCTTGGGTGAGTGTCAGTGCAGAGTTTACACCTTCTCCCCGTATCTGCGTGGGTTTCTTCCTGGTGCTTCAGATTCCTCCCACAGTCCGAAGATGTGCAGGTTAGGTGGATTGGCTATGCTACTTTGCCCCTTATTGTCTAAGGATGTGCAGGTTAGGTGGATTGGCCCTGATCAATGCATGGGGTAATGGGGATAGTGTGGGGGGTGTGGACCTTGGCAGAGTGCTCTTTCGGAGGGTTGGTGCAGACTCAATGGGCCGAGTGGCCTGCTTCATTCTATGTTCTATGGACTTTTTTAAAGTGGAAAAGCTCACGAGTCTACGCACTGAATTGGAGGCTGGCATCCACCATTTGGGTTGAAATAGGGGACAAAAACAATGATCAAAGTACTGACAGATGGCATCTCCAGCTGTAAAAGTAAATAAGGCATTCAAAGCTTTTTGATCTTCAGCAAAGTAGCTGCCAAAATATGAAGACATGATTACCCGCTTACCCTGCGTTGCTCCCCATGCTCCTGCCTCCAATCAGTCAGTTTTAATCTTGGCAAACTATGGAGATCCACATCGTTAAGATGTGTATTAATCAGTATACTGATTGAGCTTTTCCTGTTCCTCACACCATCTCCTGTATTTTAGGTTTTTCCCAGTTACACACATATTTGCCAAGAAGAAAGATAATGGAAAGATAATGGAATATCTTGTCAGCATTAATGGGATGATTACTGTTTCAAAATAGTGTTGTCCCATTTACGCAGGCACTCTTGCCTGTTGCTACTTTTAAAGATGCCCATTAGCTTTCTTTCAGAACGCACAATTAGTTGCTGATATTGATCATTTTTATTGTTGATATTAATTAGCCTATTTTCAGCCTGCCTAATTAGCACTAAAGCCCTTATGAGTATTTCTGAGCCTATGTAGTACCAAAATTGAATTACTGTTCAGTTATTTTGATTATTTAATGGACAAATACTCCACACCATTAAGCATCATGACTACTGATTCATACAGGCCATGAAATGGCCCTATTTTTGATTCATTTAGATGATCTCAGCCAAAGCACTATTCGTACTGGAACAACCCTCTTGAAAGGAGATGATCTTTCAAGACTCCTGATTGCTATCCAGTGACTTCTTCTGCAAGTCTGCAATGTATGTATTCTGACAAGGGAAAGAGTGTTTAGCTGTAATAAAAATAATGCTAGAAATACTCAGCAAGACTGACAGCATCTATGGAGAATGAAACAGAGCTAACATTTCAGGTTGGTGGCACTTTGTCAGAACTGGGAGTACTTAGAAATGTAACTGTTTGTAAGAAAGGCAGAATAATAACTCCTAAGATAACTGTCATAAACATAGGTGGATTTATTTACATATATTCTATATAAATATATATATACACAAGTTAAAAATTACATAGCAACTCACTCCCAGTGCAGACCCTACTGGGAGGATAGGTCTGACCAGGCCTTGACTTTTATTATTGTCACAAGTAGGTTTACATTAACACTGCAATGAAGTTACTGTGAAAATCCCCTTGTTGCCACACTCCGGCACCTGTTCAGGTATACTGAGGGAGAATTCAGAATGTCCAACTTACCCAACAGCACGACTTGTGGGAGTTGTGGTAGGAAACCGGAGCACCTGGGGAAAACACACAAAGGCACGGGGAAAACGTGCAGACTCCGCACAGTGACCCAAGCCAGGAATCGAACCTGGGACCCTGGTGTTGTGAAGCAACAGTGCTAACCAGTGTTCTAAGGTGCAAGCCCCAGGCGGTGGGTCTCCTCCTCCTACCTGGGAGCTCAAATTCAATGAGCCCCATTGGGAGATTGATTATTATTTTCTTATGATTCTCATGCGGGTTATAACAGGCAGGGAAAGCAAGAGGGGAGGACAAAAAATGAGAAAGTCTGAGGTAAGGTGGAAGGCAGAAGAGATTAAATGATGAAAGGGACAAGGGGATAAAAATAGAGTACAGGTAAGAAACCAATTCTGTGGGGCAAGAACAAGCTGAATTGATGGGTCTACCATAACAGTCTTGTTTGTCGATCTTAGGAAGAAAACAGAAACGGACTGTTCCGGATTGAGGAACTATGCAGCTGCAAGTCATGGAGAGAAGATCTCCAGAGTTGAAATCAGTTACAGTCTTGGAAACGATGGTTTGATGCTAGGTGGAGGGGGCCATGGTCCAGCAGGAGGTAGGAGGAGTCAGAAAGTCAGTGTTCACCAAGCAACAACAGCATCCCCCTTGTCAGCAGATTTGATGACAATATTAGAGATGGACCTGAGAGAACAGAGTGACGAAAATTCAGAGAGAAATAGGTTAGAGTGAATGAAGAGAGCAGAGAAATTAAGATGGCCAATATCAAGCCGACTATTCAGTCATAATTCACCAAAATAGTTGATGTGAAAGCTTTGTAAGATGCTGGGCAAACGTGTGTTTTATTTCTTCAAGGTGAGGAGAACAAGGCTGAATCAGGATTGACATTGAACAAGTGGATAAATAAACAGCTACATTTTCTGCCATTGCTGTGCATGTAGTGTTTCACTCTATGATATCATTACAAGCAATGGAGTAGATAGTGGCCAGGAGCAGATATGCTTATCAAACAATTATTAAAGACAGTGATTAAAAAGCCAAACCTTCTCCTCAATGTTTTCCATCCTTCCAATCAGCACCAGGGCACTGACTACAATGTCACACTAACTTGGGATCACCAGAGAGCTGTGTTGGTGACATGGTGGCACAGTGGTTAGTACTGCGGCCTTACAGTGCCAAGGACAAGGGTTAAATTCCGGCCTTGGGTGAATATCTGTGTGAAGTTTGCACATTCTCCCTGTATCTGCGTGGGTTTCCTCCGGGAGCTCCGGTTTCCTCCCACAGGTCAGGTTAGGTGGATTGGACATGCTAAATTGCCTTTGTGTCCAAAGGTTAGGTGGGGTTGTGGGAGAGTGGGCCTAGGTAGGGTGCTCTTTCAGAAAGTGTGGGCAGACTCGATGGGCCAAATGGCCTCCTTACTACACCGTATAAGCTCTGAATCCTCGTGTTAAGCCTCACAGTATAAACAGATCCATTTTTGCACACCTCCAACTGAACACATACATGCTTTATGGAACTGAAAGTTCAGTACTGTATTGTTGTTTACTGATATAAATAGCCCGTAGAATTATCCAGCATTGACAGAACAGGGGGAAAAATACAATTCTTAAACTTGTGTCTATTTATCTTCAGCCCCAGAAGAGTACAGTGTCAAAATAAATGAACCATTTAACAAATTGCTTGAACATTACAAGTGCCTGTGTGTGAAATTAAAGAGGAAAGTTGACATTTTAAAGGTTGCATTAGTTGATATCAGTCAGATTTCTGCGAGCACTGTGTCTCCTGCAAATGACATCACTGGTTGTGGTGGTATATATTAGGTGTATTAAGGTACCCTGGGATGCCGAGAGGCTATTGGTAGATAGACACTGGATCCCGATTGGATCAGCCGCCTGCTGGCTCCACCCAGCAAGGCGGAGTAGAGCCCGGGTTCTCCCAGCAGCCGCATTCTGTAACTGTGCTGCTGGGGAACAAGTCTGCGTAATAAAGCCATCGTTCGACTCCTTCTCATCTCGTCTCATGAGTGATTGATTGTGCTACAATTTATTACGCAAACTTTTAAGGGCATGGAGCTCCGAATCATGCCGGAGTGTCTGCGAATCAGCTCCCACGCGGCAAACGCAGCGGCCACGTTTAAACATTGGTTAGCGTGTTTCCAGGGATACTTCCGAACGGCCCCCGGCATACCTACGGAAGAACAGAAAATCCAGGTCCTGCATGCCAGGGTGAGCCCTGATATCTACACGCTTATAGAGGATGCGGAAGCTTTCCCGACGGCGATCGCGATGCTGATAGGAATCTACGTTCGGCCCGTCAACCAGGTCTACGCACGTCACCAGCTCGCGACGAGACGGCAGATCCCCGGGGAATCGCTGGACGAGTTCTACAATGCACTGTTGATACTGTGGAGAAACTGCAACTGCCCATCGGTGGCGGCTAATGAACACACAGAGCTGCTGGTCCGAGATGCGTTCGTGGCAGGTATGCTTTCATCCCAAATTCGCCAGCGATTGCTTGAAAGAGACACACTAGGCCTCAAAGAGGCACAGGCCCTCGCGGCCTCGTTTGATGTGGCATCACAGAACGCCCGAGCCTACGCCCCCGACCGCGCGGCAGCCCCTTGGGCACCGTGGACCCCCGCCGCGACCAAACTCCCGGGACACCCCGCACCCCCGCGGGCCTGCGCTGCCCGAGCGGCGGACCACCCAGGGGGGCCCCGCTGCTACTTTTGCGGGCAGGTGAACACCCCCGGATGCGCTGCCCGGCCCGCTCGGTCCTCTGTAAGGGGTGCGGGGAAAAGGGGCATTTCGTCGCTGTCTGCCTGGCCCGGGGGGTAGCCGCAATCTCCGGAGAACCCCAAACTCAACCCCCCCCCCTAGCGATCCATGTGCGGCCAACGGGCGCCGCCATCTTGGGTCCCGGACTCCACGCGGGAGGGATGGGCGCTGCCATTTTGTGCCCCCCGGCAACGTGCAATCCATGGGCAGCGCCATCTTGCCCACCCCCGACCGTGTGCGACCCGTGGATGCCGCCATCTTGGCTGACGTCTAAGGACCCCGGGATGGATGGCCACATGGGGCCTGAAGAAAACACCCCGGTGCAACAATTACGACTGGCTTCGGTGACCCTGGACCAGTTGCGGCCCCGAATGCTCCAAACAGCATCAACAACGATATTCGTAAACGTTACGAGACGCCCTGCCTGATCGACTCTGGGAGCACGGAGAGTTTTATACATCCTGATACGGTAAGACGCTGTTCCCTTCCGATCCACCCAAGGAATCAAAAAAAATTCTGCCGGCGGGGTCCCATTCCGTAGAGATAAAAGGGTTCTGCATCGCGAACCTCATGGTGCAGGGGAGGGAGTTCAAAAACTACCGGCTGTACGTCCTTCCCCACCTCTGCGCTGCCACACTCCTGGGATTGGATTTTCAGTGCAATCTCCAAAGCTTAACGTTTACATTCGGCGGCCCTATACCCCCACTCACTATCTGCAGCCTCGCGACCCTCAAGGTCGATCCGCCTTCCCTGTTCGCGAACCTCACCCCGGATTGCAAACCAGTCGCCACTAGGAGCAGACGGTACAGCGCCCAGGACCGATCTTTTATCCGGTCAGAAGTCCAGCGGCTCCTGAGGGAAGGCATAATTCAGGCCAGCAATAGTCCCTGGAGAGCCCAGGTGGTAGTTGTAAAGACTGGGGAGAAGCAGAGGATGGTCGTAGACTATAGTCAAACCATCACTAGGTACACGCAGCTGGATGCGTACCCTCTCCCCCGCATATCCGACATGGTCAATCGGATTGCACAGTACAAGGTCTTTTCCACGGTGGACCTTAAGTCCGCGTACCACCAGCTCCCCATCTGCCCGAGCGACCGAAAATACACTGCTTTCGAAGCAGATGGGCGGCTCTATCATTTTTTTAAGGGTTCCATTCGGCGTCACTAACGGGGTCTCGGTCTTCCAACGGGAGATGGACCGAATGGTTGATCGGGACGGTTTGCGGGCCACGTTCCCGTATCTCGACAACGTCACCATCAGCGGCCACGACCAGCAGGACCACGACGCCAACCTCCGCAAATTTCTCCAGACCGCAAACGCCCTGAGTCTCACATACAACAGGGAGAAATGCGTGTTTAGCACCGACCGTCTAGCCATCCTTGGCTATGTAGTGCGAAATGGAGTGATAAGCCCCGACCCCGAACGCATGCGCCCCCTCATGGAGTTCCCCCTCCCCCACTGCTCCAAGGCCCTGGGCTTCTTCTCTTATTACGCCCAGTGGGTCCCCAACTACGCGGACAAGGCCTGTCTGGTAATCCAGTCCACGGTCTTCCCCCTGTCGGCAGAGGCCCGCCAGGCCTTCAGCCGCATCAAAGCGGATATCGCAAAGGCCATGATGCACGCAATCGACGAGTCCCTCCCCTTCCAAGTCGAGAGCGACGCGTCTGACGTAGCTCTGGCGGCCACCCTTCAACCAAACGGGCAGACCCGTGGCCTTTTTTTCACGCACCCTCCACGCTTCAGAAATCCACCACTCCTCAGTGGAAAAGGAGGCCCAGGCCACAGTGGAAGCTGTGCGGCATTGGAGGCATTACCTGGCCGGTAAGAGATTCACTCTCCTCACTGACCAACGGTCGGTTGCCTTCATGTTCGATAATGCACAGCGGGGCAAGATCAAGAACGACAAGGTCTTGCAGTCGAGGATCGAACTCTCCATCTACAACTGCGAGATCTTGTATTGTCCTTGGTGATTTGCTACAGTGAATCTTGTAGATAGTATACACTGCAGCCACAATAGACTGGTGGTGGAGGAATAAACATGATGGGTGTTGTGCCAATCAAGAGGGTTGCTTTAACCTGGACATTGTTGAGTTTTATGATGTTGGATAAGCACTCATCGAGGCAATTGAAGTGTATTCCATCAGGTTAACATGTTATGTACTTTGTAAATGGTAGACCATCTTTGGGGACTGAGTAGGTGTGTTACCTGTCATTGAATTCTTAGTCTCTGATCTGCTGTTCCAGAAGCATATTTACTTGGTGGGTCAGGTTAAGTTTCTTGTCAATGGTGACCCAGGATTTGAAGGTGATGGTAATATTGTTGAATGTCAAAGAGAGGTGGTTAGGGCAGCATGGTGGTGCAGTGGATAGAACTGCTGCCTCACGGCGCCGAGGTCCAGGTTCGATCCCGGCTCTGTGTCACTGTTTGTGTGGAGTTTGCGCATTCTCCCCGTGTTGCATGGGTTTCAACCCCACAACCCAAAGATATGCAGGTTTGGTGGATTGGGCATGCTAAATTGCCCCTTAATTGGAAAAAATGAATTGGGTACTCTAAATTTTAAAAAAAGTGGTGGTTAGATTCTTTCTTGTTAGATTTGGTCAATGCCTTGTGCGGTATGAATGTTACTTGCCCGTTATCAGCTTAAGTCTGAATATTGTTCAGGTCTCGCTACGTATGGGTATGGGTAACTTCATTATCTGAGGAGTTGCAAATGCAATTAAACACTGTGAAATCATTGGCAGACAAGCCTGTTCTGTTATGCTCCTTTGGATAACACAGGCTGCTACTTGATGCAGTCTGAACTAAAGGATGCTCCAGACTCTGTAATGAGTTCAACGTGTTTATTGAACTATTAACACAGTTCTCAAATGAGTTTGACTCTCTGCTAATCTAACTGGAGTAACTCAGTCTAACTGTACCAGCTTGCTCTAAGCCACGTGCTGGGGTGTGATGCTGCTGATCAACCCTGTCTAACTCTCTAGATGTCTATCTGTGGAAAGAGGCAGGGTGTGAGTGCCTGATCCCTTTTATAGTGTTTGTGTTATGCCCCCTTGTGGTGATGCCACCTCTGAGTGTCCTGACTGCCCATTGGTTGTGTCCTATTCTGAGTGTTCATTGGTTGCATGTTTGCATATCATGACAAAGCCCACTTCTGATCTTATGATGGAGGACAGATAATTGATAAAGCAACAGAAAATGGTTGGGCCAAGGGCTACCCCAAGTAACTCTTGCCGGAATCTCTAGGGGCTGAAATGATAGACTTCCAATAGCTGTGACCATATTCCTTTGCGCTAGGTATGACTCCAACCATTGGAGAATTTTCCTCTTGATTCTCATTGGCTTCAATTTTACTAAGGCTCCTTGATATCACACTCAAATAGTATTGGATAAAAAGTCTATGATCCACTCTTCCAGCAGGGTTAATTATGAAGTGTATCTGCTGTAAAAGAATGGCAAATGAAAATGTTCCTCATACTTACCTTGATCGATGCAAATTCAATAGACAGTATATAACTTAAAAAGTCGAACAAATTCCACCAATTTTCCAACAATCAAGTTATATGGCAAGGGAAGTAAATCGTCAGAAAAATAGTGACTCTAGATACTGAAAGCATAGTTGAAGAGATACATTGTCATCAGACATTTGAAGCCAGAGACTGAATTCACATGGTGAAATGATTCTGGAAGGGGCCTGGGAGAGGCATACTGATTGTGAAAACAGACTCTGATTGCAGAGAGGAAGGGAGGAAGTGTAAGTAGTAACCTGGACTGTGAGCGATGGAAGATAAAGGCTGGATGTATAGCATAGAATAATTTTCAAATATCAGTTAGGGCATGGAAGAATTTCAAAACATAGTCAAGGCTCATAAGTTGACTAAGAGACAGAGGGATGTGCTGACAAAGGAGTATTGGGTATGCAGGAGCAGGCATTTAGAGTTCTGAATTAGCCAGAACTTGTGATAAAACAATATTAGAGAAATGGATCCTCCAAGACATGAAGGTGTGCTTGATGTTTTCAGCAGTGGCAATGCTGAAGTAGATAGAGGTGCAAAAAACAATTTTCTGAAAAAGGGCAAGTAAATAGATATAGGGGAGAAAGTTCACCTTAGAAGCAGAAACTGCCATGGTTACACACCAAAAAGCTCAGCAAAGTGTAGTCAGGGGGTTGATGAGTCAGTGCAAGAAATAAATGATACTGAGGGCAGCCAAGATGGCTGGTATCCAGCTTGCTGATGTTGAGCTGTAAAAAGATTCAACATGCAGAGCGCAATGTCTATAAATGTTGTTAACAATTTTCTGATCCACCGACAAGGTTCAGACTTAACCAACATTTTAATAGATATGCGATGTGACTGGTTTTGGAAAGTTATACACACAGATAGAAATTAGGCAGCATCATAAATCAAGGTTGTAAAAGGACATATATGGTGATAAATAATCTCACAGGGAATATTCTGGTTTTCTTCAATTTAACATAAATATGCCAAAAAGGAAGTAATTGAGTAGAAATAAAGAAACATTCATTATCAAAGTGCAATATCTGCAAATGTTTTAGAAGAAATCATAAATATATCATAAATCTTGAAAGTTCAATTAGGCTACCTTTAAGTCTACCCTTTTGCAAAATAAAGTTGCCTATCTCTTAAGATTTTCAAATAGATATCAATCATTGTTGTTCTATTTTCCTTAAAATCTAAGTGTAACCTTGATCTGTAATTTGTAGCGCTAAGAACATGTTGAAATTTAACAGTCTACATTTAAGTCTAAAACAACAAGACATCTATCTTGTGTACATACATACCACGTAAGACAAAAGAATGTGCACCGCAGGATTGTCAATCTACCAGCTTCATTATCAATATAATAACTACTAACAGAAAATGACAAAAAAACTCAGCCGGTCTGGCAGCATCTGTGGAGAGAGAAACAGAGTTAACGTTTTGAGTCCGTATGACTTCTTCCAGTTTCATTAGATAGCTTATTTTGTGATGAGTTGCTAGTACATGGGATGTATTGGGTGGGATTTTCCAGTCCCGCTGAAGGCGATCCTATGGCAGGATGGGCGAGCCATGCAAAACGCTGAATAGTTTCAGGCTGTTCAACAGTACTGTTAGGTTAGAACCATGTTTAAATCAGAAGAATATCTATTTGTTCCTCCAATGCATCGCAAATGTCAAACAAATTTCCTGCAGAAGTAACAGATTAAAGTGGTGAAGGTTTTGGGGGGAGGGGTGTGTGATTTTAAAGGAGAAAGTAGAGGCCAGAGCAGAATAAGATAAACAAAATGTAAATGATGATGGAGGAAGGCAATACAATTAAGGAAGATAGATTATATTCCTTTTGCTGTGAAAGCTACATAATTATTTGATAATAAATGCAACTTAGGAAGCTGCAGTCAGTGAACACCATGCTGACCACAGGAAAAGAAACAATGAGGGGGAATAGAACAAAGAACATAGAGCATTACAGCACAGTACAGGCCCTTCAGCCCTCGATGTTGCGCCGACCTGTGAAACCACTCTAAAGCCCATCTACACTATTCCCTTATCATCCATAATGGATAAATAAATGAGATTCAACAGAGAACAGAATAATTTGCTTAGGCTACAAAATGTATGAGGGCGGAATTCTCCCAGAAATTGAGTAGGGTGGGATTCTCCGTTCGTTTACGGCACCGGGATTCTCCGGTGCTGCTGCAGTGAATGGGAGATTTGGCTGAGCACTAAATTCTCCGTCCTGGCTAGCAGTAGTAGAGAGACGGACTCGTAAGGGAGGATCCCGGCTTAGTGTCATTTCGGGCAGCTGTACCAGCACAATTTCCATCACAATTCTCGAACATTGTAATTTTTGGGGGGCCAGGGTGAAACTCACCAGAAAAGAGATGTGTGGGACCCGAAGGCATCAGCAAGGCCAGCCTCACAGAGATCGGGGTGCCCTCTGATCTCAAAGTGAGAGTCCAGGGCCCCCTCTGCCTCCAACATCGCAAGCATCTGGCCTTCAGTTCCCCCCCCCCCCCCTCCCTCACTGACACCAGCCCCCTTTCCCCCCTCCTCCAAGGCTAGCTGACGTTATGGCTCACCAAAAGGGTCCCCCTCCAAGCCCCACCCCATCTAGTTGGGATCAGGACCCCCCCCCCCGCCCCCCGTTGACACTACCTGCAACCCCCCCCCCAGGTGAATCACACCCCGCTACACGGACGCCAAATGCAACCCCCCTTCAATCACCCTGCCTTCATGTCCATACCAAGTGGCATTGACCTGCCATGTCCCTGACCACTCCGGGGCGCCAATGCCCTCCAAGCCCCCCGGCATGGTCACAACGTCCGGCTTCTGGTAGTGGAGACCAGTTTTGATTCCTGTAAGCCTCAGCTGCACCGGGTATGCAGGTGGAGAACAATCCCGGGAGTCGGGAGAATCTGGCATTAAACTGACAAAGTTGATTTAAATCTGCTAATCTGGTTCATGCCCATCGAGGGCGTGAGCGACTGGGAGCATTGTGTTTTGTTCGGCGTCCAGCGTGAACCCTGTTTAGGGCCTCTCCCCTTATTCTCCAGGAATAGTGGGATATGTGCCAGGCGCAAGGCGGGCAGCGAATCGCCCCCCCTTAATTTTGGTAATGTTCATGTGTTTTGTGTAAATTCTAAAGAATTACACACATCTTTCATTTATGGAATACCTTTAATATGCAAACCATGGAATATTCTAGGGAAGCTTGATAAAAATGTGAGTTTTAAGGCAGGCTTAAATAATGAGGGTGGCAAGCCATGAAGTTTGGTGAGAGGATTCCACAGCACAGGGCCCAAAAGTTGCTTACGTAGTGGGCACCATCTGAGGCTACTGTTCGGTTGCGGAGCATGGCTATGTACCACCACGAACTTGTAATGGCCGCGTGCAGTCTGAATCCTGACCGTTTCGCCAGGTGTTAAGAGGGCCAGGTGTGTACATTTCGATCATAGCGCGTTTTGCTTCTCAATTGACACTGCATGAAGGTATCATTCACATTTGTTTCAAGTTTGATGTGCCTGGAAAAGTCGTTATGCTGATGAGGACAAGCCCTGTCATGGTAGGTTTCTCAGACTGAGGAGTGCAACATAGTAATCTGTGCGATCTCAGCCACATTTCTCTAGATTCTTAACTGAACGTACCACCCGTTCCACCAGGGATTTGGACTGTGGGTAAAGGGAGCTGCTCGTAAAATGCTCAAAGTTCCATGTGCATGTAAAGTTTCAAAATTCAGGGGAGACTAATTGGCGAGCATTGTCTGTCATGAGTCTCTGAGGGATGTCATATGTGTGACAAAAGCTTGATGATGACTTTCTTACTCATCATGTTTGGCAGGTAATCGAGTTCAAACCACCTGGAATACAATTTTTTAAAAAAATTCATTTACAGAATTTGGGAGTGGCTGCTTAGGCCAGCATTTATTGCCAACCGTAGTTGCCCTTCAGAACGTGGTGGTGGTGAGCTGCCTTCTTGAACCGCTGCAGTCCTTGAGGTGTAGGTACACCCACTGTGCTGTTAGGGAGGGAGTTCCAGGATGTTGTACCAGCGACAGCAGTGACGGACCGGCGATATATTTCCATTCAAGGTGGTGAGTGACTTGGAGGGGAACCTCCAGGTGGTGGGGTTCCCAGGTATCTGCTGCTTTTGTCCTACTAGATAGTAGTGGTCATGGATTTGGAAGTTGCTGTCTAAGGAACCTTGGTGAGTTACTGCAATGCATCTTGTAGATGGTACACACGGCTGCCACTGTTCGTCGGTGGTGGAGGGTTTGAATGTTTGTGGAAGGGGTAGCAATCAAGCGGGCTGCTTTGTACTGCATGGTTCGATTTGATTTGATTTATTGTCACATGTACCGAAGTTACGGCGAAAAGTATTTTTCTGGTGTTGAGCTTCTTGAGTGGTGTTGGAGCTGCATTCATCCAGGCAAGTGGAGAATATTCCATTACACTCCTGATTTGTGCCTTGTAGAGGGTGGACAGGCTTTGGAGGGGTCAGGAGATGAGTTACTCGCCGTAGGATTTCTAGCTTTAACCTGCCCTGGTAGCTACATGTATTAATATGGTTAGTCTAGTTCAGTTTCTGATCAATGGTAACCCCCAGAGAGCAACAGGGTGGCACAGTGGTCAGCACTGGGACTACGGCACTGAGGACCCGGGTTCGTTTCCCTGCCCTGGGTCACTGTCCGTGTGGAGTTTGCGCATTCTCCACGTGTCTGCGTGGGTTTCCCCCCCCCCCCCCCCCCCCCACAACCCAAAAGATGTGCAGGTTAGGTGGACTGGCAATGCTAAATTGCCCCTTAATTGGGAAAAATAAATAATTGGGTACTCTAAATGTATAATTTTTTTTTAATGGTAACCCCCAGGATGTTGATTGTGGGAGATTCAGAGATGGTAATACCATTGAGTGTCATGGGAAAGTGGTTAGATCCTCTCTTGTAGGAGATGGTCATTGCCATGTGTGGCGCGAATGTAACTTGCCACGTGTCAGCCCAAGCCTGGATATTGTCCAGATCGTGCTGCGTTTGGACTTGGACTGCTTCATTAACCGAGGAGTCACGAATGATACTGAACATTGTGCAGTCATCCGTAAACATCCCCACTTCTCACCTTCTGATGGAAGGGGGGTCATTGATGAAACAATGCCTAAATGTTGCAATAACTAAATGACTAAGACTAAATGTTGTTTACTATTCCATTCGAAAATATCAGCTGCTGTGAATAGCCATGGGAGGTTCAGGAGCTCATGAAGGTGCAGTGGTTCTTTGGTTTAATGCGGCTTGAGTACATTGCAAGGTGTACAACTTTAGACTTCCCTTTCCGTGTCAGGGCCAGTATAGTGATTCCTTGGTCCTGTATTTGGTTGCTTCCAACCCAGGGTGCCCCTGGTGAAATTGTTGTAGTACCTCTGAAGAGAAGTAGGGACGATGAATCGTTGGCTATGCAGTATCAGTCCATCCTGTATGGTTAGTTCATCTCTGATGGCGAAAAACCCATGGGGAAGCTCCCTTGAGAACTCTGGCCAGCACCTCATAATGATGTTATGCAGTTTTCTGTAAGGCGTCTTTGAGTTCATGGATTCCACGAGACGACAGCACCTCTATTGTCATGATGTCTGTGTCGTCCTCATGATCTACCTGGTCTGTAGTGGGTAGGAAGGCTCTGGAGAGTGCATCAGCTGTCTACAGCTCCTTACCATGTTTGTGGATGATGCAGAGATTATAACGTTGCAGTTTTAGCATCATGTGTTGCAATCATGCAATCGCAGTGTACAGAGGCTTTTTAAAAAAGAATTGAGTGTCTGATGATCCGTTTCAACAGTTTCAGGATGACCATATATGAAGTGATGAAATTTCTGACAGACGAAGACTAGAGCGTCGAGTTCCTTTTCGATCTGTGCATAGCCAGTCACAGAGTCAGTTAGGGCCCTTGATGCAAAGACTATTGGTCTGCCATTCTCAATTCAGTCTGTACCAAGTCCGTGGGAGGTTTCTTGTTGATACACGCATTGGTGCTCGAACATCAAAGTATTGTTGCACCAGTGGGGCTGTGAGTGCATACTTGAGTCTGTTGAAGACAGCTGTGTGGTGCTTGTGCTAGCACCATTTGGCATCAGATGGAGGAGTTGGCATGGTGGTCCAGTGACCTCACTATATCAAGGAATGAACCGGGGAAGATAATTTGTCATACCAAGTGCTGAAAAGTGCCATTGTCTTGTCTGGATTTGGCTTTACACGATCAGTTGTGAGTAAATGACCCACACAATGAACCTGGTTGAACCTAAATCGGCATTTTACAGGGTTAAAGCTTTGGCTGTACGGTCCTGATTCTGCCGAGGACAAGACAAAGATGTGCATCATGTTCTTACATAGTATGACTCCAAACCAGAATGTCATCAACGATGATTTCGTAGAGCAAGCCTGCAGAGTTGCTCCATGCGCTACTGAAAGACCTTGCTGTCAGTAGAAATCCCATTGGGCATACAAATAAAACAATATCTGCCAAATTCTCAGACTGGATGCAGGTACGCTGTTCCCTCTGGCTGGAGGATTTAGAACAAGGGGTCTCCTCATCTCAGTCCTAAATGGCCTACCCCGTATCCCAACTATCTACAATGTTCTCATTGAAGACAAGCGGTTTGATGCGGCAAAGTCCTTGTGCCATACTACTAACTCCTGACACCATGTAAAGGTTCCGGGTTCCCGAACACTGACACTAAGGACGGTAACAAACAATACTTTATTCACTAGCTGGGTAGCCGCTCCATGCTTGTGCTCTGTCCACGCTCTGGGAAAAGCCCCGCACTCCCATCATATGACCCTTTTGTAGCTGTGACATCACATGACCATTCAGTCTACATTGAGGTCAGAGTTAGAATCGGGGGTGGGGGGTCTTATTGTGCTAAAGGAGTTCCAAGTAGAGAGGATCGTAGTCATGAAGATATTTAAGTACAAGGATGAGGATTTTAAATTCAAAGTGTTGGATGAACCAGGGCCCATGTAAAAAGAGGATGATGGGCAGGCAAGACTTAATGCAGAATATGTATAAGTAGCAGAGTTTTAATCAAAGCCTTTTATTCATGTTGTCAACTTAGTGAGTCACTTCAGCAAATAAGATATGTCATCCAAAATAAAGCATACATACGGCATCCAAAACAAAGCATAATATTCCAACTGCAGCCCAATGAGTGATTTGTATGGAGAGATACACAATCGATACAACTAACTGTTCACATATATCTCTGAGGCTTTCTACATACTTTAGCCAGGTTTATTTTGGCAGAACAAACCAAGTAGAAGTGGGGGCACTGTAGTATATAGTCAGGAGGGAGTTGCCCTGGGAGTCTCAACATCAACTCTGAATCCCATGAAGTCTCATGGCTCCAGGTTAAACATGGGCAAGGAAACCTCCTGCTGATTGCCATGTACATTCCCCCCTCAGCTGATGGATCAGTACTCATCCATGTTGATTACCACTTAGAGGAAGCACTGAGGGTGGCAAGGATGCAGAATGTGGTGGGGGACTTCAATGTCCGTGACCAAGAGTGGCTCGGTAGTACCACCACAAACCTAGCAGGCCGGACCCTAAAGGAAATAGATGCTAGACTGGCACTGCGGCAGGTGGTGAGGGAACCAACAAGAGGGAAAAACATACTTGGCCTCATCGTCACCAAACTGCCTGCCGCAGTTGAATCTGTCCAAGATAGTATCGATAGGTGTGACCACTGCATGGTCCTTGTGGAGACAAAGTTCTGTCTTCACAATGTTGATAACCTCCATCGTGTTGTGTGGCACCACCACCACCATGCTAAATGGGATAATCTTTGAACAGATCTAGCAACTCAAGACGGGGCATCGATGAGGCGCAATAGATGAGCAGCAGCAGAATCGTACTAACCACAATCAGTAACCTCATGGCCTGGCAAATCCCCAACTCTACCAGAACCACCAAGCCTGGGGATCAACCCTGGTCAATGAAGAGTGCAGGACGGCATTGATATATTGATTGACTGATTGATATTTACTATCACATGTACCAAAGTACAGTGAATGCGGCCAAGGGAACATACGCAGTAAGTACATAGTAGACAAAAGAATAATTGACAGAGTACATTAACAAATGGTACATCAACAAATAGTGATTGGTTGCAGTGCAGAACAAGGGCCAAACAAGCAATACATGAGCAAGAGCAGCATAGGGCATCGTGAATAGTGTTCTTACAGGGAACAGAACACTTCTTGGGAGAGTCGTCGAGCAGTCTGGTAGCTAGGGCGAAGAAACTATGTCTGGATGTGCGGGGACACATCAGGAGCAACATGAATCATATCTAAAAATGAGGTGTCAAACTGGTGAAGCTACAACACAGGACTGTGTTGCCACAACACAACACGTGCCAAACATCATAAGCAGCAAGTAACAGGCAGAGCTATGTAATTCCAGAACCAATGGATCAGATCTAGTCTCTGCAGGCCTGCCACATCAACCGTAAATGGGGGAGGTAAATATCTCTATCCTCAATGATGGAGGAGCCCAGCACATCTATGCAAAAGATAAGGCGGAAGCATTTGCACCAATCTTCAGCCAGAAGTGCCAAGTGGATGAACTATATCAGCCTCTTCTGGAGGTCCCCAGCATCACAGATGTCAGTCGTCAGCCAATTTAATTCATATATCAAGAAGCAGCTGAAGGTATTGCATACGGGCAAAAGGTATGGGCCCTGACAATAGTCCTGAAAGCTTGTGCTCCAGAACTGGCCGCACCCCTACCCAAGCTGTTCCAGTACAGCCACAACACTGGACCTACCCAGCAATTTGGAAAATTGCCCAGGTATGTCCTGTACACAAGAAACAGGACAAATCCAACCTGGCCAATTACCGCCCCATCAGTCTACTCTCGATCATCAGCAAAGTGATGGAAGTGCTATTAACGTACTTACGAAAGCTCAGTCTGGATTCCACTAGGGTCACAACTCCTGGCTTCATTACAGTCTTGGTTCAAACATTTCAAAAGAGCTGAATGCCAGTGGTGATATGAGTGACTGCCCTCGACATCAAGGCAGCATTTGACCAAGTATTACATCAAGGAGCCCGAGCAAAATTGGAGTCAATGGGAATTAATGGGAAAACTCTCCACTGGTTGAAGTCATACTTGGCACAAAGGAAGATGGTTGTGGTGGTTGTAGGTCAATCATCTCAGCTCCAGGACATCATAGCAGCAGTGCCTCAGGGTAGTGTCCTAGGCCCAACCATCTTTAGCTGCTTCATCAATGATCTTCCTTCCATCATAAGGTCAGAAATGAGGTTGTTTGCAGATGACTGCACAATGTTCAGCTTCATTCGCGACTCCTTAGATACTAAAGCAGTTCATGTCCACATGCAGAAGACCTGGACAATATCCAGGCTTGTGTTGACAAGTGGCAAATAATCTTCACATCACACAAGTGCCAGGTAATGACCAACTCCAACAAGGGAGGATCTGACCATCACCCCATGACATTCAATGGCATTACCATCGCTACAAAAACAGAAAATACTGAACAATCTCAGCAGGCCTGGCAGCATCTGTGGAGCGAGAAGGGAGGAAACATTTTGAGTCTGGATGACTTATCAAAGCTAGAGAGAACTGGAAATAGGATCAGGTTTATAATGTTGTTGGGGGGGGGGGGGGGGGGGGTCCGTGGAGTATAAATCTGATCCTATTTCCAGTTCTCTCCACCTTTGACAAAGAATCACCCAGATCTCTCCAGAGATGCTGTCAGACCGGCTGAGATTGTCCAGTATTTACTGTTTTTGTTTCAGATTTCAAGAGCAGGTCAAAGGCTAGGAATCTTGAAGCGAGTAACTCACCTCCTGTCCTGTGAACGGTATTTTCCCAAAGCAAATAGCTGGTGTCAGTTGTGGCTCAGTTGTGTCTGAGTCAAAAGGCTGTAAGTTCAAGTTGCATTCCAGGACTTCAGCACAACAGTCAATGCTTACCCCATGATGCAGTTCTGAGGGAATGCTGCACAGTCAGAGATGCAAATTTTAAGATGATATGTTAAATTAAGCCTTTTTCCTCGGATGGTGATGTCTAGCATGAGGTGACATAGCTTTAAATTGAGGGGAGATAGATATAGGACAGATGTCAGAGGTAGGTTCTTTACTCAGAGTAGTAAGGGCGTGGAATGCCTGCCTGCAACAGTAGTGGACTCGCCAACACTAAGGGCATTCAAATGGTCATTGGATAGACATATGGAAGATAAGGGAATAGTGTAGATGGGCTTTAGAGTGGTTTCACAGGTCGGCGCAACATCGAGGGCCGAAGGGCCTGTACTGCGCTGTAATGTTCTGTGTTCTATCTGCTCTCTCAGATGAACACAAAGATCATCAGGCTTCATTTGGAAAAAGAGAAGAGGAATCCTCCAGGCTCAATGCAAGCTTGAGGAGCAGCATCTCTTCTTTTGATTCAGCACTTCACAGCCTCCCAGATTGAACAGACTTTAACAATTTTAGACTGTAATCTCTGCCCCCTCCATCATCTTGTCTCCGATACTTTGCAATGTGTTGGTTTTAACCATAATAAGAAAAATAAAATACTGCAGATGCTGGACTCTGAAGTAAAAACAGAAAATGCTGGAACGGCTCAGCGGGTCAGGCAGTATCTATTTAGAGTAAAATTGAGTTAAAGATTTGAATTTATATGACTCTTCTTGGTTAACACTGTTGCCTCAGAGCACCAGGGACCTGGATTCAATTTCAGCCTTGGGTGACTGCCTGTGTGGGGTTTGCACTTTCTCCCCGTGTGTGGGGGTTTCCTCCGGGTGCTCTGGTTTCCTCCCACAGTCCAAAAATGTGCAGGTTAGGAGGATTGGTTATGCTAAACTGTCCCTTAGCATCCAAAGATGTTTAGGTTAGGTGGGGTTACGGGGATAGGGAGGAGGGAGTGCGCCCAAGTCGGGTGCTCTTTCAGAGGGTCATATCAGACTCAATGGGCTGAATGGCCTCCTTCGGCACTGTATAAATTCTATGATTCTATGCTTTGCTCTGGAGAACCATCCTTTGTTTCTTTCCTTGTCTCATTACTTATTTCTTTGACTCTGCCCCAACTACTGTTGTCATTTAATGCCATCAATTTTCCACCCTATCAGGCTCCCTTTTGTTTTGCCCCCACACTCCTCCATTTCTAACTTTTGCCAGCTGTGATAAAAGGTCATGACCTGAAACGTTAACTCAGTTTTATTTGTTGCCAGACCGACCTGCTGATCATTTCCAGCATTTTGTTGTTTTGAGTTCTTCTAGTATCCTGGCCAATATTTATCTGCCAATCAACAGCACACTGAAATAAATTATCCCATAGCAGTAGCTGGTTGCCACCCCAGTGACTACTTCATTTACTTGGCAGTAAATGTTGTGAGGTGTTTTGCTTTCAAATAGTTTCAGGATACATTCCAGTGACCCCGTTGGTGGGGAAGGAGTCTTGTGAAACCTGAAGGAACTTCACCTTTTGTTCTAATATAAAGTAAAAACAGAAAATGCTGGGGGTGGCAGCATATGCAGAGGGGGAAACAAAGAATTAACGTTTCCAGCTCAAAATAACTCTTCTACTTTCCAGCATTCACACTATTTTGCTTTTATCAATCTTTCGCTGTTTTCCTCACACGTTTTCATTGGCAACAGGAAGTTTTGGGACGCCTTGTGGTCGTGTGTGGCACGATATAAATGCAAGACTTTTCATTCCAGGAGGTCCCACCAAGTTCTGTTCTTGTTGGGCTTATTTATTTAGCCTTGGCTGCAACAAGTGCAAAGGTGCGGCGCCATTTAAAGTCAGTGCTGGTCACTTGGCCACTGAGACAGGTGTGGCCCACAGGTGATATCAGAGACCACATTGAGGGACACAACTACTGAGCACCAACCAGGCAGCAAGTCCGACGCATGTTTTTGAAAGGGGGGGGGGTTCATTTTTGTTTTCAATTTCTTTCTACCTATCTTTCGTCACCGGTCACAACCGTTATCCCTTCACCAGCCGGCACTCCCCGCTCGCTCTGCCTTGATCGCCTCCACAGTGCTCGAGACCTTTTCGGTGCCGTCTACTGCGCAAGCGCGGGCAAGGTTTTTGGGGGGGGCGGTCACGCGAGGGGAGGAGGAGCCGGTCACGCGGCGGGAAGAGGAGCCGGGCACGTGGGTGGCAGTTGGGCCGGCCCAGGGTGAAGGCACCTGGAAGCAATGGACGGCAGAGGTGAGTGCCTTCCGGAGTTTTTTTAATTTAACATTTGTTGCCCATCCCTGATTGCTCGTGAACAGTTTAGGACCAGCCACATTGTTGCGGATCTGGAGCTATATATGTAGAGTAGACCAGACCAGGCAAGGATGGCACACTTTCTTCCCTTAAAGGCCATCAGTGAACCAGATGGGTTTTCTTTGTGATCACTGTAGTATAAGGATCTAGCACACAAAGGGCTAATGTGGGACTGAGTGCAGTCCAGTGCCACCCAGACAGTGGGCCATGTGTTCTCTTCCATCATCAGCACCCCTCAACAATCAAAGAACAAAGAAATGTACAGCACAGGAACAGGCCCTTCGGCCCTCCAAGCCCGTGCCGACCATACTGCCCGACTAAACTACAATCTTCTACACTTCCTGGGTCCGTATCCTTCTATTCCCATCCTATTCATATATTTGTCAAGATGCCCCTTAAATGTCCCTATCGTCCCTGCCTCCACTACCTCCTCCGGTAGTGAGTTCCAGGCACCCACTACCCTCTGCGTAAAAAACTTGCCTCGTACATCTACTCTAAACTTTGCCCCTCTCACCTTAAACCTATGCCCCCTAGTAATTGACCCCTCTACCCTGGGGAAAAGCCTCTGACTATCCACTCTGTCTATGCCCCTCATAATTTTGTATACCTCTATCAGGTCGCCCCTCAACCTCCTTCGTTCCAGTGAGAACAAACCGAGTTTATTCAATCGCTCCTCATAGCTTATGCCCTCCATACCAGGCAACATTCTGGTAAATCTCTTCTGCACCCTCTCTAAAGCCTCCACATCCTTCTGGTAGTGTGGCGACCAGAATTGAACACTATACTCCAAGTGTGGCCTAACTAAGGTTCTATACAGCTGCAACATGACTTGCCAATTCTTATACTCAATGCCCCGGCCAATGAAGGCAAGCTTGCCGTATGCCTTCTTGACTACCTTCTCCACCTGTGTTGCCCCTTTCAGTGACCTGTGGACCTGTACACCTAGATCTCTACTCTTGAGGGTTCTACCATTCACTGTATAGTCCCTACCTGCATTAGACCTTCCAAAATGCATTACCTCACATTTGTCTGGATTAAACACCATCTGCCACCTCTCCGCCCAAGTCTCCAAACGATCTAAATCCTGCTGTATCCTCTGGCAGTCCTCATCGCTATCTGCAATTCCACGAAGAGCAAAGGTCCCAGCATTGATTCCTGCGGAACACCACTAGTCACAGCCCTCCAATCAGAAAAGCACCCTTTCATTGCTACTCTGTCTTCTATGACCTAGCCAGTTGTGTATCTATCTTGCCAGCCCACCCCTGATCCTGTGTGACTTCACCTTTTGTACCAGTCTGCCATGAGGGACCTTGTCAAAGGCCTTACCGAAGTCCATATGGACAGCATCCACTGCCCTACCTGCATCAATCATCTTGTGACCTCTTCCAAAAACTCTATCAACTTAGTGAAACATGACCTCGTGCGGCCCCTGGGCGCCGCCATCTTGTCCCGCGGATGCCACGTTCGATGGATGGGCGCTGCCATTTTGGTCTGGAAGACCGTCCTACTGGCCCTACGGTTCAGGAATCTCCCGGTCTCCCACTGGCAGGAAGTCCTCCCGGATGCCCTCCACTCCATCCGGTCACTGCTTTGTACCACAACCAACCAAACACCTCACGAACGTCTCCTTGTCTTCCCCAGGAAGTCCTCCTCTGGGACCCCGCTCCCGACCTGGCTGTCAGCTCCCGGGACCCATCCTGCTTCGAAAACACGTGCGGGCGCACAAGTCGGACCCGTTGGTCGAGAGGGTCCATCTTCTCCACGCTAACCCCCAGTACGCCTACGTGGCGTACCCCGACGGCTGTCAAGATACGGTCTCCCTCCGAGACCTGGCGCCCGCCGGAGCCCCACGCACACCCCAGCCACCAGTCCCACCCTCCCTCCCACCAGTGCACCTCCCAGGGAGATCGGTCCTTCCGCCGGCCCCGTCAAGGGCCCCCCCAACCACCGACGCACCCCGCAGACGCACCGGAGTCACCATCGAAGCTTCGATGATCACAGAGGACGACTAGGGCCCCCGATCGACTGATTGCTTCATTTTAAAGTGTATAGTTAATTATGAATCATAAATAGTAAATAGAATTGTAAATAGTTACAAAACGCTGTACAGAGGTATTACGGTAACTCCATAACTATAATTTCTACCACGTTACCATGTTGTAATATCAGGCCAACCCCCCCCCCCCACCGGACTCTTTTTTTTTTTTTTTAACAGGGGGTGAATGTGGTTGTCTGTATAGATGTATTACGGTACCTGATAATGCTGGAATACCATTGGTAGATATTGTATGTTTCCTATTGGTCAAGCTGTATGGTAGCTCCGCCCTGCAAGGCGGGGTATAAGAGCCCGTGCCGCCTTAGCAGCTTTCATTCTGTACCTGAGCTGCTGGGGGAAACATCTAGCTTATTAAAGCCTTCAGTTGGACTACAACCTCGCTTTAGTGGTCATTGATCGTGCATCACCTTGCAAACTGGTGCGACATCCCCAGCTTCCCTTTCTTCTTTAAAGTCATTGAACCTATTGTCACCCTCCCAAATCTTTGTGTATTTCTCTGGAACTCCTTGTTGCCAACTCCTCAAATTTACTCACTGTCCCAGTATCCACTACACTGTGGGGTAGCAAATTCCTCAGATTCACGGCCCTTTGGCAGAAGTAGTTTCTTTTCATCTCTGTTTTAAATTTGCTGCCCCTTATCCTGATACTATGACCTCTCGTTCTAGAATGCCCCACAAGAGGAAGCATCCACTCTACATCTACTTTATTCAGACCGTTTATCACCTTGTCCACCTCAATTTGATCTTCTCTTATTCTTCTAAACTCTAGAGAGTATCGGGCTAAACTGCTTAATCTTTCTTCATAAGACAAACTCTTCATCTCTGAAATCAATCGCGTGAACCTCCCCTGAACTGCCTCCAATGCCACTACATATTTCCTCAAATAAGGGGACCAAAACTGTTGGATTGGATTGGATTTGTTTATTGTCACCTGTACCGAGGTACAGTGAAAAGTATTTTTCTGGGAGAAGCTCAACAGATCATTAAGTACGTGGAAAGAAAAGGGAATAAAAGAAAACACAATAGGGCATTGTTCACAATACTCACCAATGCCTTGAACAGTCGCAACAACACTTCCTTACCGTTATATTTTATCCCTTTAGCTATAACAAAGAACAAAGAACAAAGAAATGTACAGCACAGGAACAGGCCCTTCGGCCCTCCAAGCCCGCGCCGACCATACTGCCCGACTAAACTACAATCTTCTACACTTCCTGGGTCCGTATCCTTCTATTCCCATCCTATTCATATATTTGTCAAGATGCCCCTTAAATGTCCCTATCGTCCCTGCTTCCACTACCTCCTCCGGTAGCGAGTTCCAGGCACCCACTACCCTCTGCGTAAAAAACTTGCCTCGTACATCTACTCTAAACCTTGCCCCTCTCACCTTAAACCTATGCCCCCTAGTAATTGACCCCTCTACCCTGGGGAAAAGCCTCTGACTATCCACTCTGTCTATGCCCCTCATAATTTTGTATACCTCTATCAGGTCGCCCCTCAACCTCCTTCGTTCCAGAGAGAACAAACCGAGTTTATTCAATCGCTCCTCATAGCTTATGCCCTCCATACCAGGCAACATTCTGGTAAATCTCTTCTGCACCCTCTCTAAAGCCTCCACATCCTTCTGGTAGTGTGGCGACCAGAATTGAACACTATACTCCAAGTGTGGCCTAACTAAGGTTCTATACAGCTGCAACATGACTTGCCAATTCTTATACTCAATGCCCCGGCCAATGAAGGCAAGCATGCCGTATGCCTTCTTGACTACCTTCTCCACCTGTGTTGCCCCTTTCAATGACCTGTGGACCTGTACTCCTAGATCTCTTTGACTTTCAATACTCTTGAGGGTTCTACCATTCACTGTATATTCCCTACCTGCATTAGCCCTTCCAAAATGCATTACCTCACATTTGTCCGGATTAAACTCCATCTGCCATCTCTCCGCCCAAGTCTCCAGACAATCTAAATCCTGCTGTATCCTCAGACAGTCCTCATCGCTATCCGCAATTCCACCAACCTTTGTGTCGTCTGCAAACTTACTAATCAGACCAGTTACATTTTCCTCCAAATCATTTATATATACTACAAAGAGCAAAGGTCCCAGCACTGATCCCTGTGGAACACCACTGGTCACAGCCCTCCAATTAGAAAAGCATCCCTCCATTGCTACCCTCTGCCTTCTATGGCCTAGCCAGTTCTGTATCCACCTTGCCAGTTCACCCCTGATCCCGTGTGACTTCACCTTTTGTACTAGTCTACCATGAGGGACCTTGTCAAAGGCCTTACTGAAGTCCATATAGACAACATCTACTGCCCTACCTGCATCAATCATCTTAGTGACCTCCTCGTAAAACTCTATCAAGTTAGTGAGACACGACCTCCCCTTCACAAAACCGTGCTGCCTCTCACTAATACGTCCATTTGCTTCCAAATGGGAGTAGATCCTGTCTCGAAGAATTCTCTCCAGTAATTTCCCTACCACTGAAGTAAGGCTCACCGGCCTGTAGTTCCCGGGATTATCCTTGCTACCCTTCTTAAACAGAGGAACAACATTGGCTATTCTCCAGTCCTCCGGGACATCCCCTGAAGACAGCGAGGATCCAAAGATTTCTGTCAAGGCCTCAGCAATTTCCTCTCCAGCCTCCTTCAGTATTCTGGGGTAGATCCCATCAGGCCCTGGGGACTTATCTACCTTAATATTTTTTAAGACACCCAACACCTCGTCTTTTTGGATCACAATGTGACCCAGGCTATCTACACCCCCTTCTCCAGACTCAACATCTACCAATTCCTTCTCTTTGGTGAATACTGATGCAAAGTATTCATTTAGTACCTCGCCCGTTTCCTCTGGCTCCACACATAGATTCCCTTGCCTATCCTTCAGTGGGCTAACCCTTTCCCTGGCTACCCTCTTGCTTTTTATGTACGTGTAAAAAGCCTTGGGATTTTCCTTAACCCTATTTGCCAATGACTTTTCATGACCCCTTCTAGCCCTCCTGACTCCTTGCTTAAGTTCCTTCCTACTTTCCTTATATGCCACACAGGCTTCGTCTGTTCCCAGCCTTTTAGCCCTGACAAATGCCTCCTTTTTCTTTTTGACGAGGCCTACAATATCACTCGTCATCCAAGGTTCCCGAAAATTGCCGTATTTATCTTTCTTCCTCACAGGAACATGCCTGTCCTGTATTCCCTTCAACTGACACTTGAAAGCCTCCCACATGTCAGATGTTGATTTGCCCTCAAACATCCGCCCCCAATCTATGTTCTTCAGTTCCCGCCTAATATTGTCATAATTAGCCTTCCCCCAATTTAGCACATTCATCCTCGGACCACTCTTATCCTTGTCCACCAGTACTTTAAAACTTACTGAATTGTGGTCACTGTTACCGAAATGCTCCCCTACTGAAACATCTACTACCTGGCCGGGCTCATTCCCCAATACCAGGTCCAGTACTGCCCCTTCCCTAGTTGGACTGTTTACATATTGTTTTAAGAAGCCCTCCTGGATGCTCCTTACAAACTCCGTCCCGTCTAAGCCCCTGGCACTAAGTGAGTCCCAGTCAATATTGGGGAAGTTGAAGTCTCCCATCACCACAACCCTGTTGTTTTTACTCTTTTCCAAAATCTGTCTACCTATCTGCTCCTCTATCTCCCGCTGGCTGTTGGGAGGCCTGTAGTATACCCCCAACATTGTGACTGCACCCTTCTTATTCCTGATCTCTACCCATATAGCCTCACTGCCCTCTGAGGTGTCCTCTCGCAGTATAGCTGTGATATTCTCCCGAACAAGTAGCGCAACTCCGCCTCCCCTTTTACATCCCCCTCTATCCCGCCTGAAACATCTAAATCCTGGAACGTTTAGCTGCCAATCCTGCCCTTCCCTCAACCAGGTCTCTGTAATGGCAATAACATCATAGTTCCAAGTAGTAATCCAAGCTCTAAGTTCACCTGCCTTACCCGTAATGCTCCTTGCATTAAAACATATGCACTTCAGGCCACCAGACCCGCTGTGTTCAGCAACTTTTCCCCGTCTGCTCTGCCTCAGAGCCACACTGTCCCTATTCCCTAGTTCTCCCTCAATGCTCTCACCTTCTGACCTATTGCTCCCGTACCCACCCCCCTGCCATACTAGTTTAAACCCTCCCGTGTGACACTAGCAAACCTCGCGGCCAGGATATTTATGCCTCTCCGGTTTAGATGCAACCCGTCCATCTTATACAGGTCACACCTGCCCCGGAAGAGCTCCCAGTGGTCCAGAAAACGGAAACCCTCCCTCCTACACCAGCTGTTTAGCCACGTGTTTGTCTGCTCTATCTTCCTATTTCTAGCCTCACTGGCACGTGGCACAGGGAGTAATCCCGAGATTACAACCCTCGAGGTAAATGCCACACATTAATTTTCACACGTATATCGAAGATATCCTGCTCTACCTCACCTCCACTTCTCTTAATTCCTCCGCTGTCGCTAAATTATCAGATTGCTTGTTTGACATCCATTTCTGGATGAGGAGAAAATTCCCCCAAGTAATTATTGGGACGATCAAGGTTATTGTCCTCAGTCCCTACCACAAACTCTGCACCCTAGCCACTGACTCCAACCCTCCCTCCGGCATCACTCTGATGCTGAACTCCACTTAGCAACCTTGTTATATTTAAATCTGACCTGAGCTGGCAGTTGTGGATCTGTGCCATTTCTGAGACTAACTACTTCCAACACCATGGCATCACCCAAAGCCAACCCTGCCACAGCCCATTATTTTTTAATCTATTCATTCACAGTGCATGGATGTCATTGTTTATCAGCATGTATTGCCGACCCCTAATTTCTCTTGAGAAGTTAGTGTTAAGATGCCTTCTTGAAGCACTGCAGTCAACGTGGTGTAGGTACTCTCAAAGCGCTGTAAGGTGGCGAGTTTTGTGATTTTAACACCGCAACACTGAAGAAATGATGATATAGTTCCGAGTCAGGATGGTGTGGCTTGGAAGGAAATTTGAAGGTGCTGGTATTCCCATGCATCTGCTGGCATCAGCCTTCCACCTATCATGGCTTTGGAAGGTGTTGGCTTGAAGATACACTGTATACGCTGCTGCTGTGCATCATTGGAGGAGTAAATTAATGTTTTAAATGGTGGATCTGCCCATGGGGCTCGTGAAAGATGAGCTCTCCCTCTGTTGGGCAGTGGCCCATCAGCTGGGGCTCTTGGAATCGGATTGCGTCCGGCATGATCAGTAGTCCCAGTTGAGACCTACAGTAGCTCTACACCAACTCTTCCAACTTCTTCCATTGGGCAGGAGATACAGAAGTCTGAGAACACGCACAAACAGACTCAAAAACAGCTTCTTCCCCGCTGTTACCAGACTCCTAAACGACCTCTTATGAACTGACCTCATTAACACTACATCCCTGTATGTTTCACCCGATGCCGGTGTTATGTAGTTACATTGTGTACCTTGTGTTGCCCTATTATGTATTTTCTTTTATTTCCTTTTCTTTTCCTGTACTTAATGATCTGTTGAGCTGCTCGCAGAAAAATACTTTTCACTGTACCTCGGTACACGTGACAATAAATAAATCCAATCCATGTTGCAACCTTTTCTTTTGGTTTTGATTCACTATCTCAGGTCTCCTGAGCTTTTACACTGGCGACGAGGAAAAACTATGGCTGCAATGCTGGACTTCCGAACGGCACTTAATTTTCTCAACATCATGGTCGGAGAGATTTTAAAAATGCTGTTTATTGGAAGGTTAGAAGCCTTTGACAGAAGCGTGGAAGATTGAGCCCAGTATACCGAACGGATGTGGTATTTCTTCCAGGCGAATGATATTGTAGGAGACAACCAACAAAAAGTAATACTCCTGACCGCCTGCGGAACCCCAACTTTCAGTGTGACCAAAAACCTTACCTATCTGGCAGCCCCAGATTTGGAGACCTTTAATGAACTTGTAGAGCTTGTCACAGACCATTACGACTCTGAACCATCAGTGATCGTGTAAAGATACCGTTAAGCACGGATGGACAAACTCCGGGAGAATTGGTCACGGAATTCCTGACACACCTTCACAAGCTGGCTGAACATTTTGACTATGGCCAATCCCTCCCAGAAATGTTGTGAGGCAACTTAGAATGTGTCATTAATAACATGACGATTCAATAAAAATTGTTGGCGGAACCGTCCTTTGACCTAAAAAGGCCCATAGAACTAGCCCTTTCACATGAAAATGCGGAAAACGGGATCCAGGAACTCCAGGGATTCATGGGCTTTTATGTGCACAGTGAGTAACTCCTCCCAAGCGCAAAGCCTATGGGATCCAGTTGCCACCTGAGCAACATTGTGGTAAGACCCATTGACCAAGAACCACCGCTGCCCAATGAGACATCTTCCCTGAGGTCCAGGAAGAAACCTCACAACAGTGCTGCACTTGCTGCTGCAGGAACCGTAGCAGCTAGGGACGCCAGAATTGACAGCAAATGCATCACCCTGGTCGGGTAACACAAGCACCCTGAGCCAGGGCTCTACAGATTTCCCAGTCCAATGAGGGTGACTGCATGCAACTAAATTGCAATACGCACCTAAAGTAGCCCCAATTAAGATAATCCTCCAAGTGAATGGCCACCTTTTGGATATGAAAATAGATAAAAGGGCTGCTGTTTCGTCATTGGACAGCGGACATTCTGGAAAAAACATTTGGGGATCCAGCACCTGGGCTTAAAGGACACTTAAAGCACAGCTGCAGGCGTATACTGGAGAACCATTAACAGGTTGGCAACAGAACCTTAGAATGGGTACAGGCGGATTGTGTGAGATCCTGGGAAAATACCCGGAGGTTTTCCAGGAAGCCCTAGGGAAGATAAAGGGGCCATTGCTACACAAAACAAGATTATTATTAATTTATGTTGACCAGATGCCCAACCCAAGTATTTCACACCTACCCAGTACCATAAGCCCTGCTGTCAAAGGTGGATGACAATCTGAGCCGGTTGGAGAACTTGGGGATTATTCACCCGGTCCAATTCGCAGAGTGGACAGTACCAGTGGTCCTGGTGTGGAAACTGGACAAGACCATCCCCTTGTTTGGCAATTATAAAATGACAGTCAACGAGGCTTCCTGTTTGGACAGGTACCCCATACAATGCGTGGAAGACCTATACGTGAAGTTGCCTGCGGTCCATTCTTTCATGAAGCTGGACATGAGCCAGCTGGAGTTGGACACAGTATCCAGAAAATACATAACCATTAACACCCACAGGGGAATGCAGGAGTACAGCAGGCTCCCATTTGGGATATCGTCCACATGTGCACTTTTCTAGCAGGTTTCTTCAGGGTTTCCCCAGGGTGGCTGCATACCTGGACGACGTATTGATTACAGGAGCTCCTGAGAAAGAACACCTAGACAATCTAGAAGAAGTCCTCCTTCGATTCTCAGGGGTAAACGAGGCAAGTGCGTCTTCCAAGCAAGAGAAGTCGTATACCTGGAATATCTTGGCCATCACAGAGATGCCCCAGGTCCAGGGGGCAATGGATAGCATGCATGTTGCCCTGCGCCATCTGGGAGTGCTCTATGTTAACAGAAAGGAGTTCCACTCCTTCAACATACAGCTCGTGTACAACCACCACATGAGGATCATGCACGTGTGTGCACGCTTCCCAGGGAGCACCCACGACAGCTACATCCTGAGGCAGTTGGCCACCCCCCGGCCTCTTCAAGGACCACCCCAGGATGGGTGGCTCTTGGGGGGAAACGGGTACCACTGAGGACCAGGCTAATGATGATTGTTTGGAGGCTGGAGACTGAAGCGGAGACCCGGTACAATGAGGCCCATGTGGCCAGCAAGGCTGCGATTGAGCAGTGCTTCGGACTGATCAAGATGCGGTTCTGATGCCTCAACCGTTCCTGTAGTGCATTCCAGTACAGGAGGGCTGCCCGCTTTGTGGTGGTCTGCTGTGTCCTTCACAACCTGGCACAGCAGCGGGGCGATGTGCTGGAGATTGGTGATGAGGAACATGTGACCACCACTGAGGAGGAGGACGACGAGGATGATGAGGTGGTGCCGGACCAGCAGGGGCTAGAGAACGAGCCCAGGGAGGAAGCGGAGGACCAGCCTGAGGTTTCAGGACAGGCAGCAGCGGCGAGGGTCCGGAGGGCCAGGGAGGCCCTCGTACTCGCCCAATTCGCGGAGGAAGTGGCCTAGTCCGTCATCGCTACCTTATCCACCCCCAACCCCCATTTCCCACCATCCCACGGTACGCGTTACTTCACTCCAGGGTGCTGGGACTATGTCGTCACCGTCAACAAGTCAATGTCGAGGGTAAGTGGGGAGGAAGGGGGTGTGATGATAACACACAGAAAGCTGAATGCCAGTGCTCTTCAATCTGTGCTATAATCTGACCCCTGCCTGTCTGCTGAGTTCTCGCTCACACCCATCACCTGTACGCGGTGTGCCCTGGGAGGGGGGGGATGTCTGGAGAGATGGTGCAAATAAATATTGCCGCCAAATGGTAGTTTTTAGCAGCTATCAGTACGCATGGCTGAATGGAGGTGAGTTCAAAGATCAGTGCTTGAGCCACAACTATTTAAGTAATTGATATCGATTGTAGACAGCTGAAGCCCAACCACTGATTTTTGTGGTCCCACACTAAGTTATGGCTTACCGCCCAAAACATTACCCTTGTATTTCTAGTTCCTATTTTCTGTCTGTTAACAAATCCTGAATCCATGTTTTCCAACAAACTCGCCACATAATAAAGTACAGGAAGTTATTTCACGGTTGTTGTGCAGGTAAATTTTCAGAAGGGTGAACTTATTATGTTCCTTTCCTCTTAGACTTCAATCTAAAGGTAAGTCTTACTGGCAAACATTTTAACTTCAAAAGGCTTTAATAGTAAATACAAATATGATTTACAATTCTGAACAGATGGGACCTTAGTTAGGAAACACAAATCATTCTTTTTAGCATATCAGATATTTTGGGAAGCAAATATTTTCCCGACAGTAATGTTTAACACATGTATATTTTGATATTTATTTGGTCATAAACTCAAAATGAAGTAAGTGGCAGGCCAGAGGCCACATTTGTACAAAGGGAATAAGAGCATGCAGGATTTACATTAAACAAATTAGAAGGGGAGGAGGATGTCATGTGATGTGCTATGTTCCTGCAAGACCCTGGTTAGATTTTGGCGATGGGGAGCCAAGTTAAATCAAGAAAATCCTTGGTTATTGAGGTTGGGATATTACGCACACATTGATGAACTGAAGGATATCCTAAAGAGAATGGATGAAGCTGAGAAGGGGGTCCTGTCGGTTGATAGGACAGTTTTCTCGGTGGGGGCTCGCCTTGAATTCTTAGAGGTCCTGTTGCATGATAAGTCGATCGTCCTAGTTGATTTGGGGAGTTGGGGCTGGAGAAGGAGTGTTCATGCGCCCGGTCGCGCAAGGGGAGCTGGGATGAATTCCTGTCCGAGTTGAAGAACTTGCTGCCATGCTTTTCACGGTCTCGATTTGAAGATTAGGAGGTTGTCGGAGTACATTGTGTCCAGTCTTCGAGCCTGGGGTCAGTTGGAGACCCCGATCATTGTACTGTACTGGATTTGGGGTTTTGTAGCGTCTTGTGGTTTTATGTAAAATATCCTCTTAGAACTAATGTTTTTCCTTTTATCTTGTGGTTAAAGAATCTTTAACTGGCTTCTGAAAAGGTGCAGGCAGGTCTCATATCCGAGGGAGAGACATTTTGTGTCATTGATGCCTCTGGTATAATTGGAGTTGGGGGAGATATGTTTTCGTGCATGCCCAAGCGTGGCATGGGAATGTTAGCTTATATTATTGTTGGCTGTATCAACAATCGTGACATGTGAAGGTGTGTGCCATTTGGCTTTCTTCTCTTCTCCCTCATTCTCTAGTTTATCCACTTACTGTTTTTCTGGTATAAACGGAGGCATCAAGATTAATGATTAAGCTGAACCAAGTCTAACTGGTTTGGGGTTCTGCTGCCTTTTTTTTCTGTGTTTATGTATGCCGAAGTATTTACACTTTGACTGTGACAGTTTCGAGGATTTTGTTGCATTATTTGTAAAACAGAAAAACTAATAAAAATATTAAAATAAGCAATAGAATAAAATTGGTGCTGAAAATTATCTGCTAGTGATGATCATTTTTTTTATCTCTAGCTTAACTGGTATGGTTTTAAGCAGGTATATGTGACCATGTTTGTGGCATTATATAGCTGGGTATAATCGTTTGAAGAGTTTCCAGAGCCTAATAGTTTTAGGCAAATACATTAAAGCAATTTCCTCAAAGCTACTCTCATTATGCTGGCAAAAGTACAGCAGAAATCATTTATTCATGTAAACCAGTTTCAACTGTACTTCTGGGGAAGTTACAGCGGTAGCTGTTGGAACAGCTTTGAGGAAATTCCAAATTATTTATTATTTTTCTTATTAACGTTTGGAATATGTGGATCATTAGCAAATCCAGAATTTATTGCCCATCCATAGCTGTCTTTGAGAAGGTGGTGGTGGGTTTGTGCTGTTCATGGAATGAGCAAACTCCCACAGTGTTATTAGGTGGGCAATGCAGGATTTTGTTCCGAAGATGGAGGAACAGTAATACACTCCAGTCAGCATGGTTGAAATGGGCACGGAATTGTTTACCAGACGATTTTCACAGTTAGACAAAAACATTTGTAAAAGAGCTTAACACAAATTACAACAATGGCTCAACGCATTGGCTCTAATGAAGCAGTGCAACTAATACATAAATAAATAAATCAAAACTTGATTTATATATTAATTGAATAGTTTCACATTTATTCACTCAACAGAGATAGCTATCATTAGAAAATATGAAAAGGAGATTTATATGTGGAGCTTTCATTTTTGTACTTTAAAAAAACATTTTAAGTTACCTATTTAAGTGGGGTAACTATATAAAATATTGCACACCTGTAGTAATCTTAATAATCCAGATGCATAAAAATCTGGATTGTTACCTGAAAATAATCACCCGAAAAACTGCTTGATTTGGAGTTCAGGTTGCCACTGGAAGCACAAATAGATAGACTTAGCTCACTAAGCTACCATTTCTATGTATTAATATCATAACAGCATCACATCTGCAAATTTGCACATTATCTATCGAGCGAGAGAAAGAATTAAATTTTCTGAAACACTTCTGTTCACAAAAACATGAGCATTAAGGTGAAATGCCACTTCTGACTGTATATTTATAGCTTTATTTAAATCTCCTTCTTGGGGACTGTGCATAACTTCACTTGAGCATCATTAGTAAACATTGCTCCAAGGCTGGACAAGGGTGGCAGGCAGGCTGAAAGGGAGTGCAGAGTTAGGTGGATGGGTGGCGGGTAGGCTGGACGGGGGAGGCAGGTTTACAGGGGAGTACTTCTTCCTTCATGGTTGAGTAACCTTTGAAGTGGTTGGCTGTGAAACTAACCACAATGTTTATAAACATCAAACTTTGATTGACACCTCCTGGACTAATCTCTTAGTTTCACAACTGATCACTTCAAAGTTACTTAACTGTGAAAGTAGATGAATTAAACAGTGCTGATAGCTGGATGTGTGTGGAAGCTGTCAATCACAGCCTAGCTGGATGTGTGTGGGAGCTGTCAATCACAGCCTAGTAAAATCAAAGATAAATGAATGAATGGCTTGCAGATCAAAGATCTGAGGGGGTTTAAACCCAGCTGACTGGTTTTCCCTTTCCAGGAATTAGCAGGTGCTGCTTCCTCTGCCTGAGGCAGTAGGTGTATTGCACAGGTGAGTTTTAAAGAAGTGATTTTATTTCACTGCTTCTGTATGGACTCTCTAGCTTTCAGATAGGGGGCATTACTTTAATTAGGGGTTCTCTGTGGGGGTCCCTGGGGATCTCTCTATTTAGAGGCTCTGGGGTATCTTTATTTAGGTAGTCTCTGAGGGGGTCTCTTTTAGTAGATAGTTTTGGGAGTGTGGTGGGAGGGGAGATCGAGGAGTCACTGGGGGTGGAGGTGGGGCGAGCCTGAAAATCCCAGGGGTGCGGAATTGCGATGCAGAGGTGGGCTGAATTGGGTTGGCGGGGGGGGGGGGTGGGGGGGTAATCCTTCGTAATCCCAGCCATGCGAAAATTCACATGGCTAAGAATTGGGAATTGCTTCCTGATTTGTGCTCCCAGCATGAGCGCAAATCAGGTGCAACTCAGCTCCGGCGGGAGAGCATGTTCTCCCAAACGGAGAATCCTGCCCAATGTAGTAATGGGAGGAGCCAGGTCTTTACCAGGTCTCTAGCTTGGTTTGGAGTGAATTCTGTGGAAGTTGTGAACTGAACAATAGCTTCTGCAAAAGGCTGTCAAGCTGAGCAGTAGTCTGACACAGACAAGAATCTGCAGGCTGTTTACTGACAGGATTTCTCTCCCTCCCCAGGCAGTCTTTTAAAGGAATTCTTTATCCAGAGGCTGGCAAGAAATCCTGTGTTTGCTAACCATATTTGAAAGTTGGTTTGGACCTGTGATGGATTTTGCTTGATTGGAGATAAAGAACAGGAAGAAGTCTTAGAACACCAGGTTAAAGTCCAACAGGTTTGTTTCGAACACTAGCTTTCGGAGCACTGCTTCCTCAGGCGAATGAAGAGGTATGTTCTAGAAACGTGTATATATAGACAAATTCAAAGATGCAAGACCATGCTTAGATCCGAGCATTTGCAGGTAATTAAGTCTTTACAGATCCAGAGATAGAAGTAACCCCAGGTTAAAGAGGTGTGAATTGTCACAAGCCAGGACAGTTGGTAGGATTTTACAGGCCAGATGGTGGGGGATGAATGTAATGTAACATGAATCCCAGGTCCCGGTTGAGGCTGCACTCGTGTGCGGAACTTGGTTATAAATTTCTGCTCGGCGATCATGTGTTGTCACACATCCTGAAGGCCGCCTTGGAGAACGCTTACCCGGAGATCAGAGGCTGAATGCCTTTGACTGCTGAAGTGTTCCCCGACTGGACGGAACATTTCTGCCTGGTGATTGTCGCACGATGTCCGTTCATTCGTTGTCGCAGGGTCTGCATGGTCTCACCAATGTACCACGCTTCGGGACATCCTTTCCTGAAGCGTATGAGGTAGACAACGTTGGCCGAGTCGCACGATATGTACCGCATACCTGGTGGGTGGTGTTCTCACGTGTAATGGTGGTATCCATGTCGATGATCTGGCACGTCTTGCAGAGATTGCCATGGCAGGTTTGTGTGGTGTCGTGGTCGCTGATCTGAAGGCTGGGTAGTTTGCTGCAAATAATGGTTTGTTTGAGGTTGCGCGGTTGTTGGAAGGCAAGTAGTGGGGGTGTGGGGATGACCTTGGCAAGATGTTCATCTTCATCAATGACGTGTTGAAAGCTGCAAAGAAGATGTCGTAGTTTCTCCGCTCCGGGAAAGTACTGGACGACGAAGTGTACTCTGTCAGTTGTGTCCCATGTTTGTCTTCTGAGGAGATCGGTGCAGTTTTTTGCTGTGGCGCGGTAGAACTGTCGACCCATGAGTCGAGCGCCATTTCCCATTCGTACAAAGGCATCTTTCAGCGTCTGTAGATGTGTGTTACGCTCTTCCTCCTCTGAGCAGATCCTGTGTATACGGAGCTAAAGAAGGTAGTTAAGGGCACTATTCTTCCCCCCTACGCCGGGTGGGAGAATCGTCGGGGCGCCGCGTGAATTGCGCCACGCCGCCCTGACCCCCGCACACGATTCTCCCACCCCCCGGGAAACCAGCAGCGCGCGATTCGCACCGGGCCGCTCGGAGAACCGGCGAACGGCGATTCTCCGGCCAGATGGGCCGAGCGGCCGCTACAACACGAAAGGTTCTCGCCGGCGCTGTCCACCCCTGGTCGCTGCCGGCGGGAACTCTGGGGGGTTGGCAGTGGGGGGGGGGCTCCTTCACTGGGGTGGCCTCTGATGGGGTCTGGCCCGCAATCGGGCCCTACCGATCGGCCGGCCTCTTCTCCCCCCCACCCCTACCTCCTTCCGCGCGCGGCCCCAGAACACTGGCTTAATGTTGGTGAGGGGCCGGCATGCGTAAGAAGTTCCCCGCGCATGCGCGGGATTGGGCTGCCCCAACTGCGCATGCGCGGGTTGGCGCGGCGGTAAGGACGCTGGAGCAGCGTGAACCGCTCCATCGCTTTGCTGGCCCTCTGTGGGGGCCAGAATAGGTCATGTCCGAGCCCTGTTTGCACCGTCGTGAAACGCAACGGCGTTCACGACGGCGCAAACATTTGGCCTCAATATTGGAGAATCGCCCCCGAAGTGTTTCATTTTATGGTTAAGCATTGTTTACCTGGTAATTGTAAGTTATATTTCTGTTCTGTTAAAGGTAGTTAATACTGTGTTAATATTAAAGTTTGTTTTTATATATCATGTCCCTATTTTTGTGTGAAATCACTCTTGGAGTACAGTATCCTTTCCTCACAGCTTTGCAATTTTTTTAAAAATTGCGGTTTCTGCGCAGTCTCCTAGCAAATGTTGGGATCTGGTCCAAGATCGTAATAGAATTCAGTTGCTCTAGTTTTGAGGCTTACCAAGGTATGGAGCAGCATTATGGACCTGCATGTTTCCCATTCCTGTCTTGTTAGTTGGTACTTTATTGGAAAGCTTGAACTGAGTGCATTTTTATTATTTACATCGCTGAAGAGACAACATTATTCTCTAAAAATTGAGTGGATTTTTGTTCAATATGGGGTACTATGTATGCTCGAGCCCACCTGTACCCAAATGACTCACCACATACTGACCCCAGCTCTACACTTGCCTACAAGTTACGTATATGCCAGTATCTGAGCTGGCAGGTGTCAGGTCAAGTATTGGGACCTCTTCATTCATGCCATGCTGTTGCTCTCCTGCCCTCTTCTCCTTTGGCTGACCATAGTTCTTCCATTTTCTGAAAGAGATAAAGAAGGCATCCACCTCTTTTTCATCAAACTTGGGGATTAAATGGGCACACTTGAATACCTTGGTCGTTAAGCGGTATCTTCAATGCACACAGTGCTAACCTCCCTTCTCAACTCGAACTATTTTAATTTCCTTTTCGCTTTCCTGGACTTCCCTCTCCTCTTCCTGGTCTCCCCTTTCTTGCCTTCTCTCTGTTTTTCCTTTTCCTGCCTCTCTCTCTGTTTTCCCTTTTTCTGCCTCTCTCTCTGTTTTCTTTCCTCAAATTCCAGATTCAATTCCTACTGCTCCAATCTTTCTTTTTCTGCTGCTAATTTATGTTTCAGTGTCCTCTATTTCCAATCGCCAACCATTTTAAAATTTAATTTTTTCTAACTTTTGGCTAGATCTCCACCTCTAAATGCCTAGCTACACCTTTACATTCTTTCATTGTCCTTAACTTTCACCAGTTATCTCATCCTGCTCTATAAAAGCATTAACACTGATTGTGGACATTTTAGCACTTTAGTACTAGACCCAAGGAAACGTTTTTCAACTTTTGAATTATATTTGAAGGAACAATTTACTTTCTCCGCTCCAATTCTTTTGTCTGTGGGAACAAATTCTGGACTAACTGAACTGGCACCTTCATTCAAGCTTCTCAGTTGGTCACAGCAAAGGCTTAAATTTCTATTTCACAAGTCAGAAGGTCTACTAGAGGAATGGTTCTATGGAGATGTGTCTTCCTATCTCATCAAGATGGATAATGATTAATTTAATGGACATATCTGGGACATTATAGAATCTATGGCCCCCATCCCGGACCCCAGCCGTTAAACATTTGTTCAGACATCAGGGCCAGAATTCTCCGACCGTTGGGATTCTCTGTTCCCTCCAGATGCGAACCAACGCGTGCGGGATCCGGCGGCGTGGGATGGCTATAATGGGAAACCCCAATGATAAGCGGCGGGGTAGAGAATCCTGCTTCAAAGTGAACGGTGCACACCGAGAGTCACGCGGCTGGGGGACTGGAGAATTCAACCCCATATAAACAAACACAGCATGAAACCATTATGTGGAGCGAAGATACTGTGACTAAAGTAACCATTCTGAAATCTTTCATACAAATCTTTCACCACAGAAGTATTGAATTTTCCATCGGAACGAACCTCAGATTCACAATTCATTAACGTTTTGAAAAAGATGGATTAAGGTTTAAAAAATTTACCTGAATTTTACGCTCGCATAGAATCATAGAATTCCTACAGTGCAGAAGGAGGCGATCCAACCCATCGAGTCAGAACCGACCCTCCCCTGCCCTATCCCCATAATCCCAGCTAACCTGCACATTTAAGGGACAGTTTAGCGTGGTCAATCCACCTAACCTGCACATCTTTGAAACATGGAAGGAAACCAGTGCACCTGGAGGAAACCCACACAGACATGGGGAGAACATGCAATTTTCACACAGTCACCCAAGGCTGGAATTAAACCCAGGCCCCTGGTGCTGTGAGGCAGCAGTGCTAACCACTGTGCAACCGTGTTTCTTCAACAGCAGATTTTTAGGCAGGTAAGGGGTACATGAAATTGAAGGGATGAGCTTTCAAATGAATTCCCGCCTGCCCCTACAACACCGCGATGTTACACTAGAGCTTGTAAGGCCTCGAATCGGAAGCCCACCCTTGCCCCAATTTATCCCCTTAAGGGCCACTTCCTGCCCAGCCTCAATATTTAAGCTGGCAAGAAGATACCTCTGCGGGAGAACCTGAAATGCAACTAAGTTGCATCTCAGGCGGGAATGGGGGGGGTGCTGGGAGATGCCTCCAACAGAAGCACCATTCTGAAGTCCAGTGCACCCTCGCCCCCCCCCCCCCCCCCCCCCCCCCTCCCCTTCTCCTCCTCAACGTTATGGTCCGGCTGCCTCCAAACCCTACACCCCACACACACACAGGGCCTCTCCCCTGAGATCCTAACCTCCCCCCCCCCCCCCCTCGAATCTCCCTGCCCTGGTGGGACCTTTTGATCTTACCTGGTTTCCAGACTTGGGGTGGGATCTCCCGGGTGAATTTTCTGCCAGCGGAGGCAGCACAGTATTGAGTAGCAACAGGATCTTCCAGTCCAGACTCCAGAAGGAAGTTGAGGGGCGACCTGATAGAGGTCTACAAAATTATGAGGGGCATAGCCAGAGTGGATAGTCAGAGATTTTTTCCGAGGGTAGAGGGGTCAATTACTAGGGGCATAGCTTTATGGTGCGAGGGGCAAGGTTTAGAGGAGATTTACAAAGTAAGTTTTTTATACAGAGGGTAGTGGGTGCCTAGAACTCGCTGCCGGAGGAGGTGGTGGAAGTAGGGACGATAGTGACGTTTAAGGGGCATCTTGACAAATACATGAATAGGATGGGAATAGAGGGATACGGACCCGGAAGTGTAGAAGATTTTAGTTTAGATGGGCAGCATGGTTGGCGCAGGCTTGGACGGCTGAAGGGCCTGTTCCTGTGCTGCGCTGTTCTTTGTCCCACCGATGCTTGCACGGTTTTGCTGCCCCACACCCTCCGCCAACGGGGAAGGCGCCATGCGAGTCACTATCGGCAGGACCGGAACATCTCACTGGCAGGAAAGGTCAGAAAATTGAGGCATTAGTCTCCAATGACCTCGTGTACTTCCTGTTCTGTCTACTACAGCGCTATTGCTGCAGGAACTGGAGACTGCTGTCCAATCAGGAATGCCAGTAGAAGGTAGAACTTTCTCCCAGGTCAGGGGTGGAAATTCCACCTGCTGCCAATCAAAGTTTATTTTGGAGCATAAACTGGCTGTGGAACAGTTGGAATTGGCAGGAATGTGTTCCGGCCAACTCTTCAGATGGCGGAAAAGAAGACCCCGGAATCTGAAAAATTCTGACACTTGCAGTTTTACATGGGCTCCAACTCTACTCTTGGAACTTCATGATCACCAGGGAAAATCTGCTGCAGCCAAAGATTCCTAAACCATGAACTCGCCATTTCGTTACCTTTCAATATTGAACTTTAATTTGGCTAGCAAAATAACTATCTATAGTATAACTTGTAAATCTTGCACATTTCTATGTGTGTGAATGTAGGCTGCGAAAGATTGAGGAGTGCATATTTAACTTTTGAAATATTTGCTGCATTTTCCTGAGTGGGTGTTTAACATCAAGAAAAACTAACCCCTTTTTTATTTCATATCAAGAAAATCTGTCGGTGCATTGTTTTGCAATCAGTAAGTACATAAATGCTTAAACAAAGAAATTGAGTAAAATAGCTTTATTCTTCTGAATTCTTCAACAAACCCTGTTACAGTCAGGCTTGAGGGTGGTATCATAGGAGCGTCTTTGCGGGCGGCACGGTGGCGCAGTGGTCAGCATTGCTGTCTCATGGCGCCTAGGACCGGGTTTAATCCCGGCCCTGGGTCACTGTCCATGTGGAGTTTACACATACTCCCCGTATCTGCGCGGGTCTCACCCCAACAACCCAAAGATGTGCAGGGTAGTTGAATTGGCCATGCTAAATTGTCCCTTAATTGGAAAAAAATTATAATTGGGTACTCTGAATTCGGAGTCGTGCCCCTCCTCATCTAGCCATTTTTTTTGGTTATTTTCTGAACTAGCAAAGTTATGCGCAACAAATCCGAGACTGCTCAACAAATAGTTTATGTACCTATATTTTGTCCTGAAATGCTGAAAAGAATTTCTGGGATTCCTTTCCACAGCCTTGCCCCACTGGCTCCTGCAACTCATCATGAACAAGTTTGAACAAAGCTACAAATGTCAATCCTGGTTGAACTTTGCCAAGAGTGCCGTACAGTGTTGCAAATCATTGAACTATATTGATTTCATCGTTATGTATTTATTTCTCTTCTGTGAGCTCAGTTCTTAACCAAAATGTTTATCATTGATGAATCTTTGTTTGTCTAGTTTTTTTGTGTGCATTGGCAGACCTGTTCCACATAAAATGAAGATCCTTATGATTCCATTTGGTACGCTAAAGCTACGAATAATGAATGTCAATTCATCGATCCTGGCTAATCGCAGAAAAAGAGTTTTCGGGATACTGAAGACACAATTCAGATCATTCTTATCAACCAACAAGACTTGTAACCCTCAGAATTTCACAGACTATGAATCTATCAAACAGCAATACAAGCCACAAGTGCCAGAATACTTCAATTTTGCCAGGGATGTCCTCGATAAGTGGAGTGAAGAGGAAAAGGTATTTTAGAACAGTGGGCTAAATAGCTGGCTTGTAAAGCAGACCAAGGCCAGCAGCGCGGGTTCAATTCCCATACCAGCCTCCCCGGAATGTGGCTTTTCACAATAACTTCATTTGAAGCCTACTTGTGACAATAAGCAATTTTCATTTCATTTATAATTCTCCTGTGTGACAAACACAATTTATTTTTAGACTTAATGATCAGTTTCTGCGAAACTTTAAAGGAACATGCTTTCATCAAAATGTTTCAATTAGTTGAATAGTCGGTGCAGTTTATGCGCTCTGGATAAAATAAGTGAGTTTTTATATTTGAAACACTGAAGGCACAAATTTGATATCCAAAGTTCAGGGGCGGGATTCTCCACCCACACGCCGAAGTAGCCGCGCCGTCGTGAACGTCGTCGAGGTTTACGACGGCGCGGAACGGTCCCAGTCCCGACCGATTCAGGCCCTGACAATGGGCCAGTATCGGGGCCGCGTCATCTACCTTGTTGCCCGCGTAAAAGCGGCGCTGAATAGATGACGCGGCCGGCGCCGCATAACGGACGTCATCCGCGCATGCGCGGGTTGGCCGGCGCCACCCCACGCATGCGAGGTTGCCGTCCTGTCCAAATCCACCCTGCAAGAAGATGGGGGACGGATCTTGCGGGGCCGCGGAAGGAAGGAGGTCCTCCTTCAGAGAGGACGGCCCGACGATCGGTGGGCACCGATCATGGGCCACCCCACATTCAAGATGAAGCTCGGTGCAGGATCCCCCCTCGCACCCCCCACAGGCCGCCCCCCCAGCGTTCACGCACCGCCCACGACTGTAGCGACCAGGTGTGGACGGCGCCGGGGGGAACCCGCCGTTTTGGCCTGGCTGCTCGGCCCATCCGGGCCTCAGAATAGCGGGGGTGCCGGAGAATCGCCATTTTGGGTGTCTCCGGCAATTCTCCGGCCCGCGGCCCGCGAAACCCGACCGGACCGTTCCCGCCGCTTGGGAGAATCGCGGGAGGGCGTCGGACCGGCGTCCCCGGAAATTTTGGCGGCCCAGGCAATTCTCCCAACCGGCGTGGGAGTGGAGAATCGTGCCCCAGGTGTGGGTCTCACCTGGAAATGGGAGAAATCATGCGAGAAGACGCCCGGCATGAGTCCCGATGTCATCGCGCACTCACGGGATATTTAGGTTGGCGGGCACCCGTGAGAGTCGCAAGTGTGCTCGCCGTCAATGAACAAACTAATTTAAATGATTAGAATTTAACATTTTATGTCTGTACGGTTGACAGACGAGTTGATTATCAAGGTGGCCTTTATGTTTAAGCTGCAACCTGGATCCAGGGTGGGTGCTTAAATAAAATTAACAAATTTGTCTGAGGACTGAGGTCTGTATATGATTGTGCTGCCAAGACTCTTGTAGCATATTTTTCCATCGATTTATTTTTCACCGGTCAGCAGCCTCCTGACACAGCTCTGCGACAGCTACCCTGCTGAGGGAGCACATTGGAAGCACCAGCCTGCACCCTCCCTGGTCTTAGTGCCCACCCTTCCTAGCAGTGGGGCTGTTTAGCACACTGGGCTAAATCGCTGGCTTTGAAAGCAGACCAAGACAGGCCAGCAGCACGGTTCAATTCCCGTAACAGCCTCCCCGAACAGGCGCCGGAATGTGGCGACTAGGGGCTTTTCACAGTAACTTCATTGAAGCCTACTTGTGACAATAAGCGATTTTCATTTCATTTCAGTGCTCCGCTTTTACCAGGGTGTGTTTCTCAGTAGTTGGCCAATTAATGGTGCAGCCAGAAGCACATTTTGCACCCACTTCCTGGCCCGCTGAGTGCACACGCCCAACAAGTGATAAATTCAGACCTAAGACCACCCCAATTATAACAACTCTAAAATGATATATGGCTTAATGTGAGAAAACCTGACTGGTTTTCTGAAATTACAAGAGCTACACAAGTATTCATTTAAATTTGATTGAAAACTTGTAAAAGTATTAGAAATATGACATTCATGGACAACTTTTAATTGTCCAGAATTTGTGGTATCAAAAGCTGGATTATGGCAATGCCAATAATTCGAATTAGGTTAAGTTTTTCTAAAGGATAAACGTGCTAAATGTGTTATTGTTAAGTCTTATTCATTCAAATAATACTGCAAAGTTTATGGGCCCGGGGCCCTGACAGTATTCCAGCATCGTACTGCTCCAGAACTTGCTGCACCCCAGCCAAGGTGTTCCAGTACAGCTGCAACACTGACATCTGCCCAGCAATGTGGAAAATTATCCAGATATGCCCTGTGCACAAAAAGCAGGGCAAATCCAACCCAGCCAATTACTGTCCCATCTGTCAACTCTCCACCATCAGTAAAATTGTTAGTTTGGGTTCCACCAGGGTAATCCCGCTCCTGACATCATTAAAGCCTTGGTTCATACATGGACAAACGAGCTGAACACCAGAGGTGAGGTGAGAATGACGGTCCTGTTGGACATGACCTAAAGACTCCTTTGTCTAGGGTCTCACCCCCACAACCCAAAAGATGTGCAGGCTAGGTGGATTGGCCACACTCAATTGCCCCTTAATTGGGAGAAAAAAAATTGGGTACTCTAAAGGTTCCTTTGTTTCTACTCTGGATAAAACTGATGCAACGACTTGGATGATGTTTCACCAAGGGGGTACACCTTTATTAAACCACTAAGCAATAGTACATACTCACAATAATAGTTTCTTATTCTTATGACCCTGTGTGCCAAGGTCTGTCTCAGTGATCAATCCAACGATAAAATCCTCAATGCATGTCTTCTGAGCAAGTTGCAAAATTGTTCCAACTACTGCAGCCTAGGTGGTTCTGTGGGATTTCTCTTTAACCCTTTTTTGCTAAAGATAAAGCTTGTTTTTTTGGTCCATTTAATTGGTTTTCAATTACTTCAGTCCTCATTTCCATACCTTTGCAAAATATCCTGGTAGGCCCCATCCAAAGGTTACATTTGAAGTCAAATTGATTCTGCTTTGTTATCTCAAACACCATTATCAGTCTCAAAGCTGGGGGAAACTGGCATATTTACTGCCCTTAATGAGGCTCTGTCTACTTATTAACCCTGGTAGGAGTCCTTCTAAAGTTTAAGTCATTTTGTAGAACTTTACTGATGCTTGCAAAGCTTTACCTTGACTAAATTGACCATCATGTTTTGAGCCCACAGTGCAGTTGAATACAGTTCTTTACATAACTTCAGTTTTCAGATCTTTTGTCTCAATATTCCATGTTACCATCATGAGACAGACTCCACACAGGTTTAACACCACAACCGGGCCACCTAGATTGATATAAAATTAAGGAACGGTTACATAGTTAAAAGTAATTGTACATTAAAAGGATAAATAATAAATTAACTTACAGCCCTTGACATCAAAACAGCATTTGGCTGAGCGTGGCATCAAGGAGCCCTAGCAAAACTGGCATTAATGGGAATTAGGGGAAAAACTCTTGAATAATTGGAGTCAATACTAGCACAAAGGAAGATGGTTGTAGTTGTTGGAAATCAATCATCTTAGCTGCAGGACATTATTGCAGAAGTTCCTTAAGGTGCCTAGGCCCAATCATCTTCATTTGTTTCATCAATTATCTTGCTTCCATCATAAAGTCAAAAGTGGAGATATTCGCTGATGTTTGCACAGTGTTCAGCACTGTTCGTGCCAACTTTGATACTGAAGCAGTCCTTGTCCAAATGCAGCAAGACCTGGACAACGTACAGGCTTAGGCTGACAAGTGGAAAGTAACATTCACACGATACAAGTGCCAGGCAGTGACCATCTCCAACAAGAGAGAACCTAACCATTATCCCTTGACCATCACTGAATTCTCCACTCTCAACATTCTGGGAGTTACCATTGACCAGAAACCCAACTGGTCTAGCCATACAAATATTGTGGCTACAAAAACAGGTTAGAGGCTCCAAATCCTGCTTTGGGTAACTTGCCTCCTGACTCCCCAAAGCCTGTCACTATCGACAAGGCACATGTGAGAAGTGTGGTGAAATACTCTCCACTTACCTGGATGAGTGCAGCTTCAAAGACACGCGAATAGCTTGACACCATCTAGGATAAAGCAGCCTGCTTAATTAGCAGCCCATCCACACACATTCACTCCCTTCACCACCAACGCATAGTGGCAGCAGTGAGCACCATCTACAAGATGCACTGCATGAACTCACCAAGACTCCTTAGAGCACATTGCAAGCTCATGACCGCTTCCATCTAGAAGGACAAGGGCAGCGGACACATGGGAACACCACCCCCTGGAAGATCCCCTCTGAGCCACTCATCATCCTGACTTAGAAATATATATGGCATTTCCTTCATTGTCGCTGAGCCAAAGCTGAAACTCCCTCCTTAGTAGCACCGTGGGTGGACCTACCCCACATGGACTGCAACAATTCAAGAAGGCAGTTTGGGCGCGACTCAGTGGCCTCGTCGCACCCAACTTGGTGTCAGGCCGAGGCCTTTGAATCCGCGAGAGGCCTCTCACGAGATTTGCGACATTTGAAACGCCTTGTGAGATTCAACGCAATCTTGTGAGCCGTCACAATTTGGACCTCACTGGGCGTGGTCCAGATCAGCATATTTAATTCAGCAGTACGGCTCATTTTAAATACATGTTCACTGGATTCACTCGGGACTCAATAGCTGGGCCTGGGGACCTCGCCAGGGCACCGTTTAGTACTGGTCCACACAAACATGGACCAGTCGTAATGGCACCTGGGGAGGTCACCCACGCCATTGGAGACCCCCGAGTGGTCAGGGACAGAGCAGGGTAGTACCTTTTTTTTAAAAATGTATTTTATTACAAACTTGTATCAAAAAAGGTTACAGCAGATAAACATCCCGGGTAACATACTTCCCAACAATCAACTATACAATTTGTACAATGTTTCCCCCTTTTTCAGCCTACCCCCAGCAGGGTGGTACCTTGGCTTTCATTCTGGCACCCAGACATCTTGGCAGTGCCACCCAGGCACCCTGGTGGTGTCATCCTGGTATTGCCAGGGTAGCACTGGCATGGGTACTGCCAAACTGGCAGTGCCTGGGTGCCAAGTTGACACTGCCAGGAATCGGGCCCAGGGGTCTTACCGCATAGAGAGGGGTGAAGTTGGGTTCCCGGGTGCCTCCTCAAGATTGATTGGGGGGGGGGGGGCTGAAAGTTGGGTTGCAGGGGTATCAGGGCAGCTTTCCAAAATGGCACCCGATCTGCAAGGAAAGGAGCCTTTCATGCTGGTGAACATCAGCTAACCAGCAGGAAATCCCTCTAATGCACTCTCAGTGGAGTGAATCTCCCTGAGGACAAAAAAAACAACAAATTGCCGCTGCAAGCGCCGAGAAACACCCCACTAAACGCGTCATTCGGCGGACTTTAACTCAAGTCCACTTTATCGCGCCCATGGTGTTTTTACTTGTCCAATATTTCCATTGCTATTTCTGTAGGCTGGAAACAGAGGTTCAAACCCTGCTTTGTGGTGGTTGAGTGAACATGGGCAAGAGGTGAAATGGAACTTTCAAGACCTTGAAGTCTACTCTAAGAAGGTGGCGAATGTTTTGTCAGAAGCCTGTGACCTAGGCTTAGCTGATCGAGTTATTGTTATCCTGCCACGGGTTCTGGAATGGTGGCTTATAAACATAGCATGCATGAGAACAGGTAAAGGTTTTGTTGTTAATATTACTGTTGAGATGGATATTTAACAAAATGCATTTTACTGTCTTCTTCCTTTAAGAGATTATCTCAAAACAGCTCATTTAAACATCAAACCCTTGCAAGGAGTTCTTGATTAACGTATACAAATTTCTCTTAGTTGTCATATTTGGAACAATTTCTGTTAAATCTATGCAACTGTAGCCACCTAAATTGGCTAGCTCCCGATTTAAAATGGCGAATGGCAAAGGCTGATGGGAAAGTCAGCCAACATGGACAGAAACCAGCAGCTGCAGATTTGCTGTGTATTTACCTCTGCAAAGGCCAGACAACATTGATACCAGCGACCATCAGCATAACAATGTAGCAGCCGTTTGCATACTGATGAGCAATCCCCGGGAACAATAAGTAACATTTTGGACACACAAAGCAAAGCCAGACTCCTCGGCGCCAGCAGGAACCAACACAAAGGAGGTGAACGAGCACCTCAAGACCGCCCATCGATCAGGGAACCGCTCCAGTATTGGAGAAATCGAACCAAACGATTGGGACAAAGTCCAATCACTTGGGACCAGGTACAGGGTCCGCCCCAAAAGGCGGGAAGCCCCTGGGGACGATAAGAGTTAAGCCCCAAGTTCAAATCGCTCTCTTCACCTTTGCGTCCTGCCCGGGTCACCCAGCAACACGAACCAACATTGACCGTGACCGGTGCAGTGACCCCCGAACAAAGTAAGTCTTAATTCAACGCTCACTACGAGATAGGCGCTCCTAGCTACCAATCCGTACCAACTTCGAATCCCGCAGACTCAGAACCCGAATGAAAGGCCATTTGTTCCCCTGACCTGGTGGGCCAGTCCGAAGTTAAGTATAGGCCTGTTAGTTGTAGAAGTAGCTTAGATGTAGATTTTTGTGCATGAGTAGTGATTACTGTGTATAATAAATGTGCTTTGATTTTAATCTTACTAATTGGTGTATTGGGTTATTGATCATTACTCGGACTTGAACCTCGTGGCGGTATCATAAAGATACCTGGCGACTCGAGAGCAAAGGTAATAAAACAGAGCAATTGAACCAAGGAAAAAGTTAGCAACATTATTTGGCGACATCTGACGGGACCCGATCTAGAAGTGGCATAACCACTCCGGGAGAATCCAAGAATTTGAATTAGAGATCCAATTGAGAACAGAAAACCCAAGCGTTCAAGCAGTCCTGATCAATACTCATAATTCGGAAGTGTGTGTATGCATGCGTAACTAACAGGGCGATAAGGTAAAACTGATAGATTTTTTGTTGCGACAAAACTGTCAGGAGTTTGTATATCGGAAAGTAGCGAAAGCCGTACACGTATTTACAGCACCGCCTTAATACCCCTGTCCCAAATTTGAAGAGCAGCATTCGGATAGGAAAGATGGCAATGCAACGCCTCATGAACCCAGAGGAATTTGCGGTCGCAGCAACCAGCAGCAGGAGAGTGGGACAATGTCCCTTTTGGGAGGAAGAGATCAGGAAATATCTCAAAGGGAAAAGATGGCCCCTTTGGAATGAATTCTGTGACAACGAGGAATCAGGCCCCGGGAATATAGGACATACTTGGTGGGAGAACCTGAGCGAGATCCACAAAAAGAGCTCAGGGAAAGCTCGCAAGCCGATGGCAATCGTGTCCTGCTTGGCACAATTGTGAGGCACAGAGGAGGTCGTTAGGACTCTCCGGAAAGAGGTAGAGGGCATACATCGAATGAGTAAGGTCGATGTAAGCAAGGTAGAGCGAGAGAATTTAGAATTGAGAAGGAAGTTGGCAGCAAAAGATGGAGAGGTAGAGGATGCCAAAAGGGCTCACCAGTCTTGTCTGGCGCACTTAAGCAGCTTCCAGTCTCAATATGGAAAGGCCTATCAGGACACGCAACGTGCAGTCCTGGTACGTGAAGAAACAGAAAAGCAAGTAGAAGCATTGCAGAGACAGTGCAGCGACTTAAAGGCAGCGTTAAGAGCACTCCATGCTGCCGCCACAGAGCAAAGACAAAGCACGCTAGATCACGCAAAGTGCCGGAAGCAGATTGCAGAGTTGCAATCACTGCTTTCAGTTCAGAAAGGCTTCCAGGAAACCTTTGGAGCGAAATTAGATCAGGAAGACGGCCTTGATTGGGAAGAATTAAATGAAACAGCGCAGAGATATGTTCAGGGAACATGTGCACAGGGAAAGCCACAAAAGAGGAAAGCGACCCAACCCCCCCCCCCCCCCCCCCAGAGCAGATAGTTCATGCTCCAATGAACTCAGTCACCACCCACCGCACAGCCACATCGGACGATGCAGAATTTCTATACTCCAGCCCCTTAACAGTGACCCAATTACCAGACGCGTGCGATAAGATCACACCGTTCCTCCCCACCTCAGACCCCCACCATTTCTTTGCCACCGTAAAGCATCAGGTGACCATGTACAGCCTGGATGAGCGAGAGCATGTAAAGCTCACAGTTTTAAGTTTAGACCCTTCAGTAGCAGCAGTCCTTCCCGACCCACAGAATGTAGGAGGAGGCACCCTTGCAGAAATGCATACCACAATCCTGGATGCGATCGGGTATAACCGGGTGACCCCGTAGATGGCCTCAACAAATGCAGGCAAAAGAAGACCGAGCACCCCACAGCGTTCGCTGGACGCCTGTGGATCCACTTTGCAGCAGTCTTTGGAGACTTAGACCGCGCCCATTTGTCCCCAGATAACATGGCCAAATGGACCCGCACCCTTATCTCCCATGCCACAGAAACAGGACAGAAAACTTGCACGAGTTATGATTCCCTCAGAGGAGGCCCATAACGAGAAGTGGGTAGTGAAAAGATTGCTCGGGAGCAATCTATACAAAGCAAACCCGCAGTCAAGAATCCCGAGGAAAAGCAGGCTGACGCAGATATACAGTCAGTAAAAACACACCAGAACCCCGCATGGGTAAATGAAGGAAAGAACAGCCCCCACCCAAGTCACAGTTACAACTGTGGCCAGTTGGGACACTTCGCAAGAGAGTGCAATGCCCCTAGAAAGCCACAGAGAGCCCAGCAGACGGACACTCTGAGTAAGAAGAAGACAGAGCCCATTCATAGTGTCAGCGCCCGTTGAGATCAGACGGACCTGACCGGAACGGACTGACGGTGTACGGGCTCCCCCAGTTGGGTTTGCGACACCCTTTGGGATAGGTCCGGACGACCGGTAGTAGCAGCGAAAATTCGGGGACAGCCCATCGAGTTTCTATGGGACACCGGAGGGTCCCGCACCACAATAAATTCCTCCACCCAATTTCAAAAAGACACGTGGCCCACTACAGCCACCATAACCCTCAGCGGCTTTACAGGCCACTCACAGCAGGGACACATCACAGCCCCTGTACCCATTCAAATCGGCAACATCACCACCAAGCACCCCGTGGTTTTAGTCGATCTGTCCCACACAGCAGAACACATTCTGGGAATCGATTTCATGAATTCCCACAATCTTTCATTTGATCCAGTCAACCAGTGTGTCTGGAAAATGGCAAAGTCTGCAAGAGCCCCCGCAACGCTCAACATAGGAGAATACGCGAACAAAATTAGCGCAGTAGGCGAATTTTGGTTCAACCCGACCACGCTTAGTACGGACAAGCAGGTTAGGGCAGTTCTGCAAAAGAACAGGGCAGCATTCGCGACCCACAAGCATGACTGTGAACGGATGACTGGCTCCGTACAGATCACAGGACCTGACCCTAGACCCCAAAAACAATATGGATTTCCCCAAGAGGCAGAGGGAGAAATCTCAAAGGGCGTACTTAGATCAGTAGCCTCCACTAATAATGCCCCGATTTGGCCAGTGAGAAAGCCCGATGGATCATGGCGACTGACCATCGATTACCGGGAACTCAACAAAATCACCCCCGCAGCAACCCCCACAGTAGCAACAAGTCCCGAGACCATGCTCAAGCAGGGACTCAATTCCCGATTCTTTACGGTTTTGGATGTCAGTAATGGATTCTGGTCCATTCCATTGGCAAAGGCGTGCCAGTACAAATGTGCCTTCACTTTTAAAATCAGCAGTACACGTGGACATGCCTGCCACAAGGATTCCACAGCTCCCCCTCCATTTTCCACCGACAGCTGGCAAATGGTTTAGCCAAATTCTCTCGCCCCGAATGTCTGGTCCAGTACGTAGGCGACCTACTACTGCAGACAGACACCAAGGAAGAGCACACTGAGCTTCTGTCCGAACTCCTGGAACTCTTACACTCAATCGGTTGTAAAGTCAACCCCAAAAAGGCCCAGATTTTGGAAGATAAGGTGATATATTTGGGAACAATTATCACACATGGTAAACGCGAGATCGAGCATAAAAGGATTGACTCGATTGCTAAATTGCCCCTTCCCCAGAACGTTTTAGCCCTCCGGTCGTTTTTAGGACTGGTTGGCTACTGCCAAAACCACATTGATGGTTTCACCAGCAAGGCAGCACCCCTCTCAGACCTTCTAAAGAAAGGAGCCCCCTGGGAATGGCTTCCGCAGTATACGGATGCTGTGGATGCGTTGAAACAATCACTCATAGCAGCCCGCGCACTACAAGTTCCAGACCCGCTTTCCCCTTACGCTATAGAGGTAGCAACCACAGACCGCACCCTTTCGGCTGTGCTCCTCCAGGTACGGCACGACCAGTTAAGGCCCGTAGCTTACGCCTGCAGAGGCACCTGCTCGCAGTATTTTGGGCAGTTCAGTATTTTTCGTATATTACCGGACTGAACCCCATCACAATTCTCACCGAGCACACCCCCACCCAACTTTTACTTGACGGACGACTCAAGGACGGTACAGTAAGCCAGATTAGAGCAGCTAGATGGACCCTTTTGCAGGGACGGGACATCATTGTTAAAAGGACAAAGACGCACACCTTTTTAGCCGACAACTTACAGTACCCCGGAACCCCCCATGAATGTGAAATGATCTCTCCACACCACAACACAGGCCCCTTAATTGTGAAAACACCCCCCAGAAAGATAGGTAGTTCAACCCAGAGCCCCCAGCACACAGACACGTGCGAGCCCATAAAGATCTATGTGGATGGATCTTCCACAGTCTTGGATGGGAAGCGCGTAACAGGTTGCGGTATATATGTCGAGGACGCGCAGGGATGCGCCCTAGAGGAAATATTAAAACTGCCAGGCCACTTAGGCGTGCAGGCAGCAGAACTTGCGGCCATCGCATATATAGTGGATCAGCCAGATTCCTTCCCCAGCCCAGCAGACATATACTCGGATAGCCTCTATGTCTGCTGTCTGCAACAGCCTCACGGAAATCCTGTCCCTGTGGAAAGCAAGAGGATTTGTTTCCGCAGACGGAAAACCCCTCCCTCAGCCCCATTGCTCCGTCACATCTTAGAGAGAGCACAGAACAGGACTTTTGGGATAGTCAAAGTTCGAAGTCACCATCGTTCCTCCCCCCCGGAAATGTAAAAGCCGACGCACTGGCTAAAGCAGGTTCCAGGCATGAATATTTTTGGACACCCCCCGAAAGTGCACCAGTGAATGCAGTTCAGGTCTCACAGACTAGGATCGAGGATCTAGTGGAGGCCCAGAAGCAGGACAGCAATCTCAGGGAGATTGTAAAAGGAAACTACCCAAAACCGTATGAGAGATTTAAAAATGCACTGACCACACATGACGGTGTGGTGTTAAAAGACACCCTTTATGTGATTCCTGAACAGGACAGGAATCAACTGATTTGTTTGTTCCATGACGGTCATGGACATCAGGGAATCGATCCCACTACAGCCCACCTCAAGCAGCTTTGTTGGTGGCTGAATTTAAAGGACAATATAAATCACTACATCGAGAATTGTCCTATCTGCGCCCAGAATAATCCGGAGAGATATGCCAAAAAGGTTGAGCTCAGTCACACCCGACCCGATAATGGCCCCTGGACTAACCTACAGATTGATTTTATAGGACCATTGCCCCCTTGCAGGAATGGTTATAAATATGTACTCGTGGTGATAGACACGTTTACGAAATGGGTGGAAGCATTCCCAGCCAGAACAAACACTGCAAAAACCACAGCCAAGACTTTGACCCACCACATCTTTACAAGATGGGGACTCACCCGCAGCATTGAATCCGACCAAGGTTCCCATTTTACGGGACGTGTCATGCAGAACATCCTCACGATATTTGGCATCACCCAAAAATTCCACATAGCATACCACCCACAGTCGAGTGGTATCGTGGAGCGCATGAATCGGACCCTAAAATCCACCCTCAGAAAAATGGTCCAGCAAAACAACACCACTTGGGACTCAGTCCTCCCTTTTGCGCTGATGTTTTTGCGTAATACAATTTCAACTTCCACAGGTTACACCCCACACACCCTCAAGACCGGACGCCCCATGAAAGGCACAGAATTTTTATTAGGTTTAGACTTGACCAACCCCGAAGTGACGGCCCTCACACACGAGAAAGCAGTAGAGCAATTAGTGGAGAATGTTAAAACGTCTCGACTGGCAGCCACAGTGAAATTGGGCACACGAAAGAAACAGAGCAAGGCTTGTTTCAACAAGACAGTGCATGCAACTGAGTACAATATAGGACAGCAAGTCATAGAATCATAGAATTTACAGTGCAGAAGGAGGCCATTCAGCCCATCGAGTCTGCACCGGCTCTTGGAAAGAGCACCCTACCCAAGCCCACACCACCCTAGCCCCATAACCCAGTAACCCCACTCAACCAACACTAAGGGCAATTTTGGACACTAAGGGCAATTTAGCATGGCCAATCCACCTAACCTGCACATCTTTGGACTGTGGGAGGAAACCGGAGCACCCGGAGGAAACCCACGCACACACGGGGAGAACGTGCAGACTCCGCACAGACAGTGACCCAGCCGGGAATCGAACTTGGGACCCTGGAGCTGTGAAGCAATTATGCTAACCACTATGCTACCATGCTGCCCCGAGTCATGCTCTCCGTATACAACCCCAGCACATTCCTGTCACCGAAGTACTCGGGTCCGTACTCCATTGCGGACAAAGTAAGTCCTTCCGTATACAAGGTAAAGTATCCCAACGGAAAAACTGCGTGGTTCCATATCGACCACTGAAGGCATATGGAACACAGTCTAACCACTCACACCATGTCATGCTCGACGCAGCACACCACAGCCAACGTAACCCTACCATCCCCCAACACATCCAGCCCAGCCACGGACTCGACCTCGACTCCACCCCCGAAATATACACTCCGCCCCAGAACGCCCACTGACTGCAGCAGCAGAGACAGCGACTGTGACTCGGACGATAGCCACAACACGCCTCCCTACTATCCCCATGCAACAGAACCCACACCCAGCGAATCCGACTACGATCCGAGTGATCCCTTCATGATCACTTTTCTAAACAAACCCCACCACCGACCTACACTGACAACCCCGATTCCGTCCCCACACAACTAGACACCACCTATTGGCACAGAGACAACTCATACAGACTCGTCCGAAACGACGAGAGCGACCCCAAATCACACCATGCAGCCCTATCAACCTTAATACATTCAAGAGTTTGGCATCCGGGAGAAGATGACGATCTTGAGTCTGACTCCCAAACCGAGAACCCCTTTGCGACCCTGTTCGCAACCGATAACTGAGGTGTCCAGATGATGTTTCAAAAGGAACCGCTTGGGAGAAAACGGTGTCCTTTCTGATGGAACCTGCAGCTTGTTCAATGTTGTATGTCAGACTGGAAAAAAAATTCCCACAGCCTCACGCCCTTTTCGGCAGAAACCGCTGAGGACTTGCCCACAGAGACTTGCTATTGGCCAGACGCTAGTTCAGAGGAACTAGTTTGTCTGCAGAGACTTGTTAAGGTCCCAGACACCAGTTCAGCGGAACTCGTCTGTCGACAGATACCACATGCCCGTTCATAACTGCCCTTCTGGTTCGAACCAATACGGCAACCCCCCACAATGACTACATTTCTTGCCCGTTCTTGTCGGTTGCTCAGGCAGTGGAGAAACGGCTTGGGACCCGCACTGCCTGGGAACCCCCCTCTGGTCAACTACGCTCAGGTATGGGGACACGGCATTGGTCGCCGTCCTACCCAGGGACTCCATCCAACTCTTACCCGTCGCGGCCCATACGCACCTCATTTCGGCAACTTTTTTTTTTTTTTAATATTTTATTGAAAATTTTTGGTCAACCAACACAGTACATTGTGCATCCTTTACACAATATTATAACAACACAAATAAAAATGACTTATTTTATAAACAGAAAATGAATAAATAATAAATAACAAAAATGAAAACTAACCCTAATTGGCAACTGCCTTATCACAAGTAACACTCTCCAAAAATATAATTTAACAGTCCAATATATAATTATCTGTAGCAACGACCTATACATAGTATACAGTATATATTAACAACCCTGAGAGTCCTCCTGGTTCCTCCTCCTCCTCCTCCCCCCCCCCCCCCCGATCCTGGGCTGCTGCTGCTGCCTTCTTTTTCCATTCCATCTATCTTTCTGCGAGGTATTCGACGAACGGTTGCCACCGCCTGGTGAACCCTTGAGCCGACCCCCTTAGAACGAACTTAATCCGCTCTAGCTTTATAAACCCTGCCATGTCATTTATCCAGGTCTCCACCCCCGGGGGCTTGGCTTCTTTCCACATTAGCAATATCCTGCGCCGGGCTACTAGGGATGCAAAGGCCAAATCATCGGCCTCTCTCGCCTCCTGCACTCCCGGCTCTTGTGCAACCCCAAATATAGCCAACCCCCAGCTTGGTTCGACCCGGACCCCCACTACTTTTGAAAGCACCTTTGTCACCTCCCTCCAAAACCCCTGTAGTGCCGGGCATGACCAAAACATATGGGTATGATTCGCTGGGCTTCTCGAGCACCTCGCACACCTATCCTCCACCCCAAAAAATTTACTGAGCCGTGCTCCAGTCATATGCGCCCTGTGTAATACCTTAAACTGAATCAGGCTTAGCCTGGCACACGAGGACGACGAGTTTACCCTGCTTAGGGCATCTGCCCACAGCCCCTCCTCGATCTCCTCCCCCAGCTCTTTTTCCCATTTCCCTTTTAGTTCATCTACCATAGTCTCCCCTTCGTCCCTCATTTCCCAAATATATCTGACACCTTACCGTCCCCCACCCATGTCTTTGAGATCACTCTGTCCTGCACCTCTTGTGTCGGGAGCTGTGGGAATTCCCTCACCTGTTGCCTCGCAAAAGCCCTCAGTTGCATATACCTGAATGCATTCCCTTGGGGCAACCCATATTTCTCGGTCAGCGCTCCCAGACTCGCGAACTTCCCATCCACAAACAGATCTTTCAGTTGCGTTATTCCTGCTCTTTGCCACATTCCATATCCCCCATCCATTCCCCCCGGGGCAAACCTATGGTTGTTTCTTATCGGGGACCCCCCCAAGGCTCCAGTCTTTCCCCTATGCCGTCTCCACTGTCCCCAAATCTTCAGTGTAGCCACCACCACCGGGCTTGTGTAGTTCCTCGGTGAGAACGGCAATGGGGCTGTCACCATAGCCTGTAGGCTAGTCCCCCTACAGGACGCCCTCTCTAATCTCTTCCACGCCGCTCCCTCCTCCTCTCCCATCCACTTACTCACCATTGAAATATTAGCGGCCCAATAATACTCACTTAGGCTCGGTAGTGCCAGCCCCCCCCCTATCCCTGCTACGCTGTAAGAATCCCTTCCTCACTCTCGGGGTCTTCCCGGCCCACATAAAACCCATGATGCTCTTTTCAATCCTTTTAAAAAAAGCCTTCGTGATCACCACCGGGAGGCACTGAAACACAAAGAGGAATCTCGGGAGGTCCACCATCTTAACCGCCTGCACCCTCCCTACCAGTGACAGGGATACCATATCCCATCTCTTGAAATCCTCCTCCATTTGTTCCACCAACCGCGTTAAATTTAACCTACGCAATGTGCCCCAATTCTTGGCTATCTGGATCCCCAGGTAACGAAAGTCCCTTGTTACCTTTCTCAACAGTAGGTCCTCTATTTCTCTACTCTGCTCCCCTGGATGCACCACAAACAACTCACTTTTCCCCATGTTCAATTTATACCCTGAAAAATCCCCAAACTCCCCAAGTATCCGCATTATTTCTGGCATCCCCTCCGCCGGGTCTGCCACATATAGGAACAAATCGTCCGCATACAAAGATACCCGATGTTCTTCTCCTCCTCTAAGTACTCCCCTCCACTTCTTGGAACCCCTCAACGCTATCGCCAGTGGCTCAATCGCCAGTGCAAACAATAATGGGGACAGAGGGCATCCCTGCCTTGTCCCTCTATGGAGCCGAAAATATGCAGATCCCCGTCCATTCGTGACCACGCTCGCCATCGGGGCTCTATACAACAGCTGCACCCATCTAACATACCCCTCTCCAAAACCAAATCTCCTCAACACCTCCCACAAATAATCCCACTCCACTCTATCAAATGCTTTCTCGGCATCCATCGCCACTACTATCTCCGTTTCCACCTCTGGTGGGGGCATCATCATTACCCCTAACAGCCTCCGTATATTCGTGTTCAGCTGTCTCCCCTTCACAAACCCAGTTTGGTCCTCGTGGACCACCCCCGGGACACATTCCTCTATTATTGCCATTACCTTGGCCAGGATCTTGGCATCTACATTTAGGAGGGAAATAGGTCTATAGGACCCGCATTGTAGCGGATCCTTTTCCTTCTTTAAGAGAAGCGATATCGTTGCTTCAGACATAGTCGGGGGCAGTTGTCCCCTTTCCTTTGCCTCATTAAAGGTCCTCGTCAATACCAGGGCGAGCAAGTCCACATATTTTCTATAGAATTCGACTGGGAATCCATCCGGTCCCGGGGCCTTTCCCGCCTGCATGCTCCTAATTCCTTTCACCACTTCTTCTACCTCGATCTGTGCTCCCAGTCCCACCCTTTGCTGCTCTTCCACCTTGGGAAATTCCAGCCGATCCAAGAAGCCCATCATTCTCTCCCTCCCATCCGGGGGTTGAGCTTCATATAATTTTTTATAAAATGTCTTGAACACTCCATTCACTCTCTCCGCTCCCCGCTCCATCTCTCCTTCCTCATCCCTCACTCCCCCTATTTCCCTCGCTGCTCCCCTTTTCCTCAATTGGTGTGCCAGCAACCTGCTCGCCTTCTCCCCATATTCGTACTGTACACCCTGTGCCTTCCTCCATTGTGCCTCTGCAGTGCCCGTAGTCAGCAAGTCAAATTCTACATGTAGCCTTTGCCTTTCCCTTTACAGTCCCTCCTCCGGTGCTTCCACATATTGTCTGTCCACCCTCAAAAGTTCTTGCAGCAACCGCTCCCGTTCCTTACTCTCCTGCTTCCCTTTATGTGCCCTTATTGATATCAGCTCCCCTCTAACCACCGCCTTCAGCGCCTCCCAGACCACTCCCACCTGGACCTCCCCATTATCATTGAGTTCCAAGTACTTTTCAATGCACCCCCTCACCCTTAGACACACACCCTCATCTGCCATTAGTCCCATGTCCATTCTCCAGGGTGGGCGCCCTCCTGTTTCCTCCCCTATCTCCAAGTCTACCCAGTGTGGAGCGTGATCCGAAATGGCTATAGCCGTATACTCCGTTCCCCTCACCTTCGGGATCAACGCCCTTCCCAGCACAAAAAAGTCTATTCGCGAGTAGACTTTATGGACATAGGAGAAAAACGAGAACTCCTTACTCCTAGGTCTGCTAAATCTCCACGGGTCTACACCTCCCATCTGCTCCATAAAATCTTTAAGTACCTTGGCTGCTGCCGGCCTCCTTCCAGTCCTGGACTTCGACCTATCCAGCCCTGGTTCCAACACCGTATTAAAATCTCCCCCCATTATCAGCTTTCCCATCTCTAGGTCCGGAATGCGTCCTAGCATCCGCCTCATAAAATTGGCATCATCCCAGTTCGGGGCATATACGTTTACCAAAACCACCGTCTCCCCCTGTAGTTTGCCACTCACCATCACGTATCTGCCCCCGTTATCCGCCACTATAGTCTTTGCCTCGAACATTACCCGCTTCCCCACTAATATAGCCACCCCCCTGTTTTTCGCATCTAGCCCCGAATGGAACACCTGCCCCACCCATCCTTTGCGTAGCCTAACCTGGTCTATCAGTTTCAGGTGCGTTTCCTGTAACATAACCACATCTGCCTTAAGTTTCTTAAAGTGTGCTAGTGCCCGTGCCCTCTTTATCGGCCCGTCCAGCCCTCTCACGTTCCACGTGATCAGCCGGGTTGGGGGGCTTCCTACCCCCCCCCCCCCCCTTGTCGATTAGCCATCCCCTTTTTCCAGCTCCTCACCCGGTTCCCACGCAGCTGTATCTCCCCCAGGCGGTGCCCCCCCGCCCATCCCCTCCCATACCAGCTCCCCCCTCTCCCCAGCAGCAGCAACCCAGTAATTCCCCCCTCCCACCCCCCCCCCCCGCTAGATCCCCCGCTAGCGTAATTACTCCCCCCATGTTGCTCCCAGAAGTCAGCAAACTCTGGCCGACCTCGGCTTCCCCCCGTGACCTCGGCTCGCACCGTGCGACGCCCCCTCCTTCCTGCTTCTCTATTCCCGCCATGATTATCATAGCGCGGGAACCAAGCCCGCGCTTCTCCCTTGGCCCCGCCCCCAATGGTCAACGCCCCATCTCCACCTCCCCCCCTCCCCCCTTCACCTCCTGTGGAAGAGAGAAAAGTTACCACATCGCAGGATTAGTACATAAAACTCCTCTTTCCCCCCTTTTTAACCCCCCTCTTCGCCCCCCACATTCGCCCCACCACTTTGTTCAAACGTTCTTTTTAATAACCCGCTCATTCCAGTTTTTCTTCCACAATAAAAGTCCACGCTTCATCCGCCGTCTCAAAGTAGTGGTGCCTCCCTCGATATGTGACCCACAGTCTTGCCGGTTGCAGCATTCCAAATTTTATCTTCTTTTTATGAAGCACCGCCTTAGCCCGATTAAAACTCGCCCTCCTTCTCGCCACCTCCGCACTCCAGTCTTGATAAACGCGGATCACCGCGTTCTCCCATTTACTGCTCCGAGTTTTCTTTGCCCATCTAAGGACCATTTCTCTATCCTTAAAACGGAGGAATCTCACCACTATGGCTCTGGGAATTTCTCCTGCTCTCGGTCCTCGCGCCATCACTCGGTATGCTCCCTCCAACTCCAACGGACCCGCCGGGGCCTCCGCTCCCATTAACGAGTGCAGCATCGTGCTCACATATGCCCCGACGTCCGCTACCTCCGCACCTTCAGGAAGACCAAGAATCCTCAGGTTGTTCCTCCTTGCGTTGTTCTCCAGTGCCTCCAACCTTTCCACACGTCGTTTCTGATGTGCCTCATGCATCTCCGTCTTCACCACCAGGCCCTGTATGTCGTCCTCATTCTCGGCTGCCTTTGCCTTCACGACCCGAAGCTCCCGCTCCTGGGTCTTTTGTTCCTCCTTTAGCCCTTCGATCGCCTGTAGTATCGGGGACAACAGCTCTTTCTTCATTTCCTTTTAGAGCTCTTCCACACAGCATTTCAAGAACTCTTGTTGTTCAGGGCCCCATGTTAAACTGCCACCTTCCGACGCCATCTTGGTTTTTGCTTGCCTTCCTTGCCGCTGTTCTAAAGGATCCACTGCAATCCGGCCACTTTCTCCTTTTTTCATCCGTATCCAGGGGGGATTCCCTTCTGGTTTACCGCACAGTGTTTTTAGCCGTCAAAATTGCCGTTGGGGCTCCTATCAAGAGCCCAAAAGTCCGTTTCACCGGGAGCTGCCGAAACGTGCGACTCAGCTGGTCATCGCCGCACCCGGAAGTCCATTTCGGCAACTTTTAGTTCAAAAAGTTTTGTTTTGTTTCAGGTAACCCTTAGGTTGCCAACCACATGCTATTTACATCCTGAAACATTTGGATGGTAGATCGCACAGTCTGGGAGACGGCTCGCACTGATTCATTATTTGAAAGTGTGTCTTGTCCTAAAATTCGGTTTTTGAAAAAGAAATATGAGGGAGTCACATATAGTGACCAATTATAAAGGGAGTAATTGGCACTAAAGGACAGACAGGCTATCATACGAGATGTTAAACCAAGATAGTTACAGACACTATGCTTGATTCCACAGAACTCCAGAAGCTCCAGGACCGGAGAAGAGAAGAGAAGTGAAAGACGAACAGCCATGAGGACTTCCTTCGCATGGTTCATCATCACAATGGACATTTGGTTGCGCGCGAACGCGAACCCCATGATCTCAAGCCCCCCAGCTGTTAATGATTCACTTCCCCACAGTACCCAGAGCCCAGTCACCAGCGACACCGCACCATCTTGGTGTGCCAGGTTTATAACCTGGTACTCCCTGTCCGACGTAATAGAATCCTTGCTGGTATTGGCGATCCTCTGCTGCATCGTGCAGACTGTGCGTCTAAGAAAATAGAGAACGAGTGCCAACCGCGCTCGCACCCCGGTATATAGGATCAGATCCCCTATTTTCGGATACGACCAGACCCCCGACCCCTGCAATCTATAATAAAGAGCATTCATTTGCGGTTTTATTGTAAATAAAGAAATGTTCATGAGCAATTGTACGATCCTGAGCTTGACTGCCAAGTCAGGAAACATGTGTGTAAACTGCTATGATTTTGTTTGTATGGTTGAGGAAGTTAGAGTGATGAAATGTTTAAGTGAGCGTAGTGTTAGAGGTTCCCATTTTTTTGTTTTGTAATGCATGTCCCTGTTTGACATAGCACCCCTTAATTGTCAGTTAAAAATTTTTGGCATAGTTATGGTCAGTGTAGAGGCCATGAAAGAAGTGATCACCAGGTCAGGGAATGGAAAGCAACGTAGTTATGTGCTCCTTCACGCTTCGCGTTAGGATCACAAGGAGGGGGTGTAGCCACCTAAATTGGCCAGCTCACGATTTAAAATGGCGAACGGCAAAGGCTGATGGGAAAGTCAGCCAACATAGACAGAAACCAGCAGCTGCAGGTTTGCTGTGTATTTACCTCTACAAAGGCCATACAACATCGATACCAGCGACCATCAGCATAACAATGTAGCAGCCATCTGCATACTGATGAGCAATCCCCGGGAATAATAAGTAACATTTTGGACACACAAAGCAAAGCCAGACTCCTCGGCGCCAGCAGGAGCCAACACAAAGGAGGTGAACGAGCACCTCAAGACCGCCCATCGATCAGGGAACCGCTCCAGTATTGGAGAAATCGAACCAAGCGATTGGGACAAAGTCCAATCACTTGGGACCAGGTACAGGGTTCGCCCCGAAAGGCGATAAGCCCCTGGGGACTAAAAGAGTTAAGCCCCAAGTTCAAATCGCTCTCTTCACCTCTGCGTCCTGCCCGGGTCACCCAGCAACACGAACCAACATTGACCGTGACCGGTGCAGTGACCCCCGAACAAAGTAAGTCTTAATTCAACGCTCGCTACGAGATAGGCGCTCCTAGCTACCAATCCGTACCAACTTCAAATCCCGCAGACTCAGAACCCGAACGAAAGGCCATTTGTTCCCCTGACCTGGTGGGCCAGTCCGAAGTTAAGTATAGGCCTGTTAGTTGTAGAAGTAACTTAGACGTAGAATTTGTGCATGAGTAGAGATTATTGTGTATAATAAATGTCCTTTGATTTGAATCTTACTAATCGGTGTATTGGGTTATTGATCATTACTTGGACTTGAACCTCGTGGCGGTAGCATAAAGATACCTGGTGACTCGAGAGCAATGGTAATAAAACAGAGAAATTGAACCAAGGAAAAAGTTAGCAACAATCCCAGTCTACTGGAATTGAATGAATGCATGTAGAAGTAGCCATTGATCTGTAGGTGCTTCTGTGATTGTGTCCTTGCCAAACATACATAATTCATCAGCCTCTGATTTATCGGGATTAATTACTCATGCAACCCATACATTGATATTGACATCAAAGCTATTGTATCAACAAAAATATTAAAATGGAATAAAAATTGCAAGAATTATAAAAAGTATATTAACCAGGTTCTGATGCTGGACCCGGGCCCTCGGTAGGCCATATTTGTGGAGGCAGATGTTGTAGCCTTCACCTCGCTGAATTGTTTTCCAGCCCACAATAAAGATTTACTTCTGTGACTAAAGAATATATAGATTACAGGTATAAAACTAGAGTACGAGAAAAACTGGAGGTCTTGTCTCATAGTGGGTAGAATCATCACTGTTGAATCTGAAGCTCAGGGTTTGTATCCCTTTGCAGGACTTGTTGGCCATGCAAGGTCAGTTCATAATGCAGGGGAATTGCTGGGTCAGCCATGCTTCATGTCGGGTGATGCCCTTCATGCTGTATGGTCATTTGCATTAAGCTAGTGCCCTGTTCCTGGAAAAATGTGCCCCCCCCCCCCACACACACACACACATACACACAGACACCTATAGTCTTCCGGGGGCTATACCTACTTGTGTGCCCCTGGTTAGTTCCCTTCAACTGGCTGCTCTGGAACTGTTGTAAACTTCACGTCTCCGAGGGAGGCGGGGAATCCCAATGTGGGGAGATGGTACAGTGGGGAAGCCTGCTAATGATTTTAAGAGGTATTTAAATGAGGTTTCCAACCTTCTTGGGCGGGGTTGATTACATCTCGCGAACTTGTCGGAGGGATTCTCATTTTTCGCCTCTCACGAGATTTTGCGCCCATCCCAGTATATGTTTATTATTGTTTGTTCCTTTAAAACATTTCAAATCCAAATTGATAAATTAATTCCAATTTGCTTTAGTAGTTGAGTCTGCAAATATTTATGATGTGGAGATGCCGGCGTTGGACTGGGGTGAGTACAGTAAGAAGTCTTACATCCCCAGGTTAAAGTCCAACAGGTTTGTTTCAAATCACTAACTTTCGGGGCACTACATTCACCTGAGGAAGGAGCAGTGCTCCGAAAGCTAGTGATTTGAAACAAAACTGTTGGACTTTAACCTGGTGTTATAAGACTTTTTACTGTGCAAATATTTAGGCATTAATCTTTTTGCTTGTGTTCTGATCAGGTACTGTATTGATTTCTGGTACAAGTCTGTTAACAGAGACGGACATTTGCGACAGGCTGCAGGCCTCCAATGCAAAATGCATCATTACAGATGGAAGCCTGGCAGATGCTGTAGAATCAGTGGCATCGAAGTGCCCTTCTCTCAAAGCAAAGGTGACTATATCACATAAAGATAAAGAGGGATGGATGAGCTTCCATGACCTTTTCCGGTTAGTAATAACTATTTACATGGAGTTATTTTGAAACTGGTTGTGCTTCATTCCCTCAAAGAAAATATACATCCAGTAAATGTATAGATTTTAAAGATGTTCTCAGGGAATTAGTTCAATCAATTCAACGCATAGAATTGCAAGCAATAACTATTAATAACTAGTCAATAACTTTAATGAACTTTAATGATATGCTTGGAAATTCTTAAAAAATCAAACAGTTTTGCGCACTTTAACTGTTTGGTCAATTGATAAAGCTGTGGGTGGGATTTACCGACCATTCCGCCGCACGTTTTTCGGTGGCAGATGATCTACTGGTCCTGCCATTGTCAACAGGATTTCCTCGTTGCCAGGAAACCCATGCGCCGGCATGGGACCGGAATTTCCCACCGACTTGAATAGCCGGTAACTCCCACACTATATGCCATATTATCTTTTGTTGATTATTTATAGTTAATTCTTTGTTTACTTTGCCGTAATTTGGCCATATCATTAATTATTAACTCAGATAGCCAGACGCTGAAGGATAAAATACTAAACGGGCACAAATCCCAGAAGGCCGCTAAATCCCTCGAGCATCCAAAAAAGGGATTTGCGGCAGATCTTCCCCGCCTGCCTCCAGTGACATAATCAGAATGGGCGTGAACCTGATTTCCATAAATTTAAATATATTAACATGTACTTACAAGGTTTGACTTTGCAACGTCTGCTCATCAATTGTCTTCTCTCCCAGTTGGTGTGGCATAATGCTGCTGCAAATCACGACTGGTTTTCAAAAACAAAAACGTTGTAATGACCACGAGTAAGGTTCGCCCCCGGTTGGTGAGGGCCCTGGCACTGTGCCTGACAGAGCCCCTCTTGCAGGGTCAACCTGGTGAGGGGGAGCGTGATCCAAATCAGCATATTTAAATGAGTCATTGAACAAATTTAAATATGCTCAGCTCGTTCAAGACCAGAGTCTCATGGTTCCCGGTGTTCACCAGCCCCACCGGCGAAGCCCAAAACCAAATGGAAACCAGATGCGATGGCTAAGCCTGGGGGCCCGGTGACCATTGGAGCCCCCAGGTGGTCGGGGACAGGGTACTGGCACCCAAGCAGTGCCAACCTGGTGCCCTGACAGTGCCAACCTGGCACCCTGACAGTGCCAACCTGGCATTGGAGGGGCACTGCCAGGATGACAGACTGGTAGTGCCAAAGTGCCCGGGTGACATTTTGCCCACAGGGGCCGTCAGTCCTAGGGGTGTCTACCCATGTGAGGTGGGATGGGGGGATTCGAGGAATCCCCAACAGGTGAGTTGAGACGTTGGGGGTTCCAGTAGTCATGTCAGGGGTTCGAGATATTGAGGGACCATTTTAAAATGGTGCCCCGATCGTTTCCTGCACTGAAGAACTTCGCTCATCGGAGCTCCTCGGTGCAGGAAATGAGGCGAAGTTCAGCCTCAGCAGGGCATTCCCCGTTGAAGCCCAATAAAAAACAGAGGGTGCGATTCTCACAAAAGGGAACAAAGTCCCCTAGCGAGCGTGCTTAGCTGTGTGTTTTCTGGCACTCGTAGCGACTCACGTTGAATAAGGGGCCTGAACAGGGAACCCGCGGCCAAGGCCAGTCACAGCCGCGTTTTGTACCGTTTTGTTCTGCCGAGCGGAGCTCCCCATTGTAGTGAGAGATCGGGACCCCATTTAAAAATGGGGTTGCAATCCAAGTCCCTCAAAACAATCCCCGACATCACCTGGAGGTGGGCCGCCATTGGAGGGTTGGAAGGATGGTGCTGGTGGGGGCAACCGGGAGGCAACCGCTCGCGGCATCACCATGCCAACACCTGAATCGTGTGTACCTGTTCCCTTGTCTCTGCCTGTCTGCTCCACTGACAACCCATTACTCCCACCGACTGCCGAGGCCTCTGGTCGTGCATTTCACTTCACACTTGAATGCACCTCAAGTAGCCTGGTTTGAACCTAACCAGTGTTTATCAACATCTAGGAGTTATTAGCTTTCACTTCCTCTCTTTCTCAGCAGAAAGTACTCAACTGCTTTTGATGTGGTAATGACCTGTCAATCATAGCTAGATGTTTATAAACATTGTGATTAGCTTTTGCTGGTTGGAGTCATACTTAGTACAAAGGAAGATCTCAGTTCCAGGACATCAGTGCCGGAATTCCTCAGGGTCATGTCCTGGGCCTAACCATCTTCAGCCGTTTCATCAATGACCTTCCTTCCATCATAAGATCAGATGTTCGCTGATGGGGGTGGTCTCTGATATGGGTGGGTCTCTGGTGGGGGAGATGGGGCTGGGAAGTGGAGTGAGCAGATTTGCATTGTGGGGGAAGGGGCCCTCCAATGGACATTCGGGACACCTACCTTAAATACTTACCGCCTTGCTCCACCGTGTCAGGGCCACGCTGGTAAGTACTAGCACAAATCCACGCCATGTGAATCACATTCCAGAGGGACAGAGCAGCACAGAAGTGTGGAGAATTTGGTGTCCAGCCCATTAATAGGTTGCAAACGGATCATTTTGACCTATTTGCATCCTGCCGCTGGCGTGGGCCGTGAACCTTAATGCCACCGCAAGCAAGGGACCGGATTATCACAAACCGAGATTCCGCTTTTTCCCTGACACAGGACTCTCTAGCGCATCGGCAACTCCGCCCGCTACCAGCGGTGAGCAGCAGAGAATACAGCACACTGTATAATTAAAAAATAATAAAAATATATTTTAAAAATATATTAAAAATACTAATGCAAAAAAAAAGGGCATTTTAAATAACTTAACTCAAGAGGTTAAAGCACCTGGCCTGGATGGATTGTATCCATGCATTTCAAAAACATCTAGGGAAATGAAAGCAGAGGCATTTTTAACTCATATTTAATAATTTGTTTGGAAAAAGATGTAATGTCAGAGGATTGGTGGATAATGTAATTTGTATGTATCCAGGGAATTATATACCAGTCAGATTAATATTCATGAGAGGGAAAATAATTGAAATTATAATACAAAATAGAATATAGGACAACTAAAAAAGCAATAAGGGGGAAGAAGTTGAAATAGGAGTGTAATCTAGCTAGTAATATAAAGATTTTTTTCAACATATGAAAGGTAAGAGGGAGGCAAAAATAAACATTGGACCACTGGAAAATCAGGCTGGAGAAGTTATAATAGGAATCAAAGAAATGGCAGAAGAACTGAAAAGTTACTTTGCATCCGTTTTCATGGTGGAAGACACCAGTGGGATGCCAGAGCGCCAGGAGAATCAGGGGGCAGAGTTGAGTATAATGGCCATCACTAAGGATAAGGTTCTGGGGATACTGAAAAGTCTGAAGGCGAATAAATCACCTGACCGGATGGACTACACCCCAGGGTTCTAAAAGAAGTAGCTGAGGAGACTGTGGAGGTATTGGTGGTGATCTTTCAGGCGTCACTGGAGGCAGGGAGGGTCGAAGAGGACTGGAAAGTGGCTAATGTAACACCACTGTTTAAGAAGGGAGGGAGGCAGAAGATGGGAAATTGTAGGTCAGTTAGCCTGACTTTGATCATTGGTAAGATTTTAGTGTCCATTATTAAAGATGAGATCGCGGAGTACTTGGAAGTGCATGATAAAACAGGACTGAGTCAACATAGCTTTGTCAAGGGGAGGTCATATCTGGCAAATCTGTGAGAGCTCTTTGAGGAGGTAAGAAGGAAGTTCGACAAAGGAGAACCAGTGGATGTGATTTATTTAGATTTCCAGGCCTTTGACAAGGTGCTGCATTGGACCGTGTTCTTCAAACTTTTTTTCCGGGGACCCATTTTTACCAACCGGCCAATCTTCACGACCCGCGCCGGCCGAGCTTCGCGACCCGCGTCGGACAACCTTCTGACCCACCATTTTCTCTTGCCTTGTTTGCTGCTGACCAAAATGGAGGAAATGGTTTTGTATGTACACAAAAGGTGCAGGGGGAAAGTTTTGGCCCTCGTACACGCTCCCCCAATGGAACCTGTTGAATGAAGGTGAAGCCTTTCGGTGTTGGAAAGTATGGAGTCTCCACCTGTCCAAAGTTCTGCATTTTTTTCTGGTAAAATCTTTTCAAACCCCCCCCCCACCGAACTTGTAAAATAAAAATAAAATGAATAAAATAAATGAAAAAAATAAAAATTAAATGAATAAACCCGCCCCCCCCCGAACTTGTAAAACAAAAAGCTGCGATTGTTTAAAAAATAAGCAGCCGCACTGCGCATGCGCGCCGATGATCTGGCACACATTCGCAGGGCGGCTGCATTTGTTTAACATGTTCGCGGCCGTTTTGAAGGCCGCTTGCAGCCGGCGTTTTTAACAGCCGGCTGCTACGGCTGTTGCGCGCAGATTTGCGCGATCGGGAGTGCCGCGACGGATGGCTCCGCGACCCTCCCGACACCTGCCCACGACCCACCCGCGGGTTGCGCCCCCGAGTTTGACAATGCCTGGCATAGGAGACTGTTAAATCATTTAAGAGCCCATGATGTTGAGGGTATGATCCTGGCATGGATAGAGGATTGGCTGACTGGCAGAAGGCAGAGAGTGGGGATAAAGGTGTCTTTTTCAGGATGGCAGCTAGTGACCAGTGGTGTGCCTCAGGGGTCGGTGCTGGGACCACAACTTTTCACAATATACATTAACGATCTGGAAGAAGGAACTGAAGGCACTGATGCTAAGTTTGCAGATTATACAAAGATATGTAGAGGGACAGGCAGTATTGAGGAAGCAGGGGGGCTGCAGAAGGACTTGGACAGGCTAGGAGGGTGGCAAAGAAGTGACAGATGGAATGCAATGTGGAAAAGTGTGAGGTTACGCACTTTGGAAGGAGGAATGGGGGCATAGACTATTTTCTCAATGGGAAAATGCTACGAATTCAGTAGCACAAAGGGACTTGGGAGTCCTTGTTCAAGATTCTCTTAAGGTTAACGTGCAAGTTCAGTCGGCAGTGCAGAAGGCAAATGCAATGTTAGCATTCATGTCGAGAAGGCTAGAACACAAGAGCAGGGATGTACTTCTGAGGCTGTGTAAGGCTCTGGTCAGACCCCATTTTGAGTATTGTGAGTAGTTTTGGGCCCCATATCAAAGGAAGTATGTGCTGGCCTTGGAAAGGGTCCAGAGGAGATTCACAAGAATGATTCATGGATTGAAGAGCTTGTCGTATGAAAAACGGTTCAGGACTCTGGGTCTGGACTCGTTGGAGTTTAAAAGGATGAGGGGGTTAACAAGAACAAAGAAAAGTACAGCACAGGAACAGGCCCTTTGGCCCTCCAAGCCTGCGCCGACCATGCTGCCCATCTAAACTAAAATCTTCTATACTTCCGGGGTCCGTATCCCTCGACTCCCATCCTATTCATGTATTTGTCAAGATGCCCCTTAAACATCACTATCGTCCCTGCTTCCACCACCTCCTCCGGTAGCGAGTACCAGGCACCCACTACACTCTGTGTAAAAAAAAAACTTGCCTCGGACATCTCTAAACTTTCCCCCTGCACCTTAAACCTCTGCCCCCTAGTAATTGACCACCTCTACCCTGGGAAAAAGTCTCTGACTATCCACTCTGTCAATGCCCTTCATAATTTTGTGGACCTCTATCAGGTCGTCCCTCAACCTACTTTGTTCCAGTGAGAACAAACCAAGTTTATTCAACCTGTCCTCATAGCTAATGCCCACCATACCAGGCACCATTCTGGTAAATCTCTTCTGCACCCTCTCCAAAGTCTCCACATCATTCTGGTAGTGTGCCGACCAGAATCGAACACTATACTCCTAACTATGTGGCCTAACTAAGGTTCTATACAGCTGCAACATGACTTGACAATTTTTATACTCAATGCCCCGGCAAATGAAGGCAAGCATGCCGTATGCCTTCTTGACTACCTTCTCCACCTGTGTTGCCCCTTTCAGTGACCTGTGGACTGTACACCTAGATCTCTCTGACTGTCAATACTCTCGAGGGTACTACTGGGCCGCCAATGCGACGATGGTGCGCAAGTGGGTGATGGAGGGGGAGGGGGTTGCATGGAAGAGGCTGGAGATGGCGTCTTGGGGGCGCTGGCAACGGCGCCGCTGCCGCTTCCTCCAAGGAGGTATACCACGAGCCCGGTGGTGGCGGCTGCCCTCAAAATTTGGGGGCAGTGGAGACAGCACAGGGGGGAAGTTGGGGCCTCGGCGTGGACCCCAATACGGGGGAACCAGCGGTTCGCCCCAGGAAGAACAGGTGGAGGGTTTTCGGAGTGGCACTGGGCAGGGATACATAAGTTGGGGGACCTGTTTGTGGACGGGAAGTTCGCGAGTCTGGGTGAGCTGGAGGAGAAGTACGGGCTCCCCCCGGGGAACACCTTCAGGTACTTACAGGTAAGGGCGTTTGCCAGGTAGCAGGTGGTGGAATTCCCACGGCCACTGCCACACACAGTACAGGACAGGGTGCTCTCGGGGGGGGGGGGGGAAGATCTCAGAAACTTACCAGCTGATGCAGGAGGAGGAGGAGGCTTCGGTGGTGGAGGTAAAAGGTAAGTGAGAGGAGGAGTTGGGAGAAGAGATTGAAGAAGGGACGTGGGCAGGTGCCCTGGGGAGGGTGAACTCTTCCTCATCGTTCGCGAGGCTCAGCCTCATACAGTTTAAGGTGCTGCACAGGGCACACATGACCGAGACAAGGATGAGCCGGTTTTTTGGGGGTGAAGACAAGTGTGTTGGGTGCTCAGGGAGCCCAGCAAACCACACCCATATGTTCTGGGCATGCCCAGCGCTGTAGGAATTTTGGAAAGGCGTAGCGAGGACGGTGTCGAGGGTGGTAGGATCCAGGTCAAACCGGGCTGGGGGCTCGCAATATTTGGGGTGGCAGAGGAGCCGGGAGTGCAGGAGGCGAAAGAGGCCGGAATTCTGGCCTTTGCGTCCCTGGTAGCCCGGCGGAGGATTCTTCTTCAGTGGAAGGATGTGAGGCCCCCAAGCATGGACTCCTGGATCAGCGATATGGCAGGGTTCATTAAATTGGAGAGGGTGAAATTCGCCTTGAGAGGGTCGGTACAAGGGTTCTTTAGGCGGTGGCAACCTTTCTGGCAGAACGATAGACATTGATCAATGGCAGCAGCAGGTGGGGGGAGGGGGGGAAGGTTACTTTACTACTGTTTTTGTTATTTACTGAGGTGGTGTATATACCTGTTGTGTTAAGTCGGGGTGTCAATGTTAATTTATTATTTTTGTGCAGAGGGGAGGGGGGGTATGGAGGGTTGCTTTTCCAGACTGTGTTTTGTACTTAACCTTGTTGGGGTCTTTTTTTTTTCTTATTTTGTTATTGATATTTTATGAAAAACTTTAATAAAAATTTTTTTTTTTTTTTTTAAATACTCTTGAGGGTTCTAACATTCACTGCATATTCCCTACCTGTATTAGACCTTCCAAAATGCATTACCTCACGTTTGTCCAAATTAAACTCCATCTGCCATCTCTCTGCCCAAGTTTCCAAACAATCTAAATCCTGCTGTTTCCTATGACAGTCCTCATCGCTATCCGCAATTCCACCAACCTTTGTGTCATCCACAAACTTGCTAATCAGACCAGTTACATTTTCCTCCAAATCATTTATATATACTGCAAACAGCAAAGGTCCCAGCACTGAACCCTGCGGAACACCACTAGTCACAGCCCTCCAATCAGAAAAGCACCCTTCCATTGCTACTCTCTGCCTTCTATGACCTAGCCAGTTCTGTATCCATCTTGCCAGCTCACCTCTGATCCCGTGTGACTTCACCTTTTGTACCAGTCTGCCATGAGGGACCTTGTCAAACGCTTTACTGAAGTCCATATAGACAACATCCACTGTCCTACCTGAATCAATCATCTTTGTGACCTCCTTGAAAAACTCTATCAAGTTAGTGAGACACGACCTCCCCTTCACAAAACCGTGCTGCCTCTCGCTAATACGTCCACTTGCTTCCAAATGGGAGTAGATCCTGTCTCGAAGAATTCTCTCCAGTATTTTCTCTAACACTGACATAAAGCTCACCGGCCTGTAGTTCCCTGGATTATCCTTGCTACCCTTCTTAAACAAAGGAACAACATTGGCTATTCTCCAGTCCTCCGGGACATCACCTGAAGACAGTGAGGATCCAAAGATTTCTGTCAAGGCCTGAGCAATTTCCTCTCTTGCCTCCTGTGGTATTATCGATATTACGGTACCTTAGAGGCTGAAGTACCACGCACATTCCAGCAACCAGTCCCACCCTCCCCTCCACCGCAGCACCTTACAGGAGGATCGGTCCTTCCGCCGCCCCTGCCTAGGCCCCCCCACCCACCGACGTCCCCCGCAGGCGCTCCCTCCCCAGGTCAGCCGTTTTCCCACCAGCGCCGTCTAGGGGTGACAGAGCTGCCATGGACATCGAAGCCACACTCCCGGAGTCACAGACGCCCGAGCCTCCACCGTAGTCACCACCGAGGCTCCGACGATCACAGAGGACGACCAGGGCCCGATCGAATAATTGCTTCATTTTAACCGTAATCTGGAAATATAAAAGACCGAATGTACATAGCTACCAGACTTGTAAATAGTTACTAAACACTACGGAGGTATTACGGCACCTCCATAACTAATTATACCATGTTATGTTTTGTAGTTGCTGGCCACCACCCCGCCGGACCTTTTTTTAAAACAGGTGAATGTGGTATTATAGGTATTACGGTACCCGAGAGGCTGAAGTACCATTGGTAGAACCTATATGCTTGCTATTGGCGAGAGTGTATAATAGCTCCACCCTGATAGGCGGGGTATAAGAACCCGTGCCGTCCCAGCAGCCCTCATTCGATACCTGAGCTGCTGGGGGCAACATCTAGCTTATTAAAGCCTTCAGTTGGACTACAACCTCGCTTTAGTGGTCATTGATCGTGCATCAATTTAATAAGCTAGATTTTAAGAAGAAAGGGTGGAGCTCCGAATCAAGCCGGAGTGTCTGCAATTTAGCCCACACGCAGCGAACTCAGCGGCGATCTTTAAGCACTGGCTGGTGTGTTTTAAAGGGTATCTCGAGATGACAGAAAATGCACCCACGGGAGAGCAGAAACTGCACGTCCTGCACTCAAGGGTGAGCCCGGAGATCTACATCCTCATCGAGGAAGTGGAAGACTTCGATGCAGCAATCGAGCTGCTAAAAGGACGCTATATTCGCCCGGTAAACCAGGTCTACGCCCGGCATTGCTTACAACAAGACGGCAAACCCCTGGGGAATGGTTGGAGGAATTCTACCGCGCACTCCTGGTGCTGGGCAGAAGCTGCGGCTGACCGCAGGTCTCGGCGAGCGAACACACGGAACTCTTAGTCCGGGACGCTTTTGTGGCAGGTATGCTTTCATCACAAATCCGCCAGCGCCTGTTAGAGAAAGACACCCTGGGTCTTAGGGAGGCACGGGCCCTTGCAGGCTCCCTGGACGTGGTCTCCAGGAACGCCCGCTCCTACGTTCCCGACCGCGTGGCAGCCCCCTGGGCAGCGTGGAACCCCACAGCGGCCGACCCAGAGACTTCCCCCGCAGGCCTACGCTGCAAGGCGGCCTGCCAACCCCGAGGGGCCCCGCTGCTACTTTTGCAGGCAGGCCAAGCACCCCCACCAGTGCTGCCCGGTGTGGATGCGGCAAAAAGGGCCATTTCATGGGGGTATGTCAGGCCCGAGCGGTGACCGCGGTCTCCAGCGGCGAATCCGGACCGCCACCACAGACTTCTCCACAGGCCCCGTGTGCCCAGCAGTCGCCGCCAGCCCCATATCCCAGGGCCACGTGCGGACCCCAGGCGCCGCCATCTTGTTCCACGGACGCCACGCTTGAGGGATGGGCGCCGCCATTTTGCACACCCCCGGCCATGTGCAACCAATGGGAGACGCCAACTTGGATGAACCACCAGGACCCCAGCTCGGCCGACCACACACTGCATGAACAGAATTCCCAACTACTGCGATTGGCCTGGGTGACTCTGGATCAATCTCGACCTCGAACACTCTCAACCGCTACGACGACCGTTTTCATCAACGGGCACGAGACGTCCTGCTTAATCGACTCTGGGAGCACGGAGAGCTTCATACACCCCGACACGGTAAGGCGCTGTTCCCTCCTCATCCACCCTGTTAATCAAAAAATCTCACTGGCCTCCAATTCCCACTCAGTGGAGATAAAGGGGTTTTGTTTAGCAAACCTCACAGTCCAGGGAAGGGAGTTCAAACATTTCCGTCTCTACGTCCTTTCCCACCTCTGCGCGGCTACACTCCTGGGTTTAGACTTCCAGTGTAACCTTCAAAGTCTGACCTACCAATTCGGCGGCCTTATTCCCCCCCTTACTGTCTGCGGCCTCGCGACCCTTAAGGACGACCCGCCTTCCCTGATTGGGAACCTCACCCGGATTGCAAACCCGTCGCCACCAGGAGCAGACGCTACAGTGCCCAGGACCGGATCTTTATTAGGTCAGAGGTCCAAAGGCTACTGAGGGAAGGGGTCATTGAAGCCAGTAACAGCCCCTGTAGTGGTGGTAAATACCAGGGAGAAGCATAGGATGGTCATCGACTACAGTCAGACCATCAACAGGTTTACGCAGCTGGATGCGTACCCCCTCCCCTGCATATCCGACCTGGTAAACAGGATTGCGCATTATAACGTCTTCTCCCGGTGGATCTCAAGTCCGCCTACCACCAGCTCCCCATCCGCATTAGTGACTGTAAATGCACTGCCTTCGAGGCAGGCGGGCGGCTCTATCACTTCTTAAGGGTTCCCTTTGGTGTCACTAACTTACTGTCCAGCGCAAGCTGGACCGAATGGTTGACAGATACGGTTTAAGGGCAACATTCCCGTATCTCGATAATGTCACCATCTGCGGCCACGACCAGCAGGACCATGACACCAATCTCCGAAAATTTCTCCAGACCTCTAAAATCCTTAACCTAACATACCATAAGGATAAAGGCGTGTTTAGCATCGACCGTCTAGCCATTCTCGGCTACGTAGTGCGAAATGGAGTTATAGGCCCCGACCCCGAACGCATGCACCCCCTTATGGAGTTCCCCCTCCCTCACTGCTCAGGCCCTAAAACGCTGCCTAGGGTTTTTTAGCTACTACGCCCAGTGGGTCCCCAACTACGCGGACAAGGCCCGTCCCCTGATCCAATCCACAGCTTTTCCCCTGTCGATAGAGGCCCGCCAGGCCTTCAGCCGCATCAAAGCAGACATTGCAAAGGCCACGATCCACGCCATCGCCGAGTCCCTCCCCTTCCAGATCGAGAGCGATGCGTCCGACGTAGCTCTGGCGGCAACCCTTAACCAAGCGGGCAGACCCGTGGCCTTCTTCTCCCGTACCCTCCATGCTTCCGAAATCCGCCACTCCTCAGTCGAAAAGGAGGCCCAGGTCAAAGTAGAAGCTGTGCGACATTGGAGGCATTACCTGGCCGGCAGGAGATTCACTCTCCTCACGGACCAATGGTCAGTGGCTTTCATGTTCGATAATGCACAGCGGGGCAAGATAAAAAACGACAAGATCTTGCGGTGGAGGATCGAACTCTCTTCCTACAACTATGAGATCTTGTATCGTCTCGGGAAGCTAAATGAGCCTCCTGACGCCCTGTCTCGCGGCACATGTGCCACCACACAAGTGGACCGCCTCCGAGCCCTCCACCCGGGCGTCACTCGCTTTTTCCATTTCGTCAAGACCCGCAACCTGCCCTACTCCATCGAGGAGGTCAGGACAGCCACCAGGGACTGCCAAATCTACGCGGAGTGCAAACCGCACTTCTACCGGCCAGAGCGAGCGCACCTGATAAAGGCTTCCCATCCCTTTGAACGCCTCAGCATGGACTTCAAAGGCCCCCTCCACTCCACCGACCGCAACACGTACTTCCTGAACGTGATTGACGAGTACTTCCGGTTCCCATTCGCCATCCCCTGCCCCAACATGACCGTCTTCACCGTCATCAAGGCGCTCCATAGTATCTTTGCACTGTTAGGGTTCCCCGCTTACATACACAGCGATAGGGGGTCCTCCTTTATGAGCGACGAACAGCGTCAATTCCTGCTCAGCAAGGGCATCGCCTTGAGCAGGACGACCAGTTACAATCCCCGGGGTAACGGACAGGTAGAGAGGGAGAACGGAACAGTCTGGAAGACCGTCCTACTGGCCCTACGGTACAGGAACCTCCCAGTCTCCCACTGGCAAGAAGTCCTCCCCGATGCCTTCCACTCCATCCAGTCACTACTTTGTACAACCACCTGTCAGACACCTCACAAACATCCCCTTGTCTTCCCTAGAAAGCTCCCCTCCGGGACCTCGCTCCTGACCTGGCTGGCGGCACCCGGACCCTGCTCCTGCTCCGAAAACACGCGCACAAGTCGGACCCGTTGGTCGAGAGGGTCCATCTGCCCCATGCTAACCCCCAGTACGCCTATGTGGCATACCCCGACGGCCGACAAGATACGGTCTCCCTACAGGACTTGCCGCACGCCGGAACCCACGCACATTCCAGCCACCAGTCCCACCCTCCCCTCCACCGCAGCACCTTACAGGAGGATCGGTCCTTCCACCGCCCCTGCCTAGGCCCCCCCACCCACCGACGTCCCCCGCAGGCGCTCCCTCCCCAGGTCAGCCGTTTTCCCCACCAGCGCCGTCTAGGGGTGACAAAGCTGCCATGGAGATCGAAGCCACACTCCCGGAGTCACAGACGCCCGAGCCTCCACCGGAGTCACCACCGAGGCTCCGACGATCACAGAGGACGACCAGGGCCCGATCGACTGATTGCTTCATTTTAACTGTAATCTGGAAATATAAAAGACTGAATGTACATAGCTACCAGACTTGTAAATAGTTACTAAACACTGTACGGAGGTATTACGGTACCTCCATAACTAATTATACCATGTTATGTTTTGTAGTTGCTGGCCACCACCCCCGCCGGACCTTTTTTTTAAACAGGTGAATGTGGTATTATAGGTATTACAGTACCCGAGAGGCTGAAGTACCATTGGTAGAACCTATATGCTTGCTATTGGCGAGAGTGTATAATAGCTCCACCCTGATAGGCGGGGTATAAGAACCCGTGCCGTCCCAGCAGCCCTCATTCTGTACCTGAGCTGCTGGGGGCAACATCTAGCTTATTAAAGCCTTCAGTTGGACTACAACCTTGTTTTAGTGGTCATTGATCGCGCATCACCTCCTTCAATATTTTGGGGCAGATCCCATCAGGCCCTGGGGTCTTATCCACCTTAATATTTTTCAAGACATCCAACACCTCGTCTTTTTGGATCTCAATGTGACCCAGACTATCTACACATCCTTCTCCAGACTCAACATCCGCCAATTGCTTCTCTTTGGTGAATATTGATGCAAAGTATTCATTTCATACCTCGCCCATTTCCTCTGGCTCCACACACAGATTCCCTCCCCTGCCCTTCAGTGGGCCAACCCTTTCCCTGGCTACCCACTTTCTTTTTATGTATGTGTAAAAAGCCTTGGGATTTCCTTAACCCTATTTGCCAATGGGGTTCTTATTGAAATTTACAGGATACTGTGAGGCCTGGATAGAGTGGACGTGGAGAGGATGTTTCCACTTGTAGGAAAAACTAGAACCAGAGGACACATCTCAGACTAAAGGGATGATCATTTAAAACTGAGATGAGGAGGAATTTCTTCAGCCAAAGGATGGTGAATCTGTGGAACTCTTTGCCACAAAAGGCTGTGGTGGTTCAAATCACTGAGTGTCTTTAAGACAGATAGATAGGTTCTTGATTAATAAGGGGATCAGGGGTTATGAGGAGAAGGCAGGAGGATGTGGATGAGAAAAATATCAGCCATTATTGAATGGCGGAGCAGACTTGATGGGCCGAGTGGCCTAATTCTGCTCCTATGTCTTATGGTTTTAACAAAATACAGAATAGAAGAAAACCTAGAAAGGGAAAAAATATAATAATGGAATTGTCAGCCTGGATTCCAAAACAGAAAATCTTGTTTGGCCAACCATACTGAATTTATGAGAAGGTAGCAGAGAGAGCGATAAACCATGGTAGTGCAGTCGATATAATTTATCTGGATGAGATGAATAAGATGCCCATAATAGGCTAATGAACAAAGACAGCGAATGCAATCAGGGACAAATGATAAAATGAATTGCCAGCTGGCTTTAAGATAGAAAGCAGCCAGTGGGAGTAAAGGGTAATTATTCAGAATGGCAGAAGGTTCCACAGGGATCAGTGCTGTGGCCTCTGTGCTGTTCACAATTTACATTAATAATTTGGACTTTGGATTTCTAAATTTGCGGATGTCACAAAATTGGAAACGTGGGCAGTAAGGAGGGCTGCAAGAACTTAATGTCCTTAATGAGGACATTGAAAAATATTTAGAATAGTAAAAAAATTGGAAAATGAAGTTAAACAGAGCTAAATATGAGGCATACATTTTGGTCAGAAGAATAAGAAGATCACTTACTGCTTTAGAAGATGCCTGTAAATTCTGCGTTTTGACTTCCTCTATCCTGGGATCACAAAACTTCCAATGTAATGGGTATGAAGTGCTTATTGATTACCCAGACAAATTAAACTAACAAATTTGCTTGTTACTTATAGCATTTGAGCAAGACAACTTTCTTTAGCTCAAAATAAAAGTAACTTACTGCAGATGCTGGTATCCGAAATAAAAACATAAAATACTGGACAATCTCAGCAGGTCTGATACCATCTGTGGGGAGAGAAGGAAGCTAATATTTCGAGTCTGGATAACTCTTTGTCAAAGCTCTGACGAAGAGTCATCCAGACTCAAAACATTAGCTACCTTCTCTCCCTACAGATGCTGTCAGACCTGCTGAGATTGTCCAGTATTTTCTGTTTTTGTTCTTTTAACTGAAACCATCTTTTGTCTTGATATCTTTTTAAAATGTGCTCTTGTTTACAAAAAATTAAAAATAAATCGTTTTACAAGTGTTTTGAAAATGTAGTTAAAAATTGACAGTGGTTTTAATTCTACCTCCCAAGGAATGCATCAGAAGATCACAAGTGTGCAAATACCAAGAATTCGGATCCAATGGCCATTTTCTTTACCAGCGGAACCACAGGAACTCCAAAAATGGCCTTACACACCCACTGCAGTTATGGAATGGGTCTTGAAATGAATGGAAAGTCAGTTAACCTATTCATATATCAATGTGAAATATATACAATAACTTGGTATTGTTAAATCTGGAGCTTGGGCACTATTAAAACAAAATAAATTGTGGAGGTCTATTCAAGCCTATGCCTAAAATAGACCAGGGGTGAAATTCTCCCACCCCCTGCCGGGTCGGAGAATCGCCAGGGGCTGGCGTGAATCCCGCCCCCGTTGGTTGCCGAAGTCTCCGGCACCGGAGATTCGGCGGGGGCGGGAATCGCGCCGCGCCAGTTGGCAGGCCCCCCCGCGCGATTCTCCGGCCCGAATGGGCCGAAGTCCCGCCGCTAAAATGCCTGTCCCGCCGGCGTAAATGAAACCACCCCGCGATCGGGGCCCACCGATCCGCGGGCGGGCCTGTGCCGTGGGGGCACTCTTTCCCTTCCGCCTCCGCCACGGTCTCCACCATGGCGGAGGCAGAAGAGACTCCCTCCACTGCGCATGCGTGGGAAGCTGTCAGCGGCCGCTGACGCTCCCGCGCATGCACCGCCCGGAGATGTCATTTCCGCGCCAGCTGGCGGGGCACCAAAGGCCTTTTCCGCCAGCTGGCGGGGCGGAAATTCGTCCGGCGCCGACCTAGCCCCTCAAGGTTGGGGCTCAGCCCCCAAAGATGCGGAGCATTCCGCACCTTTGGGGCAGCGCAATGCCCATCTGATTTGCGCCGTTTTGGGCGCCAGTCGGCGGACATCGCGCCGTTTCCGGAGAATTTCACCCCAGAAATGTTTTTGTTGTGGAGAATAATGAGTTTACTATATTTTTTTAATTAAATTTATTGTCTTCCTGCATGACATGCCATCACACAGGACGGCAACCTGCTTACATTCTATAACTAAATACAAAGCTGGGAGCTTGAGAATCTGCCAGATATACAAAATGTGTTGTTAACAGAATATATCCTTGATCTCAAGCTGTACAGTTCAGGAGCGTGAGGTTAGAAATAGAACATAGAACATAGAACAATACAGCGCAGTACAGGCCCTTCGGCCCACGATGTTGCACCGAAACAAAAGCCATCTAACCTACACTATACCATTATCATCCATATGTTTATCCAATAAACTTTTAAATGCCCTCAATGTTGGCGAGTTCACTACTGTAGCAGGTAGGGCATTCCACGGCCTCACTACTCTTTGCGTAAAGAACCTACCTCTGACCTCTGTCCTATATTTATTACCCCTCAGTTTAAGGCTATGTCCCCTCGTGCTAGCCATTTCCATCCGCGGGAGAAGGCTCTCACTGTCCACCCTATCTAACCCTCTGATCATTTTGTATGCCTCTATTAAGTCTCCTCTTAACCTTCTTCTCTCTAACGAAAACAACCTCAAGTCCATCAGCCTTTCCTCATAAGATTTTCCCTCCATACCAGGCAACATCCTGGTAAATCTCCTCTGCACCCGTTCCAAAGCCTCCACGTCCTTCCTATAATGCGGTGACCAGAACTGTACGCAATACTCCAAATGCGGCCGTACCAGAGTTCTGTACAGCTGCAACATGACCTCCTGACTCCGGAACTCAATCCCTCTACCAATAAAGGCCAACACTCCATAGTCCTTCTTCACCACCCTATCAACCTGGGTGGCAACTTTCAGGGATCTATGTACATGGACACCTAGATCCCTCTGCTCATCCACACTTTCAAGAACTTTTCCATTCGCCAAATATTCCACATTCCTGTTATTCCTTCCAAAGTGAATCACCTCACACTTCTCTACATTAAACTCCATTTGCCACCTCTCAGCCCAGCACTGCAGCTTATCTATATCCCTCTGTAACCTGCTACTTCCTGCCACACTATCGACAACACCACCGACTTTAGTATCGTCTGCAAATTTACTCACCCACCCTTCTGCGCCTTCCTCTAGGTCATTGATAAAAATGACAAACAGCAACGGCCCCAGAACAGATCCTTGTGGTACTCCACTTGTGACTGAACTCCATTCTGAACATTTCCCATCAACCACCACCCTCTGTCTTTCAGCTAGCCAATTTCTGATCCACATCTCTAAATCACCCTCAATCCCCAGCCTCCGTATTTTCTGCAATAGCCTACCGTGGGGAACCTTATCAAACGCTTTGCTGAAATCCATATACACCACATCAACTGCTCTACCCTCGTCTTACCTGTTCAGTCACCTTCTCAAAGAACTCGATAAGGTTTGTGAGACATGACTAACCCTTCACAAAGCCATGCTGACTATCCCTGATCATATTATTCCTATCTAGATGATTATAAATCTTGTCTCTTATAATCCCCTCCAAGACTTTACCCACTACAGACGTGAGGCTCACCGGTCTATAGTTGCCGGGGTTGTCTCTGCTCCCCTTTTTGAACAAAGGGACCACATTTGCTATCCTCCAGTCCTCTGGCACTATTCCTGTAGCCAATGATGACATAAAAATCAAAGCCAATGGTCCAGCAATCTCTTCCCTGGCCTCCCAGAGAATCCTCGGATAAATCCCATCAGGTCCTGGGGACTTATCTATTTTCAGCCTGTCCAGAATTGCCAACACCTCTTCCCTACGTACCTCAATACCATCTAATCTATTTACCTGGAGCTCAGCATTCTCCTCCACAACATTATCTTTTTCCTGATGGTCAGTGTGGTGACATTGTTCCTTGTAGGGCCTGTTTTCCAGGTAGAAAACAAGGTAAAAGGATCAATTTTATTGGGCGATGTCTCGCATCCTGCGAATAATTGAAATAAGTTAAATATCATATTGGCCTTGGGTGATAAACAGATACCCTGGACAGCACTATAAATGTTCTCAGGCATATGTTAATGAAACCTACCTCTTTAAGGACCAATTGCAGAAGTAGGGCTGCACTGAGCAGAGCACATGGCAAGCCTGAGCCTCAAAGGTTTACCAGTCTTTGTTGCATCCTTACAAGTGGCTAACAACAAACAGGTCAGGTTATTTTTCCTTTATTATAACGTGGAGCAGGAGTGCTTCCCACAACTCCTAGGCACTCCTCAGAGCTGCAGCTAAGCTGCACAGTTCCCCTCCCTCTTTCTGCACTTCCTCTCATGGCTGAAGTTCGAGAAACAGATGTCCCAATTTGTTCATCTTAAAACATCTCTGGAGGTTTGATAGTAATCACAGCTCGCTGGTAAGTTTGAAATGAAGCCTGGAGCCAGCTTCTTGTATGTGAAAGAAGTGTGTCAGCCGTTCTGTGCCTGAAAATGGATCTAAACGATAATCTAACCTGATGTGTTTATGTTACATGCACTAAAATACCCAATTATATGGGGAAGTGGAACATATGGAATAGAATTTTGTGGGCTGTTGCTGATGGATTTCCAGGCAGCCAGGGGTTAGTAAAATTTCCCCCGTGTCTTTCCTGCCAGACCAACCCACTCACTCCTAACTTGTCCATGGGTGGGCACAGGCTAGGGCATGATGCCAGCCCACGTCCCAGTTGAGAATCTTAAGTGGCCAATTATTGGCTATTTAAGGGTCACTCATACCCCCCCACCATCCTGCCACACAATGTAGGAACCAGCAGAAGGAATTCAGGGGTGCAAGGAGACCTGCCATGTTACCCTTCTTGGGCCCCAAGTGGGAGAAGTGGGCCTCTGTCACTGATCCCCTTTCTAGATGAAGCGTCCCCTCAAATACTTAACACCGCAGATGCTCCCTTCCTGCCTTGTCGTCCCCTCTTCTCCCCCTCCCGCTAGATTTCCTCCCAGGTGACCTCCAGCTAATTAACCCTCTTGGAGCATTAAATGGTTATACCGCAGGTGCTCCCTTCCTGCCTTGTCATCAGTATCCCCACTCTCTCTTCCCCCCCCCCCCCCCCCCCCCAATCCCACTCCCCCTGGATTTCCTCCCATGTGACCAATACCCACCTCCAGCTAATTCAACCTCTTGGAGCATTGAATAGTTCCAGGGAAATTGACGTGGGGAGGGATGTATTTCCTGCTGACTCGTAAAGTGGCAGGTAGAAAATGACACCTGTTAAATGCTGCTCGTATCGTGTAACTGATGTTAACCATTTGCCTTGCAAAATGGTGCATATGGGTCCAAACAATCTGAATGCAGATTGCTACTCTGTTTAGTAACAAGTCACAGAACTATCTAATTGTGAACAGGAAAGTTGGGATTGCATGTATCCTCTGTCGGTTTGTTATGAAATAAAACATTTGAACAAAGTTTTCCAGGTTTTGAACGTTGGGAGGTTAAATGTGCTCACTGTCAAAATTAAACCATGCTCTGGAGCAGTGGGGCAACATAGGCTAATGAGTGAGGGGGGGATGGATTGCAGAGTGGATGTACCATAGGGTCATGCACAACTAAATATAGAAGAAAAACTGAGTCAATTTAGAAGGCAGAGCAAAGGTAAACCTGTTAAGGCGCAAGGGAATATCGCAGGGCTGGATGGCATTTATATTAATGCAAGGAGCCTTTAAAGCAGATGAACTGAAGGCACTGGTTAACACATGGGAGTATGATATTATTGCTATCACGGGAGTTGCAGAAGGGGCAGGACTGGCAGGGTATAGAATCTTCAATGAGTCTGGGGCGGGGGTGTGAAAGAGGAGGTGATGTCGCAATATTGATCAAGAAGTCAATTACTGCAGTGAAGAGGAATGATATCGTCGCAGGCTCCTCATTTGGGGTCATATGGGTAGTACATAACATCAAAAAAGGGGCAATCACTTTTCTGGGAGCGTTACTAAATTATGAAGGATATAGATATGGTAGATAGGAAGAAACTTGTTCCCTTAGTTGAGGAGTCAATAACCAGTGGGCATAGATTTAAGATAATGGACAGGAAAGATAATGGACAGGAAATTTAGAGGAGATTTGAGGAAAAACCTTTTCACTCAGGGTGGTGGCAATCAAGAACTCACTGCCTGAAAGGGTGGTAGATGCAGGAAACCTCACAACAATTAAGAAGTATTAGATGAGCACTTGAAACACCATAGCATACAAGACTATGGACCAAGTACTGGAAAACACGATTAGAATAGATGCTTGATAGCTGGTGCAAAGATGATGGGCCTAAGGGCCTCTTTCAGTACTGAAAAAGCCTATGACTATGACTCTTAAGTGGGCCACAAGAGTGGCCCTCCTTCCATCTCAGTGAGCCACAAGGTTGAAATCAGGCATGTGCACTAACCATGACCCCCATGAAAACACATTGAATATTTCAGAATGAGTTACAAAAAATGCTAAGTTATTCATATAAGAATAGAACTGTCAACAATTTCAAATGGGAAAAACAAAAATTACACTTGTCTTATGTATACTACAATTTACTGTGCTTGTCAAAGCTAGTACCAGCTACTCCTAGAAGTTAAACATTTCTTAAATACACAGATATGTGCTTTAGGTATTTATTTTTATTTATATTTATTTATTTTAATTAATATACCCTCCTGCTCCTGATAAGCTTTACTATTGCTTTTAGAAAAACTTTATTATGAAGAAAATCTTACAGTTAACAACAAAATGTACCAGTATTTAAAGATAAATTAGGTCAATAAGTAATAAAATACCCACCGATCCACCATTCCACTCTCAGCCTTTATTTTTCTTGTGCTCCTTTATCCTCTCAGCTTATGCGCTTAGGCTAGCTCTTTCATGCGCTCATTTATCCTTCCAGATCTGCTCTTGGTCTCGTTCTTTATCACGTCCTTTTATCATCCCAGCTCCGCTCTCGCTCTTTCTTGCATTCTTATATCACCCAGCTCTGCTCTCAGTATCTCTCTTTCTCATGTTCTTTTATCTCCCTGGCCTCACACTCGCTCTTTCCCACGCCCTTTACCTCCCGACTTCGCTCTCACTGTCGCACGCTCCGCTCTCACTCTCAACAAAATGTCTCACGAGATGCAGTCAGAACCATGATGAGCCACATGTTGCACACCAATGCTCTAGAGTAGACATTTTCTTTCACACCTTTTACTTTGGCAATGAGGACTTGTTTCTTAATTTGTTTGTATGGGCAAGTTCACTTCCTTTGAAATGAATCTCTTCCGACAATTTTACTCTTGCAAAATTGCCTTCCATTTTCTTTCTACTCCTCCTCTCCACCAGTTTTGAAGCTCCGCAGTCAGCGTCAGTACAGATGCTGGAATTTGAAATAAAAACAGAGAATACTTGAAAAACTCAGCATGTCTGGTGGTATCAGTAGGGAGAGAAAACAGAGTTAACGTTTCATGACCATTTGATTCTTCTTAAGAACTAAGAGGAAAACGTGTTGAATTATATACTGTGTTAAGAGGGGTGAAGCAGCTGGACATATCAGAAGCACAATTTTCGAAGGTGGCATCATCAGAACACATGCAACGGAAGTGAAGAAACTGGGAGAATGGAATGAAGTCCTTACCGGGAGCATGAAGCGCGGTAGTCGTGACAGTGGGTGGGCTTGTAATGAATATTGGTGATCAGTCTATCACTGAAATGGAGACAGAGAGGTCAAGGAAGGGAAGTGTCCGAGATGGACCATAACGAATGGACGAGAGGTGTGGAAGTTGAAAACAAAATTGATAAAAACAGCACGGAAGCACAGTGGTTAGCACTGTTGCTTCACAGCGCCAGGGTCACAGGTTCAAACCCCAGCTTCGGAAATCTATACTTTCTCCCTGTGTCTGCTTGGAGGTGCTCCGGTTTCCTCCCACAAGTCCCGAAAGCCGTGCTTTTGGGTAATATGGACATTCTGAATTCCCCCTCGAACAGGCGCCAGAATGTGGAGACTAGGGGCTTTGCACAGTAACTTCACTGCAGTGTTAATGTCAGCCTACTTGTGACAATAAAGATCATTGTAAATATTTCCAGTTCAGGACGAGAGCAGAAAGCGGCACTAATAAAATCATCGATGTAATGAAAAAGAGTTGCGGGAGTGGGCCTGAGTAGGACTGGAAAATTGACTGTTCCACATAACTCCTAAAAGACAGGCATAACTGGGACCCATGCAGGTACCCTTGGCCGCACCTTTTATTTGCAAGAAGTGAGACAAGTTAAAGCTGTTCCATCCCTCCTGTACAATATAATACCCAACACTTTTTCCCTCTCTTTCAGTTCTGAAGAAGAGTCAAACGGACTTGAAATGTTAACTCTGTTTTCTCTCCCTACAGATGCTGCAAGACTTGCTGAGATTTTCCAGCATCCTTTGTTCTGTTTCATCACATACAAACCTGGCCTGTCCTCACCTGGCTTCCGCAAATGCATATGTTTGCAGAGATTAAGGATGCTCATAAATAGTACCTTGAATCACTTTTCATTCTTTTTCATCCTCTTTTTCTCTTCTCCAGTCATGCAATGACAACTATGTCACTTAAGTTAGCCTCACCACTGGTCATCAACTAACTTTTTAAAAAAATAATTTTTATTAAAGGTTTTCATAAAATATCAAGAACAAAATGAGAAAGAAAAAAGAACCCAACAGCGTTAAGTACAAAACACAATCTAAAAAAGCAACCCCCCCAAACCCCTCCCCCCTGTACATAAATAATAAATTAACATTAACACCCCGACTTAACACAAGTATATACACCCCCTCAGACCCTCCAGTGTAAATAGCATAAACAAAAATAAAGTATACCCCCCCGCCCCCTGAACTGCTGCTGCCATTGACCAATGTCTATCGTTCTGCCAGAAAGTCTAAGAACGGTTGCCACCGCCTAAAGAACCCTTGTACCGACCCTCTCAAGGCGAATTTCACCTTCTCCAATTTAATGAACCCTGCCATATTGCTGATCCAGGATTCCACGCTTGGGGGCCTCGCATCTTTCCACTGAAGGAGAATCCTTCGCCGGGCTACCAGGGACGCAAAGGCCAGAATTCCGGCCTCTTTCGCCTCCTGCACTCCCAGCTCCTCTGCCACCCCAAATATTGCGAGCCCCCCGCCAGGTTTGACCCTGGATCCTACCACCCTCGACACCGTCCTCGCTACGCCCTTTCAAAATTCATCCAGCGCTGGGCATGCCCAGAACATATGGGTGTGATTTGCTGGGCTCCCTGAGCACCTAACACACCTGTCCTCACCCCCAAAGAACCGGCTCATCCTTATCCCGGCCATGTGTGCCCTGTGCAGCACCTTAAACTGTATGAGGCTGAGCCTCGCGCACAAAGAGGAAGAGTTCACCCTCCCTAGGGCATCTGCCCACGTCCCTCTTCGATCTCTCCCAACTCCTCCTCTCACTTACCTTTCAACTCCACCACCGAGTCCGAGTCCTCCTCCTGCATCATCTGGTAAGTTTCCGAGACCTTCCCCACTCCCACCCACCCCACCGAGAGCACCCTGTCCTGTACTGTGTGTGGAGGTAGCCGCGGGAATTCCACCACCTGTTGTCTGGCAAACGCCCTTACCTGTAAGTACCTGAAGGTGTTCCCCGGGGGGAGCCCGTATTTCTCCTCCAGCTCACCCAAGCACGCGAACTTCCCGTCCACAAACAGGTCCCCCAACTTTTGTATCCCTGCCCTGTGCCACCCCTAAAACCCTCCACCTGTTCTTCCTGGGCAAACCGGTGGTTCCCCCGTAATGCGGTCCACGCCGAGGCCCCAACTTCCCCCCTATGCCGCCTCCACTGCCCCCAAACTTTGAGGGCCGCCTCCACTGCCCCCAAATTTTGAGGGCCGCCACCACCACAGGGCTCGTTGTATACCTCCTTGGAGGGAGCAGCAGCGGCGCCGTTGCCAGCGCCCCCAGACTTGTACCCACACAGGACGTAGTCTCCAGCCTCTTCCATGCAGCCCCCTCCCCCTCCATCACCCACTTGCGCACCATTGTCACATTGGCGGCCCAGTAGTACCCACAGAGGTTGGGCAGCGCCAGCCCCCCCCCCCCCCCCCCCTATCTCTACTCCGCTCCAGGAACACCTTCTGAGTCCCTCGCACCCACACAAACCCCATTATACTCCTGTTAACCCGCCTGAAAAAAGCCTTTGGGATAAACACGGGGAGGCACTGGAACAGGAACAAAAACCTAGGGAGCACCGTCATTTTGATTGACTGCACCCTACCCGCCAAGGACAGCGGCAACGCGTCCCACCTCTTGAACTCCTCCTCCATTTGCTCCACCAGCCTTGTAAAGTTAAGCCTATGCAGGGCCCCCCAGCTCCTGGCCACCTGGACCCCCAAATATCTGAAGCTCCTCTCCGCCCTTTTTAGTGGGAGCTCGCCAATCCCCCTCTCCTGGTCCCCTAGCTGAACTACGAACAGCTCGCTCTTCCCCATATTGAGCTTGTACCCCGAAAAGTGCCCGATTTCCCTAAGGATCCTCATTACCTCTGGCATTACTCCCACCGGGTCCGCCACATACAGCAGCAGGTCGTCCGCATAAACGACACTCTATGCTCCTCCCCACCCGCACCATCCCCCTCCAGTTCCTCGACTCTCTCAGTGCCATAACCAGGGGTTCAATCGCCAGTGCGAAGAGCAGGGGGGACAGGGGACACCCCTGTCTCGTCCCTCGGTGCAACCGAAAGTACTCGGACCTCCTCCTATTTGTGGCCACACTCGCCATCGGAACCTCATACAACAGCCTAACCCACCTGACAAACCCCTCCCCAAACACAAACCTCTTCAGCACCTCCCACAGGTACCCCCACTCTGCCCTATCGAAGGCTTTCTCAGCATCCATCGCCACCACTATCTCCGCCTCCCCCTCCCTCGCCGGCATGATAACGTTCAAAAGCCTCCGCACATTCGCCTTCAACTGTCTCCCCTTCACAAACCCCTTCTGGTCTTCATGGATGAGGTCATCAACTAACTTATCGTGATCAAGAAACCAAAACAAAGTACTGAGGTTGTCGGAAATCCAAACTAAAGACAGAAAACACTGGAAATATTTAGAAAGTCTAAGCATCTCTGGAGAGTAGCAGATTGTGACCTTTAATCAGAACTGGGGAAAAGTTAAAAATGTAATTATGTAGGTGAAACAGTGGAGTGTGGAACACAAAAAGGGAGATCTCAGTGGAAACCAGGGGCATCCTTAGAGCCTGAAGGGAGGTGTCTGCAAATTGATGACCCATTTCCGAGTGTGGAACAGACCGCATTGTGATCAGCGAACACAGCTTATGAAATTGAAAGATGTATAGGTAAATTTCTGCTTCACCTGGAAGGTATACTGCACGTCATCTTAATTCTACACCCTGTCCTCAAGCTGACACCTCATTCCTTGGTCAACTGCAGTTTTCCACTTTTGCTTGCAGATAGAGGCTAGCTGTTCAAAATTCTGCCATACACCTCCGCTGGGGACCCATCCTTTTTTTTACTTGTCCCATTACTGCTTTCTTTGGCTCTTCCCCACCAACTCTTCTGTTGTCCTGTCACAGACCTTCCCTTGTTTTTCTTTTCCCACTTTCCATTTTTCTCTTTTTCCACCCCTCCCCCAGAGCACCCACATAAAGCTCTCTATTTTTCCCCCAATTCTGATGAAAAGTTATGCCCTGAAATCGGAATTCTCAGATGTTGACAGGCCTCTGAATATTCCCAGCATTTTCTGCTTGGATTTTCCTAATCAGGATTTGAATCTGGATTTTTCCTGTTAATTGTAGTTCTCTTCTGTGCTGCATGATATTCACTGTGCCACTTGGGTAACCCCATGTATTTCAATTGACAGGAATTGTATTATTACAGCAATTTCATTTTGCCTGGATCCAAAGGGAAATAAACTGCAGAATTACGTATCCAAAAATGTGTTTGGTTATAATATATAGGGGCAAAAGGCTGATTATGATAATGCCCTCTACCAGGTACTGGTTGGATCTCACTCCCTCAGATGTGATGTGGAATACTTCAGACACTGGATGGGCTAAGTCTGCATGGAGCAGCATATTTGCGCCATGGATTCAAGGATCCTGTGTTTTTGTCATTCAGATGCCACGGTTTAAACCAAAAGCTGTATTGGAAGTAAGCAGTCACTGTTCTTTCTCAGTAAAATGTAATTGTAAGTATACTGTTAACACCAGTTCTGCAAACAAATGAACAAAGCACTTCTTCTTCACTTCCATTGTATGGCCTTCTTAAGCCCAGCACTTACTTCCAGAATCATGCTTCCGGCACATACTTTTTCTAATTATTTCAATCAATCTATTGCAAACTGTAACCAGAAGAAAAAAAACAAGGTTGAAAGTCTAATTGCCTCTGTGTAAATTACATATATTTGTTTTGCTGTCACTGACTTTCTAATCAATTATTCAATAAGCTCACATGTAAAAATATGTATATTGATACTTTTTATTCGGCATTTTAATATGTATCTTCATGAGCACACTTTTCTCAAGTCCCTCACAAGTCCTACCAACATCAATTATCTCTAAGGTGCTAGTCTATGACAGATTTTCAAAGTGCGGGTTGCGAACTGCAGCTGGGCCGCAGGCGAGTATCAAGAGGGCCGCGGAGCGATTGGTCGCAGCAATCCCGCAGTGGTTCCGTTCACGTGAGAAGTGCCCAACGGCCACTAAAATTGAAATTGAGAATACTGGCTGCTACCAGCTTTTAAATCAGAATTAAATGAGGCTATCTGTAGTCTTCCGACTATAAGCGGCAGCAGTGAGCAGGTCATGCGTCTTGCATCTACACTTGACGTCAAGAGCTTTGGACATATGTACTTTTGCTGCCAAGTCATGGAGGAGAGCTTCTTCCATTTTCTACCTGCTAGCAAGCAAGGCAAGAGGACTGAAGATGGATCGTTTTGTTACAAGGAAGAGATGGCCAGAAACACAAATAGGCACTGTATCTACTGGCCAAGATTTTGCATCTGAATCTGCTGGAGTGAGCTGCTCAGGAGAATCCATGGCAGGACAGGGCAGTGCTCGTGTTACCTCTGTACAGAACTCTAGAGCCTCTGGTTAACAGCCTTCAAAGAAGAAACTTAACTTGGGAACAAAGTAGTAGAAAAAATATTTCTTGAGGTAATGGAAATGAGGATGCAAAGCCCATGTGTGTTATATGCAGGGAAGTACTGCAACAGCATAGAATCCCTACAGCGCAGAAGGAGGCCATTCAGCCCATTGCGTCTGTACCGACCCTCTGAATGAACAGTCTACCCATGTCCACGCCCCTGTCCACCCTGCTCTATTCCTGAAAGCCCATAACCTAACTGCACATCCCTGGACACTAAGGGACAATTTATCATGGCCAATCCACCTAACCTGCACATCTTTGAACCATGGGAGGAAACTAGAGCACCCTGAGGAACCCCACGCAGATACCGGAAGAACGTACAAACTCCACACACACAGTCACCAAAGGTCGGAATTGAACCTGGGTCCCTGGGACAGTGAGGCAACAGTGCTAACCGCTGTACCGCTGTGAGAGCAGAAGTTTCAGATTTTGAAAGAGAAGTGCTGGGTGAAAAACTGAGGTTGAGTCCCCCAAGAGTCAGTTATTAGCTTACAGCTGACTCCAAATGAAAAGACTAAGCTCCTGCACCTGACCTGTGATACCACATTAAAAACATGCCAAAAGTCCATGAGGCCGTCAGCATTCTGGAGTAGCATCTCCCAAGAGTATCCAGTGGTGAGTAAAACAAGCATTTTGTTGCTATTGGCCTTCCCGACGGCCTACATGTGCGAGGTTGGATTTTCCATTCTCATAAAGATGAGGACGGCACAAAGGAACTGGAGGAGGTCTGCACCTGATGTGCACATTGTCTTCTCCTCCTGTGAACCTGATTGGAGGGAGATCATGAGGGCCAAGCAGGTTCGCCTTTCACATTAAAAGATAAGCGAATGTGGTGTGTATCGCAAAGGTCAGCCGGCGTGGGTCGCAAAGATCAACCAGCGTGAACCCCAAAGGTTGGCCAGCTAACAAAAGTGGGACCTGGGGAAAAAAAGTTTGGAAACACCAGATAGAATAATGGGCACGATCTACCGGTCCACACCTGACTCGGGACGCAACAAGGCCATTAAATCTCGCAAGAGACTTAATACAAGAGTTGCGACACCCGCAAGACCTCGTTAGATCTAACCAGATCTTCCACGACATTGTGATCTGGATCTCGCCCTCACTGGGTGGGATCCAGATTTGCATATTTAAGTGAGCAGTTACCCTCACTTAAATATGTCTGCGCTGGAGTCTCCCAAGGCACGGTATTGAACACCCGCTTCTGGGAGACCGCCCTGTGGCACTGTTTAGCACTGGTCCACACAAACATGGACCAGGCATAATGACACCTGGGGGTGGTCCTCCAGGTCACCCAGTTAGTCTGCCAGGGTTCTTGGGTGGCACTGCCAGGTTGTGGTGCCCAGGTGACAGATTGCCCATGCCGGGGACCAGGATCGAGATTGCCCTGCCCTTATGAGGTGGATGAGGGAAGCTCGAGGACCCCTAACAAGTTTGTTGGGGCACTGGGGGGGTTCAAGAGATTGGAACGGCATTTAAAAATGGCACCCCAATCTCTTTCTGTACTGATGAGCTGAGCTTGTCACTGCAGGAGATTAAGGTAAGTTCACCTCGGCGGGGCATTCCTCATCATGCCAGAAAAAAAACAAGAGTCTTGTTTGATAGCGGGGTCATTCTCGGCACTGCAGGCGCAAAGAAACACCCATTGAATGCACCAAATGGGACTTTTTTTTCCCCCGTTAAAGAGAATTTCTTTCTTCTGTGCAACGTTTCTTGTATCCATTTTTACCAATAGTGCTGTGACTACTGCTCCTGCGAACTGAGTCTTGTTGAACTGATGTTGACAGGACCCCGATAAGAATAATAACAGTAACACCAGTGTAATTGGTCTAGTTGTCTGCTGACAAGAGTACTACATTGCCAATTTTATTTTTATTTCCATTAAATTACTTGTCTCCTATCGCTTTCAAAACATTTTGTTCAGAATTTTTTACTGGTTAATGTGGTTGAATGTCATGAACCCTCACTCAAACCAGCCCAAATGGGCTACACAGGACTACATCTGTATGATGTGGGCATTGAGTTAAGTGTGGGCATTGAGTTAAGTGAAGAGGATGGGAACCAGGGGCGTCATTCTCCGACCCCCCCAGCGGGTCGGAGAATGGGCGTTGGCCGCCGTGAATCCCGCCCCCGCCGGTTGCCGAAGTCCCCGAAGGGAGAAAAGTCGGCGGGGCGTTAATGGCGCCGCAGACGTCGGAGAATGGCACGGGTGTGCGCAAGGCAGCCGATTTTGGGCCTGCCGATATTCTCCCTTCCGGATGGGCTGAAGTCCCATCGACGTGATGACCGGTCACGTTGACGTAAATCAAACCTCCTTTTCATTGACGTGAACCTGTGCTCCAGGTTCACGCCGACCAGCGTGGAGGTGAGTGACAGCCTGGGGGGGTTGGCCGCTGGGCAGGCGATGGCGTGGCCGCAGTCTGAATGTGTGGGGAGATGTGTGTCTAGGGTTGTGTGTGTGTGTGTGTGTGCGGCGGGGGGGGGGTGGTTAGAGTGGGCTGGGCTCCGGGGGAGTGCCGGGAGGGGGGTCCGTGCCGGGGAGGAGGATGGGAGGGGGTCCGTGCCGGGGAGGAGGATGGGGGGGGGGTCCGTGCCGGGGAGGGGGATGGGGGGTCCGTGCCGGGGAGGGGGATGGGGGAGGTCCGTGCTGGGGGGGGGGGTCCGTGCCGGGGAGGAGGATGGGGGGGGGGGGTCCGTGCCGGGGAGGAGGATGGGGGGGGGGGTCCGTGCCGGGGAGGGGGTTGGTGGATCCGTGCCGGAGAGGGGGATGGGGGGGTCCGTGCCGGAGAGGAGGATGGGGGGGGTCCGTGCCGGGGAGGAGGATGGGGGTGTGTGGTCCGTGCTGGGGAGGAGGATGGGGGGGGGGGGGTCCGTGCTGGGGGGGTGGGTCCGTGCTGGGGGGGGGGATGGGGGGTCCGTGCCGAGGAGGGGGATGGGGGGGTCCGTGCCGGGGAGGAGGATGGGGGGGGTCCGTGCCGGGGAGGGGGATGGGGGGGGGTCCGTGCCGGGGAGGAGGATGGGGGGGGGGGTCCGTGCCGGGGAGGGGGATGGGTGGGTCCGTGCTGGGGAGGGGGATGGGGGGACCGTGCCGGGGAGGGGGATGGGGTGGGGTCCGTGCCGGGGAGGAGGATGGGGGGGGTCCGTGCCAGGGAGGAGGATGGGGGGCTCCGTGCCGGGGAGGAGGATGGGGGGGGGGGTCCGTGCCGGGGAGGAGGATTGGGGGGGGGGGGTCCGTGCCTGGGAGGGGGTTGGGGGATCCGTGCCGGGGAGGGGGATGGGGGGGTCCGTGCCGGGGAGGAGGATGGGGGGGGTCCGTGCCGGGGAGGAGGATGGGGGGGGGTGTGGTCCGTGCCGGGGAGGAGGATGGGGGGGGGGTCCGTGCCGGGGAGGTGGATGGGGGGGTGGGTCCGTGCTGGGGAGGGGGATGGGGGGGTCCGTGCCGGGGAGGAGGATGGGGGGGTCCGTGCCGGGGAGGGGGATGGGGGGGGGGGGTCCGTGCCGGGGAGGAGGATGAGGGGGGGTCGTGCCGGGGAGGGGGATGGGTGGGTCCGTGCTGGGGAGGGGGATGGGGGGACCGTGCCGGAGAGGGGGATGGGGGGGTCCGTGCCGGGGAGGGGGGTGGGTCCGGTCCGTGCCAGGGAGGAGGATGGGGGGGGGGGGTCCGTGCCGGGGAGGTGGATGGGGGGGTCCATGCCGGGGAGGAGGATTGGGGGGGTCCGTGCCGGGGAGGGGGTTGGGGGGTCCGTGCCGGGGGGGTCCGTGCCGGGGAGGAGGATGGGGGGGATCTGTGCCGGGGAGGAGGATGGGGGGGCTGTGGGCAGTGCCGGGGAGGTGGATGGGGGGGTGGGTCCATGCCGGGGATGGGGGGTCCGTGAGGGGAATGGGGTGTCCGTGCCGGGGAGGAGGATGGGGGGGTCCGTGCCGGGGAGTGGGATGGGGGGGGGGGTCCGTGCCGGGGAGGTGGATGGGGGGGGGGGGTCCGGGGAGGGGGATGGGTGGGTCCGTGCCGGGGAGGAGGATGGGGGGTCCGTGCCGGGGAGGGGGATGGGGGGGTCCGTGCCGGGGGGGAGGATGGGGGGGTCCATGCCGGGGATGGGGGGGGGTCCGTGCCTGGGAGGAGGATGCGAGGGCAAGTGAGTTGGTCCACCTGGCCAGGTGCCAGCCTCCAACAGTTGGACCCATGCGGTCCATGCCACCTGGCTGGGGGTAGGAGGGGATATGGGCAATGATGACATGTCGTCGTTCCCCCACCTGGCTGTCATGTTTTCCGATCATCCAGCGATGTTGGCCGCCGTGGCGGCAGCCGCTAATGTCTATGTTGCCCTGGATGAGGAGGAGGAGCGTGCCAGAGAGGCGTGCAGGCTGCCGCAGAGGGGCAGGCGGCAGCCGCCGTGGCTGGAGGGACACCTGACCGACAGGACGAGGAGGGGGAGGAGGACGTCGCGGCCCCACGGCAACCGAGGCACACGAGGGCGCCCCGTGTGTGCCGGCCCCGGCAGTCATACCAGGACCCCACGGACCGGGAATGCAGGAGGAGACTCCGGATGAGGCGGGAAACCGTGGCACACATCTGCCACCTGCTGGCACACCTGTCACCGCGTGGCACTGGCGGGGGACACCCTCTCCCCGTGTCCGTCAAGGTTACGGTGGCCCTGAACCTTTATGCAACGGGGTCATTCCAGGCACCGAGTGGGGACCTGTCTGGCATATCGCAGACATCGGTGCATCCGGGCAGTGACAGATGCCCTATATGCCATGGCGCACCGCTACATCCGCTTCCCTGTGGACCGGGCCAGCCAAGATGCCCGGGCCGTGGGCTTCTCTGCCGTGACCGGGTTCCCCATGGTCCAGGGCGCGATTGATGGGATGCACGTCGCCGTGCGGCCACCTGCAGATAACAGGGCCGTGTTCACCAATAGGAAGGGGACCTATTCGATGAACATACAGGTGGTCTGCGACCACCGCATGATGATCCTGCACGTCTGCGCCCGTTACCCAGGCAGTGTACACGACTCATACGTGTTGTCGCGGTCATCCATCCCCGGCATGTACGAGGGACGCCATCCCCGGCTGAGGGGCTGGTTGCTGGGCGACAGGGGCTACCCATTGCGATCGTGGCTGATGACGCCTATACGGAGGCCACGCAATGAGGCGGAGAACCGCTACAATGATGCCCATGTAGTGACAAGGGGAGTGATAGAGAGGTGCTTTGGCGTGCTGAAGATGCGTTTCAGGTGCCTGGACCTCTCTGGGGGCGCCCTCCAGTATCGGTCAGATAGGGTCGGCCGCATCTTTGTGGTGTGCTGCGTCCTGCACAACATAGCCCAACACAGGGGCGATGTGCCGCAGGCAGAGGAGGGCAGAGTGGAGGAGCAGCAGGAAGAGGCACAGTCCTCCCCAGATGAGGCGGATGGGGGAATGGTCAGGGCAGACGGGCTAGACACAGGCGGGTGGCTGTCCACCGTTACCGGCTGGCCCAGCGGGCACGGGACAGGCTGATAGCCGCCCGCTTCACTGACTAGATGGGCATGGGAATCGGGTAGTATGGCCACCGACCGCACACCATGGCAACAGCCGACCACCCACACCCCCCCACCCATCCACCCACCCAGCACCCTCACCCCCTCCCCAACCCCACCCACCCCACCCGCTGCACACCACCCCCCCCATTGCCGATCCACCTGCGGCATAATGGCCGGGCTCACACATTTGCGGGTGGACGCTTGTCTATTGCAGGCCATGGAGGATGATGACAACCCGCCCTGCGATGAGCTCCTGGCTCCACATCGTTGGACTATGTCTGACCCATGGCCACAGTACCACCATCCACCCGGACCATCCCTGCATGCGGCTGTGACACTGCAGCGCACGGTCCCGTCCTCTGCCCGGGGGGATGTTGATGGCGGCCCAGGGGGAAGGGGCAGACTCACCTGGGGCTGAGGTAAGACCATCCCTCACACACATACTTGCGCTCAACGTACATGACACCCCCGCACGCTTTGGACAGAGCACAAAGGCAGCTTCTGTAGATGTAACATTGACTTTAATAACCAAAGAGTTCATGCACGTGCCCTAGCCCCTAAAACTCATCTGTGCCCTGCACCCGTGCCAACTTACTCAGTGTCTAATTGTTTGGCCTTACGGGCCCTTTGACTACGTCTACGTGGTTCACCAGACGGTACAGCAGAACTGGAGGTGGACTCCTGTGATTCCTGCCCTCTGACACAGGATCCCTTTGGCGGCCGTTTCCTGGGGCGTCCTGGCCTAGATGGGCAAGGCTGCGGCCCGGGCGACTGGGATGGCGAGCTGCCAGCCTGTCCTGCCCGTTGCCCACCCGATGCACCTGGGACGGAAGGGGGGGGAGTCCGAGGTGTTGCGGTGTTCCGGGACCTCCCCTACAGGGGGAGCCGGGACGGACCACACCACCTCCTCCTCCCTCGGGGTGCCCGATGGCCCCAGGCCTCTACATGGGTGGGGGATGATAACGGACTGGCCATCCGACGCCCCCCCGACATCTGGCGCTGCCAGTCCTGGAGGCCCGTGCTGGTATCGACAGGGGTCTGCAGGTTTGCAGCCATGGAGCCCAGGGGGTTGGCAAACCCTGTCTGTGACTGTGCGACACCGGCTCGCACAAGGCCACTGGCGCCGATGCCCTCAGCGATGGCCTGCTGAGACTGGGCCATGGCCTGCTGAGACTGGGCCATGGCCTGTAGAGACTGGGCTATGGCCTGCTGAGACTGGGCCATGGCGTTGAGCGCCTCTGCCATCTGGCGCTGGCACTGGCTCATGGCCTCCTGTGAGAGGGCAGCCATGTCCTGGGCCACAGACGCCGCCTGCACAGAAAGCCCCAGGCCTCGCAAACCGTTCCCCATGTCTGACACCGTCGCACCCATTGCCGCCACCGCGGACGCCACCCGTGCGGTGTCGGCCTGGGTGGCACGCATGACTGGCACCACTCCCAGCTCCTGGACGCGAGTGGACTCCTCCACCTGCGACTGCAGCCGCCGCAAGCCGGCCATCACCCTCTTCGCTCGTCTCCGGGTCGGTGGTTGCATCGGATCTATGTGTGGGTGTGGTAACTCCAGGAACCCGGGATCCATCTGGGTGGCAGATGTTCGCTTGGGCTGGGCTGCCCTCCGACCGCCCGGCCCCTCTGCTGCTCCTACCTCCACCTGCTGTACCGGGACGGCTGTGTTGTGCGCACCAGTGAGTGTACCAGACGCCTCATCACTAAAGTGCCCAACCGAGGTGAGTGTTTCTGCGATGGTGGAGGGTGTTGGTGACAGCAGCGGCATTGTGTCGTGCTCTTCGTCCCACTCTGAGTCCATGGCACTTTGGGGTGGGGGTTCGTCTCCACCCATCCACTCTGAGTCACTGTCCGGTATTTCGTCTTCCCGGGTAGTGCTGTCCCGGGTAGGGGTGTCCCGGGTCAGGGTGTCCTGGGTAGTGGTGTCCTGGGTAGTGGTGTCCTGGGTAGTGGTGTCCTGGATAGTGGTCACCTGGGTAGTGATGTCCTGGCTCGGCTGTGACGGGGGCCTGTGGCTGCCCCTCTCGTCGCTGGGTGGCACACGCCTGCGTCGTCACACCCGCACGTGACGGGGGCGTCGTCTCCCTGTTGCTCTAGGTCTCTCCGTCTCCCGTGGTCTCCAAGGGACATCCTGCGGGCGTCGCATGCCGGAGGGTCCGGGTCTCTCCGTCTCCCGTGGTGTGCGAGGGGCATCCTGCGGGCGTCGCATGCCAGAGGGTCCGGGTCTCTCCGTCTCCCATGGTGTGCGAGGGGCACCCTGCGGGCGTCGCATGCCGGAGGGTCCGGGTCTCTCCGTCTCCCGTGGTGTGCGAGGGGCATCCTGCGGACGTCGCATGACGGAGGGTCCGGGTCTCTCCCTCTCCCGTGGTGTGCGAGGGGCATCCTGCGGGCGTCGCATGCCAGAGGGTCCGGGTCTCTCCGTCTCCCGTGGCCTCTGAGTGGCATCCTGCGGGCGTCGCATGCCGGAGGGTCTGGGTCTCTCCGTCTCCCGTGGCCTCCAAGGGGCATCCTGCGGGCGTCGCATGCCGGAGGGTCCGGGTCTCTCCGTCTCCCGTGGCCTCCGAGGGGCATCCTGCGGGCAGTCTGCATCTGCGGGGATGGGTGCCTCGTCATTTGCTCCTGCGATACACAATGAAGCATGCATGGTTAGACACGCAGGCAGTGATCAGGTGATATGGGGGAGGGGGATATAGGGGAGGGGGGATATGGGGACGGGCTGTCGGTGGCTCACTTGCTAGTACGCCCCCGACCTCTGCATCAGCAACCTCCCGGTCCTCAGGTCCGCCAGCCAGTTCCAGGGCCCTTTCCTCGTGTTCGGTCAGTGGCCTCTCATCAGCGGGGCCTCCTCCAGTCCTCACATGCTCCCTGGTGTTGTGTGCGCGTTTCTCCTGTGGCGGGGGCGGGGGGGCAGGGGTAAAAGGCAACAGTGTTAGGCAGGTATATGAATGCACGCCATCGGTTGCGCGTCTATTGCAGAGGTTAAGGTTAGGGCTGGATTCACTTGGGGATATGGGGGAGGGGGGATATGGGGGAGGGGGGATATGGGGGAGGGGGGATATGGGGGAGGGGGTATATGGGGAGGGGGTATATGGGGGAGGGGGATATGGATATCGGGCGGGGGGGGGGGGGGGGGAGGCTCACCCTGCCTGCTCTGACGAGGTTGTTCACCTTCTTGTGGCACTGGGTGCCTGTCCGTGGTCAGGGCCGCAGCGGTGACGGCCTCTGCCACCTCCCTCCACAGACGCCGGCTGTGGCGTGGGGCAACTCTGCGGCCGTGCCCGGGATACAGGGCCTCCCTCCTCTGCTCCACTGCGTCCAGGAGCGCCTCCGCATCCCATGACTGGAACCTCGGGGCTGAGCGGCAGCCAGCCATCCAGTCGGGTGTTGCGGTCGGGTGGGGGGGAGCAGCACGTCGTTATGAGCCGTCACGCCGTGCGGCGTGTATGACGCTGCACGGCGTGAACCACGTGAGCAAGCACGGATCCCGTCACGTCGCTGCTAGCCCATTTCGGGCCGGAGACTTTGCAACGATTTTTCCGGCGTGACGCAAGTCAGATTTGCGCCGTTTTTTGCGCCGATCGGCGGACTTTGCGCCGATAACGGAGAATTTCATCCCAGGTCTTTCCAAATCAAAAACTGCAATTATAGTTCAGTAGCAGTAAGGTTATGTGAATTTCGTTTGATATCTTTTAAAAAATTGAAAATTTGTTTTGAATTGTATACAGACCAGGATTGGAACCCTATGCAGCATCTTCAACTACCTCCACTACCGACGGGCAGCACGGTAGCATGGTGGTTAGCACAATTGCTTCACAGCTCCAGGGTCCCAGGTTCGATTCCGGCTTGGGTCACTGTCTGTGCGGAGTCTGCATATCCTCCCCGTGTGTGCGTGGGTTTCCTCCGGGTGCTCCGGTTTCCTCCCACAGTCCAAAGATGTGCAGGTTAGGTGGATTGACCATGATAAATTGCCCTTAGTGTCCAAAATTGGCCTTCGTGTTGGGTGGGGTTGCTGGGTTGTGGGGATAGGGTGGAGGTGTTGACCTTGGGTAGGGTGCTCTTTCCAAGAGCCGGTACAGATTCGATGGGCCAAATGGCCTCCTTCTGCACTGTAAATTCTATCTATGACGCATAGTGGCAGCAGTATGTACCAATACAGCATGCACTGCAGCAACATCAAGGCTCCTTTGACCGCACGTTCCAAACCTGCAACGTCTACCAATAGAAGGACAGATGCATTAGAACACCACTATCTGCAAGTTCCCCTCTAAGCCACACATTATCCTGACTTCGAGCTATAGCCATTCCTTCACTGTCGCTGGGTCAAAATTCTCGAAGTCTCTTCCTAACAGCACTATGGGTGTACCTGCATCACATGGACTACCGCAGTTCAGGGAGACGACTCACAAACACCTTCTCAAGGGCAATTGGGGTCAGACAATAAATGCTTGTTTAGTGAGTGACGTCCGCATTCCGTAAAATCACTTTAAAAAATCATTTGGTTTGTTATTTGTGGTCCCCAGAACATTTCTACCAGAGGCGTGATGTTCTTTGAAGATTGATGTTTATTATTGCAATTGATATTTGAATGATCGTTTATTTTTAAATATTCCCCTAGGTTTTATCCAGCTATCCAATAACAACCTTCTGTTCTCCGCCTACTGCATATCGTATGCTAGTACAGAGTGATGTCAGTTGGTACAGTATTAATTTTCTTATCAGTCCTTTTTTTACCATCCATTGAACTTGTATAGCAACCATTCAAACCCACCAAATTATCCTGTTGTCTGCACTCAGGAAAATAACTTCTTAAGACTATTCAGAGTTCCCTCTTGAATTGGCATAGTGCCCTTTTCCCTTTACTAACTACTGCATTATTGTTTTATTTTCTTAAGGAAGGTACTCTCCAAATGACTTTTTGTGAGGTTGTGATATATTAACATTTCAAGCTTATTCTGTAGCCTGGATTCTCGCTCACACATCTCAGAGATGGGGAAGTCCTAACTCCGCAAACCCAGCTCTCTTAAAAACTGCCATAGATGGTGTGATTTTGGCTCCAGGGACGGGGCCTCATGCTAGTCAGGCCCATCAGCCCCATAAGTAGTGGAGAAGCGGAGGCAAATTCAGTGTGGGTTAGGCAACTTGGTTGTAAATAGAAAATGAGCCAGTAAGGAAGTCCAATTGTGAGGCAGTAGGTCTATGTTGGTGTTGTTGTAGCTTGGAGGAGATATCAAAATTGAACAATCGGGTCAATAATAAAGATTAAATCTAAATATACACGTGTGGTAAGACCATTCAAAGCTGGATGCCTTATGAGCCTTTTCATTGGAAATCTTTCATGCCAGAATGTCTCACTAAGTCTAGAATGGAGGAGGAGTAAGGAGTGCTGTACCTGCTTCAGCGGTCAGAACCTCTAGATACTGATGTAGGAGATCCAGAGATGGCAAGCAGTATTGTGCCCAACTGACCGCCACAACCCATCAGCAACTAGAAAGAGGGCATGGCAAGATATAGCAGCTGCTGTAAGCTCAACAGGGGACCATAGAAGAAAATGGATACAGTGTGGAAAAAATTCTACGACCTGCTGTGTTCTCGCAAGGTGGATTGGACACAAGCACACAGAGATCCAAGTGATGGTTCAAAATGCTGCACCTAAAATGGGAAATCTGGCACATACATCTGCTAGAACATTGAGGCATGTATGTCCAAGCCGTTCCTGTAGATGCTCACAAAGAGATGTGAATGTCCATAGTGATGCCCTGATACATTCAAGAGATTTCTCCTTGGCAGCACTATATATTAAGCTGATAATACTTTGTTGTATTTAGACGTGAAGAGGGCCCAGAACGCCTGGCGCAAGCTGGGTGTGAGACTGCTAGGTTAAGGGCAGTTATGAATGTTGAGACAGCCATGATAGCCAGAGTGCCTACTTGGCTGGCCTTGGAGGTTGGAGAATCACCTATAACTGGTAATAAAAATGGTGGTAAAGGCTCTTTGAAACATGGTAGTAATAATAATAATCTTTATTGTCACAAGTAGGCTTACATTAACACTGCAATGAAGTTACTGTGAAAAGCCCCTAGTCACCACATTCCGGCGCCTGTTTGGGTACACTGAGGGAGAATTCAGAATGTCCAATTCACCTAACAGCACGTCTTTCAGGATTTGTGGGAAGAAACCGGAACACCCGGAAGAAACCCACGCAGACACTGGGAGAACGTGCATACTCCGCATAGACAGTGACCCAAGCCAGAAATCGAACCTGGGACCTTGGCGCTGTGAAGCAAAAGTGTTAACCACTGTGCTACTGTGCCGTCCTGGTAATGGTCAAGGTGACGTTGTTCATTTACTGAGTACAAGGGACTTTGGCTTAAGAGGAAGTGCAAGGATAGGATTGCATGATAATGGCAGTGCGACCATGGTTAAAGGCAATGGTGTGCATCAGAAGGTGCTTTCAAACTGACATGGGCTATACCCAAATACTGTTGGCTGGCAGCGGGATTTTCTAGTCCCGCTGCTGTCAATGGGATTCCCCATTGATTCCACCCCCGTCACCAGAAAACCCGCGGTGGGTTCACCATCAGCGGGACTGGAAGATTCTGCTGTCGAGAATGGCAGGAAAAGACTTCCGGTTGCGGCGATGCGGCAAGCTCCCGCGACAACGGACTTTCGGGCTCTCCAGAGGAGCCCCAACGGAGCTTTCTTCGGATCAATCCCGTGTGGGAAGGTGCAGTGAGGTCCCCCCCTACAATATATGGCAGGGATCAGCGGTAGAACGACGAGGAAAGAGGCCCTGGAGCAGAGACCAAAACGAGGGGAAGAAGGCAAGATGACGGAGGGCGCAGTGCGAGCAGCGTGGGGGCCAGACCAGCAGGAGTTCCTCAAGAGATGTGTGGAGGAGCTGAAAAAGGAGGTGCTGGCACAGATGCTGTTGGCGATCGAGGGGCTGAAGGAGACCCAGAAGACCCAGGCGGTGGAGCTTCGTGAGGTGAATGATAAAGTGAATACCAACGCGGACGAGATCCTGGTCCTGGCAGTAAAAATGGAGGCGCACGAGGCAGTGCACAGGAGGTGGGCCGAGAGAATTGAGGTCCTGGAGAACAGGTCGAGGAGGAAGAACCTTCGGATTCTGGGTCTTCCCGAAGGAGTGGAAGGAGCTGATGCCGGGGCGTACGTGAGTATGATGCTCCATTCGCTGATGGTGCGGAGGTCTCTCCGATCCCCCTGGAGCTGGAAAGGACTCACCGGGTCCTGGCGAGGAGACCCAAGGCAGATGAACCGCCAATGGCGATAGTGGCAAGGTTCCATCGCTTCGCGGACAAAGAAAGTGTGCTGAGATGGGCCAAGAAGGTGCGGAGCAGCAGATGGGAGAACGGGGTGATCCGAGTATACCAGGATTGGAGCACGGAGGTGGCAAAGAGGAGAGCTGGCTTCAACCGGGCCAAGGCGGTTCTGCATCGAAAAAGAGACAGGTTCGGCATGGTGCAGCCTGCGCGACTGTGGGTCACTTATCAGGACAGACATCATTTTTTTGAAACGCCAGAAGAGGCTTGGACCTTTATACAGACGGAAAAACTGGACTCAAACTGAGGGGATGTGGTTGTATATGGGGTTGTAAATATGGGTAAAGAATATTTTGTGGTGGGATGATGGATGGGGATGTGGGTAGAGTTCTGGTTCAAATTCCTAAAATTTCCCTTTTTTTCTTTTTTGTAGACGAGGTGATGATGATGGGGAATGTGGGTGTCGGTGCTGGAGGGAGGGGAGACTCGGGGATGAGGGAGCTGGGATAATGGCTACAACAGGAGTTGCGCCACAGGGGGCGGGCTGGTTCAGGAAAGCGCGGGCTTTTTCCCGCGCCAAAAGGGAGGGGGGGGTGGAGGAAGGTAAGGAGGAGGAGAGACTCCCACACGGGGAGATCAACGGGAAGGCGGGGGAAGCCGGGGTCAGCAGAAGTCAGCTGACTCACGGAAGTAATATGGGGGGAGCAAAAGTGCTAGATGTGGATCTAGCGGGGGGGGGCGGGGGGGGGGGGTCCTAGGGTTGCTGCTGCCCTGTCCGAGGGGGAACTGAAAATGGAAGAGGTGGTCGGGGCGGGGGTTCCCCGTCTGGGGGACTGGAGGGTGCGGGAGGCGCGGGCACGGGACTGGCCTAAGATAGGAGATGGCTAGTCGGTGGGGGTGGGGGGGGTAACCCCCCCAATCCGGCTGATCACGTGGAATGTGAGAGGCCTAAATGGGCCAGTTAAGAGGGCCCGAGTGTTCGCGCACCTAAAGGGACTGAAGGCAGACGTGGCCATGCTTCAGGAGACACATCTGAAGGTGGCAGATCAGGTCAGGTTAAGGAAGGGATGGGTGGGACAGGTGTTCCATTCGGGGCTGGATGCGAAGAATAGAGGGGTTGCAATACTGGTGGGAAAGCGGGTGTCGTTTGAGGCCAAGAACATAGTAGCGGACAAGGGAGGCTGATACGTGATGGTGAGTGGTAGGTTGCAGGGGATGGAGGTGGTACTGGTGAATGTATATGCCCCAAACTGGGACGATGCTGGATTCATGAAACGGATGTTGGGGCGTATTCCGGACCTGGAGGTAGGGAGTTTGATAATGGGTGGGGATTTTAACACGGTGCTGGACCCAGCATTATATCGTTCCAGATCTAGGACAGGGAGGAGGCCGGCTGCGGCCAAGGTGCTTAGGGGGTTTATGGATCAGATGGGGGGAGTAGATCCGTGGAGATTTGCCAGGCCTTTGGCCAGAGAATTTTCTTTTTTCTCCCGCGTACATAAGGCCTACTCCCGGATAGATTTCTTTGCTTTGGGCAGGGCATTGATCCCGAAAGTGGAGGGAACGGAGTATTCGGCCATAGCCATTTCAGACCATGCCCCGCAGTGGGTGGAGCTGGAGCTGGGAGAGGAGAGGGACCAACGCCCGTTGTGGAGGTTGGATGTGGGACTGCTGGCAGACGAGGAAATGTGCAGGAGGGTGCGGGGGTGTATTGAAAAGTATCTGGCGGCTAACGACAACGGGGAGGTGCAGGTGGGAGTAGTATGGGAGGCGCTGAAGGCGGTGGTCAGGGGAGAGTTCATCTCCATCAGGGCTCACAGGGTGAAGAGAAAGGGAAGGGAAAGGGAGAGGTTAGTGGGGGAGATTTTAAGGGTGGACAGGAGCTATGCAGAGGCTCCTGATGAGGGACTACTCAGGGAGAGACGAAATCTCCAGACGGAGTTTGACCTGTTGACCACAGGGAAGGCAGAGGCACAGTGGAGGAAGGCACAGGAGGCGATATATGAATATGGGGAGAAGGCGAGCCGGATGTTGGCACACCAGCTCCGTAAGAGGATGGCCGTGAGGGAAATAGGTGGAGTCAAAGATGGTAGGGGAACTACGGTGCGGAGTGCAGGGAAAGTGAATGAGGCTTTTAAGGCCTTTTACGAGGAACTGTATAGGTCCCAGCCCCCAGGGGGAAAAGAGGGGATGCGGCGATTCTTGGATCAGGTGAGGTTCCCAAGGGTGGAGGTGCAGGAGGTGGCTGGTCTGGGGGCGCCAATTGGGGTGGAGGAGCTGGTTAAAGGACTGGGGAGAATGCAGGCCGAGAAGGCCCCGGGGCCGGATGGGTTCCCGGTGGAGTTCTACAGGAAGTATGTAGACCTGTTAGCCCCGTTGCTGGTAAGGACCTTCAATGAATCAAGGGAGGGGGGGACCCTGCCCCCGACAATGTCGGAGGCGACGATCTCTTTGATCTTAAAGTGGGATAAGGACCCACTGCAATGTGGGTCATACAGACCGATCTCGCTCCTTAATGTAGATGCTAAGTTGCTGGCAAAAATGTTGGCCATGAGGATTGAGGACTGTGTCCCGGGGGTGATTCACGAGGACCGGAGAATGGCCGTTGGCCGCCGTGAATCCCGCCCCCGCCGGTTGCCGAAGTCTCCGAAGGGAGAAAAGTCGGCGGGGCGTTAATGTCGCCGCTGCCGCGGAGAATGTCACGGGTCTGCGCAAGGCAGCCGATTTTCGGCCTGCCGATATTCTCCCTTCCGGATGGGCCGAAGTCCCGTCGACGTGATGACCGTTCATGTCGACGTAAATTAAACCTCCTTTTCATCGGCGTGACCCGGTGCTCCAGACTCACGCCGACCAGCGTGGAGGTGAGTGACGGCCTGGGGGGTTGGCTCTGGGCAGGCAATGGCGTGGCCGCAGTCTGAATGCGTGAGGAGAGGTGTGTCTCGGCTTGTGTGTGTGTGTGCGGCGGGGGGGGGGGGGGGGGGGGGTGGAGTAGGCTGGGCTCCGGGGGAGTGCCGGGAGGGGGTCCGTGCCGGGGAGGTGGATGGGGGGTCCGTGCCGGGGTGGAGGTTGGGGGGGGGTCCGTGCCGTGCCGGGGTGGAGGTTGGGGGAGGGGTCCGTGCTGGGGTGGAGGTTGAGGGGGGGGGGTCCGTGCCGGGGTGGAGGTTGGGGGGGGGGTCCGTGCCGTGCCGGGGTGGAGGTTGGGGGGGGGTCCGTGCCGGGTGGAGGTTGGGGGGCGGGGGGGCCCGTGCCGGGGTGGAGGTTGGGGGGGGTCTGTGCTGGGGTGGAGGTTGGGGGGGGGTCCGTGCCGTGCCGGGGTGGAGGTTGGGGGGGGTCCGTGCCGGGGGTGGAGGTTGGGGGGGGGTCCTTGCCGTGCCGGGGTGAGGTTGGGGGGGGATCCGTGCCGGAGTGGAGGTTGGGGGGCGGGGGGCCCGTGCCGGGGTGGAGGTTGGGGGGGGTCCGTGCTGGGGTGGAGGTTGGGAGGGGGACCGTGCCGTGCCGGGGTGGAGGTTGGGGGGGGGTCCGTGCCGGGGTGGAGGTTGGGGGGGTCCGTGCTGGGGTAGAGGTTGGGGGGGGTCCGTGCCGGGGTGGAGGTTGGGGGGGGGTCCGTGCCGGGGTGGAGGTTGGGGGGGGTCCGTGCCGTGCCGGGGTGGAGATTGGGGGGGGGGGTCCGTGCCGGGGTGGAGGTTGGGGGGGGGGGGTCCGTGCCGGGGTGGAGGTTGGGGGGGGGCCGTGCCGGGGTGGAGGTTGGGGGGGGTCCGTGCTGGGGTGGAGGTTGGGGGGGGGTCCATGCCGAGGAGGGGAATGGGAGGGCAAGTGAGTTGGTCCACCTGGCCAGGTGCCAGCCTCCAACAGTTGGACCCATGCGGTCCATGCCACCTGGCTGGGGGCAGGAGGGGCTCCAGACTCACGCCGACCAGCGTGGAGGTGAGTGACGGCCTGGGGGGTTGGCTCTGGGCAGGCAATGGCGTGGCCGCAGTCTGAATGCGTGAGGAGAGGTGTGTCTCGGCTTGTGTGTGTGTGTGTGCGGCGGAGGGGGGGGTGGGGGCGGTGGTTAGAGTAGGCTGGGCTCCGGGGGAGTGCCGGGAGGGGGTCCGTGCCGGGGAGGTGGATGGGGGGTCCGTGCCGGGGTGGAGGTTGGGGGGGGGGTGTCCGTGCCGTTCCGGGGTGGAGGTTGGGGGGGGGGTCCGTGCTGGGGTGGAGGTTGGGGGGGGGGTCCGTGCCGGGGTGGAGGTTGGGGGGGGGGTCCGTGCCGTGCCGGGGTGGAGGTTGGGGGGGGGTCCGTGCCGGGGTGGAGGTTGGAGGGGGGGTCCGTGCTGTGCCGGGGTGAGGTTGGGGGGGGGGGTCCGTGCCGGGGTGGAGGTTGGGGGGCGGGGGGCCCGTGCCGGGGTGGAGGTTGGGGGGGGTCCGTGCTGGGGTGGAGGTTGGGGGGGGTCCGTGCCGTGCCGGGGTGGAGGTTGGGGGGGGTCCGTGCCGGGGTGGAGGTTGGGGGGGTCCGTGCTGGGGTAGAGGTTGGGGGGGGGGTCCGTGCCGGGGTGGAGGTTGGGGGGGTTCCGTGCCGGGGTGGAGGTTGGGGGGGGTCCGTGCCGTGCCGGGGTGGAGATTGGGGGGGGGGGTCCGTGCCGGGGTGGAAGTTGGGGGAGGGGGTGGGGTCCGTGCCGGGGTGGAGGTTGGGGGGGGGTCCGTGCCGGGTTGGAGGTTGGGGGGGGGTCTGTGCTGGGGTGGAGGTTGGGGGGGGGGTCCATGCCGAGGAGGGGGATGGGAGGGCAAGTGAGTTGGTCCACCTGGCCAGGTGCCAGCCTCCTAACAGTTGGACCCATGCGGTCCCATGCCACCTGGCTGGGGGCAGGAGGGGATATGGGCAATGATGACATGTCGTCGTTCCCCTCCCCCCCACCAGGCCGTCATGTTTTCAGATCATCCAGCGATGTTGGCCGCCGTGGTGCAGCCGCTCATGTCTATGTTGCCCTGGATGAGGAGGAGGAGGAGGAGGAGCGTGCCAGAGAGGCGGCGCAGGCTGCCGCAGAGGGGCAGGCGGCAGCCGCCCAGGCTGGAGGGACACCTGACCGACAGGACGAGGAGGGGGAGGAGGACGTCGCGGCCCCACGGCAACGGAGGCACCCGAGGGCGCCCCGTGTGTACCGGCCCCGGAAGTCATTCCAGGACCTCACGGACCGGGAATGCAGGAGGAGACTCCGGATGAGCCGGGAAACCGTGGCACACATCTGCCACCTGCTGGCACACCTGTCACCGCGTGGCACTGGCGGGGGACACCCTCTCCCCGTGTCCGTCAAGGTTAGGTGGCCCAGAACTTTTATGCAACGGGGTCATTCCAGGCACCGAGTGGGGACCTGTCCGCCATATCGCAGACTTCGGTGCACCGGTGCATCCGGGCAGTGACAGATACCCTATATGCCATGCCGCACCGCTACATCCGCTTCCCCGTGGACCGGGCCAGCCAAGATGCCCGGGCCGTGGGCTTCTCTGCCGTGGCCGGGTTCCCCATGGTCCAGGGCGCGATCGATGGGATGCACGTCGCCGTGCGGCCACCTGCAGATAACAGGGCCGTGTTCACTAATAGGAAGGGGACCTATTCGATGAACGTACAGGTGGTCTGCGACCACCGTATGATGATCCTGCACGTCTGCGCCCGTCACCCAGGCAGTGTACACGACTCATTCGTGTTGTCGCGGTCATCCATCCCCGGCATGTACGAGGGACGCCATCCCCGGCTGAGGGGCTGGTTGCTGGGCGACAGGGGCTACCCATTGCGATCGTGGCTGATGACGCCTATACGGAGGCCACGCAATGAGGCGGAGAACCGCTACAATGATGCCCATGTAGCGACAAGGGGAGTGGTCGAGAGGTACTTTGGCGTGCTGAAGATGCGTTTCAGGTGCCTGGACCTCTCTGGGGGCGCCCTCCAGTATCGGTCAGATAGGGTCGGCCGCATCATTGTGGTGTGCTGCGTCCTGCACAACATAGCCCAGCAGAGGGGCGATGTGCCGCAGGCAGAGGAGGGCGGAGTGGAGGAGCAGCAGGAAGAGGCCCAGTCCTCCCCAGATGAGGGGGATTGGGGCAATGGTCAGGGCAGACGGGGTAGACACAGGCGGGTGGCTGTCCACCGTTACCGGCTGGCCCAGCGGGCACGGGACAGACTGATAGACGCCCGCTTCACTGACTAGATGGGCGTGGGAATTGGGTAGTATGGCCACAGACCGCACACCATGGCAACAGCCGAGCACCCACACCCCCCCACCCATCCACCCACCCAGCACCCTCACTCCCCTCCCCAACCCCACCCACCCCACCCGCATGCACACCACCCCCCCCCCCCCATTGCCGATCCACCTGCGGCACAACGGGCCGGGCTCACACAGTTGCGGGTGGACGGGGGGTTCATCCACCATCCACCACCCCGGCACGGACCCCCCCCCCCAACCTCCACCCCGGCACGGCACGGACCCCCCCCCCCAACCTCCACCCCCGGGACACAATCCTCTATCCTTGTCGCCATCACCTTGGCCAGGAGCTTAGCATCCACGTTCAGGAGGGAATTAGGCCTGTAAGACCCGCACTGCAGCGGGTCTTTTTCCTTCTTTAAGAGTAACGATATCGTCGCCTCCGACATAGTCGGGGGCAACTTCCCCCTTTCCCTGGCCTCATTAAAGGTTCTCGTCAAAAGCGGGGCCAGTAGGTCCATGTATTTCCTATAAAATTCCACCGGGAACCCATCCGGTCCCGGGGCCTTCCCCGCCTGCATGCTCCCAATCCCCTTTACCACCTCCTCCACCTCAATCCGTGCTCCCAGCCCGCCCTCTCCTGCTCCTCCACCTTCGGGAATTCCAGCCGATCTAGGAAATGCATCATTCTCTCCTTCCCTTCCGGGGGCTTAGCCTTATACAGCCCCTCGTAGAATGCCTTAAACACCCCGTTAACCCTCTCCGCTCCCCGTTCCATCTCACCTTCCTCATCCCTCACCCCACCTATCTCCCTCGCCGCTCCCCTCTTCCTCAATTGTTGGGCCAGTAACCGGCTCGCCTTCTCTCCATACTCATACTGTACTCCCTGTGCCCTCCTCCACTGTGCTTCTGCCTTGCCCGTGGTCAGCAGGTCAAATTCCATATGTAGCCTTTGTCTTTCCCTGTACAGTCCCTCCTCCGGAGCCTCTGCATATTGCCTGTCTACCCTCAGAAGTTCTCTCAACAGTCGCTCCCTTTCTTTGCTCTCTTGCTTCCCTTTATGGGCCCTTATGGATATCAGTTCCCCTCTGACCACCGCCTTCAGCGCCTCCCAGACCACTCCCACCTGGACCTCTCCTTAATCATTAAGCTCCAGGTACCTTTTGGTACACCCCCTCACCCTTAGACTTACCCCCTCATCCGCCAACAACCCCATATCCAATCTCCAGAGTGGGTGCTGCTCCTTTTCCTCTCCTACCTCCAGACCTACCCAATGTGGAGCGTGGTCCGAAATGGCTATGGCCATGTACTCCGTCCCTGTCACCTTCGGAATCAGTGCCCTTCCCAGGACAAAAAAGTCTATCCGTGAATACACCTTGTGAACATGGGAGAAAAATGAAAACTCCTTACTCCTAGGCCTAATAAATCTCCAGGGGTCTACTCCTCCCATCTGCTCCATGAAGTCCTTAAGCACCTTGGCCGCTGCCGGCCTCCTCCCGGTCTTAGACCGAGACCGGTCCAGCCCTGGATCAAGCACCGTATTGAAGTCTCCCCCCATTACCAGCTTTCCCGCCTCCAGGTCCGGGATACGCCCCAGCATACGCTTCATGAAGTTTATATCATCCCAATTCGGGGCGTATACGTTCACCAGAACCACCACCTCCCCTTGCAATCTGCCACTCACCATCACGTATCTACCCCCACTGTCCGCCACTATGGTCTTTGCCTCAAACAGTACCCGTTTCCCCACTAAAATAGCCACCCCCCTATTCTTCGCATCTAAGCCCGAATGGAACACCTGCCCCACCCATCCTTTACGTAGTCTAACCTGATCTGCCAGTTTCAGGTGCGTCTCCTGCAACATGACCACATCTGCCTTTAAGTTCTTTAGGTGTGCGAGTACCCATGCCCTTTTAATCGGCCCATTCAGCCCTCTCACGTTCCACGTGATCAATCGGTTCGGGGGCTCTTTACCCCCCCCCCCCCCCCCCCCCCCCCCATGTCGACTAGCCATCCCCTTTTCTAACCCAGCTCCTCACCTGGTTCCCACGTACCCGTATATCCCACCGACGGTGCTCTCCCGTCCCGACCACCCCGCCCCATAACAGCTCCCCCTTCCCCTTAGCAGCAGCAACCCAGTTAACTCCCCCCCCCCCCCCCCCACTCCGCTAGATCCCTTTCTAGCGTAGTTGCACCCCCAATGTTGCTCCCAGAAGTCAGCAAACTCTGGCTGACCTCAGCTTCCCCCGTTTATCCTCGGCCCCACATTGTGCGAGGCCCCTCCTTCCTGCGTCCCCGTTCCCGCCACAATTACCATCGCGCGGGAGCAAAGCCCGCGTTTCCCACTCGGCCCTGCCCCTGATGGCGCAGTTCCCTTCTCCTTCCCCTTTCCTTCCCACCGGCGCCCACAGTTCCCCATACTTTCCCCCCCCCCCCACCCCCCACCCCCCACCCCCAAACGAGGGGAAAAGAGAAAAGTTACAAAATTGAAAAAATTCCCCCCTCCCACAGTATGAATGATATTGTGGACCCTGCAGCAGCAACCGTGGCAGTGGCAGGCAGGCGCCAGACAAGGCAGCAGCATCAACAGTGTTTTGAGGCCCGCTCCACATCCTGAGTACCTGTACCTGGCCCCCCCATCAGGCCAGGGAGGGACCCAGAGGGGGAGGCCAGCGATGGCCCAAGATGTATAGGCATTGCTGGTCGTTTGAAGAGATGTCGAACAGCATGTGCCAAAGGAGGCCCATCAAGACACCTGGGCAGCAGGATTTTCTGCCATTGCCAGGATGCCGCAGTGGATAATAGATGGCCACGCATGTCGTCCGTGAGCTGTCTTCATTAACAGGAAGGGGTTCCACTCCCTGAACGTTCAACATGTGTGCGACTACAACCTCAAGATCGTGCATGTGTGTGCATGTTTTCCCAGGAGTGTGCACGACAGCTACATCCTGCAGTAGTTTGAGATCCCCGGCATCTTCGAGGACGGCCAGTTGGTTCGGGGGGGGTAAGGATTACCCGCTGCGGTCCGGATGCGGAGACCCGATATAATGTGGCCCATGTGGCCACCCAGCTGACATTAAGCAGTGCATCAGACTGTTTAAAATGCGGTTCCAATGCCTCGACCGCTCTGGCAGTGCACTGCAGTACACCGCCCGGAGGGTTGCCTGCTTTGTGGTGGCAACCCTCTGTGGCAGTTGTTTCAACTTTTTAACCCTATCCAAAAAGGGATCTGAGCTGACAAAGGGTTACCTGCCTCTACAAAGAACTCTGGTAAATTTACATCTTCTGAAAAATTTAAAGCCCATGAGTCATATTTCACTTTCCTTGTTAATGAAAACCACATCCGACTGAAGGCAACTGCAAGTTTAAATCCCTTTGTAAACCTCACATGTCTAAAATGCACCCACTCCTGTTATCCCCCCACCCTGTCGAAAATAGTGGGTGCAGAATTTGGGGGTGGAATCAGGGGCCAGATGCCATTTTGGCTAAACCAGAGACACTATGGGAGAAGGTTTCCCAACAAATGGCAAAGTGTCAAGTTCTGACTGAAAACCAGTATGTTTCACCCCAGAGAAACAGCAAGGTTTTCCCTAGAACTTCTGATACTTTGTCAAAACAAAAGCGGAGGGGCCTGATTTGGGCCGTCATTCTTGAGGGGTGGGGCCTAAAGACACCAAAGGGTGCCCCGATCTCAAGACAGGCTATTGCTGGTCATGACTCTGATTACATCATCTGCAGGGGGCTGGGAAGATCTCATTCGCAAGAGTTAACGGGCATAATGGGATTTGCATTCACTGTGAACGGCGATGGAAAACGCCCCCTATATCTGTCTCAGTGATTTGTGTTTCATCTTTACAACAGAAATCAATCCAAAACTATTAGTCGAAGAAGTGGGAGGAACCGGCCCAGCACATCAAAATTAAAGCAAACCGTTGATCAAATTTGATTCTCATTTGTAACCTGAATTCCTGTAATCTGAATTGATTTTTCAGATGCTGCGTTTTAACCATTTTGCTTTTGGATGTTCACATTTTTATGAAACTTATAATTTATGATTCCCAAATTAATAAAATAAATGTAACCTACCCTACAAGAGACCTTAGCATATTCTCAATATTCAAAAATAAAGGCCTGGATCTTCTCATCAGCTTTGTGCAGCATGCTTTGATGCTACCCATGAAGATTTCTGCTATCTGACCTTTTTTGAGAAATTTCAGCTGGACCTCAGAGGGGTCTAGGCTTGCATTTCACAACTTACACCAAAATCCGATGTCAGGATACCAGAGGATTCGGGGCAAAAATTTTCATTCTAATTCCGATTCATGGTGTGTTGAGAATTTCACAAAGCAAACCATAATATTGATGCTGAAAACTCTCCCTGTTACTCATGACCTCACTTATTTTCTTCTAATTTAGTTACAGATTCAAAAGCCTCCAGCACTGTGTGAGTGCTGGTGAGCCCATTAACCCCGAGGTGATGGAGAAATGGAAAAAACAGACCGGCTTAGACATCTATGAAGGATATGGCCAGACTGAGACTGTAAGTGCTTCAAACTTGAGCAACAGGTTATTTTTCCTTTAATGAAGAAGAAAGAAAGCAGTCAGCTTTGTAATGAAGGAGAGGGTCCTGTAACTTAGTAAGATAAATCTTGAATCTTAGGAAACAGAGCAGATATAACTTTGAGATTCTTTTCTCCACTACCAACCATTTCCTGTGTAGCCATGTAAAATGGCTGCGTTCCGATTAATCTGGCCAAAACCCAGTTTAAAACGGCTAACCCGAAAGACTGCTGGGAAAAGCAGCCAAGAAGACACAAGCAGGCAGCTGCAGACAGTTTTGCATATTCGGCTCTGGGAAGGTAGCACAGATCGATACTCAGGGCTATCAACACCCCATCAACCCAGGTATTCACAGTTGCATTCAGGACTGTTTGCAGCCAATCTATTCAGACATCCACAGTTAAATCGGCTATCCCCGGGAACAATTGCAACATATTAGCAATTGAATACCGGGCCAGACCTGTCGGCGCCTGCAGTGGCCGAAACAAAGACAGGTGAGCGACCACCCCCCGATCGAGGAATCGCCTCACCATTGGACACATCGACCCCAGAGATTGGGGACAGATCCAATCACTTGGGACTCAGGGTCAAGGGCCGCCCCGGGAGGCAGGAAGCCCCTGGGCCCTATAAAAGTGAAGGTCCAAGTTCAGATCTCTCTCTCTCTCATCTTCACCTGCTCGAGACCTTCGCAAGACCAGCCACCGTGTATAGTAAGTTTGAATCCAGCAATCGCTATCCGGTAGAGACACCTAGCCACCGACCTGTAGCAGCCTTTTGAATCCCGCGGGCCAGATTTGATTGGACAAGCCGTTCGTTTCCCTGACCTGGTGGGCTCTTCCTAAGTTAAGTATTGGCCAGTAGTGATAGGTTTGTTATATAGAAAGTAGTATTAGGGTATTAATATTGCTTGTTGTATATAATAAATGACCGTTGTTTTAATCCTTACTAAGCGGTGTGCTGTGTTATTAATCATAACCTGAACTTGAACCACGTGGCGGTATCATAAAGATACCTGGCGACTCATGAGCAAAGGTGACCTAAACAGAGCAAATAGACTAAGTTTAAAAAGAGCAACACCTGCAACCCCTTTTTCCTGCTCCATCCATCTCCACTTCCAAAAGAGTGAGAAACCCTGGACTTCTTTGTCATTAGGATGGAGACCAAAAATTCAACTGCTTCTGTTACTTAACCCGTTTCTCTTGCCCACCAAGCCAAACTTTTTCTAAAAAATGATTTTTCTTCAGTTGCTCAAAGTCAACTAGTCATGTTGCTCTGCAGCAAGCGCCTGTGATGATCCACGCCAATTTTCCTCCCTCCCCTGAAAATGGTTCTTCAACATGGACAGGAGTTCTGATAGGAGCCTGTAAAATTACTTGCATGAGGCTGACCTCAGGAAATTGCCTCATGGAAGTCACAACCCTTTAATACTGTGCTGAATTCTGTCCATGGAGAAAATCATCCACTTGATGCATGTGTAGTAGAATAAACTATGGCCAGAATTTTCTGTTCCCATTTGTGGTGGGCATCATGGTGGGTCGGCGCGGAAGATCTCACAAGGTCGCAAAATAGAAGTGCTTGATTGGAGAAGAGGGGTAATCCCAAGGTGTGTGAGGGCGTACAGATTTAACTGAGCAAGTGGTCTCAAGAATGTGAGGGATGAGGTGAACATGCGGCATAGGTACCTCCACCTCAGAATATCTATGGGCTAACAAATGGATATCTAGCAAAAACAATAGGATCATGGGATACTGGATGTGTGTGTGTGGGGGCGGTGTGTGAATGAGAGGTCTTTGAAAGATGGGCAATCTTAATCTTCCGCAGTGATGATGTGGAGGATATGTTTCCATGCTTGTACAGGGAGGGTCTCACTGGTCTAACAGTGAGGGCTCAGCACCACCATCTTGTAGTCTGCATTACTTGCGCAGAGAAAAAATATATAATGGGAACTAACCTGCTACGGGAGGCACGGCAGGTACCTTAGCCACCAATTGGCTGCACTGGGAGGGCTGAACGATTAACAGGGCAGCCAACTGAACTGTGTATTGGCACTTGAGCAGATAGACACAACTGAGAGATGTTAGTTGTCTCTCAATGACATTGCAGGCAGTCAGCAAAGTGAAGCAATAATGCACATTCAATCTCCTGGGTCACAACCCCTTGCTCACAGCATGGCAATTTCCCATAGCGACAAAGAAGTTCAGAACAATTGAGCACCTGGTCAAGATTTGAAGCGTAATGCCGTAAATGGGACCCAACGGTTCCCAGAGGCTTTCCCACTGACAAAGCAGTCTCACAGCAGTTGCTCCTGAGTAGGGGAAAGGGTGCAACTTGAGATACACTCTGCATTGTATATCATTTCTGGGCCGACACAGGAACCAGGGCCATGAACACAAAAATCGCACATGAGTCATTGACAGAAAGATTAGTTTTGCAGGCAAATCCTGACTCTTGTCTGTTTCTCATTGAGAAAAGGCCATCATGAAGATGGAGTCTGGATTCATTGCTGCCTGCATAATTACATACAGGCATGAGAGAAGAAGAAGAAGAAGGTTACAATGGAGGAACCTGGCTCACCAAAGGAAGGAGAAAACCCCCATTCCAAGGGCCCAACAGGACCTCTCCAAACAAAATGTGAAGAACAGCGACATTGTGCGTAGGGCTTCACTAGAGCCAGTGTGTACTAACGTCACCTGTCTTCTCTGCAGATGATTGAGAACCAATGTCACCGACGCCTCCACATGTGCACGGGTCTGGTAACTGACATTTGCCACATTGTCCGGGAATTGGTGCCATGTGGACTCGGAGAATATCCATTGACAATGTCTGAAAGTAACAGCTGCTCTCAATTGTGATGCCATTGGCTTGTTCCAGAACATGACTGGGGACCTCTGTGGGATCTCTCAAGCATCCCACACAAATGCATAATGAGGTCACAGGCACACTTTTGCCAAGGCCACCAACTTCGAAAGAGCTCCAGGATGCCAGAGCACTGGGATGCGCAGAGATTTCCGGTTTGCCAGATATCCAGAAAGTGTCTACATATATCTTGAGCAGATTTCACATCTCGGCCATCTTTGAGAGACCACACAGAATTCAGGATTAGCTTAGGAACAAAGATGTAGTTGAGCACACCCACTAAGAGAAGGTACAACGAGGCTCGTGCCACTACCCAGACATTCGTGCAGCACACCAAGGGGATGCTAAAGTTGAGATTGTCATGCTTGGACAGACCTGTCAGAGCACCCCATTACACTCCCCAGAGGGTCTGACAGATCCTTGTGGCAGAGATGTTATCATGGTGCGTACTGCTGTGCCCAACCAGGTCCAATGGCTATGTGGGTGCCCTGGCTTGCACTGCAGCCCCTGCCCCCGCATGCCCCACCGCCAATCCCAGCCCCACCTCCGGCCATTCCCCCAGACACCCTGCCTTCCGCACCGCACCCCTGGCCCCGCCGGTTCTTGTCACTGTGGGGCCTCCAACGCCACCCTGTCAGCGTTACGCTCTGCGGTTGGTGTCCTGGGGCTTATAGTGGGGCTTACTCCTTGGATGAGCCGTGTGATACCCCGCCAGCAGGGCAGCACTTGATTGCAGGGGAGGACCGCGTGCAACCGACCAGTGCCATGCCTGGTGGCATGCATGTAGGCAGGGCCAACGGATGGGGCTGGTCGAGGGGGGGGCGGGCACCAGTTGGAACCGTAACTGGCGTGTGCCATGGGTCCCCTCTGCAATGTATGGGTCAAGACTACCTGTCCGGGGGCTGGTTGGATGGGGGCATGTGCACAGTGGACAGGCGAGGCTTGGTGATGGCCAGTGGTCCTGTGGAATAGCCATTCAGCCTATTGAGTCTGCACCAATGCTCCGAATGAGCACCCTACCAGACCCCCGCCCTATCCCCATAACCCACCTAACCTTTGGACACTACGGGGCAATTTAACAAGGCCAATCCACCTAACCTGCATATCTTTGGACTGTGGGACGAAACCGAAACACCCGGAGGAAATAGCGGCAGCATGGTGGCACAGTGGTTGGCACTGCTGTCTCACAGCACCAGGGACCTGGGTTCAATTCCAGCCTTATGTGACTGTGTGGAGTTTGCACTTTCTCCACGTGTCTGCGAGGGTTTCCTCCGGGTGCTCCAGTTACGTCCCACGTCCAAAGATGTACAGTTAGGTGGATTGCCCATACTAAATTTCCCCTTTGTGTCCAGGGATGTATAGGCTAGGTTCTGGAGATAGGGCGGGGGAATAGATCTAGTTAGAGTGCTCTTTCAGAGGGTTGGTGCGGACAAAATGGGATGAATAGCTTCCTTCTGTACTGTAGGAATTCTGTGGTTCTCTTCTATGGTTTCAGGAAGCCTATGCAGTCGTGGGGAGAATGTGCAAACACCACATAGTCACCCAATGTCCAAATTGAACATGGATCCCTGGTTATGAGGCAACAGTGCTACCAGTGTGCCACCATGTTAGCTGTGTTATTATGTTTCTGCCTTGATACATCAGTTATAAATTTATAATTATCGCATAACTAAATGTTGTGTTTTGATTTTTCAGTAAGACATTTGTAGAAGCTTGTAAAGTTTAATGGAAAACATTTATTAACAAAAAATATTTTATAAATACCATTTTATAAATAATTTTGAAATCAGTTAACAAGTGTTTACAGTGCCATTTTGTGTCATAACCTCAATTTTTACAGGTTTCTTGCGATAAAATATACTTTCTCACATAAACACGACGGTCAATAAAATATATTTTTCCACATAAGCACAATGGTCTGTCTACTTGTAAGGGGGAAGGGTGGGAAGACGAGGGAGGGAGGGGGAGGAGGGAAGAGGGGTGAAGGGGAGAGAGTGAAATGAGGAGGGAGAGAGGGTTCAGACATATCAATTGTTAATTTTACAAGCTCAAGTTCCAAAACCAGCAGCTGCTGAAGTGAGGTGTCCTGGCACACATCTCCTCTGACATCATTTTGGGATGTCCTTTGCCTGTACACTCTTAGGGGTGGGTAATTTGCTTCCTTGCCAGGTGGAGATGTAGCCTGACTCTTCTCTCGAGATACTTGCACCTACGTCGAAGTCTCAAAAGAAGTTCAGGGATTTTAAGAAGTCAAGCTATTAGTGTGATGACCCAGCCAAGGTGCAGCATGACTACAGATTTTGAATCTGCACTGGATTCTGCAGTACCTGTCAGAGAGATGGTTCACATTGGCTTACAGGAGACTTGCATACGTCAACTAAGACATTAAACTTTGTTCAAGAATTTGAAGTAATACTGAGGCTTGTGAGGATGAACATTACATCAGGGAGATTCTTAAACAATACAGCTTAAAATACATCGCAAACTCCAAATCTACTTTAGCTCTGAATCAGCTGGGAGGACAGGAAGGAATCAATAGCACCAATATCGAGGCCATGATCATCCAAAACCTACTCTGCTGTGTCACCCATCTGTTTAGGATGTCAGAGCCCCGACTACCAAAGCAAATCTTCTTCACCCAGCTCAAGGAAGGATCATGAACAAGATGAGGACAAATGAAGCTCTTCAAAGACAACTTGGATGCTAACCTCAAGAAATGGAACATGGACGTCAATGCCTGGGAGACCTTTGCTCAGAGGACACCTACTTGGAAGAACCTCCAGATTGAAACAATACAATTCTTCGAGAACATCAGACGGCAACAGGTGGTCTGAAAAAGGAGCCTGAGAAAGGAATACCCCCGACCTACGGTCCAAGGACCGACCTCACCTTTTGGAATCTCTTGCCAAGCGAGTGATTGAAGATGTGGCTCTAGAATCGGGCTCATTAGCCACACAAGAACCCACAGAACCCGTGACCAGTAACACGGAGTATCTTCGGTGGACAATCATACTCGTAAGCAAGTGATCACCGCATTCTATCCGTTATAGTTCCTTTGATGGAATAACATCTTTGTGACAAACCAAAGTTTATTTAGCACAACGTATTGCTGAGAAGGGAGGGGATGGGATGGTACATTTGTTTAATAATATCAGCCGTATCCTTCTGTATATAAATTTGCCATCTACTTCAAATTTGATTTAATTCAAGCCACCTACTATTTCAATATTTTTGACATTTTTGTCCTGTTTCAGTTAATTCGTTCAAAATGACAAGATAGAAGTAGGCTGTAGCATAAAGATATAGAAATGCGATTAGTAGGTTATGAAGTTAATCAAAGTGGCATGCTGCTAGCAACCTACTCACAGATATATGCAGTTTGTAAGCCATTGTTGATCTAGCAACCAGACTACTAAAGTTCTGTGTTATCAATATTGTTTGAATAAATGTCACTAGTCATAGGGGTCTGAGCACAAGCTGGGAACCTTGCAGCAACATTGGCATATTTCAGTCGATAGAACAGCACTTTATAATACGTTCCACTAGATTTCAAAATTAGTATTAATTTACTCCCAAAAGGAAGGTAATGTAGGCCAATACCCAAGTTTTTATGGGAATGAAACCAATGTCCCTGCAATACAGAAAATATATATACTTCAGACTTATGTATTTCATATTTTGGATTTGCACCCAAAGCAAGTGATTTATTTTTAAGCAGCCACTCTCATGGTTGCTCAGTAAGGCTGATTTTTTGGCATCCATTTATAGATAATCGTATGCTGTTGGACTGTGCACAATATCCATAGAACACTGGGAGCATTATACAAATCCTGAGTTGTGATTAGTGTGCTTGCAGATCTTCTGACATTTATGCTGATGTTTGGTACAAAATCAACAAGAGACCAGTTTCATGGGATCTATGGTCACCAGTCCTCCACTGACAATTTCATAGAATTTACAGTGCAGAAGGAGGCCATTTGGCCCATCGAGTATGCACTGGCTCTTGGAAAGAGCACCCTACCCAAGGTCAACACCTCCACCCTATCCCCATAACCCAGTAACCCCACCCAACACTAAGGGCAATTTTGGACACTAAGGGCAATTTATCATGGCCAATCCACCTAACCTGCACATCTTTGGACTGTGGGAGGAAACCGGAGCACCCGGAGGAAACCCACGCACACACGGGGAGGAGTCACATTCTTGAAGTCACATTCTTTTGCATTGATTAACTAAAGTATCCCTGGCTTCCTATTCTTGCTTTTTTAAATTCTATATATTGTTTCTGTATATTGAGGCTTAGTCTTGCTTGTACTTTACGTTGCTTTGGGCTCTTAAGCATTGTGATTATAATTAGCTTTTGTCTTTTTCATAATTACCATTTAGGTCTTGGTCTGTGCAACATTCAAAGGCATGAAAATTAAACCTGGTTCAATGGGGAAGCCATCTCCAGTAGTTAATGTGCAGGTGAGCACTGTCTTTTTTGATATTTTTAGAATTGCCATTAATAATCCAATCCTGGGCTGCAGTATTTTTTCAGTGCCCTTTGTGCAATTTGTCTATCGTGTTTCACAGGAATTATGACTACAAAATAAAACTTAAATGCCACTTTTGGGCTGTATATTCTAGATGACAAAAAAAAGCGATTCCTCATGTATCTTCTGGTTCTTTTGCTGATCACCTTAAATCTGTGTTCTCTGGTTACTGACCCCCCTCTACCAGTTTGATAAGACATGAATCTTCCAATGTTGAAAAAAACTTGCATTTGCAATATATTGAAGTTCCTGAGGGTATCTCAAAGCATTTCACAACTAACAAATTGCTTTCAAATTCACTCTGGTGCCTCATTGTTCTGTGAGAGTCACAGCAGATAATTTGTGCGCAATAAAAACTTTAAACACAAAGAGAGTTAAATAACCTACTCATGTGTTTTGTTAGAGGGAGTGATGGTCACCACAACACCCTCACTGCATTTTTTCAATTACTGCAGCACACCCTCAATGAGGTGCCAGCTTAGATTATGTAGTCAAATCCTGGAATTGGCTTTGTAACACACTTCTAGAGGCATGTTATTTCTTCTTATTTATCTATTTATAGGGGCATAGAGTACAAGAGCAAGGAGGTTATGTTGAACTTATGCAAGATTTTAGTTAGACCTCAGCTGGAGCAGACCTCTGGGCACCACTCTGTAGGAAGAATGTGAACACACTCAAGAGTGCAGAGGAGGTTTACAAGAATGGTTCCAGGGATGATAAATTTCATTCATTTTTAAAAATATTTATTAAATATTTTATATATTTTATTAAAGTTTTTCGATCAAAAAGAATTTTCCATTTTTACAACTTTGTCACAGAATGTACATTACCGTTATTTAAACAATATATTAACTAACAACAAGTGCAGAAAAAGAAATAATAACATTGAAAAAATAAATATAATTGTAAACAACTAGCATGGAAAAGAACAAAAAAAAAACAAGGACCCACATGTACCGCCCCGCCGGGTTGCTGCTGCTGTCTTTCCTGTTTTCCCTTATCGCTCTGCGAGATAGTCAAGGAACGGTTGCCACCACCTGGTGAACCCCTGAGCCGAACCTCTTAGTGCGTACTTTATTCGCTCCAATTTTATAAACCCTGCCATGTCGTTTATCCAGGCCTCCACGTCCGGGGGTTTAGCTTCTTTCCACATAAGTAGAATCCTTCGCCGGGCTACTAGGGACGCAAAGGCCAAAACATCGGCCTCTCTCGCCTCCTGCACTCCCGGCTCTTCTGCAACCCCAAATATAGCCAACCCCCAGCTTGGTTCGACCCGGACCCCCACCACCTTTGAGATCACTCTTGCCACACCCACCCGGAACCCATGCAATACCGGACATAACCAAAACATGTGGGTGTGGTTTGCCGGGCATCCCGCGCACCTCCCGCACCTATCCTCCACTCCAAAAAATCTACTCAGCCTTGCTCCCGTCATATGCGCCCTGTGTAGAACCTTGAATTGGATCAGGCTGAGCCTGGCACACGAGGACGAGGAATTTACCCTACTTAGAGCATCTGCCCACAGCCCCTCTTCAATCTCTTCCCCCAGCTCCTCCTCCCATTTACCCTTTAGCTGCTCTACCATCATCTCCCCCTCGTCTCTCATTTCCCTGTATATATCGGACACTTTACCATCACCAACCAATGCTCCCAAGATCACTCTGCCCTGGATCCCCTGCGCCGGGAGCTGTGGAAATTCCCTCACCTGGTGCCTTGCAAATGCCCTCACTTGCATATATCGGAAGGCATTCCCAGGTAGCAACTCGTATTTTTCTATCAGTGCTCCCAGACTCGCGAACATCCCGTCCAAGAACAAGTCCTTCAATTTTACAATTCCTGCTCGTTGCCAAGATTGGAATCCCCCATCTATCCTTCCCGGGACGAACCTGTCGTTGTTCCTTATCGGGGACCACACCGAGGCATCCGTCACCCCCCTATGTCGTCTCCACTGCCCCCAAATCTTCAAAGTCGCCACCACCACTGGGTTTGTGGTGTATTTTTTCGGGGAAAACGGTAACGGCACTGTCGCCAGTGCTTTTAAACTTGTTCCCCTACAGGACGCCATCTCCAGCCTTTTCCACGCCGCTCCTTCTTCTTCCCTCATCCACTTACATATCATAGACACGTTGGCGGCCCAATAGTAATCACTCAGGCTCGGCAGTGCCAGTCCCCCTCTGTCCCTCCTACGCTGCAGGAACCCCCTCTTTACCCTTGGGGTCTTTCCAGCCCACACAAAGCTCATAATACTCCTATCCACTTTCTTGAAGAAGGCCTTTGTAATCAGTATGGGGAGGCACTGAAACACGAAAAGAAACCTCGGGAGGACCACCATTTTGACCGCCTGTACCCTACCCGCAATGACAGGGCCACCATGTCCCACCTTTTAAAGTCCTCCTCCATCTGCTCTACCTGTCGTGTCAAGTTAAGTTTATGCAAAGTTCCCCAGTTCCTAACCACCTTGATCCCTAGATATCGAAAGTCCCTTGCTACTCTCCTCAGCGGCAGATCGTCTATTCCCCTGCCCTGTTCCCCGGGGTGCATCACAAATAGTTCACTCTTTCCCATGTTCAATTTGTATCCCGAGAACTCTCCAAACTCCCTGAGTGTCTGCATTATCTCAGGCATCCCCTCCACTGGGTCCGCCACATATAGCAGCAGATCATCCGCGTATAATGACACCCGATGTTCCTCTCCTCCTCTAAACACCCCTCTCCACTTCTTAGAGCCCCTCAGCGCTATGGCCAATGGCTCGATTGCCAACGCGAACAGTAACGGGGACAAGGGACACCCCTGTCTTGTGCCCCTATGTAATCGGAAATAGTCGGATCGTTGCCTGTTTGTAACCACGCTTGCCACCGGGGCCCCGTACAGGAGCTGAACCCATCTGATGAACCCCTCTCCAAATCCAAATCTCTTCAGTACCTCCCACAGGTAGTCCCACTCCACTCTATCGAATGCCTTCTCTGCATCCATCGCCACCACTATCGCCGCCTCCCCCTCCGGTCGGGGCATCATCATCACCCCCAGTAACCTTCGTATGTTGGCATTCAATTGCCTGCCTTTAACAAACCCTGTCTGGTCGTCATGTACCACCCCTGGGACACAGTCCTCTATCCTAGTCACCATCACCTTGGCCAGTAACTTGGCGTTTACATTTAGGAGGGAGATGGGCCTGTATGACCCGCACTGCAGCGGGTCTTTGTCTCGTTTCAGGATCAACGATATCGTCGCCTCCAACATCGTCGGGGGTAGTGTCCCCCTTTCCTTAGCCTCATTGAAGGTTCTCGCCAGGAGTGGGGCCAGTAGGTCCACATATTTCCTGTAAAATTCCACCGGGAACCCATCTGGTCCCGGGGCCTTTCCTGCCTGCATGTTCACGATTCCTTTTACCACCTCCTCCACCTCAATCTGCGCTCCCAGACCTGTCACCTCCTGCTCCTCAACCCTCGGGAACTCCAACTGGTCCAAGAAGTGCATCATTCCCTCTTTCCCCTCCGGGGGTTGGGACTTATACAGCCTCTCATAGAATGACTTAAACACCCCATTCACCCTCTCCGTCCTCTGTTCCATCCTTCCCTCCCCTTCCCTAATTCCTCCAATCTCTCTCGCCGCCCCCCTCTTCCTAAGCTGTTGGGCCAGCAGTCGGCTCGCCTTTTCCCCATACTCGTATTGTATTCCCTGTGCCTTCCTCCACTGCGTCTCCGCCTTACCCGTGGTCAGCAGGTCAAACTCCGTCTGTAGTCTCCGTCTTTCCCTGTATAACCCTTCATCCGGGGCCTCCGCATATTGCCTATCCACCCTCAGAATCTCCCCGATCAGTCTCTCCCTTTCTTTACCCTCTTCTTTCCCCTTGGGGGCTCTTATGGAAATTAGCTCCCCCCTAACCACCGCTTTCAGCGCCTCCCATACTACTCCCACCTGCACCTCTCCATCATCGTTGACCTCTAGGTACCTTTCAATACATCCCCTCACCCTTCCACATACCCCCTCATCTGCCAACAGTCCCATGTCTAATCTCCAAAGTGGGCGCTGCTCCTTCTCCTCTCCTAGATCCAGATCCACCCAGTGTGGGGCGTGATCTGAAACGGCTACAGCCGAATATTCCGTTCCTGCCACTTTCGGGATCAGCGCCCTTCCCAGGACAAAGAAGTCTATCCGGGAGTATACTTTATGGACGTGGGAGAAGAAGGAAAACTCCTTACTCCTCGGTCTAGCAAATCTCCAGGGATCTACTCCTCCCATCAGCTCCATAAACCCCTTAAGCACCTTGGCCGCTGCCGGCCTCCTCCCGGTACTAGATCTGGACAGGTCCAGCCCTGGGTCCAGCACCGTGTTGAAGCCCCTCCCCAATACCAAATTTCCCTTCTCTAGGTCCGGGATGCGCCCCAACATACGCTTCATAAAATCCGCGTCATCCCAGTTCGGGGCATATACGTTCACCAGCACCACCGCCTCACCTTGCAATCTGCCACTCACCATCACGTACCTGCCCCCACTGTCCGCCACTATGGTCTTAGCCTCAAATAGTACCCGTTTCCCCACCAGTATTGCCACCCCTCTATTTTTTGCATCTAATCCCGAATGGAAAATCTGTCCCACCCATCCTTTCCTTAATCTGACCTGATCCGCCACTTTCAGGTGCGTCTCTTGAAGCATAACCACATCCGCCTTCAGCGTCTTTAGGTGCACAAATACCCTTGCCCTCTTAATCGGCCCGTTCAATCCTCTCACGTTCCACGTGATCAACCGGGTTGGGGGGCCCTTTAACCCCCCCCCCCCATCGTCGACTAGCCATCCCCTTTTTTAAACCAGCTCCTCACCCGGGTCCCACGCACCCGTTTGTCCCCCAGACGGCGCCCTCCCGTCCCGACCATCCCATCCCATATCAGCTCCCCCTTACCCTCAGCAGCAGCAACCCAGTTAATATCCCCCCCCCCTAGATTCCCTTCTAGCTTGATTGCTCCCCCCATATTGCTTCCGGGAGTCAGCAAACTCTGGCTGACCTCGGCTTCCCCCGTTTACCCTTGGCCTCCCTTCCTGCGCCCACTTTTCCCGCCACAATTTCTGTAGCGCGGGAAAAAAGCCCGCGCTTCCCTCTCGGCCCCGCCCCTAATGGCGCAGTTCCCTCTCCCCTTCCCTGTCCCCTTCCCCACCGGCGCCCACATTTCTTCGTGTGTGTCCCCCCCCCCCCCCCCCCTCTGGGGGTGGTGGAGAAAAAATTCTCCCGTCCAACATTTTTCCAGATAAGCCCTCCCCCTCTCCCCCCTTTACAATTCCTTCCCACCACCTCGCTACTTCTTTCCAAACATCCATTCCTCAAACCTAGTCCAACTTCTCTTCTTGAATAAATGCCCACGCCTCCTCCGCCGTCTCGCAGTAGTGGTGTTTGCCCTGGTGTGTAACCCACAGTCTTGCCGGCTGCAACATTCCAAATTTCACTTTTTTCCTGTGGAGCACCGCCTTGGCCCGATTGAAACTCGCCCTCCTTCTCGCCACCTCCGCACTCCAGTCTTGATACACGCAGATCACCGCATTCTCCCACCTGCTACTCCGTGTCTTCTTAGCCCATCTCAGGACCATCTCTCTGTCTTTGTAGCGGTGGAACCTCACCACTATTGCTCGCGGTATTTCCCCTGCCTTCGGTCTTCTCACTAGGACCCGGTATGCTCCCTCCACTTCCAGGGGGCCCGTCGGGGCCTCAGCTCCCATTAAAGTATGGAGCATCGTACTCACATACGCCCCAACATCCGCTCCCTCTGACCCTTCGGGAAGACCCAAAATCCTTAAATTCTTCCTCCTCGAGCTATTTTCCAGGGCTTCCAGCCTTTCTATGCACCTCTTATGTAGTACCTCGTGCGTCTCCGTCTTCACCACCAAGCCCTGTATCTCGTCTTCATTCTCGGCTGCCTTTGCCTTCACTCCACGGAGCTCCATCTCCTGGGTCTTTTGCGTCTCCTTCAATCCCTCAATCGCCAGCAACATCGGCGGCAGCCCCTCCTTCTTGAGCTCCTCCACACATCGTCGGAGGAACTCCTGCTGTTCCGGGCCCCATACCATCTGGGCTCCCTCAGCCGCCATCTTGCTACTCCCTTCTCTTCTCTGCCGCTGCTCCAGAGGATCCTCCGCAATCTGGCCACTACTATCGCTTCTTTCCATCCACACCCGGGGGGACTCCTTCCTTTATCGCCTCACACTGAGTTTGGCCGTGAAAAATTTCCGTTGGGGCTCCCAATAAGAGCCCTAAAGTCCGTTAAAACGGGAGGTGCCGAAACGTGCGACTCAGCTGGTCATCGCCGCAACCGGAAGTCGATAAATTTCATTCATAAGGATAGATTGGAGAGATTCGGATTATTCTCCTTAGAGAGAGGAAGGCTAAGAGGAGACTTGATAGAGATGTTCAAAATCATGAGAGAGCTAGACAAAGTAGAATGGGAGAAATTGTTTCCGCTCAGAAAAGGATCAAAAACGAGAGGGCACAGATTTAAAGTGATTTGCAAAAGAAGTAAATGTAATAATAATAATAATCTTTTTTAGTGTCACAAGTAGGCTTACATTAACACTACTAAAAGTTACTGTGAAAATCCCCCAGTTGCCACATTACGGCTCCTGTTCAGGTACACTGAGGGAGAATTCAGAATGTCCAATTCACCTAACAGCACGTCTTTCGGGACTTGTGGGAGGAAACCGGAGCACCCAGAGCAAACCCACACGAGTGTGACCCAAGCTGGGAATTGAGGGTCCCTGGTGCTGTGAAACAACTGCTACCTTGCTGTGATGTGAGAAAAAACGTTTTTGTGTGTTTTTGGTCTGGAATATACTGCCTGAAAGTGTGGTGGAAGCAGGTTCAACTAAGGCATTCAAGAGGACATTAGATGATTATTTGAATAAAAACAATGTGCAGGGGCATGAGAAAAATTCACGAAGTCATGAGACCATAAGTCATAGGAGCAGAATTAGGCCATTCAGCCCATTAAGTCTTGTCCGCCATTCAATCATGGCTGATAAGTTTCTCATCCCCATCTTCCCACCTTATCCCCATAACCCTTGATCCCCTTATGTCATTTTCCTTTTCCTTTTTTAAAATAAATTTAGAGTACGCAATTCATTTTTCCAATTAAGGGACAAATTTGTGTAGGGCAATCCACCTACACTACGCATCTTTGGGTTGTAGGGGCAAAACCCATGCAGACACGGGGAGAATATGGGAACTCCACATAGACAGTGACCTAGGGCCGGGATCGAACCGGATCGTGAGGCAGCAGTACTAACCACTGCACCACTGTGCTGCCCTGTCTCTGTCATAATGCTTATTGGAGAACTGATGCGGACAAAATGGCCTCCCTCTGCACCATAATAATTTCTAATTTAAATGTGAGACTACTACCAATGAGCTAAAGTGGCAGGAATAGACAAAACTTTAAATGCAATGGGAGATTTTACATATTTGATTTCACCAAAACCCCTCTGGTGGACATTATGCGAACAGAGAGTGAAGGTAACAAGTTTGGGCAACATTCCCAATACATTCCCACCTGACGTTAACGGAGATTGAGCATGGGAGAGCCCCTCAGTTAAGCAGGAAGAGGCTTATTTAATGTGGGCCTGAATTTTCAGGGTGGCCGTATTTCTGAGAGTCGGCAGGGACTGCACCTCTGTCGACTTTGACAGGCACTCTGCCATTTTACACTAAATTGAGCATTGATTGGCAGCAGGCAGGACTTTTGTCCACCCTTGGTTAGAAGTCCTGCCTTGGAGAGCTGTCAGACAATCTGATGAACTGACAGCTCTCCAGCCCCTCTAGGCACAGTGCTGAAGTGACCAGAAGAGGTGCTGCCAATGTCAGGACCACACTTCAGGGAAGTTCCAAGAGTCCCGGGGTTGAGAGGGTAGGGGATATCCTCGTGATCACGAGGGAGAACAATCTTGTGTCCTGAATAGGCCGGGGTGGGTGGGAGGGAGAGCGAGTGCCGGAGCTCCAAGGTCCCTGAGGGGAGGGCACACTAAATCAGAAGGGGCCTGCAGATTGAGACGCCTTGCCTTTTTTCGCAGGATCTGAGATCGTGGTTAAAGACGTTTTTCTGTTTGCCACCTGGTACAACAGGCACCTACCTACCAGCCTAAAAATTTAGGCTTGGTGGGATAATGCCCTTAAGTGGCCATTTAAGGCCCTTAATATGGGCAGGTCCTGCCCGCCTCACTTTAAAATTGTGCCTGTGTTGGGGCTGGAGGGAATCCTGTGTGTTCAATTTTATGTCGTCGTCCCCCCTCCCACACACACACACACCACCTCCAAACCCACTGGGGGAACATTTTGGCCATGGAAAATTTGTAGCCCAATAACATCATTGGTGCAGCAACACCAATTTAACTTGAAATCAAAGAGTTCCATTGTGGTGCTAAACGTGCCAACAGAAACTGACAGGAAATAATAGTCGAGAGTATTTCTGCAAGAATTTCTTCAGAAAATTGGAACACCATTAAGAAAGTACACCTCGCAGAAAATCTAAACTAAATAAATAGGTTACTGAGTGGCCAACATGAAAGTTATTTATTGAGAGTCCTAGAAATAATTGTTTCTGCTGTGATTCGCAGTTTTAGAATTCTTGTTATTCTCGTTTCAGATTATTGATGAGAAATGCAATGAGGTTCCTCCTGGAATGGAAGGTGAAATTGCCATTCGACTGAAGCCTGTTAGACCACTTGGCCTCTTTTCTGGATACATTGTACAGTAATCTTATTTCAAGTACTTGGCTGAAATATTTCTAAATTATCATAAAAGATAATGATGTACTTTGTGTTAGTTGACGAATATGTCATTTGTTTGATTTAATGATTCTGCTTACTTAGTGGGATAGTGAGATTTACTCAGATCATTTGGATGCCTAAAACCAAAATATTGGACACAGTAAGAAGTCTTACAACACCAGGTTAAAGTCCAACAGGTTTGTTTCGATGTCACTAGCTGTCGCATTACATTCATCCCCCACCATCTGGCCTGCGAAATCCTACCAACTGTCCTGGCTTGATGCAATTCACACCTCTTTAACCTGGGGTCACCCCATCTCTGGATCTGTAAAGATTTAATCACCTGCTAATGGTTGCATTCCAAGCATTGTTTGGCATCTTTGAATTTGTCTATATATGTGTTTCTGGAACATACCTCTTCATTCACCTGAGGAAGGAGCAGCGCTCCGAAAGCTAGTGACATCGAAACAAACCTGTTGGACTTTAACCTGGTGTTGTAAGACTTCTTACTGTGCTCACCCTAGTCTAACGCCGGCATCTCCACATCAAAATATTGGAGGCATTCTTCCTATCCTCGACAGATCTCAAACTGCTAAACTAACTTACCCAGCAGGGAAGTAAGTACAGGTCACTGACCGGGCAGGGGGTTAGAAGGTGTATATTTAGCACTTGCCTGACCATGTAATGATCTTAACAGAACTTTTAGTATTTGCCTGATTTAAAAATGTGGACAAATTGCCAGTCTCTTGGTTCCATACTTGTTGGTAATTTATACACAGGGAACTGAAAAATACTTTCCAAATGCCTTTAAGAATTGATGCCATTCGAAACTTCATTCCCGAGGTCCAAACTGCATTTCTCTCCCTGGCAACAGTCTGAGATTAAGTCAGTTCCCTGCATGACCTCACTCCTCCCTATCTCCACAATCAACTCCAGCCCCACAACTCTTTGCAATATCTATGCTTGTCTAATTCTGGCCTCTTGAGTATCCCATTGACCATTGGTGGCCACATCTTCAGGTGCTTGGGCTCTAGGCTCGGGAATAACCTCACTATACCTCACTACCTCACTTTGGTCCTTTAAGGCCCTTCTTAAAACATTAGACCTTTGACCAAGCGTCATGTAACTCAGGGCATGTTTGTTTTATAATGCTCCTTTGAAGTGCCTTTCCTCCTCGAAATATGACCAGAATCCACTCTGCCTCAATTCATCTGTGCTGAAACTCTCATCCATGTCTTTTGTTGCCTTTGGAACTAACTATTCCAATGCATAACTGACTGACTTCCCACATTCTACCTCCTGTAAACTTGAAGTCATCTAAAACTCTACTGCCTGTGTCCTATCTTGCATATTCACCCATCATTGTTCTATGTTGGCTTCTGACTAAGCAATACCTCAATTTTAAAATTATCGTTTTTCTTTACAAATCACTCCATGACCTTCCCTGTCTCCTCTCTTTCCTCCAGTCTTACAATCTTCCAAGATATCTTCACCCCACCTATTCTGAACATCCCTGTTTTATTTGCCCCAACCTGGTGACTATGCTTTTAGTTGCCAAGTCTCTAAGCTCTCAATTTCCCACTCTTCCTTCAAGACACTCCTTAATCCTATCTTTTCATCTGCCTTAATGTCCTCTCTTGCAGTTCGGTGTCAAATTTTGTTTCATAACGCTCCTGTAGTTCACCTTTTACTGCACAAAAGTTATGTATAAATATGCATTGTTGTTATTGAATATATGCCATAGCCAGCTATGTGATACCAAAAACAACTACAACAATGAACTGCCTCAGCTGTGTTGTTATGTATTCATTGTTGGCCATGATGTATTGAAGATGATTTACCTCTGCCCTGCTTCCAAAATACTGCTTTAAAGAAATATGATGTGGAGATGCCGGCGTTGGACTGGGGAGAGCACAGTAAGAAGTCTCACAACACCAGGTTAAAGTCCAACAGGTTTGTTTCGATGTCACGAGCTTTCGGAGCGCTGCTCCTTCCTCAGGTGAATGAAGAGGTATGTTCCAGAAACATATATATAGACAGATTCAAAGATGCCAGACAATGCTTGGAATACGAGCATTAGCAGGTGATTAAATCTTTACAGATCCAGAGATGGGGTAACCCCAGGTTAAAGAGGTGTGAATTGTGTCAAGCCAGGACAGTTGGTAGGGTTTTGCAGACCAGATGGTGGGGGATGAATGTAATGTGACATGAATCCCAGGTCCCGGTTGAGGCCGCACTCATGTGTGCGGAACTTGGCTATAAGTTTCTCCTCGGCGATTCTGCGTTGTCGCGCGTCCTGAAGGCCGCCTTGGAGAACGCTTACCCGGAGATCAGAGGCTAAATGCCCTTGACTGCTGAAGTGTTCCCCGACTGGAAGGGAACATTCCTGCCTGGTGATTGTCGCGCGATGTCCGTTCATTCGTTGTCGCAGCGTCTGCATGGTCTCGCCAATGTACCACGCTTTGGGACATCCTTTCCTGCAGCGTATGAGGTAGACAACGTTGGCTGAGTCGCACGAGTATGTACAACGTACCTGGTGGGTGGTGTTCTCAGGTGTAATGGTGGTATCCATGTCGATGATCTGGCACATCTTGCAGAGATTGCCATGGCAGGGTTGCGTGGTGTCGTGGTCACTGTTCTGAAGGCTGCGTAGTTGTTTGAGGTTGCGTTGTTGTTTGAAGGCAAGTAGTGGAGGTGTGGGGATGACCTTGGCAAGATGTTCATCTTGCTGCGAAACATTTATATTTTTAACTTTTTTTAGTCGATAGGTTGGTATTTCTGTATGTGTTGCAGAATGCACTTTGTCATTTACACACTCACGGTGCCCTCCTTTCAGACATAGTACGTTTGGTGGGGAAATAACCATGCGATTCTTGGCAGCTGCTGAGCTCATTCATCCAGCCATAATCATCTGCTACCCTACCACAGTTTAGAAAATCTCCACCTGTCAATGACTCCAAATTACTTTGAATGAAAATACAATCCACGTTCAATCCAGCACCCTTCCTCATTCTTGTGGCTTTGTTCTCAATACCAAGACACGTTTTCTCAGTTCTGCATCTGTACTTGGCACAAAGGTACTAGCTTCTTACCAGCTCCCTCCAAGGCAGTCTGCAGAAGCATCTAGACTGCTGCTTGGATGGTGTCATTCATGACAACGAGGCAGCACGGTGGCACAGTGATTAGCACTGCTGCCTCACAGCTCCAGGGCCCCAGGTTCAATTCCGGCCTCCGATGACTGTCTGTATAGAGTTTGCACTTTCTCCCCATGTTTGTGTGGGTTTCCTCCCGCTGCTCCGGTTTCCTCCCAAAGTCCAAAGATGTGCATGTTAGGTGAATTGGCAACGCTAAATTGCCCCTTAGTGTCAAAAAGGTTAGATGGGGTTACTGGGTTACAGGGATGGGGGGGTGGGGGCGTGAGCTTAAGTAGGGTGCTCTTTCCAGGGGCCGGTGCATACTCGATGGGCCGAATGGCCTCTTTCTGCACTGTAAATCCTATGATTCACATCTTTGAAGGCTTCTAGAATGTAACTGACAGCTGCTGGCACCACATGCATTAATTTCCTTCAGCATTCATTCAATGTACACGCATTAATTTTACCCCATTACCTACAGCATCAAAAGAAACCTTCTAACTTTCCCATGGGGTTTGAACAGTGCCTGAAACTATTAATGGTGCTGGTGCCTTTAAGGCCCTGGATGTTCCCTATCTGTTTCTGTCCTCATGTCTGTCGCCGAAAATGAACTCATATAGGTATCCATGAAGGTCTCCTGAGCAGTACCAGGAGAGGAGGAACAACTCAGTTTATTATTTAAACCCTAAGAATTAGGAGCAGGTGTAGTCCATCCGACCTATCAAGCTTGTTTTACTATTCAATAAGATCATGGCTGATCTGCTTGTAGTCTTAACTCCACTTCCTTCCCACACACATTGTTAGACGTTTTAGTTGCTGTGATATGAAGAGTCTAAAGTTCTGTTCTTTTTTCACAAACACACATTTATTTCATTCCAACAGCCTTTGCACAAAACTCTAAATATACATCGCCTGACAGAGTCCACCTGAAGCCCCTTTACATATCAGTGTCAATTAATGGATACTTAACATAAATGAGACAACTAATTGCAATGTCTCTTCACCCATTACTTAACACACACAACCCTTAACTTCCTTATAGAGAAACAAATATCTCTAACTTGACATATTCAATGGCACAGCCTTCAACGCACTTTGTTGAAGAGAATTCCAAAGAAAAAATTCTCATAATGTCAGCATTAAATGGGAGACCTACAGGGAGCATGTGAAGAAATGGGAGTTGGAGCCCATTTAATCCATGATTGCATTGAATGGCAGAGCAGACTCCATTCGCAGTGTAGTCTGCTCCTGTTCCTTTTCCTTCTCTTCTTGTGTGTTTATTTAGGAACAGTGTCCCAAAGTTCTATATTCCCCACCAAGAGAAACACCCTCTCACCATTTATCCTGTCTTAACCTCTCAGAATCTTCTATGTTTCAATACAATCACGTCTCATTCTTCTCAATTCCAATAAGTATAGGCTAATTTGTTCAACTTTTCCTCAAAAGACAACCCCTTCATTCTCAAAATCAGCCTAGTGAATCTTCTCTGAACTGCTTCCAATACAAGCGTGTCCCTCCATAATTTAAATTAAATGAACCATGTTCAGGAGACTAAAGTATGGAACAACAAGGATATAGTGAAGACTAGGTTTAAGAAGCATTAAAAGGTAATTAAACTTCATACAGACCTGACCTCAATATAGGTCTTCTGAATTTCAAATAGTTTTCTAATATCTGTTTAGCATCCTGGTATATATGTATATCTTTTTCCCTAAAGCAATAACTATTTTGTATGGGGGGAAAAGGATTTAGGTGGATGGAATTTTAACCACAAAGCATATGCTATTTTAAAATTGTTACTATCTTATTTTTGAACTTGGAGCTGCTTTATTTGTATGTTGCTAGGATGATCCAAAACGAACTGCTGCAGTCCTACGGGAAGACTATTATTTGACTGGAGACCGTGGTCTAATGGATGAGGATGGATACATTTGGTATCTTGGAAGAACAGATGATATAATTTCATCAGCCGGGTACAGTGATCCAATTATTCACATTTTATTTACTCAGTGTTTCACACAGGAGCTGAGCTGGAGTTATTATATTTACAATACAGATAGACTCCTTGAATATCGATTAATTTTATTAAATATTACAAATTATATTTCTAAAAGATCACGGGTGAATTCTTCCATTTTTAGATTGAATGCAGTGGTAGGTGGCTCCAGGGGTGCCTGTCCTGCTGACCTGATTGGCAGAATCCCATGCCAGAATTCAGTGCTTGGAACCTCATTAACTATGCACAGGGAATTCTGCTCCAAATCTCTGGCGGGCCAGCAGCTGATTTTTCCGCCCGCCCTCAACTAACAAGTTTGAAGGTCCCGACGCCATATTTAAACACCAGTCTAGCACATTCATCTCACACTCTCCAGCCCACATGTCTTCACCAGATGGTACAGAATATCCGGAACCCAGAGGGAAAAGACTAGCAGCCTCAAGAAAAAGGCAGCACCAGCTTTCAAGACCAGGGCTTTTGAGGCCCTTATTCAAGGAGTTCAGGCCCAATGGCATGCTATCTACCGCAGGGACGGGCCAAAGAAATACACCAACCTCACTCTCTGGCTTGGGAGGCTGTTTCCCAGGAGATCAGCATGGCCGTCACCTACCAGGGCAAGTCCTCTTCTAGTTCCCTCTAGCACCCACAGGAAGGATAAATGTCAGCTGCACACCCCAGGGGCCTCCACTCAGGACAATCCATGGGTATGCAACCGCTCACAATTCCCGCTGTCTGTACCCACACGAACCCCAGAAGCACATGTCGCCAAGGGTTCTTCTGCCCCTGAACAGGACACACTTATGAGCCCGGGGCTCTCCAGCCTGCAGGATACCAGAGGATATTTGCCGCGGTCATCACGGGCATCAGAATATAGCAATCTGCCTCTGCCACTGCTGTAGATGTCAGGCTGCACCAAAGCATTGTGGTAGGGTGAAGAAAGTTCAGAAGTTTTGATGTCTCCTCAGGGTCACGGGTGCTCCATCACTGTGAATAAATTGTACTTATTGAAAATAAATTCATGATTCCACATTGCCCCCCTTGTCTTCGCCTGCCAACTCCATTTCCCCCCGCTTCACCTCATGACTCATATGGCTATATGTCAGTCAGTCCCAAAATTTGGCAATGTGTCAGATTCTGCACGGAAACTGGTGCGAATATTGCTGACCCGAGCAGCGCAATCCAGACTACACTTTTTAGACACTGAAAAAAAAATTCCCCAGGTGAGAAACGCCGCACCTATGGCATCAAGCGTCTGATTCGCCTGCCCGGAGATCACCTGAGCACTTCAATCAAGGCGGAGGCGCTACATTTAAACGCCTCCACATCACTGGCCCACAGTCAAACCAGGATGGCAGCCAGGAAGAAGCCAGCTCCACAATTTCCTGAGTGGTTCTCATAAGAATGTTGGATGCCTTGGAGGAGAGAAGGGCAATTATCTACCATCAGGCTAGCAGGAGACCCTCCAGCAAGGCCACAAATCTTGCCCACGAGACTGGCCGCAATGGTGAGAGCCAGCACCCCCCCACAAGTGGGCAGGTGTGCAATGCCAGAAAAAAATGAATCACTCCATTCTGCCAGGGTAAGTGCTTCATGCCTCCTCTCACCATTCACCTTTTCAGTCACCCCTATATTGCCACATAGAGGGCAGGAGTTTGTGGGGGTGGGATCAGATGTCCGTGCCGCTGGCCAGTCCCCCTAGTCGGTGAACCTGGAGGTGATCAGAGCTTCCCATGCGCATTGGACCTGGTACACATGATTTGCAGTCTCCCATGCCTGCCCAGGCCCCATGTCCTCCCCATCCATGCCCTCTTCCGCATCCCGCTCGTCAGAGCAGGGTTGACTGAAGGGGAGCCAGAATGTGGGCAGGGAGGAACCAGCGAAGGTGGAGAGTTCATTATTCTGATTGATCTAAATGTATGTGCTCCTGAGCAGTCGCTGAACCTGTTAGGTGCAGGTGTAATTGAGCGTAAATGGGCCCCCAAGAAGATGCAGAGCCATTGCAACCCTGAATAACAGTGACAATCTCCAGCTTTTGGGACCACAAGACAACAGTCAATATATTATGCCAGAGTGGACAACTAATTTGCAACAGTATGTCATTATATTTAGTTCCTGGAGGAGATTGTTCACTCAGTCCACTCCTGCACCACCAGCCAGCAACAAGTTCAAGAGTGGCAGTAGTACAGAACTGGGAGTAGGCCATAATAAGGGGAACTAATCATAGAATTTACAGAGCAGAAGGAGGCCATTCAGCCCATCGAGTCTGCACCGGCTCTTGGAAAGAGCACCCTACCCAAGGTCAACACCGCCACCCTATCCCCATAACCCAGTAACCCCACCCAACACTAAGGGCAATTTTGGACACTAAGGGCAATTTATCATGGCCAATCCACCTAACCCGCACATCTTTGGACTGTGGGAGGAAACCGGAGCACCCGGAGGAAACCCACGCACACACGGGGAGGATGTGCAGACTCCGCACAGACAGTGACCCAAGCCAGAATCGAACCTGGGACCCTGGAGCTGTGAAGCAATTGTGCTATCCACAAGGCTACCGTGCTGCCCCAATGTGATACCCAGTACCAGTTAAGCTTCAAAAACATTAAATGGTTATGGTAAAATATGAACAAATATCATGCATTAAAGATACTTTAATGTAAGCCAATAATGTCAATAATATATGACTCTTTTGCAAATATGTCACAGGTACCGTATTGGACCATTTGAAGTAGAAAGCGCATTGATAGAGCATCCAGCTGTGGCAGAGTCAGCAGTGGTCAGCAGTCCTGATCCAATCAGAGGAGAGGTATGCTTAGAACCAACACAAGTTTAATCATATGTTGTGAGCAGATTCTTTTGTTCAGACTGGGCTGCAGACAGAACAGGTTAGGCTAAGGAAGGGATGGGTTAGTCAGGTCTTTCATTCGGGGCTCGACACTAAGACTAGGGGGGGTTGCGATCCTGATTAATAAAAGGGTTCAATTTGAGGCGGAAGGTACAGTTGCGGATGGGAGAGGCAGATTTGTTATGGTTAGGGGTAAGTTCGAAGGGGTGAGAGTAGACTTGGTTCGTGTGCATGCCCCTAATTGAAACGATGTGGATTTTATCAGGAGGTTGCTAGGGAAGATCCCCGACGTGGACTCGCGCAAACTGATCATGGGTGGGGACTTTAACACAGTCCTGGACCCGAGCCTGGATCGGTCGTGTTCAAAAACGGGTAGGTTGCCAGCAATGGCAAAGGAACTGAGAGGGTTCATGGAGCAAATGGGGGGAGCTGATCCGTGGAGATTTAGCCGGCCGTCGGCAAGGGAGTTTTCGTACGACTCCCACGTACACAAGGTGTATTCCCGAATTGATTCCTTTGTCATGAGTAGGGACTTGCTGGCCGGGATGGTGGGGGCAGAATATTCGGCAATTGCCATATCGGACCATGCTCGGCACTGGTAAAATCTACAGATTTGTAAGGATAGCTTTCAGCGCCCACAATGGAGGCTGGAAGTTGGATTGCTAGCGGACGAGGTGGTGTGTGAGAGAATCAGGAGATGCATGCAGAATTATCTGCAGGTAAATGATACCGGAGGAATCTGAGCAGCGGTGCTCTGGGAGGCGCTGAAGGCAGTGGTGAGAGGGGAGCTGATCTCAATCCGGGCTCATAGGGACAGGACAGATAGGGCAGAAACGGACCGACTGGTTAAGGAAATTTTACGGATGGACAGGAGCTACGCTGGGTCCCCGAGGCCAGAGTTATTCAGGAAGCGACAGAGGCTGCAGGCCGAGTTCGGGGTGCTGACTACAGGCAAGGCGGTAGAGCAGCTTATAAAGACAAAAGGCGCGATATATGAGCATGGAGAGAAGGCCAGCAGAATGCTCGCGCAACAACTAAGGAAGAGAGAAGCGGCTAGGGAGATAGGAAGGATAGCGGATGGGGAGGGAAATCTGGTGGGGGACCCGACAGGGCTGAACAAGGTGTTTAGGGACTTTTATAGTAAGCTGTACACTTCGGAATCCCCCAGGGGACCGGAGGGGATGAGGCGATTCCTGGACGGACTGACTGTGGTGATACACCACTGTACTTCCCTACCATTGTACATAGTATATAATAGTGTGTAACGTGGCCCTGTAATACTGTGTATTGTACTGTAGCTCTGCAGAGGTTCGGTCACTGGTAGGTAACCCGACCTGGCCACGGAGAGCTCCGCCTTAGCCACTCCCCCAGGAGTTACGTATAAGAACCCTCTTCTGGGACCGGCCCCATTCTGTCTGGGGTCGTCTGTGTCGGGTAAGTCTCCCAGTCGAGGAGGTCAAAGCCATGACTAGGGACTGCCAAGTCTGTGCGGAGTGCAAGCCGCAATTCTACAAGCCAGACAAGGCGCACCTAATCAAGGCCACCCGCCCCTTTGAACGTCTCAGCATTGAATTCAAAGGGCCCCTCCCCACCCACATCTGCAACACGTACTTCCTCAACGTCATCGACGAGTACTCGCAGTTCACCTTCGCCATTCCCTGCCCCGACACGACCTCCGCCACCGTCATCAAAGCGTTGCACGACCTCTTCATGCTGTTCGGTTACCCCAATTACGTTCACAGTGACCGGGGCTCCTCCTTCATGAGCGAGGAGCTGCGTCGGTACCTGCTCGCCAGGGGCGTTGCCTCGAGCAGGACGACCAGCTACAACCCCCGGGGGAACGGACAGGTAGAGAGGGAGAACGCGACTGTTTGGAAGGCCGTGCTGCTAGCCCTCAAGTCCAAAGGCCTACCAGTCTCCCGTTGGCAGGAGGCCCTCCCTGCCGCACTCCACTCCATCCGGTCTCTTTTGTGTACTGCAACGAATGCTATCCCTCATGAGCGGATGTTTCTCTTCTCCAGGAGATCGGCATCCGTGACATCACTTCCATCCTGGCTCCTGTCCCCGGGAGACGTCCTGCTCCGCAAGCACGTGCGGACATCTAAGGCGGAGCCCCTGGTGGAGAGAGTCCATCTCCTCCACGCCAACCCACAGTACGCGTACATAGCGTACCCCGACGGGCGTGAGGAGACCGTCTCCATCAAGGACCTGGCCCCCTCTGGGGCCCCTGCCGCCCCCGCCCCGCAACCTCCACCCCGCTCCCTCTCTGCTCCCGTCGATCCCTCGGCCTGTTACTACTCCGTGCCGGCCGCTGTCATCCCGCAATTTCGCCTCGAGCCAGACGAAGCGGTGGTGGAAGTCATGCCGCCTCGCGACCCAGCACCACCGACCGCACGGATACCACCGGACACTACCTCAGCGCCGCAGCTCCGACGTTCAAAGAGATCGACCAAACCCATCGTTCATCTCGACCTTTGACGACACGGAACCTCCTGATGGACTCTGTCACTGTTTGCTACTCCATATTTTCACCCCGGACTTCCTTCTAAACAAGGGGTGAATGTGGTGATACACCATTGTACTTCCCTACCATTGTACATAGTATATAATAGTGTGTAACGTGGCCCTGTAATACTGTGTATTGTACTGTAGCTCTGCAGAGGTTCGGTCACTGGTAGGTAACCCGACCTGGCCACGGAGAGCTCCGCCTTAGCCACTCCCCCGGGAGTTACGTATAAGAACCCTCTTCTGGGACCGGCCCCATTCTGTCTGGGGTCGTCTGTGTCGGGTAAGTCTCCCATGTAGTATATTAAAGCCTTAGTTAAAGTCTCACATGTCTTTGTGGTTCTTGACGCTTAGTGCATCACTGACCTTCCCAAGAGTGGGTAGGGGGGTGGTTGACGGACTTGGGGGTCCTGGTCAGGATTGAAGAGGTATTGGGGGGCCTGAAGGTCATGCAGTCACGTAAAGACCCGGGTTATCTGGTGGAGTTTTATAAAAAAGTTTGCCGAGATAGTGGGGCCGGTGCTGGTCAGAGTTTTTAACGAGGCAAGAGACAGAGGGGTTCTACCCCCGACGATGTCGCGTGCCACTATTTCGTTTATTCTGAAACGGGATAAAGACCTGGAGGCTTGTGGGTCTTACAGGCCGATCTCTTTGATCAACGTAGACGCTAAATTACTGGCCAAGATCTTGGCGACTAGAATTGAGGACTGTGTACCGGATGTAATTGCGGAGGACCAAACCGGGTTCGTAAAGGGTAGGCAACTGGTGGTCAATCTAAGAAGGCTGCTTAATGTGATTATGATGCCCCCGGAGAGCAGGGAGGCAGAGATAGTGATAGCTATGGATGCGGAAAAGGCTTTTGACCGGGGCGAGTGAGACTACCTGTAGGAGGTGCTGGGACGATTTGGGTTCGGGGAGGGGTTCATTGACTGTGTTAGGCTGTTATATCAGGCCCCCAGAGGACGAACAGGACAACATCAGATTATTTCAGACTGCACCACGGGACAAGACAGGGTTGCCCTCTCTCCCCACTGCTGTTCGCGCTGGCCATAGAGCCCCTGGCAATTGCTCTGAGAGTTTCAAGAGACTGGAAAGGGCTGGTCCGGGGGGGGGGGAGTGGAACATAAAGTCTCGTTATACACGGATGACCTGCTGTTATCGGACCCAATGGCGGGGATGGACGGTATCATGGAAACCCTGAGGGAATTTGGCCGGTTTTCAGGATATAAACTGAACGTGGCTAAGAGCGAGTTGTTTGTAATTCAGGCGAGGGGGCAGGAGAGTAGGCTGAAGGGGTTGCCGTTCAGGCTAGTAGGAGAAAGCTTCAGATTCTTGGGGATACAGGTGGCACAGGACTGGGGCAAGTTGCATAAGCTCAACCTGTCCCGACTGGTGGAACGAGTGAGGGAGGAGGTTTGGAGTTGGGATGCGCTCCCGCTGTCACTAGTGGGGAGGGTGCAGACTGTTAAGATGACGATTCTCCCGAGATTCTTGTTCATATTTCAGTGTCTCCCCGTTTTCATCCCAAGGTCCTTCTTTAAGAGGCTGAATAAAATTATCCTGGGATTTGTCTGGGCGGGGAAGTACCCACGGATGAGGAAGCTTATGCTCGAAAGGAACAGAGGGGATGGGGGGCTGGCGTTGCCGAACTTCAGCAACTACTACTGGGCGTTGGATTGCTAGCGGACGAGGTGGTGTGTGTGAGAATCAGGAGATGCATGCAGAATTATCTGCAGGTAGATGATACCGGAGGAATCTGAGCAGCGGTGCTCTGGGAGGCGCTGAAGGCAGTGGTGAGAGGGGAGTTGATCTCAATCCGGGCTCATAGGGACAGGACAGATAGGGCAGAAATCACTGGGCATCACAACATAGTGATGATAAGGAAATGGATGGTGGGTACGGGGTCGGTTTGGGAGCGGATGGCGGCTGCTTCGTGCAGGGGCACCAGTTTGGAAGCCCTGGTTACGGCGCCTCTGCCGCTCCCGCCGGCGTGGTATGCCACCAGCCCTATAGTGGTAGCGGCTCTTCGGATCTGGGGCCAGTGGAGGAGGCATATAGGGGATGTGGGAGCATTGGTGTGGATCCCAATCTGCGGCAATCACCGATTTGCCCCAGGGAACATGGACGGTGGGTATCGACTGTGGCAGAGGGCGGGGATTGCGAGGGTGGGTGATCTGTTCTTGGAAGGGAGCTTCCCGAGCATGAGGGCGTTGGAGGAGAAGTTTGGGCTGGCAGAAGGGAATGACTTTAGATACTTGCCGGTGCGGGATTTCGTGTGTGCCGTCCATCCCACACCTCCCGCCATAGGGGAGGCAGGACAGGGTAGTATCGAGGGGAGAGGTAGGCGAAGGTAGAGTCTCAGATATTTACAAAGAACTAATGGGAGCAGAGGATACACAGACTGAGGACCTGAAGCTTAAGTGGGAAGAGGAGCTCGGGGCGGGGGGGGGGAGGGGGGGGGGGGGGGGGGGGGGGGGGGGGGGGGGGAGAGATGGAGGATGGTATTTGGGCAGAAGCTTTGAGTAGAGTAAACATGACCGCAACATGCGCCAGGCTCAGCCTGATCCAATTTAAGGTCGTGCACCCGGCCCACATGACGGTGGCCCGGATGAGTAAATTCTTCGGGCTGGAGGACAACTGTGCCAGATGCGCCGGGGGGTCGGCTAATCACGTGCACATGTTCTGGTCGTGCCCTAGACTCAGGGGGTACTGGCAGGGATTCGCGGACATCAGGGGCATCATTCTCCGACCCCCCGCCGGGTTGGAGAATCGCCGGGGGCTGCCGTGAATCCCGCCCCCGCCGGTTGCCGAAGTCTCCGGTACCGGATATTCGGCAGGGGCGGGAATCGGGCCGCGCCGATTGGCGGGCCCCCCTGCTCGATTCTCCGGCCCGGATGGGCCGAAGTCCCGCCGATAAATTGCCTGTCCCGTCGGCGTGGATTAAACCACCTTTTGAACGGCGGGACAAGGCGGTGTGGGTGGGCTCCGGGGTCCTGGGGGGGGCGGGGGGTGATCTGGCCCCGGGGGGTGCCCCCACGGTGGCCTGGCCCGCGATCGGGGCCCACCGATCCGCGGGCGGGCCTGTGCCGTGGGGGCACTCTTTCCCTTCCGCCTCCGCCACGGTCTCCACCATGGCGGAGGCGGAAGAGACTCCCTCCACTGCGCATGCGCGGGAAACTTTCAGCGGCCGCTGATGCTCCCGCGCATGCGCCGCCCCGACATGTCATTTCCGCGCCAGCTGGCGGGGCAACAAAGGCCGTTTCCGCCAGCTGGCGGGGCGGAAATTCCTCCGGCGTCGGCCTAGCCCCTCAATGTTGGGGCTCGGCCCCCAAAGATGCGGAGCATTCCGCACCTTTGGGGCGGCGCGATGCCCGTCTGATTGGCGCCGTTTTGGGCGCCAGCCGGCGGACATATCGCCGTTTCGGGAGAATTTCGCCTCATGTCCCAGATTCTGAAAACTGGGGTGATAATGAATCCTGAGGTGGCAATCTTTGGGGTGTCGGAGGACCCGGGAGTCCAGGAGGAGAAGGAGGCCGATGTCTTGGCCTTTGCTTCCCTGGTAGCCCGGCGACGAATACTGTTGGCATGGAGGGACTCAAGGCCCCCGAAGACCGAAGAATGGCTATCGGACATGGCGAGCTTCCTCGGTCTAGAGAAAGTTAAGTTCGCCCTGAGAGGTTCACTATCGGGGTTCGCCCGGAGGTGGCAACCATTCATTGACTTCTTCGCGGAGAATAAACTGTCGGGGTGGGGGGAGGGGGGGGGTGCTGCTAGGGTAGAGTAGAGCAGGGAGTGGTATAGGCAGGTCCTTGCGAGAATGGAGTTGTGGTTTGTACTATGCGTTATTTGCTTTTCTTTTTTGTACAGTACTATACAATGTCAATGTTTTATATGCCAAAAATACCTCAATAACATTGTTTATTAAAAAAAAAAACTGGGCTGCAGTCATATTTAGCAGGATTTACCTCCTCACAAAATCACGTTGAATATTTAAGCAAAATCCTAACTAGGAATGGCTTTTTGGCAGGTGACTGAATTCTTTGGGCAGAATTTTCCCCCAAAACTAACAAAGTCTAACCGAAAACCAGCCACGTTTCTCTCCAAATCGTCTGACGTTTTGTCCCAAAAAATCATGAGGGTGTATTTTGTGCCATCATTCTTGACGGGCAGAGCCTAAAGACACCAGCAAGCGCAGCTCCACAGAAATCGGGGCACCATTTTTAAAGGGCACTCTGATCTCAAAATTAAAAGAACCTTCCCCCTTCCCCCCCCCCCCCCCCCCCCTCCTGCCCCCACAGACATAGGGACCACCCCCAATCCATTCACCACCACCAGCAATTCAACCCCACCATTAAACATCACCGGCAATCTCCCTCTCTTTCTGCACCCCCCTTCCCGATTGTGGACCCCCCCACCCCACCATTGTCAGAGCCGCATGCCAGCGACGGGGGCGGTGATGGGGATGACACATATGATGAACTCAGAGATAAGACGTTATGTTGTTTCGGCATATTTAAATCTATTTAAATTCATGGTAAGCAGGATTCACGCTCTTGTGAGTTAGCAGCCATGACAGGATTTGTACCCGCCTCAAATGGAGCCAGAAAATTGCCCCCTTTGATTTAATTTAATTACACATTTTTGACAGGATTAAGATCTATTACTGCAAAAGCCTGGCCTTTACACCTCCATTTACAAATACAACTAATGTAAAATACTCGCTTCATTGGCACAACTGGCTGTTGCAATATCACATAACAGAACATAAAGAGTATAAAGGTAAGGAAGTGTTGTTGCAACTATACAAGGCATTGGTGAGACCACACCTGGAGTACTGTGCACAGTTTTGGTCCCCTTGTTAGGGGAAAGATGTAGTGGCATTGGAGGCAGTTCAGAGGAGGTTCACTTAGTTGATTCCAGAGATGAGGGGTTTGTTGTATGAAGAAAGATTGAATAGTTTAGGCCCATATTCTCTATAGATTATAGAAGAATGAAGGGAGATCAGATTGAGGTGTACAAGATGATAAAGGTATGGTAAAGCCGACGTGGAGCGGATGTTCCTCTTGTGGGGCATTCTAGAACGAGAGGTCATTGTCATAGGATAAGAGGTAGCAAATTTAAAACAGTTGAGGAGAAACTAATTCTCTCAAAGGATTGTTAATCTGTGGAATTTACTACCCCAGAGTGCGGTGGATGCTGGGACAGCGAGTAAATTTAAGGAGTTAGACAGATTGTTAATTGGTAATAGGTTGAAGGGTTATGGAGAATGGGCAGGACGGTGGCATTGAAGCCAGGAAGGGATCAGCCATGATCGAGTGGCGGGGCAGACTGAATCGATCAAGTGGCTTCATTCTGCTCCTATATCTTATAAATAATGCCCATAATGATCCTTAGTGACATATCACATTTTGAAGACTCTGAATTTTTCCATATAAAAAAAAAAATCTTCTTTTAAGGTTGTGAAGGCATTTGTCATTCGAAGTGCTGCTTATACCTCAAGTGATCCTGACAAATTAATTAAAGAATTGCAAGAACATGTGAAGAAAATCACCGCACCATATAAATACCCAAGAAAGGTTTGTATTTTACCTCTCCTGATTTCCTGTATTAGAATGATAGCTATTATAACAGCTTCTGAGTAATTCTTTCAAGATCAGTAATCCAGATAGGGCAGTGAATGCAACGGCCATTGCAGTGTTGTGCATTTTTATTTTAGATCAGTTCTTAGCAGTACAGTTATGGTCTTGGCCTAGACCAGTAACAATTTCTTCTTTAAAAAAAATCCAAAGTCTGAGCTCTTTACTGAAAGAATGCAGCCACAATATTCCAATAGATTTAAAACAAAACAATTTTTGCTGCACAAAAGACAATTAATGCAAATATTAAATACTATCCTGGTCACCAACTACATTTTAAAATCCAGAATCGATGAAAGTTAAACATGAATTGACAGGCAAATTGTGATTGATTATAAACTATTAATTTCACATTAAATGGCAGATACAACTAAGATAGATACTGCAACCTAGCTCGGCTGTCCACTCAGCATATATGTCATTAATCTGAGTTTATTTTACAAAATCCACTGCTGCCTTTCGCTAATCTATGTGCCCATATCTCAAATTGTTAAAAGGTTTGTATTGAAAACTATCTGTACTTTGCAATCTCGTTTCAGAATGCCTTTTGTATACCTATCAGACAAGTTATCTTGATCTTTTAACATATGCAAATTTGAATGAGTTTCATTGCAATCAGCCCCTGTAGTAGGCATTTCCCCAAAAAAATCCCTAATCCAGTCAAAATGCTGTTGCATCCATTCAGCTATTGACTACACACAATCTGTGCATGTGAATCTGCTGTACCAGCTGTTCTGTAGGACTGGCTTTTAATGTTGAAGGTAAAATAAATGTTATCAATATAACTTAGAAACTAGCAAATTAATCTGTTGAAGTTTAAGGAAGCGAGGATAATGGATAATCATCTACACAAATTGAGCAGATAAATTTTGTAAATACAATAACTACTTGGTGCTGCAAGCTGACCAATGAAATGTTAGCCTATAAATTGGATAAAATTCAGTTACGCCATCTGAAATTTGAATCAAGATATACATGCAGTCCACTCGGTGCTGCTGCTAAGTGGTAGAATGCAAACTTTAAAATTCTTTGGGCGGTATTTTTATTCTCCTTTTTCACATTTTCTCCCAAATTTACACCCACCAATAATAAACAATCATCAGCAACAAATATGTCAGTCCCCATAACAATAAGAACGATCCCATCGTCCCACCAACCCCCAAACATTAGCCCGCATGTTTACATGAACAAATGACAAAAAGGAATCAGAGATTACCCATTGTCACCCTTAATACACACAGTCCCCCTCCCACCCATCCCCCTCCAACTAATGTTCGATGTTATCCAGTTCTTGAAAGTGCATAATAAATAAAGCCCATGACTTGTAGAACCCCTCCATCCTTCCCCTCAGTTCAAACCTAACCTTCTCAAGAGTCAAGAATTCCAACAGGTCCCCCGCCACACCAGGGCACAGGGTGGAGAGGGTGCTCTCCATCCCAACAGGATCCGCCTTCGGGCGATCAACGAGGCGAAGGCTACGATATCTGCCTCAGCACCCGTTTCCAACCCTGGCTGGTCCGACACCCCGAATATGGCCTCCCGGGGACCTGGGTCCAGTTTCACATGCATGCACTACCTTGGAGATTACCCTAAAAACCTCCTTCCAGTAATCCTCTAGCTTTGGACAGGACCAAAACATACGAACGTGATTAGCCGGGGCCCCCCCTGCAACGCTCACACACATCTTCTACTCCTTCAAAGAATTGGCTCATCCTCGCCCTCGTGAGGTGTGCTCTGTATACCACCTTCAGCTGCATCAGCCCCATCCTCGCACATGAGGTGGAGGCATTTACTCTCCGGAGCACCTCACACCAGACTCCCTCCTCTATAACCTCTCCCAACTCTTCCTCCCTTCCAGTGGTGCCTTATCCTCTTCCAAAATAGCTCCGTATACCGCTGACACTACCCCATTCTCCAGTCCCCTTGTCGTCAGCACCTCCTCCAGCAATGTGGAGGCCGGTGCCTCCGGGAAGCTCTTTATCTCCTTTGTGGCAAAATCTCGAACCTGCATGTATCTAAACATTTCTCCCTGCTCCAGCCCATACTTCGCTTCCAGCTCCTTCAATCATGCAAACCGACCCCTAAGAAAAAATCTTTTAGCGTCTTAATCCCCTTCTCTTCTCATTTCCGGAAATTTCCATCCCACCTCCCTGGCTCAAATCTGTGGTTCCCCCGAATCGGCATTTCCCTTGACCCTGCCCCCAACCTGAAGTGTTGGCGAAACTGCCTCCAGATTTTCAATGAAGCTATTGTTCTTTGGGCAATATTTAATGTGTTTTTCCCCCTGCCCACCCCAATCAAGAGAGTTTCAGGGGTCAGGAGGCCATGTAATTGGTTGAGATGGAGACCCTGCCACCCCCCTCCTATTCTCGGTGGAGGGGTGAGTGGGCTTCAGTCACATCTACTCGGAGCTTAATCCAGCGACCGAACATCGGTGGGAAGGGGGGGTGCTACTGCCTTTCCCTTTTCCTCCAAACCCGCCTTCTCCCCCCCCCCCCCCCCCCTCCCCCACTCACTGCTCACTGTGACCCTTAGCCCAACTCTATTTACCATTTTCCAGGGATCTAGTGACGATCCATGTGCATCTACTTGGAATGGGAGAGCTGCCAGCTCCTGAGTGGCCAACAGCTTTTGGGACAGAATTTCTGCCCCCTGGGGAAGTGAAGCAATTAGGTGTTACTGTGATGCTGGGAACCTCGTGGCAAGATTCCCACAGCCAATTAGGTACATAACTCGCATGGGACTCTTGGAGATGGTTTTAGTGAAGGTGCTGCCGCTTTTGCTGTTGGAGGTTAGGTTCACCCACACCTCCTCCAACCCCCACTGTTCTAAGGTTATTTGGTGTTTTACTAAGAGGTTCCCCCCCCCACCTCGGCTCAAGTCTTTAACTTCACAAATTCAGACAGTCTGAAGACGGCTGATTCTTATAGATCTCATTTTTATCATGTTGAGAGGAGTGGTATCCTCAGTTGCTTTGGGCTGATTTTGTTGGCTCAGAGTTGAATTTGTAATATTTGCAGTTTTGACACATGGGTGTCTCCTCCTAATATTCCACTTTTTGTGCCCCTTAGAGTTGCATTTCTCTTTATCGACAATCTGTCTGCTTGTTTGGACAAGTGGGTTTGTCCCGTTCTTTTCGGATGGAATATTTGCTCAGTTCATTTTTAGAGTGGATAAGGTTTTCTTTCTCTGTGGGGGTCAGCCATGTTCTTCCTGGAAGTTGACATTTCCAAAATTGAACCTTCATTTCCACTTGTTTCACAATGTCAGCTAAATATTGTTTATTCATATTTTCCAGTTCTTTTTCATTCGGCTCGGCAATTATTCTGTTGAGTTCTGTTGTTTTTGATTCAGTGTTAATATACAGAACCTTTATACAAACTTAACAACTTCACCTACGCATTTGTTTTCTTTTTGAAATTTTTGTTCCTTGGTCACTGGCCGCTGTCAGTTCACTCGAAAGATCCTCAATTTGTTTCTTAGAATTTTCCTTATCTGCTTTCAAATTCTGGATTTGCTCTTCCTTTACTGCACATTATGTTCTTCAGATTGAATTGAAGTTCTAAAATTTCATTGCTCTTTAAACAGTGAAATTCTAACATTTCATCCGTTTGGTTGTTAATTCTGCACTCAGCCAACTGTTCTGATTAATCAGCAATCCCTTTTCCTGCTACTACTACTAATTCTGAGCCTTTTCATGATCCAGGTGTTTTTCACAATATTTAATAACAGTTTCTGATACTTGAAATTCATCAAGTTCTAATTGAAGATCAATCTTTATTGAATTTTCTTCAATAAGGCTATCATTTGAGTATTTCAGGTCCTCTTTCAAATGTTCTACTTTCTGTAAGCAACACGGTAATGTTCTCATCAGGTCCTGTTTATCATTAGCAAACGCATCTTTCATCCATGAACATTGGTTCTTTGCACTGATCAGCTTCTCCTAAGCAGAGCATGATTCCTCTGTGCTAACCTCCAACATACATTCTGTAATTTTACTTATGCCTATTGGTTCTGAGACTTTTTACGTTCTTCTGTGGGAACTTTTAGTTGGCTATATGGTAGCAGAGGTAGAGAACATCTTTTACGACTGTCAAACTCCAGCTGAAGTTTTTCTTCTACTTGTTACCCCTGTAAACAACAACTCTTCAACTTCATCTTCTCCTTTCCCTTCTGCAATTCCAAAACTCTGTTGTTCAGTGATGTTTGTCATTGTCTCACACACTTCAGTATGAATGTACTGTAACTGTATTTCCTCTTTCAATGCCTGGATATCAGATTGCAGCTTATTATTTGCTTCCTGGATCGTAAAACATCGCTGAGCCTTCTTTGTCAACTGGTCCTTCAGTTCTTTCCAGTGACACTAAATTAATTTTGCTTCTCTTTTTAATTTTCCAGAGGAACAATTTTGTCCTGAGGGATCCTCGGAGCATGTGAAGCTCGTGTAACAGGCTTCTCTTTCCTTTGTGAAGCTCATGGTTTCTTCTTGAATTTTTTTGTACTTCAACAGAGTCTTTGTTCTGTTGTTCCTCCATTCTGTTCTTCAAGACAGTCTTCATGCCGCAGAAGTGCTATGTATTGCTTTTGCATTTGATCTTAAAGAACAATTAACTGCACTTTCAGCATGGTAGCATAATGGTTAGCACAATTGCTTCACCGCTCCAGGGTCCCAGGTTCGATTCCCGGCTTGGGTCACTGTCTGTGCGGAGTCTGCACATTCTCCCCGTGTGTGCGTGGGTTTCCTCCGGGTGCTCCAGTTTCCTCCCACAGTCCAAAGATATGCAGGTTAGGTGGATTGGCCATGCTAAATTGTCCTTAGTGTCCAAAATTGCCCTTCATGTTGGGTGGGGTAACTGGGTTATGGGGATAGGGTGGAGGTGTGGGCTTGAGTAGGGTGCTCTTTCCAAGAGCCGGTGCAGACTCGATGGGCCAAATGGCCTCCTTCTGCACTGTAAATTCTATGAAATTCAACTGTTCATATTCTTATCGACATCTTGCCAACATATGCTGCACTTTAATGCATTGCTTTGGCATGACTAATAGATTCAATACAGCTTTTTGTGAAGCAGTATTCAATATCTTTTAGAACTTTTCTCCACATTTTGTAAGTGGCATCTATTTCCGCCGGGATGGATCTATGGTTTCTGCAGATGGGAGCTGCAGCAGACATGTCATCAAGTTTGAAGTGGTGTCTGAGTTGGTTCCAGGTCCTTAGAGTGGCAGCCACCACCGGCTCCTCGAGTATTTCGTTGGGAAGAATGGGAGTGGGACTGTGGCCAGTGCTCAAAGGGATGTTCCAACACAGGAGGTCTCCTTCATTTGTACCCATTCAGTTTTTGGTAAAGAAGTTTGGCCTATCTGAATGCACATTAATCACAAACTGTCTTTGTTTCCCCACAGATTGAATTTGTGAAGGAACTGCCCAAGACCATTAGTGGGAAAATCAAAAGAGGTATATTACGAAAGAAAGAATGGGGGAAAAACACGAATCCCTAAATCACTTTTGTACAACATCATAAAGAGGAATCATTAATAAAAAGCAAAAATTTTAATTCAACTAATTATTTGATGACAAAATTAATTATATGTTAACTGATTGATTTGTTAAAGTCATAATAGCATATGGGTTTTGTTGAATATAATAAAGGATGCTTTCATTATAAAGTTGCAGAATTTCCTTTTACCCACTACTTGTTAATACCCACTATTTGTTACATCAGACTTACATATCAGAGACGCCCCATATCAGAGACTCCCCATATCAGTGACCCCATATCAGAGACTCATCCCACCTCATCAGAGCAGTCCAGGCAGAATTTGTGAAAAATCACTGCTTTCTCACTTACCTATCCCTGACACCTGCTGCCTCAGACAGATATGTAGAAAACAGCAGCTGTTACTCAATAGAAATCAAAACGCATCACAAGGCTTTTGACCCCGTCAGATCCTTTGATCTGCGAGGTTTCTATTCACTTTCAAAAATAAATAGCTTTTAGTAGTCTGTAATTGACAGGGTAATAGCTGCTAAACTGCTAGGTATTTGGATTGTTTATTTTCATCTCCATTCATGCTTGAATGCTTCTCAAGTATCCTGCTGTGAACTTAACCACAATGTTTATAAACATCTTGCTATGATTGACAGGTCATCACCACATCAAAAGCTTTCTGCTGAGAAAAAGAAGTGAAAGCACTTATCTCTTAGATGTATATACAGGTGGTAGAGAATCCACCCCCATGTTTCACTCAATATTTAGCGGGAAATCAAGATATTTTAATTTAAATATTAAGTCAAAATATAGCAACATTTTTATTTTAATTTAATATAAAGCCAAAGTATAATTATATTGAAGTTTATCTCGAGTGAAATTTAACCCAACATTGCTTTCTGAATTAACTTGTGTGCTGTATATGCAATCTTATTCAATGGAGACTAAGCGATATTCCTTCCATATTTATGCATTGCGCCCGGCACAAATCCAGTATCTGGCATTGCCCAGACTTACCTTGAAATCAATTAGCCACCAGTTCTCTAAGGCAGTGTTTACTCCATGGAGGGAGATGGAAGTTTCTTCCTGAGACACTTAAACATAGTGTTCAGAATAGATAGCATTTTAGTGGGTGGGCTTCCTACCAATCTTTTAGTCAGTGGCAAGGAATACTTTGCCCCCTGAAATCCAACGGACTAGAATAAAAAACATTCAAACATGCTCCACCATTCAATAAGATCCTGATCATTTTCACTCCACTTTCCCACACGAACCTCATATCCCTTGATTCCATTTATATCCAAAAATGTTTCATTCTCTACTTTTGATTTTACCCAGCAACTGAACATTATGAGACCCCTGGGATCAGAATTCCACAGATTCAAAACTCTTTGAGGACTCTTCATCTCAGCCCAAAATAGCTCACACCTTATTTCAAAACTGAAATAAGTTCCTGACAACCCCCCCCCCCCCCCCCCCCCCCACCCCCAGCCAATGCTGTATGACTTATTTACATTTATACCTAATTCCTTTATTATAATCACAGAATCTCTACAGTGCAGAAAGAGGCCATTCGGCCCATCAAATCTGCACCAACCCTCTAAAAGAACATCCGCCTAGGTCCACCCCATCTCCATAACCCACCCAACCCGCACATCTTTTCAACACCAAGGGGTTGCATGGCCAATCCACCTAACCCGCAAGCTTTGGACTGTGGGAGGAAACAGGAACTAGAGGGATCCCACTTATTCGGAAATAATGTGCCAAATCAGCTTCAAGAATTCAAGCTAGGTGTCTTATCAGTACACGGTGATCAAAAACGCGTCTGGGCATTCCCAATGCTTGATGTAATATAAAGATGGAAGTAGATTTGAGTGTTGCGGTATAACTAATACCCGAGATAATGTACAGTCAGAAGCTAAAACAACATCTGGTTTAGCTTAGTGGGCTAGACAGCTGGTTTGTGATGTGGAACAAGGCCAGCAGCACAGGTTCAATTCCCGTACCAGCTGAGAATTCTGAATTCTCCCACTGAGTACCCGAACAGGCGCCAGAACGTGGTGACTAGGGGATTTTCACAGTCACGTCATTGCAGTGTTAATGTAAGCCTACTTATGACAATAAAGATTATTTATTTATCTACCTTTACAGTATTATGATGTTACCTTAAGGACGTACATAGAAGAGGTTATACCACTAAAGACATCCATTATGGTGAATGCGGAAATTAACAGTCAAAAAGCAGAGTTGCTTTTCCACATTGTCCATGGAAACATCCCTTGTTTGGTAGAACATGGTTAAGAAAGATAAAACTCAATTGGGCTGCCATGGACCAACTGGTTGATTCAAAGAATGACCTGCAACATCTTCTGAACAAGTATGCAAATGTGTTTGAAGAGTCACTGGGCTCAGTGACAGGAGGTGAAGTTGAACTCAAAATCAAGCCAGACAGTGCACCTAAATGTCTCAAAGCGAGAACCGTACCATATGCCATCAGGTTAAAAGTAGAAAAAGAACTTGAAAGATTAGTTCAGACACGAGTCATTGACTCGTTACTACCAGTGATTGGGTGACACCAATAGTTCCTGTGTGATGGTTCAGTCAGAATCAGTAAAGATTTTAAACCCACAATTAACCCAGTATTGTGTGCAGATCAATATCCTCTACCACTTAGTGAAGATTTATTCGCTGGGCTCACAGGAGACCAAAGATTTAGCAAAATAGATCTGTCACAGGCATATCTACAGATGAATGTGGCCGCAGAGTCACAACCGCACATAGTTATTTTTCGTCATCGGAGACTTCCATTGGAGATACCTTCGTCACCTGCTCTTTTTCAGTGAACCATGGATCAAATTTTGAGTGGGCTATATGCTGTATAATGTTACCTAGACGGCATTCTTATTACAGGTTCAAATGATGAAGAACATGTCAGGAATTTGAAAGCTACCCTGACACGATTACAAAATCACTATCTTAGAGTCAAGAAAGAAAAGTGTGAATGTTTTAAGTCTTCCATCACTATCTGGGTCATATCATTGTCAAAGATGGTTCACATAAAGAGCCAAAGAAAATGGCTGAGATCCTAGAAGCCCCACGTCCGCAAAACATGAGGCAGTTTTAGGATTCCTCAATTATTGTGGCAAAATTTGTTCCTAACTTAGATGAAGCCATTACACACTTTGTGTCAAACAGGCATGGCACTGGACCAAAGAATGTGAAAATGATTATCAAATGGTTAAAGAAGATACATCTTCTATGTATCTAAGTCATAGTTATTGATCCACTAAAATCCAAAGCTGAGGTTACAGCTTGCTTGTCATGCAACACCCATTGTGATTGGCGCAGTTTTCTCGCATATAATGCTCTCAGGAGAGGAATGACCGATAGCTATTACCTCATGAACATTAACTAGCCCAGAATCAAATTACGCTCAATTAGAAAAAGAAGCTTTGAGAACCATTTTAGTCCTTAAAATGTTTCAACATTATCTTTAGGGCTCAAGTGGGGTGCTCTTTCCTAAGGGCCGGTGCAGACTCAATGGGCCAAATGGCCTCCTTCTGCACTGTAAATTCTATTTCTTTATTGACATCATTTTACACTTCTGACTGACCATCGCCCCTTAACTACAATCTTTGGGCCGTATAACGCTAATCATTCTTTAGCAACTGGTCGATTACAGAGATAATCTTTGATATTGCGCAGGTGAAGGAGACACACCCTGAGTGAGTGAGACACATCCAGAGTGGGAATTGGAACTTGGTAACTTGGTGTAGTGAGGTAATCAGGAAAGTTAAGTGGTAAGTCTAATTTTGCTGTTTTTCAGTTTAAAGTGCAGTGTGTAGCTTAGTGTCTGATTGGCTGAAGCTGCCCCCACCCTAAACGCTGAGAGGCAGTTATTTATCAGACACCTGAGGCCTGTATAGTGGTACAAGGGTGTACATTGTATTTTTCTGTTTGAATCTTAAGTAGTGTGAGTCACCCTGGTTAGCTGAGGTCTGTATAAAAGACAGACAGAAAGCACACTCAGTAAGTTTTGCGCAGGCAATGGAGACACATCCTGAGTGAGTGAGACACATCCAGAGTGGGAATTGGAACTTGGTAATTTGGTGCAGTGAGGTAATCAGTAACGCTAAGTGGTAAGTCTAATTTTGCTGTTTTTCAGTTAAAAGTGCAGCGTGTAGCTTAGTGTCTGATTGCCTGAAGCTGCCCCCACCCTAATTGCTGAGAGGCAGTTATCTGTCAGTCACCTGAGGCCTGTTCAGTGGCACAAGCGTGTACATTGTATTCTTTTTTAAGCTTAAACAGTGAGTCACCCTGGTTAACTGAGGTCTATAAAAGACTGACAGAAAGCACACTCAGTAAGTTTTGCGCAGGTGAAGGAGACCCATCCTGAGTGAGACACATCCAGAGTGGGAGTTGGAACTTGGTAATTTGGTGCAGTGAGGTAATCCGGAAAGGTAAGTGGTAAGTCTAATTTTGCTGTTTTTCAGTTAAAAGTGCAGTGTGTAACTTAGTGTCTGATTGTCTGAAGCTGCCCCCACCCTAATTGCTGAGAGGCAGTTATCTGTCAGTCACCTGAGGCCTGTTTAGTGGCACAAGGGTGTACATTGTATTCTTCTGTTTGAAGCTTAAGTAGTGTGAGTCACCCTAGTTAGCTGAGGTCTGTATAAAAGACAGACAGAAAGCGCACTCAGTAAGCTTTGCGCAGGTGAAGGAGACACATCCTGAGTGAGTGAGACACATCCAGAGTGGGAGTTGGAACTTGGTAATTTGGTGCAGTGAGGTAATCAGTAACGCTAAGTGGTAAGTCTAATTTTGCTGTTTTTCAGCTAAAAGTGCAGTGTGTAGCTTAGTGTCTGATTGTCTGAAGCTGCCCCCACCCTAATTGCTGAGAGGCAGTTATCTGTCAGTCACCTGAGGCCTGTATAGTGGTACAAGGGTGTACATTACATTTTTTGTGAGGGCCACAAAGAATCCAGCACGAGTTTCAAGGATACAAAGAAATAACATTTATTTACAATAACATATATATACACAACAGCAGCAACCTCGCTTGCTCCTTACTCCTTCCTGCTGGTTCCAAACTGGCCAGCTTTATTTATACAGGGAGTCTGCTAATGAATTCTCCGCCCCCCTCATTGGGGAAGCTCGTACTCCCACAGGATTGTGGGATTGTCATTAGTCCCCAGCCAATGGTACGCAGGCAGTTTATAACATCCCCCCCCCCCCCCAAAGTCCAAGGAGTCCACCGAAGACCCTGGCAAAGGAGGGCGTCGGACTCGTTTTTCCGAAGGCCGGACACCATTTGCACGAGGCGCTGGATCGGGCGGCGTGTAACGAGACGGAGACCGGCGCTTCCGTGATGAACGGCGTAACGGTTGTACATCCACGGCCCGTGGGCCCGAGGATTCGCCCTCTGATGCGTCCTGTGTCTCCATCTCGGAGTCAGAGTCTGCTGCCTCTGTCATCTCGGCGTCTATATGCGGTTCTGTAACGATCTGCGCAGGCTTTGAGTGAGGCATCAGAGGAAGATTGTGAGGACTACTTTTCATTGTCTGGTCTCTGTGGCTGTAGAAATGAGCTCCGGGGGTGGGGAATCTTTGGAAGGGATAGTCTTCTTGACTGAACGTGGTCTACATGTTTGCGCTGGAGACGACCCTGGGCTTGCACCTGGTAAGATATAGGGCCCGTTTGGCGAAAGATTACGCCAGGGACCCACTGGGCACCACTAGCAAAATTGCAAACGAACACTGGGTCACCGGGCGCAAACTACTGAATCGGCCGATGCTGAGAAAAACCCTGTCCCTGCCGTTCTTGTGTGCGGCGTACTTTTGCGCCAATGTCCGGGAAAACCATACTAAGGCGGGTGCGAATTTTCCGGCCCAATAGGAGTTCTGTGGGAGCTACCCCAGTCACCGCATGGGGGTGGTCCTATACAAAAACAAAAAGTGAGCCACTCTCGTGTCCATTGACCCGGAAGACTGCTTCTTTTTGCCTCGTTTGAATGTCTGCACTGCGCGCTCTGCCAACCCATTTGATGCCGGATGGTAAGGGGCAGTGCGGATATGTCGTATGCCGTTCATCTTCATGAACCTCGCAAACTCCTCACTGGTGAATGGAGTGCCGTTATCCATAAGTAGCACCTCGGGGAGACCATGTGTACTAAAAGACAAACGCATCTTCTCAATTGTTGCGCAGGACGTTGTGCCTAGCATCTTATGCACCTCTAACCATTTAGACTGGGCGTCGATTAATAAAAGGAACATGGATCCTTGAAAAGGGGCGGCGAAATCCGCATGCAAGCGCGCCCAAGGCCGCCCTGGCCATTCCCAGTGATGTAGGGGCGCGGCCGGCGGAAGCTTCAAATGCTCCTGACAAATGGAGCAGTTTTGGGCCACCTTCTCAATGTCGGTGTCGAGGCCTGGCAACCAAACATAACTCCGGGCCAACATTTTCATTTTGGTCACACCTGGATGCCCATTGTGCAAGTCTGTTAGTATCAGCTCCTGGCCTTTTTCCGGGACAATCACACGCGTCCCCCACAAGAGGATGCCGTCTTCCACGCTGATTTCTGACAGCCTGGAGGAAAATGCCCGCAACTCGCCTGGGAGCTGTCTATGCTGCCCACCATACAGGACTATGTGTCCAACCTTTGACAGGACTGGCTCCATCTGGGTCCACTCATGGATCTATGATGCCGTGACAGGCAAGGTGTCCATAAAATTTAGGGTTGCAACCACCTCACTGGTCGTGGGGATCGACATGGGGCCGGTCGATAAAGGCAATCGGCTCAGTGCGTCGGCATTCGCTATCTGCGTTCCTGGTTTGTGCTCCAGAGAATACTCGTTTGCAGCAAGCAACAAAACCAAGCGCTGGATCCGTGCGGAAGCAATGGGCGATATTGGCTTATCCTCTCTGAAAAGTCCCAGCAGAGGCTTATGATCAGTCACGATAGTGAAGTGGCAGCCAGACACGTACTGGTGGAAACGTTTCACTGCAAAGACCACTGCCAGGCCCTCCTTCTCGATCTGCGCGTACTTTTTTTCCGCTGCAGTCAATGTGCAGGAGACGAAAGCTATCGGCCGCTCGGCCCCGTTCTCCATCTTGTGGGACAGGACGGCCCCAATACCATATGGGGATGCATCACATGTGAGGAGCAAAGACTTTCCAGGATCATAGTGGGTTAGTAACCCAGACGACGACAATTGTTGCTTTACCCGCTGGAAAGCGGTTTCTTGCGGCTGACCCCAAACCCAGGTGTGATTTTTCTTTAGCAGAAGATGCAACGGGGCTAGCGATTTGCCAGATTGGGGAGGAACTTCCGGTAATAGTTTACGAGGCCGAGAAAAGAACAAAGATGCGGAGTGTCAGTCGAAGCGGGGGCCTGTTGAATCGCGCGCACCTTCTCTGCGACGGGATGCAAACCTTTGCGGTCCACCCGATAACCCAGGTAGACTACTTTCTTCGCCTGAAAGATGCACTTTGTGCGACGTAAACCGACTCCAGCCTCTGAAAAGCGTCTAAGGACAGCCTCCAGATTTTCCAAATGTTCCTGCTCCGACGTCCCTGTGATCAAAACGTCATCTAAGTAGACAGCGACACGCGGTAAACCTCTCAAAATGCCCTCCATAACGCGTTGAAAAATAGCGCAGGCAGAGGATACCCCAAAGGGCAAACGTGTATATTCATACAGGCCCCGGTGTGTATTAATCGTTACATCTGGTCGGGAGGCAGGGTCCAGCTCCAACTGTAGGTAGGAGTGACTCATATCTAATTTTGTCAACGAGAGTCCATCTGCAAGCTTTGCGTAGAGATCCTCTATGCGAGGCATTGGATATCGGTCGAGTCGGGAAGCCGTATTCACAGTAAGTTTATAGTCGCCGCACAAGCGAACTGTGGCATCTGGCTTCATTACAGGTACAATTGGTGCTGCCCAGTCAACGAACCGGACGGGCCTGATAATAACCAAAGTTTCCAAACGAGGAAGCTCCCCTTCAACCTTCTCGAGCAAGGCGTAAGGCACCGGGCGCTCCCGGAAATAGTGCGGCGTGGCTCCTGGTTCAACTTGGATACGGGCTACAGCCCCTTTTATTTTCCCCAAACCGGGCTGGAATACATCTGGGTATCGTCCTAGCACCTCAGTCAACCCTCCAGAAACTGTTTGGAGGATGTGCTGCCATTGCAAGCGCAAATGGCGCAACCAGTCCCGACCCAACAGGCTGGGCCCATGGCCGCGCACCACGATAAGTGGGAAACTCCCCTCCTGGCATCCATAAACAACAGTTGCTGCAATGTCTAATGGTTCCCCCATGTAGGTGGCCAACCTGGCCTGTGTGTCGGTTAATGTAAGGGTCTGTATACCCTGCTTGATGCGGTCGAATGTCCTCTGGGCGATCACGGAGACCGCTGCGCCAGTGTCCAACTCCATCTCAAGCGGGTCACCATTGACCTGTACTGTCACCTTAATGGGGGCCACGCGGGGAGCTGCCACACAATGCAGCTGCAGGCAGTCGTCCTCCGTCTCCACATCCTCAGGAGTAGTCGTCGCAGGTTCATCCACATGGAAGGTACGGCCCCTGGGCTGGTCCCAGTTTCGGTCGGAACAATGGCGCCTCTGGCGCCCCCAGGACCGGCGTCCGTGACGGGGTCGGCGCCTACAAGTCTGACACGGACATGGCTCCTCATACATTGGTTCATGGAGAAGGCTCCCTTCGGGGAGGAATGTCCGACCGCCACTGGCGCCGATCCGGACGTCATCTCGCCCAAGGTACCGCAGGAGTGCGGGGGGACGTTTTCGGACGGAAGGGGTTGCGCCCCAAGGCATGCACTTCCATTCCCTGTATCCCCTGCACTCCTCGTTCTGCGCTCTCTCGGGACAATACTATTTGAATGGCCTGTTGAAAAGCCAATGTTGGCTGAGCTAACAACTTTCTCTGGGTGACCGCATTGTTAATATTGCAAACCAAACGGTCGCGTAACATTTCTGACAAGGTGTCACCATAGTCACAATACTCCGCAATCCTGCGTAGCCTGGATAGAAAGTCGGCAAGGGATTCTCCTGGGGTCCTCTCAGCGGTATTAAACCGGTAACGGACTATCGTGGACGGGGTTGGGCTAAAATGCTACCCCACTAAATTCAGAAGTTCATCAAACGTTTTGGTGTCCGGCGCAGCTGGGTACGTAAGGCTCCTAATCACCCCAAACGTATGCGGGCCGCAGGCGGTGAGCAATATGACCAACTGCCGCACATTTTCGGTGATGTTGTTTGTCCGGAAATTGTAACGCATCCATTGTGCAATGCACGCGTGGGTTCGAATCTCATCCTCGTCGCCAGTTTTGTGAGGACCACGAAGAATCCAGCACGAGTTTCAAGGATACAAAGAAATAACATTTTTTTACAATAACATATATATACACAACAGCAGCAACCTCGCTTGCTGCTTACTCCTTCCTGCTGGTTCCAAACTGGCCAGCTTTATTTATACAGGGAGTCTGCTAATGATTTCTCCGGCCCCCCTCATTGGGGAAGCTCATACTCCCACAGGATTGTGGGATTGTCATTAGTCCCCAGCCAATGGTAAGCAGGCAGGTTATAACAGTATTCTTCTGTTTGAAGCTTTTTTTAAAATATATGTTTATTCAGATTTTCCAACAACATTTTAACAAACCCCCCCCCCCGTAACAAAAAGAAAAAAGAACACAAACACAACAATCAAAAATAATACAAAACTTATACATTGGGTTTCCCCCGTATATAACAACCCCACCCCCCCCATATGACATTTAAAGGTACCCTTGGGGAAGGCCCCCCCACCCACCCAAATACCCCCCTCGAAAGAGAGGCCCCACCCTTGGGATGCTGCTGCTGACCTCCTCCTAACGCTCCGCGAGATAATCTAGGAACGGTTGCCACCGCCTGATGAACCCCTGCGCAGACCCTCTCAAGGCAAACTTTATCCTCTCCAGCTTAATGAACCCTGCCATGTCATTTATCCAGGCTTCCACACTGGGGGGCTTCGCGTCCTTCCTTAATAGCAAGATCCTCCGCCGGGCTACCAGGGACGCAAAGGCCTCTTTCGCCTCCTGCACTCCCGGCTCATCCGTTACCCCAAAGAGTGCCAACCCCCAGCTCGGCTTGACTTGGACTTTCACCACCTTGGACATAGTCCTAGCGAAACCCCTCCAGAACCCATCCAGTGCCGGGCACGACCAGAACATGTGGACGTGATTCGCCGGGCTTTCCGAGCACCTCTCACACCTGTCCTCCATCCCAAAGAACCTACTCAACCTCGCCCCTGTCATATGCGCTCGATGAGTAACCTTAAATTGTATTAAGCTGAGCCTGGCGCAAGAGGAAGAGGAGTTAACCCTACTCAGGGCGTCAACCCACAGACCCTCATCTATCTCCTCCCCAAGCTCCTCCTCCCACTTGCCCTTTAACTCCTCTACCGAGGCCTCCTCCTCTTCTTTCATCTCCTGATAGATCACCAAAACCTTGCCCTCTCCGACCCATACAACCGAAATCACCCTGTCCTGAATCCCCTGTGCCGGGAGCAACAGGAATTCCCTCACCTGCCACCTCACAAACGCCCTCACTTGCATATACCTGAACGCATTTCCCAGGGGTAACCCAAACTTCTCCTCCAGCGTCCCTAGGCGTGCAAACGTCCCATCCATAAACAGGTCCCCCATTCTTCGAATCCCTGCCCGATGCCAGTTCCGAAACCCCCCATCCATCCTTCCCGGGATGAACCGATGGTTCTCCCGAATCGGGGACCAAACCGAGGCTCCCACCTCGCCCCTATGCCATCTCCACTGCCCCAGATCTTCAAAGTTGCCGCCACCACCGGACTCGTGGTGTACCTTGTCGGCGAGAGCGGCAGCGGTGCTGTCACCAGCGCCCTCAGGCTCATGCCCCTGCAGGACGCCATCTCCAATCTCTTCCACGCCGCCCCCTCTCCCTCTATTACCCACTTACGGATCATCGCCACATTAGCTGCCCAATAGTAGCCGCACAGATTCGGCAGCGCCAGCCCTCCCCTGTCCCTGCTACGCTCCAGAAATACCCTCCTTACCCTCGGGGTCTTATTTGCCCACATGAAACCCATGATGCTCCTACCTACCCGTTTAAAAAAGGCCTTGGTAGTCATAATGAGAAGGCACTGGAACACAAAGAGAAACCTCGGGAGGACCATCATTTTTACCGACTGCTCCCTGCCCGCTAGCGAGAGTGGCAGCACATCCCATCTTTTGAAATCCTCCTCCATCTGCTCCACCAACCGCGTCAAATTGAGCTTGTGCAGGGTCCCCCAGCTCCCAGTCACCTGTATCCCCAAGTACCGAAAGTTCCTTTCCGCCCTCTTCAATGGTAGGTCATCTATCCCCCTTCCCTGGTCCCCTGGATGCACCATAAAGAGTTCACTTTTCCCTACATTGAGCTTATAGCCCGAGAAGTCCCCAAACTCCCTTAGGATCCGCATGACCTCCACCATCCCCTCCACTGGATCTGCCACACACAGTACCAGGTCGTCCACATACAGCGACACCCGATGTTCCTCTCCCCCTCGGACCAATCCCCTCCATTTCCTGGACTCCCTTAGTGCCATGGCCAAAGGCTCAATTGCCAATGCAAACAACAAGGGGGACAGGGGGCACCCCTGCCTTGTCCCTCGGTACAGCCGAAAGTACTCTGACCTCCGCCGATTCGTAGCCACACTCGCCACCGGGGCACTATATAGCAGCCTGACCCAGCTGATGAACCCCTCCCCGAACCCAAACCTCCGCAACACTTCCCAAAGATACTCCCACTCCACCCGGTCGAAGGCCTTCTCCGCGTCCATAGCTGCCACTACCTCCGCTTCTCCCTCCACCGATAGCATCATAATCACATTGAGGAGCCTCCGCACATTAATGTTTAGCTGCCTGCCCTTTACAAATCCCGTCTGGTCCTCATGGATCACCCCCGGGACACAGTCCTCAATTCCCGTAGCCAGCACTTTTGCCAGCAACTTAGCATCCACATTGAGGAGCGAGATCGGTCTCTACGACCCACATTGCAATGGGTCCTTGTCTCACTTCAGGATCAGAGAGATCAGCGCCCCGGATATTGTCGGGGGCAGGGTGCCCCCCCCCCCCTTGCCTCATTGAAAGTCCTCACTAGCAACGGGCCTAGCAGGTCCACATATTTCCTATAAAACTTGACCGGGACCCCATCTGGCCCCGTGGCCTTCCCCGCCTGCATGTTCCCCAATCCTTTAACCAGCTCCTCCAACCCAATTGGCACCCCTAAACCAGCCACCTCCTGCTCCTCCACCCTCGGGAACCTCAGTTGATCCAAAAATCGTCTCTTCCCCCGCTGGGGGCTCAGATCTGTACAGCTTCTCATAGAAGTCCTTGAATACCTCATTTACTCTCACCGCACTCCGCACCGTGTTCCCCCCGCTATCCTTAACTCCACCTATCTCCCTCGCTGCCTCACTCTTAAGAAGCAGGTGTGCCAGCATCCGGCTTGCCTTCTCCCCATACACGTACGTCGCCCCCTGTGCTTTCCTCCACTGTGCCTCTGCTTTCCCTGTGGTCAACAGGTCAAACTCCGTCTGGAGGCTTCGCCGCTCCCTGAGTAGTCCCTCCTCGGGGGTCTCTGCATATCTCCTGTCCACCCTTAAGATTTCCCCCACCAACCTCTCCCTCTCCCTGCCCTCTCTCTTCTCCCTGTGGGCCCTGATGGAGATTAACTCTCCCCTGACCACCGCCTTCAACGCCTCCCAGACTACCCCCACCTGCACCTCTCCGTTGTCATTGGCCTCCAAATATCTCTCGATGCACCCCCGCACCCTCCCGCACACCTCCTCATCCGCCAATAATCCCGCATCAAGACGCCACAACGGGCGCTGATCCCTCTCCTCTCCTAACTCCAGCTCCACCCAGTGCGGGGCGTGGTCTGAGATGGCTATGGCTGAATACTCCGTTCCCTCCACTTTCGGGATTAGCGCCCTACTCAAAACAAAAAATATCTATCCGGGAGTAGGCTGTATGTACATGGGAAAAGAATGAGAATTCCCCGGCCAGGGGCCTGGCAAACCTCCATGGATCCACTCCTCCCATCTGGTCCATAAACCCCCTAAGCATCTTGGCCGCAGCCGGCCTCTTCCCCGTCTTGGACCTAGAGCGATCCAATGCTGGATCCAGCACCGTGTTGAAATCCCCCCCCCCCCCCCCCCATTATCAAGCTTCCTACCTCCAGGTCCGGAATCCGACCCAGCATGCGCTTCATAAATCCGGCATCATCCCAGTTCGGGGCGTATACATTTACCAGTACCACCCGCACCCCCTGCAACCTACCGCTCGCCATCACGTATCGACCTCCATTATCCACTACAATATTCTTTGCCTCAAACGACACCCGCTTCCCCACCAGTATTGCAACCCCTCTGTTCTTCGCATCCAGCCCCGAATGGAATACCTGTCCTGCCCACCCCTTTCTCAGCCTGATCTGATCTGCCACCTTCAGATGTGTCTCCTGAAGCATGACCACGTCTGCTTTCAGTCCCTTTAAGTGCGCGAACACTCGGGCACTTAACCTCTTAACCGGCCCATTCAGGCCCCTCACATTCCAAGTTACCAGCCGGACTTGGGGGCTGCTCAACCCCCACCCCTGCAGACTAGCCATCTCCTTTTCAAGGCCAGTCACTTGCCCGCGCCTCCCGCACCCTCCAGTCCCCCAGACGGTGGACCCCCACCCCGACCACCTCTCCTATTTCCAGTTCCGTTTTGGCCAATGCAGCAGAAACCCTATACCCCCCTCTCCCCCACCCCCTCACCCCGCTAGATCCATATCTAGCTCTTTTGCTGCCCCCATAACACTCCCGTAAGTCAGCTGACTCCTGCTGACCCCGGCCTCTCCCGCCTTCCCATCGACCCTCCCCCCAGTGTGGGAATCCCCCCTCCCCCTCCTCACTGGCCGTCAGTGTGTGCTCATCTCCAGTACCCCCCCCCCCCCGTCCGACCTCCACCTCCGTCCTTCCCTAGCGCGGGAAAAAGCTCACGCTTTCCTGAGCCGGCCCCGCCCCCTCTGGCGCAGCTCCTTTTGCGGCCTTACCTCAATTCCCCATCCCCGGGCCTCCCCTCCCTCCAACACCGATGCCCACACTCTCCCACAGTCTCCTCATCAAATCCCTTCACCCATCCCCATCCAGCACCCAACCAAGGGAACATTCCCGACACGTAGTTGAAACCATATATACAGCAAACATTCCCCCCCGCAACAACAAACCCTCAATTTGAGTCCAACGTTTCGGTCTGTATAAAGCTCCAAGCCTCCTCAGGCGTTTCTAAATAGTGGTGCCGATCCTGGAACGTGACCCACAATCGCGCTGGCTGCAGCATACCGAACTTCACCCCTTTCCGATGGAGCACCTCCTTAGCCCGATGAAAGCCAGCTCTCTTCTTGGCCACCTCTGCACTCCAGTCCTGGTAGATTCGGATCTCCGTGTTCTCCCACCTGCTGCTCCGTTCTTTTTTGGCCCATCTCAGGACACACTCTCTGTCCATAAAGCGGTGAAACCTCACCACTACAGCCCTTGGCGGCTCGTTGGCCTTGGGTCTCCTTGCCAGTACCCGGTGAGCCCCATCTAGCTCCAGGGGGCTCGGGAAGGCTCCCGCGCCCATCAGCGAATTGAGCATCGTGCTCACATATGCCCCGGCATCAGGCCCCTCCACTCCTTCAGGGAGACCCAGAATCCAAAGATTCTTCCTCCTTGACCTATTCTCCCGGTCCTCAAATCTTTCCGCCACCTCTTGTGCAGCGCCTCGTGCGGCTCCACCTTCACCGCCAGGCCCAAGATCCAGTCCTCGTTCTCCGAGGCTTTTTGCCGCACCTCTCGGATCGCCACCCCTTGGGCCTTCTGGGTATCCACTAGCTTCTCAATCGCCGCCTTCATTGGCGGCAGCATTTCGCTTTTCAGCTCCTGAAAACAGCGTTTAAGAAACCCCTGCTGCTCCTGCGACCACTGCGCCCATGCTGCTTGGTCTCCACCCGCCGCCATCTTGCTTTTTCTCCCTCTCACTTTTCGCTGCTCCAAGATCCCTTTTTTCACCGCTCCATTCCTGGTCCAATCCACATACTGTCGGGGGGACCTTGCTGTCACCTTCCCACACTGGAAGCCGTTGAACAAGTGCCGTTGGGGCACCTATAGAGAGCCCAAAAGTCCGTTCCCGGCGGGAGCTGCCGAACGTGCGACCTATCCAGGCATGGCCGCAACCGGAAATCCTTCTGTTTGAAGCTTAACTAGTGTGAGTCACCCTAGTTCGCTGAGGTCTGTATAAAAGACAGACAGATAGCGCACTCAGTAAGCTTTGCGCAGGTGAAAGAGACACATCCTGAGTGAGTGAGACATATCCAGAGTGGGAGTTGGAACTTGGTAATTTGATGCCGTGAGGTAATCAGGAAAGGTAAGTGGTAAGTCTAATTTTGCTGTTTAACAGTTCAAAGTGCAGTGTGTAGCTTAATGTATGATTGGCTGAAGCTGCCCCCACCCTACATGCTGAGAGGCAGTTATTTATCAGACACCTGAGGCCTGTATAGTGGTACAAGGGTGTACATTGTATTCTTCTGTTTGAAGCTTAAGTAGTGTGAGTCACCCTGGTTCGCTGAGGTCTGTATAAAAGACTGACAGAAAGTGCATGAAGGAGACACATCCTGAATGAGTGAGTCACATCCAGAGTGGGAGTTCTAACTTGGTAATTTGGTGCAGAGGTAATCAGGAAAGGTAAGTGGTGTAGCCACCTAAAATGGCCGATTCCCGATTAGAATGGTCAAACCCCGATCTAAAATGGCAAACGAAAGAGGCTGATGGGAAAATCAACCAACAGGACTCAAACGGACAGCTGCAGGTAAAACAGTGTATTCGGCTCTGGGGAAATTAGCCCAGACCGATACCTGCAGCCATCAACATCACAACAACCCAGCCATCTGCATAGTAAGCAACCATCCCTGGGAACAATTGCTACACATTAGCAACATAAAGCCGGTCCAGACCTTTCGGCGCCAGCAGGGGCTGACACAAAGGAAGGTAGACAACCACCCCCCGATCAAGGAATCGCCCCATTATTGGAGCATATCGAACCAAGTGATTGGGACCAAGTCCAATCACTTGGAACCAGGTACGAGGTCCGCCCCGAGAGGCGGGAAGCCCCTGGGAACTATAAGAGTAGGGGCCAAGTTCAGATCGAGCCTTCTTCTCTTCCTGCTCGCAACCTTCGAGACCCTTCGACAAAGAAAACAGTAAGTCTTACTCCAGCGATCGCTACCAGATAGGCGCTCCTGACTATTGACTTGTACCAGCTTTGAATCCCACAGGCTCAGACCCAATTCGATAGACCATTCGTTTCCCTGACCTGGTGGGCCATTTCCAAAGTTAAGTATTGGCCTTTCGTGGTAGGTAGTAGTCTAGAAGTTAGATTATTGTATAAGTATTTATTGCTGTATATAATAAATGACCGTTGATTTAACTTTTACTAAGCGGTGTGCTGCATTATTAATCATTACTTGAGCTTGAACCATGTGGCGGTATCAGAAAGATACCTGACGACTCGTGAGCAAAGGTGACAGAATTAGAGCTAATAAAACTAAGGCTAATAAGAGCAACATTTTGGCGACTCCACCGGGACCCAATCTAGAAGTGGAAAACCACTCCGGGAGAACCCAAGAAATTTGAATTAGAATCCAATTGGAAACAAAAAACCACAAGTGTTCAAGCAGTTCTGATTAATAATTCATAATTCGGAAGTGTGTGTATGCATGCGTAACTAACAGGGCTATAAGGTAAAACTGATAGATTTTTGTTGCGTCAAAACTGTCGGAAGTCTGTATTTTCGGAAATTAGCGCAAGCCGTACCCGCATCTACGACACCACCTTAGCCCCCTGTTCCAAATTTAACCAAAGCAAGCGGATAGGAGAGATGGCCATGCAGGCAATGCAATGCTTCATGAACCCCGAGGAATTTGCGGTCGCAGCAACCAGCAGCAGTAGAGTGGGACAGTGTCCCATTTGGGAAGAGGAAATCCGGAAATATGGCCCATGTGGAATGATTTCTGCGATAATGAAGACTCAGGTCCCGGAAGTATAGGGCATACTTGGTGGGAGAACATGAGTGAGATCCATAAAAAGAACTTAGCAAAAGCTCGCAAGCCGATGGCAATTGTGTCCTGTCTGGCACAATTGCGAGGCACAGAGGAGGTCGTCAAGATACTCCGCAAAGAAGAAGAGGGCATACACCGTATGAGTAAAGTCGATGTATGCGAGGTTGAGAAAGAGAATCTGGAATTAAGAAGGAAATTAGCAGCAAAGGACGAAGAGGTGGCTGACGCCAAACGGGGTCACCAGTCTTGTCTGGCGCATTTGAGTAGTTTCCAGTCCCAGTATGAAAAGGCCGATCAGGACACGCAGCGTGCAGTCCTGGTAAGGAAAGAAACAGAGAAGCAGGTGGAGACGCTACAGAAACAATGTAATGATCTCAAGGCAGCCTTGAGAGCGCTCCACGCGGCAACCACAGAACAAAGACAGAGCACCATAGACCATGCGAAGTGCCGGAAGCAAATTGCAGACTTGCAATCACTGCTTTCTGTCCAGAAGGGATTTCAAGAAACCTTTGGGGAAAAGTTAGACCAGGAAGACGGCCCTGATTGGGAAGAATTACAGGAAACAGCGCAGAGATATGTTCAGGGAACATGTGCGCAGGGAAAGCCCCAAAGGAGAAAAGCACCCCCACCGCCCACACAGCAGGTAGTTCAGGCTCCAATGAACCCTGTAACAACCCACCGCACAGCCCTGGTAGACGAGGCGGAATTTCTATATTCCACCCCCCTAACAGGGACCCAATTACGGGATGCGTGCGAGAAGATCACACCGTTCCTCCCCAGCTCAGACCCCCACCATTTCTTTGCCACAGTTAGATGTCAGGCGCACATGTACGTCCTGGATGAGAGAGAGCATGTAAAGCTCATGGTTCTAAGTTTGGATCCATCGGTAGCAGCAGCCCTTCCCGATCCACAGAACGTAGGAGGAGGGACCCTTGCAGAAATGCATACCGCGATCCTGGATGCGATCGGGTATAACCGTGGTGACCCCGTAGATGGCCTAAATAAGTGTAGGCAGAAGAAGTCTGAGCACACCACAGCATTCGCAGGACGCCTGTGGATTCACTTCGCAGCTGTTTTTGGAGACGTAGACCGTGCCCATTTGTCCCCAGACAATATGGCCAAATGGACCCGCGCCCTTATCTCCCATGCCACAGAGGCAGGACAGAATGCCTGTAATAGTTATGACCCCTCAGAAGAGGCCCATAACGAGAAGTGGGTGGTTAAAAGATTGTCCCGCGTTTGGGAGCAAGCAGTCTGTTCAGAATAAACCCACCGCTAAAACCACTGAGGAAAAGCAAGCCGCCGCAGGCAGTAAAACCAGCCCATCACAACCCCGCCTGGGTAAATGAGGGAAAGAACAGCCCCCCACCCAAATCACAAGAATGTTACAACTGCGGACATTTAGGACATTTCGCAAGAGAGTGCAATGCCCCTAAAAAGCCACAGAGAGCCCAACAGACAGGCACTCTGATTAAGAAAAAGACAGCCCATCCATAGCGTTAGCACCCGTTCGGACCAGACGGACTTGACCGGAACGGACTGACGGTGTACGGGCTCCCCCAGTTGGGTCTGCGATACCCTTTGGGATAGGTCAGGACGACCCGTAGTCGCAGCAAAAATTCAGGGACAGCCTATCGAGTTTCTTTGGGACACAGGAGGGTCCCGCACCACCATAAATCCCTCCACCCTTTTTCAGGACACGTTGCCCACAACAGCCACAGTCACCCTCAGCGGCTTTACAGGCCACTCACAGCAGGGACACATCACAGCCCCTGTACCCATTCAAATAGGAAACATAACCACAAAACACCCCGTAGTTTTAGTAGACCTGCCCCACACAGCAGAACACATCCTGGGGATTGATTTTATGAATTCCCACCACCTATCCTTCGATCCAGTCAACCAGTGTGTCTGGAAGATGGTGAAATCCGCTAGAGCCCCCGCAATGCTCAACATAGGGGACTATATGAACAAAATTAGCGCAGTAGGCGAGTTTTGGTTCAACCCCACCACGCTTAGCACGGACAAGCAGGTTAGGGCAGTCCTGCAAAAAAACAGGGCAGCATTCGCGACCCACAAGCACGACTGTGGACGGATGACTGGCTCCGTACAAGTAACAGGACCGGACCCTAGATCCCCAAAACAGTACGGATTCCCCCTAGAAGCAGAGGGAGAAATCCTAAAAGTTATAGAGAGCTTATTAGAGCAGGGCGTACTAAGATCAGTAGCCTCTACTAATAATGCCCCGATTTGGCCAGTAAGAAAGCCCGACGGATCATGGCGCCTGACCATTGATTATCGGGAACTGAATAAAGTCACCCCCGCAGCAGCCCCCACCGTAGCAAGTCCCGAGACCATGCTCAAACAGGGACTCAATTCCCGCTATTTCACGGTTTTGGACATCAGTACATTCTGGTCCAGTCCATTGGCAAAGGCGTGCCAGTATAAATTTGCCTTCACTTTTAGAGCGCAGCAGTACACGTGGACATGCCTGCCACAAGGCTTCCACAACTCTCCCTCCATTTTCCACCGACAGCTGGCAAATGGACTCGCGAAATTTTCTCGCCCCGAATGTCTGGTACAGTATGTGGACGATCTACTACTGCAGACAGACACAAAGGAAGAGCATAGAATCATAGAATCATAGAAGTTTACAGCATGGAAACAGGCCCTTCGGCCCAACCAGTCCATGCCGCCCAGTTTTTACCATTAAGCTAGTCCCAGTAAGGTCAACCCCAAAAAGGCCCAGATTTTGGAAGATAAGGTGATATATTTGGGAACAATTATCACGCACGGTAAACGCGAGATCGAGCACAAAAGGATTGACTCGATTGCTAAATTGCCCCTTCCCCAGAACGTTTCAGCCCTCAGGTCGTTTTTAGGACTGGTTGGCTACTGCCAAAACCACATTGACGGTTTCGCCAGCAAGGCAGCACCCCTCTCAGACCTCCTAAAGAAAGGAGCCCCCTGGGAGTGGCTTCCGCAGCATACGGATGCTGTGGACTCTTTAAAACAGGCGCTCATAGCCGCCCCCGCACTACAAGTTTCAGACCCGCTTTCCCCTTACGCCATAGAGGTAGCGACCACAGGCCGCACCCTTTCAGCCGTGCTCCTGCAGGAACGGCACGACCAGTTAAGACCCGTAGCTTATGCTTCCCGACTTTTAGATGCTGTGGAGCAGGGATTTTCAGCCTGTGAGAGGCACCTACTTGCAGTTTTCTGGGCAGTCCAGTACTTTTCCTACATTACCGGACTGAACCCCATCACCATTTTGACCGAACACACCCCCACCCAACTTTTACTGGACGGACGACTCAAGGACGGTACCGTCAGCCAAATCCGCGCTGCTAGATGGACCCTTCTCTTGCAGGGACGGGACATCACAGTAAAATGGACCAAGACACACACATACTTAGCGGACAATTTGCAGTACCCCGGAACCCCCCATGAGTGTGAAATCATCTCTCCACACCACAACACAGGCCCCTTTATAGCAAAAACTCTCCCCAGAAAGATAGGAAATTCATCTCAGAGCCCCCCGCACACGGACACGTGTGAACCCATTAAGATTTATGTGGATGGATCTTCCACAGTCTTAGATGGGAAACGCATAACAGGTTGCGGAATTTATGTTGAGGACGCACAGGGACGCGCCCTCGAGGAGATAGCGTTAAAACTCCCCGGACACTTAGGCGCGCAGGCAGCAGAGCTTGCAGCCATCGCGTACATAGTAGATCACCCAGATTCCTTCCCCAGCCCAGCAGACATATACCCGGACAGCCTCTATGTCTGTAACAGCCTTACAGAATTTCTGCCCCTGTGGGAAACAAGAGGATTTGTTTCCGCGGACGGGAAACCCCTCCCCTCAGCCCCATTACTCCACCATATTTTACAAAAAGCCCAGAACAGGACTTTTGGCATCATAAAAGTCCGCAGCCACCATCGTTCCTCCCCCCCGGAAATGTAAAAGCCAACGCACTGGCTAAGGCAGGATCCAGGCATGGGTACTTTTGGAAACCCCCCGAAAGCGCACCAGTGAGTGCGCCAGTGAGTGCAATTCAGGTCACGCAGACTAGGATTGAGGATCTAGTAGAGGCCCAGAAGCAGGATAGTGCTCTCACTGAGATTGCGAAAGGGAAGTTTCCAGCCTCCTACGAGAGGTTCAGAAATACACTAACCACACATGACGGTGTGGTGTTAAAGGACACCCTATATGTAGTTCCTGAGCAGGATCGGAACCAATTGATTTGTTTATTCCGTGATGGTCATGGACACCAGGGAATCGATCCCATTACAGCCCACCTCAAACAGCTTTGTTGGTGGCCAAGTTGCAAGGAAGATGTAAGCCATTACATTGAGAATTGCCTCATCTGCACGCAGAACAACCCCGATAGATATGCCAAAAAGGCCCAACTCAGCCACACCCAACCCGTTAACAGCCCCTGGACTAACCTCCAGATTGATTTTATAGGTCCATTGCCCCCTTGCAGGAATGGCTATAAATATGTACTGGTGGTCATTGACACTTTTACCAAGTGAGTGGAAGCATTTCCAGCCCGCACCAACACCGCGAAAACCACAGCCAAGATCCTAACCCACCACATCTTTACAAGATGGGGACTCCCCCGCAGTATTGAATCGGACCAAGGTTCTCACTTTACGGGAGGGTCATGCAGAACGTCCTCACCCAAAAATTCCACATTGCGTACCACCCACAGTCGAGTGGTAGAGTGGAGCGCATGAATCGGACCCTAAAAACCACCCTCAGAAAAATGGTCCAGCAGAACAACACCACTTGGGACTCAGTCCTCCCTTTTGCGCTGATGTTTCTGCGTAACACTGTTTCCACCTCCACAGGTTACACCCCACACACTCTCATGACCGGACGCCCCATGAAAGGGACAGAGTACTTGTTAGGTTTAGACCTGACCAGCCCCGAAGTTACGGCCCTCACCCACGAGAAAGCCGTGGAGCAATTAGTTGCTAATGTAAAAACGGCTCAGTTAGCAGCCGCAGTTAAATTGGGCACCAAAAAGAAACAGAGCAAAGCCTGTTTCGATAAGGCAGTGCATGCAACGGAGTATGATATAGGACAGCAAGTGATGCTGTCTGTATATAACCCCAGCACATTCCTGTCTCCAAAATACTCGGGTCCGTACTCCATTTCGGATAAAGTAAGCCCACCGGTATACAAAATAGAATCCCCAAATGGTAAGACTGCGTGGTTTCATATAAACCAGTTAAAGGCTTATGGAACACAGTCAAACCACGCCCACCACGTCATGCTTGACGCAGCAGACCACACCTCGCCCACAGCCAACGTAACCAGACCAACCCCCACTACGTCCTGCCCAGACACGGACTCGACCTCGACTCCACCCCCAACATCTACACTCCACCCCGGAACGCCCACAGACTGCAGCAGCAGAGACAGCGACTGTGACTCAGATGATGGCCACAGCACGCCTCCCTACTATCCCCATGCAACCGGACACACACCCAGCGACTCCGACTACGATCCCAGTGATCCCTTCCCGATCACTTTTCTAAATAAATCCCACCACCGACCACCGAACCACACGGACGACCCCGACTTTGTCCCCACACAACTCGACACAACTCATTGGCACCGCGACAACTCCTACAGACTCGTCCACAACGACGAGAGCAACCCCAACTCACACCAAGCAGCCCTTTCAGCCCTAATTCACTCCAGAGTTTGGCATCCGGGAGAAGGGGACGACCTCGAGTCTGACTCCCAAGCCGCCAACCCCTTTGCGACCCTGTTCGGAACAGAAAATTGAGGTGTCCACATGATGTTTAAAGGAAACGCTTGGGAGAAGTGTTGTCCTTCCTGATGGAACCTGCAGGATGTTTTATGTTGTTCGTGCGTTTGTTTTGTGTTGTTCACCCGACAGGAGAATTTTTTTCCAGCCGCTTGTTCAGCGGTACCAACGTACCTGCAGATACCTGGTCAACAGACCAGACGCTTGTTCAGCGGAACTAGCTTGTCTACAGACACTTCAGCTGATACCGGTTTGGGTATCAGACGCCCGATCATAACTGCTCTTCTGATTCAAGGATAGAACCACTATGGCAGCCCCACCACGATGACTACATTTTTGCCCATTCTTGTCAGTTGCTCAGGCAGTGGAGAAACGGCGTGAGACCCGCCCTGCCTGGGATCCCCCCCCCCTGTTGGTCAAACACGCTCGGGTAGGGGAGATACGGCATTCATAGCTGTCCTACCCGGGGACTCCATCCAAATCTTACCCATCGCGGCCCATACATTCTTTTGACATTCATTTGACATTCTTTCATTTCAAAAAGTTTTATTTGTTTAGGCGACCTTTAGGTTGCTGCCATCTGCTATTTACATCCTGGAACATTTGGATGGTAAATCAGCACTGGTCCGTCATTGGGAAGTGTGCCGTGTTCTAAAATTTGTTTTTGAAAAAAAATAAGGGAGTCACACACAGTGACCAATTATGAGGGTATAATTGGCCCCAAAGGACAGACACACTAACATACCGGATATTGACCCAAGATAGTTACAGATACTATGCTTGTTTTTACAGAACTCCAGAAGCTCCAGGACCGGAGAAAATACAAGAGAACACACAGAAAGAAAAGGAAAGAGGACAGCCAGGACAGCCATGAGGACCCCCTTCGTCGTGCTCAACATGATTTTTGTGGACATTTGGTTGCGCGGGAACGCGAACCCCATTACTTCAAACCTCCCTGCCGTTAATGTTTCACTGCCCGGCAGTACCCAGAGTCCAGTCACCAACGACACTGCATCTTCCTGGTGTGCCAGGTTCATAACCTGGTACTCTCTGTCCTACGTGATCGAAGCACTGTTAGCGTTGGCGATACTCCGCTGTGTAGTGCAGACTATGCGCCTACGTAAATGGAGAAGGAGAGCGTACCGCGCTCGAACTCCGGTATATCGGATCAGATCCCCTATATTCGGTTATAACCAGACCCCCGACCCCCGCGATCTATAACAAAATAATAAAGAGTATTCACTTGCGTTATTACTGTGAATAAAGAAATGGACAAATTTTTCATGAAAAACACTATGATCCTGAGCTTGACTGCCAAGCCAGGAAAGACTATGGAATAATGTGATTTTGTTGTATGTTTAGTGAATATAGTGTAATAAGGTTAAAATAGAGGTTCCGAGTTTGTTATTTTGTAAATGCATGTCCCTGCCTGACATAGCGCCCTTAGAATTGTTAGGTAAAATTTTTTGTGCATAGCTAGGGTCAGACCAGAGGCCATGTAGTAGGTGTCCCCCCCGGTCAGGGAATGGAAAGAATAACATTTATGTGATCCTTCACGCTTCGCGTTAGGATCACAAGGAGGGAATGTAGCCACCTAAAATGGCTGATTCCCGATTAGAATGGTCAAACCCCGATCTAAAATGGCAAACGAAAGAGGCTGATGGGAAAATCAACCAACAGGACTCAAACGGACAGCTGTAGGTAAAACAGTGTTTTCGGCTCTGGGGAAGTCAGCCCAGACCAATACCTGCAGCCATCAACATCACAACAACCCAGCCATCTGCATATTGAGCAGCCATCCCTGGGAACAATTGCTACACATTAGCAACATAAAGCCGGTCCAGACCTTTCGGCGCCAGCAGGGGCTGACACAAAGGAAGGTAGACAACCACCCCCCGATCAAGGAATCGCCCCATTATTGGAGCATATCGAACCAAGTGATTGGGACCAAGTCCAATCCTTGGAACCAGGTACGAGGTCCGCCCCGAGAGGCGGGAAGCACCTGGGAACTATAAGAATAGGGGCCAAGTTCAGATCGAGCCTTCTTCTCTTCCTGCTCGCAACCTTCGAGACCCTTCGACAAAGAAAACAGTAAGTCTTACTCCAGCGATCGCTACCAGATAGGCGCTCCTGACTATCGACTTGTACCAGCTTTGAATCCCGCAGGCTCAGACCCAATTCGATAGACCATTCGTTTCCCTGACCTGGTGGGCAATTTCCAAAGTTAAGTATTGGCCTTTAGTGGTAGGTAGTAGTCTAGAAGTAGGATTATTGTATAAGTATTTATTGCTATATATAATAAATGATCATTGATTTAACTTTTACTAAGCGGTGTGCTGGATTATTAATCATTACTTGAGCTTGAACCACGTGGTGGTATCAGAAAGATACCTGGCGACTCGTGAGCAAAGGTGACAAAATTAGAGCTAATAAAACTAAGGCTAATAAGAGCAACAGTGGTAAGTCTAATTTTGCTGTTTTTCAGTTAAAAGTGCAGTGTGTAGATTAGTGTCTGATTGGCTGAAGCTGCCCCCACCCTAATTGCTGAGAGGCAGTTATCTGTCAGTCACCTGAGGCCTGTTTAGTGGCACAAGGGTGTACATTGTATTCTTCTTTTTTTTAAAAATATGTTTATTCAGTTTTTCCAACAAAAATTTTCAACCAATTAAACGCCCCCCCCCGCCCCCCCCCCCCCCCGTAACAGAAAAGAAAAAGAAAAAAGAACAGAACAGGACATAAATATATCAATCAAACATAATACAGAACTTATACAAAGGGTTTCTCCCGCACATATTAACCCTCCCATATGCTTTTTTTTTACAAGTACCCCTAGGAAAAAACCCTCCCCCGCCCGCCCAAATACCCCCCCCCCCGAAAGAGACACCCCCCTCCCCTCCCCTTCCCCCCTCCCCTCCCTCCCTGGGTTGCTGCTGCTGCTGACCGACCCCATTCTAACGCTCCGCGAGATAGTCTAGGAACGGTTGCCACCGCCGGAAGAACCCCTGCACAGACCCTCTCAAGGCAAACTTTATCCTCTCCAGCTTAATGAACCCTGCCATGTCATTTATCCAGGCTTCCACACTGGGGGGCTTCACGTCCTTCCACATGAGCAAGATCCTCCGCCGGGCTACCAGGGACGCAAAGGCCAGAATACCGGCCTAATTCGCTGCCTGCACTCCCGGCTCGTCCGCCACCCAAAATAATGCCAGCCCCCAACTTGGTTTGACCTGGACTTTCACCACCTTGGACATAGTCTTTGCGAAACCCCTCCAGAACCCACCCAGTGCCGGGCACGACCAGAACATGTGGGCGTGATTCGCCGGGCTTCCCGAGCACCTCCCGCATCTGTCCTCCATTCCAAAGAACCTACTCAGCCTCGCCACTGTCATGTGCGCTCTGTGAATAACCTTAAACTGTATCAGGCTGAGCCTGGCACATGAGGAAGAGGAATTAACCCTACTCAGGGCATCAGCTCACAGAGACCCTCTTCAATCTCCTCCTCCAACTCCTCCTCCCACTTGCCCTTCGTATTCTTCTTTTGAAGCTTAAGTAGTGTGAGTCACCCTGGTTAACTGAGGTCTATAAAAGACAGACAGAAAGCGCACTCAGTAAGCTTTGCGCAGGTGAAGGAGACCCATCCTGAGTGAGACACATCCAGAGTGGGAATTGGAACTTGATAATTTGGTGCAGTGAGGTAATCAGGAAAGGTAAGTGGTAAGTCTAATTGTGCTGTTTTCAGTTAAAAGTGCAGTGTGTTGATTAGTGTCTGATTGGCTGAAGCTGCCTCCACCCTAATTGCTGAGAGGCAGTTATCTGTCAGTTACCTGAGCCCTGTATAGTGACACAAGGGTGTACATTGTATTCTTCTGTTTGAAGCTTAAGTAGTGTGAGTCACCCTGGTTAGCTGAGGTCTGTATGAGAGGCAGTTATTTGTCAGTCACCTGAGGCCTGTATAGTGGTACAAGGGTGTACAAGACAGAAAGCGCATTCAGTAAGCTTTGCCCAGGTGAAGGAGACACATCCTGAGTGAGTGAGACACATCCAGAGTGGGAATTGGAACTTGGTAATTTGGTGCAGTGAGGTCATCAGGAAAGGTAAGTGGTGTTGCTTTCTTTGGTTGGCCCTGAATATGGCGGTCAATATGGTTGTCTTCCTTAATTCTAATTACGTTTACTCTAGAGTTGCCAGTTATCTTTCGATACCGCCACAAGGTTCAAAACCGAATACTGATCAAAGACTTGATACACCAGTTAGTTAGTTCTAAGTCAATGCTTATTTATTTACACACACAGTTAAATATACTCATGCACGATACTCTACAGACTAAACTATCACTATTGCTAAAGCCTATACTTAGCTTCGGGCGGCCACTCAGTCAGAGGAACAATGGCCGTTGTTTGGTTCTGAGGCTGCTGGGGTCAAACTGGTACAGGGGAACAGGTACGGTCGTCTGTCTGGTAGCGTGCGCTGACCTTGGACTTACTTGTTTCTGGTGCAGTTGGTGGATAGGTGTCTCCTCGGTGAGAGCCGGATCCAAGAGAGCGATTCTCTATTGGGTGCTCCTTCTTATACCCAAAGGGGCTTCGCGCTCTTTGGGGGGCCTTGAACTTGGCCCCAATCAATTGGGCCGTTTCTTGATCATTCCTATTGATTTCATCCAATAAAGGGGTGGGTGCCCTGATGGCTGGGCGTGTCCTAGGTGGCTGTTGGCCTGCTTTGTTTCGGTCTCCTCTGACGCCGGGGTGTCTGCCTGAGTATCGGTTACTCAAATGTTACTCTTTTGTTCCCGGAGACGGGCCATTAGTATGCTAATGGGCCTACAGTTTTGGTCTTGTCTGGGAGCTGCAGCTCCAATAAACAGACAAGCTCTGAACCTGCTTGTTTTCTCAGCATTGTCCATTTTCCCTGCAATCTTTGCAAAGTGTCCATTTTGTAATCGGGAAGTGGCCATCCCAGATGGCTACACTGGTAAGTCTAATTTTGCTGTTTTTCAGTTGAAAGTGCAGTGTGTAGCTTAGTGTCTGATTGCCTGAAGTTGCCCCACCCTAATTGCTGAGAGATAGTTATCTGTCAGTCACCTGAGGCCTGTTTAGTGGCACAAGGGTGTATTCTTCTGTTTGAAGCTTAAGTAGTGTGAGCCACCCTGGTTAGCTGAGGTCTGTATAAAAGACCGACAGAAAGCGCACTCAGTAAGCTTTGCGCAGGTGAAAGAGACACATCCTGAGTGAGTGAGGCACATCCAGAGTGGGAATTGGAACTTGGTAATTTGGTGCAGTGAGGTAATTTGGTGCAGAGTGGGAGAAGGTGCTTTTTCCCTGCAGTTTTGTTCTCTTTCTTCTGGCCTGTAACTGTTAATCTGCTGAGAGAGAACCAGAGAGCATCCTGGGAAGGTCAGTGATTTTCATTACCTTTTCAACTCGTGTGGGGTGGAAAATTGAAGTGCCATCACAGTAAAGCTGTGATCTGATTGGCTGGTTGGGAATCTGTCAAATTTGAAAAAAAAAATTACATTGCAAAACAAATCTAATTGATTAACTAGATAATGGAGTAACTAAACCTGAGGGCAGTGATCGGTATTTAGCATTTAATTTTACAGTAAAAATCATCTAGCGTCAGGGCCATATAGTTAATTGTAACTCAATCGAACAATAATTCAAATTTTATTTTAAATTAATTAACTAGAGCTTAAATGTCACTCAGCGGGGTGCAGTGCTCCAACTGTGAGATTTGGCACATCTGTGACGCTTCCAACGTCCCGGTCAACTACATCTGCAGCAAGTGTAATCAATGGCAGCTCCTCACAGACCAGGTGGTTCGGTTGGAACAGCAATTGGATGCACTTAGGAGTATGCAGGTGGCGGAAAGCGTCATAGATAGGAGTTATATAGATGTGGTCACACCCAAGGTGCAGGCAGAGAGATGGGTAACCACCAGAAGGGGCAGGCAGTCAATGCAGGAATCCCCTGTGGTTGTCTCCCTCTAAAACAGGTATACCATTTTGGATACTGTTGGGAGGAATAGCCTATCGGGAAAACAGCAGCAGCCAGAGCAGTGGCACCATGGCTGGCTCTGATGTTTCGCAGGGAGGGTCAAAGCGCAGAAGATAAATAGTTATAGGGGACTCTATAGTCAGGGGTACAGATAGGCACTTCTGTGGACGTGAAAGAGACTCCAGGATGGTATGTTGCCTCCCTGGTGACAGGGTCCAGGATGTCTCAGAACAGGTAGCAGGCATCCTGAAGGGGCAGGCAAACAGGCAGAGGTCTTTGTACATATTGTTACTAATGACCTAACTAGGCAGGAAGGGCCATGAGGTCCTGCAGCAGGAGTTCAGGAAGCTAGGCAGAAAGTTAAACGACAGGATCTCTAGGGTTGTAATCTTGGGATTACTCCCAGTGCCACGTGCCAGTGAAGCTAGAAATAGGAAGATAGAGCAGCTAAACACGTGGCTAAACAGCTGGTGTAGGAGGGAGGACCACTGGGAGCTCTTCCAGGGCAGGTGTGACCTGTATAAGAAGGACGGGTTGCATCTAAACTGGAGAGACAGAAATATCCTGGCCGCGAGGTTTGCTAGTGTCACATGGGAGGGTTTAAACTAGTATGGCAGGGGGGTGGGTACCGGAGCAATAGGTCAGAAGGTGAAAACATTGAGAGAGAACTAGGGAATAGGGCCAGTATGGCTCTGAGGAAGAGCAGACGAGATGTTGCTGAAAACAGCTGGTCTGGTGGCCTGAAGTGCATCTGTTTTAATGCAAGAAGTATAACAGGTAAGGCAGATGAACGTAGAGCTTGGATTAGTACTTGGAACAATGATGTTTTTGCCATTACAGAGACCTGATTGAGGGAAGGACAGGATTGTCAGCTAAACGTTCCAGGATTTAGATGTTTCAGGTGGGATAGCGGGGGATGTAAGAGGGGTGGTGGAGTTGCGCCACCTGTTAGGGAGAATAAGAACATAAGAACTATGAGCAGGAGTAGGCCATCTGGCCCCTCGAACCTGCTCCACCATTCAATGAGATCATGGCTGATCTTTTGTGGACACAGCTCCACTTTCCGGCTGAACATTATAACCCTTAATCCCTTTATTCTTCAAAAAACTATCTATCGTTATCTTAAAAACATTTAATGAAAGAGCCCTCAACTGCTTCACAACCCTTTGGATGAAGAAGTTCCTCCTAAACTCAGTCCTAAATCTACTTCCCCTTATTTTGAGGCTATGTCCCCTAGTTCTGCTTTCACCCGCCAGTGGAAACAACCTGCCCGCATCTATCCTATCTATTCTCTTAATAATTTTCTATGTTTCTATAAGATCCCCCCTCATCCTTCTAAATTCCAACGAGTACAGTCCCAATCTACTCAATCTCTCCTCGTAATCCAACCCCTTCAGCTCTGGGATTAACCTAGTGAATCTCCTCTGCACACCCTCCAGCACCAGTACGTCCGTTCTCAGGTAAGAAGGCCAAAACTGAACACAATACTCCAGGTGTGGCCTCATTAACACCTTATACAATTGCAGCATAACCTCCCTAGTCTTAAACTCCATCCCTCTAGCAATGAAGGACAAAATTCCATTTGCCGCCTTAATCACCTGTTGCACCTGTAAACCAACTGTTTGCGACTCATGCACTAACACACCCATGTCTCTCTGCATAGCAGCATGTTTTAATATTTTATCATTTAAATAATAATCCCTTTTGCTGTTGTTCCTACCAAAATGGATAACCTCGCATTTTTCAACATTGTATTCCATCTACCAGACCCTAGCCCATTCACTTAGCCTATCCAAATCCCTCTGCAGACTTCCGGTATCCTCTGCACTTTTTGCTTTACCACTCATCTTTGTGTCGTCTGCAAACTTGGACACATTGCCCTTGGTCCCCAACTCCAAATCATCTATGTAAATTGTGAATAGTTGTGGGCCCAACACTGATCCCGGAGGGACACCACTAGCTATTGATTGCCAACCAGAGAAACACCCATTAATCCCCACTCTTTGCTTTCTATTAATTAACCAATCCTCTATCCATGCTACTACTTTACCGTTAATGTCATGCATCTTTATCTTATGCAGCAACCTTTTGTGTGGCACCTTGTCAAAGGTTTTCTGGAAATCCAGATATACCACATCCATTGGCTCCCCGTTGTCTACCGCACTGGTAATGTCCTCAAAAAATTCCACTAAATTAGTTAAGCACGACCTGCCCTTGATGAACCCATGCTGCGTCTGCCCAATAGGACAATTTCCATCCAGATGCCTCGCTATTTCTTCCTTGATGATAGATTCCAGCATCTTCCCTACTACCAAAATTAAACTAACTGGCCTATAATTACCCGCTTTCTGCCTACCTCCTTTTTTAAACAGGGATGTCACGTTTGCTAATTTCCAATCCACCGGGATCACCCCAGAGTCTCGTGAATTTTGGTAAATTATGACTAGTGCATTTGCAATTTCCCTAGCCATCACTTTTAGCACTCTGGGATGCATTCCATCAAGGCCAGGTGACCTGTCTACCTTTATCCCCATTAGCTTGCCCATCACAACCTCCTTAGTGATAACAATCATCTCAAGGTCCTCACCTGTTATGCCTCATTTCCATCAGTCACTGGCATGTTATTTGTGTCTTCCACTGTGAAGACCCACCCAAAAAACCTGTTCAGTTCCTCAGCCATTTCCTCACCTCCTATTATGAAATCTCCCTTCTCATTCTTTTTATATATTTGTAGAAACTTTTACTATCTGTTTTTATATTCTGAGCAAGTTTATTTATATCTTACTCTTCTTTATAGCTTTTTTAGTAGCTTTCTGTTGCCCCCTAAAGATTTCCCAGTCCTCTAGTCTCCCACTAATCTTTGCCACTTTGTATGCTTTTTCCTTCAATGTGATACTCTCCCTTATTTCCTTAGATATCCACGGTCGATTTTCCCTCTTTCTACCGTCCTTCCTTTTGGTTGGTATAAACCTTTGCTGAGCACTGTGAAAAATCGCTTGGAAGGTTCTCCACTGTTCCTCAACTGTTTCACCATAAAGTCTTTGCTCCCAGACTACCTTAGCTAGCTCTTCTCTCATCCCATTGAGTTCCCCTTTGTTTAAGCACAAAACACTAGTGTTTGATTTTACCTTCTAACCCTCCATCTGTATTTTAAATTCCACCATATCGTGATCGCTCCTTCCGAGAGGATCCCTAACTATGAGATCATTAATCAATCCTGTCTTATTACACAGGACCAGATCTAGGACTGCTTTTTCCCTCGTAGGTTCCATTACACACTGAATATCACAGCTGTACTACGGGAGGACACCTCAGAGGGCAGCAAGGCTATATGGGTAGAGATCAGGAATAAGAAGGGTGCAGTCACAATGTTGGGGATTTACTACAGGCCTTCCAACAGCCAGCGGGAGATAGAGGAGCAGATAGGAAGACAGATTTTGGAAAGGAGTAAAAGCAACAGGGTTGTTGTGATTTGAGACTTCAACTTCCCCAATATTGTCTGGGACTCACTCTGTGCTAGGGGCTTGCACGGGGCAGAGTTTGTAAGGAGCATCCAGGAGGGATTCTTAAAACAACATATAGATAGTCCAACTAGGGAAGGGGCTGTACTGGACTTGGTATTGGGGAATGAGCCCGGCCAGGTGGTAGAAGATTCAGTCGGGGAGCATTTTGGGAACAGTGACCACAATTCAGTAAGTTTTAAAGTGCTGGTGGACAAGAATAAGAGTGGTCCGAGGGCAAATGTGCTAAGTTGGGGGAAGGTGGTAACTGAGGAAGGATTATTTTGGAAAATTTTGGGAACGTTGGATAACGAGAAATATTATAGGCCTCGTCAAAAAGAAAAAGGAGGCTATTGTCAGGGCTAGAAGGCTGGGAACAGATGAAGCCTATGTGGAATATAAGGAAAGTAGGAAGGAACTTAAGCAAGGAGTCATGAGGGCTAAAAGGGGTCACGAAAAGTCATTGGCAAATAGGGTTCAGGAAAATCCCAAGGCTTTTTACACGTACATAAAAAACAAGAGGGTAGCCAGGGAAAGGGTTGGCCCACTGAAGGACAGGCAAGGGAATCTATGTGTGGAGCCAGAGGAAATGGGCGAGGTACTAAATGAACACTTTGCATCAGTATCCACCAAAGAGAAGGAATTGGTGGATGTTGAGTCTGGAGAAGGGTGTGTAGATAGCCGGGTCACATTGAGATCCAAAAAGACGAGATGTTGGGTGTCTTGAAAGATATTAAGGTAGATAAGTCCCCAGGGCCTGATGGGATCTACCCCAGAATACTGAAGGAGGCTAGAGAGGAAATTGCTGAGGCCTTGACAGATACCTTTGGATCCTCACTGTCTTCAGGTGATGTCCCAGAGGACTGGAGAATAGCCAGTGTTGTTCCTTTGTTTAAGAAGGGTAGCAAGGATAATCCAGGAAACTACAGGCCGGTGAGCCTTACGTCAGTGGTAGGGAGATTACTGGAGACAATTCTTCGAGACAGGATCCACTCTCATTTGGAAGCAAATGGACATATTAGCGAGAGGCAGCACGGTTTTGGGAAGGGGAGGTCATGTTTCACTAAGTTGATAGAGTTTTTGGAAGAGGTCACAAGATGATTGATGCAGGTAGGGCAGTGGATGCTGTCCATATGGACTTCGGTAAGGCCTTTGACAAGGTCCCTCATGGCAGACTGGTACAAAAGGTGAAGTCACACAGGATCAGGGGTGGGCTGGCAAGATAGATACACAACTGGCTAGGTCATAGAAGACAGAGTAGCAATGGAAGGGTGCTTTTCTGATTGGAGGGCTGTGACTAGTGGTGTTCTGCAGGAATCAATGCTGGGACCTTTGCTCTTCGTGGAATTGCAGATAGCGATGAGGACTGCCAGAGGATACAGCAGGATTTAGATCGTTTGGAGACTTGGGCGGAGAGGTGGCAGATGGTGTTTAATCCGGACAAATGTGAGGTAATGCATTTTGGAAGGTCTAATGCAGGTAGGGACTATACAGTGAATGGTAGAACCCTCAAGAGTAGAGATCTAGGTGTACAGGTCCACAGGTCACTGAAAGGGGCAACACAGGTGGAGAAGGTAGTCAAGAAGGCATACGGCAAGCTTGCCTTCATTGGCCGGGGCATTGAGTATAAGAATTGGCAAGTCATGTTGCAGCTGTATAGAACCTTAGTTAGGCCACACTTGGAGTATAGTCTTCAATTCTGGTCGCCACACTACCAGAAGGATGTGGAGGCTTTAGAGAGGGTGCAGAAGAGATTTACCAGGCTGTTGCCTGGTATGGAGGGCATTAGCTATGAGGAGCGGTTGAATAAACCCGGTTTGTTCTCACTGGAACGACGGAGGTTGAGGGGCGACCTGATCGAGGTCTACAAAATTATGAGGGGCATAGACAGAGTGGATGGTCAGAGGCTTTTCCCCAGGGTAGAGGGGTCAATTACTAGGGGGCATAGGTTTAAGGTGTGAGGGGCAAGGTTTAGAGGCGATGTGCGAGGCAAGTTTTTTACACAGTGGGTGCCTGGGACTCGCTGCCGGAGGAGGTGGTGGAAGCAGGGACGATAGTGACATTTAAGGGGCATCTTGGCAATTACATGAATAGGATGGGAATAGAGGGATACAGACCCAGGAAGTGTAGAAGATTTTAGTTTAGATGGGCAGCATGGTTGGCACAGGCTTGGAGGGCCGAAGGGCCTGTTCCTGTGCTGTACTTTTCTTTGTTCTTTGTTCTTATTGTTGGCAAATGATTATGATATCTAGTGTCATAATTCAGAGCAATTCGCAAGTGTGGATGCTTTATCCAGACTGCTGTTACAAGTCAAACAAGATCCTCCAGTCAAACCAGAATCTGAAGAAAATTTTGTAAATACTGTGCATTTTGTAAAGAGATGTGCTGGTTAGGTGGGGTTACAGGTTTGTGAAAAGGGCAGGGGAGTAGGGCGGGGTAGGGTGCTCATTCAGAGGGTCAGTGCAGACTTGATGGGCCAAATGTATTTCTTCTGCACTGTAGAGATTCCATGGATTTATATCTCTCTCGTGTGGAAAATGTACCTGTGACTTCATATCAAGTACAGAGGTATAAAAAAAGTGATCCAGCGATGGGGAAGATTATGGATGTGATCCTAAAAGATACGTTAACAGATGTGCATTGGAAGGATCCAGACCTCAAGCCGTACATTACAAGAAGATTTGAGTTGACGGTCCAGAATGGAGTACTGTTAAGAGGAATTCAAGTGATCATTCCTCCATGCTTGCGTAACAGAATCTTTGATCAGGTATATGAAGGATATCCTGGTGTGGCGAGGATAAAGGAATTAACATGCAGTTATTTTTGGTGGCCGGGATAAGATGCCCAAATTGAGGAGAAGGTGGGGCGATGCCAATCCTGCGCTACACGAAGGAATGCTCCATCTCTGCAACCCTTACATCCATTGGAATGGTCGACACGGCCATGGCAAAGAATACAAATAGACTACGCTGATCCAATTGAGGGACATATGTTCCTAGTGATGGTTGACACACACTCAAAATGGCCAGAAGTCACAATCATGAAATCCACGACAACTGAACAAACCATTGGGAGACTAGATGAGGTATTCGCAAGGTTCGGAAGACCAGAGGAACTTGCAAGTGATAATGGAACTCAATCTACCTCAAAAGAGTTTGAAGATTACTTCAAGAGGATTGGTATTCAACATATCAGATCAGCTCTGTTGCACCCTGCAGCAAACGGGTTGGCCGAACGATTTGTGCAATCACTCAAATACACACTTCAGGCATCAAATATCAAGGCTCCTTATCAAAACGTCTTAAACAACTCGAATGTGGTATAGAAATACCGCACATGCAACAACACAGAGCTCATCAGCGATGCCATTCTTCAAGGGGAAATTGAGAACGCAATTCGACCTCTTGATACAACCTGATACTTTGGAAATTGCCAAATGACAACAACAAGGACAAATTGCTGGGAGAGAGTGAAACTCAGACTAGAGTCTTCAATGGAGGAGAACACATTAGCGAGCAGCTATACCTTGAGTGGGCAATGTACACCAGCCATCATCCTAGCAAAGACAGGTCGGATATCTTACACCATACAGACGGATGATAAAAGGGTTTGGCAACGTCATGCTGACCAATTACTAGCTTCACAAAGTGAATGGACTGAGTCTTCACCAGAAGTATTCACATCGGAATGTATGAACAGTATTACATCAGAACCGAGGAAATTACAGAATCTGTCACTGCAGAATCTTCAGTACCAACGGCGACAGATACCGAGTTACTTTCTCAAGACGTATCACCGACAAGTGAACAGGAAGACACTTGCGAAGTCTTAAAGAAGCAGGTTCCTGAATATCGAATATTACTTAAAAGAGACAGACATCCTCTGAAGAAACTGTCTTTCTAATGCATATTTCTAAAGATAACACAATGGTGTAGAGTAATATAATGAATATTTGGTTGAGTCTGTTAACGTGCTTAAAATAAAAGTTGTTTTGTTACCTGTAAGGCAGGTAATCTGTGCTACTCAACTCAGTTACAGTAGAGGCTTTGGAAGAAGGCTCGGAGTCGTCCAGAAGTTTTACAGAGGTTTATTGAGCAACACAACTTAAAAAACTGCGTGAGATCTTACTTTAAGAATTGTACTAGTGGAAAGGTTACAATGTTTCTATACACTACAACTAGGCCTGACCACACTAGCAGCCCTGACTAAATCTCTGCCTCTGTTCTCCTCACAGTCTAATCCACCTCAACAGGCCAGAGAGTTGCTTGCTTCCCCTTTTATACATGCCAGTACTGCCCCCTAGTGGTCTTTCCATTACCCATCAGCCCCTTCTGTACATACCCATGTAAAGATCACTACATCCCCCTTTTTAATTTTTTTTCATAGTTGCAGAGCTGTAACTAAAAAATCAAACACAGTTAGTTTTGTGCACAAATACAGAACAGAGAGCAATGATTGTATCAGTTCATGTTCACAAGTTCAGACGGTTGGGGGCACGTCTGATTCGGGTAGACCTCCTGAGTGAGCATGGAGACCCAGAGGTTTTTATGTCCATTTGGGCACCAACTGCTGGTGTCCCGGGATGTCGCATGATAGAGTCCTGCAGATCTAACGTCGGAAATACAGGTTGATGAGGTGGAACCTTCAGCAGGTCTCGCCGATTGCGTCAAAACAGTATTCCATCATCAGACTTCACAACGTACGATCGTGGTGATTCTTGGTGGAGCACCATTGCCATGTTAGACCATCCTCCACCAGGGTTTCACAATCTAACCATGCCGTTAATCGCTAATGGATGCAGCACTTTCGCATGCCGATCGCTTTTGTCCGTGACGTTGGTGACACATCTTGTCCGGGACTGGCGAGTGATTTGGATCGGTGAAGTGTAACGCCGGTCGCATTGTCCTCACATCTCGATTGAAGAGCATTTGAGCCGGTGACAGCCCAGAATTCAAAGGCGATGAACGATATGACAATAGAGCCAAGTGTTTGTTGGAATTCGAGTCAGTGGCCTTGCTGATCAGTTGCTTAATAATGTGGACACCTTTCTCCACCCTGCCATTCGATTGAGGAAAGTGTGGATTCGAGGTCATGTGCTTGAAGTTGTATTTTCTTGAGAATTCCAACCACTCCCAGTTTGCAAAGCAAGGACCATTGTCGGACATGACAGTCTGTGGGATGCCATGCCTCGAAGGTTTCCTTGCAGGTTTTGATAACTGACGCCGATGTGAGATCCGGGAGTTTCATTACCTCCGGAATGTTGGAGTAATAGTCTATGAGAAGAACATAGTGTCGACCCATGGAATGAAACAAGTCAATGCCAACTTTGTCCCACGGTGACGTAGCTGCTGGAGTGGCTCCTTGCATTGTGCCAGTCGATGTTTTTGGCACGTATCACATGTGAGCACCATGTTTGCTATGTCCTCGTTTATCCCAGGCCAGTACACAGATTGCCTCGCTCTTCTTTTGCACTTCTCAACACCAAGATGCCTCTCATGAATCCTGCGGAGCATGTCCGCCTGGGCCCGGCGCCAGAGGAATGACAATTCTGTCATTTCGCAGTATGATACCATCCACCACGGACAGTTCAGTTTGGACGTTTTGGAACTGTGGGCACCGCCCTCTTTGCCAGCCATGCATGACCTGGAGCAGGGTCGCATCTTCTCGTGTCGCCAGACGAATTTGCTGCAGCCTCTCATCCGTTGCCGGAGTGTCTCCCTGCACAACTGTGCATGAGCTGCTACATCACTAATGGAAGCCGGAGGTTGACTGTCAGCATCAATGGTTCGGGATAAGGTGTCAGCTATTATTAGGTCCTTCCCAGGAGCGTAGACCAGCGTGAAGTCATACCTCCGCAGCTTTATCGTGCGTTGTAGGCGCGGCGTCAAGTCATTGAGATCTTTGTTGATAATGTTGACCAGTGGCCACGATCAGTCTCCACTAGAAATGTAGGAAGACCATACACATAGTGGTGGAATATTGTTATACCCGTGATCAATCCCAGGCACTCCTTCTCTATCTGTGCATACTGCACTCCGTGGCGGTCATCGCTCGAGAAGCGTAGGCCACTGGGACCCAGTCCGACTGGTCCTTCTGTTGAAGTAGCACCGCACCAATTCCATGTTAACTGGCATCAGTGGAGATCTTTGTGGGTTTTGCCGGGTCAAAGAATGCCAGCGTTGAAGCTGCCATCAATTGGTGCTTCAGATCCACCCACTCGTCTTGGTGGCGTGGAGTCGAGTTAAACTCTGTGTCCTTCCTGATCACTTGTCGTAACGCTGTCATCCGTGCTGCTGGGTTCGATATGAACTTGCCTGGAAAGTTGATGAATCCAAGAAACCTGAGCACCGCCTTCTTGTCACATGGCCGCTGCATGTTCTGAATTGCCGCGATCTGCTCAGCATCCGGCTTCACCCCGTGCTCTGATATCGTGTCACCCAGAAAGGTCAGAGATGAACGTGCCAAGGTGCACTTGGCTTGGTTGAGCTTCAGCCCAAATTGGTGGATTCTTTGGAAGACTTGTTTTAACCGAGCAATGTGGTCTTCCTCTGCCGTTGACCATACTATGATGTCATCAACATATACACGGACGCCTTCAATACCCTCTGTCATCTGCTCCATAATTCTGTGAAATACTTTGGATGCAGAGATAATCCCGAATGGCATACGATTATAACAGTATCGTCCAAACGGTGTGTTGAAGGTACACAGCAGTCGGCTGGAATCACCGAGCTGCATCTGCCAGAAGCCTTGTGAGGCATCAGGTTTGGTGAATATGCGAGCCTTCGCCATTTCGCTCGTTATCTCCTCTCACTTCGGGATAGGGTAGTGCTCCCTGCGAATGTTTTTGTTCAAGTCTTTTGGATCTAAACAGATTCTGAGTTCACCAGACGGCTTCTTGACACATACAACGAGCTGACCCAGTCAGTCGGCTGTGTGACCTGTGATATGATGCCTTGAGATTGGAGGCATTGGAGTTCTGCTTTTAGCCTGTCCCGCAACTGAACTGGTCCCCTCCTTGGTGCATGAATGACCGGTGTTGCATCATCTTAGAGCAGGATTTTGTACTTGTAGGGTAACGTACCCATGCCACAAAAGACGTCAGGATACTCACTGAGAAGCAGCTGGATGGCATCGGGCAGTCGTGATGAGTCAACCGTGTTCATGAAGATCCTTTGTATCAGCCGCAAATCCTTGCAGGCTTGAGCACCCAACAGCGATGTTCGTTTGTCGTCCACGATCTCAAAGCGTAGTCCTTTTGTGACTTTCTTATTAATTACTTGTAGGTGGCATTATCCCCTCAAGGTGATCTGGTTGCCATTGTAGTCTGTTAACTTGCATGCAGCAGGTATCATCTTGTGTGTCCCTGGGATGGATGCGAGATCTTTGCTTGTCATCAAGTTCGCGGATGCTCCCGTGTCAAGCTTGAACGTAATCGGGGAGTTGTTCACTTGCACTGTGGCACTCCATTCGCTTATGGATTCAATGGTTTGCACGTATTGAGGCTGTGTAGTCAGGTCGTGCGGTTCCTCTGTGGCATTTATGATTCCAACGCCGTATGTGTTCTCCCAGGAGTGGAACTCTTCATGGTCGGAAAAGTTTTCTTCGGGTGTCTTGAGTGTCCATTGCATCTATTGTGCGAACTTTGAAGTTTCCGTGTCTTTGCATTGGAGAGTAATATTTGGCTGTGGTCTGACACTGGGAGGCAAAATGATTCATCTTGGAGCACTTTAAACATCTTTTCCCTAGTGTAGGACATTTCCCTTTTAAATGGGCGGTGCCACAGCAGTAGAACGTCATGACGTCCATGACATCACGCGTCGGCAGCGATCGCGCATGCGCGACTCGCTCTTCTGGCTGGGGTCGGTACTTTACATACTGGGATCTTGCGTGACCGTGCATGCGCAGACATGCTGTAATGGGCGCCAGCGGCCGGAAAAGAAGGCCTGTGAGGAGAGACCACCATTTTGACATCTTTCACTTCGGAGTACTTTCTCTACGTTTTTCTTCTCAAGAAGCTCCATACTGCTGATTTTCTGTTCTTGCTGTAAGCATTTTGCTATGGTAGTTTTTAAAGTTAAATCATTTTGCTGAATTAATGATTCCCTTAAATTTCCATCTGAAGAGATTAATCATAGATTAACTGAGCCCTGGTGATGGACTCTGTTACATCAGCATAGTTACAACCTTGTGCTAGCCATCGGAGATCTGTGATAAAATTAGAGATAGCCTCCCCGTTTTTTTGGAATCTGTTACGCAGGTTGAATCGTTCCATGATTTCATTTGACTGTGATTTACAGTGTTCATCAAAGTTTGCCATTATCACTTGAAAGCTATTTTTATCTTCATTGTCACCATGCGTAAAAGAGTTCTAAATGCCTACACCTTGTCGGCCTGCCGTTGAGAGTAATATCCCAATCTTTCTCTCGTCGGGGGCTGCATTTAAGGCAGTAGCTGCCATATATATCTGAAGCTGCTGTTTATACATTTTCCAGTTACTATTTAAATTACCGGTAATTTTCAGCAACTCTGGAAGTGGCGTGTGGTCCATCGCTTCGGTAGGTTGTTTGGAATCAAAATGCTGCAAAGTCTTCCACCGTCGAGCGGCCGGCCCGTTACTTTTGCTGCTTGTTTTGGTTCTTTCTGGACTCTAACCTAATCTATCTAGTACTGTCCGATTAAAGCCAATCTGGTACCATGTTTTGTTACCTGTAAGGCAGGTAATCTGTGCTACGCAACTCAGTTACAGTAGAGGCTTTGGAAGAAGGCTCGGGGTGGTCCAGAAGTTTTACAGAAGGTTTATTGGGCAACACAACTTAAATAACTGCGTGAGTTCTTACTTTCAGAACTGTACTAGTAGAAAGGTTACAACCTTTCTATACACTACAACTAGGCCTGACCACACTAGCAGCCCTGAGTTAAATCTTTGCTGTTCTCCTCAGTCTAATCCACTTCAACAGGCCAGAGGGCTGCTTGCTTCCCCTTTTATACACGCCAGTGCTGCCCCCTGGTGGTCTTTCCATTACCCATCAGCCCCTTCTGTACATACCAATGTAACGATCACGACAAAGGTCACTTGCACTAACTGGGTAAAGGGGGAGGGGTGTTATATATTCAAGTAATACTGCCTGCTGGTGGAACGTGATCTACCATGGCGTCAGCGGAGTGTTGTGCGTGGCCTTTCAGCTCACCATCCTACCCTGTAGAAGCAACATCTCCAAATAAACCATGCATTGTGTTTCCACGAACTTAGAGCGTGGCACCTCTACTTATTTTTCTCTTTGGACTAACAACAAAAATATACAGACAGGTTGAGGGAGGGGCAGGACTGGCAGCTCAATATCCCACAATATAAAATCTTCAGGCAAGATGTGTTGATGGGGTGGGGGCTGTAAAAGCAGACGTGGTGTTGCGATATTGATCAAGGAGTCAATTAATGTGGTGAGGACGGATGATATGTTAGCAGGCTCTTCAGTTGAGGCCATATAGGTGGAACTTAAAAACAAAAAGTAGGCAAACACATTGCTGGGAGCGTACTATATTTCCCTAAACAGTCAGGGAGAGATAGAAGAGCAGATATGTAGGCAAAGTGTAAAACCAATAGGATCAGAATAGGAAGATTTCAACGTCCCCGATGTTAATTGGGATAGGCAAACTGTGAAAGGCTTAGATAGGGCAGAAGTTTTAAAGTGCACCCAGAGAGCCTTTTGAGCCAGCACATAGAAAGTCCTACAAGAGAGGGGGCAATATTCACCTAGTTTTAGGAAATGAAGCCACACACATGGTAGAAATGTCAGTGGGGGATAACTCAGCGTGATTTGAGGCAGTTTTGAAAAAGGACAAAGGTGGACTGGAAATAAAGGCCCGTAACTTATTCTGTGTATCATTAAGTCGCGTAACAACCTGGAAGTGCAGACACCTTTTTATTTGCAGTTTCATTTCTCAATCCTGGATCATCAAGCAGAGGCAGGAGACATCAGGAACCATTTGACAGGTTAATGTTTTATATTATTTATGTTTAGCGTTTAAAAAATGTTTCAAATGAAAATAATGTAAACGGAAGATTTTTAAAAAACTTTTGTTTATCATGAGACTGTTAATTCCATTGGGCGGCATGGTAGCACAGTGGGTAGCACTGTTGCTTCACAGTGCCAGGGTTCCAGGTTCAATTCCCGGCTTGGATCACTATTTGTGCGGAGTCTGCACGCTCTCCCCATGTCGGCGCGTGTTTCTTCCGGATGCTCCGGTTTCCTCCCACAAGTCCCGAAAGACGTGCTTTTAGGTAATTTGGACATTCTGAATTCGCCCTCTGTGTACCCGAACAGGCGCCGGAATGTGGTGACTAGGGGCTTCTCACAGTAACTTGCAGTGTTAATGTAAGTCTACTTCTAACAAGAAAGATTGTTTTTTTATTTTTTTTAAAAAGGTACTTTACTGTAAAAAGTGAGTTTGGAGTCACAGAAAATGAAAGAAAGATTTTTTTTAAACTTTGGTTTGGCATGAGGATGTTATTCCATCAAAGGAGCTATAATGGATAGAATGCGGTGATGACTTGCTAACAGTATGATTGTCCACCAAAGGTACTCCGTGTTACTGGTCACTGGTTCTGTGGGTCTTGGCATTACATTCAACTTAACGCTTAACTTTAACTGGTGTCAATCACTCACTTGGCAAGACTTTCCAAAAGGTGGGATCAGTACTTGGACGCTAGGTCGCAGGTATTCCTTTCTCAGGCTCCTTTTTCAGACCACCTCTTGCCATCGGTTGTTCTCGAAGAATTGTGACCCTTCAATCAGGAGGTGCCTCCAAGTAGGTCTCTCAGCAAAGGTCCCACAGGCATTAACGTCTACGTTCTTGAGGTAAACCTTCAAGGTGTCTTTTTAAATATTTTTATTCTCCTTTTTCACATTTTCTCCCAAATTTGCACCCATCAACAAAATAATAAGCAGTAACGAATGTAATGTCAATCCCCATATCAACAACAGCAATCCCATCCTCCTAACAAACTCCCAGACAGCAGCCCGCATGTTAACATAAACAAATAACAAAAAGGAATCAGGAATCACCCATAAGTCACCATTAACACATACAGTCGTCGTCCCCCCACCCCCCACCCCTCACCAATGTTCGATGTTATCTAATTCTTGAAAGTGCATAATGAATAATGCCAATGAATTGTAGAACCTCCTCCATCCTTCCCCTCAATTCAAACTTGACCATCTCAAAAGTTAAGAATTCCAACAGGTCCCCCCGCCACGCCAGGGCACAGGGTGGAGAGGTTGCTCTCCATCCCAACAGGATTCACCTTCAGGCAATCAAAGAGGCGAAGGCTACAACATCTGCCTCCGCACCCGTTTCCAACCCCGGCTGGTCTGACACCCTGAATATGGCCTCCCGAGGGCCCAGGTCCAGTTTCACGTGCACCACTTTAGAGATTACCCTAAAAACCTCCTTCCAGTAATCCTCCAGCTTTGGCCAGGAACAAAATATATGAACGTGATTCACGCGCGCCCCCCCCCCCCCCCCCCCCCCCACACACACACACACACAACGTTCACACACACCTTCTACCCCCTCAAAGCCGGCTCATCCTCGCCCTTGTGAGGTGTGCTCTGTATACCACCTTCAGCTGCATCAGCCCCAACCTCGCGCATGAGGTAGAGTCGTTCACTCTCGGAGCACCTCACACCAGAACCCCTCCTCCATACCCTCTCCCAACTCTTCCTCCCACTTTGCTTTGATCCCTTCTAGTGGTGCCTCCTCCTCTTCCAAAATAGCTCCGTAAACCGCCAACACTACCCCCTTCTTCAAGGTGTCTTTGAGGAGCTTCCTTTGTCCTCCTCGTGTTCGTTCTCCTTCCTTGAGCTGGATGAAGAAGACTTGCTTTGGCAGTCAGGACTTTGGCATCCTAAACAGATGGGCGACACAGCGGAGTATGTTTTGGATGATCATGGCCTCGCTAGTTGTGCTAATGACTTCTACAAGGACATGCCTGTCCTCCCAGCTGATTCAGAGCTCAAGTCCCAAGGCCGGAATTGAACCCGGGCCCCTGGCGCTTTGATGCAGCAGTGCTAACCACTGTGCTACCGTGCCACTTGTAGGCAATATTCCCTTTAAAATCTAGTTGCTATGCATGCTCCCTTTATTTTTTTGTTGTTGCCCGGCCTCACAAATCCATTATTTATCCCAGAACAAGGCCTGCATAGTACCTTTAACTTGCACCATCATCCTTTTTGTCATTTAATCGTTCCTGCACTTCACCCTATCGAAGACTCTTGGCCCCCGCTCTTTTTAAATCGCCGCTCTGACTCTCAAAAAAACCAGAGTGACATTAGATAGTGGTAGCGCCGGGAACGACCCCTCTAATCCAGACTCTGTTTTTTTTTGTTAGATCTTGCCCCCTATTTGAGGTCTTTAAAATTGTCCTCTGGGAAACTGGCAAATGAACCATCCTTAACCCCAGCCATGTTGCAGCCCCTTGTGCCTGTTGGCTCACCACTTGTTGATCCCAACTTTGGAGTATAGGTCCCCCAGTTATAAAGTTCTTTAAAATCTACTTGGCTGAATTGTTCAATTCTATTTTCTGAAAGTGTTAATTTGAGTTCAGCTGCAGAAAACCAGGTTTGCGGTTTTGCTTATTGTGATAGCGCGGTCTCCTTTAAGAGGGTGGACTCGACGGACCATGTGACTGGCTTGGAGCCAATCGTGCGGGAGTGCACGAACCCCAGCCAATAGGGGGTTTGCGCGGGGCCCTGGGAACAGGACCCTGGGCTGTGTGGATCCCGGGGTCGAAGTGTTAAGACCTGTTATATTGTGCTCTGTGCCTGTTACTTACCTGCTTTTGCCTTTCGTCAATAAACCTCTTTGATAAATATTGGAAGCCTCCAGGGTATGTCTGATGCCGCCACATTGGACATTTAAGGGGAGACAAGCCCATACCGTCCATCACCTCGGCTAGGGTGCGACATTGAGCCTTGCTGCTGGCGCCCTACAATCATGCTTCCCTGCACTGGCTCAGCATACGGATTGCTAATGTAGATTTGTTGAGTTGTCTCCCCCTCCTTCGAGAGGTTGGTCATGAGACACATCAACTTCATACTCCCACAGGCCTTGATCCACTGCAATTTGCATACCGCCACAACTGGTCCACAGCGGACACTATCTCCCTGGCCCTTCACCCAACCCTGGAGCATCTCGACATCAAGGACTCCTACGTCAGACGCCTATTCATTGACTACAGCTCTGCCTTCAACACCATAATCCCAGCCAAGCTCTTATCAAAACTCCAAAACCGAGGACTTGCATTTGCAACTGGACACGACAGAGAGACCCCAACTATCAAAGGTAAAGAGAATGATACAGACTGGGTGGTGCTATGAGAAATTTGAGCAACGCAGGACCAATCTTACCTGTCACGACGCATTGACGGGCAAGAACGGTGTGATTTTGTGGGGATCATAGTAGTCGTTCCGCCTCCAGCCAGGAAGGTGGAGCTGGTGGCCTGACATAGATAAAGCCATTGAAAAATTGGAGCAACAGTGCTACCTTTGTCAAATGCAACAGTCCTTGTTTCTGTCGGTCACTCTCCAACCTTGGACGGCCAGGTCGTCCTGGACCCAGGTCCACGTTGACTAAGGGCCCTTTCATGGGAAAGATGTTTTTAGTTCTTGTAGATGCCCACTCAAAGTTACTGTCTATTCAAGAGATGGAGACCATGACCTCAGCAGCCACGTGATTTCAGGAATCCATCATGTCGGACAATCGCAGCCCCTTTATAGGTGACAACTTTCAGGTTTTCGTATGAGCTAATGGCATATAACACCCTGCATTGAACGCTTCGGCCGAAAGAACCATTCAGATCTTCAAGAATGCGATTTCCGGTGACAGGCATGTGCTGAGAAATCACACATCGGTGGCTCTCCTCCCACGAACCTGAAAATAGGCTTTTTGCACCCGAGATAGCCCACTAATACCAAGGATAAAACATCCCCACAGCTCAACAAGCAATGATACGAAGGGAAAACACCAAACAACAGTCACTCCAGAGGCCGCATGGAAACCAGGAGTGGAAAAAGCCAGGAGAAACAAATGGCCGAGCTGGCTGACACATGAGGCAGCGAAACGCGGGCCTCACCAGAGCGAGAAGGACTGACCCGCCGCACAAGGAACCTCCCCCACACCAGGGGATGGGGGGAGGATGTTTCTCTCAAGGGGTAGCCAACAGCCAATAAGCCAGGGGAAGGGAGAAGGCAGCCACAAAGGGCTGGGAGTGGGGAATAAAGAGGCATGGAGCCCAACCATGCCCAACAAATAATAAAATAGACTGTATCGCGCCAACCCAACTGGATCAGGGTGTAAGAGCTGACGAGTGAAGAAGGCACGCCAGACAGCCAGAAGGAGAGGGGGGAGGTCAGAAAGAAATGGGGGAGAGGGGAGCAGGGGACCCAACTAGAACCAAACGCCTACCAGAAAATGAAAAACAAGAAACTATAACCATTGTAAATAATGAAAGATAATCAACGTAAATAACAGAAGATGACCGTTGTATATATATTTCTCTTTATTTTACTTTTGTTTTCAATGTATGTCCACCCTTGCCTTTGTTCTGTATATTACAAAAATCCTCAATAAAAACATTTTTTTAAAAAAAGATCTTCAAGAATGCAATGCAAAAGCAAACTAATAAACCACTTCGCCAGCATTTGGCCAATTTCTGGCTTTCGCATATATCAACCCTCCAATCACCACAGGGGTCGCATCTGCTGAGTTGCTCATGGGTCATTGCCTGAGGACCCGGTGAGATCTCGTGTTTCCGAATTTGGCAGGGAGGGTGGGAGCACGTCCGGTCTCTCAGAGGAGCCAATGGGAAGAGCAGAGGGGGTGACAGGTCGTTCCGGGTGGGAGACCTGGTTTTGGTCCGTAATTCTGCTTCAGGACCTCTGTGGCTAGCTGGACAGATTGTGGCCCAGTCGGGGCTGGTGTCATATGTGGTCAATGTCAGAGGGAAGACTGTCAGAAAGCACGTCGACCACTTGAGGAGTCCGGGGGGGGGGGGGGGGGGGGCGCTTGGGTCGAAACCCCCAGTCTGGAGTCAACATGCTACCAGTGTTATAGACACCCCTGTAAATTCATCTGACGAAGGGGAGCCGTGAACTCCTGAATCCACTTAGCCAACTGCACCGATTGAGACCGGTGAGGCAAGTTCGCCTGTCATTGAGACAGTGCCTCCTGAGGTGACACCAACCGCTAACAATCCGATACCCGGAAGGGTGCCGAGCCTGTGGATAGGATCCAGAGGTCTCCAGACCGATTGACCTCTTGATGGACTCTCTCCCCTATTGTCTTTTTTAATGTTTGTAAACTCTGTATTTAGTTTTTTTGTGTAGTTTATAATAAGCGACTTAAGCGGGGGAGGGATATGGTAGCACAGCCTCTTTAAGGGCACGGGCTCAATCGACCACGTTGTGATATTCATTGATTTCTTAATGAGGATGGCTTTGGAGTGTAGTGTCTCACAAAGAACATCAAGCCATGTTTTGAACAAAGCTAATTCATTCACACTACATAATAACTAGATTTGTCTTGCTTGCTAAGATATAAAAGATAACAGATTAACTAAAACTATGATACCATCTACAAAACTCCTGATAACATGATTATTCCCTATCTCTCCTAACAACCTACTCCCTGCATCAAGAGTATCATTGATCCACATGTATGCGCTTGATCGCCATCTAATGGTTGGATATAGTTACAATAAATTGTTAACCCTTCATTATTCTTACAATGCACATATGACTGGATTGGGGCCAATCGCACAGGAGCGTGCGAATCCCGACCAATAGAGAGTTTACGCGGGGCTCTGAGAACAAGACTCTGGGCAAAGTGGAACCCGGAGGCGAAGTGATTGGACCTGTTATATTGCGTTCTGTGCCTGTTACTTTATCTGCCTTTACCTTTCATCAATAAACCCCTTTGGTAATTACTGGAAGACTTCAGTGTGTGTCTCGAGCCCCTGCACTGATTATGTCAACTATTGTATGGGTATTTTATCCAATGTGACTCCACTCCACACTGCCCATCACCTCTTGTCAATTCATGCTGTCCTCTTCTGTAAGAGAGGACAGTTCGGATGTCTCCGAACGGGTAGAGGGCATCCTGAAGGGGGAGGGCAAACAGGCAGAGGTCGTTGTACATATTGGTACTAACGACATAGGCAGGAAGGGGCATGAGGTCCTGCAGCAGGAGTTCAGGGAGCTAGGCAGAAAGGTAAAAGACAGGACTTCTAGGGTTGTAATCTCGGGATTACTCCCTGTGCCACGTGCCAGTGAGGCGAGAAATAGGAAGATAGAGCAGCTAAACACGTGGCTAAACAGCTGGTGTAGGAGGGAGGGTTTCCGTTATCTGGACCACTGGGAGCTCTTCCGGGGCAGGTGTGACCTATATAAGAAGGACGGGTTGCATCTAAACCGGAGAGGCATAAATATCCTGGCCGCGAGGTTTGCTAGTGTCACACGGGAGGGTTTAAACTAGTATGGCAGGGGGGTGGGCACGGGAGAAATAGGTCAGAAGGTGAGAGCATTGAGGGAGAACTAGGGAATAGGGACAGTGGGGCTCTGAGGCAGAGCAGACAGGGAGAAGTTGCTGAACACAGCGGGTCTGGTGGCCTGAAGTGCATATGTTTTAATGCAAGAAGTATTACGGGTAAGGCAGATGAACTTAGAGCTTGGATTAGTACTTGGAACGATGATGTTGTTGCCATTACAGAGACCTGGTTGAGGGAAGGGCAGGATTGGCAGCTAAACGTTCCAGGATTTAGATGTTTCAGGCGGGATAGAGGGGGATGTAAAAGGGGAGGCGGAGTTGCGCTACTGGTTCGGGAGAATATCACAGCTGTACTGCGGGAGGACACCTCAGAGGGCAGTGAGGCTATATGGGTAGAGATCAGGAATAAGAAGGGTGCAGTCACAATGTTGGGGGTTTACTACAGGCCTCCCAACAGCCAGCGGGAGATAGAGGAGCAGATAGGTAGACAGATTTTGGAAAAGAGTAAAAATAACAGGGTTGTGGTGATGGGAGACTTCAACTTCCCCAATATTGACTGGGACTCACTTAGTGCCAGGGGCTTAGACGGGGCGGAGTTTGTAAGGAGCATCCAGGAGGGCTTCTTAAAACAATATGTAGACAGTCCAACTAGGGAAGGGGCAGTACTGGACCTGGTATTGGGGAATGAGCCCGGCCATGTGGTAGATGTTTCAGTAGGGGAGCATTTCGGTAACAGTGACCACAATTCAGTAAGTTTTAAAGTACTGGTGGACAAGGATAAGAGTGGTCCTAGGATGAATGTGCTAAATTGGGGGAAGGCTAATTATAACAATATTAGGCGGGAACTGAAGAACATAGATTGGGGGCGGATGTTTGAGGGCAAATCAACATCTGACATGTGGGAGGCTTTCAAGTGTCAGTTGAAAGGAATTCAGGACCGGCATGTTCCTGTGAGGAAGAAGGATAAATACGGCAATTTTCGGGAACCTTGGATAACGAGAGATATTGTAGGTCTCGTTAAAAAGAAAAAGGAGGCATTTGTCAGGGCTAAAAGGCTGGGAACAGACGAAGCCTGCGTGGAATATAAGGAAAGTACGAAAGAACTTAGCAAGGAGTCAGGAGGGCTAGAAGGGGTCACGAAAAGTCATTGGCAAATAGGGTTAAGGAAAATCCCAAGGCTTTTTACACGTACATAAAAAGCAAGAGGGTAGCCAGGGAAAGGGTTGGCCCACTGAAGGATAGGCAAGGGAATCTATGTGTGGAGCCAGAGGAAATGGGCGAGGTACTAAATGAATACTTTGCATCAGTATTCACCAAAGAGAAGAAATTGGTAGATGTTGAGTCTGGAGAAGGGTGTTTAGATAGCCTGGGTCACATTGAGATCCAAAAAGACGAGGTGTTGGGTGTCTTAAAAATGTTAACATAGATAAGTTCCCAGGGCCTGATGGGATCTACCCCAGAATACTGAAGGAGGCTGGAGAGGAAATTGCTGAGGCCTTGACAGAAATCTTTGGATCCTCACTGTCTTCAGGGGATGTCCCGGAGGACTGGAAAATAGCCAATGTTGTTCCTCTGTTTAAGAAGGGTAGCAAGGATAATCCAGGGAACTACAGGCTGGTGAGCCTTACTTCAGTGGTAGGGAAATTACTGGAGAGAATTCTTCGAGACAGGATCTACTCCCTTTTGGAAGCAAATGGATGTATTAGTGAGAGGCAGCATGGTTTTGTGAAGGGGAGGTCGTGTCTCACTAACTTGATAGAGTTTTTCGAGGAGGTCACTAAGATGATTGATGCAGGTAGGGCAGTGGATGTTGTATATATGGACTTCAGTAAGGCCTTTGACAAGGTCCCTCATGGTAGACTAGTACAAAAGGTGAAGTCACACGGGATCAGGGGTGAGCTGGCAAGGTGGATACAGAACTGGCTAGGTCATAGAAGGCAGAGAGTAGCAATGGAAGGATGCTTTTCTAATTGGAGGGCTGTGACCAGTGGTGTTCCACAGGGATCAGTGCTGGGACCTTTGCTCTTTGTAGTATATATAAATGATTTGGAGGAAAATGTAACTGGTCTGATTAGTAGGTTTGCAGACGACACAAATGTTGGTGGAATTGTGGATAGCGATGAGGACTGTCAGAGGATACAGCAGGATTTAGATTGTTTGGAGACTTGGGCGGAGAGATGGCAGATGGAGTTTAATCTGGACAAATGTGAGGTAATGCATTTTGGAAGGTCTAATGCAGGTAGGGAATATACAGTGAATGGTAGAACCCTCAAGAGCATTGAAAGTCAAAGAGATCTAGGAGTACAGGTCCACAGGTCATTGAAAGGGGCACACAGGTGGAGAAGGTAGTCAAGAAGGCATACGGCATGCTTGCCTTCATTGGCCGGGGCATTGAGTATAAGAATTGGCAAGTCATGTTGCAGCTGTATAGAACCTTAGTTAGGCCACACTTGGAGTATAGTGTTCAATTCTGGTCGCCACACTACCAGAAGGATGTGGAGGCTTTAGAGAGGGTGCAGAAGAGATTTACCAGAATGTTGCCTGGTATGGAGGGCATTAGCTATGAGGAGCGGTTGAATAAACTTGGTTTGTTCTCACTGGAACGAAGGAGGTTGAGGGGAGACCTGATAGAGGTCTACAAAATTATGAGGGGCATAGACAGAGTGGATAGTCAGAGGCTTTTCCCCAGGGTAGAGGGGTCAATTACTAGGGGGCATAGGTTTAAGGTGAGAGGGGCAAGGTTTAGAGTAGATGTACGAGACAAGTTTTTTACACAGAGGGTAGTGGGTGCCTGGAACTCGCTACCGGAGGAGGTGGTGGAAGCAGGGACGATAGTGACATTTAAGGGGCATCTTGACAAATACATGAATAGGATGGGAATAGAGGGATACGGACCCAGGAAGTGTAGAAGATTGTAGTTTAGTCGGGCAGCATGGTCGGCACGGGCTTGGAGGGCCGAAGGGCCTGTTCCTGTGCTGTACATTTCTTTGTTCTTGTTCTTTGAGACTCCCAAAGCTTAGTCACACATGTGTTATCTTCTGTATCCTGAACTAGCTGAGCTTATGTCAAACTAATCAGATACTGCTCAATCAAGATAGTTAGTTTATGTGCCTATTGTTTTCTAAAAAATGCTGAAAATTGTTTCTAATATCCCTCTTTCCCATCCTGCCTCCACTCAGTGCTGAACCTCATCACTTGGCTGAACCAGTTTGACCCTAGCCGCAAATTGTGATGCTAGCTGGACTTTGAGCCTGGGTTAGCGACAGCACTGTAAATCATTGAATCGTCTTGATTTTGTGGTCATGCTTTTATTTCTGTTAAAAGACCTCAGTTCTTACGCAAAATTACTGATGAATGTTTGTCTTTCTAGTTTTAGTGTGTGCATTGGCAGTCCTATTCCACATGGTGTAAAATGAAGATTCAAATGATTCCATTTGGTGCGCTGAAGCTACGAATGATGAATGCCAATCTATCAACCCTGGCTCAATGCAATCAAAGAGCCTTCAGGATATTGAAGACACAAATAAGATCGTTCTCAACTAGCAAGATTTGTAACCTTCAGAATTTCACAGATTATGAATCTATCAAACAGCAATACAAGCCACAAGTTCCAGAATACTTCAATTTTGCCAGGGATGTCCTCGATAAGTGGAGTGAAGTGGAAAAGGTATTTTATAATCCTGTGTGACACACACTTTATGTGGGTGTGAGAAATGGTTTCTGAGAAACCTGAATGTTGCATGGATTCATCAAAATGTTTCAATTAGTTGAATGGTTGGTACAATTTATGCATTCTACATAGAATAAGTGATTCTTAACATTTGGCATACTAAGGCTCTTGTCAATTAGAGCCACTCTAAAATGATATATGCATTCATGTTGAGAACTGGCAGAGGGAACAAGAGTAGTTTTCCTAATTTGACCGATAACCTTTAAATTCAGTTGAAAACCTACACAGGTATAAAAAAAGGGCATTTCATGGACAGATTTTGTTGTATGAAAAGTTAGATTGTATATATTTTCCCTAAGTCTTATTAATTCAAATGCTGTGTTTTCTACAGAAAAGCTTTTGAGGTTTGGTGTTTTTAATAATAATCTTTATTATTGTCACAGATAGGCTTACATTAACACTGCAATGAAGTTGCTGTGAAAAGCCCCAAGTCGCCACATTCCGGCGCCTGTTCGGGTACACAAAGGGAGAATTCAGAATGTCCAATTCACCTTACAGCACACCTTTAGGGACTTGTGGGAGGAAACCGGAGCACCCGGAGGAAACCCACACAGACACTGGGAGAACGTGCAGACTCCGTTCTGACAGTGACCCAAGCTGGAATCAAACCTGGGACCCTGGTGCTGTGAAGCAACAGTGCTAACCACTGTACTACCATGTCAAATAATATTTCCATTGATATTTCTGCAGGCTGGAAACAGAGGTTCGAACCCTGCTTTGTGGTGGGTGAGTGAACATGGGCAAGAGGTGAAATGGAACTTTCAGGACCTTGAAGTCAACTCTAAGAAGGTGGCGAACATACTGTCAGAGGCCTGTGATCTACGATTAACTGATCGAGCTATTGTTATCCTGCCACATGTTCTGGAATGGTGGCTTGTAACCATAGCGTGCATGAGAACAGGTAATGGTTTGGTCGTCAATATCGCTGTTGAGATGACTGTCTAACAAAATACATTTGTCTCTCTTCTTCCTACAAGAGACTATCTCGAAGCAGCCCATTTTAAAAAAATCAAATCCTTGCAAGGAGTTCTGATTAACTTACACAGATTTCTTAGTTGTCAGGTTTGGAACGGTTTTTGATTAAGCTATGCAATTATTAGAAAAATGGGCGCTGCATGATCCCAGGCTGATGGAACTGAATTCATGTTTGTCGCAGTAGTCATTGACCGAGGATGCTTCAGTGAATGTCCTTTCCAATATGTACGTAATTCAACAGTTTCTGATTTTTTCAGACTTATTTACTCACGCAAGCCATGCACTGTTACTGACATCACAGATTTTGTTTCAACAACAAAAAAAGGACAGAAATTGTAATAATTTTAAATAACATGTTAACCAGTTTCTGGTGGTAGAAGTTTCAACCTTGTTGATTCTGTGGGAACCTAGTGTTCTGGGCAGTGGTTTCGTAATCCAGTTCAGGATAAAGAAAGATTACTTCCTGTTACTGGGGAATGTAAAGAATACAGGTAATGAGATCGAGTAGTAGTGAACTGAATGAAATGAAATGAAATGAAATGGAATGAAATGAAATGGGAATTGAAATGAAATGGAAATTGAAATGGAAATTGAAAGGAAATTCGCTTATTGTCACAAGTAGGCTTCAAATGAAGTGACTGTGAAAAGCCCCTAGTCGCCACATTCCGGCGCCTGTTCGGGGAGGCTGGTATGGGAATTGAACCGTGCTGCTGGCCTGCCTTGGCCTGCTTTAAAAGCCAGCAATTTAGCCCAGTGAAGATGCCAGAGGTGGATTCTTGCAAACTGTTACGAGCTCAAAGACTAGAGTCTTTCTAGCCGAGTGTCTTTATTGAACTGCTTATATCAAAGACTCTGGGTGGGGTTTAATGGGGGAAAAAAATAATCCTGTTTTAGGCGTATTTAGCACGGGTAACCCTGATATCAGCGGAACTCTGGGTTTTTGGGCCTCAGCGAGGAATGCCCTGCCAAGGCCGCACTTACCTTCATATTCTACACTTAAGAGATCAGGATGTCATTTTAAAATGCTGCCCTGATCTCTGGACTCCCTAGACCATCTCCAAACTCCCCCAACGTACCTGTTAAACGGTCCTCCAGCCTCCCTTCACCTCACTTCATAACGGTAGGGCACACTCTGGCATGATTCCTGGCAGTGCCAACCTGGCACATTGACACTCCCAGCCTGTCACCCTGGCAGTGTCCCTGCCAGCCTGACAGTGCCTCCCACCCCCCCCCCCCCCCCAAGGTACCGTTACGCCTGGTCCACGCTTGTGTGGACCAATGCTAAACGCCGCCATAGGCGAGCTCTCCAAGGCGCAGGCGTTTGATCCTGAGCCTTGGAGAATCCCACGCAGACATATTTAAGGGAGGCTAACTGCTCACTTAAATATGCAAATACAAATCGCACCCAGTGAGGGCGAGATCAAGATCACGACATCTCGTAAGATCTCATTAGATCTCTCATTAGATCGGTCCCAAGCTTTGCAAATCTACGGCCTTGTCGTGTCCCGAGCTCTCTGCTTACACCACCTTTTGAGGAAGAGAGTTCCAAAGATTCACAACCATTTAAGAGGAAAAGATTGTCCTTATCTCTGTCCTAAATGGGCAACCCCTTATTTTTGATCAGTGACCCCTAATTCTAAAGTCTCCCACAAGAGGAAACATCCTTTACACATAAATCCTGTCAGGATCTTATATGTTTCAATTGAGTTAGGGCAGCACAGTAGCATAGTGGTTCGCATAGTTGCTTCACAGCTCCAGGTTCGTAGGTTCGATTCCTGGCTTGGGTCACTGTCTGTGCGGAGTCTGCATGTTCGCCCCGTGCCTGCGTGGGTTTCCTCCGGGTGCTCCGGTTTCCTCCCACAGTCCAAAGATGTGTAGGCTAGGTGGATTGGCCATGATAAATTGCCCTTAGTGTTCAAAAAGGTTGGGTGGGGTTACGGGGAGGGTGGGGGTGTGGGCTTGGGTAGGGTGCTCTTTCCAAGGGCCTTCTGCAATGTAAATGTAAATTTTATGAAAACAAATTCTATGAAGTCACCTCGTACCCTTCTAAACTCCAGTAGATACAGGCTTAACCTGTCCAACCTTTCCTCATCAGACTGTCCACCCATTCCAGGTATTAGTTCAGTAAACTTTCTCTGAACTGCTTCCAACGCATTTACATCCTTCCTTAAATAAGGAGGCCAATACTGTACACAGTACTCCAGATGTGGTCTGCATAATTGAAGCATAACCTGCCTACTTCTTGTTCTATTAGCTTTCCTAATTACTTGCTGAACCTTTTGTACGTACGACACCCAGATCCCCACTGCGCCTCAGAGCTGTGCAATCTCTCACCATTTAGATAGAACACCAGGCCTCATCTGACAAGGATAAGGATGGCCAGGAAGAACCAGGCATGGAGCCCGGGCTGGCAGGGCAGGCCGCCCAACGTGTGCTCCAGAGCCACTGCACACAGGACAACATCACCACCTCTAGATTTGCCAACGAGGTTTGGCCACTGGCAGCTCCGCCACCCTGCCCCACGTCTCCATACTCTTATTAATAATAATAATAATAATCTTTATTAGTGTCACATGTAGACTTACATTAACACTGCAATGAAATGGGGCAGCACGGTAGAATAGTGGCTTCACAGCACCAGGGTCCCAGATTTGATTCCCGGCTGGGTCACTGTCTGTGCGGAGTCTGCACATTCTCCCCATGTCTGCGTGGGTTTCCTCCGGGTGCTCCGGTTTTCTCCCACTAGTCCCGAAAGACGTGCTGTTAGGTAAATTGGACATTCTGAATTCTCCCTCTGTGTACCCGAACAGGCGCTGGAATGTGGCAACTAGGGGCTTTCCACAGTAACTTCATTGCAATAAACCTACTTGTGACAATAAAGATTACAAGTTACTGTGAAAAGCCCCTAGTTGCCACACTCCGGCGCCTGTTCAGGTACATATAAAATTATGAAGGGAATAGATAGGATAGATGCGGGCAGGTTGTTTCCACTGGCAGGTGAAAGCAGAACTAGGAGGCATAACCTCAAAATAAGGCAAGGTAGATTTAGGACTGAGCTTAGGAGGAACTTCTTCACCCAAAGTGTTGTGAATCTATGGAATTCCTTGCCCAGTGAAGCAGTTGAGGCTCCTTCATCAAATGTTTTCAAGATCAAGATAGGTAGTTTTTTGAAGAATAAAGGGTTATGGTGTTCGAGCGGGAAAGTAGAGCTGAGTCCACAAAAGATCAACCATGATCTCAATGAATGGCGGAGTAGGCTCGAGGGGTCAGATGGCCTACTCCTGCTCCTAGTTCTTATGTTCTATGTTCTGGGTGGCATCTGTCGCGTGGTTTCAAAATGTGGTGTGTCTGACCACCTATTGGTTTACATGGATTGCGTATTTGCTGAGAACATTTAGAGTATAAGTTGGATTTTGCAATTTGTGTTATCCTTACAACTCTGTATATCTGTCAAGGTATAGCTAGGGTGACAGAGTCGTGTATTATAGCTAATCTTTCCTTGTTTAATAAATGTTTTATCGTTTTAAAAGTTCATTGGCAATCCTGTGACTTTGTTCATCCATGTCTCTAAATAAAAAAGTTAGGATTGATGAAGCCAGTTCCATTCTGGAATCTGGCTTGTGTTATGTTCTCTATTCTGCTTTACCTGGATGGCTCGGATGCGGAGTGTTGAATAAAGAACACAAAGCTTTGTTAACGAACAAAACTATAAATTTATTACACTACTAACTAAGATTCACATTCCTAAAGTAGAAGGTTATTGTATAAAACTATGCTATTTCTAACTTACAGAACACTCAAGTATACAACTGCTCTCTATGCCTGACCCTCTTCCAGCTCTCTCCTAACTCTAACTTCCACAATCTCCGAAGTCACATGATACATATGACTGTTCTGTTGTTCCCTCTTGTGGTATGAAGCATTAACATCAGCTTGTTAACTCTTTACACCCCAGTCAATATACATATCATTGCAGCTTGGTCCAGTAGTAACATTAGCTGGGATCACAACAAAAGGACAATATCTTCTTCTCCAATTAGCACCCTTGAGTATTCAGGGGTTGCCGTACTGTGTGATTCTACACAGGGCAGGGTAATTGGTCAGCCCAATGTCTACCTCAGCCAGAACTGATATTGAGCCCTGCCTTCTTGACATTATTTTTGAAATACACATGAGCTGCCCAGTCAACTGAGCTAACCGGTGATCAACAATCTCAACCCCATTTTGTCAGACCTCAAGTAATACATTAAATCACTCTTGCCTTTCACCCTATCATAGGCCTTCCCTATTTGTTCTTTCCTGCCCTCCCTTCTGCCTGTACCTCAGCAAAACCTGTTATATGTTCAGTTCTGACAGAAGTTCCCAGACCTGAACCTTTAATGCTTTCACTGTCCAAAGATGTAGCTTGGACTGCTGAGTATTTCCAGCGCTTTCTGTTCATATTACAGATTTCCAGCGTGCTCACTATTTTGCTGAATAAAGCACACGGTCAAATTTGTTTTTTTCAAAACATTTCAAATCTGAATAGCTAAATTAGTTCCAACAAGCTTTAATAGTTAGGTCTCTGCAAGTATTTAGGCATTGATCTTTTTGTTTGTGTTCTGATCAGGTACTGTAGTGATTCCTGGCACACGTCTGTTAACAGCCAAGGACATTTGCCACAGGCTGCAGGCCTCCAATGCAAAATGCATCATTACAGATGAAAGCCTGGCAGATGCTGTAGAATCAGTGGCATCGAAGTGCCCTTCTCTCAAAGCAAAGGTGATTGTCTCACAAAAACATAGAGAGGGATGGATGAACTTCCAGGACCTTTTCCGGTTAGTATTACAATCATGGGAGTTATTTGGAAACTAGTGCTTCATGGCCTCAAAGAAAATGCAATTCAAATATATATATAAACACTGAGGAAAATGTTATTAATTCACTTCAACAAATTTGACACATAGGAAACGCTCCATAACCATGAGCCAATTGTAATGGACTAATTTAGTGATATACTGGGAAACTTTCACATCAAACCTAACACCTTAACTGTTCTACTTTACTGACCTGAATTAATTGACAGCTCTATGAGGCAGGGCGTTCACCCCAATGAGGATAGAAGGCCTGTCTCCAGCCAGTTTAACGCTCAGAGGGGCAGACCTGAATTCCCCACCATCAAAACATTCAGCTCTTGAGTAATTGTAGATTAATTTTTGATAACATTGCATTAATTTTGCAACAGATATTAACTCAGTTAAACAGGCAGTGAAGGATAGGACACAGGAGCCTATTCTTTATATACTCACAAGCTTTTATTTATTGAAGCACACGTTGCATATCCCTCAGCCCTAACCGTCAACCCTTCTTTCATTTTAGCACATCAGAGTCCACGGTTAATACCCAGAACCTATATTATATATAAGACCCTTACATATTAATAGCCATTGTCCACTTCTGCATATTCAGGATTCAAGGCATATTGATATGCCTAGGCCTGCATGACTAAACACCAGAGCAAGAGTACGCCACAGGGCCCTTTGAGCCTGCTCTACCATTCAATACTACCACAGCTATTCAATACAATCATGGAATTAGATATAGTTCTTGGGGCTATAGTGATCAAGGGAGATGGGGGAAAGGCGGGATCATGGTATTGAACTTGATGATCAGCCATGATCATAATGAATGGTGGAGCAGGCTCGAAGGGCCTCCTCCTCCTTCTATTTTCTAATTATGTTTCTATGTATGGCTGATCTTGGGCATCATCTCCACCTTTCTGCCCGTTTACGTCCATGGTTCACTGAGAAACCAAACATCTGTCTATCCCAACCTTAAACATATTCAACTACAGAGCATCAGTAACCCTCTGGAGTGGGGAATTGCAAAGATTCCCAATCCTTTGAGTGAAGACATGTTTCTTCCTCTCAGTCCTAAATGAATGTTCCTTTATCCTGGGACTGTGTCTCCTTGATCCTGGGACTGTGTCTCCTTGATCCTGGGACTGTGCCTCCTTGATCCTGGGACTGTGCCTCCTTTGTCCTGGGGCTGTGTCTCCTTGATCCTGGGACTGTGCCTCCTTTATCCTGGGACTGTGCCTCCTTTATCCTGGGACTGGGTCTCCTTCATCATGGGACTGTGTCTCCTTGATCCTGGGACTTTGTCTCCTTGATCCTGGGACTGTGCCTCCTTTATCCTGGGACTGTGTCTCCTTTATCCTGGGACTGTGTCTCCTTTATCCTGGGACTGTGTCTCCTTGATCCTGGGACTGTGCCTCCTTTATCCTGGGACTGTGCCTCGTTTATCCTGGGACTGGGTCTCCTTCATCATGGGACTGTGTCTCCTTGATCCTGGGACTTTGTCTCCTTGATCCTGGGACTGTGCCTCCTTTATCCTGGGACTGTGCCTCGTTTATCCTGGGGCTGTGTCTCCTTCATCATGGGACTGTGTCTCCTTGATCCTGGGACTTTGTCTCCTTGATCCTGGGACTGTGCCTCCTTTATCCTGGGACTGTGTCTCCTTTATCCTGGGACTGTGTCTCCTTTATCCTGGGACTGTGTCTCCTTGATCCTGGGACTGTGCCTCCTTTATCCTGGGACTGTGCCTCGTTTATCCTGGGACTGGGTCTCCTTCATCATGGGACTGTGTCTCCTTGATCCTGGGACTTTGTCTCCTTGATCCTGGGACTGTGCCTCCTTTATCCTGGGACTGTGTCTCCTTTATCCTGGGACTGTGCCTCCTTTATCCTGGGACTGTGTCTCCTTTATCCTGGGACTGTGCCTCCTTTATCCTGGGGCTGTGTCTCCTTTATCCTGGGACTGTGCCTCCTTTATCCTGGGGCTGTGTCTCCTTTATCCTGGGACTGTGCCTCCTTTATCCTGGGACTGTGTCTCCTTTATCCTGGGACTGTGTCTCCTTTATCCTGGGACTGTGCCTCCTTTATCCTGGGGCTGTGTCTCCTTTATCCTCGCACTGTGTCTCCTTTATCCTGGGACTGTGTCTCCTTTATCCTGGGACTGTGTCTCCTTTATCCTGGGACTGTGCCTCCTTTATCCTCGCACTGTGTCTCCTTTATCCTGGGACTGTGCCTCCTTTATCCTGGGACTGTGTCTCCTTTATCCTGGGACTGTGCCTCCTTTATCCTGGGACTGTGTCTCCTTTATCCTGGGGCTGTGTCTCCTTTATCCTGGGGCTGTGTCTCCTTTATCCTGGGACTGTGCCTCCTTTATCCTGGGACTGTGCCTCCTTTGTCCTGGGACTGTGCCTCCTTGATCCTGGGGCTGTGTCTCCTTTATCCTGGGGCTGTGTCTCCTTTATCCTGGGACTGTGCCTCCTTTATCCTGGGGCTGTGTCTCCTTTATCCTGGGACTGTGTCTCCTTTATCCTGGGGCTGTGTCTCCTTTATCCTGGGGCTGTGTCTCCTTTATCCTGGGACTGTGCCTCCTTTATCCTGGGGCTGTGTCTCCTTTATCCTGGGACTGTGCCTCCTTTATCCTGGGACTGTGCCTCCTTGATCCTGGGACTGTGTCTCCTTGATCCTGGGACTGTGCCTCCTTGATCCTGGGACTGTGCCTCCTTTGTCCTGGGGCTGTGTCTCCTTGATCCTGGGACTGTGCCTCCTTTATCCTGGGACTGTGCCTCCTTTATCCTGGGACTGTGCCTCCTTGATCCTGGGACTGTGTCTCCTTGATCCTGGGACTGTGCCTCCTTGATCCTGGGACTGTGCCTCCTTTGTCCTGGGGCTGTGTCTCCTTGATCCTGGGACTGTGCCTCCTTTATCCTGGGACTGTGCCTCCTTTATCCTGGGACTGTGCCTCCTTTATCCTGGGGCTGTGTCTCCTTTATCCTGGGGCTGTGTCTCCTTGATCCTGGGACTGTGTCTCCTTTATCCTGGGACTGGGTCTCCTTTATCCTGGGACTGTGCCTCCTTTATCCTGGGACTGTGCCTCCTTTATCCTGGGACTGTGTCTCCTTTATCCTGGGACTGTGCCTCCTTTATCCTGGGACTGTGCCTCCTTTATCCTGGGACTGTGTCTCCTTTATCCTGGGGCTGTGTCTCCTTTATCCTGGGACTGTGCCTCCTTTATCCTGGGACTGTGCCTCCTTTATCCTGGGACTGTGCCTCCTTGATCCTGGGACTGGGTCTCCTTTATCCTGGGGCTGTGTCTCCTTTATCCTGGGACTGTGTCTCCTTGATCCTGGGACTGTGTCTCCTTGATCCTGGGACTGGGTCTCCTTTATCCTGGGGCTGTGTCTCCTTTATCCTGGGGCTGTGTCTCCTTGATCCTGGGACTGTGCCTCCTTTATCCTGGGACTGTGCCTCCTTTATCCTGGGGCTGTGTCTCCTTGATCCTGGGACTGTGCCTCCTTTATCCTGGGACTGTGTCTCCTTGATCCTGGGGCTGTGTCTCCTTGATCCTGGGACTGGGTCTCCTTCATCCTCGGACTGTGCCTCCTTTATCCTGGGACTGTGCCTCCTTTATCCTGGGACTGTGCCTCCTTTATCCTGGTGCTGTGTCTCCTTGATCCTGGGACTGTGCCTCCTTGATCCTGGGACTGTGCCTCCTTGATCCTGGGACTGTGTCTTCTTGATCCTGGGACTGTTCCTCCTTTATCCTGGGACTGGGTCTCCTTTATCCTGGGACTGTGTCTCCTTTATCCTGGGACTGTGTCTCCTTGATCCTGGGACTGTGCCTCCTTTATCCTGAGACTGTGTCTCCTTTATCCTGGGACTGTGTCTCCTTTATCCTGGGACTGTGCCTCCTTTATCCTGGGACTGTGTCTCCTTTATCCTGGGTCTGTATCTCCTTTATCCTGGATCTGCATCTCCTTTATCCTGGGACTGTGTCTCCTTGATCCTGGGACTGTGCCTCCTTTATCCTGGGACTGGGTCTCCTTTATCCTGGGACTGGGTCTCCTTTATCCTGGGACTGTGTCTCCTTGATCCTGGGACTGTGCCTCCTTTATCCTGGGACTGCACCTCTATTTCAGCACCTCTCGTTTCATTCACTTGTTTTGTTTGGACATTTTCAGTGGTTCACACTCAGATACATATTTCAGGAATCTAATGTATATTGTTGCATGGTGCTTTAAAAATGGTGCATCTTTTGTGTTATGGTTGAATTTTTAAAAAAAATATTTTTATTAAGGTATCTGAGAATTTTTATAAACATAACATAGACAATGACATCAACATGGTATAATAAACATTTCCCCCCTCACCTCAATCTTCACACACCACAACCATACAATCCGCCCCCCCCCCCCCCCCCCCCCCCCAGTTTAACACCAGCCGCGCTCTGTCGACCACTGTGCCATCTCCTCACGGCCCTGCTTCTCCGCCATGCTTTCCCGCGTTACCAGCTCTGCTCGCGTCTTCCTTACAGGCTGTTGTCTTCTCACACGGCCACTTCTGGTCCAATTCTCCATACACCGGAAGGGCATTTCTCCTTACTGTCTCACTCTTCACCGATTTATGCCATAAAATCCGGGGAAAAAAACGGGGGAAAAAGGTCCAAAAGTCTGTCATAGGCGGGAGCTATCAAATGTGCGACCTACTCCTCCATGGCTGCCACCGGAAGTCTATGGTTGAATTTTTAACACCACTGAAACCTCCAGCTTTGTTTCTGTCAAATACAAGGCTTACTCCTCAAATACTGTCCTTCCCCTGTTAGGTTCTTCCCGTTAGTGCTCTCACAGAAGATTGCGCGCCTGCCAGGGAGAGGGTTGCCCGGTGTAATGTTTAGTCATAACTCTCCAGCCATCATGAGGTGTTGGGCACACTTGATGATGAATCAATTGGTCTTTTCATGCCCGTAACCTTTTGGTGTCCATACACAAACTCCAATTAATCTGGAAGTTAGTCATCCACATCCTGCCCTGCACTTTTCATCATGCCAAAGTCCAATTGTACCCTCAACCTCAGACCATTGAATTACAAATTGTGTTTTTTCTCTGTAAATCTCCTTACTATCTTGTTGCACACACTTCAATCTTCCTCCGGTCTATAACCTAGTTTGTGACCTTCACTTGTTTGACTTTGGCCTTCTCTACATTTCTCCCTTCCTTCAGTGATTGAGCCTCCCGCCATCATTTCATTGCCCGCAGTCCAAAATTCCTCTTCTCAAAATCTGCTGAGGAGCCAAAACTTCCCCACTTTACAAAAACCTCTCCCTCAAAAACCTTCTTCAACCTTGCCTTTAATTACCCTGTCTAACCCTTTCCCGAAATTAATTTTTGGTTTTCTTTTCAAAAAAAATATTTTTATTAAGTCATTTATATAAACAATAACTAAAAAACAGGAACAAGAACAAACACTTCCGACACTCCAAATATCACCACTTCTGGACTCAGGACCAACTTCACCCTCAACACCTCGGACATTACGTCCGTGAACCCCTAGATGGGTGAGAGTACCCCACATCCCCCTACTCCAGTTCAATCAGTAGCAGCAATCTTGGTACTGTGAGTCTTCCCTGCATCAGTGTGTCATCTTGCCTTCCTCAAGCAAGTTGACTTCTAATTGTCTTCAAGCATCTCAAACTGTAATCACTCCAAAAACCCCCATAGATTTCCCTTGAAAATGTGAATTCCTGGGGAAGAAATGTCAAAAATTAACAAATGTTCTTAATTCTACCTTCTAAGAAATGCATCATGTGACCACAAGTGTGCCAATACCAAGAGTTTGGATCCAATGTTCATTTTCTTCACCAGCGGAACCACGGGAGCTCCAAAAATGGTCGAACATACCCACTGTAGTTATGGAATTGGCTTTACAGTGAGTGCAAGGTCAGAGAACTAACTTGTGTAAATTTGGAGCATACACAATAACTTGCTATTGATAAATCTGGACCTCGGGTGCTATTCTGTTAACAACAAAATATGCTGCGAGCGTTTTCCTAAGGTTAAGTTTTAAGCACAAATGTTTTTGCTGTGGTGAATAATGAGTTTACTATTTATTACTTGTGATAAGATACTTAATATCCGGTCCTGGCTCTGGGTCACCGTCCGTGTGGAGTTTGCACATTCTCCCCGTGTTTGCGTGGGTTTCACCCCCACAACCCAAAGATGTGCAGGCTAGGTGGATTGGCCACGCTAAATTGCCCCTTAATTGGAAAAAATGAATTGGGCGCTCTAAATTATTTTTAAGAAAAGATACTTATATTCTTCCTGCATTACATGCCTGACGCTCGATCTGAGACGAGATTGGAGACAATTGAAGGCTTTACTGCACTAGATGTTTCCCCAGCAGCCCAGGTACAGAATGCAGCTGCTGGGGAGACTCAGGCTCTTATACTCCGCCTTACTGGGCGGAATCAGCAGGCAGGCTTCACCAATGAAAATAGCAGTCTCAGGTACCTCCCACACCAATGGTCTTACAACATTATTCAGGGTACCGTTATGCCCCTAATACCAACTACCACAATGCCGCCATGTATGTAGGCCACAGCAATTAAATTATATGCTACAACCATCCACAAAAAGGAGGCCATGTAGCCCAGTGGTAATGTCCCTACTGCTGGACCAGATGTTCCGGGTCTTGTTAGCCATGAGAGGAGCACTCAATGCAGCTCAACAGGCTGATGATCATCTGTGGATGGTTGTGCAGTCAGGCTCACTTGTTCGTGCCGGAGTCACCAAAGGCGGGGGATCTGATGCTCGTGCCTAGGAGTCCCCTCGCCCCCCCCCCCTCTCGAGCGCCATTTAGCATTGGTCTCCACCAATGTGGGTCAGGCATACCGGCACTTGGGGGTGGGCCACCCCCAGGCAATCGGGGCTCCTGGGTGGTCGGGCTCTGGATAGGATGGTACCCTGGCACCCTCAATTGCTCCCAGGCACTGCCAGCATGGCACCCTGCCCACATCAGGGATTGGGTACAGAGGTGCCTTGCCCTTACGAGGTGGGCTCGAGGACCCCCTCATTTGTATGTTTGGAGGGGGGGGCGGGTTCCCGAGGCCGTGTGGAATGTTCAGAGAACAGGGCACCATCTCTTCCTGCATTGGTGAGCGGAGCTGGTTAGTACAGGAAATGGACTAAGCGCAGCCTCAGCAGAGTGTTCCTCACCAAGGCCCATGAATTGAAGCAGAGCCCCATTTAATAGAGCGGTTCTCGGCCACCGCCAGGAAACACACGGCACTCAGTTTCATTTCCATTAAATCACGCCCATTGTCTTCTCCTGCTCCAATTTACTGTGTTTGTGTGTCCATGTTATGATCCAATGCGGCAGAAGGCTGATTATTATAATTCCCTCTACCAGAGACTGGTTGGATCTCACTCCCTCAGATGTGATATGGAATACCTCAGACACTGGCTGGGTTAAGAGTGCGTGGAGTAGCATTTTTTCACCATGGATTCAAGGATCCTGTGCTTTTGCCCATGAGATGCCACGGTTTAAACCCAAAGCTGTCTTGGAAGTAAGCAAGCAATCGCTGCTCTTTTTCAGTGAAACATGTTGTAAGTAGACTCCATTTAGATCAGCAGCTTACCTGTGAAATAAATCGCATGCACAAAGCACTTTCCATTCACTTCTGTAATATGACATTCCTAATCAAAGTGCAGCTCTTAATTACAAACTCATGCCTCTGGTAAATACATTTCCAATTAGTTATTCCAATTGTTTCATTGTAAATTATAACCTGAAGCAAAAGCATGTTTTCAAAGTTTAATTGTTTGTGTAAATTACACATGCTTGGTTCTTTCATTGAATTTCTAATCAATTATTAAATGGCTTCAGTGTAGAAAATGTGCGTCAACACTTTTTATTCTGTTTTGAATGTTGGTCAAGTCCTACCAAAATTGATCAACTTTTAGGAGGCCACCTTCGAACCGTGGTTAAAAGCTTTTTTTTTTAGAAAATATTTTATTGAAGCATTTGTAATTTTCACAGTTTAAATACTTTAACATTTCTTAAACAACCGAGCGGGGCGACACATGCAAAAAACATAAAAATAACATCCCCTACTACCCCGGCCCTATTTCCTAATTACCCGTATATTAAGTTCCCTGTCCTTGTCTTACACTACCATGCCTTCCATTTTGCACCCCCCACTTTCCACCCCCCCCCCCCCCCCCTTCCTGCTGACGTTCAATTTTCCTTGAAATTGAAAGGCTGCCACTGTAGTGATCTGTATATCTGTGTACATATACAAGGGGTCAATGTAGATGCAATACAACTGAGCATGCACTAGAGGGAGCACGGGAGAGGTATAAATAGAGACAGACAGGAAGTTAGAGGGCACTTCACAGGAACGGCAGCTGGGAGCAGGACACAGACAGGCAGCTCAGAGGTAACATAGTTTAAGTGCTGGAGAGAGAATGAACTCAAAATAAAGCATCTACTTCAACTGTAAGACTACGAGCTTTATTCAGACACAAGGAATAACACAGCCACCTCTGGGCGAACTCCTGAATTGATTCCCTCAGGGCGAACTTAATCTTTTCCAGCCTGAAAAACCCCGCCATGTCGCTGACCCACACTCCTGACTTTGGGGGCTCCGAGTCCCTCCATCCCAGCAAAATCTGTCTCCAGGCCACCAGGGAGGAGGAGGCCAGAACATCGGCCTCCCTCCTTCCCTGGGCCCCTGGATCTTCCGATACCCCAAATATTGCCAATTCTGGACTCTTGAGTCACCCTCCCTTCCTGGACATCCGACATGACGTCCGCAAATCCCTGCCAGAATCCCCTCAACTTCGGACACGCCCAAAACATATATACATGATTCGCCAGCTTCCCCCACAGCGTTCTCACCTATCCTTCACTTCCTCAAAAAACCTACTCATCCGGGCCACAGTCATATGAGCCCTATGGACCATCTTGACTGGATCAGGCTAAGCCTGGCACACGACGAGGATGAATTGACTCTCCTCAAGGCCTTTTCCCATAGTCCGACTTCCAACTCCCCTCCCAACTCTTCCTTCCACTTCCTCTTCACCTCTCCGGTTGGGACCCCTTCCCACTCCATCAATTCCTTGTATATCTCTGAGACCCTCCCATTCCCAACCCTCGTTTTTGGCATTACCTTATCCTGTTGTCCCCTCAGGGGGAGACGAGGAAAGCTTGGAACCTGCCTCAGGACAAAATCCAGTACCTGTAGGTACCGAAACCCGTTTCCACCCGGCAATTCAAACTCCTCCTCTAATGCCTCCAGGCTCGGGAAACCCTCCTGAATGAAGAGATCACCAAGTCTCTCAATCCCTGCCTGCTGCCACCTCCTAAAGCCCCCAATGTAGCCACTTAAAATGGCCAACTCCCGATTTAAAATTGCAACCGGCAAAGGCTGATGGGAAAGTCAGCCAACAAGACAAAAGCGAGCAGCTGCAGGTTGGCTGTGTATTTACCTCTGGAAAGGCCAGACAATATCGATACCAGCAACCATCAGCATAACAAAACAACAGCCATCTGCATACTAATGAGCAATCCCCGGGAACAATAAGCAACATTTAGACACACAAAGCAAAACCAGACTCTTCGGCGCCAGCAGGAGCCTACACAATGGGAGGTGAACGACCACCTCAGGACCGCCCATCGATCAGGGAACCGTTCCAGCATTGGAGAAAATCGAACCAAGCGATTGGGACAAAGTCCAATCACTTGGGACCAGGTACAGGGTCCGCCCCGAAAGGCGGGAAGCCCCTGGGGACTATAAGAATTGAGCCCCAAGTTCAAATCGCTCTCTCTTCACTCTTCAGCAGCCGATCGAACTTGTAAGTCTTACTTCAATGCTCGCTACGAGATAGGCGCTCCTAACTACCAACCTGTACCAACTTCGAATCCCGCAGGCTCAGAACCCGAACGAAAGGCCATTTGTTTCCCTGACCTGGTGGCCAGTTCCAAGTTAAGTATAGGCCTGTTAGTTGTAGAAGTAGCTTAGACGTAGCATTTGTGCATGAGTAGCGATTACTGTGTATAATAAATGTGCTTTGATTTAAATCTTACTAATCGGTGTGTTGGATTATTGATCATTACTCGGACTTGAACCACGTGGCGGTATCTTAAAGATACCTGGCGACTCGAGAGCAAAGGTGATAAAACAGAGCAATTAAACTAAGGCAAAGTTAGCAACACCATCCAGCCCCCCCGGAACAAAACGGTGATTGTCACATATCGGTGACCACACTGACCCCTCCAATCCCATGTGCTGTCTCCATTGTCCCCACACCCTCAGGGCTGCCACTACCACTGAGCTTGTGGAGTACTGAGCCGGCGGGAACGGCAGGGGCGCCATTAATAAAGCCTCCAAACTCGTACCCTTACAGGATGCCGCCTCTACTCGCTCCCAAACAAACCCCTCCCCCGCTACCCACCCACTTCCTGACATCGATATGTTGGCCGCCCAGTAATAATTAATAAAACTCGGGAGGGCCAAGCCCCCCTCCCTGCGACCCCGTTCCAGGAGTGCCTTCTTCATCCTCAAGGTTTTACCAGCCCACACAAAACCCAAAATTACCGCAATCATTTTCCGAAAAAAGGCCTTTTGGACAAAAATCAGGAGACATTGAAAAAAGAACAGGAGCCTCGGGAGGATTGTCATCTTACCGTCTGCACCCTCCCCACCTGTGTCAGCAGGAGCATGTCCCACCTGCGGAAATCCCTTTTCATCTGATCGACCGCTTTACCCAAGTTTAACTTGTGGAGCTGCCCCCAGTCCTTAGCCACCTGAATCCCCAGAATACCTGAAACTCCTCCCCACCACTTTAGAAGGTAACTCCCTCAGTCTCCTTTCCTGCCCCCGTGCCTGAATCACAAACACCTCGCTCTTTCCCATATTTAGTTTGTAACCTGAAAACCGCCCAAATTCTTCCAGTGTCGCCATGATTCCAGCCATCCCAACGGGCCTGTAATCTAAAGAAGCAAATCGTCCGCATAGAGCGAGACCCTATGCTCCACCCCTCCTCTCACTATCCCCCGCCAGACAATTGATGACCTAAGGGCCATTGCCAAGGGTTCTATGGACAGGGAAAACAGTAGTGGGAAGAGCAGGCATTCCTGTCTTGTCCCCCTACAAAGAATAAAATATTCTGACCGGACCCGGTTGGTTCTTAGATTCACCACCGGAGCCTGATACAGCAACCGGACCCAATCCACCAATCCCTGCCCAAACCCAAACCTGCCTAGAATATCCCATAGGTACTTCCACTCCACCTGGTCAAAGACCTTTTCTGCATCCATAGCTACTACCACTCAACCTCACGCCCTTCCGCTGGCATCATTATAACATTTAAGAGCCGTTTAATGTTGGATGTCAAGTGCCTGCCTGGTCCTCCCCGATTACCTCCGGGACACAGTCCTCTATACGTGTGGCCAAGATCTTTGCCAGCAATTTAGCGTCTACGTTCAAAAGGGAGATCGACCTGAATGATCCACAGCTCTCTGCGTCCTTATCCCGCTTCAAGATGAGAGAGATCGATGCCTGTGATAGCGTTGGGGGGGCACTCCCAGTTTAGACTCATTAAAGGCCTTAACCAGGAGCGGCCCTAGTAAGCCAGAAAACGTTTTATAAAACGCCACTGGGTATCCAACAGGTCCCGGGGCCTTACCCAATTGCATCGCCCCCAATCCGTCTATCACCTCCCCGAGCCCAATCGGGCCCCCCAAACCTTCCACCAGCTCCTCAGCTACCTTCGGCAACTCTAGACCCCCCAAAAATCACTTTGTAACCTCCTCCCCAGCTGGAGGTTCAGATTTATAAAGTCGACTATAGAATTTGCGAAACACATCATTTACCGCCCCTAGTTTCACCACCACCTTCCCCCCCCCCCCCCCCTTATCCTTTACTTTCCCAATTTCTCTCACCATCACCTGTTTCCTCAGGTGATGTGCTAACATCCTGCTAGCTTTCTCCCCATATTCATATATTGCCCCTTTTACCTTCCTCAGCTGCCCTTCTGCCTTACCTGTGCTGAGAAGCCTAAATTCCATTTGAAGTCTCTGACGCTCCTTCAGGAGCTCCTCATCCGGGGACTCCGTATATTTCCTGTCCACCTGTAAGATTTCACCTGCCAGCCTGTCCAACTCCGCCCGTTCAGTCTTCTCCCTGTGGGCCCAAATCGAAATAAATTCCTCTCTGATAACCGCCTTTAATGCTTCCAAACCACCCCTGCGTGGTCTCAGCCGTGTCATTGCTCTTTATGTACACGAATGGCCTCCCTCACCCGTTCACAGGTCTCATCCTCCCCTAACAGCCCTACATCTAACCTCCACTGTGGACGATGGGTCTTTCCTGTGCTCACCCGTAGGTCTATCCAGTGTGGGGCGTGATCCGACACCACGATTGCTGAGTATTGGGACAGCACGGCAGCACAAGTGGATGGCACTGTCCAAGGTTCGATTCCCGGCTTGGGTGACTGTCTGTGCGGAGTCTGCATGTTCTCCCCGTGTCTGCGTGGGTTTCCTCCGGGTGCTCCGGTTTCCTCCCACAGTCCAAAGACGTGCAGGTTAGGTGGATTGGCCATGATAAATTGCCCTTAGTGACCAAAATGGTTAGGAGGGGTTATTGGGTTATGGGGATAGGGTGGAAGTGAGGTCTCAAATGGGTCGGTGCAGATTCGATGGGCCGAATGGCCTCCTTCTGTACTGTATATTCTATGTTCTATTCAGTGCCCTCCACCCCCGCTAACAGCGTTTTGTCAAGTACGGAAAAGTCTCTCCTGGAATACACCTTGTGCACATGGGAGTAGAATGAATACTCCTTGCTCCTTGGCCTCCCAAATCTCCACACCCCCATGCACTCCATGAATCCCCGCAGCTCTTTCACCATTGCTGATACTTTTGCCGACCTGGAACTCGACCGGTCCAGTCTTGGATCCAGAACCGTGTTAAAATCAACCCCTCTCGGTGTGAGTCGAGGTCCGGAATCTTCCCCAGCACCCTCCAGACCAACGCGATATCATCCCAGTTTGGCCGTATATATTCCCCAACACCACCGCCATTCCCTCCAGCTTCCCACTGACCATAATTAATCATAAATCTACCCCCCGGGTCTGCCTCTATCTTTCACACCTTGAAAGCCACCTTTTTATTCACCAGAATTGCCACCCCCTTGTTTTGAAGTCCAATCCCGAATGAAACACCTGTCCGACCCATCCCTTCTTCAGTCTAACTTGGTCTCCCAGCTTCAAGTGCGTCTCTTGCAACATGGCCACGTCCGCCTTCAGCTGCCTCAAGTGTGCGAACACACGGGCTCTTTTGACCGGCCCATTCAGTCCACAAACATTCCACGTGACCAGCCTGGTCGGGGGGCATCGTACCACCTGTAGTGATCTGTACATCTGTACATACATCCGCACATACAGCAGGGACTGCAGCACAGATGTAACAGTCACAGCAACACTAGAGGGCAGCATCAGAGATGGGTATAAAGGGTCGAGCCCAAGGTAGGATCCGCCTCTTTCAGAAGCACAGAGCTAGGGAGCAGCAGCTCACAGACAGCTCAGCATAGTTTACCTTAGTTTCACTGGTCATACCTCTTGACTGTTTTACATCTAGTTGACCTGTAGAAGCAGAACGAACCCTTTGAATAAAGAGTTTGTGTCAACTGTAAGTCTTCAGTCTTCATTTCAGACTTCGAGAATAACATACCCTCCTCCCCTGTCGATCAGTCATGACCATTCCTAGGCCAGCCTTTGGCCCATGCCCCCTGGCAGCTACCGTCATCCACTCTCCCCCTCCAACACCCTAAAGGTCCCCTCCTCGTCAGCAGTTTACCCCACCCCTTCCCCCTCATCTCTCCCCCCCCCTATCTCTCCCCATGTTAATCTTCAGCTCACCCCCCCACAAAACCTTATCTAGTCCAACACCTTCAGATGGAACAGACGGAGAAAAAAGAAAAAGGAATTATACATGCAGAATCTCAAAACTTTTCGAACATCGCAAATTAAATTACAAAGTTAAAAGACTAAGGTTTTTACAAGGCAAAACATCACTTCTCAGTTCTCCCCCAGTCAAGGTTCAAGGTCCTTGTGTTTCCCATCAGGTTATTGTCCTTCATAAAGTCCGCCACGTCCTCCGGCGCGCCAACGTACAGCTCCCGACCCTCATAGGTCACCCATAGACGGGCCGGGTAAAGCAGTCCAAACTTTATTTGCCATACTATATTGTCAATGTTATTTTCAGTTCCATTCAATTACTTGCCCCCTTATCCTTTCAGGATTTTTATCTTCCAAAGAGTTTCATGCATCCTCATTCAAGCCTGCCCATGTGGCCTACACATTTCTGCACTTTTGTCCCTGTATGATGTGCGCATGGAGTTAAGGAAAGAAGGATAGAAACTAAGGTCTTTCCAAAGCAAGAGTGACAATTCTGGTACACTGGCAGGAAGTTTGTAGTGAATTTCATTTGGTACTTATTTTAAAAGGGTCTGCAGGCCAGGATCAGTGGACCGGTTACTTGTGGTATCCAAAACATTCCAGCCTGAGGCATGATGTTCTTTGAAGACTGATGTTTATGATTGCAATTGGATGGTCATTTATTTTTAAATGTCCTGCTAGGTTTTATCCAACTATCCAATAACAACCTTCTGTTCTCCACCGACCGCATATCGGATGCTTGTACAGTGTGATGTCAGTAGGTACAGTATTAGTTTTCTCATTCTTTACCATTCATTGAACTTGTATAGCAACCATTCAAACCCACCCACATCACCCTGTTGCCTGCACTCAAGCGAAGGACTCCTTAATGCCAGTCAGAGCATCCCCCACCCCCCCAAACACACACACGGTTTGGCACAGTTAGTGTCCAAGGCACAACCATCTTCAGCTGCTTCATCAATGAGCTTCCCTCCATCATGATTATGTTCAGCACCATTCACAACTCCTCAGACACTGAAGCAGTCCCAAGTCCAAATGCAGCAAGACCTGGACAATGTTCAGGCTTGGGCTGGCAAGTAGCATTTGCATCACACAAGTGCCAGGCAATGACCATATCCAACAAAAGTGGATCTAACCATCACCCCTTGCCATTCAGTAGCTCTACCATCTCTGAATCCCCCACTATCAACATCCTGGAAGTTAACATGTCCAGAAACTGAACTAGCCATATAAATACTGTGGCTACCAGAGCAGGTCAGGGGCTAGGAATCCTGCAGCGAGTAACTCGCCTCCTGACTCCACAACATCTGTCCACTATCTACAAGGTACAAATCAGGAGTGAGATGGAATACTCTCCACTTGCCTGGATGAGTGCAGCTCCAACAACACTCAAAGCATGACACCATCCAGGATAAAGCAGCCCATTGGCACCCCATCCACAAACATTCACTCCTTCCACCACCTATGCACAGTGTCAGCCACGTGTACCATTTACAAGATGCACTGCAGGAACTCACCAAGACCCATTGGTCAGCACTTTCCAAACCTATGATCACTACCATCTAGAACGACAAGGACAGTAAACACATGGAAAGCCCACCACCTGCAAGTTCCCCTCCAAACCACTCACCATCCGGACTTGAAAGTATATCGCCGTTGTCACTGGAACTCCCTCCCTAATAGCACTGTGGGTGTACCTACACCACATCGACTGCGGTGGTTCAAGAAGGCAGCTCCCCACCACCTTCTCAGGGGCAATTAGTGATGGGCAACAAATGCTGGCCTAGCCAACAATGCCCACATCCCATGAATGAATTAAAAAACAATTGATTCGCCAGATACCTGGGGAGAGATTCTCTGTTCTGCCGGCCGCGTGTTCCTCGCTGGCATGCGCTCGCCGGCAGCAGGATTCTCTGTTCCTGCCAATGGGATTTCCCATTGTGACCACCCATTCTGCCGGGAAACCCATGGGAAGAACATGGGACATGTTCAGAAGATTCAAAACAAATTGAAGGATTTCGGCAATTTCACTCATGTTGCACATCCTTGCCCTCTGGAAAGTTCTTTGTTTTTCTTGCTCTGTGACTAGTGTCTCCCTGACATCAGCTGAAGTGGTGGAGGCAGTTTGCCAACTGCTATATCCTGTTGTCTGTGATGACCTTGGCAGGTGTCCTGTGGAGGGAGGCCTGGAGGGCACCGGCCTGCTTTAGGTCTCCAGCTATGGGACAGGTAAACCTCTATCGATCCACCTTCCCCAACCCCCGCTTCTGTTGCTTCAGAGTTCTTTCCTGGGTCACTAAAGTAAACAGCAAAGGGGAGCCGGAAGAGTTCATAAGAAAGACGTTTATTCAGCATAACAGCAGTGGATGCATAGGACCCAGTTACACATCTCTGGGTCCTCACTCCTTTCTGTCGCTATTACAGCAGCTGACCTGTTATACTAGTGCCGGTTAACTCACAGCCCAATCAGCACTGGCAACCTGTTTTTGGCATTTCTTTGGGGTTCCGTTTCGTGTGGCCTTGTTCTGGGCCTCCTGATTACTGTATCGGCCATTTTCCAGCCTCCCCCTCCATTCTCTCTGGTCGTCCCCACCCCTCCCCTCTCTTCCCTGTCTGTTCCTTGCAGTCCCGTTGGCTCCCGGGCACCCCACCCCCCCCTCCCCCACCCCCGGCCCCTCCCTCCCTCCCCTCATTCTATTGGCTGTTGCCGTTGAACAGGTTCTGGAACAAGTTGGTGAATGGCCTCCATGTTTCTGGAAGCCATCCTTTGATCCTCAGATAGCGAATTTGATCTTCTTCAGGTGGAGAAATTCCGAAATGTCTGCCAGCCAGTCTGATTGCCAGCCGAGCAGGATTCTCCGGCGGGCGATTAGGGAAGCAAGGGCTTTGGCCCTCTTAGCCATGAATAGTTCTGGCTGGTCCGATATCCCGAAGACAGATGGTGTGGCACGGTGGCACAGTGTTTAGCACTGCTGCCTACGGTGCCTGAGGACCCAGGTTCGATCCTGGCCCCGGGTCACTATCTGTGTGGAGTTTGCACATTCTCCCCGTGTCTGCCTGGGTTTCACCCCCATAACCCAAAGATGTGCAGGTTAGATAGATTGGCCACGCTAAATTGGGAAAAACAAAATTGGGTACAGTGTGGTCCCAGCAGTCGCGAACCCACTGTGCCGGCTACAGACAGTGTCCAGCGCCGCCACACCCGTCCGGGATTTGTGCCACTGGCCGGGGAGGCTTCTGCTAGGGCTGGGGGGACTGGTAGTGGTGGGGGGGCGGGGGGGCAGGGGTTGGGCTTTAGGTCACGGTTGGCGGGTTCAGGTCCGAGTATGGTTGGCGCCATGGTTTACGACACGACTGGCGCAAGTCGTCAGCCCTGCGCATGCGCAGCCCGGGTCCCGGCCATTCTCCGCCTGCTTTTGTCACGAGTTTCATGTGGCGCTGGCGCTAGCCCCTCACCGGTACCGGAATCGGTGAGGGGTTTGTGCCAATTTTCCTGTCGTGAACCACCTGTGGATTCTTCGTTCACGCCAGCACTTCGCCTCATAAGCGGAGAATCAAGCCCTGTTCTCCCCCCACCCGCAGACTCTCTCTCCCCCGGTGGGAGATGTGCAGCGGCCCCCCTCTCACTCATACCTCCTGCCGCTAGCTTTCCCGCTAGTATGGTGGCCCCCTCTCTCAGGGTCAGTCTGACCCCCTCCTACACCTGCTCTGCTGGTGTCCCTACTTTCTTCTCCTCACCCTCTCCTGCACTCTGCTGCCTTCGCTCCCTCCTTCCTATCAGCTGGTTTTCCTGTTCATGGCGAGACGATACAGTCCCTTACAAAATTGCCCATTTCTTTCCTTCGCCTCCTCTGTGTTTTCCTCACTGCTGCCTCTCTTGCTGCGTGTCCAAACTGTTCTGAAGGCGAACTCGTCCGCCTCTGCAGGGGCAGTAAAATAATGTTCCTTGCCTGATACGTTACCCAGAGCCTGGCTGGGAATAGCATCCTGAATCGGATATTATTTCTATTCAAGGCCGACTTTGCGTGATTAAATTCCGCCCTGCGCTTTGCCAGGTCTGCCCCAATGTCCTGGGAGATTCTGATTTTATGTACCTCCCAGTTGCAAACCTTTGTCTGTCTGGCCCATCGAAGGATCCTTTCCCATTCCTGGTATTTGTGCAGCTTGGCTATGACTGCTCTTGGCTGCTCCCACGCCTTGGGCTTTGGTTGGAGCGACCTGTGAGCCCTGTTGATCTCCGGTGGCTTGGGGAAGCTGTCCCTCCCCACTATATTGCCCAGCATTTGGGCCATGTAGTCGGACAGGTCCCTGCCTTTGATCCCCTCTCGCAGGCCCACTATTCGGATGTTCTGCCATCCAATTTTCTTGAACCTCGACCTTCCCTTTCAGGCTCCCCTGGGTCGCCACCAACCTCTTGATTTCAGTCTCCAGGGCGACGATTCGATTACTCTGGTCTGTCGATGCCTTTTCCAGCTCCCTTATCGGGCTCCCCTGGGCCTCCCAACTCTTTCCCATGTCATCGAGTGCCATCTGCATGGCGGTTAGCACCTCCGCCACCGTGACTGCCGCCTTTATCTCGGCCTTGATGTCGTCCCTCGTCGCTTTCAGTTCCCTGGTGAGGAACGTCTTCCATCCATCGCTTGGCAGTGGAGGGGGGCTCGTTTTTCGGGTCGCCGGTCTCCCTCGCTTGGGGGGGTGGCCAGGGATTCCTCACCTCATGGCTCCGCTGACCCGCTTGCTCGCTGTTTCTGTCCTTTGCTGCCGTTTCTGGTGTCCGTGTGGCCTCTTGAGCTGCTGCTTCTGCCATTTTGCTGTCTATATTATCGTAGAGTGTGAGGGGATGTTTTAGTCCGATTTGCGGGCTAAAGTTGGTCAAAATTGCCTTTAATATTGTTTTACGGAGGAGAGCCACCTGATGTGTGACCACTCAGCACATTCCTGTCACCGGCAGCCATCGAGAGCGGTCCTTTCTGAGGAGTGCAGGCACTGACCACCCTGGCATTGCCAGTGAAGTGGGTGGACTTACAGCTCCTGCCACCCGCATAAAGAACTTCCCGCTGGTTCTCGACTGCCTGGAGAAGTGTTGCCGTCCCTTGTCGCTGAACGTGGGTGCACATGTTTGATCTGTCCTGGGGGCCATTCTGGTGTTTGCTATGACCGGTATTGGGCTGCACAGAGTGAATGCGCGCACTGGGGTTGTGTAAATAAGGTGCCCGGAAATACAACCCGATGAGATAATGGCGGGGCGGACAAGTTCCATCCCACCCTGCCACATGCTGCTTGTTTGTGCAAACACCATGAGATGACAAGCAAACGATCAGGTGTAGCAACCCACCCCACCCTGTCCCACCAGCCAGCAGGAACTGTGCCAACTTTCCCGCCCACCACTGCACTTAGTCTCCGAAGCGGAAAATCCTGCCCAATATTTTTTTCCTCGGCGTGATAGATTGTGAACTTGCATCTAAAGAAACAATGAGATTGATGCTGACATTGTTTTCAATTTAGTTACAGATTCAAAAGCCTCAAGCACTGTGTGACTGGTGGTGAGCCCATTAACCCCGAGGTGATGGAGAAATGGAAAGAACAGACCGGCTTAGACATCTATGAAGGATATGGCCAGACTGAGACTGTAAGTGCTTCAAACTTGAGCAACAGGTTATTTTTCCTTTAATGAAGGAAGGAAATAATTTAAGGTTCAAGATTTGCCTTCCTAAGAAACAAGAGCAGACATAACCTTGAGCTTTTCTCCATGTGGTGAATGTATTCACCATAATGGAAGTTGACTGTATAGTACTTATGGCCTATGCCCAGGGAATGGTAATATGATCTCCTTCCATGTATTGTACTGGAACCCTGGTGGGCTCCGCCTCTGGCTCCGCCCCCCCCCCGGGGCGGTATATAGACCATAAGACATAGGAGCGGAAGTAAGGCCATTCGGCCCATCGAGTCCACCGTAATACTGTCCTTAACTAACAATGCCACCCCTCCCCCTCTTTTACCACCTTCCCTGAGCTCTCCCTGAGCTTACTGAAATATCTAAATCCTGGCACCTGCAACAACCATTCCTGTCCCTGCTCTATCCATGTCTCCGAAATTGCCACAACATCGAAGTCCCAGGTACCAACCCATGCCGCAAGTTCACCCACCTTATTCCGGATGCTCCTGGCATTGAAGAAGACACACTTTAAACCACTTTCCTGCCTGCCGGTACACTCCTGCAACTTTGAAACCTTACTCATGACCTCACTACTCTCAACCTCCTGTATACTGGAGCTACAATTCAGGTTCCCAAGCCCCTGCTGAACTAGTTTAAACCCTCCCGAAGAGCATTAGCAAATTTCCCCCCCAGAATATTGGTACCCCTCTGGTCCAGGTGCAGACCATCCCCTTTGTAGAGGTCCCACCGACCCCAGAATGAGCCCCAATTATCCAGAAATCTGAAACCCTCCCTCCTGCACCATCCCTGTAGCCATGTGTTCAACTCCTCTCTCTCCCTATTCCTCGTCTCGCTATCACATGGCACGGGTAACAACCCAGAGATAATAACTCTGTTTGTCCTAGATCTAAGTTTCCACCCTAGCTCCCTGAATTCCTGCCTTACATCCCTATCCCTTTTCCTACCTATGTCGGTGGTATCTATGTGGACCACGACTTGGGGCTGCTCCCCCTCCCCCTTAAGGATCCCGAAAACACGATCCGAGACATCACGCACCCTGGCACCTGGGAGGCAACACACCAACCGTGAGTCTCTCTCGTTCCCACAGAATCTCCTATCTATCCTCCTAACTATGGAGTCTCCAATGACTAATGCTCTACTCCTCTCCCCCCTTCCCTTCTGAGCAACAGGGACAGACTCTGTGCCAGAGACCTGTACCCCATGGCTTAACCCTGGTAAGTCCCGTCCCCCCAACAGTATCCAAAGCCGTATACTTGTTACTAAGAGGAACGGCCACAGGGGATCCCTGTACTGACTGCTTCCTCCCAGCCCCTCTCGCCGTCACCCATCTATCTTTATTCTTCGGAGTAACTACATCCCTGAAGCTTCTATCTATGAGCAACTCTGCCTCCCGAATGATCCGAAGTTCATCCAACTGCAGCTCCAGTTCCCTAACACAGTTTCTGAGGAGCTGGAGATTGGTGCACTTCCCACAGATGAAATCAGCAGGGACACTGACGGCGTCCCTCACCTCAAACGTTCTGCAGGAGGAACATTGCACTGCCTTCCCTGTCATCCCCTCTAGATAAAAAAAAAAGAAAGAGCTTACCTGTTATTCACTGCCCTTCTCAGCAAGCACTCACTCAGCAACCTCTGCGCCCCGCACGATAACACCTGAGGGAAAATAAATAAAAACTACTTACCAGTTACCAGCCAATCCCTTACCTGCAGGCTGTGACGTCACGGTTCAACTTTCCACTTCTACCTGCCCTCGAGCCTTCCTCTTGATCCTTACAGTGGTTGTTTATTTTGGTTAGAGGAGGGGGTAGGGAGGGAAACACTGAAGAAGTGTTTCGGGTTTAAGTGTCACTTGACAAGAGCTCCTCCACAAACCACCTCCAAGTTAGGGTGAGCATACGGACGTATGCAAATTTCCCCTGCAACGGCCAATCAGCAGCTCCGCTCTACTGCCCTCTGCTGGATGCTTGTCTTCACTTGAACAGCTAGGCTGAGATGGAGGTGAGATGTGGAACCAAGGGCCCCATCTGCCTGCTCGGGTGGATTTAGGGTGCCACTATTTTGAAGAAGATCAGGTGAGTTATCCCTGGTGTTCCGGTCAATATTTATACCTCGCAAAAGACTAACTGGTAATTAGTGCATTGACGTTTATTCTGTGCAAATTGGCTCCCGCATTTCGTACAACAGTGGATGCAGTTTGAGATTACTTCGATGTCTGTAAAACATGTTGAGATGTCCAGAGCCCACAAAATGCGCCATATAAATGCAAATCTTTTTCCATTTCTCCCCTTATGCACCAACCAAACCTCCTTCCCGCCCTCGCCTTAAATCCACACATATCTCTAGTTTCTCTTCCAATTCCCTATCAATCCACTCCAAACTCATCTCTCTGAGACCGTCTGCTCCCTGGGCACCAGTTTCACTAAATAGTCTTCTGGCCTCCATGCTAACTGACATTGTAAATGGTTCCTTTTCCTTCAAGAACTGTGCTCTCCCTCTCAAAACAACACTCCTTACTTCCTCAAGTAGCTCTTGCCCCTTCCAAACTATTACCCCATTTCCGACTGCCCTCTTTTTTTCTAAACTTCTTGAATATGTGGTTGTCGCCCAAATCTGTGTCCATCTATCCCACAGCATGTTTGAATCTCCTCTAATTGTTCCCTACCCTGCTAAGGCACTGAAACAGCCCTAACCAAAGTCATGAGTGACATGTCTGTGAGCACGGTATATGAAGCCGGACCTCTGTGCAGCCTTTGTCATGGTTGACCACATCATCCCTTTGAAACGCCTCTTAGTACCATGGAATCATACAGCACACAAGAGGCCCTTCAGCCCATAAAGCCTGCACCAGCAAAGAAAAAAAAAATACTCTAATCTGCACTTGGCCCATATCCTTGAATGTTCTGAATTTTCAAGAACTTTTCATCCAAGAACTTTTGAAAGATTGTGAGGTTTCCAGCCTCAAGTACCCTCCCAGGCAATGCACTCCAGATTCCCTCCACCCCCGGGTGAAAATAACTTTTCCTCAGATCCCCTCTAAACCTCTTGGCTTTCACCTTAAAATTGTGCCCCCTTGTTATTGACCCTTCAACTAAGGGGAACAGCTGCTTTCTCTCCACCCTGACCATGCCCCTTATAATCTTATACACCTCAATCAGGTCCCTTCTCTGCCCCAAAGAAAACAACACGTCATTGATGACGATGAACATCTTGCCAAGGTCATCCCCACACCCCCACTACTTGCCTTCAAACAACCGCGCAACCTCAAATGAACCATTGTTTGCAGCAAACTACCCAGTCTTCAGAACAGCGACCACGACACCACACAACCCTGTCATGGCAATCTCTGCAAGACGTGCCAGATCATCGACATGGATACCACTATTACACGTGAGAACACCACCCACCAGGTACGCAGTACATACTCGTGCGACTCGGCCAACGTTGTCTACCTCATACGCTGCAGGAAAGGATGTCCCGAAGCGTAGTACATTGGCGAGACCATGCAGACGCTGCGACAACGAATGAACGGACATCGCGCAACAATCACCAGGCAGGAATGTTCCCTTCCAGTCGGGGAACACTTCAGCAGTCAAGGGCATTCAGCCTCTGATCTCCGGGTAAGCGTTCTCCAAGGCGGCCTTCAGGACCCGCGACAACGCAGAATCGCCGAGCAGAAACTTATAGCCAAGTTCCGCACACATGAGTGCGGCCTCAACCGGGACCTGGGATTCATGTCGCATTACATTCATCCCCCACCATCTGGCCTGCGAAATCCTACCAACTGTCCTGGCTTGGTACAATTCACACCTCTTTAACCTGGGGTTACCCCATCTCTGGATCTGTAAAGATTTAATCACCTGCTAATGCTCGCATTCCAAGCATTGTTTGGCATCTTTGAATTTGTCTACATATGTGTTTCTGGAACAGACCTCTTCATTCGCCTGAGGAAGGAGCAGCGCTCCGAAAGCTAGTGACATCGAAACAAACCTGTTGGACTTTAACCTGGTGTTGTAAGACTTCGTACTGTGCTCACCCCAGTCCAACGCCGGCATCTCCACATCAAAGAAATAGTAATTCTTTATTATCCAAAAAACATATTATTTAAAGCTTTAATTGTTTAATTGGCTGACTAAATTTACTCTGAGAATTTTTATTGTTACATCAGTGACTGTGATTTTACACCTATTAAAAACATGCAGTATTTTTTAATGATGTACACATTGGAACAGAGTTATGTTACTGCTGTGAAAATCCACTATGTTCATGAATTTTTATCAGGCAGCTTTTGCCTTTAGGATAGAGACAAGGAGAGAACAAGAGATGAAATAGTTCTGTGATAGTAATATTAGTGCGACAGTTCACGACTGTGTTGGGGTCACACCTGTTATTCTCTGTCTCGGGGGTTACAGGCGCAGGCATTAATCTCCTTAATCTGGAAAAAAAATATCGATCCCATGGAGTGTGGGTCAAATCGGCCTATTTCTCTGTTGAATGCTGATGCAAAGGTGTTGACAACTCGTTTGGAGGGGTATCTGCCAGGGTTATTTTCTGAGGATCAGTCGAATGAGAGGGGATCTCATTGAAATGTCTAAAATTCTGACAAGACTGGACAAATAATGTTTCCTCTGGCTGGCAGGTGTAGAACAAGGGATCACAGTCTCAGGATACCGGGTAGGCCAGTTAGGACTGAGATAAGGAGAAACGTCTTCACGCAGAGGGTGGTGAACCTGCAGAATTCTCTTTCGCATAAGGCTGTGGAGGCCAAGTCACTGAATATACTTAAGAAGGAAATAGATACATTTCTCGAATCTAAAGACACCAAGGGGTATGGGGAGAACGTGGGACTAAGGAATATGAGATAGAGGATCAGCCATGGTCATATTGGATTTCAGGGCAGGCTCGAAGGGCGGAATGACCTACTTCTACTCCTATTTTCGGTGTTTCTAAAGAGTAGAAGCACCAGACCAAAGACAATCTCACTCTTGATCAAGTGGTTCAGTACGCGAGGCAGACTAAACTCAGATAAATCTGTCACAACACCAAGGTTCCTGAGCTGGGTAGGCCCAAGGGGAGCCGCCCCCCCCCCCCCCCCCTCAAAAGCCTACCAGGACAGACAACGGGTTGGATTTAGAATCTTGAGGCAGCAGGCGAAAATTGAACATTCATTTATTTTAACTATGCACAAAGGTTTTGTCCTGTGAATCACCCCACAACTATTCCTGGTCCTTCCTCAATAGCACGTGAAGCGGAGCCAACAAAGTGGCCAGAAACCTGAATGAGGGCAGAGTGGGGATCGTGGGGTAGGGGTTGTGGGGAAGGGCTGCAGGCTGTCAGAGGCAAGAGCAAAGGGGTGGCTTTCAGTGCACCCCCGCCCACACATGCCCACGCCCGGTCCTTTGATTAGGCACTGAGTATCTTTGTACGAGGGACCCCACCTTGGAGTTGCATTTTGAGTTCTCTTCATGAGGTGGAGTACCAGCGGTGGCAGGATGAGGGTCACAATTGGCATATGGGCAGGAAAGCCATCCACAACCCCAGATTTTCCAGTCCTTCCAATGTCTACTGCGTTTTGTGTGGTTCGCCCGCCCCACTGCTAGGGAACTCACCACGTCCATTGGGAGGGGGTCACCTTTGGTTGGACCAGAAGATCCCACCAGTGGGAAAAGCCAGAAAATCCCACCTAAGTGCCTCTACTACATAGATTTCTTTTTACTTCATATATTAAAGTGCTAGGTATCTATGCTGAGGAAATGGGCCACTTTTGCATATTTTGAAGACTTTTTAAAAAATGAATTAATGGATGGGGACATTGTTGAATAGGCAGGTGATGTTGACAGATGTATGCTCCCGAGGCAAGTGATATTTTTTTCTTTTTTATTTAACTAACAACTGTTACGATTTTTGAGTTCTGAGTAAAACTGGTGGGTTTGGTATCAATTTATGGGTGGTCTTATTCTGTACAATCATCTAGGGCACATTCAGCCCAAGTTCTCCATAGGTTTGTGCAAATCCTGAGCTGTGATTGGTGCAGCTGTAGATCTGCTGACATTTAGGCCAAGGCTTGGAGCAAGAAAATCCACAAAGAGAACAGTTCCATGGGTTTTATTGATAACAGTCCCTCCACTGACAGCTGAAGATACATTCTAAATGCATTGGTTAACTAAGATGTACCTTATGGGGCGGCACACTAACACAGTGGTTAGCACAGTTGCTTCACAGCACAAGGGTCCCAGGTTCAATTCCTGGATTGGGTCACTGTCTGTGCGGAGTCTACACGTTCTGTGTGGGGTTCCTCCGGGTGCTCCAGTTTCCTCCCACAAGTCCCGAAAGACGTGCTATTAGGTGAATTGGACATTCTGAATTCTCCCTCTGTGTACCCGAACAGGCGCCGGAAGTTGGCGACTAGGGGCGTTTCACAGTAACTTCATTGCAGTGTTGATATAAGCCTACTTGTGACAATAAAGATTATTATTATGTACTTGGAGTACATTTAACTCTTGCTTTATGTTGCTTTACACTCTTAACACATTGTGATGAAATTGGCTTTGCTCTTTTCCATAATTACCATTTAGGTCTTGGTCTGTGCAACATTCAAAGGTATGAAAATTAAACCTGGTTCAATGGGGAAGCCATCTCCAACATATAATGTGCAGGTGAGCACTGCCTTTTTGATATCTTTAAAATTGCCATTAATGATTCCTGATGGCTTGGACAGACATGATGGACCGAAGGGCCTCTTTCAGTGCTGTAAAACTCTGACTCTATGAAAATAGATACTCAAAGTGTTTGAATTATAGAAAAAAATAAACAAGTTTTGCATTTTGCTAGCACCTTCGCAACTGCACGAGTACAAAGTAGTTTGCAGCCAGTGAAGTACATGTCATTGCTGTGTTGTGGTCTCTGATATAACCGTCTTAATGATGTACACAGGATATTAGTTGTTTAACTAAGAAGATGATTTATTAACAAACACGTGGAAAGATAACTAACAAATTATAACACAGACAATGACTGCTAAATGAATTCAGTAAATTCTCCTGGGGCTACTCTAAGTGTGACTATCCTCTTGTACGACTTTCTACCAACTGGTGGCTGTCTCGAGCCACGTGATAGATCTCTAACGCCATCCACATCGGAGGTCGTACTGATAACTATGTGCACTGATAGACAACTATATACATTGATGTGTACATGCATATCACCACATGCTGTCATGCCAATTTATGCATAGCAAGCTCCCACAAACAGAAATGTGATAAAGACCAGATACTCTTTTATTTGCATGATGTTGAATTGAGGGATAAATATTAGTTAGGACATCAGGAATAATTCCCTACTCTTAGTCAATGTAGTCCCATGGAATCTTTTACATCCACATGAGAGGCAGAGCTTCCATTTAACATTGGTCTGGAAACCAGCAATTCTAACAGGGCAGCACCTCTGCAGCGCTACACTGGGGTGTTCGGCCAGATATGGAGGTGAACCCACATCTGTCTGATGTACAGACAAGAGACTTTCCCACTGAGCCACGACTAACACAGGAAAGACCGCAGAAAAGTAGGAGTGATAGCCTTTAATTTTAAAGATAATCTCGCAGGGTAGATGAATTATGCTAATACATGGTTGGGAAAAATGAATCCAGAATATAAATTAAATGCAGTAGGACAAAGGCTGCTTTTAGGGCTGATATCAAGAATTTTTTCACTCAACAATGCAAGGTATGTTTGTTTTTTGAGGAGGGGGAAGGATAGATGGGCAAACAAAGTGAGTCCTCATAAGGTTTGAAGGGTTTTCCTTCTGTATCTGTTGTGAAAGAGTCCGAGTGGGATTGTTCTGTGCCGGGTTTCATCTCGTAAATGCAACGTGTTTTGCTGCAGGTGAGGATCGACACTCAGACAGAAGATTTCTCCAATGCCTATTGTCCCTCAACACAGTTTCAACAGATGAGTAAACTGTCCAATCTGGTGTTTGGCTTCCCAAAAGCTCCTTCCAATGAGTGGACCGAGAGAGTGTGTGTGTATGTGGAGGGCTTGCAGGCTGGGCAGTTTGTGCTAGCTTCTCTATAGAAATGGGGTCTGAGTCTCTTGGTGGGTGATCCTAAAAAGCTACTCAATTATGGTGAGTGGATTGAAAGACTTCAGTTCAGTGAATAATCAGATTGATTGGTGATGATCAGATGTCCCTTTACTCTGCTTCAGTCTTGGCAATATGATGGTTCCAAATTACAGCTAACCGTCTGGCTTGCAGTTGGTGTCATAATATACACCAGTATATCATGGTGCAGACACACACACTGATGGACACACAGCAAGACCAATCAACACACACAACACCGCAGCCAATCACCAGTTAGAGCACACTCACTATAAAGACAGGGGGCATCAGAGTTCCCGCTCATTCGGGATGCAGCCTCCTACAAGGACAGAGCTTACAGCTTACAGCACAGATCTTCACCATGTGCTGAGTGCATAGACTGGTTAGGACAGGCAGAGGTCTTTAGTTTAATCTAACATCGTGTTAACCCACAGTGAAAATATGTTCAACAGTTTCTAACTTAATAAAATAGTGTTGCACTATTTTAAGGGTTGGTGGCCTGTATGTGTTCCACGGAACCAGAGCACCCAACACATCATGGTACCAGTAGTTGAGGGATGTTAGAACTGTTAGCCCACCAGTCCACTCTGTTCTCACTCCTGGGTCATACATTCTCTCATATCTCCTGTCACAAAAGCCATTTTCATGGAACTCTTTCTGTTTGGCATCCTGTTGATCCTGCCCAGTGGTTGGGATACTCATGTTAATTTCAGGGTACACCTTGACCCTTTTTACACTCACCCACGGGTTGCGACCCCCACTTAGAAAAAAACCTGTCTAGATCACATTAAAAAATAAGGTTCCTCATGTAAGCTCCGGTTCTTTTGCTAATTGACTTAAATCTGTGTGACTGGCACTGCTTCCATTAAAAAGTTTTTGCTCACCAGGTTTACAAGGCATGCACCTTCATTGCGCTTTCTAAAATACTGCAGCACTCCCTCAGTACTGCACTGAAGTGCCACACCAGATTGTTTACTCAAATCCTTGAAAAATACACAACTTCCTAATTCGGAGATGGGACTACTAACAGTGAGCCAAGCTGGCATGAACAAACTAAACTTTAAGTGCTGAGTACAAAGAGTCTATAGGGTCGCTGTCACCCATGCCTGCCTGGTGCAGGGAACAATATAGACAGAGGGTTAAGGTGACAAATGACCTACGGGGACAGACCAATTAGCCTCCCTGTGAGCCTTGTAGAAAACAAACTTACCCGCTCAGGGGCGGGGCCCATCAAGGAGTAATGGACTCTCATAAAACCCGGCTCAGATGGGAACCGAGAGTGGTCCCGGTTGGGACCTGGAGTGTACTGTGTATATAGTTTGCTTTGCAATAAAATATGCTTCTTTACGCCTCTTGTTCTGGATTCCGCTGTGGCCACTAAAGTTCCCTCCGGGACCCTCACCCAAGGCAGGCAGAGGTTATTTCAATTCACAGCTCAATGATGTAATTGGTGCAGGAACGCCTTTTTAACTTGAAATTGAAGGAGTCCATTGCGGTGCTGATGCGCCAGCAGAAACTTACAGGAAACGGCAGCCTGGCGGGAAGAGGCAACAGTCCTTCTAAAATTTGAGCATTCCGTCACATTACACATTGAACCAAGGCATTTCTACTAAGTGACCAATCTGAAAGCATTTTATTGAGAGCCCTAGAAATGATAGTTTCTGCTGTGACTCATTTCTGTTATGCTTCTTCATGTAACATAAGCTGCTTCCTTGATGTATGCTCTGACAAAGGAAGATTCAGACTTGGAGATAGGTTTACTCCTACTTGAGCTCTTCCTCTTTCCACCTGCATGTTTAGTTTCCCTATCAGTATCTATATATCGGCAAAGGCAGAACCTATCTCTATCCCTAGAGATCTGTCAACCTCCTACTTGAGTTCGACTCTCCTGCTAATCTTGCTATAGGAACTCAGTCTAACTAACCAGTCTGCTCTAAGCCACGTGCTGGGTATGATGCTGTTGATCAACTCTGATGTACTCTCTAGATGTCTGCCTGTGGAAAGAGGCAGAGCATGTGTGCCCTGTCCTTTTAGCTGGGGCTGTTTAGCACAGGGCTAAATCGCTGGCTTTGAAAGCAGACCAAGACAGGCCAGCAGCACGGTTCAATTCCCGTAACAGCCTCCCCAAACAGGCGCTGGAATATGGCGACTAGGGGCTTTTCACAGTAACTTCATTAAAGCCTACTTGTGACAATAAGCGATTTTCATTCATTAGTGCCCCCTTATGGTAATGCCACCTCTGGGTGTCCTGATTACCCATTGGTTGTGTCCTGTTGTAATGACCCATTGGTTGTATGTCTGCATGTCATAACATCTCTGGTGCTTCCTCTAGTGGTTACTTAGTTGTAGTGTATTTACATTAACCCCTTGTGTGTATACTGTGATGCATATCACCACAACTCGCACATTTTTAGAATTCTTGTTATTCTCGTTTCAGATTATTGATGAGAAATGCAATGTGGTTCCTCCTGGAGTGGAAGGTGAAATTGCCATTCGACTGAAGCCTGTTAGACCACTTGGCCTCTTTTCTGGATACATTGTACAGTAATCTTATTTCAAATACTTTGCTGAAATATTTCTAAATTATCACAATATAGAATTATTTTATGTAACGTGCTTTGTGTTCGTTGATGAATCTGACTTTTTTGACTCAGCGAGGCTGCTTACTTAGTGGTGAAATATGCATAGAAACAACCATGAGATTTACCCAAATCATTTTACTTTGGACTCCTAAAACTAAGAGACAGGAAGCATTCTTCCTTGTACAGTAGCAAATATTTTCCTGTTAGGTCACTGACCAGGTATATTTAGTGAATGCCCAACCACGTGCTGACCTCAGCAGAACTTTTGACACCAGCCTGATTTTAAAAATGTGGACAGACTCCCGGTCGCTTGATTCATGTGCTTTTGTGTGTTTGCTGGGAAACTTTAAAAGGGAAGGTGAATGTTGGTCATCTGTAAACGGGGAGCTAAAAGATACTTTGTCAAGACGTGGAGGGAGCCCCAGGATGATTGTCTTTCAGATCGAACAAATGCTGCAGAAAAAGGGGGATCTGTTTGAGTTCTTGACCATCACTAAATACCCAGATAAACTGTTCACGGTGCATGGGAGGTGGCCAGCCATCTCTGTAAATGCACTCTATTCAGTGGATTTGGACACAGCCCTGCAAGATGTGCAATGACCTAACCAGGTCAGGTAAGGTATGGTAACCTGCTACCGCCATACATTTCAGGACAACAAACATGGCAAATTAGTGTTGTATTCCAATCACATACATTAATTGGGGTGATTCGTTCAGCTGCCTCTGTTGTGTTCCCCTTTACCCTTGCCAATCCTCGTCCGAGGTTCCCCCCAAACCGGTATGCAGTTTTTCTAAATTTAACTCCCCATGTCCTATCCAAGATCACTGATGCACTATCAATTACCACAAAGACAAGAGTAGTAGAATAATCGAGGCTTTATTGAGCAAAGATGTTGTGCCTCCTGTAGCTGCCACCAGAATGGCTGCAGCACCGGTGAGCACACACATTTATACTCCGCCTACTGGGCGGAGCCAGCAGGCAGGGATTTACCCATGTACCTCTATTATACGTGTCTTACCGTGATACATATAATACAGCTAGTGGTGACTACCACAATCACTTTATCCATTCTCTTGACCCCATTCCCATTAAACTGCTGACCACACAGATTTCCTGACTCTAACCCATGCTAGTTGACACTGCAAATAGTTCCCGCCCAGCAAGTACTTCCTCTTTCCACCTGCATGTTTAGTTTCTCTATCAGTATATATAGGCAAAGGCAGAACCGATCTCTATCCCTAGAGATCTGTCAACCTCCAGCCCCATTGTGTTCTCAATTATATTTTCTTTTATACTTATTATCCCACCATACACCTCCCAATTTATTTTTGCAGTTCATTTGGGACACTAATGCCTGTCCCATTTCTGGTCCAAAAATCAAATCGAGAACGCTGCCATAGAAATCTCCCAATGGGCAGCAAAGCAAATGGCCGTAACACTTTGCTGTAACTGATTTGAAAAAACAAAACACAACGAAAGAGGGAAAAAATGCAAAAGTACTCAAGTAACTTGCTACCTATCCAGTTAAATTACTTTTGATTGAAAGGCATGAATATTTGAAGGGGTGCAAATCCAGCATTTCAACATGAAATCGTGTAGTACGTGAGAAGTCCCTACAACCACCAAAACTCAGGCTGCAAGTGCAAACACTGCTTAGGCCGAATCTTTTGCCATGCTTCTGGGGAGTTGCCTTGGTTCCAGTTAGGGGCATTAACAAAAACTATCTACCTTGATGACCTTCATTGTAGCATTGATTTGAGTTTTCTTACATGATTAAGAATTAGGATTGTGTGAGTCCAGAGGGGCCAAAGACCTCCTTTTCGTTTTGAATACCATCACTTGGCTGATTGACAGATGCAACACAATTCCTTCCAAGTGTGATAACGATTTCTTAAGAATGAGCATTGCAGGGAATCCCCACTGACAGTACAGCACAGCATGGTCTGTCAGACCTGAGAATCCTTTCTAGTAAAATGAGATTCTGGTTACAGACAAACCTTTTTATTATTACCGTAAATCTGCAGTATTTCAAAAAAAGGCCAGTGCAACTGATTGCTCAAATGCAAGCTTGGTGAATACTCCAGGCTAGGAGCTCATTAGATACATGTTTGTATTGGAAAACACCATTGAGAATTAAAACCTCTTTCCCACAAGCTAAGTTTCACAGTGCCCAAAGGTCACAAAGCAGCTAGAAATCATTTTCTTAGGCTCTAAAAATAGTCAGCAAAATTCCTGGACTTTCTTTGGGTTGAAAACCTACCATGCAGTACATTTTGCATCTTCAGACATCTGACTACCACATTACCTGCAGCAACAAAACCATTCTCATGACTCTCCGATGGGGTTTGAGCGGTGCCTCAAGCTATAACGGTGGTGGTGCCTTTAAGGCCAAGAATGCTCACCGTCTATTTCTGTCCTGACATCTCTGGCCAAAGGTGAACTCGTGTGATTTCTCCATTATTTAAATGAAGCCCCAGAATACATTCAGCTCTCTACTCCTGGGCACTACCAGGAAAAGAGGATCAATCCAGTCATCACTTAAACTCTGTTCTTAGTAGAATACAATAAGGTTCGGCATTAAGGTCATGGTGGTAAGGGCTAGGTTTAAGAAAGCATCCAAATTTTGTACAGGTCTGCCCTTGGTCACCATGTTTCAAATAGTTTTCTAGTATTTAGGTTTTTTTGCCACATGTACCGAGGTACAGTGAAAACTATTGTTCTGCATACAGACCAGGCAGATCGTCCATACACGAGACCATAAGACATAGGAGCAGAATTGGGCCACTTGGCCCATCGAGTCTGCTCTGCTATTCAATCATGGCTGATATCTTCTCATCCCCATTCTCCTGCCTTCTCCCCATAACCCCTGATCCCCTTATTAATCAAGAACCTATCTATCTCTGTCTTAAAGACACTCAGTGAATTGGCCTCCACAGCCTTCTGCGGCAAAGAGTTCCACAGATTCACCACCCTCTGGCTGAAGAAATTCCTCCTCATCTCTGTTTTAATGGATCGTCCCTTTAGACTGAGATGGTGTCCTCTGGTTTTAGTTTTCCCTACAAGTGGAAACATCCTCTCCATGTCCACTCTATCCAGGCCTCGCAGTATCTTGTAAGTTTCAATAAGATCCCCTCTCATCCTTCTAAACTTCAACGAGTACAGACCCAGAGTCCTCAAATGTTCCTCACACAAGTTCTTCATTCCAGGGATCACTCTTGTGAACCTCCTCTGGACCCTTTCCAAGGCCAGCACATCCTTCCTTAGAAATGGGGCCCAAAACTGCTCACAATACTCCAAATGGGGTCTGACCAGAGCCTTATACAGCCTCAGGAGTACAGCCATGGTCTTGTATTCTAGCCTTCTTGTCATGAATGCTAACATTGCATTTGCCTTCTTAACTGCTGACTGAACCTGCACATTAACCTTAAGAGAATCGTGAACAAGGACTCCCAAGTCCCTTTGTGCTTCAGCTTTCCGAACCATTTAGAAAATAGTCTATGCCTAAATTCCTCCTTTCAAAGTGCATAACCTCACACTTTTCCACATTTTATTTCATTTGCCACTTCATTGCCCACTCTCATAGCTTGTCCAAGTCCTTCTGCAGCCCCTTGCTTCCTCAATGCTACCTGTCCCTCTACAGATCTTTGTATCATCTGCAAACTTAGCAACAGTGTCTTCAGTACCTTCTTCCAGATCATTAATGTACATTGTAAAGTTGTGGTCCCAGCACCAACCCCTGAGGCACACCACTAGTCACCGGATGCCATCCTGAGAAAGACCCCTTTATACCAACTCTCTGCCTTCTGCCAGTCAGCCAATCCTCTATACATATACGTATCAGGATCTTACCCTGAACACCATGAGCTCTTAACTTATTTAACAGTCTCCTATGCGGCACCTTGTCAAAGGCCTTCTGGAAATCTAAATAAATCACGTCCACTGGTGCTCCTTTGTCTACCTTGCTTGTCTAACCTCCTCAAAGAACTCTTAACAGATTTGTCAGACACGACCTCCCTTTGACAAAGCCGTGCTGACTCAGTCCTATTTTACCATGCACTTCCAAGTGCTTTGCGATCTCATCTTTAATAACAGGCTCTAAAATCTTACCAATGACCGAAGTCAGGCTAACCGGCCTATAATTTCCCGTCTTCTGCCTTCCTCCCTTCTTTTTTTTAAAATTTATTTAAATATGTTTATTAAGAATTTGCACAAAATTTTCAACCATACAAAACAACCCCCCCCCCCACCCCCCCCGTAACACAAAAGAAAGAAAGCTCGCATAGCAAGACATGAACATGGCAAGTCAATATTATACAGAACTTTGTACATTGGATTCCTCCCGTACATATCAGTTTCCCGGATGCCTTCCTCCCTTCTTAAACAGTGGTGTTACATTAGCCACCTTCCAGTCCTCTGGGACCCTTCCTGCCTCCAGTGATTCCTGAAAGATCATCACCAATGCCTCCGCAATTTCCTCAGCCCTGGGGTGTAGTCCATCTGGTTCAGGTGACTTATCCACGTTCAGACCTTTCAGTTTCTCCAGAACCTTCTCCTTAGTATTGGTCACTGCACTCACCTCTGACTCCTGGTTATCCTGGAGCTCTGGCATCCCACTGATATCTTCCACCGTGAAGACTGATGCAAAGTAACTATTCAGTTCGTCTGCCACTTCTTTGTTTCCTATTATTACTTCTCCAGCCACATTTTCTAGTGGTCAAATGTCTATTTTTGCCTCTCTCTTACCTTTTATATATTGAAAAAATCTCTTCCTATCTGCCTTTATATTACTAGATAGCTTGCACTTATGCTTCATATTCTCCCCCTTATTGCTTTTTTAGTTGTCCTCTGCTTGCTTTTAAAGGTTTCCCAATCCTCTGGTTTCCCACTAATCCTCGCCACTTTGTATGCTTTTTCTTTAGCCTTCATGCTGTCCTTGACATCCCTCGTCAGCCATGGATGCTTTGTCCTCCCCTTAGCATGTTTCCTCCTCCTTGGGATGAATTTCTGTTTTGCCTCCCTAATAACCCCCCAAAACTCCTGCCATTGCTGTTCCACTGTCTTCCCTGCTCGGCTCCTTTTCAAATCAACTCTGGCCAGCTCCTCCCTCATGTCATTGTAGTTACCCTTATTTAATTGTAATACCGTTACATCTGATTGCAGCTTCTCCCTCTCAAACTGCAGGGTAAATTCTATCATATTGTGGTCTCTGCTCCCTAAGGGTTCCTTCACCTGAAGCTCCCTCATCAGGTCTGCCTCATTACACATCACCAAATCCAGGATTGCCTGTTCCCTAGTAGGCTCTGTCACAAGCTGCTCCAAAAAACCATCTCTCAGACATTCCACAAATTCCCTTTCTTGGGATCCACTACCAACCTGATTTTTCCAATATATCTGCATATTGAAGTCCCCCATGATCATTGTCATATTGCCTTTTTTACATGCCTTTTCTATCTCCTGACTTATTTTCTGCCCCACATCCTGACCACTGCTAGGGGGCCTCTACATAACTCCCATCAGGGTCTTTTTACCTTTGCGATTCCTCAACTCTACCGACTGAGATTCTATGCCTTCTGATCCTATATCGCTCCTTGCTATTGATTTAATTACATTCCTTACTAACAATGCAACCCCACCCCCTTTGCCCATCTGCCTGTCCTTTCGATAGGACATATATCCGTGGATATTTAGATCCCAGTCCTGATTCCCTTGCAGCCATGTCTCTGTGATGCCCACAACATCGTACCGGCCAATTTCAATGTGCGCAACAAGCTCATTTACCTTGTTCCGGATATTGCGTGCATTTAGGTACAACACCCTCAATCCTGCATTGGCCACCTCCCTTTTCACACTCTCCTCAGTCACTGTCCACTGTACTGTGGCCCTTTAGGATTTTTAACTATGGCTACTTTGCCTTACACTTTCCCCCTTACTGCTTTTTGTTTCTGGCCCCGCTTTACTTCCCTCCGACTTCCTGCATCGGTTCCCATCCCCCTGCCACATTAGTTTAATCCCTCCCCAACAACACTAGCATCGGACATACGATAAATACACAATGTAAATACCTATACATAGACATCGGGTGAAGCATACAGGAGTGTAGTTCTGCACAGTAGAGAAAGTGCGTGGAGAGATCAGTTCAGTCCATAAGAGGGCCATTCAGGTAACAGCGGCGAAGAAGCTGTTTTTGAATCTTTTGAATATTTGTTTAGCACCCTGGTATTATTCCCTAAAGCTGTAATTATTTAATGTATAAACAATTAAGGCTCATTTTTAGCCACCAAGTATATGTTTTTAAAATTATTAAATACTTTTGAACTTGGAGCTGCTTTATTTGTATGTTGCTAGGATGATCCAAAACGAACTGCTGCAGTCCTACGAGAAGACTATTATTTGACTGGAGACCGTGGTCTAATGGATGAGGATGGATACATCTGGTTTCTTGGGAGATCAGATGATATAATTTTATCAGCTGGGTATAGTGATCCAATTATTCACATTTTATTGACTCAAATGTTTCATTCTTAAATAAAAAGATGCTAACTAAGGGCTTAACATAGCCCTTCTGTTGTATTTTACAATATAAGAATCCTTGGGCATTCATTAATTTACTAAATATTACAAATAATCTTTCACCATGGCCCTGACTTACAAATCAAGCTGTCAAATTCCATTAACGATTCATTGCAACACTCTTAGTATTCCTGCAGATAATGAGTTTCTATATTGGAAGTGATTGGCTAACAGGTTTGGGCAATTTGTAAATAGATTAATAACAATATAAACACTTCAACCTTTAAAGGTCTATTAAATCAAGAATTTATACTTGTAATATTTATTTGTGACAAGGGAGAGAGAATGATAAATGCCCAAGAATCTTAGAATCTCGACAATGCAGGAGGCCACTCGGTCCATCGAGTCAGCACCAACCTGCAGAAAGAGCACCCTACCTAGCATCCCCAACCCCCCCCCCCCCCCCATAACTATCCCCGTCGCCCCACCTAACTTACACATCTTTTGAGGTGTGGGAGGAAACTGGAGGATATCCCTACAGACACTGGGAGAAAGTGAAAACTCCAGTCACCCAAGGCTGTAATCAAACCCAGGTCCCTGGCGCTGTGATGCAGCAGTGCTAACCACTATGCCACCGTTTTATAAGGCTGAATATGTCAGGAACTTAACATGTCGGTGAATCAACTTTTATTACTATGCAAATGTGTATTGCAGCAATCAAAGAGCTGCCTTCAACTGGGAAATTGAAGTGATTTTCTCAATGGAGAAAATGCTTTCTAATCAGACAAGTAAAATAATATTTGGAACCATTAAATAGAAAAACGTGTAGCTTGATACTCTGGCGATTATGTGGAGTAAATTTTATCATCAAGTTGTATTTACCTCCAAAACACAAATTAGGCCGGAGGAAGTTGTCAATTCAATATGTTGTGCCATAGTAGGTGGTCAACGTGCAATAGTATTTCCTATCATTTAGTTCCTGGAGATCATTTACTCAGTCCACTCCTGCACACCAACAAGCAACAGGTTCAAGAGTGGGAGTGGCAAAGAATTAAAAATAGATCACCTGCCTAACCTTTCAGTCAGGGGAAATAATGGCATACTGTTTGCTTCCTGCGTATTCCCTTATTTTCATTTTGGTATTACCATTTTGATCCATGGATGAGAAATGGACCTGTGACTTCAATGCAGCTTGTATCTTTAAGGTAAAGAAGCAACCTGTATGCAGCCTTTAATTCAAAGAAGCAGATTCCAGAAGGCTGTGTTGTTTTTGGCTGACATCAGTGATGACTCAGTTTGATTGACTTGTCAGGTGGCCAACGAATTGGCTCAAGTATCTGTGCCCTGCCCAATGGCCAGTGGAGATTTGCCTTGGTCTTACTGTCATGTTTCTCAGTGTCACAAGACTGGAGTTAATTTCATTTTCATTGCTGCAAGCGGGATGGAGGAATATAACCAACTCACTCCAGGAATCCCAGTTAATTCTCATCAAAAGGCCACTGTGAGATTCTGGTAACCCTCCCTCTCCAGAACTGCCAGTGCAAGCAGAATCCATAATCTGATAACTCTGAATATGAACAGGCTGACGTGAAGGTCTTTGCTGGAAAAGCTGAGTAAGATATATATATATCGAGCTGGTTCCATACTGGCCAGCTCTATTTATGCAGGGACTCTGCTAATGATTTATCTGCCCCCCTCATTGGGGAAGCTCATACACCCAAAGGGTTGTGGGATTGCCATTAGTCCCCAGCCAGTGGTAAGCAGGCAGGTTATAATAAAAATATACTGCTGAGCTGCAAAGTCATTAGAAGCTGTATTCCAGATACTTTAATCCACATTCAAACTGTGAAGGGAGTGCACTAAAGGACTCATCATCTGAAGCAAGGACTCTTATCTTTTCACCTTAATCCCTATTATTTTCCACCTTCTGTGTTTGTTTGTTGTGTGTGTGGTGAGTAGAGGGTGGGGCAGTTAAAGGGGAGTCAGGTTTTATCTCGACATTAAGCAGCCGTATTTGCTGTATATTTCATATTTGTTCTGGTTATAAATAAACAGTAAGTGTTTCAACTTACAAACCTGGTGACTATACTTAATGGGCAGCCGAGAGCCAAAGGTGTGGGGGATTTTTATAAGAATTATTGGTTAATCCACTTGTGTGGTGACTCCGGGGCACGTGGGGCTGGAATTGACCACACACTAGCCCAGGGTGTCGTAACAATATCCGGAGAAATCTTTTTTTTTTGTTTAAAAAGCATTTCCAGAGAACAAATATCATGCATTAAAGATACTTTAACGTAAACCAATAATCCAAGTAATGTGACACCTTTTATTCTAAAAATGTCACAGGTACCGTATTGGACCATTTGAAGTAGAAAATGCATTGATAGAGCATCCGGCTGTGGTCGAGTCAGCTGTGGTCAGCAGTCCTGATCCAATCAGAGGAGAGGTATGCTTAGAAACCAACACCGAGTTAATCAAACAACTTCATCCAGTAGCGGATTTTTCTTTAAAACAAGCTGTGGAGATCCATCAGAACAATCACACTGAATATTTAGGGGAAACCTTAACTGAGAATGGGTATTAGGCAGGAGGTTCAACTCTTTGTTTTATTTTAATTACACATTCCTTGCAGTATAATGTCTATAATTGCAATCGGTTTTCACAAACACAACTAATTCAAAATCTGATCTTCACACACACACAACACAATACCCATAACAATCCTTGGTGGGTCTGTCACTTATTTTCTCTATTTAAAATAAATTTTCTTATTTTAAGGTTGTGAAGGCATTTGTCATTCGAAGTCCTGCTTACACCTCATGTGATCCTGACAAGTTAATTAAAGAATTGCAAGAACATGTGAAGAAAGTCACCGCACCATATAAATACCCAAGAAAGGTTTGTATTTTACCTCTCCTGGTTTAGAATGACAGCTATTATAACAGGTTGGGTCTAATTCTTGCAAGATCAGTCATCACAATAAAGTGGTGAGTGACAGCAAGTCATTATAGTGTTGTGAATTTTTATTACAGGCAACTTCATGTGTTAATACCAGTTTGCAAGCCAAGTGATTTTTCCCAGTGTGATGTGTTGTGAACTTCTGTACAGTGAAACATGTAAATTACAAACACCTCTGGGACTGCCGGTAGTTGTCTTCCTTTATTGGAAATATCCTTATTTTCAAAATAGAAATTTCTTAAACCGTTGGGGCAGTAAAAACTCTGTACCTGGGACAGAGCGAGCCATGGTTGCATGCAATCTCAAGAGATCAGGCATTTTTTCCTGCAGCTTTGGATACTGGTTACAGCTGCCCATTCCCCACAAAGGTAGTTTATTTTGCAAAGTCCACTGCTGCCTCGCACTGATCTGCACATCCCACTTTCTAACTGGTTACAAAATAAATGTGGTGCATCGAAAGCTGCCTGCACTTCATAATTGGCAAATGTCCATCATCTCAGAGTGCTTTTTGTATCTTTTATCATGCAAGTTATTTGGGTCTCTCAATTAGTGCATGTTTCTTGGGTTTCAATGTACTCGGTGCAAATAGTAAAACCATTCCAAAAAAACTGCTAACCCAGGGTAAATGCTGTTGGCATTCTGCCATTGATTGCACACAATCTGCATTCGCGCGCGCAACATCCACTCTGTCATGATATGCAGACACGCAACCAATGGGTAATCAGGACACCCAGAGGCGGCATTACCAAAAGGAGGCACTACACGAACACTATAAAAAGGACAAGGCACACAGGCTCTGCCTCTTCCACCGGCAGAAACTAAGAGAGCAGGACAGGGTTGATTATCAGCAACATCACACCCTAGTACATGGTCGAGAGCAAGCTTGTATAGTTAGCAGAATAGACTGAGTTACTAGACGCAGATTAATACAGTGTCGAACTCATTTAAGAGCATTGTTAATCATTCAATAAATACGTTAAACTTATCTCCGAGTCTGGAGCATCTTTCAGCAGAGCCTACATCAAGTAGCAGCTTAGGGGGTAACATAATACAACACCCTCCAACTGCTGACATGGGGGACTTTTAAACTACCGAACTGAATGTTGCAATATTAAATACATGTATCGGATTTGTAATTTTAGCAAATGAACCTGTTGAAGTTTAAGAAAATGAAGGGCAATGGCTAATTATCTACAGAGATAGCTAACTCTTATAAATACAATAGTTACAATAGTCTGCCAGCTGACCAGTGAAATGTTAACTTGCTAAATGGGATAAAATTAAGTTACATAGTGGTTACCGGCATCTTTCTGAAATTTGAATCACAATATCAATGCAGTGCACCTAATGGGGCTGATAACGTTTGCCATTTACACTCTTGGAAAGATTTAAACTTTTGTCAAGGGTCCTTCAGCAGCACTTTCCAAACCCACAACCATTACCAGCTAGAAGAATAAAGGCACAGATACCTGGGAACACCACCACCTGGAAGTTCCCATCCAAGTCACTCACCATTCTGACTTGGAAATATATCACCGTTCCTTCAATTGCTGGGGCAAAGTCCTGGAACTCCATTTTGAACAGCACAGTAGGTGCACCTACACCTCAGGGACTGCAGCAGTTCAAGAAAGCAGCTCACCGCCGCCTTCTCAAGGGCAACTAGGGATGGTCAATAAATGCTGACCTAGCCAACAATGCTCACATCCCATAAATAATTTTTTTTTTTTTTTAAATCTATCCTGTTTTATTTTAGTACTATGAGAGGAACTATTAAATGGACTTCTGAGATACATTATGAGGCAGTGTTGTACAGTTTCCATTTGTATTGATAACCTAAAGCTCAACAGTGCTCTACCTAAGATGCTTCACACAAAATAAATAAATGACATTTCTTACATAAATTTTAGTCTTATCATGTAGAAACATAGGGATCACTGAAATTGTCCTTTTCACCAGATGGTAAGATTTAACATTTTTTTCCCCCTCACAAAAAACATTTTAAGTATTAACTGTTCACTATAAATACTACATCAGATCAAAAACATCTCAGCAAAAATTAAAATGTGAAACAACTTCCTCAGCAAACTTACTGGCTCTTCATGGGATGCAGATGCTCAAACCTTAAGGACCTTAGTGCTTGCCATAATTTACTTGACTGCAGAGTACTGTGCGCCAGTATGGTACAACTCATCCCATACCACTCCCCTGACTCCCAGTCCTGAGCAACCTCCCACTTTCTCACACAAAGGAGATTACAATAAGAAAGCTCCTGGAGGAGGTTTACGTTCCTACTGCTACACAAGGACCGTACCAATCCAGCTGCTGCTCGCCTCCCATCATGCCAGCCTGTACGGCTAAGACCACCATGCCAAGGAACAACAGCAGAGGCCCCATGGCAGTTGCAATGGAACCAATATGCCACAACTAAAAGTTGCTTCCTCTTCATAGATCCCACATCCTGCCCAAGCAATCTGCCACGCCAACATAATCATATCCGCACTGGCCAAGGCCGTTGTGCGGCAAATCAGCAGAGGTGGGGCCTTGCAGGGAACCTGGACTGCAATCAAATCATTGGAGATTGCTCCTGACAAAATTCAACAGAGAGCTCAGAGCTCCATTTAACCACTGCGGAAGCTATTGTCTGACTTGATCACTGCACATGCTAGGAAAAAAAACTATCTGGTCTGCTCAACAGCTATCTGGCTTCTGTCTTCTACATACCTCTATCCATTCCAATTCCCTGTCTCCCGTTTACACCGTTCCCCTACAACAATTCACTGTGCTGGGGCTGAAGCGTACATTGAACACTGCCAGACCTTCCTGAACATTTAAGACAATAGTGGTGTATTCCGTCATACTCACACAATCCTAGTTTTTTTCCGAGAAGGCAAGACTTTGATTCACACTGAAAACTCATCAACTCTTACCCCCTACCCACCCCCCCCCCCCCCCCCCAACCCCCATTTTCACTTTCAACATCAAATGAGCATAAGAACTAGAAGCAGGAGTAGGCCATCTGGCTCCTCGAGCCTGCTCCACCATTCAATGAGATCATGGCTGATCTTTTGTGGACTCAGCTCCACTTTCCAGCCCGAACACCATAACCCTTAATCCCTTTATTCTTCAAAAAACTATCTATCTTTATCTTAAAAACATTTAATGAAGGAGCCTCTACTGCTTCACTGGGCAAGGAATTCCATAGATTCACAACCCTTTGGGTGAAGAAGTTCCTCCTAAACTCAGTCCTAAATCTACTTCCCCTTATTTTGAGGCTATGCCCCCTAGTTCTGCTTTCACCCGCCAGTGGAAACAACCTGCCCGCATCTATCCTAGCTATTCCCTTCATAATTCTATATGTTTCTATAAGATCCACCCTCATCCTTCTAAATTCCAACGAGTACAGTCCCAGTCTACTCAACCTCTCCTCGTAATCCAACCCCTTCAGCTCTGGGATTAACCTAGTGAATCTCCTCTGCACACCCTCCAGTGCCAGTACGTCCTTTCTCAAGTAAGCAGCTTATGGAATTCTTATTCTGACAGAAATCAAATTCTCAGCTACCCAACTCCCTTTTCTCCATTGTCCCAATCAACCTTCCTGTTAAATTATTCCAACCTTTAGAAGGTTTTTCTAATACCATGTCCTGCCCCAAATCCCACACCAGTAGTTGTAAGTATGACACCTACCTCCTACATCTTTATTCCCAGGCCAATTCCACACTCACAATTACCCCTTCACGGTCCATATACACAGATTCCATTTGAACATTTAATTCATACTTAAAATTGCCTGCGGATATAAACCACGGTGAATATTTCACGCAACAGCATTAAAAATCATGCACGCATATGTAGAAGCATGACTGGATCTGGCTGTATTTTAAATTTCACTTTTTCAGGACAGCCTTAGTCCCAAAATATAAACGTACTAAGTTCTTGGTAAAGACAGTACAGGTGTTCTGAACTCATCTAAATCATGGACTACCTTTTCTGCTTCCCCACAGATTGAATTTGTGAAGGAACTGCCCAAGACCATTAGTGGGAAAATCAAAAGAAGTGAGTTACGAAAGAAAGAATGGGAAAAAGAAACTAACTCTTAATTCTCGTACAGCATCGTGAAGTGGAATCATTAATGAAGAGCAAAGCATTTAATTCAATTAAATCAAAGATAATATTGCGATGAATGTAGGAATTTCAGATATACTGTATTATATGTATCTGGTGCAGTAATAGTTAAACGCCTGGGTTAGTGTGTGTGTATATATCTGCTGCAGTAAACTTAAAAAAAATATTGGTTTAAAAGTCAGGGAGACACGGTGAGTACAGAAGGGGTAATTAAGGCATCATAAAAATAAGATCATGCTTATGTGTAAAAGGATAAACCTAATGTAGTTTTGTTATGATTTCTGGGGAGTAGATAATTAAAGACATTGGGCGCGATCTTCCCAAAAGGGAACTAAGTCCCCTAGCGAGCGTGTTTAGCCGCGTGTTTACTGGCACTCACAGTGCCAAGAAACACATGGCTATTCAACACGACTCGCGGTGAATAAGGGGCCTAAACAGAGAATGCGTTTACAACGGGGAGTTCCGGTTGCTGGAACTCCCCGTTGTAACGAGAGATCGGGATGCAGGGTGCCCATGTGGCACCAGCCATGCCAGGGCAACACCCTGCCCAAACGGCATGCAGCTGGGGCCTCCTATCCCTTTGGAGATTCTCAGGAGTGCCATTCAGTCTGGTCCATATTTGTGCGTACCAGTACCAAACGGCACTCGCCCGAGGTCCCCAGGACGAAGAGATCCAAAGCCTCAGGTACCTTGGGAATCTGCACATTAGAGTAAGGCTTACTGCTTCGCTCTAATATGCAGATTTGCTAAAAGGTGATCCCGTCCATGATGGGCGGGATTCCCTTTGCAATGGCTCGCGAGATTGTGTTGAGTCTCGCAAGGAATGGCAAGCCGGGTAGATCCCGGGAGCGGGGTTTCCCGGCTTTCACCGGCTTTGCTGCGCCGCGGCAAGCTGCTTTTACAGCGCAGCGTGGTCGGCAGATCGCGCCCATTGTGTTTAAACTTAAATAATCAGGCCACGGGATTTGAAGGGTTAGGGATGATATAATTAAATGGGATGAGCCAGGGGCTGAAGCAGTCAGACTTTGAGTCAGTCAGCTTAGATTTGGCTGTGAACAGAACAGCAGCTTTTGAGAAAAGCTGTGTTTTGACACTGGCAAGAATCTGGCTGTTTCCTGAAGGGTCTCTCTCACTCTTGCTCTCCAACACATCACTAAACAGCAAGGATTTCTGTATTTGCTAACTGTATTTAAAAGTGGATTTTGACCTGATTGGAGTTAAAGAAGATAGCAGTTAAGATTTAGTGTTTCATTTGATTGTTAAGCATTGTTTAACTGGTAATTTTATGATATTAAAGTTAGTTTAATGCTGTGTTAATAACAAAGTTTGTTTTAATAGACCGTATACCTATTTGTGCAAGGAATCACTCCTGGAGCCAAGTATCCTTTCCTCACAGCTTTACAAATTAAAAGCTATTAGGGTTTCTGTCTGGTATCGTAGCAAATGTTGGGGTCTGGTCCGGGATCAAAATAAAATAAATTTACATGTTAACTGACCTGTTATAAGCAGAATATGCGTTTGTTCAAGATGATAGCGGAGACGTGTTATAAAGTTGCAAGATGTCTCTTTCACTTGTTCTTCGTCAATAAAAAAGACAAATGAAGAGTAACACGCACTCCCTTCACTTTTTTCTGCCCCAAGTGACAATGTATAATTGTTATAATCGGAGAGATTTCAAACTTTGAACAATACCTATGTTTCTAGTGCCCGAGTATAACAAACAGAATGTGTTCAGTTTTTATTGCCCATGATCAATACGTTTATATGTAAAAGATGTGTGCTTTCTGACCATCAGGTATTGATCCCAATTTAAATAATCCCACCAGCAAGCTCAGAGTTTTAAAAAATATGTATTATCACACACTTGCCCAAGAGGCTTAAAACACACACACACACCATGATTGTCCCAGCCTCTTGTGTGACAGGCCTGTAGTTTCTTGGGTGAGTTGATGCTTAAGTTAAAGTGAAGTGTGGGCAGCACGGTGGCGCAGTGAGTAGAACTGCTGCCTCATGGCGCCGATGTCCCAGGTTCGAAACCAGCTGTGGGTCACTATCCGTGTGGAGTTTGCACATTCTCCCCGTGTTAGCATGGGTTTCGCCCCCACGACCGAAAGGTGTGCAGGCTAGGTGGACTGACCATGATAAATTGCCCCCTTAATTGGAAAAAACGAATTGGGTACTCTAAAGTGAAGCTCTTGTAAAGCATAGGATTCTCAGTAAGCTTCAAGATTTATTCTAATCAATCATCTGGGAGATTGGTTCTCAGCTGAACTTGGAAGTTGGGACAGGTTGGATAGGGAGTCAAAGAGTCTTTCTCCCACTTCCAAGGTATTTCTGTTTATTACCTTGGTTGTTGCGATGACTTGCGACTGATTGTATGGCTTTTTCATGGAACTGTCGCTAAAGAATAGCTTGTTTCTGTTATTTAAAAGAGGCAACAAAACAGCTTCCACAGCAAGTGACTTATGCAAGTTCATAGTCGTTTTTCAAAAAGGGAGGTTGTGTTGTCGTTTAACACTTTAAAATCCACATTCATCAAATACACTTTTGAGTTTCAGATTTCTTATGTCAATGGTGAAACAGAAAGATGAGCTGCCTGAAATTATTTTGTTGATGGTCCATCTTTAAACAAAGGCGTGTGAATTCTCTGGATGGCTGTGAATGTTCATTTTAATTAGGTATTTGCTTGAGACGTAGGACTGAGTGGAGCTCAAAATACCAATGGCCATGTGGTTTGCAATGGCCATTTTAATCTATGTGTGTTCAAATTTTAAAAAAATTGACAAAGTTAATGTACTGGAACATGACACTATATTTAGCGGCATGAAATTGCTCACATTGTAGCCACTGGAGAAGAACTACATATTGGTGTTATATTAAATTCAAATATAAACAAAGTATAATAATCTTTATTGTCACAAGTAGACCTACATTAACACTGCAATGAGGTTACTGTGAAAAGCCCCTAGTCGCCACATTCCAGCACCTGTTCAGATACACAGAGGGAGAATTCAGAATGTCTAAATTACCTAACAGCACTCTTTCGGGACTAATGGGAGGAAACCAGAGCACCTGGAGGAAATCCACGCAGACACGGGGAGAACGTGCAGACTCTGCACAGACAGTGACCCAAGCTGGGAATCGATCCTGGGACCCTGGCGCTGTGAAGCAACAATGCTAACCACTGTGTTACCATGTCGCCCATATAACCACATTTAGGTTTAAGTGAAATTTCACACAGAATTACTTTCGGAATTAAGTTTCATGTGATATATGGATATTGTCATGACCACACCGATGGGTCTCTGAGGATATCCCAACTTGAAATACCTGTTCGAGGGGATGTCTAGTTTTGTTTTTGGAATGGTGTGAGGAGTCACATGAAACCCCTGTGAGAATAACCAGCTCAGTCCTCGAATAACAACCATTGAAACTGTTAATTTAAAAAAAAAGACAAAGACACACAAACGAGACTACAAAACAATTAAGTATATGAATCACTGTAGCCACCTGGGTTGGCCACTTCCCGACTTAAAATGGCGATCCGCAAAGACTACAGGGAAATTCAGCCAACACAGGCAAAAACGAGCAAGCGCAAAAATCCTGTGTATTAGAACTTGCAAAAGTCCAGACAGCACTGAAACTCACAGCCATCTGCATACTAATGGCCGATCCCCGGGAACAATCAAAACATCGAAGGTGAATAAGGCCAAGCCAGACTCCTCGGCGCCAGCAGGAGCCAAGACAAAGGAAGGCCAACGGACACTCAGGGACCGCCCAGCGATCAGGGAACAACTCCAGTATTGGCGAAATCGATCCAAGTGATCGGAACATAGTCCAATCACTTGGAACCAGGTACGGGGTCCGCCCCGAACGGCACAAAGTCCCTGGGGACTATAAAGTAGAGTCCACAAGTTCAAATCGGTCTTCTTGGCAGGGTCACTCAGCAACTCGAACCAACCCTCGACAGTGAACTGCCTAGCTGCCGCAACAACCAAGTAAGTCTCCAGTCAACGCTCGCTACGAGCTAGGCGCTCCTAGCTACCAGTCCCTGCCAGCTTTTGAATTCTGCAGACTCAGAATCGAATGAAAGGCCATTTGTTCCCCTGACCTGGTGGGCTAGTTCCGAAGCGAAGTATAGGCCTTTTAGCGATAGAGATAGTCGAGAAAGTAGAGTTATATGCATGAGTAGTGATTGACTGTGTATAATAAATGTGTTTTGATTTGAATCTTACTAATTGGTGTGTTGAGTTATTGATCAGTACTTGAACTTGAACCTCGTGGCGGTATCATAAAGATACCTGGCGACTCTAGAGCAAAGGTTATAGAAAAAGAGCAAATTCAGTAAAGACCCAACGGGCAACGAAGTAAGAGCCAACCAAAGTTAGCAACATTTACTGGCGACTCCGCCGGGACCCGATTTAGAAGTGGCCTAACCATTCCGGGAGAACCCAAAATTTGAATTGAGAATCCAATTGGGAACAGAAAAACCACAAGTGTTCAAGCAGTTCTGATCAATCCTCATAATTCGGAAGCGTGTAAATGCATGTGTAACTAACAGGGCTATAAGATAAAACTGATAGATTTTTGTTGCGAAAAACTGTCGGGAGTTTGTATTCCGGAAACTAGCGAACACCTCAGTACCCCTCGTTCCAGATTTTAAAAGAGCATTCAGATAGAGAAAATGGCAATGAAGGCAATGGAACACACTATGAACCCCTGGGGATTCGAGGTTGCAGCGACCAGCAGCAGAGTAGGACAGTGTCCCGTTTGGGAAGAAGAGACCAGGAAATATCTCAAAGGGAAAGGATGGCCCCTTTGGAGTGTATTCTGTGACAATGAGGAAACAGAACCCGGGAGTATAGGACGTACTTGGTGGGAGAACCTATCAGAGATCCATAAGAAAAGCTTGGGAAAAGCTCACGAGCCGGTGGCAATCGTGTCCTGTCTGGCACAATTGCAAGGCACAGAGGAGGTCGTTCGGACGCTCCGCAAAGAGATAGAAGAGAGACATCGAATGAGCAAGGTCGATGTTAGTGAGATCGAAAGAGAGAATATAGATTTAAGAAGGAAGTTGGCAGCAAAGGATGGAGAGGTGGATGATGCCAAGGGGGCACACCAGTCTTGTCTAGCGCATCTGAGCAGCTTCCAAACCCAGTATGATAAGACCTTGCAGGACACGCAACGTGCAGTCCTGGTAAGAGAAGAGACAGAGAAACAGGTAGAGGCATTGCAAAGGCAGTGCAGCGATCTAAAGGCAGCGTTAAGAGCACTCCATGGCTGCCACCATGGAGCACAGACAAAGCTCATTAGATCATGCGAAATGCAGGAAGCAGATTGTGGAACTGTAGTCTTTGCTTTCAGTGCAAAATGGGTTTTAGAGCACCTTTGATTCACAATTAGATGAAGAAGACAGCCCTGATTGGCAAGAATTAAATGAAACCGCGCATAGGTATGTTTACATGTGCGCAAGGAAAGCCCCAAAAGAGAAAAGCACCCCAACCCCCCACAGAGCAGATAGATCAGGCACCCATGAATCCAGTAACTACCCAAAGCACAGTCACATCAGGAGGCGCAGAATTCCTTTACACCACCCCCTTAACCGTGACCCAATTACGGGACGCGTGCGAAAAGATCACACCGTTCCTCCCCACCTCAGACCCCCACCGCTTCTTTGCTAGAGTAAAGCAGCAGGCGACCATGTGCGGCCTGGATGAGCGTGAGCAAGTGAAGCTCACAGTTTTGAGTTTAGACCCTTCGGCTGTTGCAGCCCTTCCCGACCCACAGAATGTAGGATGAGGCACCCTTGCAGAGATGCACACGGCGATCCTAGATGCGATCGTCTACAACAGAGGTAACCCTTTAGAAGGCCTGAATAAGTGCAGGCAGAAGAAAACCGAACACCCCACAGCGTTTGCTGGACGCCTGTGGATCCATTTTACAGCCGTTTTTGGAACCTTTGAACGCGCCCATTTGTCCCAAGACAACATGGCCAAATGGACCCGCACCCTTATCTCCCATGCCACAGAGGCAGGAAAAAAGCCTGTACCAATTATGACCCCTCGGAAGAAGCGCACAATGAAAAATGGGTTTTAAACAGGTTGTCTCACTCCTGGGAGCAATCTGTCCAAAACAAACCCGCAATTAGGAAACCCGAAGAACAGCAGGCAGAGGCAGATATCCAAGCAGTGAAAGCGCACCAGAACCCTGCAAGGGTGAACGAAGGCAGGAACAGCCCCCCACAGAAGTGTTACAACTGTGGACAATTAGGACACTTTGCACGAGAGTGCAATGCCCCACGAAAGCCACAGAGAGCCCAGCAGGCAGGCACTCTGACTAATAACAAGACAAAGCCCATACATAGTGTAAGCACCAGTTCAGACCAGACAGACCTGAACGGAACTGACTGACGGTGTTCAGGCTCCCCCAGTTGGGTCTGCGACACCCTTTGGGATAGGTCCGGCCGACCAGTCGTTGCAGCGAAAATACGGGGTCAGCCCATCGAATTTCTCTGGGACACAGGAGGGTCCCGCACCACAATTAATTCCTCCACCATGTTCCAAAAAGACACGTGGCCCACTACAGCCACAATCACCCTCAGCGGCTTCACAAGCCACTCACAACAGGGACACATCACAGCCCCTGTACCCATTCAAATTGGCAACATTACGACAAAACACCCCATAGTTTTGCTCGATCTGGACCACACAGCAGAACACATTTTGGGCACTGACTTCATGAACTCCCACAACCTTTCATTTGATCCAGTAAATCAATGTGTCTGGAAAATGACAGTCAGCAAGAGCCCCCGCAACGCTCACAGTAGTTGAGTATGCAAACAAGATTACCGCAGTCGGCGATTTTTGGTTTGACCCGACCACGATTAGCACAGACAAACAGGTTAGGGCAGTCCTTCAGAAAAACAGGTCCGCATTTGCAAGTCATAAACATGACCGGCAAAATGGCTGGTTCGGTTCAAATAATAGGACCTGACCCTAGACCTCAGAAGCGATATGGATTTCCCCAAGAGGCAGAGGGAGAAATCGCAAAGGTTATTGACAGCTTATTAAAACAAGGCGTACTTCGATCTGTAGCCTCTACTAATAATGCCCCACGTGATTTGGCCAGTGAGAAAGCCCGATGGATCATGGCGACTCACCATCGATTACCGGGAACTCAACAAAGTCACCCCCGCAGAAGCACCCACGGTAGCCACAAGTCCCGAGACCATGCTCAAACAGGGACTCAACTCACAATATTTTACGGTTTTGGACGTCAGTAACGGATTCTGGTCCATTCCATTGGCAAAAGCGTGCCAGTATAAATTTGCGTTCACTTTTAAATGTCAGCAGTACACGTGGACATGCCTTCCACAAGGATTCCACAACTCCCCCTCCATTTTCCACCGACAGCTGGCAAATGGTTTATCAAAATTTTTTTGCCCCGAAAGTCTGGTCCAATATGTGGACGACCTATTGCAGACAGACACCAAGGCAGAGAACATCGAGCTTCTGGCCGAACTCCTGGAACTCCTACAGCACATTGGTTGTAAAGTAAACTCCAAGAAAGCCCAACTTTTGAAAGACAAAGTGGTATATTTGGGAACGAATTATCACACATGGTTTCGCCCCCACAACCCAAAGATGTGTAGGGTAGGTGGATTGGCCATGCTAAATTGCCCTTAATTGGAAAAGAAAATGAATTGGGTCCACTAAATTTATAGAAAAAAACTCAAATGATTTACTAATGTCCCTCAGGATAGGAAGCCTATCACCTTTACCTTGTCAGGCCTGCACATGACCCCCAGTTCCAAATATGTGGTTTATTCTTAATCCACTCTGAAATGCCATCACAAGCTGAATACAATCACTGCAATATTCAGTAACAAAGAGCAAAAGGTTAGATGAAACATAAATAGAGCTTTGCCCCAGGTCTCAAGAGAATTTCATTGTTGGATCCCACTTCTATGCTGGGAGGCAACTTCATTAAGTCAATTAAGAAAAGTGTTCAACCAGACCGCTTAGGGGAGAGAATTGCATAAATGAATCTTCTGTCATGATTCAAGCAAATGATTCCCAAGTTATGAGAAGGCTCTGTGCTACAAAGCAACTCATCTCATTTGCTACAACAGTTCCCCACCCTCCACCCAAAAAAACTTTACTGGCTCATGACCAACTTCTGCCGACATCTCTACTTTTGGTCTTTTATATGAGGAGATAATTTTCTTGCTTATATATAAAAATTGTCTTTTTTTATAAGCAACTTACAGCAGTTACTTAAAGCATGACCTGGCTTGATTTTATGACATTCTGGCCAGAATTCCTCCACATGTCTTCTATGCTTTGGGAGTCCTTTTAAATTAAGGGGGGAACTGGACTTCCAGCTGGCAAGACGGGTGTTTCTACGGATGATCAGAGCCCCAAATGCTGCTTCGTTTGCAAAACCCATCTGTACACACAAAAGGTACTCGTGTATTAGACAAAATAGTATTTTATTATGAAAGGAAAACTTGCATTTATAATAGCACCTATGCCTCTGAACATCTCAAAGGACTTCACATAATTACTTTTGCATTGCAGTTACTTTATAAAAGTACATAAAAATATAAAAATACAATTAAGTGTTAGAACATTAAAAATCAGAGTAAATGTGGAGCAATCATTTTCATTTTGTTGAATGACTTTTCCCTTTCCTCGCAAATAATCTAGTATTTAGTTTAAACAGCAAACAATGACTCAGTTACTAGGTGGGAATTACTTATCCGGTAATGAAGGTGTTAAAAATTCAGTTGAAACTGACAGCACAATCGAAATTTCAATCCTGATTTTAACTCTGGGTAGATGAACAGGAAGGGTTTGCGCGAGTTAAAATCTCGTCCTTTAGTCTCTAACAGTTGGGCTTGTGCGGACTTTTTAAATAACCAAAATTCCCATGGGAACATCACTCATTACGTAAAGAAAACATCCACTTCAATAAAAAAAATTCAAATGTTTGTTATTATTTCTTAATTTAAAATAAATGCACTATCCATAATATTCAACAGAATATCACATGACCGTAATTAACCAAGGCATTGGGATGTTGCAAATGAATAAGGAGTGGGAGTGAGAACACAGAGGAAATGTGTGAGAGAGGGGCACAAAAACAGCAATGCCGGATGTTGTCAAGCAAGATAATGATGGGTTCAATTAGAATGCCTTCCTCACATCCCTCAATCAGCTAGTCCTTTGTGTTTTAGACTTGTAGATGTACAATGATTATCCATGGTATAGATCATAGCACAAGTTCCAAGAAATACAAAAGAAGCTGGATGAAAGATTTACACACCACTCAGTGCACAAAGATAAAACTATACACTCAATGCAAGTGCACATGAAAAAAGGCCAGTTGATTTGAGTGCACTTCAAAACCAAATTACAGTAACTACTACTTGACCCTCAACCTTCCTAGAGGCCAGACTGATATCACTGCTTTATAAATCGCACAGCTATAAAACAGTCCAGGCATGACAACTATATTGTTTATATCAAAAGGAAAATCGGAGGCCCAGGTGTTTACGTTGGGAAGAAGGAAAGATTCTAGATGAACCTGTACCAGAAATATTAATAGAAGAGACTGGAGAGCTTTTTTCCTTCTTCAGCGTCCACTCCCACTTGAAGTAACCACAACCCTTGCTGTTCTCTGCATTCCTTTTCCCCACTGCACAGGAATAGAAGGCTTTCCCTTGGTTTGGGCCCACTTTAGACACAGTAAGCCTCTTAGCTCTACGACCACAGCCACATAGCGGAGGGGTGATCTTTTCACCATTCAATTTCCGAAGTGCCTGGCGGGAATGGGCCATTGGAGGAATAACTGTTGAAACTGATTTACTCATTGAAGGCGGAGGGCAGTTGGTGGACAATTCATTGTCTGAATAAATAGTAAATGATTGTTTTTTAGAAACATGAGGTTTGAAGGGACTCGAATGTGTATCTTTTCTCTTAACGCCAATGCATAAAGAGCTATTTGATCGAGAGAACCGAACAGAACGTGAAGATTTAGTGCTTTCACTGAAAGAGTTGGACCGCACAATAGGAACTTTCATGGTAGGTACTTTGAAGATGGAATGACCCTCAGCTTGCTTCATAACTTCAGCTACATCATAGATCGTTGTTTGGGGGCTCCTATATATGACTTTCTGATGCTTCCTAGTTTCTAACTGACCAATCATTTTGTCATCTTTTCTATTCTTTTGTAGTGCTTCTGGAGTGGGAGAGTCTTCTGTGCTGTCCTCTTCCAGTACACTTGACACTCTACAGATTTTCTCTTGTCCCTCATAGTCTATGGGCTGCATATTACCTGACAGAGGTAGTATGGCAACATCTTCCCAATCTTCCCAGGGAACCTCCGATTCTGAGCAGCTAACATCTAGATCAGAGATACTGGTAACAGACTCAACAGTGGTTGACACAAGCAAATGGTTGTTTGGACTATTGTGGGGTTTAGTTTCCACACCTACCACTGTAATTTGATTTTTAACATTGTTGATCAGATGTAGTCTAGGTTTCTGCGTTTTACAGGGATCAGTGGAAGTAGAAAGTCCATTGATCAGAGTCCTCGGGGATATTAAACACTCAGAGTGAACATTTACATCACTGCACTTTCTGGTGTGTACAGTTGCTGAAAGCTGGTTGGCAGATGTGGAACAAGATGCCAAAGCCAAATTGGTTTCCTTCACTGTGCAATTATGTTCACAGTTTGTGCTCATCTGTCTATTTTCAGCATTTTGTACGCTGCCAGAAGCTTTGGCAGAGAACAAAAAGGTTTTGCTGCCATTGCTCAGAACCTCGTGACTTGCTGGAGTTGTTTTCCCGTCTTCAAGTGAGTTGGCAGTCGGTAGTCTCACAATTGGATTCCTTGTGGGTGCAACCTATTGAAAATGCCACAAGATTCACCGTTTGATTCTTAACATTTAAAGTATCTGATAAGTGTCAAATGCTTATCCTGAGGAACCGGTCCAAAAGCGATGAAGGTGTAGAACTCACCAATGGCCACTCACCCTATCCAACGATTTAGTGATTTTCATGGTACAGCCATCACAGATCATCTGCCAGGCGAGGTGAGCGGTGTTGCGGGCATCATCCAGGCCTATTTTCAACAAGAAGAGGCATGAAACTCAAGAGTGTAGCAAATAATCAGAACACTGTTCTGCTCACTGTTACAAAATTAGACTAAGCTTGTTGTAAAGCTAAAACAGTAAGTTTTTTTAAAAACAGGGGTTTAACGGAAATTTACACATCTTGCTCTTATTTATTAATGAATTTCAGAAGCTAAACTTCATTTTATGCAAATAAATCTTGGATAAATCTCCAGTAAGCGCTGTAGTATTTTAAGAAACAAATGATTTTCATTTACATGGACAAATTTCACTGCTTTGTGTCAAGTGCTGCTTCACCACAAATTTGGATGAAAGATTTTGGATATACAAAGTAGATTAAAGCATTAAGGGCAGCACGGTGGCACAGTCGTTAGCATTGCTGCCTACGGCGCTGAGGACCCAGGTTCGTATCCTGGCCCTGGGTCACTGTCCGTGCGGAGTTTGCACATTCTCCCCGTGTCTGCGTGGGTTTCTCCCCCACAACCCAAAAAAGATGTGCAGGATAGGTGGATTGGCCACGTTAAATTGCCCCTTAATTGGAAAAAAAAATAATTGGGTACTCTAAATTTATTTTTAAAAAGTAGATTAAAGCATCACAAGTTGCTGGATTCCAAGTGTCAGGAATAGATTACACAATGGAAGGAGGGCTAAAGAACAGGCTCCAGATAGGACCAGACATCCTCATGACCGTGAAGCTTTTGGTTACTGCCATTAATCTAGAGGGTAAACTGACAAGAGATGCAAAACAAAAGGAATTAGACAGTTGGAAGAAATCTGGAGTTTATTCTGAAGTGCCAGATAGGGAACAGTTAGCCTTGCTGCATCGATGGATTTGAACAGGAAAGGTCCTTGCAGATGGGACTAAGGCTAGTTACTTGGGGTTTTGAAGAGCGACTGGGCAATACAGATGTTAGAATTGACTCTCCCACAGTGGAAAAGGTTACCCTGAGTCTTTTTAGTTACTTTGGCCAAATATTCATGCGAGTGTTGGTCAATCAACATAAAAGCCAAGTTTCCGAAGAGTGGAAAATTTCAGAGATAAGTGATTCTGCAACCAGCGAAAGAACAAGCAATGCAGAAGGAAAAGTATGGAAACTAAACAAATGAGTTTATGGCCTGAATGATACCTCAAGATCCGGAAGTAGGCTAGCTTCAACTAAAAGCAGATCTGCAATGTTTTATTGGTGTCAAAAGGGAAACTTTCAGACACCTTCATAATGCATGTTGATGATTTATTATGGGATCGTACTGTGGAAGTTGAGGAACGTGTTATTAATACGTTAAAGTGGAATTCAAGATTGGAAGTCGAGCTTCAAAGGCTTTTAAATTAATCTGATTTAGCCCTTAAACAGAATAAGTTTGGAGTGACTTTAAGTCAGCGATCTTAATTAGAGAATGTTACTCCTATCCTGTGCTTGGTCAAAGTAAAGAATGTTTTAAGGGCAAATAAAACATTTAAGAAAATAAATATGGAGAAATGCTTACTTACGTTTCCATCCTTGGTTGACCCAAAGAATATGAATTAAATTCTTTTTATTGATGCCTCTCATGTCAATCTTCCTGATGGCTATTCAAGTGCAGGAGGTTCAATAATTTTGCTGTGTGAAAATGGGAAATGCTGCCCGTTAGACTGGGAAGCCAAGAAATTAAAAAAAGGGTTGTTAAAAGTATTTTAGCTGCAGAAACACCAGCTATTGTGGAAGTAGTTGTTATGGGATTCGATACATCAAATATTATAGGGGAAATTCTATACAAGGGGTGCATTCAAAATAGTTTTCCCATTGAATGTGACATGGCTAATTGTGCCTTATGGAATAACCTTCATGCGACAAAAAGTGCAAATTTAAAAAAAGATTCATAGACCTTCCCAGCATGAAATAAACGGTAGACAAAAAGGAACTCTCCAAGATCAAACTGATTGTCTCAATTCATCAATTATCAGAATGCTTGCACCCAAAAGAGTGTTTGTACCAAGTTATTGGATGTCCTAGAAGAGGGGTCTGTTGTATGTAACTTTATAACATGGAAAATAATTTATTTCTTTGATTTGTTTTCAAATACTATTGAGAGCATTAGTTAAGTTTCATTTAAAGAAAGGAGAAAGAAAAGAGAACCTTGCATAAATTAAGGGCAAGGATAATCAGGAGGAAGGCATTCATTATTTGAGCACATATATGGAGAGAATTCTTGATACTGGAGTGGTGAATAGGGTGAGGAACTATACATCTGTAAGGATTCACTTGTGACTAAATCTAAATTGAGTAAAGATTGACTTAATAATAATCTTTAGTGTCACAAGTAGGCTTACATTAACACAGCAATCAAGTTACTGTGAAACACCCCTAGTCACCACACTCTGGCGCCTGTTCGGGTACACTGAGGGAGAATTCGGAATGTCCAATTCACCTGACAAGCACGTCTTTCGGAACTTGTGGGAAGAAACCGGAGGAAACCCACGCAGACACGGGGAGAACGTGCTGACTCCACACAGACAGTGACCCAAGACGGGAATCGAACCCAGGTCCCTGGAACTGTGAGGCAATGCTAACCACTGTGCTACCGTGACTTCTGATCTTCTCCGTCAATTGGCAGTTAAATGTTTAAGAAAGGATAGTGGGAATCTGGACCCTCTCCCTCAAAGAGCTGAGGCTAAAGGTAAATAAAAAATGTCAAAACGGAGATTAATAGATTTTTGTTAGGGAAAGGTATTAAGAATTAATATAACCACATTAGATACAGATTAACTATGATATAATTAAATGGCGGAGCAGGCCCAAGATGCTGAATAGCCTAATCCTGTTTGATGTCTATGAGGTCAAACACAATTACCGAGACATGTAACAACGCAACATGCACTTCGTACCAGAATGTTCACGGCCTGAAAACATTATGCCCAGATCTTGCAGAGCCCCATTCAGACCTTTTGGCTTTCGATTATAGAACAGCTGCCATACAAACACAAGTCAGCTCAGATCATTTACCACAGAAAAATAACAAATACGTTCATTTGAGCTATAGCCAATGGTTATGGAACTAGATAAATGTATAGTTTACCAAGCATGTTGTATTTTCAATAAAAACGCCCAAAGTAATAGGAATAGACATAAATTGCTCTTTCGTCAGCACCTACTCTTGAAGTCAAACTCCATACAGTGATTTAAATTTTTATTTTACGACAGCCAATTTTATCCCATTTAGTTTAACCCCATATCAATTTCATTTTCCGTGTCATTTTCAAAGTGGGAATTTGAGCGGAGGGTTAGGGTCATATTTGTGCATAGGGTGGAGATGATAGCAAAGTAGCCATTAAATACTGCTTCGTCTCCCAGTGTACTGTATGTCTACATTAGTTGCAATTGCAGCATTCTGGGTTAAAGAAAGTGCGTAAGAATTGTTGTCTCAAATGGAAGGGGTGTTTGGGGTTCTGGACAATGCCGTGGGAGAAATCATTGAATTTTATACACAGCTAAAGGGCAACCTAGCCCATTGTGGCTTAAACATTCACTCCCTCCACCAGCAACACAGTGGCAGCAGTGTGTACCATCTACAAGATGCACTGCAGCAACTCACCAAGGCTCCTTTGACAGCAGCTTCTAACCCGTGACCTCTACCACCTAGAAGGACAAGGGCAACAAAGAACACCAAAATTCCCGTCCATGCCACACACCATTGTGACTTAGAACTATATTGCTGTTCCTTCACTGTCACTGGGTCAAAATCCTGGAACTCCTTAACAGCACTGCTACGTCACATGTACTGCAGCAGTTTAAGAAGGCTGCTCACCGCCACCTTCTCAAGGGCAATAAATGCTGGCCTAGCCAGTGATGCCCACATCCTGAGAGTGAATCTTTTAAAAATTGCGGTTGTGTCACTTGAACCGGTTTCCCTGTCCCAACTCAGCTCTTAATCTCTGAACAGGAGTTCAATGAATTTCTACACAAGCTTCAAGATCAGTATTTTAATTTTACACTGGTTAGAACACTGCCCTGAGTAAGCTCAGGACATAGCAACTTTCTTCATTTTATTTGCTGGTATTGTTGGAAGAGACAAGTAGAAAACCAAGGTGCGTTGATGCTTGGAGCAGAAACCATTGCTCAAGCCTATTGTCTGACTGAGCAATGAGGCTGGCATCGGCCTATTTTCTTTGCCTTCTCCATACTGCTGGACCGATGTGTTACTCTAGTATTTTCCATTCCATTTCAGATCAGAGACACGAGCAGCTTGCTTTCCCCTTTGTTTATTCTACATTCTTTCAGTTTGTTTTGTTGCCCTCTCCTGCGTCTTTTGCACTATGTGAATGTTCTTATGTCTCTCTAATGCTCCTCCAATTGTTCTACCAATAATTTTTTATATCAGTTTGTCTAACAGTTTTCGATGATGCAATTTGCCGATTCTTCTTCTTTTTTTTTTTTAAAAAGTATTTTTATTAAGGTTTTGCAGAATGTTTCATGATAAAACAATAGTAACAATAATAACAAAACAAACTAGAGTGAATATTAACACAGTGTAAAAAGAGAATATACAACAACAATTAAATAGACATTACCCCACGTGACCCAGTCTTCCCACACCATCCCAATGAAGCACTCACCACCCCCCCCCCCCCAACGGATTGCTGCTGCTGACATTTTAATTTTCCCCGAGAAAGTCGACGAACGGCTGCCACCTCCGAGAGAACCCTAGCGTAGACCCTCTTAAGGCAAACTTTATTTTCTCGAGGCTGAGAAACCCAGCCATGTCATTAACCCAAGTCTGTACACTGGGGGCTTCGAGTCCCTCCACATTACTAAAATCCGTCTCTGGGCTACTAGGGAGGCATAGGGCAAGACGTCGGCTTCTTTCGCCCCCTGAACTCCCGGGTCTTCTGACACTCCAAAGATCACTATCTCTGGACTCGGCACCACCTGTGTGTTAAGCACCATGGACATTGCCCTCGCGAACCCTTGCCAGAACTCTCTAAGCTCCGGGCATGCCCAAAACATGTGGACATGGTTTGCAGGGCTGCCCTTGCACCTCATACAACTGTCTTCTACCCCAAAAAACTTGCTCATTCTCGCCGCCGTCATGTGTGCCCGGTGGACCACCTTAAATTGAATTAGACTGAGCCTGGCACATGATGAGGAGGAATTAACCTTGCCCAGGACCTCTGCCCACAGACGTGCTTCCAACTCCTCACCTAGCTCCACCTCCCACTTGCCCTTGAGCTTCTCCACTGGGGTTTCCTCTGCCTCCTGTAGTTCCTGGTAGATATCCGACACCTTCCCCTCTCCCACTCATGTTCCGGAGACCACCCTGTCCTGTATCCTCAGTGGCAGCAGCGTCGGAAAGGCCGCTACCTGTTTTTTTCAGGAAGGCTCATACTTGCAGATATTTAAAGGGTTTCCTGGTGGCAGATTAAATTTGTCCTCTAGCACCTTCAAACTGGGAAAGCTTCCGTCTATGAACAGATCGCCCATCCTTCTGATGCCTGCCCTCTGCCAGCTCTGGAACCCACCATTCATCCTACCCGGGACAAACCTGTGGTTGTTGCATATCGTGGTCCAGACCGACGCTCCCTCCACCTTCTTGTACCTCAATTTGCCGATTATTCAACCCACTTACATCCTCTTGGTGATTTTACCATCTGTTGAATCGCTCTAAATTTTCTCTCAATTCTTCCTTCCAAAAAAAGGACCAGATTATCCTTCAGCCCTGATGAAAGGGTGCTTAGCTGAATTAACAATTGCCTGACTTTCCTCTTCTATAGATGCTGACTGACCTATGTTTTTTCAGCATTTCTTGTTGGCGGCCATCAACAGCGAGTTGGGCCACCTCCAGCCCCTTGTGTGCGTACCTTGTAGGTTGCTCGGAGGTCAATCCAGCTGTTCAGAACAGCTGGTTTTCTGAGATCTTTCCTTTTACATTCATAGTGCAAGCACACTCCCAGATCCCAGTCTATTAAAATCAAAGGGTATGTAATTCAATATAGCTTTGTACCATTCTGGCTCACATACGCACACACAGTGGAATTCATACATAAATCCTAAAGTGGAACATTAAAGTGACAGATTTTATATGGTAAGATACATTTACCAGAGTGTTACGGCAAGAAATTATGATTTAAAAGGTCACAAATTAAACTACCACAGAAATAGTATTCGGGTCAAGATTACATGCAATGAAAAATCTATTAAAGCGATATGCACTTTTTAAAGTTGAACATTCAGAAAAATCGAGTCAATGGAAGAGAAAGCATTATTGCTTTTAAAACAAAATGAATGGCAACTAAAGTATTTTTTGCTTTTTATAATTCAATGGCCTATGGTTCTAGTGCAGCACTTCAATGTTCAAATGAGATAAACAGCTTGAATTTATCAGCAATTGTTGACCATACCTGACCACGTTACAAAAGCGCAGGGTCTTGAGTCAAGGCCACACATCCGAGACATGCCCTTAATGAAAACAATACTCTTCTCTTGTTGCAGCTTTTGAATCCAGCGGGAAAATTGCGACAAGCATATTGCAAGAGGAATTCCAGCTTCAACTTGCCACTGGAAATGTTAAAGAAGACAGTGAATCTGCCAATTTCCAAGACTTTCAATAGTTACACATACCAAATTTTACAACAGCACACCAGAGATAAATCTAGGGATCTTGCAAACTACACTGAAAAATGGTTATCCAGGGCAGCACGGTGGTGCAGTGGGTAGCACTGCAGCCTCACGCCGCCGAGGTCCCAGGTTCGATCCCGGCTCTGGGACACTGTCCGTGTGGAGTTTGCACATTCTCTCCGTGTTTGCATGGGTTTCACCCCCACAACCCAAAAGATGTGCAGGGTAGGTGTATTGGCCAGGCTAAATTGCCCCTTAATTAGAAAAATGAATTTGGTACTCTAAATTTATAAAAAGAAAAAAAAATGGTTATCCAAATGCTTTAAAAAATGGGGAATTTTAACCCTTATATAGCCGCCTCGGGACATAGGAACAGGAGGAGGCCATTCAGCCCTGAAGCCTGCTCTGCCATCAAATTAGATCAAAGTCCATCAGTACTTTAACTGCATTTACCAAGCTGAGCTCCATATCTCTTAATATCCCATACTTAAACAAAAATCTCTGATTGGTCCTTGCAATTATAGTGTCAGAATCGATTGATCTGAGTGGTCTATAGAAACAACTTGACCCACAGCAATGATGTACTGGCCTGATTTTGCAAATTTTAAGAAAAGCATTCTTCAAACACAGCTCTTTGCTGGGCACCAAGGTTCATGGCCCTTTCTTTCAAAGTGGCCAGCTTTACTGGGGCACGCCACAATTTAAAAGAAAAATCGAAAAGGAGCATGTGGGCCCCAGCGTGCACTCCAATATTTCAGCAAGTGAGGTGTTCTCTTCCTCATAGATAATTTAGCACCGTGTTGCACTGCATACTTGCTTAATTCCAGTGAGTTCTGTGCAAAACCCAGACAGGATTGGGTGTTCCTGAGGCTGAACATATGCGTGGAATTCAACCTCAATCTCTCCGTTGGAAGTGTTGAGCAGCACTGCTGGGAATTCAACTAGAAAATAAAGAACAAAAACACTTCAAAACGGTGTCAATGTTAGAAATGCAGGTTCCTTTAAGACTAAACCAGGAACCAGCTTCACAGTGAATTGAGAGCAGGTGGTGTTCACTGGAGCTTGTATTTAAGAGCTGGGTTTTTCCCAAAGAAGGGAGGCTTCTAGACAGGGAGCAAGTCCCAAAGGGTAGAGTGGAAAGTAGTGCTTTATACTGAACTATTGTATCACAATAAAACAGTTGTGAATAATCAATAAATAGACATTAACCTCTTTAACACATTGCACTGAACAGAAGAAATATTTTAAAGCAAAAGGCTTTCCTCCATATTTTCCAGCAGGCTTGATCCAATTCAGATATTATAATAACTTTCACTTGCACAATGCCTTTAAAGCAGCAAAGTGTCGGGGCAGCTCTGCTGCCTCAGGGCACCGAGGACCCGGGTTTGATCCCGGCTCTGGGTCACAGTCCCGTGTGGAGTTTGCATATTCCCCGTGTTTGCGAGGGTCTCGGCCCCACAACACAAAGATGTGCAGGGTAGGTGGATTGGCCACGCTAAATTGCCCCTTCATTGGAAAAATATAATTGGATACTCTAAATTTTATTTTTTTAAAGTAGCAAAGTGTCCCAAAGCACTTCACAAAGAAGAGCTTTATGAATCAAAACATGACACCAGGGCAAAGGAGACATCAGGATGGATGATCAAAAGCTTGATCAGGAATTAGCTTAATAGGGAGAAGTAAGAGCTAGAAAGTTGGAGAGGTTTTGAGGGGGAATTCCAGAGCTCAGGGCCCAGGAAGCTGAAAGCACGATCGCCAATGGTGGGCTGACTAAAATCAGGGTCGTGCAACAGATCAGGGGCAAAATTCTCCCCCAACGGCGCGATGTCTGCTGACTGGCGCCAAAAACGGCGCCAATCAGACGGGCATCGCCCGGCCCAAAGGTGCGGAATGCTCCGCATCTTTGGCGGCCTAGCCCCAACATTGAGGGGCTAGGCCGACGCCGGAGGGATTTCCGCCCCGCCAGCTGGCGGAAATGGCGTTTGTTGCCCCGCCAGCTGGCGCGGAAATGCGGTGCATGCGCGGGAGCGTCAGCGGCCGCTGACAGTTTCCCGGCGCATGCGCAGTGGGGAGAGTCTCTTCCGCCTCCGCCATGGTGGAGGCCGTGGCGGAGGCGGAAGGGAAAGAGTGCCCCCACGGCACAGGCCCGCCCGCGGATCGGTGGGCCCCGATCGCGGGCCAGGCCACCGTGGGGGCACCCCCCGGGGTCAGATCGCCCCGCGCCCCCCCCCCCCCAGGACCCCGGAGCCCGCCCACACCGCCTGGTCCCGCCGGTAAATACCAGGTTTGATTTACGCCGGCGGGACAGGCAATTTCTGGGCGGGGCTTCGGCCCATCCGGGCCGGAGAATTGAACGGGGGGGGGGGGGGGGTGGGGTCCCGCCAACCGGCGCGGCCCGATTCCCGCCCAATCTCCGGTACCAGAGACTTCGGCGGGGGCGGGGGCGGGATTCACGGCGGCCAACGGCCATTCTCCGACCCGGCGGGGGGTCGGAGAATGACGCCCCAGAATCGGCGAAGCACAGGGGTCAACAACATGGAGGCGAGCACGTGACTCAGTGTCACTCAGCTCCTTTCTTTTTTTTTTAATAAATAATTTTTATTAATTAAGGTTTTCATAAAATATCAACAACAAAATGAAAAAGGAACCCACTTCTTTTAAGTACAAAACACAGTCCAAAAAAGCAACCCTCCATATCCCCCTCCCCTGTACATAAATAATAAATTAACATTAACACCCCGACTTAACACAACAAATATATACACCCCCTCAGACCCCCCCAGTGTAAATAACAAAAACAAAAATAAAGTAAACACCGCCCCCCGCCCCCAGAGTTGCTGCTGCCATTGACCAATGTCTACCGTTCTGCCAGGAAGTCTAAGAACGTTTGCCACCGCCTAAAGAACCTTTGTACCGACCCTCTCAAGGCAAATTTCACCCTCTCCAATTTAATAAACCCCGCCATATCGTTGATCCAGGATTCCACGCTTGGGGGCCTTTCCACTGAAGAAGAATCCTCCGCCGGGCTACCAGGGACGCAAAGGCCAGAATACCGGCCTCTTTCGCCTCCTGCACTCCCGGCTCCTCTGCCACCCCAAATATTGCGAGCCCCCAGCCCGGCTTGACCCTGGAACCTACCACCCTCGACACCGTCCTCGCTACACCCCTCCAACATTCCTCCAGCGCTGGGCATGCCCAGAACATATGGGAGTGATTTGCTGGGCTCCCTGAGCACCTAACACACCTGACCTCACCCCCAAAGAACTGGCTCATCCTTGTCCCGGTCATGTGTGCCCTGTGCAGCACCTTAAACTGTATGAGGCTGGGCCTCGCGCACGGTGAGGAAGAGTTCACCCTCCCTAGGGCATCTGCCCACATCCCTTCCTCGATCTCCTCTCCCACTTACCTTTCACGTCCACAAACAGGTCCCCCAACCTTCGTATCCCTGCCCTGTGCCACCCCGAAAACCCTCCATCTGTTCTCCCTGGGACGAACCTGTGGTTCCCCCGTATTGGGGTCCACACCGAGGCCACAACTTCCCCCGTGCCGCCTCCACTGCCCCCAGATTTTGAGGGCAGCCGTCACCACTGGTCTCGTGGTATACCTCCTTGGAGGGAAGGGCAACGGCGCCGTTGCCAGCGCCCCCAGACTCGTACCCACACAAGACGCCGTCTCCAGCCTCTTCCATGCAGCCCCCTCCCCCTCCATCACCCACTTGCGTACCATCGTCGCATTGGCGGCCCAGTAGTACCCACAGAGTTTGGGCAGCGCCAGCCCCCCCCCCCCCCATCTCTACTCCGCTCCAGGAACACCGTTCTCACCCTCGGAGTCCCTCGTGCCCACACAAACCCCAATTTAATCCTGTTGACCCGCCTAAAAAAGGCCTTCGGGATAAACACGGGGAGGCACTTGAACAGGAACAAAAACCTTGGGAGCACCGTCATTTTGACTGACTGCACCCTACCCGCCAAGGACAGCGGCAACGCGTCCCACCTCTTGAACTCCTCCTCCATTTGCTCCACCAGCCTTGTGAAATTAAGCCTATGCAAGGCCCCCCCAGCTCGTGGCCACCTGGACCCCCAAATACCTGAAGCTCCTCTCCACCCTTTTTAGTGGAAGCTTGCCAATCCCCCTCTCCTGGTCCCCTGGGTGAACCACGAACAGCTCGCTCTTCCCCATGTTGAGCTTGTACCCCGAGAAATCCCCGAATTCCCTAAGGATCCTCATTACCTCCGTCATTCCCCCCACCGGGTCCGCCATATATAGCAGCAAGTCGTCCGCATAGAGCGACACCTTATGCTCCTCCCCACCCCGCACCAATCCCCTCCAGTTCCTCGACTCCCTCAGTGCAATAGCCAGGGGTTCAATCGCCAGTGCGAAGAGCAGGGGGGGACAGGGGACACCCCTGCCTCATCCCCCGGTGCAACCGAAAGTACTCAGACCTCCTCCTGTTTGTTGCCACACTTGCCATCGGGACCTCACCTAACCCACCTAACAAACCCCTCCCCAAACCCAAACCTCTTCAGCACCTCCCACAGGTACCCCCACTCTACCCTATCGAAGGCTTTCTCAGCGTCCATCGCCACCACTATCTCCGCCTCTACTTCCCTCGCCGGCATCATGATAACGTTCAGAAGCCTCCGCACATTCGCGTTCAACTGCCTCCCCTTCACGAACCCCGTCTGGTCTTCGTGGATGACCTGCGGCACACAATCCTCAATCCTCGTGGCTAAGACCTTCGCCAGCACCTTGGTATCTACGTTTAGCAACGAAATTGGCCTGTCCGACCCACATTGCAGGGGATAATTGTCCCGCTTCAGGATCAGGGAGATCAGTGCCCGGGACACCGTCGGGGGCAAAGCCCCGCCCCCCCCTCCTCCCTTGCCTCACTGAAGGTCCTAACTAACAACGGGCCCAACAGGTCCATATATTTTTTATAGAATTCGATCGGGAAACCGTCCGGCCCCGGTGCCTTCCCCGCCTGCATGCTCCCTATCCCTTTGGTCAGCTCCTCCAGCCCAATCGGGGCCCCCAATCCCGCCACCAGTCCCTCCTCCACCTTCGGAAACCTCAATTGGTCCAGAAAGTGGCCCATCCCTCCCTCCTCCAGTGGGGGCTCGGACCGATATAATTCCTCATAAAAGTCCCTGAAGACCGCATTGATGCCAACCCCACTCCGCACCACACTCCCTCCCCTGTCCTTAACTCCCCCGATCTCCCTAGCTGCGTCCCGCTTCCGAAGCTAATGGTCAGCATCCGGCTTGCCTTTTCCCCATACTCATAAATCGCCCCCTGGGCCTTCCTCTACTGCACCTCCGCCTTCCTGGTGGTCACCAGGTCGAATTCGGCCTGGAGGCTGCGCCTCTTCCTCAACAGTCCTTCCTTGGGCACCACCACATACCTCCTGTCTACCCTCACCATCTCCCCCACCAGCCTCTCCCTCTGCTCCCTCCTCTCCTTGTGGGCCCTAATGGAGATCAGCTCTCCCCTAACCATCGCCTTCAGCTCCTCCCATACCATTCCCACTCGGACCTCCCCATTGTCGTTGGCCTCCAGGTACCTCTCTATGCTTCCTCTGACCCGCTCACTCACTTCCTTGTCTGCCAACAGCCCCACCTCCAAGTGCCACAGCGATCGCTGGTCCCTCTCCTCCCCCAGCTCTAAGTCCACCCAATGCGGGGCGTGATCCGAAATGGCTATCGTCGAGTACTCGGTATCCTCTACTCTCGCTATCAGCGCCCTACTCAAAATAAAAAAGTCGATCCGGGAATAAGCCTTATGGACATGTGAGAAGAATGAAAATTCCCTGGCCCCCGACCTTGCAAATCTCCAAGGGTCCACCCCTCCCATCTGGTCCATCAACCCCCTCAGCACTTTAGCCGTCGCCGGCTTCCTACCCGTCCTAGACCTGGAGCAATCCAGTGCCGGATCCAGCACCGTGTTAAAGTCTCCCCCCATTATCAGTCCCCCCACTTCCAAGTCTGGGATCGACCCAACATGCGCCGCATAAAACCCGCATCGTCCCAGTTTGGGGCATACACATTGACCAGTACCACCCTCTCTCCCTGCAGCTTACCACTTACCATTACGTACCTACCGCCATTGTCTGCCACAATGCTCGACGCCTCGAATGACACCTTCATTCCCACCAAGATCGCCACCCCTCGATTTTTGGCATCCAGCCCCGAATGAAACACCTGACCTACCCACCCTTTCCTCAATCTTACCTGGTCTGCCACCTTCAGGTGTGTCTCCTGGAGCATAACCACATCCGCCTTCAGCCCCTTCAGGTGCGCGAACAGGCGGGCCCGCTTGACCGGTTCGTTCAGTCCCCTTACATTCCAGGTTATCAGCTGGATCAGGGGGCTACCCGCCCCCCTCCCCCACCGACTAGCCATAACCCCTCCTCGGCCAGCCACGCGTCCGCACCCCACGGCAGCTGACCCCCGTCTCAACCCCCCCCCCACCGGGCTAGGACCCATCCTAGCTGCTTTACCCCCCCCATTGCACTTCCGCAAGTCAGCTGACTCCTGCTGACCCCGGCCACTCCCACCTCTCCTTCGACTCCTCCCATTGTGTGACACACCCTCCTCTTCCATTCCCCATCCGCAGGCTCTCCCCCTCCCTTCCATCCCAAGCGCGGGAAACAACCCTCGCTGCCCCGTCCCGGCCTCGCCCCCTCCAGTCTTCAGCGCGGGAAAAAGCCCGCGCTTTCCACCTACCCGGCCCCGCCACCTCTAACGCAGCTCCTTTTACAGGCCCAGTCTCCTCACCCCCAACTCGGGCCTCCCCCTCCCCCGCGGGGCCCCATCTCACTGCCGGCCATCCACCAATGTTCCATTTGCTTACCCCCCCCCCTCCAAGAGTCCCCCGACCAACCCAACCAAAACAGTGCCCAACCCGCCCTAACCACCCTCACCGAACCAGAAAGAGAAAAAAAAACAAGAGCAAAGGACCCCCCCTCAAAAAGTAACATATCAACCGCAGTCCCCAAACGCCCATCACGACCCTCAATCTGTGTCCAACTTCTCGGCCTGAACAAAGGCCCACGCCTCCTCCGGAGACTCAAAATAATGATGCCGGTCCTTGTAGGTGACCCACAGTCGCGCCGGCTGCAACAAGCCAAGCTTCACCCCCTTCCTGTGGAGCACCGCCTTCGCTCGATTGTACCCGGCCCTCCTCTTCGCCACCTCTGCACTCCAGTCCTGGTATATTCAAACCTCCGCGTTCTCCCACCTGCTGCTCCTCTCCTTCTTGGCCCACCTGAGCACACACTCCCGATCAGCGAACCGATGAAACCGCACCAGCACCGCCCGTGGAGGCTCGTTAGCCTTGGGCCTCCTCGCCAGCACTCTATGGGCCCCTTCCAGCTCCAGGGGCCCCTGGAAGTACCCCGCTCCCATCAGCGAGTTCAACATGGTGACCACATAGGCCCCCATGTCTGGCCCCTCCAGGAGGCCCAGAATCCGCAAATTCTTCCACCTCGATCGATTCTCCATCTCCTCGAACCGCTCCTGCCATTTCTTGTGGAGCGCCTCGTGCACCTCCCCATTTACCGCCAGGCCTAAGATCTCGTCCTCGTTGTCGGAGATCTTTTGTCGGGCCTCGCGGATCGCTACCCCCTGGGCCGTCTGTGTCTCCAGCAGCTTATCGATAGAAGCCTTCATCGGCTCAAGCAGGTCCGCTTTAATCTCCCTGAAGCAGCGCTGGATAACCTCCTGTTGCTCCTGAGCCCACTGCATCTACGCTGCTTTGTCCCCGCCCGCCGCCATTTTGTTCTTCTTCCCTCGCACCTTCTTCGGGTCCACCCTGCTCCTGGTAAAAGCCATATACTGTCGGGGAACTATTGTACTCTCCTTCCCACCCCGGGAAACGTCGAAAAAATTCCGTTGGGGGCCCTGAAAGGAGCCCAAAAGTCTGTTTTTTGCGGGAGCTGCCGAATGTGCGACTTAGCTCCGTACAGGGCTAAATCACTGGCTTTGAAAGCAGACCAAGGCAGGCCAGCAGCACGGTTCGATTCCCTTAACAGCCTGCCCGGGCCGGAATGTGGCGACCAGGGGATTTTCACAGTAACTTCATTTGAAGCCTACTTGTGACAATAAGCGATTTTCATTTCATTTCATTTCATTGCCGCAACCGGAAGTTCAGCTCCTCTTTCATTCAATCAGAAAAATGTTCAAATGTCTTACTCTGTTTATATGTTGCAACTTTCTACTTTGCAAAACATAATAACTCACGTAAATGTTACAAACAAGGTAGTTAAAAATGCCCCTTCTAATGTACACAATGAAGTAATGGTATTTCAGAACCATTTATACTCACTTATTTCTGGCCTATAATGAGACTTCCCATCTTTCCAGCAGGTGGATTCAAAATCAATAATAATTAAATATGAAAAAAACTGATCTGCAAAGTACAAAGAGTACAGATTCCACATTAGCTTTCACAGAGCACTGGCCAATCTATATATCATTTCGAGTCTGTCGGAATATTTTGATGCTTAGGTTCAAAGGTGGAATGGTGTTCAGCCTACATAGTTCCGTTAAACACTTGCACAGATACTTCTAGTGGCAAAGCAATCAAAATAATTACACCGTTAAAAAAAACCTCAGATGCTCAAATTCGGGGTATCGGATTTGCCAGAGCTGCAGACGGGAATTGCGGATAGGAGCAGATGTTCTTGCCTTCGCCTTGCTAATTGCTGGGATTGAGGTTGACAACTCCGCCCAGTGCCTCAGCTTGGCTAGGTGACTTATTGGAGTTTGTACACCTGGAGAAGGTCAAATACACTGAGTGGGTCAATTGAAGGGTTCTGCTGGAGATGGCGACCATTATCGTCTAGTTCAAATAATTGGTCGCTGTTAGATGCTGGGAGAGGGTCATCTTCCTCCCAGGTGGGAGGGGGTCGGTGTTAAATGTTGAGGGGGTCCTTTTCTCTTCTTTGGGGGGGGGGGGGGGTTGTAATTTAGCTTGCTGTTCTTTTTTACAGTTGTTGTTTCTAATTTTCTGCTTAATAAACTGAAACGGTTAATAAAAATATATATTTCAAACCTCACATGCTAACTGCTGAATAAACTTTCTAGTAATGAACTAATTGATGTAAATCTCCAGATCCTGCCTTATGGGGCAGGCTAAGTAATCCAAAGAACATGCAGGAAAATACTTTCTTCCAATAATTGTTTTTTAAATACTTGCTTTGCCTCTAAGAAATGTAGTGCCTTATTCTTGTATTTAAAAAAAAATAAAACAGGCCTACTGTAAATTTGTCCCATTTTAAATTCCCATGTCCCATTTATAATGGGAAACACTCATGCAGGCACTGCACTAGCAGCTAATCACCAGTCTGGGTGCTGAAGCACCACCATGGCAAGTGGATATCGTTAGAGTGACAAGTTTAAGCAGGAACCTTCCACCATAAGTGTGGAGATTGGAATTTATAAATGAAAATATAAAAATATACTAAGTGCAGAACTTAAAATTGGCAACTGAATTACTTTAAACTACCTACAGCTGAAGACTGCTTGATCTTGACTCAAAATGTAGAATAAACAACATGTGGCACTTACTTGATTTAGGTTTTTTGTTGACATCAAGAGATGGCAATGAGCATTTCCTTAATAAGCCAAGTTGCCTGGACAAAATTACAGAACAAGTTACTTGGACAAACCAACTATGAAAAAACAGCAGCACCACTGGTTAACTTCAGCCATCAATCTTATTAAGAGCACAATATAATGTTTTTAAACTGTGCTTCCATTTTAAAAGTGCAGAGGGATTGTAAAATAAACCATCAACCCCTGTCCTCAGGACATATCAAACATTTGGGGGACACTGAAACTTATGTAGGATTCCTGCCAATCAAGAAAGCAGGAAATATCAAATGCTTATCTTCCTCCAGGCTAATGCATTTACAAAAGTATAAATATTAATCAGTCAGTCCTCACCTAACACACAATCTTTTCACTATATTATTCAAAAATAGGAATGCTTAATTCAAATATAAAAGCTGAAGTACCACAGCCATTGTCTGAGTTCAGATCATTCAGCATAAAGCAGAAATTAAAAATAAATTAAGTTATTTTTGCATACACTTAGGAAAGGTGTGATAGTATCAGAGAGAGTGAAGAAAAGATTCACGAGAAAGATTCCTGGGGTGAGGAACTTCAGTTATGAAGATAGATTGGAGAAGTTGGGACTATTTTCCTTGGACAAGAGAAGGCTGAGAGAAGATTTGATAGAGGCCTACAAAGCATGAGGGGTTTGGAAATAGTAGATAGGGAGAAACTGTCCACCCTCATGAAAGGATCAAGAACAGGAGGACAGAGATTTATGGTAATTTGCTAAAGAAGCAAGAGATATGAGAAAAAAAGGTCTGGATGCATTGCCTGAGTGTGTGCTGGAAGTAGATTCAATCGAGTCATCCGAACAGGAATTAGACTGTTATTTGAAAAGGGATAATGTGCATGCTTATGGATAGAAGGGAGGAGAATGGCGCGGAGTAAATTTCTCATTGGAGAGCCAGTGCAGTCATGATGGGCTGAATGGCCTCCCTCTGCACTGCAAAACTTTGTGATTCTGTGACATTACCATATGCAGGAAGATTCCTCTACTAAATCATACCATATGCAGGAAGATTCCTCTACTAAATCATGCCAACATCCTACACTACTAGCCTTGCATATATGTGAATATCCATAATAAATATCTGCAATGAATAGCCGTGGCATCTTTCCACGATAAACTTGAACTTCTTTCAATTTAGTAATCTGTATTTGGGGCTGACACCTGGGAGGCCAAACACAGATTGGGTGACTGCTTTGCAGAACGCCTCCTCCAAAACATCCGCGAGGGTCTGCGAGCCTGATCCCAAGATTGCAGTCACCCATCACTTAAACTCTCCACAAGGTTCCCACTCAGACCTTGATCTGCTGCACTCTTCCAACAAAGCTCAAGGAACGGTCCCTCACCTTTCAACTACACACTTTGCAGCCTGCCGGACTCGCAAATGACCATAACGTCCGCTCTCATTAAGTTCACTATTTATTTGCTCTTACTCATTTTTTTTTTCTTTCAAGCAGCAATTAGCCATCATTCTGCCATTCACACCTCCTCTACGGGCACCCTCTCATAAAATCCTTACGATGCAGGTGGCCATTCGGCCCATCGGGTGTGCGCTAACTCCCTGAAAGGGCACCCTACCTACTCCCACTCTACCACCCTACCCCCGTAACCCCACCTAACCTGCACATCTATGGGCTGTGGGAGGAAACCGGAGGAAACCCACAGACACGGGGGAGAAACTGCAAACTCCAGTCACCCAAAGCCAGAATTGAACCTGGGTCCCTAGAGCACTGAGGGAGCAGTGCTAACCACCGTGCCACCTGATATATCTCATTATCCTTTGGACCTTGCACCATGAACCTTTCTGTCATTTAATCTCCAACCTATTGCAGACCTTCCCCTTCTGTTCTCCTCACCCTTCCTCCCACTTGCTCAGAGCCCCTCACATTTCTCCCTGTGGTCAGTTCTGATGAAAGGTTAACTTTGCTGCTCTCTGACCTGCTGAGTATTTCCAGCGAAAGAGAAAATGCTGGAAAATCTCAGCAAGTCTGGCAGCACCTGTAAGGAGAGAAAAGAGCTAACGTTTCGAGTCCGATGAGTCTTTGTCAACGAGTGTTTCCAGCATCTCACTGGGTCTTTTATACCTACTTAGCCAGTAGTTTGGTTGTCATTATTCAGCCAACCCAGCGGAGTGGGGGAAATAAAAGGAACAAAATGCTGAGAACTTATTGTGGGAGCACGTAATCACAAACTGTCAGTGAGGGGGCAAAAACAAAACACCTCCGTGAAACACCGTGTCGAGGCGGCCGGGAGATGGAATTCAAATCTGCCGCCACCGCTCGGGCGTCCCAACCGCCCAACTGATCGACGTTATCGGCGCTTCTCCAGTCACGTCTGACAGGACGGGACCGAGAGGCAAGAAGGGGCGGGGATTTGCTCGGGGTGCAGAGTTCAGCGGCGGGGGCGCGGCCTGGGGAGGGGCGGGGCCGGTTTCCGAGGGGCGGGGTTTCATATGAGGCGGGACTTCTGAGGCGTTGTGGGGGCAAAGTGTGGGAGCCGTTGGGGCGCGCGCGCGGTGCCGTAATGACGCAGGAGTGCGCGTCGACGACGATTACGACGCGACCGGCCTGCGTTGCTCTTGGTGATGGCCGCCTGCTCAGGTTGGGACTTTTGCGGTCTCGGTCGTCCCGGGTTTTGCTTTAACTGGGTGGGTGGGGAAGCACGTTGCATTATGCTGGAATTAGTGGCCCTTGGCCTGGCAATGTTTGGCGTCTGTCTTGGTTCAGCTGGTAATAAACCAGACCCCCGATACGTGAACTGCTAGTTGGGTTTTCCGCAGCCAGTCGGTGCCGTCTGGATGCTCGCGCCTGCGGCCTCACAGGCGGAGGGACACCGGGCCTCCTGGAATCACAGCCTGGCAACCGAGCGGGTGCTCAGTTTCCCCGGGGCGGGAGGGATCAGGAGCCGTGGGAATGTAGCTCTGGGACACCGGGGCCCAATGGTAATACCCCGACTAAAATTACCTAGACCAGTGCGGTATGCTGGAGGCAGGTTCCATCGAGGCATTCAGGAGGGCATTAGATGATTATCTGAATAAAGACCATGTGCAACGGTACGGAGAAAAGGCAGGGAGCTGGCACCAAGTCATGATGCTTATCAAGAGAGTGGGTACAGACGTGATGGGCCAAATGGCCTCCTTACACCGTAACGATTCCGCGATTCAATCCAGATCAGGCATTGATCTCTCGACCTTACAGTCTATGTGGCTTACAGTGTGCCCTCCGAACCAACAGGGTTGCATAGAGGGGCACAATGAATGGATTTCAAGTGGTTGTAATATTTTTCTAATGTCCGGTTTCTCATACTGAGTGCCCAATTGTTCGAAACATGTTTGTAATTTGAAGTTTGGAGATTGGCACCCTGTAGCACAGTATCCTGCCTAATTCAGTTGACTTCACACTGAACATAATGATTCTTTTAGTCAGCAAAAAACTTTTAAATACTTGTGTGTTTATTTTGCTATTACAATACACATGATGCCTGTCAGAATTTGCCAGACTTATTTACAGAATATTCTTCCCTATTGATTAGGCGCAACATGTGATAATCCTTTTTGCTCTCGATGAAAGCGGCACAGTGGTTAGCAATGTTGCCTCACAGCACCAGTGACCCAAATTCGATTCTGAACTTGGGTGACTGCCTGTGTGGAATTTGCACGGCTGCTCCTGTTTCCTCCCACAGTCCAAAGATAGTAAGAAGTCTTGCAACACCAGGTTAAAGTCCAACAGGTTTGTTTCGATGTCACTAGCTTTCGGAGCGCTGCTCCTTCCTCAGATGAACGAAGAGGTATGTTCCAGAAACATATATATAGACAGATTCAAAGATGCCAGACAATGCTTGGAATGCGAGCATTAGCAGGTGATTAAATCTTTACAGATCCAGAGATGGGGTAACCCCAGGTTAAAGAGGTGTGAATTGTGTCAAGCCAGGACAGTTGGTAGGATTTTGCAGGCCAGATGGTGGGGGATGAATGTAATGCAACATGAATCCCAGGTCCCGGTTCAGGCCGCACTCGTGTGCGGAACTTGGCTATAAGCTTCTGCTCGGCGATTCTGCGTTGTTGCGTGTCCTGAAGGCCGCCTTGGAGAACGCTTACCCGGAGATCAGAGGCTGAATGCTGAAGTGTTCCCCGACTGGAAGGGAACATTCCTGCCTGGTGATTGTCACGCAATGTCCGTTCATTCGTTGTCGCAGCGTCTGCATGGTCTCGCCACTGTACCACGCTTCGGGACATCCTTTCCTGCAGCGTATGAGGTAGACAACGTTGGCCGAGTCGCACGAGTATGTACCGCGTACCTGGTGGGTGGTGTTCTCACGTGTAATGGTGGTATCCATGTCGATGATCTGGCACGTCTTGCAGAGATTGCCATGGCAGGGTTGTGTGGTGTTGTGGTCACTGTTCTGAAGATCCAAAGATATGCAGGTTAGGTGGGCTGGCCATGAACAATGTGCAGGGTTACGGGGATAGGGTGGGGGAATGGGCCTTTGGAGGGTGCTCTTTCGGAGGGTCGGTGAAGACTCAATGGCCTGAATTGTCTCCTGCACTGTAGGGATTCTATGGAAAAATCAGCCTTTTGTTGCCTAATCCATCCTGAGATACATTATTGACAGAATGCCGTGCTGTTGGAGATGTATCTTTCAGACAAGACATTAAATCAAGGCCCTGTCACTCTTCTCGCTAGTATGTAAAAGATCCCATGTCACTATTTCAAAGTAGAACAGGGAGTTCATCTCATTGTCCTGACCAATATTTATCCCTCAATAATAATAATAATAACCAACTTCAGTTAAAATAAAACATTAACTGCTCATTGTCACATTGCTGTTTGTGGGATCTTGCGGTGTGCAAATTGGCTGCCACATTCTCTACCTAGCAACAGTGACTACACTTCAAAAACATTTAATTGGCTGTAAAGTGCTATAGGATGTCCTGAGGTCATGAAAAGTGCAATGGAAATGTGAGTCTCTTTAAAATATTGATTTTGGATAACTGAATGGCATTGATAATTATCATTTACTGTTGTTACAGTGGGAGCATGAAGGAATGTGAATGTATGTTGATGAGAAATAACTGAAAGTGCCCGATTTAGAATGGGAATGCTGCTCTATACTCATTGGATTCAGTGTGAATTGTGGTGTATGAGCACTTCAATCCCTTAAGTTTCAGCAGGATTGCAAGTTATGAATATCATATTTAGAGCATGTTACAAACCAATAACTTGCACCTATTGCAAAGTAAAATGTCGCAAAGTGCAATATAATGAGTTAGTCAGTCTGATGAGAATCACCTTACCAGTCATTTGATTTATACAACTGGCTCTACTTCTATATATTTATTGTACAGAAATTGATAAATTCCTGTTTAAATATTAGTCACAAACATATAAACTTTGTTTTGTCTTTGCAGATGCAAGGAAGTTTTAAAACAAGTAACATAAATGGGATTCATATTTCTGCCAACCAGACAAATTGATTTGAATTTTCCTTTGTCGTTAAGCTGCTGGCAGTATTGTTTGTAGTTAAACTGCTGGCAGTATTGTTCTGGTTAAGCTGCTGCAGTATTATTGTAGTTGAGCTGCTTGCAGTACTGTTGTAAGATTAATCAGATGGCGGCTAATGCGAAGAAACTGTGTAAACGCAAAAATCCGGGACAGAAACGTGCAAAGGAAGCAAAAAAGAAAGCCAAGGTCCAAATTGGGAGCATTGTGGAAAGTGACATTCGGTGTAGCAGTCAAGAGCAGCAGAAGGTAAAGACACAAAAAAACAAAGGTTCTTACTTTTGACAGTTATTTACACCTTGAGATTGTAACAATAAATGAGCTAATTTTCCTGGGAACAGATAACTGACCATTGACAATTCAAGTTGTCTTTCCATTGCAGAATTTAGGAGGTTTACATTTGGGAAAGGGAAGCTGCTGAAGGGAAGCACAAGCTGGACCATACTGGCACAGATTCTGTGGGATTAGCTGCAGAGCTGTGCTATAAGTATCAAATTAGGTCAGCTGTCCATCCTCCTTTTCAGGGAATGGATTATGATATGCAGTTTGTTGTGCATTAATTCGCTGTCACACTTCCGAATTAACAAGATTGACGACACTTCAAAAAGTACTTAATTGTCTGTAAAGTGCTTTGAAACGTTCGCTGGTTGTGACAAGTGTTCGATAAATGCCAGCCTCTCTTAAATCCAGGTGCCCTTCCATCCCTTCTCATTCCTCTGTTCATTTTAAGTTGCCCATATGTAAGCTCTGGAATTCTCTCCTTGTACCCCTCGGGTTTTAAGAAGCATCTTTCAACCTCATCTCTAACCAAGTTGTTGGTCAACTGTCCTAAATCTTTGACTTGGTGTCACATGTTGTTTGATGATTGCACTGTAGGCCAGTGATGGGCAACCTGCGGCCCATCTGGGTTCTGAGTGTAGCCCACAACACATTTTGGCGACCATTGCCCACAGGCAGGGTTACCACATTCTGCTGATTTCCATCCACATAGTTTTTTTCCTACCGGTATGACAAGTGATGCGCACATAAAGCAAGGACAAGTGAAATGAGGTGGGCCCACTACATTGGATGTGAGAGCCATGCACCCCCTCTGCATCCAAAAGTGTAAATATTTATTTTGTTTTTCCCATTTGAAGTTGATAGTTCTATTAATATATAAATGATTAAGCATTTTCTATAACTCGTGATGAAATATTTGTCTAGATTGCCCACTACTGCCTCTAGCTGTTTCACTGTGTTCTAGATGTTATATAAATGTAGGTTATTGTTGGTATGAGGCCTGACCACAGAGCTAGATTTATCTAATGTGAAATTATCTTATTTCAAATTCAATAGTAATTTCTAAAATAAGCAGCCCCTGGATGTCATGGTTGAAATTCACTGTGCCCACAATCTTATTTATTTATAAATAAAGCAGTCAGATAAGTAAAGTAGTATTTTGTTTCCTCATAGACTCCCATCAGTTACTTAAAAATAATAAATGTTTTTACCTCTGCCATTTCTGTAACGTCTTGAGTAATGATTAGGAATAGAATCATTTTTGTTAAATTTACAGGTTTTTTGTTTTTGTTTTATGGCATTGTATTTTCTCCTGGTCCCCTTACTTATGCCTACTTGCATCATACTGTTTTTGAACAGGTCATTAGGAGATGCAGATCTACCTCGGATTGACCTGCCCTGTTGATAGTACTATCTTAGCTCACATTTACACCTCTCCTGCTTGGATAACTGATATTAGACTTAAGATTAGGAAACATGGGCACCAATTTGAATTCTGAGATACAGTGTTTCACTTTGTTTTAAGAATTATTCATTGTAAATTATTTAATTTAAATGTAATAGCATGTATGTTCTTCAATTGAAAAATTGTCCCCCTTTGAAAGAGGTTCTGTCATCCTGTTCCAGAACAATAATCTGTTTCTTTAATGTCTGTTTTCTAGGATGTTTCTGTTTTCACTGTCAATGCGGAAAGTAACCACTGTGCCATTACCCACAAGCAGCTCTGTGAGCTAATAAACCACGCTGTATTGGGAAAAGTGAGAAGCCCTCCGCCCAGGTAATGTACACCAGATGTTTAATGGTCCACTCTGCCCCGTTGTGTCATTAGTGAGAAGCCACTTGACATTGGGCTTTAACCTTGTTTTTGTCTTTAAATGAGCCAAGCTGCTGGTGTTCCACCTTCTCTGTGGCTGCTTTGGTTTCTTGCAATGCTGGGGTACAGACATTTGGTATTCTCCTCTAGTTCCATGTGCAATAAGTTCTAAAACGTCACTTTTTTTCTTTATATAAAATTGCTTCCAATTTTCATGTAAAATAATCATCGCAGTATTGGTGCAATAGGACAGCAAAAAGAACTATAAACAGAAAAATTGACAGCTTTAAACAGTGAGTTTGTTACAACTTTGCAAAAGGCTTCAGGACTTTTACGTAATTGTCACAATCTCAGCTGAGTAACTTGTATTCAGTGAGGCATAAATTGCAGTAATAAAGCAATGCATCTAACATTCAAATCTATCTTCTTCTTGTATATCCTAATTGACCGACTAAATTTCTAACATTCCCTGTTTATATATCTGAATTTGAATAACTTGTTCAGCAGAAATCATCCATTGAATGGGAGTTTTCTGTTATATATTTGGAAGCAACAAGCAAAAATAGTAAGAGAGCATTAACAAAAGCAATGGAATATTATGCTTCTGAGTATATGACTGCCTGGCTGAGACTGCACACCTTGACACCTTTGTGCTTGAACTCCATCATTGTACAAAATGCTGCACTTGATTGGTCAGCAAGTCGATAAACATAGTTTCCATTGACAGTGAAGATCTTTCTTTTTTAAATTTAGAGTACCCAATTCATTTTTTTTCCAATTAAGGGGCAATTTAGCGTGGCCAATCCACCTACACATCTTTAGGTTGTGGGGGCGAAACCCACGCAGACACGGGGAGAATGTGCGAACTCCACACGGACAGTGACCCAGAGCCGGGATCGAACCTGAGACCTTGGCGCCGTGAGACTGCAGTACTACCACTGCGCCACCGTGCTGCCCCAAAGATCTTTCTTTTAATCTAGGATCATTAAAAGTGATTATTTCATGAGATGTGGGCGTCACTGACACAGCCAGCATTTGTCATCCATCTCTAATTGACCTTGAACTGAGTGGCTTGCTCGGTCATGTCAGGGCAGGTACGAGTCAACATGTTGCAGTCAAACCCCTGGAACTCCCTCCCTAATGGCACTGTGAGTGTACCTATACCATGTGGACTGCAGCAGTTCAAGAAGGCAGCAGACCACCACCGTCTCATTTTTAAAAAAAATTTAGAGTACCCAATTATTTTTTTCCCAATTAAGGGGCAATTTTTGTGTGGCCAATCCACCTAATCGCCACATCTTTGGGTTGTGGGGGTGAAACCCACGCAGACATGGGGAGAATGTGCAAACTCCACACAGACAGTGACCCGGGGTCAGGATCGAACCCGGGTCCTCAGCGCTGTAGGCAGCAGTGCTAACCACTGGGCCACCGTGCTGCCCCACCACCACCTAGCCAACAACACACACACCATTAGAAAAAAATCACATGTAGGCCAGACCGTGTGAGGATGGCAGATTTCAGGGAATGATATGAACAACCCGATCAAGGTAGTTTTACGTCACCATTAGTGAGACTAATTGAATTTAAATCTATGGAAATTCCACCAACTGCCGTGGTGGGATTTGAACCCATGTCCCCAAACCATTAGCCTGGGCTTCCGGATCACTAATCCAGTGACATTACCACGATGCCACCGTCTCCTGCTGCAGAAAGATACTACAGTGCAATTTTTTTCCTCCAGCTGGTGCCACATTCACAGGCAGGAAGAACTTAAAGGAGTAGCAGTGATTGTTCTACATGGAGTGAGTCAGATGCACTTCTACAGATACTACCTCCAATTTAAGCAGCTGAGGAAAAAGTTCCGATTTGTAAGTTCACTGTTCATGTTGTTGCATTTGGAAATCTATGTTAAGGTACTGTGACCCATTTGAATAGGAAATTTAAAAGAAACTACACGTTCAGACTATTCAACCTAGCTCGACTATTTCAATGTTTATATTCTAAAGCATCCTAATTGCCTCTTTCCACCGTTCCCCCAATATATCTCTGATCCCGTCTCCCTCATGGATACCTTTAAATGTGTCGATGCTATCTGCTTCAACTTCCCCGTGTTGCAACAAGTACCATATTCTCACAATTGTCGAAACATTTTCTTCCTGTTGTGCTTTTCCTAAAAAAAAATCAAGCAATTAAATTTCATGTTTGTCAGGTTTGTTTGTACTGTGTTTTTCAATATTTCTGCTTACAAAGTGGCCAACGTTAATATTGGTTATGTTAGCGTCATTATAGAGATTGACAAGGCAAAAAAGTCGAACACACTTCTACTCTGAATTTGAAGCTGTGTAATGCAAATTTTCATCAACTTGTACGAACTAGGGCATTTTCACAGTAACTTCATTGCAGTGTTAATGTAAGCCTACTTGTGACAATAATAAAGATTAAAATTAAATATTGCAATTAATAATGTCACCCGACCATGTTAGTGGGCTAACTACAACTGTGCTGGCCTGATCTCACTCGAGGCCTGGTTAGCTTTTTAAAAAAATATTCTTTCACAGGATGTGGTTGCTGCTGGCAAGGCCAACATTTATTGCCCATCCCTAATTGCCCTTGAGAAGGTGGTGATGAGCTGCCGCCATGAACCACTGCAGCCCATATGGTGTAGGTACACCCAAAGCGCTGTTAGTGAGGATGTTCCAAGATTTTGACCCAGTTGAAACTTACCATCTTAAAACTGTTACTTCCTGGTTGGATGGGAACCCAGACGCTTGACCTCTGATATTCCATCCATCTCAGCATGTCCAGAGATTGACCAATTGAACTACCAGTTAAACTCTACTGCCGTTCCATTAGAACAGGGCGCACAACTGATCCTGACGCCTTTTTGTTCAGGGGAAGGCACCTCCATGTTACAGGTGCAAAAGCTACTTCAGATTTCATCTTCATAAACTTGTTGAATATGCAAAGTTGATATACCAAATGGAAATAGTGATTTTATGAATTTTCATGCAATCTTGTGCCGAATGTTAAAAATACTTTGTTGAGTCAATGCCTGCATTGCCCATCTAGCTCAGCTGGTTGATAATGGAGCTCTTAATCCCAGAGTCTTTGTCTTGAGTCCCAATTTGGGGGATGATTTTTTAATGTTTTGAAAACACGGAAGAAATGTGGATAAAGATCCTTGTTAAGGGTAAATAATTCTTAAAAGTGAACATGGGCTTTTGAGGGGAATCCGGCTACCAAAGAATGAAATGCTATTTGTAGAAAATAGTGTTAGAAAAACAAACATAGATTTATATTTTTACGGGTAAACATTAGAAATAAGGCATGGTTCTAAGTGGGTTTAATTTAATGTTTCTGTGCCTGGAAGGGTAAAACCTATAGTTAGATTCATGCTGGACAAAGGTGTTTGTATGTGTGGGGGTTAGTTAAGTCCCAACACTGATTCTATTGTGTTTAGGGAGGGCTACAGTTTGAAAAATAAATAAACCAGCATTGGTTGCTTAGCAAGTGTGAACATAAGGTGGAGAAGTTTTTAGGTTTTAGCTAGAGATAGGTAGTGAGAGAGAGGGCAACCTGCACAGCTCTGCTTGAAACAGTTGGTTCAGAAGTCTAGAGAGAGAACATCTCTCTCAGCTTTGCAAGAAAAAGAGCCATACCATGGAGTAATGGTTAAGAAACAAGTGCAGAGGATCGGCATATTTTCGGCTCCATAGAGGGACAAGGCAGGGATGTCCTCTGTCCCCATTACTGTTTGCACTGGCGATTGAGCCCCTGGCGATAGCGCTGAGAGGTTCCAAGAGATGGAGGGGAATACTTAGGGGAGGAGAAGAACACCGGGTATCTTTATATGCGGATGATCTGCTACTATATGTGGCGGATCCAGCGGAGGGGATGCCAGAAATAATGCGGATACTTGGGGAGTTTGGGGATTTTTCAGGGTATAAATTGAACATGGGGAAGAGTGAGCTGTTTGTGGTGCATCCAGGGGAGCAGAGTAGAGAAATAGAAGACCTACCGTTGAGGAAGGTAACAAGAGACTTTCGTTACCTGGGGATCCAGATAGCTAAGAATTGGGGCACATTGCACAGGCTAAATTTGACGCGGTTGGTGGAACAGATGGAGGAAGATTTCAAGAGATGGGATATGGTAGCATTGTCAATGGCAGGGAGGGTGCAGGCGGTTAAGATGGTGGTCCTCCCGAGATTCCTCTTTGTGTTTCAGTGCCTCCCGGTGGTGATCACGAAGGCTTTTTTCAAAAGGATAGAAAAGAGTATCATGGGTTTTGTTTGGGCCGGGAAGACTCCGAGAGTGAGGAAGGGATTCTTACAGCGTAGTAGGGATAGGGGGGGGCTGGCACTACCGAGCCTAAGTGAGTATTATTGGGCCGCTAATATTTCAATGGTGAGTAAGTGGATGGGAGAGGAGGAAGGAGCGGCGTGGAAGAGATTAGAGAGGGCGTCCTGTAGGGGGACCAGCCTGCAGGCTATGGTGACAGCCCCATTGCCGTTCTCACCAAGGAACTATACCACGAGTCCGGTGGTGGTAGCTACACTGAAGATTTGGGGACAGTGGAGACGACATAGGGGAAAGACCGGAGCATTGGGGGGGTCCCCGATAAGAAACAACCATAGGTTTGCCCCGGGGGGAATGGATGGGGGATATGGAATGTGGCAAAGAGCAGGTATAACGCAATTGAAAGATCTATTTGTGGATGGGAAGTTCGCGAGTCTGGGAGCGCTGACTGAGAAATATGGGTTGCCCCAAGGGAATGCATTCAGGTACATGCAATTGAGGGCTTTTGCGAGGCAACAGGTGAGGGAATTCCCGCAGCTCCCGACACAAGAGGTGCAGGACAGAGTCATCTCGAAGAAATGGGTGGGGGACGGTAAGGTGTCGGATATATATAGGGAAATGAGGGATGAAGGGGAGACTATGGTGGACGAACTAAAAGGGAAATGGGAAGAAGAGCTAGGGGAGGAGATCGAGGAGGGGCTGTGGGCAGATGCCCTAAACAGGGTAAACTCGTCGTCCTCGTGCGCCAGGCTAAGCCTGATTCAGTTTAAGGTATTACACAGGGCACATATGACTGGAACACGGCTCAGTAAATTTTTTGGGGTGGAGGATAGGTGTGCGAGGTGCTCGAGAAGCCCAGCGAATCATACCCATATGTTTTGGTCATGCCCGGCACTACAGGGGTTTTGGATGGGGGTGACAAAGGTGCTTTCGAAAGTAGTAGGAGTCCGGGTCGAACCAAGCTGGGGGTTGGCTATATTTGGGGTTGCACAAGAGCCGGGAGTGCTGGAGGCGAGAGGGGCCGATGTTTTGGCCTTTGCGTCCCTAGTAGCCCGGCGCAGGATATTGCTAATGTGGAAAGAAGCCAAGCCCCCGGGGGTGGAGACCTGGATAAATGATATGGCGGGGTTCATAAAGTTAGAGCGGATTAAGTTCGTTCTAAGGGGGTCGGCTCAAGGGTTTACCAGGCGGTGGCAACCGTTCGTCGAATATCTTGCGGAAAGATAGATGGGGGGAAAAAGAAGGCAGCAGCAGCAGCCCAGGACTTTGGGGGTGGGGGGGGGGGTGGCCTGAGACAAGGCAGTTGCCAATTAGGGCTAGTTTTTATTTTTGTTATTTAATATTTATTTATTTGTTGTTGTTTTCTTTTGTTCTTGTTTAAATAAAAAAGGTCATTATTATCTGTATTGTTATAATGTTGTGTAAAGGATGCACAATGTACTGTGTTTGTTGACCAAAAATTTTCAATAAAATATTATTTAAAAAAAAAGAAACAAGCGCAGAGATAGCTATTTAAGGAAACTAGAGCAATGAGAAGTTTGCGAGAAGTCTGAGGTTAAAAGTACTAGAACAGTGAACTGTTCAGTAAAGACAGACAGAGCTGAGAAAAAGTCTTTTTACCAACACAATTTTATCCCCTTACAAACAATAACCCCCCCCCCCGTAACAAAATAACACAAAATCGCACTGAGCAAGATATATACATGGCAAAATGGTATATTTACATAGCATTATACACTGGCTCTCTCCTGCACGTGCCAGTTTCCCCCACCCTTCATTTTATCTCCTGCTCCTCCATCATCCCCCCCCGCCCCCGGCCAGGGTTGCTGCTGCTGCTGACCGACCTTCCTCTAACGCTCCGCAAGATAGTCTAGGAACGGTTGCCACCGCCTGTAGAACCCCTGCGCAGACCCCCTCAAGGCAAACTTAATCCTCTCCAGCTTTATGAACCCAGCCATGTCGTTTATCCAGGCCACCACGCTGGGGGGCTTCGCCTCCTTCCACATTAGCAAGATCCTTCGCCGGGCTACTAGGGACGCAAAGGCCAGAACGTCGGCCTCTTTCGCCTCCTGCACTCCCGGCTCGTCCACTACTCCAAATATTGCTAGCCCCCAGCTTGGCTTGACCCGGACTTTCACCACCTGAGATATTGCTCCCGCCACTCCTCTCCAGAACCCCTCCAGTGCCGGGCATGACCAAAACATATGGACATGGTTCGCCGGACTCCCTGAACACCTTCTGCATCTGTCCTCTACCCCAAAGAACCTACTCAACCTCGCCCCCGTCAAGTACGCTCTGTGAACCACCTTAAATTGTATCAGGCTGAGCCTGGCACATGAGGAGGAATTAACCCTACCCAGGGCATCAGCGCACAAACCTTCCTCGATCTCTTCCCCCAGCTCCTCCTCCCATTTACCCTTCAACTCTTCTGCTAGCGCTTCCCCCTCTTTCATCTCTTGGTGTATTGCCAAAACCTTGCGCCCGACCCATACACCCGAGATCACCCTGTCTTGAATTTCTTGTGCCGGGAGCAACGGGAATTCCCTGACCTGTCTCCTCACAAAAGCCTTCACCTGCATATATCTAAATGCATTTCCCGGGGGTAACTCAAACTTCTCACCCAGTGCCCCTAGGCTCGCAAATGTCCCATCAATGAACAGGTCCCCCATTCTTCTAATCCCCGCCCGATGCCAGCCCTGGAACCCCCCGTCCATCTTCCCCGGGACAAACCGGTGGTTACCCCTGATCAGGGACCACACCGAGGCTCCCACTGCACCCCTGTGCCGTCTCCACTGGCCCCAGATCCTTAACGTTGCCGCCACCACCGGGCTCGTGGTATACTTTGCTGGCGAGAACGGCAGCGGTTCCGCCACCAACGCCCCCAAGCTCGTTCCTTTACAGGACGCCATCTCCATCCTCTTCCTTGCCGCCCCCTCTCCCTCCATAACCCACTTGCGGCTGAGAAGAAGTCTAAGACATCAGAATGACAGCTGAAGTGATTATCTGAATGTTAGTTGAAATAACCATGGAAATCAGTGGCTGGATCTCGGAGTTTGTGTAAAGTCAAGACAAGGGAAAGGAGGTGGTTTAAATCCTGGACTGGATTTGCTGTCAAAAGTGAAGCTGAAACTTTGCTAGAAGTGTCAGTTGGAAAACCTGGTCTGGGTTTCTACAAATCGTTGAGGGAAAGCATACTTATGGGACAAGATTTTAAAGTGTGCTTATAGGAGTGGAGTTTGGAAACTCGCGGCACAATCATCAGGGAGGATTCTGAGGAGAATGTATTTCGCCACAGTCATCTTGTGTGTTTAAAAGGGACTTTGTGTTAATGAGGCCATTGTAGCTTAAGATGTACTTTGCAAACCATATTAATCTTAAAATCCATGTGTAATTGTTTCCCTAAAGGGGAGTAAAGGAGTATTGTATCATCCAATTTTTTCATGTTTAATACATGTTTTTTTTTTCTTGTTAAAACTAATTAGTGGTCCTGTACCTCTGTTCCTCCACACTTTATTTTTTAATAAGTAAAAGTTGCTGTTTTTTGAGTCAGGATTCCATTCTGGGATCTGCCTGTCCAGGTATAATGTCAACTGGGACTGTAACAATAAGTTAATAAATAATGGAAGATGGAGTGAGCCCATACAGTTCAATACTTCTCAAAGTCTTCTTGACAGAATCTGCAGAATGTCCTATTAAAAAAGCAATGCCCCAATATATCTCTGTTGAGAATTTTAATAATGACCCAAATTGATAGAACATTTTGAAAAGCACTCGATCCTATCATAATTCTGTTTTAATTTACCCCCTGACACTGTACTAGGTTTCAGTTTGCATCTCAAACTTAATTTAGGATGTCTGTCTAATTGCAAATGATAAAATATGTTATAAGATACCATAGATCATAGATACCAGCTGCATTTAAAACCATCTCTCATTTACTGTGACTGACACTGCCTCTGCACATGTGCAGGAAGTGCTTCCCGTAGTGTAGCAGCACAAATAAATACAGCTGACTGGATTTCACTTGGCTGGGACAGGCCGTGTGGTTAGATTAACCAGTGGGTACTCGCTACACACATTCACTTATGGCGAATGGCCACTTATCCAAGACAATTGCCTGTCCTCTTGAAACTGTACAACAGCATGCGTTCCCTTCGGGAGAGAAGACGGATGTGTTTATTTCTAACTAAAAGGCCTCTTTTACTCCCTTTCGGGCACCATGTCCTAAGAGGGAGTTGGCGACGGTGGGCTTCCATGCATTGGTCCATGTTTCTGGTTGGCGGGGTACTGCAGTGGTTTGACATTGTCTTCTGCAGGAAAAAGGCATCATGCCTTCAAAAACAAAGTCAACCTGCTTTGTATATGACCATAAAATGAACAGTTTCTTGCAGAATGTCCTCAGTACCTAGAAGATCACATTTAGGTTTCTGTTGTTGATCAAGCAATACTGTAGTAGCTTTTATTCATCTTTTTGTTTATTTTCAGAGATTTAGCATGCCCCCTCCTCCTGATGATTTTCTGCTTCGTATTTTTGGAGCTGAGACATTGCCCACACAAGACAAAAGTCCAACAGTCAATGGTAATGACATAACCACAAAAAAACCTTATCAGGCGAAATGGACAGAGAATGTGGTTTACTTTTTTTCTCATGTTTTTGGAATGAGAAGTGAGGTTGCGCTGACTGCAATTTGCTTCGCTCTTGGTCTGTGTGTTCATTGAAATGTAACCGCTTTTAAATTTGTACCTGACTTTGTATTACTAGTCTGCCTATGAACAGACTCTTGCGCCCCTAGGTTACACTGTTGTATCATTAGATATTGGTCTATAGGAGAGCACTGCTTAATGTAATACTTGTGGTTAAGTGAGCAGGAACAGTATATTCAAAATAATATCGAAAGTTACACCCAAACCTTTACATGTGTAAATATTTTCAAATTAAATATAAATATGTGGGTTTAAAGGGGGTATGGGGTAGAGTGTGGATATTGGGTGTTGAAAAAAGATCAAATGGATGGTTTATTGTTCAATTAGGATAGATGTGCTAATAAATGTTGCTATTTATTTCAGGCACCTCTGTATTGAACGGTCATTGCCTTATGACAGAGAATGATAGCGGTGAACAATTAAAGCTTTACAATCACCCCATCGTTATTAAATATGGCAGAAAGAAGCAAGGCTTGACCAATTACTTGCTGAGTATACATGATCTGACTATGAATGATTATCCAATCGCAGGTTAGTATACTTCTTGTGCACAGCTGAGCACATCCATAATGTTGAATCTGTACTTGTGTTGGGTTTGGGCGTCGCTTCCACCCTTATCCTGACCACTTTGTTTCTGTATTTGTATCACTTTAAAACTTGGTTCTTATTATCTTGTACCTTTGAGATTATCTTCGCTGAAACCTGATAGCTAGATAGGTTTTTGGTGACTTGATCAAGATGCCAAACAAGAAACCTGTCTGTAAATAGCTCTAGCTGTTGGACCTACATATTCTAATTCTGTAGAAATATGTTTAGTGAATTAAATGACCGGTCTGAACTATTTTTGATTATGTTGCAGTATATATAGCTGTAAGATGGCTTTACTTTGCCGCCTTGACTATTTAACCACTTTACCCCTGTACTTTTTCAAAATATATTAGGCACTCTTGGTTCTATAGGATTTGTCCAAAGTGGATGTACAGCTAAAGTGACCGACAGCAGTCCATTGTTGGGCCTCGACTGTGAAATGGTAAATTACTTCTCCTGTTTAAAGTCCACAGCAGTTAAAAATTATAATTTGAGTGTTGCTGAAAAAGGAGACATGCTATCAAAGCTTTTCACCTGGCACTCGTCAGGTTAGCGTGCAAGAGATTTCCAACAGTAATGGGGGAACAAGAATTTATGTTGCATGAGAAGAGAGTGTTGATCGGTTGGCAAGTGGCCTCTTGATTGGTGGAGGCATTGCCATGGAGAATGCTACATGGAACAATCCAGGGAACAGTTGTTCATTCCCCAGGGCAATGCCTTGGCCAATCAAAGTCGGACCAGTCCAGTTTAAATTTGAACAAAGCTGGGCTGTTAACTGTTCCATGCTGCATTCTCCATGCCTCCCAATTGGAGCCCACTTGCCGATCAATCAACGCTCTTCTCATGCAGTATAAATTCTTATTTACCCTTTACTGTCGGAAATTTCTTGTGAGCTTTCCTGATGAATGTAAGATGAAAAACTTTTTTTTAGCAATCCACAAGTTATGAAATACCAAACAAATAATGGTTATAAGTTGAAGAGACAAAAATTTGGATAGGTTGGGACAAGTGCAAGAAGCGTGATATAGAAAAGTGCCTGTGAGTCCAGAATTCTGGATAAATTCTGTGATGGAGAAACAATATTCCTGCTTTTTTTCCCTCTCTTTGTTACTTATAGAACATGGTACATGCCACTTCTTGTATAGGTCCCAGCAAGGAGAGCCTTAGGAGCATTTGTAGCTATGTTGTAATTTAAAGGAAACACTGCTCACATCTCAACCCAAAGCACACATTTTCCCAGCTCCAAGTGGTGTATTGTCATTCATCTCAAGAGGCTTGGAATATAAAAGCAGGGATGTACTTCTGAAGCTTTATAAAGCATTAGCTAGGCCCCATTTAGAATACTGTGAGCAATTTTGGGCCCCACACCTCAGGAAGGACATACTGGCACTGGAGCGGGTCCAGCGGAGATTCACACGGATGTCACACCTAACATACGATGAACGTCTGAGGATCCTGGGATTATATTCATTGGAGTTTAGGAGGTTGAGGGGAGATCTAATAGAAACTTACAAGATAATGAATGGCTTAGATAGGGTGGATGTAGGGAAGTTGTTTCCATTAGCAGGTGAGACTAGGACCCGGGGGCACAGCCTTAGAATAAAAGGGAGTCACTTTAGAACAGAGATGAGGAGAAATTTCTTCAGCCAGAGAGTGGTGGGTCTGTGGAATTCATTGCCACAGAGGGCGGTGGAGGCCAGGACGTTGAGTGTCTTTAAGACAGAAGTTGATAAATGCTTGATTTCTCGAGGAATTAAGGGCTATGGAGAGAGAGCGGGTAAATGGAGTTGAAATCAGCCATGATTGAATGGTGGAATGGACTCGATGGGCCGAATGGCCTTACTTCCGCTCCTATGTCTTATGATCTTCTAAGTGGATGCATTGCTTCAATTTTGAATAACTGGGAAGCTAACTACAAGACAATGCCACTGTTTAAATATAGAGCAACTTGCCTCCTGGTCTCAGATTTATTCTGATAATTACGTTTTTCCCAAATCATTTCACTTGTGGAGGTTTTTTAAATTGAAGAATAAAAAAAATCATGCAGTGGCAGAAGATCCAAAGTTATTCACTTATGAAACAGTTACTGTTATGTAGGCAAATAATGGCAGCCAGTTTAGACGCAACAAAGTAAATTAGATCATTCACCAGTTAACTTGCTTTAGATGGTGTTGCTTGTGATATGGTCAAGAAATTGGGACAGTTACTCCTGTTGGAATAGTGTTATGAGATGTCTTACTTCCACCTTAGTTAAATGTCTCATTCAAAAGATGGCATTCATAATAATGCATCATTCCCCAAGTATCTCTTCACTGATTATGTGCTTTTAATCTCCAACCAAACCTTCTGACTCAGGTGGGAGTGCCACTAACCCCATCCATTTCAAATTTGCCATTGGATTTCTTTACATCCACATAATGTGGAAGACAGGGCTTCAGTGCAGCATTTTATCTGAAAGCCAACCTCCGACCGTGATGCACTGCCTAAGTACCGCAGTGAAGAATCAGCTTAGATTATATGGTCAAACTCCTGGAGTGCGACTTGAACTCATAACCCTCAGACTTGGAAACTGGAGTGCTAACATTCAGACAAGGCTGACTTCTAACATGGAGAGACATAAAATAAAGGGTACGTTTCTAAAGGGGGTGCAGGGGCAGAGGGGCCTGGCTTAACATGTGCATAAGTCATTGTTAGATCGAACCCGGGTCCTCAGTGATGTAGGCAACAGTGCTAACCACTGCACCACCGTGCCACCCCACACTCCAGTGATTTTAGTGAACATATATGCACCCACTAAATTGGGATGACGCGGACTTTGTCAAGAAGGTGTTGGCAGCCAACACGGAGCTAATTCGCATCAATTCATCATGGGGGGAGTTTTCAATTGTGGATTAGTCCAAGAATGGATAGGTCGAGCCCCAAGTCCTTGAATTGAAGATGGTTGCTGGGGGGAGATAATTTTGTATAAGGCCCACAGGGATAAAGTTGGAAGGGTTGGTTGACTGCATTCTGGAGGTGGACCGACAACACTCAACGACCCCGACGGTGAAGTTGTTGCGGAGTGGGAGAAGCTACAGGGGTGGAGTCCGAGCTTCTTTCGATGAGGGAGGTGTTGAGCCGACATATGGATGATAATGGCATAGTGTAGGTTAGATGGCTTTTGTTTCGGTGCAACATCGTGGGCCGAAGGGCCTGTACTGCGCTGTATCGTTCTATGTCTGTGTGTCCATGGAGGTGATCACCTCTGGAACAGTGCCCAAGGATGGCGAAAGGGCCATATTTAAAAGTCTCTTGATATTGACCGACAACAGTCTCAAAATTCCAGTGTTCTGCAGTTTGACTGAGAAGCTTCCCTTCCTGCTTTGCACCTATGGTGTTTGATGACTTGGTTTACTTAGCAATCACAGAGAGAAAGATCTGCAAAAGCTTTTGCAGGCGTGTTGCTGCTGGCTGGCTTTTTTGCTTCTGTGTCACACACACTCTGATAGCCCACAGCACTAGTTCACACACACTTAGGTCAGCTTTCAAGCTGGCTTTTAACCCAGCCGTTGCATATTCCTGGAATGTGAAATCCGCAAATCCATCTGGGACATTACACACACAATATCTCTTGTTGAGACAATACTCATATCCCATTGTCTGCACCAGAGATGGCAAATTAGTTTCTGTATGCTTTAGAAGCATTCTTGTCTGGAAACAGAATGGGGTTCCATTGTTTCTCTTGTATCACCTACCACCAATTCAGCCAGTGGCTGACTTTACCTCCACAGCCATTTTTGGCTTGCCTGTCCATTTTGGAAAATTTATTTAAAATTATATATTTCCGGATGTAATTCTGTGTTTTCTCTCCAACACACAGGGTTTTTGCCTTTATTAGCCAAGGAATAGAATATAAGAACTGGGAGTTTATACAAGAGCTCCATGATAAACACCGTTAGGGTACAGCTGGAGTATGGTGTGTAGTTATGGTCTAGGAAAGGTGTGATTGGACTAGGGAAAGCACAGCGAATATTTATGACTAAGTTGCCTGGATTGGAGAACTTTAGAGCGAGACTATGGGGTGATTGAAGTGTATATAATTTTGAGATATCTTGATAAGAGTAGGGTGAGGAATTCAGAATCAGGGGACATAGATTTAGGGGGAAGGGTTGGGAGGTTTAGAAGTGAATTGTGGGGAAATCCTTTCACCGAGGGGATGCTGGGAATCTGGAACTCATTGGCTGAAAAGGTGCTAGAGGCAGAAATCCTCATAACAGTTCAAAAATACATGGATTGGCACTTGAAGTTCCATAACCTACAAGGTTATGGACGAAGAGTAAGAAAGTGGCAGGATGTCTTTTTGTCAACTGCCCTGGGCACGATGGGCAGAAAAGATTCCTTCCATGTTGTAAATTTTTGTAATTCCATGATTAGTCTTGGCTTTGCGAAATATGTGCACATAATGCTGTTCTACCACTGCAGTAGGTTCAACTTCTTATTGCATTAAACTTGAATTGTAAGTACTTTATTGTTGTATTAATTTGAATTATTCCAGTGCCTGACTTTACAAGGGACTGAACTGACTCGTGTGTCTATTGTTAATGCCGAGGGACACTGCATGATGGATGAGCTGGTGAAGCCAGACAGCCTGATCCTCGACTACCGCACCAGGTAATGATTAAATGGTTGCATTTGGATTTTGTTCATTGTCAAGTGTACCGAGGTACAGTGAAAAGTATTTTATTTTAAAAATATATTTTATTCAAGATTTTTTGGCCAAACATAACAGTACATAGTTTTTCTTTTAAACAACAATAAAGCAATATAAATAACAGTGGCCAGTTTTAAACAAATAAATAAATAATATATAAACAAAAACAAAACTAAATGGCAACTGCCTTGTCAAAAATAGTTACTCTCCAAAAGTACAATCCAACAGTCCAATATACATTACCTATAACAAATGTCTATACATATACAATAACATCCCTGAGAGCCCGCCCGGATCCTCTCTTCCCTCCTTCCCCCCCCCGGGTTGCTGCTGTTGTCTTCTTTCTTTTTCATTCCCTCTATCGTTCTGTGAGGTAGTTGCCACCGCCTGGTGAACCCTTGAGCCGAACCCCTTAGTACGAACTTGATCCGTTCTAACTTTATAAACCCTGCCATGTCGTTTATCCAGGTCTCCACGCCTAGGGGTTTGGCTTCCTTCCACATAAGCAATATCCTGCGCCAGGCTACTAGGGACGCAAAGGCCAAAACATTAGCCTCTCTCGCCTCCTGTACTCCCGGCTCTTCTGCTACCCCGAATATAACCAACCCCCAGCTCGGCTCGACCCGGACCCCCACCACCTTCGAAAGCACCTTCGCCACCCCCACCCAGAACCCCTGCAGTGCCGGACATGACCAGAACATGTGGGTGTGATTCGCTGGGCTTCTCGAGCATCTCCCACACCTATCCTCTACCCCGAAAAATTTACTGAGCCGTGCTCCAGTCAAATGCGCCCTGTGTAGAACCTTGAATTGTATCAGGCTTAGCCTGGCACACGAGGACGACTAGTTTACCCTACGTAGGGCATCAGCCCACAGCCCCTCCTCAATCTCCTCCCCCAGCTCTTCTTCCCATTTCCCTTTCAGCTCATCTACCATGATCTCCCCTTCGTCCCTCATTTCCCTGTATATGTCCGACACCCTACCATCCCCCACCCATGTCTCTGAGATCACTCTATCCTGCGCCGGGAGCTGCGGGAATTCCCTCACCTGTTGCCTCGCAAAAGCCCTCAGTTGCATATACCGAAATGCATTCCCTTGGGGCAACCCATATTTTTCCGTCAGCGCTCCCAGACTCGCAAATGTCCCATCTACGAACAGATCTCTCAATTGTACTACCCCAGCTCTTTGCCATGCTCCAAATCCCCCATCCATTCTCCCTGGAACAAACCTATGGTTGTTTCTTATCGGGGACCGCACCGAGGCTCCCGTCCTTCCCCTATGCCGTCTCCACTGCCCCCAAATTTTTAATGTTGCCAGCACCACCGGGCTTGTGGTGTATTTCTTCGGTGAGAACGGCAACAGTGCCGTCACCATTGCTTGTAGGCTGGTCCCCTTGCAGGACGCCCTCTCCAATCTCTTCCACGCCGCTCCCTCCCCTTCTCCCACTTCTCCCATCCACTTACACACCATTGAAATATTGGCGGCCCAGTAATACTCGTTTAGGCTCGGTAGTGCCAGCCGCGCCCCCCCCCCCCCCCCCCCCCCCCCCCCCCCCCCCCTACTACGCTGCTTCCCGGCCCACACAAAACTCATAATACTTTTCTCGATTCTCTTTAAAAAAGCCTTTGTGACCATCACCGGGAGGCACTGAAACACAAAGAGGAATCTCGGGAGAACCACCATTTTAACCGCCTGCACCCTACCTGCCAGTGACAGGGTCACCATGTCCCATCTCTTGAAGTCCTCCTCCATCTGTTCCACCAATCGTGTTAAATTAAGCCTGTGTAAGGTACCCCAATTCTTGGCTATCTGAATCCCCAAGTACCGGAAGTCTCTTGTTACCTTCCTCAGCGGTAAATCCTCTATTTCCCTGCTCTGCTCCCCCGGATGCACCACAAATAACTCACTTTTCCCCATGTTCAATTTATACCCCGAAAAATCCCCAAGTATCCGCATTATCTCTGGCATCCCCTCCACCGGGTCCGCCACATATAACAATTTATACAAAGATAAAAGATACCTGGTGTTCTTCTCCTCCCCTAAACACTCCCCTCCACTTCCTGGAACCCCTCAGTGCTATGGCCAGGGGCTCAATCGCCAGTGCAAACAATAACGGAGACAGGGGACACCCCTGCCTCGTCCCTCTGTAAAGCCGGAAATAATCAGACCCCCGTCCATTCGTAACCACACTCGCCATCGGTGCCCTATACAGCAACTGTACCCATCTGATATACCCATCTCCAAAGCCAAATCTCCTCAGCACCTCCCACAGATAATCCCACTCCACTCTATCAAATGCTTTCTCGGCATCCATCGCCACCACTATCTCCGCTTCCCCCTCTGGCGGGGGCATCATCATTACCCCGAGCAACCTCCATATGTTCGTGTTCAGCTGTCTCCCCTTCACAAACCCAGTTTGGTCCTCATAAACCACCCCCGGGACACAGTCCTCTATCCTCGTCGCCATTACCTTGGCCAGAATCTTAGCATCCACGTTTAAAAGGGAAATGGGCCTATAGGACCCGCATTGCAGCGGGTCTTTTTCCTTCTTTAGGAGGAGCGATATCGTTGCCTGTGACATAGTCGGGGGCAGCTGCCCCCTTTCCCTAGCCTCATTAAAAGTTCTCGTCAGGAGCGGGGCCAGCAAGTCCATATACTTCCTATAAAATTCCACCGGGAATCCGTCTGGTCCCGGGGCCTTCCCCGCCTGCATGCTCCCAATCCCTTTCACTACCTCCTCCATCTCAATCTGTGCTCCCAGTCCCGCCCTCTCCTGCTCCTCCACCTTAGGGAATTCCAGCTGATCCAGAAAGCACATCATTCTCTCCTTCCCTTCCGGGGGCTGAGCTTTATATAATCTTTCGTAGAATGCCTTGAACACTCCATTCACTCTCTCCGCTCCCCGCTCCATCTCTCCCTCCTCATCTCTCACCCCCCCTATCTCCCTCGCTGCTCCCCTCTTCCTCAGTTGGTGAGCCAGCAACCTGCTCGCCTTCTCCCCATATTCGTACTGTACACCCTGTGCCTTCCTCCATTGTGCCTCTGCATTACCCGTAGTCAACAAGCCAAATTCTACATGTGGCCTTTGCCTTTCCCTGTACAGTCCCTCCTCCGGTGCCTCCGCATATTGTCTGTCCACCCTCAAAAGTTCTTTCAGCAACCGCTCCCTTTCCCTACCCTCCTGCTTTCTTTTATGTGCCCTGATAGATATCAGCTCCCCTCTAACTACTGCCTTCAGCGCCTCCCAGACCACTCCCACCTGAACCTCCCCATTGTCATTAAGCTCCAAGTACCTTTCAATACACACCCTCACCCTTAAACATACCCCCTCATCTGCCAATAATCCCATGTCCATTCTCCAGGGTGGGTGCTGTTCTTTTTCCTCCCCTATCTCCAGGTCCACCCAGTGTGGAGCGTGGTCCAAGATAGCTATAGCCGTGTACTCTGTCCCTGTCACCTTCGGGATCAGTGCCCTTCCCAAAACAAAAAATTCTATCCGTGAATATACTTTATGGACATACGAGAAAAACGAAAACTCCTTACTCCTAGGCCTGCTAAATCTCCAGGGGTCTACTCCTCCCATCTGCTCCATAAAGTCCTTGAGCACCCTAGCTGCAGCCGGCCTCCTCCCGGTCCTGGACCTCGATCTGTCCAGCCCTGGGTCCAGCACCGTATTGAAGTCTCCCCCCATTACCAACTTTCCCGCCTCTAGGTCCGGGATACGTCCCAACATGCTACTCATAAAATTGGCATCATCCCAGTTCGGGGCATATACGTTCACTAGAACCACCGCCTCCCCTTGCAATCTGCCACTCACCATCACTTATCTACCCCCACTATCCGCCACTATGGTCTTTGCCTCAAACAGTACCCGTTTCCCCACTAATATAGCCACCCCCCTGTTCTTAGCGTCTAACCCCAAATGAAACACCTGCCCCACCCATCCTTTACGTAGTCTGACCTGGTCTATAAGTTTCAAATGTGTCTCCTGCAACATAACCACATCTGCCTTTAGTTTCTTTAGGTGTGCGAGTACCCTTGCCCTTTTAATCGGCCCGTTCAGCCCTCTCACATTCCACGTGATCAGCCGGGTTGGGGGGCTCTTTACCCCCCCCCGTCGACTAGCCATCCCCCTTTTCAATCCAGCTCCTCACCCGGTTTCCATGTAGCCGTATATGCCCCCGACGGCGCCCCCCCCCCCCCCCGCCTCGACCACCCCACCCCGTACCAGCTCCCCCTTCTCCCCAGCAGCAGCAACCCAGTTAACCCCCCCCGCTAGATCCCTTTCTAGCGTAATTGCACCCCCCATGTTGCTCCCAGAAGTCAGCAAACTCTGGCTGACCTCGGCTTCCCCCCGTGACCTCGGCCCCCACTCTGCGAGGCCCCCGCCTTCCTGCTTCCCTGTTCCCGCCATGATTACCATAGCGCGGGAACAAAGCCCGCGTTTCCCACTTGGCCCCACCCCTAATGGCCAGCGCCCACATTTCCTCATCCTCCCTCCCCCCACGTCATGGGGAAGAGAGAAAAGTTACAGGGTCGCAAGATTAACAACTTGAGAGATCATCCCTTCCCCCTTTATCCCCCCCTTCACCCCACGTAATCACCCCACCACTTTGTTCCAAACGTTCTTTTTCTGGCCCGCCTATTCCAGCTTCTCCTCCACAATAAATGTCCACGCCTCTTCTGCCATCTCAAAGTAGTGGTGCTTCCCTTGGTGTGACCCACAGTCTTGCCGGCTGCAACATTCCAAATTTGACCTTTTGTGAAGCACCGCCTTGGCCCGATTAAAACTTGCCCTCCTTCTCGCCACCTCCGCACTCCAATCTTGATATACGCGGATCACCGCGTTCTCCCACCTACTGCTCCGAGTTTTCTTCGCCCATCTGAGGACCATCTCTCTGTCATTATATCGGAGAAATCTCACCACTGGCTCGAGGAATTTCTCCAGCCCTCGGTCTTCACGTCATAACTCAATAAGCTCCCTCCACCTCCAACGGGCCCGTCGGGGCCTCCGATCCCATTAACGAGTGAAGCATCGTGCTCACATATGCCCCGACGTCCGCCCCTTCTGCACCTTCGGGAAGACCAAGAATCCTTAAATTCTTCCTCCTCGCATTATTCTCCAGCACCTCCAGTCTTTCCACACACCTTTTGTGTTGTGCCTCGTGCATCTCTGTCTTCACCACCAGGCCCTGTATTTCGTCCTCATTTTCAGCGGCCTTTGCCTTCACGACCCGAAGCTCCTGCTCCTGGGTCTTTTGCTCCTCCTTTAGCCCTTCAATCGCCTGTAATATCGGAGCCAGCAGCTCTTTCTTCATCTCCTTTTTAAGTTCTTCCACACAGCGCCGCAGGGACTCTTGTTGGTCAGGACCCCATACTAGACGGCCACCTTCCGACGCCATCTTGCTTTGTGCTTGCCTTCCTTGCCGCTGCTCTAGAGGATCCTCCGCAATCCGGCCACTTTCCTCTCCTTTTTCCATCCATGTCCAGGGGGGATTCCCTTCTGGTTTACCGCACAGTTATTTTAGCCGTTAAAATTGCCGTTGGGGCTCCTATTAAGAGCCCAAAAGTCCGTTCCACCGGGAGCTGCCGAAACGTGCGACTCAGCTGGTCATCGCCGCACCCGGAAGTCATGAAAAGTATTTTTCTGCGAGCAGATCATTAAGTACATGAAAATAAAATAAAATAAATACATAATAGGGCAACACAAGGTACACAATGTAACTACATAAACACCGGCATAACACACCGGTGTTATGCACTTTGGAAGGAGAAATGGAGGCATAGACTATTTTCTAAATGGGAAGATGCTTAGGAAATCAGAAGCTCAAAGGAACTCTCTTCAGATTAACATGCAGGTTCAGTCGGCAGTTAGGAAGGCAAATGCAATGTTAGCATTCATGTCGAGAGGGCTAGAATACAAAACCAGGGATGTACTTCTGAGGCTATATACGGCTCTGGTCAGACCCTATTTGGAGTATTGTGAGCAGCTTTGGGCTCCGTATCGAAGGAAGGATGTGCTGGCCTTGGAAAGGGTCCAGAGAAGGTTCACAAGAGTGATCCCTGGAATGAAGAACTTGCCGTATGAGAAACGGTTGAGGACTCTGGGTCTGTACTCGTTGGAGTTTAGAAGGATGAGGGGAGATCTTATTGAAACTTCAGGATACTGCGTGGCCTGGATGGAGAGGATGTTTCCACTTGTAGGAAAAACTAGAACCAGAGGACACAATCTCAGACTAAAGGGACGATCCTTTAAAACAGAGATGAGGAGGAATTTCTTCAGACAGAGGGTGGTGAACCTGTGAAACTCTTTGCCGCAGAAGGCTGTGGAGACCAAATCACTGAGTGTCTTTAAAACAGAGATAGATAGGTTTTTTGATCAATAAGTGGATCAGGGGTTATAGGGCAACGGCAGGAGAATGGGGATGAGAAAAATATCAGCCACGATTGAATGGCGGAGCAGACTCAATAGGCCGAGTGGCTTAATTCTGCTCCTATGTCTTATGGCATTGGGTGAAGCATACAGGGGTATAGTGTTAATCAGGTCAGTCCATAAGAGGGCCGTTTAGGAGTCTGGTAACAGCGGAGAAGGAGCTGTTTTTGAGTCTGTTCGTGCGTGTTCTCAGACTTTGTGTCTCCTGCCCGATGGAAGAAATTAGAAGAGTAAGCCGGGTGGGAGGGGCCTTTGATTATGCTGCCCGCTTTCCCCAGGCAATGGTTTAAAGATCATCTTAATATAGTATTGTAGGCTTGCTTCATAAATGTATAAAAAGGGTCCTTTTTTGCCTTAGTTTTCACAGTGGAGGACACGAGTACCACCCAGGTAATGAAAGGTACTAGAAAGGGAGGAACTTAGAACAATCATCATTAATAGAGGAAAAGTACTAAATAAAATAATAGGATTGAAAATAGACATGTCCCCAAGACCTGATGGCCTACATCCTAGGGTCTTGAAGGAAGTGGCAGCGGAGATTGGGGATCCATTGGTTATAATATTCCAAAATTCTCTGGATGCAGGCAAGGTTCTAGTGGATTGGAACAATGTTATGCCCTTATTCAAAAAGAAAGGGAGGCAAAAAGTAGGAAACTATGAACTAGTTAGTCTGTCATTGGGAAATTGTGAGAATCCATTATTAAGGAAGTACTGGAAATTGTCCCATTGGGCAGACGCAGCATGGGTTCATAATAGGGCAGGTCGTGCCTAACTAATTTAGTGGAATTTTTTGAGGACATTAACAGTGCGGTAGATAACGGGGAGCCAATGGATGTGGTATATCTGGATTTCCAGAAAGCCTTTGACAAGGTGCCACACAAGGTTGCTGCATAAGATAAAGATGCATGGCATTAAGGGGAAAGTAGTAGCATGGATAGAGGATTGGTTAATTAATAGAAAGCAAAGAGTGGGGATTAATGGGTGTTTCTCTGGTTGGCAATCAGTAGCTAGTGGTGTCCCTCCGGGATCAGTGTTGGGCCCACAACTGTTCACAATTTACTAGATGATTTGGAGTTGGGGACCAAGGGCAATGTGTCCAAGTTTGCAGACGACACTAAGATAAATGGTAAAGCAAAAAGTGCAGAGGATACTGGAAGTCTGCAGAGGGATTTGGATAGGCTAAGTGAAATTGCTAGGGTCTGGCAGATGGAATACAATGTTGACAAATGTGAGGTTATCCATTTTGGTAGGAATAACAGCAAAAGGGATTATTATTTAAATTATAAAATAGTAAAACATGCTGCTGTGCAGAGAGACCTGGGTGTGTTAGTGTATGAGTCCCAAAAAGTTGGTTTACAGGTGCAACAGGTGATTTAAGAAGGCAAATGGAATTTTGTCCTTCATTGCTAGAGGGATGGAGTTTTAAGACTAGGGAGGTTATGCTGCAATCGTATAAGGTGTTAGTGAGGCCACACCTGGAGTATTGTGTTCAGTTTTGGTCTCCTTATTTGAGAAAGGACGTACTGGCACTGGAGGGTGTGCAGAGGAGATTCACTAGGTTGATCCCAGAGTTGAAGGGGTTGGATTACGAGGAGAGGTTGAGTAGACTGGGACTGTACTCGTTGGAATTTAGAAGGATGTGGGGGGATCTTATAGAAACATATAAAATTATGAAGGGAATAGATGCGGGCAGGTTGTTTCCACTGGCGGGTGAAAGCAGAACTAGGGGGCATAGCCTCAAAATAAGGGGAAGTAGATTTAGGACTGAGTTTAGGAGGAACGTCTTCACCCAAAGGGTTGTGAATCTATGGAATTCCTTGCCCAGTGAAGCAGTAGAGGCTCCTTCATTAAATGTTTTTAAGATAAAGATAGATAGTTTTTTGAAGAATAAAGGGATTAAGGGTTATGGTGTTCGGGCCGGAAAGTGGAGCTGAGTCCACAAAAGATCAGCCATGATCTCATTGAATGGTGGAGCAGGCTCGAGGGGTCAGGTGGCCTACTCCTGCTTCTAGTTCTTGTGTACTAACAGGACATTTAGAAAGTCAAAAAGCAATCCATCAGAGTCAGCATGGTCCTTTTTAAAAAAAAAAATTCAATTCATTTATTTTCCAATTAAGGGGCAATTTAGCGTGGCCAATCCACCTACCGTGCACATATTTTTGGGTTGTGGGGGTGAGACCCAAGCAGACACGAGGAGGATGTGCATACTCCATACGGACAGTGACCCAGGGCTGGGATCGAACCCAGGTCCTCGGCGCCGTGAGGCAGCAGTGCTAACGACTGCACCACCGTGCCACCCTGAGTCAACATGGTTCAATGAGGAATAAATCGTGTTTGACTAATTTGCGAGAGTTGTTCAAAGGTGCAACAAGCCTAGTGGATAATGAACATCCCGTAGATGTAGTATATGTGGACTTCCAGGAAGCATTTGTTAAGGTGCCTCACAAAAGATTAATACACAAGGTAAGATCGCATGGGATTAGTAATTTTTTAGCTTGAATAGAAGACAGAAGGCAGAGAGTTGGGATAAATGGGTCTTTTTCTGGTTGGCAAGAGGTAAGGTGGCACAGGGTGGGTCCTCAGACTCCAACTATTCACAAAATGTAATAATGATGTGGATGTGGGGATAGAAGGTACGAAAGCCAAATTTGCAAATTACACTCAAATGGATGGGAGAATAAGTTGGAATGAGGTATAAGCAATTTAAAAATGCAAATAGATAAGTTAGGTGAGTGGGACAAAATTTGACAGGTGAAGTTTAACGTGGATAAGTGTGAGGCTACCCATTTTGGTCAGGAAAATGGAAAGGCAACTTATTATCTGAGTGGAGAGACACTTCAGAGTGCTTCAGTGCAGAGGGATCTGGATGCATGCATGAATCTCAGAAAACTAGTCTGCAGGTACAGCAGGTAATAAGGAAGGCAAATGGAACGTTGGCCTTTATCGCTAAAGGGATAGAGTATATAAGTAGGGAAGTGTTGCTACAACAGTATAAGGCATTGGTGAGACTGTGCATGAAGTGCTCTGTACAGTTTCGGTCTCTATTTGGGGCAATTCAGTGGATTAATTCCAGAGATGAGGGGTTTGTCTTATGAAGAAAGATTGAGCAGTTTAATTCTCTCTTGAGTTTAGAAGAATGAGAGGAGATCTAATTTGAAATGTATAAGATGATAAAAGGTAATGACAAAGTAGATGTAGAGCGGATGCTTCCTCTTTTGGGACAATCTAGAACGAGAGGTCATAGTTTTAGGAGAAGGGGTAGCAGATTTAAATCAGATATGGGATAATTTCCCTCAGTTTTGAACCTGTGGAATTCGCTATCCCAGAGTGCGGTGGATTCTGGGAAATTGGGTAAATTTAAGGAGGGATGGACATTTTTTTAGTAATTAGTAATGTGTTGATGGGCTATGGAGAACAGGCAGGAAAGTGGAGTTGAGGCTGGGAGGAGATCAGCCATGATCGTATTGAATGGTGGAGCAGGCTTGAGGGGCTGAAATGCCTACTCAACATCGTGTTCTTCAAATATTTGTGACTATCAAAGTTTTGTGTTTTTTATGTGCCACAGTTTCTGCTCTGATAACATAAAGCTCCAAGTTGTATTATTATAGAATCCCTACAGGGCAGCACGGAGGTGCAGTGGATAGCACTGATGTCTCATGGCGCCAAGGTTCCAGGTTCGATCCCAGCTCTGGGATTTTCACACTGTGTGAAGTTTGCACATTTTCCTCGTGTTTCCGTGGGTTTCGCCCCCACAGCCCAAAGATGTGCAGGGTAGGTGGATTGGTCACGCTAAATTGCCCCTTAATTGGAAAAAATGAATTGGGCACTCTAAATTTTAAAAACAATTCTAGAATCCCTACAGTGCAGAAGGAGGCCATTCGGACCATCAGGTCTGCACCGACCCTTCGAACAAGCACTCTGCCCATTTACAAGAGTCTACTCCAATAATACCATAACCTAACCCGCACAACCTGGACTGTGGGAGGAAACCTGAGAACCCAGAGGAAACCCACAGAGACAGAGAGAACATGCAATCTCTACACGGATAGTCACGCAAGGCTGGAATTGAACCTGGGTCCCTGCGCTGTGAGGCAGCAGTGCTAACCACTATGCCACCAATACTGCCCTTTGCTTGTCCTCGAGAAGGAGTCCCTTTGTGTGTCTGTGGGAGAGGCCCCCTATTTTTGAGGTCTTGGGGTCCCTTTATTTAGGAAGTTTTGGGGGTGGGGGTGTGTCCCTTTATTCAGGGGGGTCTCTGGGAGGGGGGTCTGATGTGGGTGGAGCGGGCAGGTCTGGCATTGTGGGGGAGCTTCAGCAGTCAAGGGCATTCAGCCTCTGAACTCCGGGTTAGCGTTCTCCAAGGCGGCCTTCAGGACGCGTGACAACACAGAATCGCCGAGCAGAAACTTGTAGCCAAGTTCCGCACACATGAGTGCGGCCTCAACCGGAACCTGGGATTCATGTCACATTACATTCATCCCCCACCATCTGGCCTGGGCTTGCAAAATCCTAGCAACTGTCCTGGCTTGAGACAATTCACACCTCTTTAACCTGGGGTTACCCCTATCTCTGGATATGTAAACACTTAATTAACTGCAAATGCTCGCATTCTAAGCATTGTCTTGCATCTTTGAATTTGTGTATATATATATGTTTCTGGAACATACCTCTTCATTCACCTGAGGAAGGAGCAGTGCTCCGAAAGCTAGTGTTTGAAACAAACCTGTTGGACTTTAACCTGGTGTTGTAAGACTTCTTATTGTGGGGGAGAGAGGATGGACTTTGGGGGCAGCTCCCTTAAGGGGTTACCCCTTTGGCCCACAGCGAGGTCCACCACATCGGGGCCACGCTGGTAAATACCAATAATGATCCCCACCCACGTGATTCCCAGAGATTCTGGAACAAAAACAGAAAATGCTGGACAATCTCAGCAGACCTGACAGCAGCTGTGGAGAGAAAAGGGAGCTGAGGTTTTGTGACTGATAACTCTTTGTCAAAGCTAGAGAGAACTGGAAATGGGGTCAGATTGATACTGTAGTTGGGGGGGGGGGGGATGGGGGGGGGGGGGGGCGGGCGTTGTAGTGGGGGGCTGGATAGGGGGCCAGTGATAGGTGGACAAAGATGTTGAGGACAGAAGATAAAAGGAATGTAAATGGAGTGGATTAAAGCTAAGAAGGGTGCTGATAGTGGCACACAAAGAGATTAGAATGTGTGAATGGCAGAACAAAGGTGAGCAGTGTGTAAAGTGCAACTCGGAACAGTTGGCCCAAGTGTGTGGAGGGAGGGGAACAGTGGAGATTCTGGTGGAAATGGGTCAATAGGTCCCATTTTGATCCTCCCGCTGTCGCGCGGGTGGGAACCACGCACCCGCCACCAGCAGGGGGCTGGAGCATTGCAAAGATCATATTTTTACTCCAGATGCTCGATTCTTCGCCACTTCGGGAATCCTGCTACCAGTGGAGAACCCAGGCCGTTGTCTGCTGTGGGTCTACATGTGCTTTGGAAGGTCCTGAGGTGAAAGGCATTATATACATAAATGAAAGTTTTTTTATTTTATTGATGTAGCTTACTTTGGGGAGGTGGGGGCAAGTAGGTGAATTGCATGCAAAATGTCTGGGGTATTTGATCTTATAATAGTTCCAGTGATTTTGTGGATGCTTGATATAGGTCTGAGTATTTGGTGGTTAAAACATCTTGTCTGGATGTTTACAGTGGCATTTGGCAGAAGACAAGTCTGAAGCTGGGAAGATTACTTCTCGTGTCAGAAATGTTGCCATAGGTTTTTCTAATATGACATTAATGCACTTTACGGACAACATGAAAATGAAGCTAATCGGTGGCTGTTTGAAAGTCAGCATATGCAATCTGAAATTTTAATGGTTCAACTGAAGTATTGATGGGCCACATATTAAGCAGCAGTTCAGCCTTTGTGACAGAATGTTATTGGATTTTGATATGTAAGATAAACTCATCCAGACTGTTTTAATATCAGCAGTCAAGAGAACATTCAAAGTTAGATTCTGCTTAGCCTTACTTATTTGCATGATGTAAGATTAAATAAACCATCATGTTGAAAATTTACCATTTCATTTAAGTTTGTTCTGGTAACCACATTTACTGGAATAAAAATTTTCAACTCTGCCTACTATTTTCCTTCATAAACCCCCAAAAAACTCCATCTAATTTTAGCCTGCAATGCTACTCCAAATTGTCATTGATTCTTTTGTTAAGCGCTTATAAACCTCCTTCAAATATGCAAATAATATAAGGTGTGAGTTGGGTTCTATCTTGTGTCACTTAACAGTAGCCCTCCAAGGTGTGGATTGATTATTTTCCAGATTTATTTAAATGTTTCAATTTTATTTAAGTAAAGTAGAAATATATGGTCATTAAGTATGCACAATGAATGAAAATTGTCTTAATTGTAAGTTTGATGCTTTTTAATTTTGTAATTATGATGTTTTATTAAATGGGAGTTCAACAATGATGAAATGTTCTGAAGTTGCCGCTCTGCATTGTCACAAATTGCGTATTCAGGTTCTCTGGGATTACTCCGATGATGCTGTTTCCAGTGACAACAAAGCTGCGTGATGTTCAAGCCAGACTGAAGAAGATCTTACCCAAAGATGCTGTACTTGTGGGCCATTCTTTAAATAATGACTTGAAAGCTTTAAAGGTAAGTGTTCCACATGTCTCTGTAATTTGTAACCCATAAACGTTGTATGGATTTGAGGCAGATCTTAAGGTCTCTCTTAACATGAAATGAGACCTGACCCATGATTCTTTTTTTTTCATAAACATTTTATTGAGGTACTTTTTGATATTGTAACAACAACACAAACAATGTACATGAAACTATAAACATAGTGCAAAAGCCGTCTCCCTCCCTTACAGGTCCCACCTTTATTAACCCCTTACTCTAAGCTAAACTAACCCCCCCGCCTCTCTGCTGACGATTAATTTTCCGCGAAGAAGTCAACAAACGGTTGCCACCTCCGGGCGAACCCTAACTGACCCTCTCAAGGCGAACTTGATTTTCTCCAAACAGAAAAAGCTAGCCATGTCCGATAGCCAGGTCTCCGACTTCGGGGGCTTTGAGTCTCTCCAAGCTAATAGTATCCGTCTCCAGGCTACCAGGGAAGCAAAGGCCAGAACGTCTGCCTCTTTCTCCTCCTGGATTCCCGGATCTTCCGACACCCCGAAAATCGCCACCTCTGGACTCCGCGCCACCCCTGTTTTTAACACAGTGGACATGACATCTGCAAACCCCTGCCAAAATCCCCTAAGCTTCGGACATGCCAGAACATGTGGACATGGTTCGCTGGTCCTCCCGCACATTTTGCGCACCTGTCTTCCACCCCAAAGAATCTGCTCATCCGGTGAATGGCCTTAAATTGTATCAGGCTGAGCCTGGCACATGTTGCGGACGCGTTGACTCTACTCAACCCGTCCGTCCATCGACCATCCTCTATCTCTCCTCCCAGCTCCTCCTCCCACTTGCACTTCAGCTCCTCGGTCTGCGTCTCCTCTGACCCAATAAATTCCTTGTAAATGTCAGAGACGCTCCCTTCTCCTACCCACCCTCTGGAAACTACCCTGTCCTGAATCCCCCCCCTTAGTGGTAGGAGCGGGAAGATTGACACCTGTTTACATAGGAAGTTCCACACCTGCAGATACTTGAATTTGTTTCCCCTCGCCAACCAAAATTCTCCTCCAGCGCCCTCGTAGTCGGAAAGCTCCCCTCTATAAACATATCCCCCATCCTCTCAATCCCTGCTCTCCGCCATATCCGGAACCCCGTATCCATACTTCCCGGGGCAAACCAGTGATTATTACAGATTGGGGACCAGACCGATGCTCTCTCTGCTCCCACATGTCTCCTCCATTGCCCCCAGACTCTCCGGGCCGCCACCACCACGGGGCTAGTGGAGTACCATGCCGGCGGGAACGGCAGAGGCGCAGTTACCAGCGCCCCCAAACTGGTGCCCTTGCATGAAGCCGCCTCCATACATTCCAATGCTGACCCCTCCCCCACCACCCACTTCCTGATCATGGCTATATTTGCCGCCCAGTAATAGTTACTAAAATTTGGCAGCGCCAGCCTGCCCTCTCCCCGACTTCGCTCAAGCATTACCTTCCTTACCCGCGCAGTCTTGCCCGCCCAAACAAAGCCAGAGATCACTTTGTTGACCCGTTTAAAAAAGGACCGCAGAGTAACGATGGGAAGACATTGAAACACGAACAGGAATCTCGGGAGGACCGTCATCTTCACCGTCTGCACCATCCCAGCTAATGACACGGGAGCACGTCTCATCTCCGAAATTCGTCCTTCATTTGGTCTACTAGCCGGGCCAGATTTAATTTATGCAGCCGGTATCATTCCCACACCACTTGAATTCCTAGGTACCTGAAGCTTCCCCCTACTAATCTAAATGGCAGCTCCCCCAATAGCCTCGCCTGGACTGCAAACATCTCACTTTTCCCCATATTTAGCTTATAGCCTGAAAACCGGCCAAATTCCCCTAGAATCCTCATGATTTCTTCCATCCCCTCTAATGGGTCTGATACACACAGAAGCAGGTTGTCTATAGAGCGAGACTCTGTATTTAAAAAAAAAAAAAAAAATTTTATTACAGCATATATAATTTTTAACAACAATTTTCAAGAGGAAAATAAAACAGCAGAACAAATAACACCACCCAACCAACAACCAAGCCAACGTGGTTGTTACGTGCACAGTTTCCCCCGTTCCCCCTTTCGCACTAACTGTTTCCCACCTCAACCAACCCCCCCCCCCCCACTTATATCTGCTGTGATGTGGAGATGCCGGCGTTGGACTGGGGTGAGCACAGTAACAAGTCTTACAACAGCATGTTGTGGGCCTCGCTGTGGGCCAAAGGGGTAACCCCTTAAGGGAGTTGCCCCCAAAGTCCATCCTCTCTCCCCCACAATAAGAAGTCTTACAACACCAGGTTTGTTTCAAGCACCAGCTTTCGGAGCAATGCTCCTTCCTCAGGTGAATGATGAGGTATAATTAAGTCTTTACAGATCCAGAGAGAGGGGTAATCCCAGGTTAAAGAGGTGTGAATTGTCTCAAACCAGGACAGTTGGTAGGATTTCGCAAGCCCAGGCGGGGGGTGAATGTAATGAGACATGAATCCCAGGTCCCGGTTGAGGCGTAATCATATGTGCAGAACTTGGCTATAAGTTTCTGTTCGGTGATTCTGCGTTGTGCGCGTCCTGAAGGCCGCCTTGGAGAGCGCTTGCAGGAGATCAGAGGTAGAATGCTCTTGACTGCTGAAGTGTTCCCTGACTGGATGGGAACATTCCTGCCTGGCGATTGTCGCGCGATATCCGTTCATCCTTTGTCGCAGCGTCTGCATGGTCTCGCCAATGTACCACGCTTTGGGACATCCTTTCCTGCAGCGTATGAGGTAGACGATGTCGGCCGAGTCGCACGAGTATGTACCACGTACCTGGTGGGTGGTGTTCTCACGTGTAATGGTGGTACCCTTGTCGATGATCTGGCAGAGATTGCCATGGCAGGGTGTGTGGTGTCGTGGTCGCTGTTCTGAAGGCTGGGTAGTTTGCTGCAAACAATGGTTTGTTTGAGGTTGCGTGGTTGTTTGAAGACAAGTAGTGGGGGGAGGTGGGGATGACCTTGGCAAGATGTTCGTCTTCATCGCTGACGTGTTGAAGGCTGCGCAGAAGATGTCTCAGTTTCTCCGCTCCGGGGAAATACTGGACGACAAAGGGTACTCTGTCGGTTGTGTCCCGTGTTTGTCTTCTGAGGAGGTGGTGCAGTTTTTTGCTGTGGCGCGTTTATATCTGCTGACCACTTAATTGTCCCCAAAGAAGCCAATAAACGGCTGCCAACTCCGGGCAAACCCTAGCATCGACCCTTTCCGGGCGAACTTGATCTTCTCAAGCGTGAGAAACCCAGCCATGTCACTGACCCATACCCACGATTTTGGGGGTTCCCGGGTCTTCCGACACACAAATCGCCGCCTCTGGACACAGAATCACCAATACCTTCGATACCATGGACATGACATCAGCAAATTCTTGCCAGAATCCCCTAAGCTTTGGACTTCCCGAAACATGTGGACATAATTTGCGGGCCCTCTCACACACCGCCCACACCTATCCTCCACCCCTTCAAAGAACCTGCTCATATGGGCCACAGTCATATGCGCCTTGTGGACCACCTTGAATTGTATCAGGCTAAGCCTGGCACACAACAAGGACACATTAACTCTACTCAGGGCATCCTCCCACAATCCCGCCTCTAATTCCTTGCCCAACTCTTCCTCCCATTTTTGCTTTACCTCCCCTATCGGGGTTCCCTCCCATTCCATGAGTTCTTTATAAATTTCTGAGACCTTCCCCTCCCCCACTTCCATTTTCGCCATTACCTTGTCCTGTATCCCCTGGGGCGGTAAATCCGGAAAGGTCGAAACCTGCCTCCGTGCAAAGTTCCTCACCTGCAGGTAGCGGAATCCATTCCCCCCAGGCAGCTCAAACTCCTCCTCCAAGCACGGAAAGCTGCCGTCAATAAACAGGTCCCCAAATCGCTCTACCCCAGCTCGCTGCCGCTTTCGAAACCCCCCATCCAGCCCCCCTGGTGCAAACTGGTGGTTGCCACAAATAGATGTCCACACCGACACCCCCTTCACCCCCATGTACTTCCACCAATGTCCCCACCTCCAGGCCGCCACTACCACCGGGCTTGTAGAGTACCGAGCCAGCGAGAACGGCAGTGGTGTCATTACCAGCGCCCCTCAACTTGTGCCCCTACATGAGGCCACCTCCACCCGCTCCCACACTGACCCCTCCCCCACTACCCCACTTTCTGACCATTGCTATGTTCGCCACCCAGTAGTAGTTCCTGAAATTTGGTAGGACCAGCCCCCCTCCCCTCGACCGCACCCCAGCAGCATCTTCTTTACCTGCGGGGTTTTACCTGCCCACGCAAACCCAGAGATTACCATGTTTGCCCTCTTAAAAAAAAGCCTTCGAGATAAAAATAGACATGCCCTTAAATACAAACAGAAACCTCAGGAGAACCATCATCTTTACCATCTGCACAAGGATAAGCTGGCACCCCTGATGGTGGGGATGTTTGAAGAGGCGATAGGGAAGGAGGTGTTGCCACAAACTTTGGGGCAGGCATCGATTTCTCTGTTGCTAACAAAAGATAAGGATCCGACGGAGTGTGGGTTGTATAGGCCCATATCACTTCTGAATGTGGATGCAAAAGTATTGGCGAAGGTATGGCGGGTAGGCTGGAGGAGTGCCTCCCGAAGGTGATAGGTGAAGATCGGGGTTCGTGAGCGGGAGGCAGCTCTTTCCAAACGTTAGACGCGTATTGAACGTCGTTATGGCACCGGCTGAGGGGAAGGAAACCGAGGTGGTTGTGGCATTGGACGCTGAGTAGGCATTTGACCGGGTAGAATGAGGGTACTTGATGGCAGTTCTGGAGCGGTTTGGGATTGGACCAAGATTTGTGAACTGGGTAAAGCTACTATATAAGGAGCCGAGGGCGAGTGTCCGCACAAACAACATCAGCTCAAGATACCTTTCTCTCCACCGTGGGACTAGGCAGGGATTTCCTATGTCCCCCCTGCTGTTTGCACTCGCGATTGAGCCGTTGGCCATCGCATTAAGAAGTTCGGGGGTATGGAAAGGAATAGTGCGGGGGGGATAGAGCATAGGGTGTCCTTATATGCAGGTGACTTGCTGTTATACGTGTCGGAACCGAGTGCCGATAGGGGAAATATTGGAGCTGCTTCGAGTGTTTGGGTCTTTCTCAGGGTACAAACTAAATCTAGACAAGAGTGAGAGTTTTGTGGGGGCAGGGGTGGGGGGGCTGCCATTCCGTAGGGCAGGGACTCACGTTAGGTACCTGGGGATGCAGGTTGCCCGGGAGTGGGGGGGGGGGGGGGGGGGGGGGGCGGGTGGCTCCGCAGGTACATTTCTAGTTTGGAGGGGAGAGTGAAAGCTGATCTGGCAAGGTGGGATGGTCTCCCTCGGTCACTGGCGGGTCGGGTGCAGGCAGTTAAAATGAACGTGTTGCCGCGATTTCTGTTTATTTTTCAGTGCCTGCCATTTTACCTGCCAAAAGCTTTTTGCAGAGAGATTGAGGGAAGGATTACTTCGTTCATATGGAGAGGGAAGGTGGCCAGAGTTAGAAAGGTGCTGCTATGCTACAGTGGGGAAGGCAGGCAGGGGGTTTGGGTTTTCCAAACCTGATGTATTACTACTGGGTGGCGAATGTGGAGAAGGCGCGGAGCTGGGTCAGAGGGGTTGATTCCCAGTGGGTCAGAATAGAGGAGAGTTTGTGCAGGGGATCGGGATTGAAAGCACTAGCAACAGCTCCGTTCCCGATAGCTCCGAGGAACTACTCGGGGCGTCCGGTAATAATAGCTTCATTGAGAATTTGGAGGCAGTTTCGCCAACCCTTCGGGGTGGGGGCAGGGTCAAGGAAAATGCTGATTCAGGGGAACCACCGATTTGAGCCAGGGAAGTGGGATGGAAATTTTCGGAAATGGAAGAGAAGGGGATTAAGACACTAAACGATTTGTTTCTCAGGGGTCGGTTTTCAGGATTGAAGGAGCTGGAAGCGAAGTATGGGCTGGAGCAGGGGGACATGTTTCAATACATGCAGGTTCGAGATTTTGCCAGAAAGGAGATACAGAGCTTCCCGGTGGAGCCGGCCTCCACATTGCTGGAGGAGGTGCTGACGACAGGGGGACTGGAGAAGGGGGGTAGTGTCGACGGTTTACGGAGCTATTTTGGAAGAGGAGAAGGCACCACTGGAAGGGATCAAAGCAAAGTGGGAGGAAGAGTTGGGAGAGGATCTGGAGGAGGGGTTCTGGTGTGAGGTGCTCCGGAGAGTGAATGCGCGAGGTTGGGGCTGATACAGCTGAAGGTGGTATACAGAGCACACCTCACGACGGTGAGGATGACTCCCAAATACCGAAAACTCCGTCCCACCACCTTGAATGGCATCCCCCCCCCCTCCAATCACCTCTCCTGCCCCCTCGCCTGAATCGCAAAGACCTCGCTTTTGCCTATATTCAATTTGTACCCCAAAAACCGGTCGGAGCCCATAATCTCTCCAAATCCCACCCCAGCTGTTCGGAAATATACAAAAGTGGGTCATCCGCATAGAACGAGATCCTGTGCTCTTTTCCCCACCTCCCTTCCCGGACTATCCCTTGTCCTTTGACACTCTCAGAGCACCGCCAGTGGCTCGATAGCCAAGGCAAACAACAGTAGGGAGAGTGGACATCCCTCCCTCGTTCCCCTGTGCAGCCTAAAATAATCCGAGCTCATTCAGTTCGTCCGCACACACGCCACTGGTGCCTGCTACAGCAACCGGACCCAGTCCACAAAATCCTGCCCAAACCCAAACCACCCCAGGACTTCCCATAGATACTCCCACTGCATCCGATCAAAGGCCTTCTCTGCATCCATGGCGACCTCCACTTCCCTTCCCTCGGACGGCATCATAATCACATTTAGCAGCCTTCTAATGTTGGCCGCTAAATGCCTCCCCTTCACAAACCCCGTCTGGTCCTCCCCTATCACTCCTGGCACACAATCCTCTACAATTGAGGCCAAGATCTTGGCCAACAGCTTGGCGCCTACATTTAGAAGGGAGATAGGCCTGTACGACCCGCATTGTTCCGGGTCCTTATCCCACTTCAGGATGAGAGCGATCGAGGCCTTCGACATCATTGGTGGAGTACCCCTCGCTCACAGCCTCATTAAACGTCTTTACCAACAAGGGCCCCAGCACTCCTGAAAACAATTTATAAAACTCTGGCCCCGGGGCCTTGCCCAAATGCATCACCTCCATCCCCTCCACCACTTCAAACAGCCCAATTGGGACCCCTGGGCTCTCCACCAGCTCTTCCTCCACCTTCGGAAACTCCAGTCCCTCCAAAAACCGCCTCAGCCCCTCCACCCCGGCTGGAGGTTCTGATATGTATAACTGCTGTAAAAGACCCAGTTCACTCCCACTTTGCCCAAGATCGTATTCCCCCTCTGTCCTTCACTTTCCCAATCTCCCTCGCCGCCTCCCGTATTCTTAGCTGGTGTGCTAGTATCCTGCTAGCCTTCTTCCCATATTCATACACCGCCCCTCTCACCTTTCTCAACTGCCCCACCGCCTTCCCTATGGATAGCAACCCAAACTCCATCTGCAGCTTCTGCCGCTCCTTCCTCCAGGGCCTCCAAGTACCTCCTGTCTACCTGGAGGATCTCTCTCACTAATCTATCCATCTCCCCCAACTCCACCTTCTCCCTGTGTGCCTGTATCGAGATAAACTCCCCTCTCACCACTGCCTTCAACACCTCCCATACCGTAGCTGCAGAGACCTCCCCGTATCGTTTATCTCTGTGTACCTCAGAATAGCCTCCCTCACCCGCGCACACACCTCCTCCACCTCCGCTAATAGTACTACATCTAACCTCCAGTGCGGGCGCTGGCCCCCTTCCTTACTCACCCGTAAGTCCACCCAGTGCGCGGCATGATCAGACATCACAACTGGCAAGCACTCGGCATCCACCACCCCCGCAAACAACATCCTATCCATAACGAAAAAGTCAATCCGGGAGTACACTTTGTGTACATGGGGAAAAAAATGAGTACTCTTCCGTTGTCAGCTGCCCAAATGTCCACGGATCTACCCCTCCCATCTGTTCCATAAACCCCTTTAGTTCCTTCGCAGCCGCTGACAACCTCCCTGTCCTCAAACGCGACCGATCCAGCCTTGGATCAATGACCGTATTAAAGTCGTCCCTCCGCCCCCCCGATAATCAGCCAATGCGAATCCAGATCAGGGATCTTCTCCAATACCCGTCTCATGAACTCTACGTCATCCCAGTTCAGTACATAGATGTTCACCAGCACCACCGGCATCCCCTCCAGCTTCCCGCTCACCATAACATATATACTCCTCCTCTTTCTCTCCCCCCCCCCCCCCCCCCAACCACCCCCGAGTCTGCCACTATGCTTCCCCACTTCAATGCCACCTGCTTATTAATCAGAATCGCCACTCCCCTTATTTTGGAATCTAGCCCCGAATGGAATACCTGTCCTTCCCACCTCTTCCTCAGCCTCGTCTGATCCACCACCCTCCGGTGTGTCTCCTGCATCATTGCCACGTCCGCCTTTAAGCTTTTCAGATGTGCGAATACACGGGCCCCCTTGACTGGCCCATTCAGCCCTCTCTCTCTCTCACACACACACACACACACACACACACACTGTCCTCAGGCCCGCCTCTGGAGCCCACCGTCATCGACCCTCACCATGTCATCCTTCAACAGTCCCTCCCCTGTCAGCAGGCTTCTACCTCATTCCCCCCCCCCAACCCCATAACAAAATAACAATCCCAACCCCTCATCAACACACTTAGCACCTGCTCAACACCCTCAACGCTTCCGTGAGCTAGCCTGGTAACCCCCGCTCATGGCGCCAAACATCCTCCCAGTGCAAACTTTACAATCCCCACCCAACACATAGAAATGAGCAATCCACCATCCTCCATCAGAAACAAACAAACCCAAAACAGAACAACAGCCCCAAGTACAGTGCAAAAACGATTCATACAAACCAGAAGAAAACCAAGATACAAGATAGGAACACCCCTACAGAATTCAATGTCCTCATTCTCCTGCCAGTCCATTGACTATAATAAATTCCATCGCCTCCTCTGGCGACCCAAAGTAGAGTTGCCGGCCTTCATCCATTTTCCCCAGACACGCTGGGTATAACATGCCGAACTTCACCCCTTCTTAAAGAGGGCCGTCTTCACCTTATTGAAGCTCGCCCTCCTTTTGGCCAGCTCTGCACTCAGGTCCTGATAGACACGCAGCTCGCTGCCTTCCCAACTGCAGCGCCTCGTCTGCCTGGCCCACCTCAAAATCCGTTCCTTAACCAGGAACCGGTGCAGTCGCACCACATCGCCCTCGCCTTATTTCCTTACGGCTTCCTCAAAAGCGCCCTGTGCGCCCGGTCCACCTCCAAGGGCCGAGCAAACGCTCCTTCACCAAGCAGCTTCTCGAACATCCATGCCACATATGAACTGGCGTCCGCTCCCTCGTTGCCCTCTGGCAGACCCACAATCCTCAAGTTCTGCCTGTGCGATCTCGTCTCCAAGTCCTTTTAGAGGCTCAGCCCTGATGAGAACCTGAATGGCTAATCAGCTGAATGTTACCTTTAATACCAATGTGGACCTAGCCTAATTATAATTCAGCCAGTAGGCTACGGGCAGGCACTGTCTCCCTGGGATGGCCCAGTCTGGAAGCAAGTAGGCCACGGCTTGGAGCAGTGGGGCTGATGGTGCTGGGCTGGGATCGTGTGCAGTTGGAGCAACAGAGGCCCAGGTTGTGTGTTGTGGAGCCCAGACGTGCATTCCTGATTTTCCCACCCCCACAAAGATGTGATTAAAAACCTAGCAGGAGGCCGTCATTGGCTGGCTACCAGCTACTGCTGCACAGAGTGCATTAAAATGACAAACATGCTTATATTTCACATAATCACAGAGTTCTTACTGTACAGAAATGAAATGAAATGAAAATCGCTTATTGTCACAAGTTGGCTTCAAATGAAGTTACTGTGGAAAAACCCCCAGTCACCACATTCCGGCGCCTGTTCAGGGAGGCTGGTACTGGAAGTAGACCATTCGATCCATGGTATCTGCACCGGCTCTCAGAATGAGATATTTGCATAGTGCCATGAAAGTAGGACCGTAACACCTCTGGGGGGCCGGGCAGAAAGCCTCAAATTTCTCCCCCCCCCCCCCCCCCCCTTATAAATTTCTCAGTGAAATAATCTTGGATAGCCTCAATGTCATCTGCTCGCAAGGAATTAAATCCTTAGCAACAAATGACCATCAAAACATGGCGTTATTTTGTTAGCCTGTGAAAGAAGCTGCAGAAAATGGAAGAGACACATAGGACAGAGGGTGCTCTTGTAACTTGGAGATCAAGTCTATTTTAAAGATTAATGTAATATGATATATGTGGCATCTGAGCCATGGGTGATTAATGCTGTTGCTCTGTACTCAATAGATACATGTTCTAATCCTAAACCTTCTGTGGCTTTGCTTTGATGGAATCAGATACACATATAAGAAGACGTTTTATGTGTGTTCCTACAAGATATTTTCATTTCTGTTGGAACATTTTCATGTGCAGTTTCAGTAGATAATGTTCCTTTTTTTTTAAACTAGCGTTGTTTTTAAAGCCACAAACCGACTTTAAGCAGTAACTCACAACTCTGTTGGTGTCGGCAATCTGCTGTAACTATGGCAGGTGCTGCATGGGAAACGGGATCAGTCAATGAATTGATGTCATTCAGTATTAATTCTTTGCCGTTTATATTTTGCAAGCTTTAGTAATCGAGTGCAATTTATTTCTCTTGCAGATGATTCATCCAAATATTATTGACACATCACTGCTTTTTTTCAAAGGCTTGCATCAAAAGTTGAAGTTGAAGGTTTTGGTAAAAAGCGTTCTTGGGTAAGACCATTAAGTTTACTTTCAAATGGATCTGTTGGGGGTGGGGTGTGTAGGGAGCACTTATGCCGGAAGTGCTAACTAATGATGAACACTTGAACAAAATATTAAATTACGATTGCTATTAATAATGAATTCATTCAGGCAGCACGGTGGCTCAGTGGTTAGCCCTGCTGCCTCATGGCACCGAGGTCCCAGGTTCGATCCCAGCTCTGGGTCACTGTCTGTGTGGGGTTGGCACATTCTCCCCGTGTTTGCGTGGGTTTCGCCCCCCAAAGATGTGCAGGGTATGTGGATTGGCCACACTAAATTGCCCCTTAATTGGAAAAAATGAATTGGGCACTCTAAATTTTTTTTTTTAATTTTTAAATAATAAATTAATTGGATATTTGCATCTGACTTTTTGTAAAGGGAAAAGAGTGATCCCTGTGTCTGGCTAGAGAATACCTTCATTGATGTCACTGCCAAGTCTGGCTTTGCATTAAAAATGAAGCACAACACATAATATGGATGCAGACAAGAAAGGCTTTTCAACCCAATCTCTAGAAAGAGCTTACAGTCCCCCTGCCCAACCTTGTTCCCCCAGATTGTTTCTTAAATGAAATTTATTTCCAGAACCCTTAACCCCATTCCCAAAAATCCCTTGGGTGTTAACCTTTCATTCCTGGCCCCCATATTCGAAGGATCTTTTCATTAAGAACTGTCAGTGCGACATCGGCCATTTCAATTTCACTGCTCCCCTCACTCACTCTAACCTATCTGCCTCTGAATTTACAGCCCGCCATTCACTCATTTACAACCCAACATTTTCAGACATACTGACAAAGGTGATGCGGTTGTTTTCTCACATTCCAATCGCCACCTAACAGGAACCAAATGTCAATTCCCTGACACTTCCTCCTACCTCCTACGGACCATGACCCCACCATTGAACACCGGTCCAATGCTTCCAGGAATAACACCTGCCTCCAAACTCATAGTTCCCCCAACCCCAATCTGTCTGCTTCCCAAAATTCACAAATTGTACTGTTGTGGTAGACCTATCTTTCTTCCCCCAATGAATTTGTTTCTTCCTATCACAACTCTTTTTCCTCCCCTTCTCCAGTCTCTTAATCTACATCCGCGACTCTTCCGATGTCCCCTGTCACTTCTTGAATTTCCAGTTCATTGGCCCAAACGTCTCCTTTCCTTCCAATCCCTCTACACCTCCAGCCCTGCTGGGACAGTCAAAGCTTTCTGCTTATTCCTTCATCCATCACCACCTTCCTCTGCTGGCTGAATTTGTTCTCACATTGAACAACGTTTCCGTCAACTTCACTCACTTTCTCCAAATGAAAGGTGTTAGGACATAGAACATACAATGTAGGAGGAGGCCATTCGGCCCATCGAGTCTGCACCGACCCACTTAAGCCCTCACTTCCACCCTATCCCCGTAACCCCTCCTGAACCTTTTGGTCAGTAAGGGCAATTTACCATGGCCAATCCACCTAACCTACACATCTCTGGACTGTGGGAGGAAACCAGAGCACCGGAGGAAACCCACGCAGACACGGGGAGAACGTGCAGACTCCGCACAGACAGTGACCCAGTGGGACTCGAACCTGGGACCCTGGCGCTGTGAAGCCACAGTGCTATCCACTTGTGCTACTGTGCTGCCCTGTTGTTATGAGTGCCTACGTGGATCCTAGCTATGCCTTCCTTTTGTGGTCTATATGGGGCATTCCTAGTTCCAGACCTACACAAATCCCTTCCCTCAACTCCTTTTCCATTACATCAACTATTGGTGCCATTTCCTGATCAACCCGAGCTGGGAAATTCCAGCCACTTCGCTTCCGATTTCCATCCTTCTCTCACCTTCACATGATCTATCTCTGATTCTTTCCTTCCCTTCCTTAATTTCTCTGTCTCCATTTCTGGGAATAGGCTAACAACAATATTCACTATAGGCCCACTGAATCCCATAGCTACCTTGACTGTGCTTCCTCGCACCCTGTTTTCAGTAATTACTTTATTCCATTCTCCCAGTTTCTCTCTGTTTCATCTGTATAGATAATGCAGCATTCCATACTAGCTCTTTCAATATGTCTTCCTTTTTTCCTCAACCAAGTTTTCTCAATAGTGGTTGACAGTGCCTATAACCATATCCATTTTCTTTCATGCCCTCGTCCTGCTCTCTGCCCTTTAACCCACAATAATGTTCCCCCTGCCGTCATCCCCCATCCCACTAGCCTCCCTATTCAGTGGAACATTCTTTATCATTTCTAGCACCTCCAGCATGAAGCCACAATGAAGCACTTCTTTCCCTCCCCTCTCTTCCTGAATTTCTAAGAGACTGTTCACTCCATGACACCCTGATCTGCTCATTAACCACTTTCAAATGCCCCTTTTCTTTCCTATTGCACTTTTCCATGCAGACACAGAAGATTTAACACCTGCCCGTTTATCTTCTCCCTTCTCATATCCAAGCCCCCAAACACTACTTCAAAGTGAAACAATGATTTACTTGCACTTTTTTCAACAATGTCACAGTCTGTGTTCACCACTGGCAATGTGGTGGTCTCTACATTGGGAAGACCAAACACAGTTCTGAAGAAGAGTCATATGGACACAAAACATTAACCGTCTCTCTTTCCACAAATGCTGCAAGACCTGCTGAGATTTTCCAAAATTTTCTGTTTTTTGTTCCAAACACCGACTCGGTGGCCAATTTGCAGAACACCTCCATTCTGTTCACAAACATGACTCTGAACTTCTAGTCACCTGTCATTTTAATTCTCAATCTTGCTCCCGCTATGATTTTTCAGCCCTTGACCTGCTATAGTGTTCAAGTGAAGTTCAAAGCAAGCTCGAGGAACAGCACCTCATTTTTCAACTGGGCACTTTGCAGTCTTTGAATTTGACAATTTTGGATGGTAACCTTTGCCGCCATTTTGTTTTGTGTCTCCTTTATTGGTTTGGTTTTTACCTCTTGTTTCTTTTGCTTCCTTTACTTTGCACTCGGACGCAGATATCCTACCATTCACACTTGTTCCAGATGCAGCTTCTGTTTTTTTACCAGTCCCATTACCACTTTCTTTGACCTTGCGCAATGAAATCTTTTGTCACGTAATCTGTCCTGTCCTCCACCCTACACTTTTGTCCTTCCCAACATCAGCTTTTTCACTTGCTCAAGACCTATCACATACCCTGTTTTGGTGAACGGTCATAGAATTTCATAGAATTTACAATGCAGAAGGAGGCCATTCGGCCCATCGAGTCTGCTCCGGCTCTTGGAAAGAGAACCCTACCTAAGCCCACACCTCCACCCTTATCCCCATTACCCAGTAACCCCAGCAACACTAAGGGCAATTTTGGACACTAAGCGCAATTTAGCATGGCCAATCCACATAACCTGCACATCTTTGGACTGTGGGAGGAAACCGGAGCACCCAGAGGAAACCCACGCACACATGGGGAGAACGTGCAGATTCCGCACAGACAGTGACCCATCCGGGAATCGAACATGGGACCCTGGAGCTGTGAAGCAATTGTGCTATCCACAATGCCACCTTGCTGCCCCCTCATAGAACTGAAACGTTAACTCTGTTTCTCTCCTCAGATGTTACCAAACCTGTTGATTATTCCAGCATTTTAAAATTTTTATTTCTGATTCGCAGTATTTTTTTTTTTCATAAATGGTTCCCTCCCATCCAAGTGTTTTTATCTCTTAACAAAATAATTGCGGTCAACTTAAAATGAGTTCCCAGTCATCAGAATAGGAGCTTCAGCACTGATGTGTCATTTTAAGTTTCAACTGAATCTGCAGTAATATTTGTAATTTGGATCTAGTGTTCTACATTCTTATGTGAACCAAGATTGTATGTATGCATGTTTTTTTCAAAATTTATTTCCCATTGGATAATTCTTCCCAAACAGAAGGGAAATTCAATCAGAAAAATTGGTTGGCCATGACGCTTCTGAAGACGCAAAAGCAGCTTTGGATTTAGCTCAATATTTCATCGATCAGGGACCCATGCAGGTGTGTTGGTAAATCATTTGTATAATGAACGAGATTTTCGGTTTTATCAGTAGAAGCAATCTTGTCTTGATTTTATAGACTTGATGCTGGCACTGTATTTGCCATTGGTGAGTATAACATTCAAGAAAAAGTTAGCATTTTGAATTAAATGAGTATAAAAGACAAACATAAGATAAACACAGTGGGGGGAATTTTAACTTGCCAAAGGGGGGGAACCGGTGTAGGTGTGTGCAAAGTCTTGGGGGAGGTAGGGTTAAGACAGGAAAAGTACTGCATCTTGGAGACCCAACGTGACCCATCAATATTTCCGCTTAAATCAGTGCACGTCTCGAGAGTGGAGTCGGCAAGTCGTGTTTTAAGTATGCAAAAGGACTATGATCTGAAGATTTAACCCTGTAATTCTGGATTTAACTGCCAGTGCACAGATTTTCCAAGCTGTATGAAACACAACAGGGTCAACAAGAAGAACACAGTGGGAATTACATCAGTCCTGTCCTTCGCTGTGTCCTGGTGTGAAGAATGTAGGATTTTAGATATATTGCATTATTTTTCTTTAATAAATTTAGAATATCCAATTCATTTTTTCCAGTTAAGGGGCAATTTAGCGTGGCCAATCCACCTACCCTGCACATCTTTGGGTTGTGAGGGCGAAACCAGCTCAAACACGGAGAATGTGCAAACTCCACATGGACAGTGACCCAGAGCCGGGATCGAGCCTGGGACCTCAGCGCCGTGAGGCAGCAATGCTAAGCACTGCGCCACCGTGCTGTCGATATATTGGATTATTGGTATTTGGTGAAGCAAGAGCTAAAAGCCTGGGTCAGAGTGTGTTTGACTGCTGCAGTCGTGTTTTAAAAAGAATCTCGGTCTGAAAGACAAGGAAGCTTATCGGAGCCTGAGGTGCAATTAACGATTGTAAAAACCTGGGCTAATGCAATTTGGTTTTGATTAAAGGGGATTCCCTGGGGAGTTGGTTAGTTTTCAACTTGGTGAAATGATGTCATTGCCAGTGGAGCTAAGACAGCAGGGCTTTTTGAGAAAGCATTTTCCACTTTCAGTTCTGATTTGGCTGAAGCTGAGACCAAGTAAGGCAGTTTGTTCTCACTAAGTCAGTTAAAAGCAGTGCGGACTTGTCTGAGGACAAGGGAGAGCTGAAACGAGCCAGTTGAAACAGCTTTTGCAGGCATTCAGCCAGAATTTCAGAAGGGATTCGGACCAGAGTCAGATGTATTCTGTAAAACAATGTCAAGAGATCTCTTTCTCAAAGAATAACTCTGAAAAACAGATTCTTCTATACCATTGACATTTAGGGTAGACTGGGAACTGAGATGGTCTATTTTCTTGTTTAAGTAAGGGTATTGTATTCCCTGTATTGAGTAGTATTATTTAAGGGGTAATTATAAGCTATTTTCAGATGTGATGTTAAGGAATTTAATACTGTGTTAGTAATAAACTTGTTTAAAAATCCCATATCCCTTTTTCTTGGTGTAGTCTCTCCTGGAGCAAAGTATCCTCTCCTCATAGCCTTAAAAATTAAAATAAAATATTGGGATTTTGGTCCTGTATCCTAGCCACGGTTGGGGTCTGGCCTGGATCTTAATACCTGACAACATCAGAATGGATCAATTGTGTTCTCTGGTAGAGTCCCATTAAATATTGAGGCTTTAACAGCCAGATGCAGGTCATGATCATACCTGCCCGCCTGCCGTGCGTGGTCAGAAAACCGGGACTGGGCTGCTAGTCCCATGGTCAAGTTAAAGGGGAAACCCCACTCCACTATCTTTTGAGTTCCCCATCTGCTGACAACCTGTCCTGCTATTCCATAGATTAACATTTTGCCAACCGGGGGAAATCTGATCACGTCATGTAAATGTAAGACGCACAAAAAGTGGCTCCCAGCAAGGTCTTGGTATTTGATCCCTTTTACCTGTTTTTCTGGGGGGGGGGAGGTTTGGTGCCCAATCTCGAGTGATTTGAGTAGGTGAACTGTCTCCAGGTATGTCAAAATCATCGTCAAAGAAGCTGAATATTAAAAAGGCTCAGGCGGGAAGATGGCCGCCGCGCCCATTACATTAGACACATTGGCAGTGGTAATGGCGCAGGAGCTTGAAAGGTTTGCCAAAGAAATGGACAGGCAGTTTGAGTGGCAGGGCCAGGAAGTTAAGGAACCTTTTTAAAATCACTATTGAAGACACTTTGGGCTCGATCCTTAAACAGTTAGTGGAAACTTCGAACGTGGTGAAGGCACAAGGCGAGACTCTAAAAGGCGGAGGAGGCCTTGTCGAGGCACGAGGATCGATTTGCCTTGTTGAAGGCAGAGTTGTTGTTGGTGGAGGAAGCAATAAAGGCCAAAGGGGAGGACCTCGAGAAAAGGTCACCTCAGTTTGGTGTGGCTGCTGGAGTGAGCAGAGGGCCCCAAGCTGACCCAATATTTCTCCAAAATGTTTTCTCGGCTGGTGGGAGGGGATGACATGTTCGCCTCTCCGGAATTGGACAGAGCACATAAGGCACTCCGGCAAAAGCCAAGACCGAATGAGCCACGACCACAGGTGGTGATAATCCGCTTCCACAATTATGAGAGATCTCCCAGTGAGCCAGAGAAGACACAGCCAGAGTGAGACAGCAAAGAGTGAGTTTGGGAATTTGAAGCTAGGTGGGAATTCAAAGCTGGGTGGGGAGGAGGTGCTTTTTAACCCTGGTAAGTGACTGATAAGTAGATTTTCTTTTCATTGTCTCGTTTATTTATTTTTTCTTTTGTTTTTTTTGAATTGTAGTTGTATAAGTTGACCTAAGGTTTAAGACATGGCAGGATATCCCAGACCCATGTCATGCTCCCCGTGTGCGATGTGGGAGCTCAGGGACACGTCCACTGTCCCTGGCTCCTTCACGTGCAAGAAGTGTGTCCAGTTGCAGCTCCTGTTAGACCGCTTGATGGCTCTGGAGCAGCTGCGGATGGACTCACTTTGGAGCATCCGCGATGCTGAAGACGTCGTGGATAGCACGTTTAGCGAGTTGGTCACACCGCAGATGAAAGATACTGAGGGAGATAGAAAATGGGTGACCAAAAGACAGTGCAAGAGTAGGAAGGCAGTGCAGGTGTCCCGTGCGGTCATCTCCCTGCAAAACAGATATACCGCTTTGGATACTGTTGAGGGAGATGGCTCACCAGGGGAAGGCAGCAGCAGCCAGGTCCATGGCACCGTAGCTGGCTCTGCTGCGCAGCAGGGCAGGAAGAAGAATGGTAGGGCTATAGTGATAGGGGACTCAATCATAAGGGGAATAGACAGGCGGTTCTGCGGACACAATCGAGACTCCAGGATGGTATGTTGCCTCCCTGGTCAAGGATGTCTCGTAACGGCTGCAGGACATTCTGGGGCGTGGGGGTGAACGGCCAGCTGTCGTGGTGCACATAGGCACCAACGATATAGGTAAAAAAAAACGGGACGAGGTCCTACAAGCTGAATTCCGGGAGTTAGGAGTTAAACTAAAAAGTAGGACCTCAAAGGTAGTAATCTCAGGATTGCTACCAGTGCCACGAGCTAGTCAGAGTAGGAATGTCAGGATAGATAGGATGAATGCGTGGCTCGAGAGATGGTGCAAGAGGGAGGGATTGAAATTCCTGGGGCATTGGAACCAGTTCTGGGGGAGGTGGGACCAGTACAAACTGGACGGTCTGCACCTGGGCAGGGCTGGAACCGATGTCCTGGGGGGGCGTTTGCTTGAGCTGTTGGGGAGGGTTTAAACTAATGTGGCAGGGGGTGGGAACCGATGCAGGAAGTCGGAGGGTAGTAAAACAGGGACAGAAACAAAAGGCAGTAAGGGGGAAAGTGTAAGGTAGAAAAGCCACAGTCAAAAATCAAAAAGGGCAACAGTACAAGGTACAGTGACTGAGGGGAACTCAGTGAATAGGCCCAGTAATACTAAAAGGAATAAAACAGGAAGTAAAAACATAAATGGTAAGCGACGTGCAGGTTGTTACATGAAGATATGGGTTCAACGACAAGGAAAATTAGGAGAAAGGTTAAGAGGAAATATAACTTAGGAGAGGTTACTGATCGAGGTGTTAAGATTCAAAACCGAGGTATAAAAGCCAGCATAAGTGTACTTTACCTGAATGCTCGTAGTATTCGGAATAAGGTAAATGAGTTGATGGCGCAAATCATTGTGAATGACTATGATTTAGTGGCCATTACTGAAACATGGTTAAAGGATGGTCACAACTGGTGGTTAAATATCCGAGGGTATCAAACTATTCGGAAGGACAGAGTGGATGGTAAGGGAGGTGGTGTAGCTCTGTTATTTATGGATGACATCCGGGCAATAGTAAGGGATGACATCGGTGCTATGGAGGATAAGGTTGAATCCATTTGGGTGGAAATCAGGAATAGTAAGGCGAAAAAGTCACTGATAGGAGTAGTCTATAGGCCACCAAATAATAACATAATGATGGGGCAGGCAATAAACAAAGAAATAACGGATGCATGTAGACATGGTACAGTAGTTATCATGGGGGATTTGAATCTACATGTCGATTGGTTTAACCAGGTCGGTCAAGGCAGCCTTGAGGAGGAGATTATAGAATGCATCCGCGATACTTTCCTAGAACAGTATGTAATGGAACCATCGAGGGAACATGCGGTCCTAGATCTGGTCCTGTGTAATGAGACAGGATTGATTAATGATCTCATAATTAGGGATCCTCTTGGAAGGAGCGATCACAATATGGTGGAATTTAAAATACAGATGGAGGGTGAGAAGGTAAAATCAAACACTAGTGTTTTGTGCTTAAACAAAGGAGATTACAATGGGATGAGAGAAGAACTAGCTAAGGTAGACTGGGAGCAAAGACTTTATGGTGAAACAGTTGAGGAACAGTGGAGAATCTTCCAAGCGATTTTTCACCGCTCAGCAAAGGTTTATACCAACAATAAGGAAGGACGGTAGAAAGAGAAAATCGACCGTGGATATCTAAGGAAATAAGGGAGAGTATCAAATTGAAGGAAAAAGCACACAAAATGGCAAAGATTATTGGGAGACTCGAGGACTGGGAAATCTTTAGGGGGCAACAGAAAGCTACTAAAAAAGCTATAAAGAAGAGTAAGATAGATTATGAGAGTAAACTTGCTCAGAATATAAAAACAGATAGTAAAAGTTTCTACAAATATATAAAACAAAAAAAGAGCGGCTAAGGTAAATATTGGTCCTTTAGAGGATGAGAAGGGAGATTTAATAATGGGAGATGAGGAAATGGCTGAGGAACTGAAAAGGTTTTTTGGGTCGGCCTTCACAGTGGAAGACACAAATAACATGCCGGTGACTGATAGAAATGAGGCTATGACAGGTGAGGACCTTGAGATGATTGTTATCACTGAGGAGGTAGTGATGGGCAAGCTAATGGGGCTAAAGGTAGACCAGTCTCCTGGCCCTGATGAAATGCATCCCGGAGTGCTAAAAGAGATGGCTAGGGAAATTGCAAATGCACTAGTGATAATTTACCAAAATTCACTAGACTCTGGGGTGGTCCCGGCGGATTTGAAATGAGCAAACGTGACACCACTGTTTAAAAAAGGAGATAGGCAGAAAGTGGATAATTATAGGCCAGTGAGCTTAACTTCGGTAGTAGGGAAGATGCTAGAATCTATCATCAAGGAAGAAATAGCGAGGCATCTGGATGGAAATTGTCCCATTGGGCAGGTCGTGCCTAACTAATTTAGTGGAATTTTTTGAGGACATTACCAGTGCGGTAGATAACGGGGAGCCAATGGATGTGGTATATCTGGATTTCCAGAAAGCCTTTGACAAGGTGCCACGCAAAAGGTTGCTGCATAACATAAAGATGCATGGCATTAAGGGGAAATTAGTAGCATGGATAGAGGATTGGTTAATTAATAGAAAGCAAAGAGTGGGGAATAATGGGTGTTTCTCTGGTTGGCAATCAGTAGCTAGTGGTGTCCCTCAGGGATCAGTGTTGGGCCCACAATTGTTCACAACTTACATAGATAATTTGGAGTTGGGAACCAAAGGCAATGTGTCTAAGTTTGCAGACGACGCTAAGATGAGTTGTAAAGCAAAAAGTGCAGAAGTTACCGGAAGTCTGCAGAGGGATTTGATAGGTTAAATGAATGGGCTAGGGTCTGGCAGATGGAATACAATGTTGACAAATGTGAGGTTATCCATTTTGGTAGGAATAACAGCAAAAGGGATTATTATTTAAATGATAAAATATTAAAACATGCTGCTGTGCAGAGAGACCAAAATATATTTCAATTTCTCTGCATCCATCAAAACTTAGCTTTGCAATGTACTTACAGTGTTAAAAATCTGGCAACCATAACAGGCTTGAGTACGAATGCCGTTTTTTGTGCACCTTTGTTGATGAAATGTCCTTGCACTTCAGTTGAGGAGATGTTTAACGTAGCGCAGTTGGATCATTATTTCTGAAGTTGACTCCCTGATTCATGGTACTCAAGGCATTATGGGCCACATAATTGGATATCATGGGACCTCAGGGCCTTATGTAAAGAAAGGGCTAACCAGTTTCTCCCATTCCCCTGCTCTTCAGGGAAGCACCAGGGGGCAGAACTCTACCAAATAATGTGGATTTTGACATGGGATCTCATTACCAGGACTTCTTTGCAATGCTGGCTGGCAAGAAAACCTCCCTCTGTCACGCTTACATTCCAGCTGTTATTTGCAACTTAAATCGGCTTGGGTAGCAGAATAATTTCTTAATTCTAAAGCGATCATTGTCAACTTGTATTCCACAGAATTAGTTGCTACGTGTTTTGCTTCAAATGCATGCTTTGTGTCATTAACATATACTTAATGTTAATTCAGTGCTCCCCACAGTTTAGCTGATTTAAAACTGTCATTGTGAACAATATGTTGGGAGACTGGTGATATTACAATTGTAGTGAATATAAACAACGTTGAGCACAGGTTTCATTTAACGCCGCCACTGGATAAACCGACTTTTTAAAATAAGATCATCTTCAAGTACAGAACCCAGAATGTTTAAGTGGCATACCTGTGCACTAGGTGCAGTTTGTTACTATTCAGCCAATGCTTTGGTTACAGGTAGCAAAGCTGAACCTGGAGAATGTTAAAGATAAACCGCCAGTAGGACAGAATTTTGCACGCTTGTCTGAAGGCAAAAATCAGGCGAATATGGTGTCTGGTCACCTGAAAGCAAACTGCAAAGGGGTGGATGACAGGCCATGCTTCCAATGTGGCAGGTTAGTTCATAATATTTTACATCTTCTACAGAATTTGTATTTAGATTGCTCTGCACTGGGAGACCACAGGTTTTTCTAACAAAGTGTGATATGGTATCTAATGGAGTTCCCTTTGCTTTGATTGCATGATCCTTTAGTTCCACATGCTCTGTAGCACCGCTTCAGTTCCGAGCCTTGACAGTTGTCGGGCAGAAGCCGTCTTCCCTCGGAGGAGAGGATTCTTGGTCAAAAGGAGTTTTTGTGAAAAACATTTTCAGGAGTCCTCCCACTTAAATATCTGCTATTGCTTTCCAAGGAATTCTACTGTCATCTTCACACAAGGTGAAAGAAAATAGATACGGTGCAGTGCTCGCTACCAGCAGCTAAGATCTGAACAGTCTGTATATAGTATTCATACCTGACATGCACGAAAACTCATTCCCAGCTTGAATGTTCTGCAAACAACGGTGCTGAGGACCATCCCATCCATTAGAGCAGTGACTTGTAATCTTTTCTGCTGCAGAATGCAAAGAATCCCAGCCCCCAGCGGCTGGTCTAACCTCCCATGTTCTGTTAATGAACTGTAGTGCTTCAGATCTGCTTGGTTGGGGAGGTACAGTGGCGCAGTGGTTAGCACTGCTGCCTCATGGCGCCGAGAACCCGTATTCGATCCCGGCCCCGGGTCACAGTCCATGTGGAGTTTGCACATTCTTCCCGTGTCTGCATGGGTTTCACCCCCACAATCCAAAAAGATGTGCAGAGTAGGTGGACTGACCACACTAAATTGCCCCTTAATTGGAAGGCAAAGGAATTGGGTACTCTAAATTTTTAAAAAGGAAAAACTGATCTGCTTGGTTGTATACCATATTGCTGGGTCTACCTTCTTTCCAAACGTTTATCAGTATACATGTCCCATCTTGCGGCAGCCCTGACTGCAGAGAGATCCTGATTACCATAACCACCATACACACACACCCTCATCCCCACCCGTTAAGAAAATATTCATATTACTATTCTTTCCTATAATAAATGTCAAGATCAGCACTTGCTTTGTTCCTTACTACTTGATTGTTGCCATTAGGATTCAACCCTTAAAGTGTTAACACTGTACAGGTGGTGTAAGGTGGTGGTAACACTTCTTAATTCTTTTTTAATATAACTAATGATTTAGTGATTCAATAAAATAGCTGTTCAGAATGTTCTTTGTTTGCTTTATTAGTCTTTTTGTGATTTTAAGTCTAATTTATAGCACAAGGAAATATTTGTACAAACATAGTGTGAGATAGAAATGTACCCTATAAAACATTATTTACATTGCATCAGCTTGGAAAATTTGAAGCAACGTTTTGCTAACTGACTGCTTATTCTGTTTGGTTGGCACTTGCAATATGTCTAGCTCTCTTTTGGTAGTTGGATTCTGTCACATCTCATTGGTTGATAATTGAGTCAACAGACGACGTAAGAGCAATAAAATCTGAGAAAATTAACATGGCACAACATTCAATATAGACATATGAAACAAAAAATGCTGCAATACTCAACGGGCCTGAAGACCTCTGTGGCGAGAAAAACAAGTTTTAATGTTTGAGGTCTCTGTCTTTTCATCAGAACTAAGGAAAGGGAGAAATGTGGGGAGGTAGGAAGAAGAACAATTATAATAATCTTTATTATTGTCACAAGTAGGCTTACATTAACACTGCACTGAAGTTACTGTGAAAATCCCCCAGTCGCCACACTCCGGCGCCTGTTCGGGTACACAGAGGGAGAATTCAGAATGTCCAGTTCACCTAACAAGCGCGTCTTTCGGGACTTGTGGGAGGAAACCGGAGCACCCGGAGGAAACCCACGCAGACGCGGGAGGAAGTGCAGACTCCGCACAGACAGCAGTCCAAGCAGGAATCAAACCTCGGATCCATGGCGCTGTGAAGCAACAGTGCTAACCACTGTGCTACCGTGCCAGAGAAGGCCTATGATAATCTAGAGGGAAATGACCTAAGACAAGAGTTATATGCTGCAGAGTGTTGTACTCCAAAGTCTAGGCTGTGGGAGGGAGTTGTCACCAACTGCAGTAAACAGTTGTAGAGATGGGTTGAACACTACTTTGAGACGTACTCTAAGGCGAACACCATCACCGAGGAAGCTCTAGACAAAATTGAGAGCAGCCTGCCTGTCATGGACGAGCTGTATTTGACACAGTTGAAGTCTATGACAAAGCTATTAACTCGCTGGCCATTGGCAAAACTCCAGGTGGTGATGCTATACCGCCTGAACTCCTCAAACACAGGAAACCAGCACTCCTGCAGCAAATATATGAACGTCTCTGTCGCTGCTGGCAGTAGAGGCGGTGCCTCAGGTTATGCATGAAGCAAATATTTTACAAGGGATAGAGCAACCACAACATTTGCAACAACTATCAAGTATCATGGGAAAAGTATTTTTACATGTTGCCCTTGTTCAGCCAAGATCTGCAGGCTGACATGTCATTCCCGAATCCCAGTGTGGTTTCAGAACGGGAAGATCCACAATCAATATTATTTTCTCAACCTTGCACTCGAGAAGTGCCATGAACAAAGGAGACTGCTAAATATTGCCTTCATCAATCTCACCAAGGCATTACACCATGTGAACAGAGGTGGTCATTTTAAGCTGCTGAAGAAAGTTGACTGCTTGCCAAAGCCGCTGACTGTGATTCTTTCGTTCCATGACAACATGATGAGGAAAGTCAGCTATGACGGAACAACATTGGAGATCCTCAGTAGGGTCAGACGGGGCCATGTTCTGGCACCGACACTCTTTAGCATGTTCTCCTCTTTGGTGCTGTCATAAGTCTTCAGTCCAACCACAGACGGTATCTGCTTACATACCAGAGCAGAGAGAAAGCTCACCTGTGATCCAAGACAAAAGTGAGCCAAGTTCTCATCAGAGTTGCTCTATGCTGATGCTGCACTAGCATTCCACACAGAGGAACACTTTCAGTAGCCAGTGGGCAGATTCTCAGGCCTGGGAAGAGTTTTGGTTTGACCATTAACATCAGGACGACAAATGTCATGATCCAGGATGTTGCTATACCCCTCATCTATCAGCATCCATGTGGAGATTGTTGATGGCTTCATGTTTCTCAGCTCGACGATTACCAGCAATCAGTCACTTAATGCTGAAACTAACACGTACATTGCAAAAGCTACAGCTGGTGTCCCCAAGCTGAGTAAGAGTATGTGGAACAACAACCTAGCGAAGAACACCAAATTGAGAGTCGACCAAGCCTGCATTCGCTCCTTTACCGTGGCGAGACCTGGAAAACACCATGTGAGCAGGAGAAAAGGCTTGAAGGGTTTCAGACATATTCACAGTATTCTCTTGGCAGGACATGGTCACCAACTCAGAGGCCCTGGGGCTTGCTAATTCCATCTGCGTACAGAGCAGGTCACTGGGCCGGGCCAAGTTCATCAGAGATAGATGATGGGTAAAGCAGAAAGACTTTCTGCACAGTGAACTGTGCATGCCTCTGCTTCAATGGCCTCTGCGACATAAGAATAGTGGACATTGACACGGACAACTGCAAGACATGAGGGCCATGACCTATAGAGGCTGACTATTTGGAGAGGCATTGGAAGAGAGATGAGAAACAAAAAGCTCAACAGGCCGAGAAGAGGCACCAGAGGAAACCGAGACCAGCGAATTCTGCCAGATTGAGACTCCTGAACCACCCTGGTCAATGTTTAACTCCAAGTTCACCATCAAGTAGTTAACCGTTGTCCCAGGAAACTGAAGACTGCCGAAGGGTAGTCAATGTAAACTAGTTTCACTCGAGGCAATACTTGTTTAACCCCTGTAATAAAAGTGTTCTCTGGTACCTCTTTAGAAATGGACAGTAATTGATATGCAATATGTGTAACAAGAATATATTTTCTGCTGTCCAGCTTGCTGAAGGAGCTGTGTATGGGTGATCGGAAAGCAGTTGCATTGGGCACAGAGAAAGCAATGAAGGAGCTGATACACCAGGAAGCATGGCGTAAAATTGAATGTGGAACAGACAAAGAGGTAACTGCTGTAAAGCCATAACTTACTCAACTAGATTTTTGTGTTCAAGGAAACTTCTCAGAATTTTTCTCGTGACTCGATAAATGGTGCAAAATATTGGGCCCTCTACATGGGCACAGTTAACAGATCAGTCCAACTAGAATGAGCTCCTTAAATTCCTGTTCCTGTTGGTGAACCTTTATTGACCACCTGTACAACTGGTATAACACTGATAGAATTGACAGTCAAACTGAATTGGGGATAGTTAGAACAGCTGTTTAAATTTTTTTTTGGTGTTGTCATATTTCTGTACATACATTGGAAAATATGAGGATAAAAGTTCTGTATAATGTTATTTTAATATACAATCTTGCACAACATTACAATGCCATGACGTTATGGGCTATTGAGGTCAAACAGGGTTAAAAGGGAAAAGGTGGTTGGCCTTTGAGGGGTGCAGGATAGGAACAGAGTGAAAGAAGGCGGTGGAGAAGAGAGGATGGGAGAGGAATAGGGTGGGTTGGGAATCAGAGGATCCAAAGGCAGAAAAACAGGGGGCAGTACCAAACGGTCACAGTGCGAAGGTGGGCAAACTTAGTAATGGGATAAAATCAGCAGGACGTCGGGTTGACATACTTTCTGTGAGGTGGTGGTGGTGGTGACAGAGGGAATGGTGTGGAAGAAATTGGAGAAACATATTTGGGAACAGGGTTTTCTGGCGAGCTGTCGCAGTAACAGCAACTTTTCAGCAGGTTGAACCTTACAGATTCCATTCAGGAAAGGGGGCATCTAGCAAATGTCTCATGTGATTGTTTTGGTGGGTTGATGACTCACTGCTGCTTAACTCAGTGACAATAGGTTCTTTGGGCTCTGCAGTTACTAATGTTCTTTGTAAACCATTATAAAGACTTATCACACTGCCAGCTACAAGTGTAGCGAGAACCACAGAAACATATGGATGCTTTTATAATTGATTTTCCCATTGGTGTAGGTAAACAAAGTTTTAATTGGAATGTGTTGGCCTATTTCCGTGCAGTTTTTTATGTTAAGGAAGCCTGTCCACCAATCAACTAAAAATAATCTTAAATTGTAGTTTTTTTTTCTACTGCTTACATGAAATGTGTTCTAATTATCCCTGAATGTGGTTTTTGCAGGTTGTCCTAAAAGCTCAGGCTGAAATCCCAGTTGCTTCTTTAAGCTTAAGTCACTTTACATCTTATTCTGAATATATTGAGTGTAATCTACATACGAAGATCCACGAGGGACTACTTCATGAAAAGGTATGACAGATCTCAATGTGTTATGGGCGAGGCGTTTTCAGAACACCAAAATGTACCATGGAGTTCAACCAACCTCTCTCTTTAATTGATTTGTTGCTTTTCCTAGCACACGGCTTTTTCCCGAGGTGTGGGATTACAATTATGGACACGTGGGTTTTTAAACACAAAATACTGTTTATTCCATGAACTCAACGTAACATCTTAAATAAACATTGGATCTCTTAACACCCCTTACTTCAAAGATAACTCAGAAAATATTGCAACAGTAAATAATTCCTTAAAATGTTCCTTCAAACTTCCAAGAGACTTAACATCTTTTAACAAAATTACATCAGGTTAAAGGCTTTACTTTAAATCACCCAAATGATCCAGAGATGGTCTTTCATGGCAGAGATCCAGCTCACTGCAAAGCACAGACACACACACAGCTCTTTTCCTCCAAACTGCAAAATGGCTGACCTGACCTCCGCTCCACCCACTCTCTGACATCACTGTTTTCTTAAAGGTACATTGCTTAAACATCCATGTCTTAAAGGTACTCTCACATAACACCTCCCCCCAAGAAAAAAAAAAAACCATCAACTTCAAGATGGTTTCATTTTTCACTTTTGCACCATCCACTAAGAAATGTACACAGTAAATATACCTTTTCATTTAAAAAAAAACAACACATGCAAACAGGTATAATAATATAGTCCATTTTTCTTTGTTCTTCTTCCTCCAACCGAAATCCTTCTCGATTGACAGTCTCTTTGAACAAAGTCTCTGCCCGATCCATCCACTCCTCTACTCCTCAGCACTTTTCTTTAGAATCAGATACTTTAGTTCAATATGACCACAGAGTCCCTTGCAATTCTCCACTACAGGAGCATTGGTGATCACAGCTTTCAGGCAGTCAAATGCCTGTTGAAAGTCCGCTGTCCATTGAATTTTTTTTTAGGTTTCTTTAGCAAGTCCATCAGTGGAGTAATCATGTCACAACTTTTGCACAAAGGTTCGATCAAATTCTTCATGTTAAGAGATCACATTGCCTCCCTTCGACTTGAGGGTATCGGAAACTCCTCAAGGAAAGTGATTCGGGCTTCTCCAAATTCACTTTCGGCTAGGTTCATCACCAAACCCGCCACCTGAAGTCGATCGAAGAACTCCATGTGATGGTTTAAATGTTCTTTCCATGTCTGGAAGTTCGAAATAAAAGCAGATTGTCCCACTTTCTCAATGCAATCCTTCAAACGTGGGATAGGATAAGAGTCCGTTCTTTTAACTGCATTCACCTTTCGATAGTCCACACACAACTGTTGGGTACCGTCTGGTATAGGTACCATCAGTATGGGTGAGCTCCATTGGCTGCTACCCACTTCAATTATGCCGTTCTTAAGCATACTCTCAATCTCTCTGTTAACCTGTGCCAATTTTAAAGGATTAAGTCTATATGGATGTTGTTTGATAGGAACAGCATTTCCCACATCTACATCATGTATAGCCATTTTAGTACTTCCCAATTTATCTCTACAAACTTGCCCATGTGATATCAATAACTCAGGTCAGTTTGTTTTTCCTCTGGAAGGTAACTTAACAGTTCATCCCAATTCTTAAGAAGATCCTCATTTTCCAATTTAATTTGAGGTATGTCAAATTCACAGTCATCTGGATTTGATTTGTCACTTTGAGTTAGAATCATTAAAACCTCCTTTTTCTCTCCTTCCCTTTCAAAGTACCTTTTAAGCATATTCACATGACACACTCGGTGAGTCTTCCTTCTATCTGGTGTGTTTACCACATAATTCACCTCACTTAATTTCCTTTCAATCTGATACGGTCCACAAAACCTAGCTTTTAAAGGCTCACCTACCGCTGGTAACAACACTAAAACTTTATCCCCACTGGCAAAACTACGAACTTTGGATTTCTTGTCCGCTACCCGTTTCATTACATTTTGTGCAACTTTCAAATGTTGTCTAGCCAATTCACCTGCTCTATTTAATCGTTCCCTAAAATTTGACACGTAATCCAATAGTGTAATTTCCGATTTCTCACCGTCCAATTTTTCCTTAATCAATTTAAGTGGTCCTCTTGCCTCATGACCAAACATTAGTTCAAAAGGACTAAATTTGGTAGACTCATTAGGTGCATCCCTAATTGCAAACAATACGAATGGGATTCCTTTATCCCAATCCTCTGGATAACCTTGACAATACGCCCTCAACATTGCCTTTAATGTCTGATGCCACCTTTCTAACGCTCCCTGCGATTCTGGATGATACGCAGGTGATTTAAATTGTTTTATTCCTAAGCTATCCATAACTTCGTTGAATAACTTTGAGGTAAAATTTGATCCTTGATCCGATTGAATTTCTGTGGGCAGTCCATATCTAGTAAAGAATTTAAGTAACTCCTCCACAATCCTTTTAGCTGTAATATTATGTACTGGCATGGCCTCTGGAAACCTAGTAGACACATCCATTACAGTCAAAAGATATTGATTCCCACTTTTTGTTTTAGGAAGCGATACTACACAATCGATTAGGACCCTTGTAAAAGGTTCCTCAAATGCTGGAATGGGTATTAAGGGCGCTGGTTTTATCACTGCTTGAGGTTTCCCTATGTGTGACATGATTGACAAAATTTAACTACATCTTTATGTAGTCCAGGCCAATAAAAATGTTTCTGGATTTTAGCTTGAGTTTTCCTTATTCCCAAATGACCTCCCACTGGTACCGCATGTGCTACTCGCAACACCTCCTTTCTATACCCTACCGGCAATACTACTTGATGAACTTCTGCCCACTTTTCATCCGCCTGCATATGTACAGGTCTCCATTTTCTCATCAAGACATAATTTTTACGGTAATAACACTCTGGTATACTCTCAGATTCCTCTTCCGTATATGCTTTCTGATATATCCGTTTTATTTCTACATCTTTCTGTTGTAACTCCGCCAATTTTCCTTCATCCTCCACCTGTTCTTGTTCTTTTTCAACCATCTGATCAAAAATCGTTTCTGATAATTGCACTTCAACTTCATCTTCACTCTTTGCTTTCTCCTCTTGTCTTAGCCTGTGACTTTGCGACCTTGTTACGACACAATCCGGAAAAATCCCAGGATATTCGTCCTTCAACACTTCAGTTGTCTGATTTTCCACTGGCTTATCAACCACAGTAGGCATCACTCCCACCTGCGATCCAGCTATATCATTACCCAAGATAAACTTGGGTAATGATATAGTTTAATGCAGAAAAGTGTGAGGTGATTCATTTTGGAAGGAATAACCGGAAGACTGAGTACTGGGCTAATGGTAAGATTCTTGGCAGTATGGATGAGCAGAGAGATCTCGGTGTCCATGTACATAGATCCCTGAAAGTTGCCACCCAGGTTGAGAGGGTTGTTAAGAAAGCGTACGGTGTGTTAGCTTTTATTGGTAGAGGGATTGAGTTTCGGAGCCATGAGGTCATGTTGCAGCTGTACAAAACTCTGGTGCGGCCGCATTTGGAGTATTGCATGCAATTCTAGTCGCCGCATTATAGGAAGGATGTGGAAGCATTGGAAAGGGTGCAGAGGAGATTTACCAGAATGTTGCCTGGTATGGAGGGAAGATCTTATGAGGAAAGGCTGAGGGACTTGAGGCTGTTTTTGTTAGAGAGAAGAAGATTAAGAGGTGACTTAATTGAGGCATACAAGATGATCAGAGGATTGGATAGGGTGGACAGTGAGAGCCTTTTTCCTCAGATGGTGATGTCTAGCACCAGGGGACATAGCTTTAAATTGAGGGGAGATAGATATAGGACAGATGTCAGAGGTAGGTTCTTTACTCGGAGAGTAGTAAGGGCGTGGAATGCCCTGCCTGCAACGGTAGTGGACTCGCCAACACTAAGGGCATTCAAATGGTCATTGGATAGACATATGGACGATAAGGGAATAGTGTAGATGGGCTTTAGAGTGGTTTCACAGGTCGGCACAACATCGAGGGCTGAAGGGCCTGTACTGCGCTGTAATGTTCTGTGTTCTAAACTGGAATCCTGGACAAGATAGTATATCTATTACTCCTACTACCACTTCACCACTCTTCACTGGACTTTCCAACCTTACCTTGTATAATGGAACGCTACTCCTCTCACCCTGAATTCCACATATCACCACCTTTTCTGGCAACATTCTTCCCAAACTACATAATTCCTCATCTCTTACCATTAAAGATTGACTAGCTCCTGTATCTCTTAAAATTGTGACTTCTTTACCTGCTCCTCCTGATACACGAGTAAACTTTACCCACACAAGTAAATTCTTTAAAGACATCTGGCACCTTCTTAACAATTACTTCTTGAACAGGCTGTACAATCGTTTACACCTCCTTCGCTTCCCTTGGGCTTTCCTTTACCACTCTTAACAAACCCCACCGTCTTATCCTGTTTTGCCACATCAGCCTTCCCAGTGCTTTTCTTCAACCACCAACACTGTGACTTTACATGGCCTAGTTTATTACAGTGAAAACATCTGAAACGTTTCATTTCTTTTTCACCCTCCTGGATTTCTTTTTTAATCTGAGGTACACTCTTTATTGTCTCCCATCAGATCACCTGTACCTTTACCACTTGAGTATTTCTCATGTCCCCAGTTTCTATCAGTCACCGGCTGAAACTGATGTCGGAAACTAATCTTTGATTTATGAACTAATTCATAATCATCTGCCATTTCCGCTGCTAATTTCGCAGTTTTAACCCTCTGTTCTTCCTCTTCCACACGCGTTCTCACTACATCAGGAATTGAATTTTTAAATTCCTCCAAAAGTATAATTTCTCTGAGAGCTTTATACGTTTGGTCTATTTTCAAAGCCCTTATTTACCTATCAAAATTACTCTGTTTGAGCCTTTCAAACACCATGTATGTTTGACCAAATTCTTTCCTTAAATTTCTCAACCTTTGTCTGTAAGCTTCAGGCACTAGCTCATATGCACTTGAGATGGATTTCTTCACCTCATACGTTCCAGATACCTACTCCGGTAGTGATGCAAACACTTCACTAGCCCTTTGTTTGAATCATTAATACCCACATGTCCTGTGGCCATTTCATTTGTTTAGCTACCTTCTCAAATGAAATGAAAAATTCTTCCACTTCCTTCTCGTCAAACCTTGGCAATGCTTGGACATATTTAAATAGATTCCCACCAAGCCTTCGACTATGACGCTCTTTCTCACTACCCTCATCTCAATCATCCAACTGTACGTTTCCCTTTACTTCTGCAAATTTTAACTGATTGTCATGTTTCATGGCCATTTTCTGAAGTTCAAACTCCCTCTCTTTATCTTTTTCCCTGATCTGTATCTCCCTTTTTCTTTTTGTTCTGCTAGGGCTATTCTTTCTTTTCTCCTTTCTTCTTTCCTTTTTCCTCTCTCTTTTTCCTCTCTCTCTCTTTCTCTTTCTTTTTCCTCCCTCTCACTCTCGCATGCCAGCCACTTTATTTCTTTCTCATGTTCCATTTGTTTAATTTGCAACTGGATTTTTGCCATTTCCAATGAGTCAAACTCTATCTCCGGCAACTTTAAATGCTTAACCACTGCCATAATTACCTGACCTCCGCTCCACCCACTCTCTGACATCACTGTTTTCTTAAAGGTACATTGCTTAAACATCCATGTCTTAAAGATACTCTCACATGACAAATGTAATAATAAACTAGTTCTGTCACAACAGATTTCTTTCAAAGCAAATATATTCTGTAAATTTTCTATTTATTTACGTAAACATGACATTGTGAATATCATCAAATTTAGGAAAAGTTTAGCTTTAAGTAATTAAATTATGCCAATTTATTATCATACATATCTTCCTCATTCACAAGAGTCATTTAGGATCGCCAGTAAAAGAATATTAAGGTTATCCTGAAATAGAGTCGGGTGGTCCTATCTGGCTGTGACCAGCAGAATTCTTCTGTTAATAAGAGATTAAATGAGGACAGTTGTGAGAGACAATCTAGATTCAGATGATGTAGGTCAAGATCTACCCGAATGGCAACAGAGTCGCATAACAAGCATGTCTAGCCGGGTGTTTCCCGGCGCTGGGAGTGCCGAGAAACCCCACGCAATCGAACGGGGCTCTGTTCCCATTTGGGTCCTCAGCGGGTAACTCCCCAACGAGGCCGCACTTAGTCCCATTTTTATTCATGGGGCCCCTCAGTGCAGAAGAAGATCAGGGCGCCATTAACAAATAGAGTCCCGATCTCTCAATCCCCCCAACGTGACCCCTGAACCGCCCAAAGCCCCAACCCACCTTTAAGGGGGTCGTTGGGCCCCCCCTTGCACCCGCATTGAGCCCAATCTGGTTTCGCACACTGGTTTAGGGGCTGGTTAAGCACACTGGGCTAAATAGCTGGCTTTTAAAGCAGACTAAGGCAGGCCAGCAGCACGGTTCAATTTCCGTACCAGCCTCCCCGAACAGGCGCCAGAATGTGGCGACTAGGGACTTTTTGCAGTAACTTCATTGAAGCCTACTTGTGACAATAAGCGATTTTCATTTCAATCTCCGTCGCGGGAAAGGTGCCAATTTGTCACTTCCACCCTGGCAGTACCCCTTCCAGCTGGCAGTGCCACCTGGGCACCTTGGCAGTGTCAGGCTGGCAGTGCCAAGGTATCCAGGTGGTACAAGCAGTACCGGGTTACCACCCTGCTAGAGAGCAAGCACCTGGGGGCCTCCAATCCCCTGGGAGACCCCCATGAGTGCCGTTACATGGGCAGGATTCACATCGCGATGTCTCTCAAGGCATGGCGAGCCAGGCAAATCCTGGAAGAAGGATCTCCCGGCATCTATTGGCCACGGCGCAGCGCGCGGCCTTTTGGGCATAACGCGGCCGGTAGATCACACCCGTAGAGTCCGTTTGGGTGCAGGTAAAAACAGCAAGGGAAAGAAGACATTGATAGAAGTAGTGTATAGACCACCAAACAGTAGCCACACTGTAGGAAAGGGTATAAATCAACAAATAATAGGAGCACGTAAAAATAATATAGCAATAATTATGGGTGACTTTAATCTTCATGTTGATTGGGTTAATCAAGTTGGAAAGGGTAGCTGCAACAATAAATTCATAGAGTGCATTAGGAATAGTTTCCGAAAGCAATATGTCATAGAGCCAACCAAGGAACAGGCTATCTTGGATCTGGTAATGGATAATGGGGCAGGTTTAATAAACAACCTCAGTAAAGTATCCCCCAAGAAGTAGTGATCATAACATGATAGATTTTAATATTCAGTTTGAGAGTGAGAAATGTGGGTCAGAAACCACTGTTCAACTTAAATAAAGAGAATTACAATTAAATGAGGATTGAGTTAGCTAAAGTGGACTGAGCAAATAGATTGGCAAGAAAGACCGTAAACAAGCAGTGGGAGACATTTAAGGGGATAATTCATGACTCTCAGCAAAAATGTATCCCAGTAAGGACGGAAGATTCTAAGAGAGAGATAAACCAACCATAGCTAACCAAGGAAGTTAAGGAGAGTATTAAGCTAAAAGAAAAAGCATGTAAGGAGACAAAAGTCAGTGATAGCCCCAAAGACTGGGTTAAATTCAGAACTTAGCAAAGGAGGACTAAAAAGATAATGAGAGAGAAAATAAACTATGAGAGCAAACTAGTGAGGAATATAAAAACTGACAAGAGCTTCTTGAAGAGAGAGGTCGAAGTGAACATAGGCATCTTAGAAAATGAATCTGGGGAGATAGTTATGGAGAACAAGGGAATGGCAAAGCAGTTGAACAGATATTTTGCATGTCTTTACGGTGGAAGATACTTCAAACACCCCATTAATACAAAAGAATATGGGGAAGGAATTAAATACCATCACTAGAGAAGTAGTATTAGACAAACTAATGGGGCTAAAGACAGACGTCCCCTGGGCCTGATGGCTTGCGTCCTAGGATCCTAAAAGAAGTAGCTACAAAGCTAGTGGATGCATTGGTTGTAATTTTCCAAAGTTCCTTGGGTTCAGGAGAAGTACAGGAAGATTGGAAAACTGCCTATGTGACATCCCTGTTCAAAAAGGCAAAAAACAGGTAACTATTGGCCGATTAGCCCATGTATTGTCGAGAAAATGTTGGAATCGGGTATTAAGGAAGTGATAGCAGCACATTTGGAAAATCAGTCTAATCAAGCAGGGTCAGCATGGCTTCATGAAAGGGAAATCGCGTCTGACTAATTTATTAGAGCTTTTCGAGGAGGTCTCAACCAGAGTGGATAAAGAGAAACCGGTTGTATTTGGACTTCAGAAGGCTTTCGACAAGGTACCTAAAAAAAGATTAAATCATAAGGTTTACGCCTACGGTGTTGGGCGCAGTATATTGGCATGGATAGAGAATTGGCTAATGGGCAGGAAACGGAAAATGAAAATAAGGGTTCCTTTTTCAGGTTGAAATATTGTTTCTTGCATGCTGTACAAACAATGCATACCGTACATAAGGAAGGAGAGACTGCAGAATATAATGTTACAGTTATAGCAAGGTGTAGAGAAAGGATAATAAGATTGTTAGAACGAGAGTAAAAGATAGAATTAGAGGGCATGCTTGCAAAAAGTCGCCTCACTCCGGCGCCATCTTGAAATGCAAGTTCCACAGGGATCAGTGCTGGGACGGCAACTGTTTCCAATATATATTTACGACTTGGAGGAAGGAAACGAACGTACTGTAGCCAAATTTACAGGCAACACAGAAATAGGTGGAAAGGCAAATTGTGAGAGGGATACAAACAGTTTGCAAAGAGATATTGATAGGTTAAGACAGTGGACAAAAAGTTGGCAAATGGAGTACAATAAGGGGCTTGACAGGGTAAATGCTGAGAGGATGTTTCCCCTCATGGGAGAGTCTAGGACCAGAGGGCATAGTCTCAGAATAAAGGGATTCCAATTTAAGACTGAGATGAAGAGGAATTTCTTCTCACCGTGGGTTGTGAATCAAAGAACAAAGAAAAATTACAGCACAGGAACAGGCCCTTCGGCTCTCCAAGCCTGCGCCGATCCAGATCCTCTATTGAAAACTGTCGCCTATTTTCTAAGGATCTGTATCCCTCTGCTCCCTGCCCATTCATGTATCTGTCTAGATATATCTTAAATGATGCTCTTGTGCCTGCAATGATGATGCCTCTTGTGCCACCTTCGCCGGCAATGCGTTCCAGGCACCCACTACCCTCTGCGTAAAGAACTTTCCACGTATATCTCCCTGAAACTTTTCCCCTCTCACCTTGAACTCGTGACCCCTAGTAATTGAGTCCCCCACTCTGGGGAAAAAGCTTCTTGCTATCCATCCTGTCTATACCTCATGATTTTGTAGACCTCAATGAGGACCCCCCTCAACCTCCGTCTTTCTAATGAAAATAATCCTAATCCACTCAACCTTTCTTCATAGCTAGCGCCCTCCATACCAGGCAACATCCTGGTGAACCTCCTCTGCACCCTCTCCAAAGCATCCACATCCTTTTGGTAATGTCGCGACCAGAACTGTATGCAGTATTCCAAATGTGGCCGAACCGAAGTCTTATACAACTGTAACATGACCTGCCAACTCTTGTCCTCAATACCCCTTCCGATAAAGGAAAGCCTGCCGTATGCCTTCTTGACCACTCTTATCGACCTGCGCAGCCACCTTCAGGATACAATGGACCTGAACACACAATCTCTCTGTACATCAATTTTCCCCATGGCTTTTTCATTTACCGTTTAGTTCGCTCTTGAATTGGATCTTCCAAAATGCATCACCTCGCATTTGCCCGGATTGAACTCCATCTGCCATTTCTCCGCCCAACTCTCCAATCTATCTATATTCTGCTGTATTCTCTGACAGTCCTCTTCACTATCTGCTACTCCACCAATCTTAGTGTCATCTGCAAACTTGCCAGATCATTTATATTTATATATATATATATATATATATATATATATATATATATATATATCACAAACAACAGTGGCCCCAGCACGGATCCCTGTGGAACACCACTGGTCACAGTTCTCCATTTTGAGAAACTCCCTTCCACTACTACACTCTGTCTCCTGTTGCCCCGCCAGTTCTTCATCCATCTAGCTAGTACACCCTGGACCCCATGAGACTTCACTTTCTCCCATCAGCCTACCATGGGGAACCTTATCTTTAGAAGTCTTTAGAGCTTCTTGCTACAGAGAGCTGTTGGGACATATATTGTGCATATTTAAGGCTGAGATAGATAGATTCTTGATCAGTAAGGGAATCCCGGATTGTGGGAAAGGACATGAGGATTGTCAGATCAGCCATGATCCTACTGAATGGCGGAGCAGCCTCGATGGGCCGAACAGTCAACTCCTGCCTGTTTCTTATGGTCTTACAATTGAATCTCAGAGGCCATCTCTGCTTCCAATTCTAATTCCATTAACAGACTAAGGATGGCAAGTTGGCACAGTGGTTAGCACTGCTGCCTCACAGCTCCAGGGACCCGGGTTCGATTCCGGCCTCTGGGTGACTATCTGTGTGGAGTTTGCACATTCTCCCTGTGACTGCTTGTGGTTCCTCCGGGTGCTCTGGTTTCCTCCCACAGTCCAAAGATGTGCAGGTTAGGTGGATTTGCCATTCTAAATTACCCCTTAATGTCCAAAGATGTGGGAGTTTGGTGGATCGGCTATGATCAATGTGTGGGGCCACGCGGAAAGGAGGGGAAATGGGCCTAGATGAAGTGCTCCTGCGGAGGTTCGATGCAGACTCGATGGGCTGAATAACCTCCTTCTGCACTTTGGGGACTCTATGGATTGTAAGTAGCTACTAAAATGGTCCAGCATCCAAGTGCTGATGAGCTTCATTGGCTTCTTCAAAGGACTTCTAGGATTTCAATACTGTTTTTGTTTCAAAACGGTACCCAGGATGTGGGCAAACCTGGCAAGGCTGCACTTATTGCTCACCCCTAGTTGGCCTGAGAAGGTGGGAGTGAGCCTTCTCCTCAAAATGCTGCAGTAGCTGTGGTGATGATGTCCCACAGTTGATCTGTCTATGTCTTAACTCATTTTTATTTCAAATCTCTCTTCAGATGAAGCAGAAGTTGTCAGAAATGTGTACTGTGTACGCTGGTCCATTCAGTAAGGATTTCTGTTTAAAATCTGTTGAAAGAAAATTCCAAGAGTGTGGTTCCATCACTTCCATCAGTGTTATGACAGAAACACACAAGGTACAAGTAGTAATAGTACAATTAAAATGCAACGGTGCTGTTTGTGCTTCATAAGTTCTTAGTTACAACATGTAGAACTAGTGAATAATGTAATCGTCAAACTTTTGAAATAATTTCAGTCCACTGGAGATAGAAGCATTTGTTGTTTAAGCACTAACTTTCTCTCTGGAAGTACAGTTCATAACAAGTGTGTTAGTTTTAACGTGATTGTTTTCCATAAGCAGTGACCAGGTTAGAATCAGGCGAGAACATACACTACCAAGTGCAGTTCCACGACTTCATCTCCTCACTATTATGTATCATTGTTTGAGAACTTTGCCAGTTGCATTCCATCGCAACTTCTCTAGTTGGAACATTTGTATGTTGCTGCTGCAAAAAGGTCAACGTCGGTAATTCCCAAGACATAGGACAATTTTGCAAGCAAAGTCTTTCCCCAGCCTAATGGTCGATCACCAAGATTTCAAAGCAAAAATCTGTAAAATGTTAAGTATAGGGGGATCAATGAGGTACAAATAATTTACTGAGGAGCTTGAAATAACTGATTAACGTAATCCATCATAAGCGTCCCCTTTGCAATTAACTCTTGTGGTACTGACAAATAGTTAACCCATTACCCATTATGGACAGTGACCCATGATAAGCATTGTGTAAGTGGTGGGGGCTCTAATGGAGTTAAATGCATTGTTCAGCTTGTGGGAACACTGAGGGGTAAAAGGAAGCTGAAGGTTTCAGGGGAAAAGATAGGCACTGTCAGTGTAGGAGGCGGCGAAGCAATCGAAGATATGCTGGAAGTAGTCCAGGGCATCCATGCAAGCTCTGGAGTATTAGCCCATATCCTGAGTTTTGCCTCAAGTTCAGAAATAGTCAGCCCAGGAACAAAGAACAAGGAACGGGCACTTGTAGCTCGATGGGCATAATGTTCTAGAGTGCAGTCAAATCTATGATACCGTTCAAAAACCAAAGAGTTAGGGCAAGCAGAGTTTTTAAAAAAGGCACAATGATATGTTTAGCGCGAAAGCAAACCTTATGGAGCAAGAATTAGAGTGGCTACCAGATCACCAGGTAGGTGTACACAAATCTTGACTTGCTGGAGTAAAGTTTCAATTTTGCAATTTTAAACACTAAACATCATGTCAACTCTAGAAAAATCAGTAATTCCCAAACCATTTGAGTTGAGAAAAGTTCTTGGCCGGTCACGTCTATTCAATGGCTCAGCTTGAGTGTCAGCCTTCACACAACAGTGCCATTTTGGCCTGAGTTTTGTGGTTGTGGACTTGGATACAATATTCAGGCTGACACTCCAGTTCAGTACCAGGAGAACTGCTCCGTTGTAGGAGGTGTCATATTTCTGATGTAATGTTAAACCAAGGCCCCATCTGATCTCTTGGGTGACTGTAAATTATTTCTCCTGGCCAGCATCTGCCCTCAGCCAATATAACTGGAAAACAAATCATCAGATCATTTACTGCTGCTATGCACGAACTTGCTGTGTGCACATTGAAGTGTACTGAAGAGAAACGTGACAACCAAAGGTGATAAATTAACTTTGAACATCATGAGATCAGAAGGCGCTCTATAAATGCAGATTATTTTGCAAGGCTTGCGAGAAATGAAAGAACTATATTTCAAAAAAAGATTGCAAGATGCTGTATGATTTTTTGTTTGTTTTCTCATTCTCTTTACAGCCCTATGTGTGCATTGAATATGAGCTCCCTGAAAGTGCACAACTTGCAGTGCTTACATTGAATGGAAGCATTCTGGAGGGATTCCTCATTACGGTAACAAGCCTGAAATTTGAATTCTATTTTATCCCTTTTCTAATTCCTTTGATAGCTACAAAAACAGTCAGGCAAATACACAATACCTCTCAGATCAGACCTCTTGCAATTGTTATGCTTTGCCCTTGCAATTCATGATCAAATGCTCCTTGTGTCTCATAGAATTTACAGTGCAGAAGGAGGCCATTCGGCCCATCGAGTCTGCACCCGCTCTTGGAAAGAGCACCCTACCCAAGCCCACACCTCCACCCTATCCCCATAACCCAGTAACCCCACCTAACACTAAGGACAATTTTGGACATTAAGGGCAAATTAGCATAGCCAATCCACCTAACCTGCACATCTTTGGACTGTGGGAGGAAACCGGAGCACCCGGAGGAAACCCACACACACACACGGGGAGAACATACAAACTCCACACAGACAGTGACCCAACCCGGGAATCGAACATGGGACCCTGGAGCTGTGAAGCAATTGTGCTAACCACTATGCTGCCGTGCAGCACTATGCCCATGCTGTCCCCAATAGTCTGTCTAGTCTGTTGTAGCCTGTATTTTCTGTATACAATTGCCTTATTTTTAACTGTGCCTGATAACTTAAATATCAATTGGATTCTGCACTTAACACAGCAACAATGTCCACTTTTGTTGCTAGAACAGTGCTCTATGGAGCTTGGACCGGAGTCATGGAAAATATTTGTTGCAACAAATAAATCTATCAGTAACGAGATTAAACTCTATTTAGTATTTATGTGAGTTCATTTCATAAGTTATTTTTGGGATGATTTTATTATTGAGGAGTAAAACGTTAGTGCTAAAAATTGAACGGGGCAGCACGATGGCACAGTGGTTAGCACTGCTGCCTCACAGCTCCAGGGTCCCAGGTTCAATTTCAGCCTCAGGCGACTGTGGAGTTTGCACTTTCTCCTCGTGTCTGCATGGGTTTCCTCTGGGTACTCCGGTTTCCTCCCGCTTAAGAAGGGTGCTCTTTCCAAGGTCCGGTGCAGGCTCGATGGGCCAAATGGCCTCCTTCTGCACTGTAAGTTCTATGATTCTAACTCTGCAGTAAGTATCAACGGTGTCAGTGCCCTGGGCCAAGTATATCTATACCTTTCCCTCAACAATGTGCTTCAACATAACCCTCTGAAGGGCACCCCCTTAAAGCAGCAATAAAAAAGGCCAATTAAATTTTTGACTCCAACAAGATTGCCTAAAATGATATTTTAATATGAAGGGTGTGAGACAAATACTCAATCGGGGGAAAAAACACCAATTCAACTTCTGGAAGTTAAGATTTGGGATATTTTGAAACTTCTCTGAAAATGTATTATTGTTATTTTAACAAAAGGTCAAATCTGTGGTCCCAGTACTGAGCTTCATGTGCTTTTGATTAACTTGGACAAGGCAATTTTCTGCTGTGAAGTTTTAAAACTCGAGAACTGGAGTGCCCAAACTCTTTTTCTGTAAAACTGTCCTGTGTGGCAGAGAGAGAGACTTTCCTCCGAGCTATTTAAATTGGATCCATAATCAGGGGATATCCCACTGTCCCACATCAACACTGAAGAAAATTGATAATTGAAACCGTGTTTCTTCTAACCCTCCAGGTTCAAAGACCTATTAAAGAAAGCACGCTGGATTGTGATATTGTCCTAAGAAAGCTAGAGCAAGACATCACAAGCCAAGCAGTTATTTATGTATCAGGAATTCAACAGACCCTGACAAAGGAAGACCTCAGTGAGAAATTTAGCAAGTTTGGCCGGGTTGAAGCTGTAATCTGCCTTGGTGATAAAGTTGGTGCAAAACCTGAGGATTGTTTTATAAGTGAGTAAATTAATGGGTGCAAGCTCATGAAAGTAAATCTAGAATTCTATGCACTAAGCATTTTCAGAGATACCGTGTTTGGGAGTGGTAGAAAAAGCATGTTTTAGTGAAGCGTGCTTTACAAAGCAAACGCGTGTTGGAAGTTTGCTTGAAAACTGAAGGAGCTCTAAAGAATGTTTGTCAATTCAACATCCCAGTGCTAATGCTGTGTCAGATGGTAGAATATTGGTTGATGTCCAATTTGCAAATTTCCTCTCTGGGCAACTACTGAGGATTCCCCAAAAAGAATGGGGAAATCTACTTATTTCCTCCATCTGAACAAACGGCTGCTTCAGACCAGCAATGGTAAGGACTTTAAATCAGTTTCTTGCAAGCTTACTTGGACTAGAAAACTGAACAGCATGAAGAACTCAAAAAAAAGTGGGTTTGCTTTGTGGTTTAATTTTCAAAATCAAACTTTTTCTTAAAATGATTTTATTAACCTAGTGTTGACAAATCAATAGGAACTAGTAGATAACACAAGAGTCAAAACTTTAGGTTGTAGAGATGAATGCTTGAAAGAAGGCAACATCTGCTTCTTGGCATCCAAATTCTAATTTCAGCCTTGTTTTGCCGGTTAGATCCACCTTCCAAATCTGAAGTTGAGTCAGATAACTGAGGGTTCAAATTTGCCTGGTGGGTATCTTGGGAAATGTCCAGACATTTGACTTCCTGGTTTCTGTTGGAATGACTGATCCGCATGATTTATCCTCCAGAATATGGAAGCCTGGAGAGTGCTCTGGAGGCCCAGGCAGCTATGAATGGACAAGAAGTGAGAAAACAAAGACTAAATGTGCTGAGAGCTCTCACTCCCTATCACCTTCAGACCTGGGCTTCTCAAAGGTCTTACACTGCAGTGGGCCCCAAGACTTCTGATGCTCTGCCATTGGACAGGCGGTCTTTTGAGAGGAGAAAAGAGAAACTTTCTCAATGTGTGAGTTTTAAGTGTTAAATTATTTTCAAATTTTTTGTACAATCATTGTAAAGTTGTTGAAAGATATTTGAAGAGAAGGAGCCAAAGAAAGTAAACCATGGAAGTGAAGAGAGAAAAATACTTTTCAAAATTATAGAATTCACTGAGGCCTATATTTACCGCTGTTATTTTATTGTTAAAAGCAAGCAATTTAGGAATAATGTACATTAAAACTGCCACAAAAAATTGCTGATGAAAATAATTTTTCATCAAATACCCCTTTTGAAATGCATAATGCTGGTAAAAGTTTACAAATTAATTTATGGCACTAGAAAAAGCTGCAAATAATAACCAGCTGTGAAATTAGACATCCAGACAATTGCAGCAAATTATATCCTATACTGATAACTCAAGTGCAAAAAAAGAAATGTTATATCCTCCTTATATGTCCACTTGACATTAACAATCCACTAAAGCAGCAATATTAAACTGAAGAACCACCACCTTGCTGGTGGTTCTGTGCTCCAAATCAATGGTCCAGCACAATGGTGGCTGGAGTGAGCTGTAGGCTGACAGTGGACTGAATGAGTAAGGAAGGAGGCAGGTCACTCTGAGATGTCTGTGGTAATAATCTGCTCTGTATCAAATAGGAGGGGGAACTTCAAAATGTGATGAGGACAATAGATCGGCGTGTGGGGCGACTCTTCAAGAATTTAACCAACAACACATTCTGCATGGTCCTACTGCCAGGGACAAACAGGTAAAATGTAGAGTTCAGAAATTCGTACGAGCTCATGAGTGATGTCACCTATGTGCAATGCCACAACCACAATTTCATGCACTTGGTCAGCACGTGCTGTTTTCCGAAGCTAGGCTGTAAGCTTGCAGTTCATAAAGGCTACATATCATTCAGAGATTATCTACTTTATAGGCGTTATCTTTCAGTTGTGTAAACAAAGTTCTGATTGCATCTCTCTGATCAATTAGGTATTTATCAACTTTGCAAATCCTTATAAAGGTTATTTCATTGCTCCTGATCAGTCAAGGCTATGTTTTTATGTGTGATACATCATATAGACTTTAGTGATTTGACCGCATCCCCCAACATTGCTTAGCCTTTGAACAAAATCTGGGGAGCTTTCTCTCCATCCTCACTGCTCTGAAGATGTTCCTTCCCTCCCTGTGATTTCGTTGGCAGTGAATGTTGCCAAATTATTAAAATATGAGCGATGTCACATGCTACCTCGATCCAAATCAGCACTTCCAGCAGAATATGGCTTTTTCCTTTCCCTGGCCCCAGAGTACAGAATAAGTTACAGTGCCACTATCATCGACCCCAGCTGAAACCAGGTAGCTCAGCACAGATTGAACGTGAGACGTCCCTGTCTGTAGTGTCAAATGGTGAGTCGGTGAAGAAGTGAGCCAGAGGGAATTGGGGAGGAGAGAGAGAGAATTTGCCAGGATAAATTGAGGAAAGCGAGAAGGAAGAGTAGCTTATGCAGATGTAAAAGAAGGGAGGATTGCCAAACAGATTTTAGAAAATTCATATTCTATCTGGCTATTTTAGAATTTAGTAATCAGATCTGATAACAGATGGTACCGATGCATATCTACAATAGATCGCACTTAATCAAAAGAAGCGAGGGAAAATCGTACAAGTTGTGGCCCACTGTTTTTGAGTGGTCCTGAATATGGACATTAAGCTGCACCCCAACTTTACCTGGTTTATAATGCATTGGCAAACTGATTTATCCACTTTGCAATATATCAATCAGTGTGAATCTACATCTTTCTGTACTTGCCTTGTGGTGCATCGAGTACTAATGTACTATATTGTGTATCACAAGGTCACAAATAGCACTTCATGGGTTAGGCAGAATAGAATAGGTTCAGAGATTGTATTGTTGAAAGGGTTTATTTTTAGAGAAGGAAGTTAGTAAAATTATTGAATATTGCGAACTTTTTATATTAAAAAGATCATGTATCGTTTTTGTATAACTTTATTGAATGTCTGTTTCCTCTCTGATGTAGTGCTCAATGCTCAACGCCTGGGCTGTGTCTCCTCGAAATAAAGCAGAATCCTTAAAACCAACTTTTCAGTGTGGACCGGAGGTGCCTCTTTGATGCTACAGAACTGGCTGTTACTGAATTGATTAAGATGAGACTATACTTCCGGGGACCACATTCCTTTTATGGGCAGTGTCTGATCAAAAAAAGCAGCTTAATTTTTTTTTATTAAACAAATGTTTCATGTGTGAAAATGATATAAGATGCGCACTCCAGTTAAGTTAATGACATTGAGTTCTCCTCGCTAGAAATCAGAAATTCTTTTTTTTTAATAAATATTTTATTGAAAATTTTTGGTCAACCAACACAGTACATTGTGCATCCCTTACACAATATTATAACAACACAAATAACAATGACCTATTTTATAAACAAAAAATGAATAAATAATAAATAACAAAAATGAAAACTAACCCTAATTGGCAACTGCCTTATCACAAGTAACACTCTCCAAAAATATAATTTAACAGACCAATATATAATTATCTGTAGCAACGGCCTATACATATTATACAGTATATATTAACAACCCTGAGAGTCCTTCTGGTTTCCCCCCCCCCCCGATCCTGGGCTGCTGCTGCTGCCTTCTTTTTTCCATTCCATCTATCTTTCTGCGAGGTATTCGACGAACGGTTGCCACCGCCTGGTGAACCCTTGAGCCGACCCACTTAGAATGAACTTAATCCGCTCTAGCTTTATAAACCCTGCCATGTCATTTATCCAAGTCTCCACCCCCGGGAGTTTGGCTTCTTTCCACATTAACAATATCCTGCGCCGGGCTACTAGGGACGCAAAGGCCAAAACATCGGCCTCTCTCGCCTCCTGCACTCCCGGCTCTTGTGCAACCCCAAATATAGCCAACCCCCAGCTTGGTTCGACCCGGACCCCCACTACTTTTGAAAGCACCTTTGTCACCCCCATCCAAAACCCCTGTAGTGCCGGGCATGACCAAAACATATGGGTATGATTCGCTGGGCTTCTCGAGCACCTCGCACACCTATCCTCCACCCCAAAAAATTTTCTGAGCCGTGCTCCAGTCATATGCGCCCTGTGTAATACCTTAAACTGAATCAGGCTTAGCCTGGCACACGAGGACGACGAGTTTACCCTGCTTAGGGCATCTGCCCACAGCCCCTCCTCGATCTCCTCCCCCAGCTCTTCCCATTTCCCTTTTAGTTCATCTACCATAGTCTCCCCTTCGTCCCTCATTTCCCTATATATATCTGACACCTTACCATCCCCCACCCATGTCTTTGAGATCACTCTGTCCTGCACCTCTTGTGGCGGGAGCTGCGGGAATTCCCTCACCTGTTGCCTCGCAAAAGCCCTCAGTTGCATATACCTGAATGCATTCCCTTGGGGCAACCCATATTTCTCGGTCAGCGCTCCCAGACTCGTGAACTTCCCATCCACAAACAGATCTTTCAGTTGCGTTATTCCTGCTCTTTGCCACATTCCATATCCCCCATCCATTCCCCCCGGGGCAAACCTATGGTTGTTTCTTATCGGGGACCCCCCCAAGGCTCCAGTCTTTCCCCTATGCCGTCTCCACTGTCCCCAAATCTTCAGTGTAGCCACCACCACCGGGCTTGTGGTGTAGTTCCTCGGTGAGAACGGCAATGGGGCTGTCACCATAGCCTGTAGGCTAGTCCCCCTACAGGACGCCCTCTCTAATCTCTTCCACGCCGCTCCCTCCTCCTCTCCCATCCACTTACCATTGAAATATTAGCGGCCCAATAATACTCACTTAGGCTCGGTAGTGCCAGCCCCCCCCTATCTCTGCTACGCGGTAAGAATCCCTTCCTCACTCTCGGGGTCTTCCCGGCCCACACAAAACCCATGATGCTCTTTTCAATTCTTTTTAAAAAAGCCTTCGTGATCACCACCGGGAGGCACTGAAACACAAAGAGGAATCTCGGGAGGACCACCATCTTAACCGCCTGCACCCTCCCTGCCAGTGACAGGGATACCATATCCCATCTCTTGAAATCCTCCTCCATTTGTTCCACCAACCGCGTTAAATTTAACCTATGCAATGTGCCCCAATTCTTGGCTATCTGGATCCCCAGGTAACGAAAGTCCCTTGTTACCTTCCTCAACGGTAGGTCCCCTATTTCTCTACTCTGCTCCCCTGGATGCACCACAAACAACTCACTTTTCCCCATGTTCAATTTATACCCTGAAAAATCCCCAAACTCCCCAAGTATCCGCATTATTTCTGGCATCCCCTCCGCCGGGTCTGCCACGTATAGTAACAAATTGTCCGCATACAAAGATACCCGGTGTTCTTCTCCTCTAAGTACTCCCCTCCACTTCTTGGAACCCCTCAACGCTATCGCCAGGGGCTCAATCGCCAGTGCAAACAATAATGGGGACAGAGGGCATCCCTGCCTTGTCCCTCTATGGAGCCGAAAATATGCAGACCCCCGTCCATTCGTGACCACGCTCGCCATCGGGGCCCTATACAACAGCTGCACCCATCTAACATACCCCTCTCCAAAACCAAATCTCCTCAACACCTCCCACAAATAATCCCACTCCACTCTATCAAATGCTTTCTCAGCATCCATCGCCACTACTATCTCCGTTTCCCCCTCTGGTGGGGGCATCATCATTACCCCTAACAGCCTCCGTATATTCGTGTTCAGCTGTCTCCCCTTCACAAACCCAGTTTGGTCCTCGTGGACCACCCCCGGGACACATTCCTCTATTCTCATTGCCATTACCTTGGCCAGGATCTTGGCATCTACATTTAGGAGGGAAATAGGTCTATAGGACCCGCATTGTAGCGGGTCCTTTTCCTTCTTTAAGAGAAGCGATATCGTTGCTTCAGACATAGTCGGGGGCAGTTGTCCCCTTTCCTTTGCCTCATTAAAGGTCCTCGTCAATACCGGGGCGAGCAAGTCCACATATTTTCTATAGAATTCGACTGGGAATCCATCCGGTCCCGGGGCCTTTCCCGCCTGCATGCTCCTAATTCCTTTCACCACTTCTTCTACCTCGATCTGTGCTCCCAGTCCCACCCTTTGCTGCTCTTCCACCTTGGGAAATTCCAGCCGATCCAAGAAGCCCATCATTCTCTCCCTCCCATCCGGGGGTTGAGCTTCATATAATTTTTTATAAAATGTCTTGAACACTCCATTCACTCTCTCCGCTCCCCGCTCCATCTCTCCTTCCTCATCCCTCACTCCCCCTATTTCCCTCGCTTCTCCCCTTTTCCTCAATTGGTGTGCCAGCAACCTGGTCGCCTTCTCCCCATATTTGTACTGTACACCCTGTGCCTTCCTCCATTGTGCCTCTGCAGTGCCCGTAGTCAGCAAGTCAAATTCTACATGTAGCCTTTGCCTTTCCCTGTACAGTCCCTCCTCCGGTGCTTCCGCATATTGTCTGTCCACCCTCAAAGGTTCTTGCAGCAACCGCTCCCGTTCCTTACTCTCCTGCTTCCCTTTATGTGCCCTTATTGATATCAGCTCCCCTCTAACCACTGCCTTCAGCGCCTCCCAGACCACTCCCACCTGGACCTCCCCATTATCATTGAGTTCCAAGTACTTTTCAATGCACCCCCTCACCCTTAGACACACCCCCTCATCTGCCATTAGTCCCATGTCCATTCTCCTGGGTGATCCGAAATGGCTATAGCCGTATACTCCGTTCCCCTCACCTTCGGGATCAACGCCCTTCCCAGCACAAAAAAGTCTATTCGCGAGTAGAAATCAGAAATTTTAATGGACCAGAGCCCAAGTCTTTGGCAATTTTTGGTCAAGTTGAGCAGAAAACATTCTTCAAGGCTGCCAATATTTGAGCAAGTCTCCGTGCACTGCTCTCCTGTCACTGTGGAATGATTGTTTCATGCCTGTTGGAACATGTTTGCAACTGTTGTACAGCCAGAATCTCACTTGCTTTTCTCTGTCAGTACTTTCACATTGGTATTTTCTTTGAATCACAATCTTATTTCACACTTTTATGAGTATGGGAACAGGAGTAGACCATTTGGCCTTCAAACCTGTTCCGCAATTCAATGACATGGCTGATTTGCAATTTAGCTCTTTCATTCCAAAGTCAACCATTGCCTAATATCCCTTAATACCTTTGGTTTACAAAAAACTGCCAATTTCAGTTTTAAAATTAACAACTGACCTGATATCAGTTGCCATTTGCAGAGGACAGTTCCATATTTCGACCACCTTTTCTGTGCATCAGCGTTTGCTAATTTCAATTCTGAAAGGTCTGGTTTTAATTTTTAAACTCTCCCTTATCTAAACTCCGCAACCATTGTTGATAGGATAGATAGCAAGAAACTATCTACTCCCCTTAAAATTTTGACAATGTAATTGTATCATCCCTCGACCATCTAAATTTCAGGGAATATAACCTCAGTTTGTTTACATTCTCCTTGCAATTTAATCCTTGGAGTCTTGGTGTTTTTCTACGAAATCTACAAGGAGTTCTCAGGGCCTATGTATACCCTTCCTAAGGCGTGATTCCCAAAGTTATTTGTGATACTCCAGGCATAGTCCATCCAGACCTTTGTAAAGCAGAGCCATGACTTCTACCCACTCGTCCTCTAGATATAAAGGCCAGCATTGCATTAGTGTTTTTCATTATTTTCAGTACTACTTTATGATATTTTAATGATCAATCACCCCCCCCCCCCTCCAGTCTCTATGGACCTCCACTGTTTCTAGCTTTTCACCATTTGCAAATTATCCTATTCTATTCTTTTTAGTTCCAATTATCCTATATTCTTTTTAGTTCCAAAATGGATGACTTCACATTTGCCTATGCTGAAATCCATCCGCCAGAATCCTGGATTTGATCCCAGCCTTGGGAGACTGTGTGAAGTTTGCACCTTCTCCCCATATCTGCGTGGGTTTCCTCCGGATTATCTAATATCCTCCCACAATCACAAAGGTGTGCAGGTTATAATAATAATAATCTTTCTTGTCACAAGTAGATTTACATTAACACTGCAATGAAGGGGGCAGCACGGTGACGCAGTGGGTTAGCCCTGCAGCCTCACGGCGCCGAGGTCCCAGGTTCGATCCCGGCTCTGGGTCACTGTCTGTGTGGAGTTTGGAGTTTGCACATTCTCCCCGTGTTTGCGTGGGTTTCGCCCCCACAACCCAAAGATGCGCAGGGTAGGTGGACTGGCCACGCTAAATTGCCCCTTAATTGGAAAAAATTAATTGGGTACTCTAAATTTTTTTTTAAAACACTGCAATGAAGTTACTGTGAAAAGCCCCTAGTCGTCACACTCCGGCACCTGTCGGGTACATAGAGGGAGAATTCAAAATGTTCAATTCACATCCGTGCTAAATTGCCCCTTAGTGTCCAAGGATGTGCAGGTTAGGTGAAATGAAAATCGCTTATTGCCACAAGTAGGCTTCAAATGAAGTTACTGTGAAAAGCCCCTAGTCGCCACATTCCAGCGCCTGTTCGGGGAGGCTGGTACGGGAATTGAACCGTGCTGCTGGCCTGCCTTGGTCTGCTTTAAAAGCCAGCTATTTAGCCCAGTGTACTAAACCAGCCTGAGGTTACAAGGATAGAGTGAGGGAGTGGGCCTAGGTGGGGTGCTCTTTCGGAGGATCAGTGCCTAGGTGGGGTGATCTTTCGGAGGATCAGTGCCTAGGTGGGGTGCTCTTTCCGAGGATCAGTGCCTAGGTGGGGTGCTCTTTCCGAGGATCATTGCCTAGGTGGCGTGCTCCTTCGGAGGATCAGGGCCTAGGTGGGGTGCTCTTTCGGAGGATCAGTGCCTAGGTGGGGTGCTCTTTCCGAGGATCAGTGCCTAGGTGGGGTGCTCCTTCGGAGAATCGGGGCCGAGGTGGGGTGCTCCTTCGGAGGATCGGGGCCTAGGTGGGGTGCTGTTTCCGAGGATCAGGGCCTAGGTGGGGTGCTGTTTCCAAGGATCGGGGCCTAGGTGGGGTGCTCTTTCCGAGGATCGAGGCCTAGGTGGGGTGCTCCTTCGGAGGATCAGGGCCTAGGTGGGGTGCTGTTTCCAAGGATCAGGGCCGAAGTGGAGTGCTCTTTCCGAGGATTGGGGCCTAGGTGGGGTGCTCTTTCCAAGGATCAGGGCCTAGGTGGAGTGCTCTTTCCGAGCATCAGGGCCTAGGTGGGGTGCTCTTTCCGAGGATCGGGGTCTAGGTGGGGTACTCATTCGGAGGATAAATGGTGCAGACTCAATGGGCTGAAAGGCCTCCTACTGCCCAGTATGGATTTTATGGATCCTTCTACGGATGAATTGAGTGTCTGCTGAGTATTGGGCCACCTGCGATCAGCAAAAAGAACACAGATGGGACCTCCTGACACAGTGGGTGGATTTTCTGGCTGCGTCACCAGTAGAGTTGTCCCTCACCTTGTCTCCAACCAGTGCCAGATGTTTTCCGTGCGTAGAGCATCCTGCCTCATTACCATTACCTAACATACCTGCTAACGGTTCAAGAAACTTCGAATTAGAGACCCATTCAGGTTAGAATACTGTCAAATAATTTGAACGAGGGAGTAGACAAGGCATGGGCAATGTGATAGATCCAATGAAATTCCACATTCATCTCGTGGGGCAAGATGTGAAGCTAAATCACAATCCATACCTGTCTCCTGCTGGTTACAAATAGTGAGAAGCGGGAAGCTGCAGGTAATTCTCAAACCTTTTGATCTTTGCCCATGTGAATCACCAATCCAATCGCAAAGAAAATACCGTGTCACCGCCACAGAGCGCAGCCTAAAGGTTCCCATTTCACACTGCGATGGAAACACCAGGCATACTGGAACACTGTGTACAGTACCACATCGTGTGGCTAATCATTTACACTTTATCAGCTAGAGACAGAATGCACAGCTATAACTGGAATCCCGGAAGCTACATACACGAAACACAATACTGTAATCACACTGGTTACAGACTGTACAATGGGCCCATCGCAATAATTATAGACAGGTCAAATTGTGTAGCTTGCATTAAGATAACAAATTAATGCCTGATGGTTAAGATACTAATCTGATGCTAATAGTATTCATACTTCCTGCCTGTGCCTCACAGCTCATGTGTGGGATGAGTTTCATCGATTCACAACAACATCAGGAGTGAGAAGTCTCTTGGGGTGGCATCATGGTGAAAGAAAATGACCCATCTCAACTCAATTAATGGACTCACTCACCATCCTGACTTGGAAATATACATATTTTTTTTAATTTAGAGGACCCAATTCTTTTTTTTTCAATTAAGGGGCAATTTAGCATCTCCAATCCACCTAACCTGAAACATCTTTGGGTTATAGAACATAGTGCAGAAGGAGGCCATTCAGCCCATCGAGTCTGCACCGGCCCACTTAAGCCCTCATTTCCACCCTATCCCCGTAACGCAATAACCCCTCCCAACCTTTTTTTTGGTCACTAAGGGCAATTTATCATATCCAATCCACCTAACCTGCACGTCTTTGGACTGTGGGAGGAAACCGGAGCACCCGGACACGCAGAAACGGGGAGAACGTGCAGACGCTGTCCTAGCCGGGAATCGAACCTGGGACCCTGGAGCTGTGAAGCCACAGTGCTATCCACTTGTGCTACCGTGCTGCCCTGGGTTATGGGGGTGAGACCCACGCAGACATGGGGAGAATGTGCAAACCCCACACGGACAGTGACCCGGGGTTGGGATCGACCCCGGGACCTCGACGCCCTGAGGCAAGCAGTGCTAACCACTGCTCCACCATGCCGCCCCATGCTAAATTGCCCCTTAGTGTTCAAAAGATTATCCGGATAGGGTGGGGGGAGGGGGGGCGGGAGTGGGCCTGGGCAGGGTGCTCACTTGATGGGTCGAATGGCTTCCTTCTGCACTGTAGGGATTCTATGAATTCCATGGACATCGCAAAGTGCCTTACAGACAATGAAATGCTTTGGAAGTGTAGTCACTGTTGTGATACAGGGAAGGCAGCTGCCACTTTCTGCACAGCGAGATCCTACAAACAGCAATGAGATACATGACCAGAGTGTTGCCTCTTCAGTGATGCTGGTCAAACAATGGATGTTGGGCAGAGATTTGGGGGGAGAATACTCTTGGTCTTCTTCAAATGGGAAGCTTGGATTATACGCTCGGGCCTCTGCAGTGAGGCTTCAACCCTTGCGCCTCTTATCAACTGAATACAGAAGGACAGCGATGTAAGTTGGGGAGCTGCCATCGACAGGGTCAGCTGCCCCCTTTCTCCAGGAGAAGAAGGCTGCAGCCCCGTTGGGAAAACTTGCAAAAAGAGCAGGGAGAAACCATCAACAACAACAGGCAATGAACGCTAATCCAAAAATCTAACAATACCTCATTACAGCTGATGTGAAGCCCATTACCAAACAAATTTTTAATGTGAATAAGATCCCTATATTACACCATGTGTGAAAGCTGTTGCCACTAATCATTTTTTGGGGGGCACCGATATCGGTTTGACCACCCCTTTTCCAATAGAGAAAATATAAAGCAACTGAAAATGCTGTCCAGGTTAAAGTCCCATTCACTTCTCTGCCGTTTTGCGTCAGATGCTAATTTTGGTTTAAACAAACAGCACCAGTTTCTGCAGCACACTCCAGATTTAACCTTTACACTAAGCAACAACGTTCAACCAAATTAATTGACTGCTGGTTTTCCAGTGGCGGAATATCATTTAGCCTGTTGCTACAACTAACCTTTGGACTGACTCTGCACCATTTTTTTTTGACGTGGGATCTGACTTTTACCATGGAGCCTGAAATCACGGCACCAGGGCCGAAATTGGGAGTCAGCCTGGGAGTTGGAACCTTGGGACAGCATTTTGCTGCTGGCAGACAATTAACAAGTGCTCAACTTGTCCAATTGAGAGCAGTTCAGCCCTAAGAGCCACCAACTCACAAGGGCCAGCAACTCAGCAACTTCAGTGATGTTTAATTGGCAGCATGGTCACATAGTGGTTAGCACAATTGCTTCACAGCCCCAGGGTCACAGGTTCGATTCCCGGCTTGGGTCACTGTCTGTGCGGAGTCTGCACGTTCTCCCCATGTGTGCGTGGGTTTCCTCCGGGTGCTCCGGTTTCCTCCCACAGTCCAAAGATGTGCAGGTTAGGTGGATTGACCATGCTAAATTGTCCTTAGTGTCCAAAATTGCCCTTAGTGTTGGGTAGGGTTACTAGATTATGGGGATAGGGTGGAAGTGTGGGCTTGGGTAGGGTGATCTTTCCAAGAGCTGGTGCAGGCTCGATGGGCCGAATGGCCTCCTGCACTGTAAATTCTATGAAATTGATCCACTAAATGGTTTAATTGGCCACCCAAGTGGGAAGAGTTTGGACACCCTTCCTGACTGCTTCCCACCTCCCAGCCCATCTGCAACAGGCCTAAAAAATCCAGCCCATGAACATAGAACATTACAGTGCAGTACAGGCCCTTCGGCCCTCGATGTTGCGCCGACCTGTGAAACCACTCTAAAGCCCATCTACACTATTCCCTTATCGTCCACATGTCTAATAGAACATAGAACATTACAGCGCAGTACAGGCCCTTCGACCCTCGATGTTGGGTTTCAGATTTACCATCCTTAACCTCTCCTCTCCATCACTGAGCCACACATCAACACAATAAGTCATTTAGCATTTTTTTATAAGACGTGCATTTAACCCGAATGCACTTTGCATTCAGTTAAGCAACTTTGAAGTGCAGCTACTGTTGCAACAAAAGAAATTTGGACGCCAATTTTCACACAGCGAGATCCCACAAACAGCAATGAGACAAATGACCAGATTATTGGTTGAGGGATGGGCCAGGGCATATTTTGTACCACCATTGCTGTTCAATAATTTCCCATGCTCCATTAGATGTGACACTTAACCTCTTTTTATCTGCCATTACCCTTTTATAGCAAAGGCCGTGCTTCCCATTGTATCCTACACCAATGTTATGGCTGAGACCTGGATTTTAGTGAGTGAATAAAGATGTGCAGGAACCAGTGAATTTCCCTCCATATCACAGCCTGGGAGTCAGTGGATGCCATGGTGTCAGCTTCTAATTAAAAATGTGAGGGCAACCTGAGAACATCTTCAAAGTTTTAAAAGTTTGTTTTGTACTTGTTGCAGTTATGCCTCAGCTAGTTCCAATAATTAAGCAATGGGATACTTAACTCAAGTCACCGGTGGCAGCACGGTGGTGCAGTGGTTAGCACAGCTGCCTCACGGCGCCAAGGTCCCAGGTTTGATCCCAGCTCTCGGTCACTATCCATGTGGAGTTTGCACATTCTCCCTGTGTTTGCGTGGGTTTCAACCCAAAGATGTGCAGAGTAGGTGGATTGGCCACGCTAAATTGCCCCTTAATTGGAAAAAATGAATTGGGTACTCTAAATTTATATTTAAAAAGAAATACAAATACTTTGCCTTCACTATCATGAGCTTCAACTTTATCTAACATCCTCTTATGAGGAACCTCTTCAAATGCTTTCTAGAAGTCTATATAAATATCCATTCCCCTATTCACTCCTGTAATGACCCCATCAAAAAATTTACTCAGGTTCATCGTGGATGACCTCCCCTTTACAAATCCATGTTGGCTCTCTCTGAGCAGTTGAAAAACGTTAAGGCATTAGCCACCCCATCCTCAATGATAGACTAGCAATTTCCTGACAACAGATGTTAGAATAACTGGTGTTTTAGATTTTCCGCTATTGTACAATGGTATAAAGTTAAGCTTTCAAATGGCATTTATAAACAAGAATGCTCTCCTGAGAAACCGAAGTATCCATTCTCACTGAAATTAATTTCTAGAACTTGGCAGCTCAGTTCCTTAATCCACTCATGCATCCAGTATTGCATCAAACTGCTAACATTGTAGTGGAAATGAGTATTAATTTTGTCTAATCATAAATATGGGAAAGAAAAATGAAAATGTTCAAAATCTTAGACCAACAAATGGTGGTGCTGAATAGCCATCCAATTGTCCTGCATTTTAAAAATTATTTCATGGCATCTGAGTGTTGTTGGCTAGGCCAGCATTTGCGGCCCATCCCTTTTTTAAAAATATATATTTTATTGAAGTTTTTCAAACAAAGATTTTCTGTTTTTACAACTTAATAAAGGAAACGTTATTTAAATAATATATTAAACTAACAGATGGAAAAAGAAATAAACAAAATGCAAATATCAACAACTAACTAAGCAAAAACAAGAACACGGAATGATCCCCCCCCCCCCCCCCCACCCTGGGTTGCTGCTGCTGTCTTTTCTGTTTTTCCATTATCGTTCCGCGAGATAGTCAAGGAACGGTTGCCACCGCCTGGAGAACCCCTGAGCCGATCCTCTCAACGCAAATTTTATTTGTTCCAGTCTTATGAACCCTGCCATGTCGTTTATCCAGGCCTCCACGCCTGGGGGTTTCGCTTCCTTCCACATGAGTAGAATCCTGCGCCGGGCTACTAGGGACGCAAAGGCCAAAATATCGGCCTCTTTCGCCTCCTGCACTCCCGGCTCTTCCGCAACCCCAAATATAGCTAACCCCCAGCCAGGCTTGACCCGGGCCTTCACCACCTTTTAAATTACCCTTGCCACGCCCCCCCCAGAGCTCATGCAGTGCCGGACACGACCAGAACATGTGAGTGTGGTTCGCCGAGCTTCCCGAGCACCTCCCACACCTGTCCTCCACCCCAAAAAACCTGCTCAGTCTTGCTCCCGTCATATGCGCTCTGTGTAGAACCTTAAATTGAATCAGGCTAAGCCTGGCACACGAGGACGAGGAATTTACCCTACTTGGGGCATCTGCCCACAGCCCCTCCTCAATCTCTTCCCCCAGCTCCTCTTCCCATTTTCCCTTCAGCTCCTCTACCATCGCCTCCCCCTCGTCTCTCATCTCCCTGTATATTTCGGACACTTTACCTTCTCCAACCCATGCCCCCGAAATCACTCTATCCTGGACCCCTTGCGTCGGGAGCCGCGGAAATTCCCTCACCTGTTGCCTCGTAAATGCCCTCACTTGCATGTATCGGAAAGCATTCCCTGGTGGCAACTTATATTTTTCTTCCAATGCTCCCAAACTCGCAAATCTCCCGTCCACAAACAGGTCCTTCAGCTTCCTAATTCCTGCTCGCTGCCAACATTGAAATCCCCCATCTATCCTCCCCGGGACGAACCTGTGGTTATTCCTTATCGGGGACCACACCGAGGCACTTGTCACTCCCCTATGTCGTCTCCACTGCCCCCAGATCTTCAAGGTCGCCACCACCACTGGGTTTGTGGTGTACCTTTTCGGGGAGAACGGTAGTGGCGCCGTCGCCAGCGCTTTTAGGCTCGTTCCCTTACAGGACGCCGTCTCCAACCTTTTCCACGCCGCACCTTCTTCTTCCCTCATCCACTTACAGACCATCGACACATTGGCAGCCCAATAGTAGTCACTCAGACTCGGCAGTGCCAATCCCCCTCTGTCCCTACTGCGCTGCAGGAACCCCCTCTTTACCCTCGGGGTCTTTCCCGCCCACACAAAGCTCATAATGCTCCTGTCTATTTTTTTAAAGAAGGCCTTTGTAAACAGGATGGGGAGGCACTGAAACACGAAATGAAACCTCGGGAGGACCACCATTTTAACCGCCTGTACTCTGCCCGCCAATGACAGGGGCACCATATCCCACCTCTTAAAGTCCTCCATCGTCTGCTCTACCAATCGCGTCAGGTTAAGTTTATGTAGGGTCCCCCAGTTCCTGGCCACCTGAATCCCCAGGTATCGAAAATTCCTTGCTACTCTCCTCAGCGGCAGAGCATCTATCCCCCTGTCCTGTTCCCCGGGGTGCATCACAAAAAGTCCGCTCTTTCCCATGTTTAATTTGTATCCCAAGAACTCTCCAAACTCCCTGAGTATCTGCATTACCTCTGGCATCCCCTCTACCGGGTCCGCCACATATAGCAGCAAATCGTCTGCATATAGTGACACTCGATGTTCCTCTCCCCCTCTAAGCACCCCCCTCCACTTCTTAGAGTCCCTCAGCGCTATGGCCAATGGTTCAATTGCCAACGCGAACAGTAACGGGGACAGGGGACACCCCTGTCTTGTACCCCTATGTAATCGAAAGTATCCCGATCTTTGCCTGTTTGTAATGACGCTTGCCACCGGGGCCGCGTACAAAAGTCTAACCCATCTAATGAACCCCTCCCCGAACCCAAATCTCTTCAGCACCTCCCACAAATAGTCCCACTCCACCCTATCGAATGCCTTCTCTGCATCCATCGCCACCACTATCTCTGCCTCCCCCTCCGGTGGGGGCATCATCATCACCCCCAGCAACCTTCGTACATTGGCATTCAATTGTCTCCCCTTGACAAACCCTGTCTGGTCGTCATGTACCACCCCTGGGACACAATCCTCTATCCTTGTCGCCATCACTTTGGCCAGCAGTTTGGCGTCTACGTTTAGGAGGGAGATGGGCCTGTATGACCCGCACTGCAGCGGGTCTTTGTCTCGTTTCAGGATTAGCGATATCGTCGCCTCCGACATTGTCGGGGGTAATGTCCCCCTTTCCTTAGCCTCATTAAAGGTTCTCGGCAAAAGCGGGGCCAACAGGTCCATATATTTCCTATAAAATTCCACCGGGAACCCATCTGGTCCCGGGGCCTTCCCTGCTTGCATGCTCCCAATTCCTTTGATCACCTCATCCACCTCAATCTGCGCCCCCAGACCTGCCACCTCCTGCCCCTCCACCCTCGGGAACTCTAGCTGGTCCAAAAAGTGTCTCATTCCCTCTTTCCCCTCCGGGGTTTGGGACTTGTACAGCCTCTCATAGAATGTCTTGAACACCTCGTTCACTTTCCCTGCTCTCTGCTCCATCTTTCCCGTTTCGTCCCTAAGTCCACCAATCTCTCTCGCCGCCCCCCTCTTCCTAAGTTGTTGGGCCAGCAGCCGGCTCGCCTTTTCCCCATATTCATATTGTATCCCCTGTGCCTTCCTCCACTGTGTCTCTGCCTTTCCCGTGGTCAGCAGGTCAAACTCCGTCTGTAAATCTTCGTCTTTCCCTGTATAGCCCTACGTCTGGGGCCTCCGCATACTTCCTATCCACCCTCAAAATTTCCCCTCCTAATCTCTCTCTTTCTTTACCCTCTTGTTTCCCCTTGTGGGCTCTGATGGAAATCAGCTCTCCTCTAACCACCGCCTTCAGCGTTTCCCATACTACTCCCACCTGGACCACCCCATCGTCATTGACCTCCAGGTATCTTTCGATACATCCCCTCACCCTTCCGCATACCCCCTCGTCCGCCAGTAGTCCCATATCTAATCGCCAGAGTGGGCGCTGGTCCCTTTCCTCTCCTAGTTCCAGCTCCACCCAATGCGGGGAGTGATCTGAAGCGGCTATGGCCGAGTATTTGCTGCCCATCCCTAATTGCCCTTAAGAAGGTGATGACGAGCCACCACCTTGGACTGCTGTGGGCTAAATTGTGTTGATGTATCCAGCATATCGACCCAAATGTAGCATTATAATAATATATCCTTCAGGGCTCAGCCAGCTTGGTCAATTACCAATCTTGATGATGGACATTAAAGGCACCCCACCAGAATACATTCTGTGCCTTTGCTACCTTCAGTGCTTCCTTCCTCCAACTGGTGGTCAACAATGGAGGGAGACGTCAACTCAGTGAGTGGTAGGCGATAATCAGCAAGAATTTTCCTTGTCCATGTTTGACCTGAATCCATGAGACTTTATGAAGTCTCAAGTCATCGTTTGTTCTTGAAAATGTGGAAAGATGTGTCATTTGAAACATGGAAGTCTGGCAATATCTGGTCCAAGAGAAACATGAGAGAATGTAGGGAAAGATCCCACAAAGTGTTAACAGCAGCTGCCAGGAGAAGGATTGTAAAATGCAGATATCCTTGGTCAAGCAGGCTCAGCAAACAAGACAAACAGGATTTTGAATGAAGCCAAAAACAATGGCTCACACCTTCATTGAAAGTAATTAACTTAGTAAGGATCTGGAAAAGAATGAATGAGTTCAGTTGAATTTTGTGATAATTCGAAGTGTGAAAATTTGCTAATACCAGGTAAATTAAAGAAAACTGAAGGCTCTCAGTCTACGAGAAACATAATTCAAAGCCAAAATCAAAGTCAAAATTGAACTGAGGACACAATTGGAAAATAAAACTATAGAAATTACAGGAATTAAAAGTAACACCTATTGAAACCAAAGCATTTTGAACACCACAAAGGAAACAATGTAACCAGATCTATGAGATGAAGTCATGTCAAAATGTATACTTAGTTGGATTAAAAGGTTTAGATCAAAAGGTACTTTTTACAATCAAAGAAAATAAGAGTTACTTTACAATAACATCAAAAAACTTAATTGTTAGAAAGCAAATATAAACCTCGAGACCAGAGCAGGAACTATACAGAACCAGAACAAGAACCAGAGCTCAGAGGGAGGGAGAGAGAAGCAGAGAAGGAACAAGCAGCTAGACTCAGATTACAATCAGCTCGGCCATGGGAAATGGACAGGGTAGAGCAGCCGAGCTAAAATAGCTGATACATCTAAAGAAGACCAGACTTTAAAGAAGATTGATTGTCAAGTTGGGCCTGAAGGTCCCTTCAACCAACCAGAAGGATCCAGAAGCAAGATCTTTTTACCTTTCTGCAAAGACAATGATTGCATCTTTTAAAAAGAGAAAAAAATATATAATAATAAAATAACTTAAAAGTTTTAACCTGAAACAGTGGCTATTAGTCTACTTTACTTACTTAGCAATGCGGGACCCAGGATCGATGCTACTAAGTGGTAAGTAGATGAAATCTTTGGTGAAGGTATGGGTTATACCGGGGGATAACTTGAAAATATAGTTTGACCTGAATAGCACCCACTGAAGCTTGCATCGGAGTCGGGGAGTGAGAATCCCTGATCACCATTTAGAATGTCGGCCCTTTTTGGTATAGGGGGAGTTCTAAGGATAGTGGTGAGTTTTCAAAAACACGTTCCCAGGGTTAGTCCAATCTGATTATATACCACATACTGCTCCCTGAATCTGTGCTGTCAATGGGACAGGACATACTCAGGGATAGTGATGGAGGAGTCTGAGACACTGGCTGATAGTCATTGCTCACAGAATCATGGCTATGTCACTGTCAACTGGTCTGTGAGAAAACTCTCCCATTGTTAACTCTGGTGCAGAGATGTTAGTGGAGGAGGGGCTTTGCAGGGTCGACTTCATCATTCCCTAATTCAATACCAAGTTCACAGCTGAGTGGTTCCTCTGGCAATACCTGCCCCACATCAAAGTTGGTTGGATTGTATAGGGCATCCATCAATTCAAAGTTTTGGCTGGCCTCTACCTGGGACTAGAGAAGTGCTAAGTAATCAGGGGCACACTCAGCATAAACTTCCCCCCCCCACCTCAGCAGAGCAATCAACGCATTAACCATGAAGGGCAAAAGCACCAACTGGTGTGACCAATTGTATGCAATTCCTTTTCCTGAACTCTCAAATTCCCTGATCTAAAAAGTCGCCAAAAGCTGAGACTAAACAAGCTGTCTCAATCCTTTCACCCATACTGTTCCCTATGCAAGATGTGTTGAAAAATCTAGATTTTTTTTAATACATTCCTCCCACGAGCACCATGCAATCAAAGCATACTTTCATGAAGAATAACAAAAGGCAATTCATACAGTCAAAAGCAGTGCCAAATATAATTCAGGAGCTTGCTTTATTTTTATAGAACTTTGAACTTAAGCGACCTCCTCGAGAACATAAATGCAACACTTCTGTATTGATGCTTAAACCTGAACTAAAGTCAGAGCAGTAACTTGGTACGTGGGTCTCAACAGGCCACCTCCAGGCAGACTATAGAAGAACCAAGTGAGATGGGAGAAGAGGGTCCTTGTGATTTTTAAAAAATTAATTCAAGGGATGTGGCCGCCACTGGCTAGGCCAGCATTTATTGCCCATTCCTAATTGCCCCAGAGAAGGTGGTGGTGAGCTGCCTTCTTGAACTGCTGCAGTCAATGTGGTGCAGGTACACCCACAATGCTGTTAGGGGGAGGGGTGAGTTCTAGGAATTTGACCCAGCGACAGTGACGGAACGGTGACATATTTCCGAATAGGGTGATGAGTGGCTTGGAGGGGAATTTGCAGGTGGTGGTGTTCCCACATATTTGCTTGCGAGCCAGCAACTGCGTGAACAACATAGGTTGTGGTTGGAAAGAAATAGCATTTATAAAGAGCCTTGCAGAATGTTGTAAATGCATGTCAGCAATGTGCACTTTTATAGTGTAATACCTGTTGTAATATAGGAAACCGCAACAATTTGCATGGATGATGCTCCCACAAACAGCAATGAGACAAATGACCGTTTGATTTATTTGTTGGTTGAAGGGTAAATACCCAAGGGGATTTTCATGTCCATTCGAGAAAGCAACTTGCCTCAGTTTCACACCTCATCTCAAAGACAGCATCTCCAACAGTGCAGCATTAGCTCAGTAGAAGTCTTTCATTCATTCCCAAGGCAATGAAATATTGTCACAAAGAAACACAGCTATCGTGTAGTAATGTTCAATGGCATAAAAATTAGCTTTCAGCCAACCAAAGTGTCAAACTGAATATTTGCCAGATTGATGATGCAGATGCATGTAATGCAAGTGATTAGGAAAGCTCGTAGAATGTGTCAGCAAAGGTAGGTTTAAGTGATCTATGAAGGCAGTTGGAGCTAGAAAACTCGAGCGTGAACATCTCTCAGAGCCCTGCTGGAACTAGAAAAGCTCAATAGAAACAGTTTGAACCAAAACCCAAAATTCCCATTCAATTAAACACCGTTGTTTAACATGAATATAACTAGAGTTGTTCCCTTGCCTACAACGGAGTAATGGGCAGGAAAGCCAGTCCAGAGAAACAAAAGGGCAGTTAGTTCTGGAAATTAAAGTATGAAGAGAAGTTTCCAGGAAGATTGAAGCAAAAAGGAACAGAGGAAATGCAATTGGAACAGCATATTATTTGTTGAAGCTAAAGTCAGAGCTGGGAAGAGCAGAACTGATGAGGTTGACTTGAGATAAGCCACATACCTGAAGCAATCGTAAGATTTGGTATCCTTGTTTCCAGTTTTTGAAACAGTAGTATTCTGTTGGAGACTGAGTACCTGAGGCTTTGTGTGGAAGTTTGGAAACGTGGAAATTCAAGTCAAAGGAATACTGAAAGGAGAGTTGGAACACCTGGAGGCGGATCGTTGCTAAAACAGTTGAGGGAAAGCTTAGTTTGAAGGAAGATTTTAAAGTGGCTTTTTGAGAGGAGTTCAAAAACAATGTTATAATTTATTGTGAGGACGATTGATTACAAAAATAGGGAGGTTATGCTTCAATTGTACAGAGCATTGGTGAGACCACATGCAGAGTAATGTATACAGTACTGGTCTCCTCATTTAGGAAACACATGGGCAGCACGGTGGCGCAGTGGTTAGCACGGTTGCCTCACGGCACCAAGGTCCCAGGTTCGATCCCGGCTCTGGGTCACTGTCCGTATGGAGTTTGCACATTCTCCCCGTGTCTGTGTGGGTTTCGCCCCCACAACCCAAAATATGTGCAGGGTAGATGGATTGGCCACACTAAATTGCCGCTTAATTGGAAAAAATGAATTGGATACACTAAAAAAAAAGTAATTTGGAAATGCATAAATGTTTTAGAAGCAGTTCAGCGACGATTTACTAGACTAGTACCAGGAATGGACAGGTGAGCTTAGGAGGAAAGGTTGGAGAGGTTAGGTTTGTATCCACTAGAGTTTAGAAGAGCAAGATCCTGAGGGGTATTGACAAGGTGGATGTGAAGAGGATGTTTCCTCTTGGAGGAAACTAGGGGTCACTGTTTAAAAATAAGGGGTCGCTGTTTTAAGACATAGATGAGAATTGTTTCTCTCAGATGGTCGTAGTCTCTGGAACTCTCTTCCTCAAAAGGTAAGGTAGTGGAAGCAGAGTCAATATTTTTTAACTAGATCTAGATAGATTCTTGATTGATAAGGGGGGTGAAAGGTTATCAGGGGCAGGGATGTGTGATTGAGGTTGCATTCAGATCAGCCTTGATTTTATTGACTGGCAGAGCAGGCTCGAGGAGCTGAGTGGCCTATTCCAGATCCTAATTCGTAGGACAGCGAGAGAATCTGGTGAGATGGTTTTACCATTAACAAGTGTTAACATAGCAAAATGAATTTAATGTTGAGCTAACTGTGTTAAATGTGAGGACCTTGTTGTTCCTCTTACTCCAATTTCTAGTCTCTTACACAATTATGGATTCAGTCGCAACCCAGCTACACTTGCAATAATCAATTCAAAGTAACCAGTCAGCCCTAATCCACTGTCACCATCAGCTGTTGGCATTGGTCTGCTTCATCTTTGGCTCTCTTCAAATCGCCAATCTGATTTTTCTTCTTCCTCTTCTGTTTTCACACTCAATTTCTCCTTCACTTGTTGCCAGGATAGGGCTGCCATGTCTTTGTTTCCAATGTCTATACTTGACTTTCTTTCTGTATCTGCACCTAGCAATCTTCTTGATTTTTGAATTTCTACTCTCGCTATAAAGCACTTGTTTGTTTTCCGGTCCATCCAGCTGATTCTGAGCATGCTCCGCCCTTCCACATTTCAAAAACTGTTCTCCCCCTACAGAGTCCAACCCTCACATCCATGGAGGGCAACACTGCACACTATTGTGTAGTGACTGTGCTAGATGTCTTTGCAGCTTCTGCCTCATTTATCTTCACTCAAAAAGGCTCACGGTGCCTTTTGACTAGACTTGCCATTGTCTCGAGCACTTCCTTTGTTCTGGCTATGAGTGTGCTGTAGCCTGCATACCTGAGTTTCCATTTGCTACAACCTCCTGTGATGCAGCCATATCTCTCTGGGAACTCTTCCTGCATCATCCTCATTATCTTCTCTCACACAGCATTAAGTGACTTGAATGACAGAAGACACCACTGCCTGAACTGGAATTGATTTGTTTTCCCAACGCCAACTCTGAGGACTTCTGAAGCATTTCTGTGCAGGTCCTATATTAGCCACACAAGATGTTTGGATGTGTTATAGACACCAAAGTCTATAACGTGCATTCCGTAGAGCTTCATGTTGGACAGTGTTGAAAGCTTTGACATAGCCTATGAACATGGGCCAAAGTTGAGCTTCCTGCTTATTTTCACATTTCTCCGTGAGATTTCCGAGCACAAGCATAGGGTCAGTTGTACCCTTTCCAGGAACGAAGCCAAAATGCTCCTCCACCATTTCTCTCATCATTCTTGAATTGCGTGCCCAAAATTGGACAGCGTTCCTTCTCAAGAGCCAACAGAAATGGGCAACAACTTCTCACCTTGCCGGTAATACTCACATCCCATGAAAGAATAAAGAAAAACACCAATTCCCCCTTTTCCCATCTTTCAACTGATCGACGACAGGTGTGTCTTAAAAAGGAAGAAGTGCTTTAACTCCCTGAATGCTGTAACTGTCAGGAACAGACAAATTACACCTTTTCTCGTAACGTTTTGAAAAAAGATAAATGTTTATTATTCAACACTTGAGTATATTTGCAACCACACGCACTCAACCACCCATACAGATAAAACACACAAAAACTCAAGGATGGATTGGGGAGGCCTGGGGCAGTGGCGGTGGTTAGTGGATTGTCTGGGGAGAGGCCAGGAGGAGGAAAGATTGGGGGAGGGTGGGGGATCTGAAATTAGAAATGGGCATCTGATGGAGGTCCTCTGTCCATTGTCCTCACAAATGACATCTGATGGCTAGGCCAGTGTCAAACAATAGGGATCGCGCTTGTGGTGATATGCATCACTATAAATACACAAGGGGTTCATGTAAATACACTACAACTAAGTAAACACTAGAGGGAGCACCAGAGACGTTATGACATGCAGACATACAGCTAATGAACACATAGAATAGGACACGACCAATGGGCAGTCAAGACACCCAGAGGTGACACTACCACAAGGGGGCATTACACAACCCATATATAAGGACAGTGCACACATGCTCTGTCTCTTTCCCCAGGTGACACTTAGAGAGTAGGACAGGGGCAGATCAGAAGCATCACACCCACCACGTGGCTTAGAGCAGACTGGTTAGTTAGACTGAGTTACAATAGCAAGATTAGCAGGAGAGTCGAACTCATAGAGAACTGTGCTAATGGTTCAATAAATCACATTGAACTTACTTCAAAGTCTGGAGTATCCTTTGGTCAAAGCTGCATCGAGTTGCAGCCTGTGTTATCCCAGAGCACATAACACAACATCGCTTCCCCCATTCACATACCACCGACGCAGGATAGGGTTTTTTCACACCCATTGTCTGGATTTCAACTCCCAAGCCAAAACGTCTGCAAGCAATATTGTGAAAGCAGTGTCTTTAATTATTTGAAGAAAGGTAGCCATTAGCCACAGGAAAGGTCTGGAAAAAAATGAATTGGGTACACTAAATTTTTTTTTTTTTTAAATAAAAAATCTCCCGAACGTTCATTTGCATTTTAATGATTTGTCAAGACATGAAGATTATTTCAAGGGCATTCTGTAGTTCCATACGTAGTGACAGGAAAGGAAAGATCACCTGACCGCTCAACTCCATTTTGCTTTTAAAGTAAATTGTCAATTTTGAATTTATGCTTCATAAATCCTTAAGTCCACATTACAAGTGTGACAATTTCCAAGTTCTGTGTCATCTTCAAATTCATATGTATCAAGAAAAGCAGTGGTCCTAGTACCAACCCATGTATACTTCCCTGCAGTCTGAAAAGATTATTTTAATTTAGAGTGCACCAATTATTTTTTTTTCCAATTAAGAGGCAATTTAGTGGTTTGTATGTGTGTGTGTGTGTGTGGGGGGGGGGGGGGGGCGGGGGGGGGGGGGGGCGAGACCCACACAGACACAGAGAGAATGTGAAAACCCCACACAGACAGTGACCCGGGGCCAGGATCGAACCCAGGTCTTCAGTGCTCTGAGGTAGCAGTGTTAACCACTGCGCCACCTGCTGCCCTTGCAGTCTGAAAAGTAACTATTCACCATAACTATTTGTGCATTTGAGTGCTATAGTGAGAGTTTGGTGACTGAGGGAGTGCTGAATTTGGTGCATTTGCGTGCTATAGTGAGAGTTTGGTGACTGAGGGAGTGCTGAATTTGGTGCATTTGAGTGCTATAGTGAGAGTTTGGTGACTGAGGGAGTGCTGAATTTGGTGCATTTGAGCGCTATAGTGAGAGTTTGGTGACCGAGGGAGTTAGGTGAGGAGGGAGTAAGGTGCTCCTTTCATTTTGTTTCCTACATTTCCGCAAAGAGTGAGGAGAGAGCCAGGAGTTTACAGAGAGTGCAGCTGACTGGGAGCAGAGTCGGAGGGCGGAGATCCAGTTGGTCTACAGGGCAGCTATATTCTGTAAGGTAAGAGGGGATGGAAGCTAGGCCAGTTGCATGCTCCTCCTGTAGGATGTGGGTGGTGAGGGATACCACCGGTGTCCCCGCTGACTATACCTGCGGGAAGTGCACCCAACTCCAGCTCCTCAAAGACCGTGTAAGGGAACTGGAGCTGAAGCTGGATGAACTTCGGATCATCCGGGAGGCAGAGGGGTGATAGAGAAGAGTTACAGGGAGGTAACCACACCCAAGGTACAGGACAAGAATAGCTGGGTTACAGTCAGGGGAAAGAAAACAAACAGGCAGACAGTGCAGGGATCCCTCGTGGCCGTTCCCCTTCAAAACAAGTATACTGTTTTGGATGCTGTTGGGGGGGATGACCTACCGGGGGAAGGCCCTAGCGACCAGGTCTCTGGCATTGAGTCTGGCTCTGGGGCTCAGAAGGGAAGGGGGGAGAATAGGAAAGCAATAGTTGTAGGAGATTCAATGGTTAGGGGAATAGATAGGAGGTTCTGTGGTCGCGAGCGAGACTCCCGGAAGGTATGTTGCCTCCCGGGTGCCAGGGCCAGGGATGTCTCGGATCGTGTCTTCAGGATCCTTAAGGGGGAGGGTGAGCAGCCAGAAGTCGTGGTGCACATTGGTACCAACGACGTAGGTAGGAAAAGGGGTGTGGAAGTAATAAACGAGTTTAGGGAGTTAGGCTGGAAGTTAAAAGCCAGGACAGACAGATTAGTCATCTCTGGTTTGTTGCCGGTGCCACGTGATAGCGAGGCTAGGAATAGGGAGAGAGTGCAGCTGAACACGTGGCTGCAGGAATGGTGTAGGAGGGAGGGCTTCAGGTATTTGGATAATTGGAGCGCATTCTGGGGAAGGTGGGACCTGTACAAGCAGGACGGGTTGCATCTGAACCAGAGGGGCACCAATATCCTGGGAGGGAGGTTTTCTAGTACTCTTCGGTAGGGTTTAAACTAATTTGGCAGGGGAATGGGAACCGGATTTGTAGTCCAGCAACTAAGGTAGCCGATATTCAGGACTCCAAAGTGTGTAATGAGGCAGTGGGGAAGGGAATACTGACAAAGGAGAGTACTTGCAGGCACGGAGATGGTTTGAAGTGTGTATACTTCAACGCAAGAAGCATCAGGAATAAGGTGGGTGAACTTAAGGCATGGATTGGTACTTGGGACTACGATGTGGTGGCCATCACGAAAACTTGGATAGAAGAGGGGCAGAAATGGTTGTTGGAGGTCCCTGGTTATAAATGTTGCAAGAAGATTAGGGAGGGTGGTAAAAGAGGTGGGGGGTGGCATTGTTAATTAGAGATAGTATAACAGCTGCAGAAAGGCAGTTCGAGGAGTATCACCCTATTGAGGTAGTATGGGTTGAAGTCAGAAATAGGAAAGGAGCAGTCGCCTTGTTAGGAGTTTTCTATAGGCCCCCCAATAGTAGCAGAGATGTGGAGGAACAGATTGGGAAACAGATTTTGGAAAGGTGCAGAAGTCACAGGGTAGTAGTCATGGGTGACTTTAACTTCCCAAACATTGAGTGGAAACACTTTAGATCGAATAGTTTGGCTGGGGTGGTGTTTGTGCAGTGTGTCCAGGAAGCTTTTCTAACACAGTATGTAGATTGTCCGACCAGAGGAGGGGCAATATTGGATTTAGTACTTGGTAATGAACCAGGGCAAGTGATAGATTTGTTAGTGGGGGAGCATTTGGAGATAGTGACCACAATTCTGTGGCTTTCACTTTAGTAATGGAGAGGGATAGGTGCGTGCAACAGGGCAAGGTTTACAATTGGGGGAAGGGTAAATACGATGTTGTCAGACAAGAATTGAAGTGCATAAGTTGGGAACATAGGCTGTCAGGGAAGGACACAAGTGATATGTGGAACTTGTTCAAGGAACAGGTACTACGTGTCCTTGATATGTATGCCCCTGTCAGGCAGGGAAGAGATGGTCGAGTGAGGGAACCATGGTTGACAAGAGAGGTTGAATGTCTTGTTAAGAGGAAAAAGGAGACTTATGTAAGGCTGAGGAAACAAGGTTCAGAGAGGGCGTTGGAGGGATACAAGATAGCCAGGAGGGAACTGAAGAAAGGGATTAGGAGAGCTAAGAGAGGGCATGAACAATCTTTGGTGGGTAGGATCAAGGAAAACCCCAAGGCCTTTTACACATATGTGAGAAATATGAGAATGACTAGAGCGAGGGTAGGTCCGATCAAGGACAGTAGCGGGAGATTGTGTATTGAGTCTGAAGAGATAGGAGAGGTCTTGAACGAGTACTTTTCTTCTGTATTTACAAATGAGAGGGGCCATATTGTTGGAGGGGACAGTGTGAAACAGATTGGTAAGCTCGAGGAAATACTTGTTAGGAAGGAAGATGTGTTGGGCATCTTGAAAAACGTTTTTTAAAAAAATATATTTATTAAAGTTCTTTAACAAGACAATTTTTCTCGCTTACAAACAATAACCCCCCCCCCCCCCCCCCCCCCACCTGTAACAAACAACAAAAAATCACACTGAGCAAGATATATACATGGCAAAATGGTATATTTACATAGCTTTATACACTGGCTCCCTCCCGCCCATGCCAGTTTCCCCCACCCTTCATGTTATCTCTTGCTCAGCCATCCCCCCCAAGCAGTCCCCCATTCCCCCCTCCCTCCCACCCCCCCTCCCAAGACGTTCCCCACCCCCCCCCGGGTTGCTGCTGCTGCTGACCGACCTTCCTCTAACACACCGCGAGATAGTCTAGGAACGGTTGCCACCGCCTGTAGAACCCCTGCGCAGACCCTCTCAAGGCAAACTTTATCCTCTCCAGCTTAATGAACCCAGCCATGTCGTTTATCCAGGCCTCCACGTTGGGGGGCTTCGCCTCCTTCCACATTAGAAAGATCCTTCGCCGGGCTACTAGGGACGCAAAGGCCAGAATGCCGGCCTCTTTCGCCTCCTGCACTCCCGGCTCGTCCACAACTCCAAATATTGCTAGCCCCCAGCTTGGCTTGACCCGGACTTTCACCACCTGAGATATTGTTCCCGCAACTCCCCTCCAGAACCCCTCCAGTGCCGGGCATGACCAAAACATATGGACATGGTTCGCCGGGCTCCCTGAGCACCTTCCACATCTGTCCTCTACCCCAAAGAACCTACTCAACCTCGCCCCCGTCAAGTGAGCTCTGTGAACCACCTTAAATTGTATCAGGCTGAGCCTGCCACACGAGGAGGAGGAATTAACCCTACCTAGGGCATCAGCCCACAGACCTTCCTCGATCTCCTCCGCCAGCTCCTCCTCCCATTTACCCTTCAACTCTTCTATTAGCGCTTCCCACTCTTCTTTCATCTCCTGGTGTATTGCCGACACCTTTCCCTCCCCGACCCATACACCCGAGATCACCCTGTCTTGAATTTCTTGTGCCAGGAGCAACGGGAATTCCCTGACCTGCCGCCTCACAAAAGCCCTCACCTGCATATATCTAAAGGCATTTCCCGGGGGTAATTCAAACTTCTCCTCCAGTGTCCCTAGGCTCGCAAACGTCCCATCGATGAACAGGTCCACATTCTTCCAATCCCCGCCCGATGCCAGCTCTGGAACCCCCCGTCCATCTTCCCCGGGACAAACCGGTGGTTACCCCTGATGGGGGACCACACCAAGGCTCCCACTGCACCCCTGTGCCATCTCCACTGGCCCCAGATCCTTAACGTTGCCGCCACCACCGGGCTCGTGCTATGTTTTGACGGCGAGAACGGCAGCGGTGCCGTCACCAACGCCCCCAAGCTCGTTCCTTTCCAGGATGCCATCTCCATCCTCTTCCATGCTCCCCCCTCCCTCCATAACCCACTTGCGGATCATCGCCACATTTGCTGCCCAGTAGTAGCTCCCCAGGTTGGGCAGCGCCAACCCTCCACGGTCCCTCCTGCGTTCCAGGAACCCTCTCCTTACCCTCGGGGTCTTATTCGCCCACACAAACCCCATAATACTCCTACCTACTCTCTTAAAAAAGCCTTTGGTGATCACGATGGGAAGGCACTGAAACACAAACAGAAAGCTCGGAAGGACCACCATTTTGACCAACTGCACTCAACCCGCCAGCGAGAGCGGTAACATGTCCCATCTTTTGAAGTCCTCCTCCATTTGCTCCACCAACCTCGTCAGATTCAGTTTATGTAGGGCCCCCCAATTCCTGGCTCTCTGGATCCCCAGATACCGAAAACACCCCGCGCCCTCCTCAGAGGTAGGTCCCCTATCCCTCTTTCTTGGTCCCCTGCCTGTAATACAAAGAGCTCACTCTTCCCTACATTGAACTTATAGCCTGAAAACTCCCCAAACTCCCTTAGAGTCTGCATGACCTCCACCATCCCCTCCATTGGATCCGCCATGTACAGCAACAGGTCATCCGCATATAGCGACACCCGATGCTCTTCTCCCCCTCGGACCACCCCCCTCCATTTATTAGACTCGTTCAATGACATGGCCAAGGGTTCGATCGCCAATGCAAACAACAGGGGGGACAGGGGGCACCCCTGCCTCGTTCCTCGGTACAGCCGAAAGTACTCCGACCGCCGCCGGTTCGTCACTACACTCCCCACCGGGGCTCTGTAAAGGAGCTTAACCCAGCTGATAAACCTTCCCCCGAACCCAAACCTACGCAGCACCTCCCAGAGGTACTCCCACTGTACTCGGTCAAAGGCCTTTTCCGCGTCCATAGCTGCCACTATCTCCGCCTCTCCCTCCTCCGATGGCATCATTATCACGTTTTAAGAGCCGCCGCACATTGGTGTTTAGTTGCCTGCCCTTTACGAATCCCGTCTGGTCCTCATGGATCACCCCCGGGACACAGTCCTCAATCCTCGTGGCCAGAACTTTTGCCAACAACTTAGCGTCCACATTGAGGAGCGAGATCGGCCTGTACGATCCACATTGCAGTGGGTCCTTGTCCCGCTTTAGGATCAAAGAAATTGTCGCTTCCGACATTGTCGGGGGCAGGGTCCCCTCCTCTCTTGCCTCATTAAAGGTCTTCACGGCAGGGGACCAAGAAAGAGGGATAGGGGACCTACCGCTGAGGAGGGCGGAGAGGAGTTTTCGGTATCTGGGGATCCAGATAGCCAGAAGTTGGGGGGCCCTACATAAACTGAATTTGACGAGGGTGGTGGAGCAAATGGAGGAGGATTTTAAAAGATGGGACATGCTCCCGCTCTCGTTGGCGGGTAGGGTGCAGTCGGTCAAAATGGTGGTCCTTCCGAGGTTTTTGTTCGTGTTTCAGTGCCTCCCCATCGTGATCACCAAGGGCTTTTTCAAGAGAGTAGGTAGGAGTATCATGGGTATGTGTGGGCAAATAAGACCCCGAGGGTTAGGAGAGGGTTCTTGGAACGCAACAGGGGCCGAGGAGGGTTGGCTTTGCCAAACCTAGAGAGTTACTACTGGGCAGCAAATGTGGCGATGGTCTGTAAGTGGGTTATGGAGGGAGAGGGGGCGGCATGGAAGAGGATGGAGATGGCGTCCTGTAAAGGAACGAACCTGGGGGCGTTGGTGACGGCACCGCTGCCGCTCTCGCCGACAAAATACACCACAAGCCCGGTGGTGGCAGCAACACTAAAGATCTGGGGCCAGTGGAGAAGACACAGGGGTGCAATGGGAGCATCGGTGTGGTCCCCGATCAGGGGTAACCACCGGTTTGTCCCGGGGAAGATGGACGGGGGGTTCCAAGGCTGGCATCGGGTGGGGATAAGAAGAATGGGGGACCTGTTCATTGACGGGACATTTGCGAGCCTGGGGGCACTGGAGGAGAAATTTGAGTTACCCCCGGGAAATGCATTTAGATATATGCAGGTGAGGGCTTTTGTGAGGCGACAGGTGAGGGAATTTCCGTTGCTCCCGGCACAAGAAGTTCAAGATAGGGTGATCTCGGGGGTATGGGTCGGGGAGGGCAAGGTGTCGGAAATATACCAAGAGATGAAAGAAGAGGGGGAAGCGCTGGTAGAAGAACTGAAAGGTAAATGGGAGGAGGAGCTGGGGGAGGAGATTGAGGAAGGTCTATGGGCCGACGCCCTGGGTAGGGTTAATACCTCCTCCTCGTGTGCCAGGCTCAGTCTGATACAATTTAAGGTGGTTCACAGAGCGCATCTGACGAGGGCGAGGCTGAGTAGGTTCTTTGGGGTAGAGGATAGATGTGAAAGATGTTCAGGGAGCCCGGCGAACCATGTCCATATGTTTTGGTCATGCCCGGCATTAGAGGGGTTCTGGAGAGGAGTGGCGGGAGTAATATCCCAAGTGGTGAAAGTCCGGGTCAAGCCAAGCTGGGGGCTAGCAATATTTGGAGTGGTGGATGAGCCGGGAGTGCAGGAGGCGAAAGAGGCCGGAATTCTGGCCTTTGCATCCCTAGTAGCCCGGCAAAGGGTCTTGCTATTGTGGAAGGAGGCGAAGCCCCCTAGCCTGGAGGCCTGGATTAACGACATGGCGGGGTTCATAAAATTGGAGAGAATTAAGTTCGCTTTGAGAGGGTCTGCACAGGGGTTCTACAGGCAGTGGCAACCGTTCCTAGAATATCTCGCGGAGCGTTAAAAGAAGGTCGTTCAGCAGCAGCAGCAACCCTGGGGGGGTGGGGGACACGAGAGACTGTCTGAGGGGATGGACGAGCGGGAGATAGCGTGGAGGGTGGGGGGAAACGGTACGCGCGGCCAAGAGCCAGTGTGTAAAGCTATGTAAATATACCATCTTGCCATGTATATATCTTGCTCAGGAAGAATTTGCGTTATTTTGTTACCGAGAGGGGGGGGGGGGTGATTGTTTGTAAGGGGAAAAAAATTGTGTTGTTAAAAAACCTTAATAAAAAAATATTTTTTAAAAAAAATTAAAGGTCTTCACTAGTAGCGGGGCCAACAGGTCTACGTACTTTCTGTAGAACTCCACCGGGAACCCGTCCGGCCCCGGGGCCTTCCCCGCCTGCATACTCCCCAAACCCTTGCTCAGCTCCTCCAACCCAATTGGTGCCCCCAAACCAGCCACCTCTTGCTCCTCCACCCTCGGGAATCTCAGTTGGTCTAGGAATCGTCTCATCCCCTCTTCCCCCGCTGGGGGCTGGGATCTGAACAGCTCTTCATAGAAGGCCTTGAATACCTCGTTTATTTTCGTCGCACTCCGAACCGTGGCTCCCCTTCCATCTTTGATTCCCCCTATTTCCCTCGCTGCCGTCCTCTTACGGAGCTGGTGTGCCAGCATCCGACTAGCCTTTTCCCCATACTCATAGGTCGCCCCCTGCGCCTTCCTCCACTGTGCCTCCGCCTTCCCTGTGGTCAACAGGTCAAACTCCGTCTGGAGCCGTCGTCTTTCCCCAAGTAATCTTTCCTCCGGGGCCTCTGCGTATCTCCTGTCCACTCTCAAAATCTCCCTCACTAACCTCTCCCTTTCCATGCCCTCTGTCTTCTCCCTATAAGCCCTGATGGAGATTAGCTCTCCCCTGATCACCGCCTTCAACGCCTCCCATACCACCCCCACTCGCACCTCCCCGTTATCGTTGGCCTCCAAGTACCTTTCGATACACCCCCTTACCTTCCCACACACCACCTCATCTGCCAGCAGTCCCACATCCAGCCGCCACAGCGGGCGTTGGTCCCTCTCCTCTCCCAGCCCTATTTCCACCGAAATGGCTATGGCCGAATACTCCGTCCCGTCCACCCTCGGGATGAGCGCCCTGCCCAGAACAAAAAAATCTATCCGGGAGTAGGCTTTGTGCACGTGGGAGAAGAAAGAAAATTCCCTGGACTACGGTCTTGCAAACCTCCATGGGTCCACTCCCCCCATCTGATCCATAAACCCCCTAAGCACCTTGGCCGCCGCCGGCCTCTTTCCCGTCCTTGATTTGGAGCGGTCCAGTGCTGGGTCCAGCACTGTATTGAAGTCCCCTCCCATTATCAGGCCTCCTACCTCCAGGTCCGGAATGCACCCCAACATGCGCTTCATGAATCCAACATCATCCCAGTTCGGGGCATATACATTTACCAACACCACCCGCGTCCCTTGCAACCTACCGCTCACCATCACATATCTCCCTCCATTATCCACTACGATAGTCTTGGCCTCAAATGACACCCGCTTTCCCACCAATATTGCCACCCCTCTACTCTTCGCGTCCAGTCCCGAGTGAAATACCTGTCCTACCCAACCCCTTCTTAACCTGACCTGGTCCGCCACCTTCAGGTGTGTCTCTTGGAGCATAGCCACGTCTGCCTTCAGTCCCTTCAACTTTCGGCCAGTGCAGCAGCAACCCTTCCCCCCACCCCCACCCCCTCCCCTCCCCCCCGCTAGACCCCTGTCTAGCTTTTTTGCTCCCCCATATCACTCCCGTAAGTCTGCTGACACCTGCTGACCCCGGCTTCCCCCGTCGTCCCTTTAACCCCCCCGTGTGGGAGTCTCCCAATCAATGTGTGTTCCTTTGTTCCCCTTCCCGCCTTTCTTCCCGCGCGCGGGAAAACCCCCGCGCTTTCCAAAGCCTGCCCCGCCCCCTCTGGCGCAGCTCCTGTCACGGCCTTGTCTCTCTCCCCCAGCCCATGTAACATTTCCTGCATGTGATTGACCCCCTATATACAACAACCATCACACATCAACACTCAAACACCCCCCCACCCTCACAAACCCTCAGTTAGAGTCCAACTTTTCAGTTTGTATGAAAGTCCACGCCTCTTCAGACGTTTCGAAGTAGTAGTGTTGGTCCTTGTATGTGACCCACAGTCGCGCTGGCTGCAGCATTCCGAATTTCACTCCTTTCCGGTGCAGCGCCGCTTTGGCCCGGTTGAAACCCGCTCTCCGCTTTGCAACTTCCGTGCTCCAGTCCGGGTATATTCGGATCTCTGCATTGTCCCACTTGCTGCTCCGCTCCTTCTTGGCCCATTTCAGGACCCACTCTCTGTCCGTGAACCGGTGGAACCTCACCACCATCGCTCTTGGCGGCTCATTTACCTTGGGCCTCCTCGCCAGCACCCGGTGTGCCCCGTCCAGCTCCAGCGACCTCGAAGGGGCCTCCACGCCCATCATCGCCCCGATCATCGTGCCCACGTATGCCACGGCATCGGCCCCCTCCACTCCTTCTGGGAGACCCAGGATCCGCAGATTCTTTCTCCTCGACCTGTTCTCCAGGTCTCCGGGTCTTCCCGCCCACCTCTTGTGTAGCGCCTCGTTCTGCTCCACTCTCACCGCCAGGCCCAAGAGCTCGTCCTCATTCTCACTGACTCTTTTCTGTACCTCCTGGATCTTCACCTCGTGGGCCTTCTGGGTGATCCCTAGTCCTTCAATTACCGCCAGCATAGGCGCCAGCATCTCCTTGCGCAGCTCCTCGAAGCAGCGCTTGATGAACTCCTGCAGCTCCGGCCCGCACTCCGCTTTGTCTCCGCCCGCCGCCATTTTGATTTTTTCCCCTCGCTTCTCCCGCTGCTCCAATGCCGCTTTTTTGGCTGTTGCACTTCTGGTCCGGTCCATAAAAGTTGGAGGGAAACCTCTCTCTTCACTTCCCCACGGGTTGTCGTCAAAAAAAATTCCGTTGGGGCTCCTCCAATGAGCCCGAAAGTCCGTAGTAGCGGGAGCTGCCCAATCGCGCGGCTTAGCTCCGTATAGCTGCAACCGGAAGTCACGCATTTTGAAAAACTTGAGGATAGACAAGTCCCCCGGGCCTGACGGGATAAATCCAAGGATTCTATGGGAAGCAAGAGATGAAATTGCAGAGCCGTTGGCAATGATCTTTTCGTCCTCACTGTCAACAGGGATGGTACCAGTGGATTGGAGAGTGGCGAATGTCGTGCCCCTGTTCAAAAAAGGGACTAGGGGTAACCCTGGGAATTACAGGCCAGTTAGTCTTACTTCGGTGGTAGGCAAAGTCATGGAAAGGGTACTGAAGGATAGGATTTCTGAGCATCTGGAAAGACACTGCTTGATTAGGGATAGTCAGCACGGATTTGTGAGGGGTAGGTCTTGCCTTACAAGTCTTATTGAATTCTTTGAGGATGTGACAAAGCATGTGGATGAAGGTAAAGCAGTGGATGTAGTGTACATGGATTTTAGTAAGGCATTTGATAAGGTTCCCCATGGTAGGCTTCTGCAGAAAGTAAGGAGGCATGGGATAGTGGGAAATTTGGCCAGTTGGATAACGAACTTGTTAACCGATAGGAGTCAGAAATTGGTGGCGGATGGCAAATATTCAGCCTGGATCCCAGTTACCAGTGGCGTACCACAGGGATCAGTTCTGGGTCCTCTGCTGTTTGTGATTTTCATTAATGACTTGGATGAGGGAGTTGAAGGGTGGGTCAGTAAATTTGCAGACGATACGAAGATTGGCGGAGTTGTGGATAGTGAGGAGGGCTGTTGTCAGCTGCAAAGAGACATAAATAGGATGCCAAGCTGGGCTGAGATGTGGCAGATGGAGTTTAACCCTGAAAAGTGTGAGGTTGTCCATTTTGGAAGGACAAATATGAATGCGGAATACAGGATTAATGGTAGAGTTCTTGGCAATGTGGAGGAGCAGAGAGATCTTGGGGTCTATGTTCATACATCTTTGAAAGTTGCCACTCAAGTGGATAGAGTTGAGAAGAAGGCCTATGGTGTGCTAGCGTTCATTAACAGAGGGATTGAATTTAAGAGCCGTGAGGTGATGATGCAGCTGTACAAAACTTTGGTAAGGCCACATTTGGAGTACTGTGTACAGTTCTGGTCACCTCATTTTAGGAAGGATGTGGAAGCTTTGGAAAAGGTGCAAAGGAGATTTACCAGGATGTTGCCTGGAATGGAGAGTAGGTCTTACGAGGAAAGGTTGAGGGTGCTAGGCCTTTTCTCATTAGAATGGAGAAGGATGAGGGGCGACTTGATAGAGGTTTATAAGGTGATCAGGGGAATAGATAGAGTAGACAGTCAGAGACTTTTTCCCTGGGTGGAACAAACCATTACAAGGGGACATAAATTTAAGGTGAAAGGTGGAAGATATAGGAGGGGTATCGGAGGTAGGTTCTTTACCCAGAGAGTAGTGGGGGCATGGAATGCACTGCCTGTGGAAGTAGTTGAGTCGGAAACATTAGGGACCTTCAAGCAGCTATTGGATAGGTACATGGATTACGGTAAAATGATATAGTGTAGATTTACTTGTACTTAAGGGCAGCACGGTAGCATTGTGGATAGCACAATTGCTTCACAGCTCCAGGGTCCCAGGTTCGATTCCAGCTTGGGTCACTGCAGACTCAATGGGCCGAATGGCCTCCTTCTGCACTGTAAATTCAATGGTAATCTATGATTAATCTAGGACAAATGTTCGGCACAACATCGTGGGCCAAAGGGCCTGTTCTGTGCTGTATTTTTCTATGTTCTATCCTGCCATTCAGCTAACTTTGAATCCATGTTGCAACTGTCATAGAATCTCTACAGTGCAGACAGAGGCCATTCGGCCCATCGAGCCTGCACTGACCCTCCGAAAGAGTACCCTACCTACCCTCCTGTGGGAGGAAACCCACACAAACACGGGGAGAACGTGCAGACTCCGCACAGACCCAAGCCAGCAATCGAACCTGGGTCCCTGGCGCTGTGAAGTAACAGTGGTAACCACTGTGCTACTGTGCTGCCCGATAACAGTGACAACACTTCCAAATACTTAATTGGCTCTAAAGTACTTTGGGACGCCCTGTGGATGTGAAAGGCACTATATTAATGTAAGATCTTATTTTTCTGAGGAAAAGCTTCACTGTTGGGGACACCATTTTTCAGACGGGGCATCAAATTGAGCTCCCCTCTGCTCTCAGGTGGATGTTAAAGATCTCACTGCACACACTTTGATTAACATCGGGAGAGTGCTTGGGAGATCCCCAATCAACATCACTAAAATTGACTATCTGGTCATTATCACCTTGCTGTTTGTGGGAGTTTGCTTTGTGCAAATTGGCTGTCGCTGTACCAACGTTACAACAGTGACTACATTTCACAAAATATTTATTTGGCTATAAAGCGCTTTGGGATACCATGAGGAAAGACACTTTACAAATGCACGTCTTTTTTTTTACCTATGTGTTGTATTTACTAATTTAATTGTGTGAGTGAGTATGTGAGAACTTTGAGAAGTCTGAGGGAAGTGGTGAGATGCTCCATAACTTCTAGTCGAGGAGGGAATGGAGGGGCAGAATGGGTTGCTCCTGTCCCTCGGGAATTCAGATGGTTTGATCGGGCACCGGGTTCATGGATGTGAGACTGTTACTGTGCCAAAAGCAGATCTTACGCCCGAGTTGCTGCACTGAACATCAGCAAAGCCGGTCTGCAGTGAGTGTCTGTGTCAAGATTACAGGAAACGTTTGCAACACTCTGGCGCATGCCCATTGCAATCGCTGAGCGAATTTACACTCTGCAAATTGCACGGAGCGCTGGTCTCTGAAGAGAAGTCATTCGATGCATTTTTTTGTAGCGCAGGCGCGGTGGCCAAGTGGTAAGGCGTCGGTCTCGTAAACCGAAGATCGCGGGTTCGAACCCCGTCCGTGCCTGAGGACGGAAATGTGATCCTTTTAAAACCAGCGATAGTGAAGCAGATTCCAAGGCCGGCAGCAACATGCTTGCCCCAGATCACCGGCACCCACATACAATTTATTAATGCATTGCAAATTGGACCCGATCTGTTAAGAGTTTTAATGAACATCCGCACAAGATCTACCCAGAATCGAGCACAAACCAAAATGCAGATACTGCTGCAATAGGCAAGTCTGCAATATCGTTCTTGGCACTAATGCAAATCTAATATTTATTTATGGGTAAGTTCTGCTCCAAACCGAACGCACAAGCTAAAAACCTCACGCAAAAAACTTTTTAAACCCTGAAGCTTGTTCACAACTTCTTCCACTGCACCTCAGACTCGATTTCCTCTTTCCAATTAATGCTATCCTACAAAGCTTCAATTGTTAATTAATAAACCGTCGTTTGAAACAAGACATGATCAACATTTGCTCCAAATCGTCCATAAAATCAAGTGTATACAAATGGCCACATGATTTGCAAATGCACAATATATCATACATATTAAACTCCATAATAATTCCCAATATTGTACTAATTTAAATGAACACCAAATCAAGGCTTCAGATTTTTAAGGCCTTATCAGTTTCAGTGGGTATCATTAACACACCAAGATGTATCAGTCAGAATCACTAACGTCGTGCATTTAAAACATTTCTTTTTTACTTTTCTGCAAATGTTGTTATCTGAAACAAGATAACGTGATAAACCTCCTGAGATTTTCCGGAGTTCCCAAGAAAGGAATCGTACACAGAACTGTAAAGAATGTTCAGATAACAAATTGCAAAAGAAACTGCTGACTCCTCAACCCCCCCCCGGGAGCCTTCACCCCATTCCACTAAACATCCTTTGGAGCTTGTGGTCGATAGAGCCTGGATGGCTACAAATCTCTTAAGAGATTGTTTTTCTTATCAGGACGAGATAAGCAGTGCAGAAAAATTCTTTGTGATAACGGGAGGGGGAGAGAAAATGCTCACAATGTAAATTCACTGAACCCTCTGCTTGTTAAAAGCCCGACCTTACTCTTAATTTTAAGGAATCCACTCAATCTCCTGACAGGGGCTGAATTAGTTGTATTTTCTGGTTTGAACCAGCAGGGGGTGCGGTAACAACATCCCACCGCAGGCGAAGATTGGCTTTAATCCCGACAGTTTCCAGTAAATGGGAATTTGGAGGAACTTGGCCTCCAGCTTTGAAATCAGAAACTGGGGCGGTGGAGCCTTTTGCAGGTTCGCGGGGTGCATTCGGCGATTTGGGTCAGCTCAAAGTATTCTGTGCATGGCCGATTTTAACAGAGCAGAAACTCCACCTAAAGTTGGAAGTGCAGAACTGAAGTTGTTAGAAAGCTACGGGATAGTTTGCAATCTGATACTGTAGCTGGAACATAACCACTCAGGTATCTTACCTCAATGTTTTTATTGTTTTCTTTTTCACCCCCAAAAAAGGAAGAAAATGTAGATTCTGGATATACAGCTTCTCACTTTTACATCTTTGCCCAAATTCTTAATTTAAATTATAAGCCAGGTATTTTCTTTTTTATTATTTAAGATCTCCAAAATCCACAGTATTTTGCGTGCTTTTTTTTTAGCCATATGGCCTGTCTCTCGGGCTTTATTTAAATGTAACCTTGTAATAACAAGGTCTCTGCTTCTTTTGACTTTCAACCTATTTTCATTTGGATTGTTTTTGGTCTGATGTCCAGGGGTAAACATGACCAAACAAATTGAGCTTTTTTTTCAACTTAAATGGTTTAGAATATTGCAATAAGCAAAATGAGCAAAACTTTGCAACTGAAGCATTCAAATAAAGTGGACATTTTAAGAGAAGCCCGATTCAGTAAATATACTTCCACGTCCTTAAAATTGTTAACTTCTCCGTCTTTATTTTATTTGTGTAGCATTTTGCTGATCCCGAGTTAAATCGCTAAATCGCTGGCTTTGAAAGCAGACCAAGGCAGGCCAGCAGCACGGTTCAATTCCCGTACCAGCCTCCCCGAACAGGCGCCGGAATGTGGCGACTAGAGGCTTTTCACTGTAACTTCATTTGAAGCCTACTTGTGACAATAAGCGATTTTCATTTCATTTCATTTTCATTTCATGAACGCGAGCTGAGGGACTATTCCAAATAATTTCTATCAATTGTATTTGGATATGGTGCAGAATGCCCATGTGATTTATATTAAATTTAAAGATTTATTTAAAAAAAACACAGAAATAAATTATGAAAATATAAAATCAGAAAAATTTACAGCACAAAAAGAGGCCATTCGGCCCTCCTGCCTGTGCTACCCCTTAAAAAGAACAGTCACCCCTGCTTTTCCTCCATACCCCAATAAACATCTGCTCCCCTAACTCCCTTTAAAAATGATTTATGGAATCAGCTTCCTTCTCTTGCAGCGAGAGCATTCCAGATCCTAACATCTGGCTGAGTGAAAACAAGTCTCCTCATTCCCCCTTCTAGATCTTCTGACTCTCTGACCTGTCATTATTGACCCACTTCCTGCAAGAATAGTTTTTCGTCAGTCTAGAACTTACAGTGCCATTCAGCCCATCGAGTCCGCACCAACCCACTTAAACCCACACTTCCACCTATCCCCGTAACCCAATAACCCCTCCTAACCTTTTTTGGTCACTAAGGGCAATTTATCATGGCCAATCCACCTAACCTGCATGTCTTTGGACTGTGGGCAGAAACCCATGCAGACACAGGGAGAACGTGCAGACTCCAGACAGAGACCCAGCGGGGAATTGAACATGGGACCCTGGCACTGTGAAGCCACAGTGTTATCCACTTGTTCTACCATGCTGCCATGGTAATCTAGTCTCATCAAAACCCGTCATTTACTTGACAATTTCCATTAGACACTTCTTAACCTTCTCAGTTCCAGGGAGAGCATCCCCACTTGTTCCAACATCTCCTCATAATTGAAGTCTCTTTGTCCCTGGTAGCACCCTGGTAAATCTGCTCTGTGGATTACACAGTTTCCCTGAAGTGTGGTGGCCCAGAATTGTCCCCAATACTTCACTTGTGATGTCTAACCAATGATGCCTAAACTTCTAGCATGATCTTTTTGCTTTTATTTTCTACAAATAAAAGCATATATTCTCTATATATTTTAGATCCAGGGTGGCATGGTGGCACAATGGTTAACACTGCTACTCTCACAGCGCCAGGGATCCGGGTTCAATTCTGGTCTGTGGGGAGTTTGCTTGTTCTCCCCGTGTCTGCGTAGGTTTCCTCCGGGTGCTCTGGTTTCCTTCCACAGTCCAAAGATGTGCATGTTAGGTGGATTGTTCAAGGATGTGCCAATTAGGTGGGGTTACGGGTGGAGTGGGCCAAGATAGGATGCTCTTTCAGAGACTCGATGGGCTGAATGGCCTCCTTCTGCATTGTAGGAATTCTGTGATTCTATACCTCTCCTTATAAACCCAGTTATCCATGTGCCTTTCAGCCAGATTACCACTTACCATGCCACCTTTGAGTATATGGAGACCAAGGTGTCTACACACTTTTCAGAATCATGCCATTTGTGGCATACCGACTTGCTATATTGAATCCTTGAAAGTGCATCATTTCATTCTACTCTGCACGGACTCCACCTGTCAGGTATCTGTCCATTTCTCCATTGCAGTCCATGCCACCCTGAAGCCTAGAGTTATCCGCATCACAATCTATTACATTGCCAAGTTTTGTGTCATCTGGAAATATTATAATACTGCTCCCGACACCATTGAAAAGAGTAATGGACTGAAAACTGCCTTTGGTGAACTGCACTGCAAACCATGTCCCAGACTGGAACACACCACCCTCTTCTTCCTGTCACTGAGCCAATTTGATATCACACTGCTATTTTCCCTTAAATTTCATGGGCTTCCAATTTCTTAATAAATCTCTTGTGTCGCACTTGTCAAGTGCCTTCCAAAAGCCATTTTTGCGATATCTATTGCACTGCCTTGATCAATCTTCTCTGTTGCCTCATTAAAGAACTCAGTCAAGTTAGTCAGCCATTAATTGGCTCAAAGAAATCCATGCTGCTCTCCTTGATTAACTCACGTCTTTCCAAATGAAAGTTTATTTTATCTCTGATAACGGGTTCCAAGCAATATTAGGCTGCCCGGCCTGCAACCTCTTGGTTTTACACTTTGATGAATAATTATATAATACTAACTACTCTCCAGTCCTCTGACACTATATCCAATGAGGATTGTAAGATTGTGACCAATGTCTCTGCTATTTCTAACTTTACTTCTTTCCCTAACGCAGAATGCATTCCATCTGGGTCAGGTAACTTACCAGCTTTCAGTAATGCGAACTGTCTCAGTGCACTGTCTCTATCTATCACTGTCCTGTCCATTAGTTCACTCTCTTTTATTGTAGCCTTCATGCCATCTGCTTCATTCACGAAGGGAGATGCAAAACACTCATTTAGTACAAACTGTTGCTAACTTTTGGTTTGTTCTGAATTTGGCGCTATTTAATCACGTTTGCTCAAGAGTCGCCAGGTATCTTTCGACACCGCCACAAGGTTCAGAACCGAATACTGATCAATGACTCGATACACTTGTTAGTAAGTTCAAAAGCAATGCTCATTTATTTACACACAGTCAAATCTACTCATGCATAAACTCTACAAACTAAACTACCACTATTACTAAGGCCTATACTTAGCTTCGGGCACCCACTCAGTCAGAGGAACAACAGCCATTGCTCGGTTCTGAGGCTGCTGGGTTGAGCTGTTTACAGGGTAGCAACTAGGAGCGTCTATCTCGTAGCGTGCGTTAACTTGGGACTTACTTGGTCTGATGCAGCTGCTAGTCAGGTCTCTCTCTTCGGTAAGAGCCGAAGCCAAAGGAGGAAGATTCTCCCTTGGGTGATACCTCTTATACTGCAAAGGGCTTCGTGCTCTTTTGGGCGGGCCTTGAACTTGGCCTCAACTAATTGGGTCTTTCCCAATCTGTATCGATTTTCCTCCAATCGAGGGGTGGTTCCTTGATCGCTGGGCGTGTCCTGGTGACTGTCAGTCTGCTTTGTCTTAGCTTCTTCTGGCGCCGGGGAGTCTGTCCGAACAATGTGTATCTAAATGGTTTCCTTTTGTCCCCGGAGATGGCTCATTAGTATGTAAATCGTTTGGTAGTTTCTGTCCTGTCTGAGCGTTTAAGGTTCTAATCAACAGACAGAGCTTGCACCTGCTTCTTTCTTAGCCTTGTCCAATTTTCCCTGCAGTCTTTGCGGGTGTCCATTTTGTAATCGGGGCGTGGCCATCCCAGATGGCTACAAAACGCACCAATTAGGAGCAGGCCTTCCTGTTCAGCGAGCCTGTTTACCATCAAAAAAGATCACGGCTGATCTGATTGTGGCCTCAACTTCACATTTTGGCTACCCCCTGGTAACTTTGAAGCAGAAAGGTTTCACCTCTGGATGGTCTCGAACAACTAACCTTTTGGTTAATAGTTGACCAATTGCACCACCGAAATCCATTTATATATTTATACTTTAGTCACATCTTCTGCCTCTACACCCTCTTTAGGCCCTTGATAGGCCCAACCTTTTCTGTAACCAGTGTTCTCTTTTTATTCATTTACGGGACCTGGGCTTCGCTGGCTGGGCCAGTATTTATTGCCCATCCTTAATTGCCCTCCAGACGGTGGTGGTGAGCTGCCTTCTTGAAGCACTGCTGGTGTAGGTACATCCAACCACAGAGCTATTAGGGCGGGAGTTCCAGGAGCTTGATCCAGCGACAGTGAAGGAACGAGACATAGTTCCAAATCAGGATGGTGAGTGGCTTGGAGGGGATCTTCCAGGTGGTGGTGTTTGTTGTCTTTCTTGATGGTAGTGGTCACGGGTTTGGAAGGTGCTGCCAAAGAAACCTGGATGAGTTCCTGCACTGCATCTTGTAGATGGCACACACACTGCTGCCTCTGTGCGCTGGTGGTGGAGGGAGTGAATCCATAGAACAGGGCAGAAGAACCAGAGCAGTCTACCTAGGCCCACCCACCGCCTTATCCCTCAACCATGCGCATTGTTAATGGCCAATCCACCTAACCCGCACAACCCTGGATACTAAGGGACATTTAAGATAGTCAATCTGCACAACCTGCCCATCTTTGGACTGTGGGAGGAAACCGGAGCACCCGGAGGAAACCCACGCAGACACGGGGAGAACGTGCAAACTCCACACAGACAGTCACCCACGGCTAGAATCGAACCCGGGCTAGAATCGAACCCGGCGATGTGAGGCAGCAGTGCTAACCACTGTGCCACCGTGCCACCCCACGGAAGAGGATTCCATGTTTGTGGAAGAGGTGCCATTCAAGCGGACTGCTTTACCCTGGAATTCCCTGCCCAGTGAAGCAGTTGAGGCTCCTTCGTTGAATGTTTTCAAGATAAAGATAGATCGTTTTTTTCAAGAATAAAGGAATAAAGGGTTATGGTATGCGGGCGGGAAAGTGGAGCTGAGTCCACAAAAGATCAGCCACGATCTCATTGAATGGCGGAGCAGGCTCGAGGGGTCAGATGGCCGACTCCTGCTCCGAGTTCTTCTGTTCTTATGTGTCAGTTTCCTGAGTGTATTGGAGCTGCACTCACCAGGAAAGGTGAGAGTATTGCATCACACTCCTGACCCGTAGATAGTAAATAGATTTTGGGGAGCCAGGAGGTGATACCTAGCCTTTGGCCTGCCCTAGTAGCCACAGTATTAATATGGCTAGTCCAGTTCAGTTTCTGATTAATGATAACCCCCCCCCCCCAGAGGATTCAGCGAGGGTAGTGCCATTGAATGTCAAAAGGCGATGGTTAGATCCTCTCTTGTTGGAGATGGTCATTGCCTGTCCTTTGTGCGGCATGAATGTTACTTGTCACATGTCAGCCCAAGCCTGGATATTGTCCAGGTCTTGTTACATTTGGGCATAAACTGCTTCTGTATCTTTTTTTAAATAAGTATATTTATTAAAGTTTTTTTAACACAATTTTTCTCCCTTACAAACAATAACCCACCCCCCCCCCCCCCCCCCCCCGCCCCCCCCCGAAACAAAAAAAACCCAAGAAATCGCGCAGAGCAAGATATATACATGGCAAAATGATATATTTACACAGCTTTGTACACTGGCCCTCACCCGTACGTGCCAATTTCCCCAACCCTTCATGTTATCTCTTGCTCATCCACCCTCCCAGGCAGTCCCCCCTTCCCCCCCCCCTCCCCCGCCCCCCCTCCCAGGACGTCCCCCCCCCCCCCCCAAGGTTGCTGCTGCTGCTGACCGACCTTCCTCTAACGCTCCGCGAGATAGTCTAGGAACGGTTGCCACCGCCTGAAGAACCCCTGCGCAGACCCTCTCAAGGCGAACTTAATCCTCTCCAACTTTATGAACCCAGCCATATCATTTATCCAGGCCTCCAGGCTGGGGGGGCTTCGCCTCCTTCCACATTAGCAAGATCCTTCGCCGGGCTACTAGGGACGCAAAGGCCAGAATGCCGGTCTCTTTCGCCTCCTGCACTCCCGGTTCGTCCACTACAAATATTGCTAGCCCCCAGCTTGGCTTGACCCGGACTTTCACCACCTGAGATATTGCTCCCGCCACTCCTCTCCAGAACCCCTCCAGTGCCGGGCATGACCAAATCATATGGACATGGTTCGCCGGGCTCCCTGAGCACCTTCCACATCTGTCCTCCACCCCAAAGAACCTACTCAACCTCGCCCCCGTCAAGTGCGCTCTGTGGACCACCTTAAATTGTATCAGGCTGAGCCTGGCAGACTGCTTCCGTATCTGAGGAGTCATGAATGATGCTGAATATTGTGCAGTCATCTGCAAACATCCCCACTTCTGACCTTATGATGGAGCAAGGTCATTATTGAAACAGCTGAAGATGGTTGGGCCTAGGTCACTATCCTCAGAACTCCTGCAGTGATGTCCTGGAGCTGTGATGACTGACCTTCAACCATCACAACCATCTCCTTTGTGCCAGGTATAGCTCCAACCAGCGGAAAGCTTCCCCCCTGATTGCCATTGACTCCAGTTTTGTTGGGGTTTCTTGATGGGGTCAAATGCTGCCTTGATGTCTAGGGCAGTCACTCTCACCTCACCTCCGGAGTTCAGCTCTTTTGTCCATGTTTGAACCAAGGCTGTAATGAGGTCAGGAGCTGAGTGACCCTGGCGGAACCCAAACTGATTGTCATTCAGCAGGTTGTTGCTGAGTAAATGCTGCTTGATATCACTGTTGATGACCCTTTCATCACTTTGATGATCGAGAGTAGACTGATGGGGCGGTAATTGGCTGGGTTAGATGTGCCCTGCTTTTTGTGTGCAGGACACACCTGGGCAATTTTCCACATTGCCGGGTAGATGTCAGTGTTGTAGCTGTACAGGAACAGCTTGGCGAGGGGTGCAGCCAGTTCTGGAGCGCAAGTCTTCACTACTATTGCCGGGATATTGTCAGGGCCCAGAGCCTTTATGGTATCCAGTGCCTTCAGCCATTTCTTGATGTCATGTGGAGTGAATCGAATTGTCTGCAGACTGACACTTGTGATGATGGGGACATCCGGAGGAAGCTGAGATGGATCATCCACTCGGCACTTCTGACTGAAGATTGTGGCAAATGCTGCAGCCTTATCTTTTGCATTGATCTGCTGGGCTCCTCCATCATCGAGGCTAGGGATGTTTGTGAAGCCTCCTCCTCCACTGCGAAGTTTGATTGTCCACCACTGTTCATGACGGGATACAGCAGGGCTGCAGAGCTTGGATCTGATCCATTGATTACCGGATCGCCTCGCTCTGTCTATCACTTGCTGCTTATGTTGTTTGGCACGCAAGTTGTCCCGTGTTCAGCAGCTTCACCAGGTTGACACCTCATTTTTAGGTATGCCTGGTGCTGCTCCTGGGATGCCCTCCTGAACCCTTCATTGAACTAGGATTGACACCCCCCCCCCCCCCCCCCCCCCCGCCCCGGCTTAATGGTGACAGTAGAGTGGGGCATGAGGTTACAGATTGTTGAGTACAATTCTGCTGCTGCCCATGGTTGCCCAGTCTTGAGTTGCTAGATCATTTCAAAATCTATCCCATTTAGACACAGCGGTAGTGTCACACAACACGGTGGACGGTATGCTCCACGTGAAGATGGGGCTCTGTCCCCATAACAACTGTGCAGTAGTCACTCCTACCGATACTGTCACGGACAGATGAATCTGCGGCAGGCTGATTGGTGAGGATGAGGCCAAGCATGTTTTTCTCAAGTATATTTGAATGTGGACACTTTACAGGTTTATAACCTATTTCAGGCTCGGTTTGATTTACATTCCATCTCTAACTTGACTAGTTTGTTTGCATTATTTCTATTTACTACATATGTATGCATGTCACTTTTAGCAATGATTTACACAGATGGAACAGTTTTTATCAAGTGGGCCATTCAGTTTAACATCGGGTTTGGTGTAATTTCCAAGTTTGTAAAGCTGGATAATGTAGCAAACGATGAGGAGAACAGTAACAGATTTCGGGAGGACATAGACAAATTGGTAAAATGGGCAGACACACAACATATTACATTTTCCGCAGAGAAGGGTGAAGTGATAAATCTTGGTCGGAAGGTTGAGGAGAGAGATTATAAATTGAATGATACAACTTCAACGGGGAGGGCAGGAACCAAGTGATCAGTGGGCATCTGTACACAAATCTTCCAGGAGACAAGCGTGACTTAAGATTTCAGAAGCAAAAGAGCCTAAAAACAGAAGAAATCGGAGCAGGAATAGACCATTCAGCCCCTCGGGCCTGCCTGCCCCACCGTTCAATAAGGCTGACCTGATTCCACATTCCACCTACCCCAATGACCCTTGACTCTCTTGTGAATCAAAATTCTGACCAACTTAGCCTTGACTATATCCGGTGATGTATTCAGTTCACTGTTCCATTCTGGTTACATGGAATTCTGAAACTCTGCAATGTTTCCAAGAGCACTCTTTCTATTGCCGTCCCGTTTTCCACTAAACTGGTTCCCTGAAAGTGCATCTTTCATGTTTGCCAAAGAACTCGGCAACCTCCTGTTATCTCAGTGGGGGTGCACTGCCTCCAAAACATTCTTTCACGAGCCGTCGCAAAGAAGTGTGTTATGCTGAGTAACATTATTGGAATTTTACTTCAGAACTTGCGTTTTTCGATCAATGTCAGGTCACTTTGTATCTGGGGCAATACACCTGGAGGAATAAGTTAGGGTATCAGTTTTTTAAATTCATTGCTACATTGTGGGCATCACTGGTTGGGCCTGCATTGTTCTGCTAGGTTATGGATCGAGAGTCACATATAGGCCACTCATAAGAATGACAGACAAGACTCTTTGGGTGGCACGGTATCACAGTGGTTAGCACTCTTGCTTCACAGCTCCAGGGTACCACGTTCGAATCCCGGCTTGGGTCACTGTCTGTGCGGAATCTGCACGTTCTCCCCGTGTCTGCATGGGTTTCCTCCGGGTGCTCCGGTTTCCTCCCACAGTCCAAAGATGTGCGGGTTAGGTGGATTGGCCATGCTAAATTGTCCTTAGTGTCCAAAAAGGTTAGATGGGGTTACTGGGATAGGATGGAGATGTGGGCTTAAGTGGGGTGCTCTTTCCATGGGCGGGTGCAGACTTGATGGGCCGAATGGCCTCCTTCTGCGCTGTAAATTCTATCTATCTATGACTCCTACCCGCTTAGCTAACCAGATAAGGATTTACAACAACCAGCAAGGGGCTTTGTGAGACTTTTACTTTCCAGATTTTTATTAAATTCAAATTCACCATGGTGGGATTCGAACCCTGGGTTCCTGGATTGCTATTCCAGTGACAATACCGCTATACCACAGCCGCCCCTATGTGTAGGTAGCGTTATTACCTCTGAGTCAGAAGGTTGTGAGTTCCACGTCCCACTCCAGAGACTTGGGCACAAAATCAAGGTTGACACTTCAGTGTAGTAGTGAGGAATTGCTACACTGTCTGATGTTAAACCTTTGTCAGTCCTCTCAGATGGATGTCACGACCTTCTCAAGGGCAATTAGGGCTGGGCAACAAATAGTGGCCGAGCCAGCGACACCCTCATTGCAGAAATGACTAAATGAAAGAGTCAACCAATAATTTGGAAGTGTTTTAAGATTGTGGATTTGTTTAATTATTTCAGTTTAATTCGGGCGGCACGGTGGCGCAGTGGTTAGCACTGCTGCCTCCCGGCGCTGAGGACCCGGGTTTGATCCGCTCTGTGTGGAGTTTGCAAATTCTCCCCCTGTCTGCGTGGGTCCCACCCCCACAACCCAAGATGTGCAGGGTAGGTGGATTGGCTGCGCTAAATTGTCCCTTAATCGGACAAAAGAAAAATATATTTTTTTAAAACTCCATTCAATAAGATCATGGCTAATCTCATTGTCTTCTCAACACCACATTCCTGCCGACCTTTCACCCCTTGTTAATCAAGAATCTATCTAACTCAGCCTTAAAAATATTCAAGGACTCTGCTTCCACTGCCTTCTGAGGAAGAGAGCTCCAAAAACCCACGGCCCTCTGAGAGAAGTGACATGCACACGTATGCATCTCAGGTGGATGTCTATCCCATTTGGGTTTTGTTCGACATTCTGGAACCTGGCTACTCGAGATCTTGGAAATATCCTCTTTTCCTTCAGTAGATGCTACTTCATGGGAAGTTGCTCCAGTGTCCATCTCCATAGGTTTTGGTATGTCCTCAGAAACAGAATCTAAGGGGGGCATGGTGGCGCAGTGCTTAGTACTGCTGCCTCACGGCGCCGAGGACCCGGGTTCGATCCCGGCCCCGGGTCACTCACTGTCTGTGTGGAGTTTGCACATTCTCTCCATTTCTGTGTGGGTCTCATCCCCCACAACCCAAAAAGATGTGCAGGGTAGGGGAATTGGCCACCCTAAATTGGCCTTTAATTGGAAAAAAAGTAATTGGGTACTCAAAATTTATTTTTAAAAACTAAATCTGAACATGTCTCTGCCTCTGTCCCCTGTTCTGAGGTATCGCTGTCTACATTGTCCAAGGGAAATACATCTTGAGAGGTTTCTGTGATTTCACTTTGTGAAGCTGTTGGCTGAGCAGCATGATGTCGCTAAACTCTTTCATCATCCCTCTGTATGGTGTATGTTATTGGACCTGTCTTTGCCGGCATCACAGCGGGTACCCATTTCTCATTGGTCGTGTAGCTTCTAACTCACACTCGCTCTCCTTGATTAAATACTCACTTCTTAGATTTCGGTTCTCTCCTAGCAATCTGTGCTTGTAGTTGTCGTGTGACAATCTCTGAAGTATCAGGTAGTAGTAACAAATCAAACTGTGTCCGCAGTTTCCTCCTGAACAGCAGCATTGCCGGTGAACTCTACGTTGTTGTGTACGCGGTGTTCCGGTAAGGCATTAAGAAGTTGTTTACTCTTCTTGCCTGTGTACCTTGGTCTTTTGATGCTTTGATGGAACGCTTCAATGATTGAACAAAATGTTCATTTGTTGCAGGATGGTATGGAGTTGACTTTGCGTGCTGTGTACCGTTCTTACGTAGTCGTCGAACTCCTTCAAAGTGAACTGAGCACCATTGTCACCATTACAACCTGCTCCGGTGTTCCACATCTTATGAATATTTTGTCTGGCTTCGCAGTCGCCATGGATTTCATGATATCGACATCAAGCCATTTAGATTGTGCATCCACAATCACTAGGACCATGTGACCCTCCACTGAACCAGCGTCGTCTATGTGTATTCTCTGCCAAGGCTGTGTGATGTCGGGCTTGAGATTTGGATTTTTCCGATGAACATCTGTCATTGTTCCTTTTTGGACCAAGTTCATCACCTTCCCCACCACTGGATCGATTCTTGTATATCTTTGAATGTGAGATGAAGCCACAGGTATATTATCCATGAGTGAGAAATGCAGGATGTTTATGTTCGTGCTTGACTTGTAATGGCAATCTTCACAAGTCATCAGCATTTGTATGTTGCTCTGACTTGTGATATTGGCTATCATACATTGGGCCAACAATATCAATGACCATCTTAAGAAGTCTTACAACACTAGGTTAAAGTCAAAAATCTTTGTTTGGAGTCATTAGCTTTTGGAGCGCAGCTCCTTAATCAGATTGACTCACCTGATGGAGGAGCTGCGCTCTGCAAGCTAGTGATTCCAAACAAACCCGCTGGACTTTAACCTGGTGTTGGAAGACTTCGTACTGTACCCACCCCAGTCCAACGCTGGCATCTCCACATAATGACCATCTTGGTTACCTACTAGCTGCTAAAGAAGAAATCCCCTTATGTGGCCCAAGGATAGTCGCCAATGGTTGATGATCTGTCACAAGAGTAAAATGACATCCATAAAGGTGGAAAAGTCTTTCCCAGAAGGTGATTCTCAAAGCCTCTTTTTCCAGCTGAGTGTAATTCATTTCTGTGCTAGTAAGTGTTCGTAAAGTACATGCTATCGGTCATTCCTCTCCTGAAGGTATTATGTGAGAGACAAGTGAACCAACTCCATTACAAGCAAGTTGAAACTTCAGCTTCAGATTGTAATGGACCAATAGCTCTGACTTCTGTAAGGCATCTTTTATGCCCTTTCATTGTATGCACTTTCACTTTCTTCTGACCAGTGCCATATTTTGTGGGTGGGATGATGGATGGGGATGTGGGTAGAGTTCTGATTAAAATTCCTAAAATTTCCTTTTTTCCCCTTCTGTAGACAAAATGATGATGATGGGGAATGTGGGCGTCGGTCCTGGAGGGAGGTGAGACTCGGGGATGAGGGAACTGGGATGATGGCCGCAACAGGAGCTGCGCCATAGGGGGAAGTGCTGGTTCAGGAAAGCGCGGGCTTTTTTCCCGCGCCAAATGGGGGGGGGGGGGATGGAGGAAGGTAAGGAGGAGGAGAGACTCCCACACGGGGGAGATCAACGGGAAGGCGGGGGAAGCCGGGGTCAGCAGAGGTCAGCTGACTCACGGAAGTAATATGGGGGGAGCAAAAGTGCTAGATGTGGATCTAGCCGGGGGTGGGGGGGGGGAGCACGGGACTGGCCTAAGATAGGAGATGGCTAGTCGGCGGGGGGGGGGGGTAACCTCCCAATCCGGCTGATCACGTGGAATGTGAGAGGCCTAATTGGGCCGGTTAAGAGGGCCCGAGTGTTCGCGCACCTAAAGGGACTGAAGGCAGACGTGGCCATGCTTCAGGAGACACATCTGAAGGTGGCAGATCAGGTCAGGTTAAGGAAGGGATGGGTGGGACAGGTGTTCCATTCAGGGCTGGATGCGAAGAATAGAGGGGTGGCAATACTGGTGGGAAAGCGGGTGTCATTTGAGCCCAAGAACATAGTAGCGGACAAGGGAGGACGATACGTGATGGTGAGTGGTAGGTTGCAGGTGACGGAGGTGGTACTGGTGAATGGAAATGCCCCAAACTGGGACGATGCTGGATTCATGAAACAGATGTTGGGGCGTATTCCGGACCTGGAGGTAGGGAGCTTGATAATGGGTGGGGATTTTAACAAGGTGCTGGACCCAGCATTAGATCGTTCCACATCTAGGACGGGGAGGAGGCCGGCTGCGGCCAAGTTGCTTAGGGGGTTTATGGACCAGATGGGGGGAGTAGATCCGTGGAGATTTGCCAGACCTTTGGCCAGAGAATTTTATTTTTTCTCCCACGTACATAAGGCCTACTCCCGGATAGATTTTTTTGTTTTGGGCAGGCCACTGATCCCGAAAGTGGAGGGAACTGAGTATTCGGCCATAGCCATTTCAGACCATGCCCCACACTGGGTGGAGCTGGAGCTGGGGGAGGAGAGGGACCAACGCCCGTTGTGGAGGTTGGATGTGGGACTGCTGGCAGACGAGGAAGTGTGCGGGAGGGTGCGGGGTGTATTGAAAGCTATCTGGAGGCTAACGACAACGGGGAGGTGCAGGTGGGAGTAGTATGGGAGGCGCTGAAGGCGGTGGTCAGGGGAGAGTTAATCTCCATCAGGGCTCACAGGGTGAAGAGCGAGGGCAGGGAAAGGGAGAGGTTAGTAGGGGAGATTTTAAGGGTGGATCGGAGCTATGCAGAGGCTCCGGATGAGGGACTAATCAGGGAGAGACGAAGTCTCCAGACGGAGTTCGACCTGTTGACCACAGGGAAGGCAGAGGCACAGTGGAGGAAGGCACAGGGGGCGATGTATGAATATGGGGAGAAGGCGAGCCGGATGCTGGCACACCAGCTCCGTAAGAGGATGGCAGCGAGGGAAATAGGTTGAGGAGGGGCTATGGGCTGATGCCCTAAGTAGGGTTAATTCCTCTTCCTCGTGTGCCAGGCTTAGCCTGATACAATTTAAGGTGGTTCATAGAGCGCATATGATGGGGGCGAGGCTGAGTAGGTTCTTTGGGGTGGAGGACAGATGTGGGAGGTGCTCAGGAAGTCCAGCGACCCATGTCCATATGTTGAGGTTATGCCCGGCACTGGAGGGGTTCTGGAGGGGAGTTGCGGGAACAATATCTAAGGTGGTGAAAGTCCGGGTCAAGCCAAGCTGGGGGCTAGCAATATTTGGAGTAGTGGACGAGCCGGGAGTGAAGGAGGCGAAAGAGGCCGGCATTTTGGCCTTTGCGTCCCTAGTAGCCCGGCGAAGGATCTTTCTAATGTGGAAGGAGGCGAAGCCCCCCAGCGTGGAGGCATGGATAAATGATATGGCTGGGTTTATCAAGTTGGAAAGGATAAAGTTTGCCTTGAGAGGGTCTGCGCAGGGGTTCTACAGGCGGTGGCAACCGTTCCTAGACCATCTCGCGGAGCGTTAGATGAAGGTCGGACAGCAGCAGCAGCAACCCAGGGGGGGTGGGGGGGAGGGGGGGACATTGTTCGTGGGGGTGGGGGGGAGAGCGGGAGGGGGAGGGGTTCCTGTGGGGGGCATGTGAGCAAGAAAGCACATGAATGATCCGGAAACTGACATGTACGGGAAGAATCCAATGTACAAAGTTCTGTATTTTATTGACTTGCCATGTTCATGTCTTGCCACGCGAGTTATTTTTCTTTTCTTTGTTACCGGGGGGGGGGGGGGGTTGTTTGTAAGGTGGAAAATATTGTTATTGAAAAATTCTTAATAAAAATATATATTTTTTAAAAAGAATAACAGTGCCCCCCCCTTAGCCCACTCAGAATTTGATGCATGGACCTCTGAGAAAGAACAGGAGCCAATGTTATTCCAAAAGGAGGTCTTCTCTAACGAAACAGACCTTTTTGCGTCTCGCTGGTGAGTAGTGGATGTGATTTTGCAGCCACATTCATTTGTAAATATGCCTGCAAAAGGTCAGCTTTACTGAATTTCTGCCCTCCAGAATGTCCAACAAGCAAGCAAATCAGCGGCAAAGGAGAGTGATCTGCGAACAGTACTATGTTAATAGTTGTTTTAAAATCTCCACATATTCTCACTGAGCCGCCACGTTTCTATACAGGAACAATTGGTGTTGCCCATTCGCTTGTAGAAACTGATTCAATGACCCATGTCTGGACTAGCCTTTCTATTTCTTCTTTGACTTTTGGCCTGATGACATAGGGTTCTAGATTTGAGACATTTTGGTGTACTGATTGGCTTGAATTTAAGTTGCCCTTCAACACCAGTCAGACAGCCTAGTGAATCTTCGCCTAGTGAATCTTCGAACACCTTCTCATACTATAGAAGTTGCTGTAAGTTGATCTTTGAATCCACTAGTTGATTTACTGCTCCTCTTCCGTGGCATAGCAGTATTGTCACTGGACTAGTAAACCAGCGACCCAGAGTAATGGGGATCCAGGGTTCAGTTCCCGCCACTCAGATCGTGAAATTTGAATTCAATAAAAATCTGGAATTAAATTTAATGATGACCATGAATCCATTGTTGATTGTCGTAAGAACCCATCTGGTTCACTCATGTCCTTTAGGGAAGGAAATCTGCCACACTTACCTGGTCAGGCCTACATGTGACTCCAGACCCACAGCAATGTGGTTGATTCTTATCTGTCCCCTCAAGGGCAATTAGGGATGGGCAATGAATGCTGGCACAGCCTGCAATGCCCACGTCCCATGAACAAATAAAAAAAAGAACATGCTGCATTACTACTGGGCGGTGAATGTGGAGAAGGTGAGGCGGTGGTGGGAAGGAGACGGTCTGGAATGGGTTAGGATGGAGGAAGAGTCCTGAAGGGGGTCCTGCCTGAGGGTCAGGGTGACAGTGGCATTACCACCGGTGCCAAGGAGATATACGGAGAGCCCAGTTGCACAGTCCACGATTAAGGTATGGAACCATCTGAGGAGTCATTTCAGGATAGAAGGAAGTTGGTGTTAACACCATTATGTGAGAACTAGGGATTAAGCCCGCGGGGGGGGGGGGGGGGCGGCATGGAGGAGCTGAGGGAGAGGGTACAGCTCCTGAGGGGAAGTGAATTTAGGTATCTACAAGTAAGGGATTTTGCGTAGGTGTGAAAGGGTTTCCTAGGCTGCCGAAGTATGCCCTATTGGATGGTTGTTGCTTCCGGATGTGGAGGGGATGGTAGGATCGGGGACATATGGGTGGCTGGGAGAGCAGGTGGATGAGCAGGTGGTGAGGACCAAAGAGAAATGGGAGGAGGAGTTGGGGGGGGTGGAGTTAGGATGGGGAGTGTGCGTTGAGGCGCTGCGTACGGTAAATTCAACCTCCTCGTGTACGAGGATGAGCTTGATACAGTTTAAGGTGGTACGCAGGGTACATATGACTCGGGTGAGGGTGAGTGAGTTCTTCCAGGGAGTAGCAGACGAGTGTGAAAAGTGTGGGTGGGGACCAGAAAGCCACACACATATCTGGGGTTGTTGGAGGCTGGAGTGATAGTGGGCGAGAGTCTTCGGGACGCTAACAAAGATTGGGGGGGATGGAGGGGCAGAAGGCCGATGTCGTGGCCTTCGCCTCTCTGATTGCCCGGCAGAGAATTTTACTGGCGTGGTGGTCGGCAGCACCACTGGGGGTGTCGGCCTGGCTAGAGGATCTGTAGGATTTCCTCCGGTTGGAGAAAATCAAGTATGAACTGAGGGGTTCAGCAGAGAACTTTGAGACGTGCTGGGGACTGTTCGTGGCCATGTTTGAGGAGCTGTTCTTCGTGGGGGGGGGAGGGGGGGTTGTTCGGAGTGAAAATGGGGAAAAAACTTGAACCGACTGTAAAACTGTGAGCTGGGGAGCATGTTCCCCAGAGTATTTATGTTTTGGTGAGTTTGGAATAAAAATTTGTAGCAGCATAAAAGGTTTTATGGTCTACCGAGCTGAAAAAAGTTGTGCCTTTTAGGTCCTCTGGTGTTTAATTCATTTTTCTCACCATTCCAGATCCTGGCTCCGAGGGTCTATACTTCAACCAACCTTCAGCAACCGAGGCTGCGCTACGGCCGACATATGTTTGTGTGTGTGTGTGTAAGTTCGGTGCAAGAACGTTCCTCTGCTTCCAACGCTGTCTCCACTGTTTTTGTCGACGATTTCTTTTTTCCAGCAATTTATTTTCTCTCCTCAGTTCTCGTCGCCAGTTTTCTCTTTTGTTATAGCCCTGAGTTAGCCTCAAGGAGAAAAGATATAGAGGTGCCCACACTCTGGACTCTTCCAAACATGATGAGAGGTTTATGAAGAAGTGTTGCTCACACCGACGCCACCTTTAAAAAGGGGAGACAGGACGACGGGACACTGACAGTCAGGGACCTATACACCGATGGCAGGGCCACAACATTGGATGAACTGACAGAGATTTCAACTAGCTAGGGGAAACGAACTAAGGTACCTTCAACTTTAAAACTTCCTACAGAAGGAGACAAGGATGTACCCACAACCGCCACGACAGACACTACTAGAGGGGCTACTAGACACAAACATCCTCGATAAAGGGAACTATAGCGACATGTGTGAATGACTGGTAGAGAGGGCTGACACCGTACTGGTTGCAACTAGAAGGAAATGGGAGGAAGACCTGGGGATACAAAGCTTTAACTTTTGTCCTTTTATTATTTTTGTAGCATCTAGCCTTATTTGCTGATTTATTGACTCATTAATTGAGGTGGGAGGTGGATGGTAATTCTCAGCCTTGGTCGACCTGAAGTCATGAGATTTTGTGGGATTCAGATTCTATGTCGAGGGCTCAAATGTCAGCCCCAATCAAACATTTTGCCCAGTCTGTCCTGTCAATAGATCAAAGTTGGCAATGTTTAGTCTAGGATGCTTGCTGATAAATAGTCACTCTGAGTTTAAAAAACATGTTCGACTGTTGCGCGACCAGTCTGTGGGATGACTTACTTGAACACGAGGACCAAACGAGGAGACCATTGCAGGATTGACTGAGCTGGGATTGCCCGAGTCTTGTTTTGATTCAATGTTGCTTGATCTGTGCACTATTTCCCTGAGGTGTCTTCTGATTCTTTCGCAATCTGCTGGGCCATTTCAGATTGCATTAAGAATCAACTACACGTTATTACAGTTCATAACATAAAACCTCTCTTCCTAAAAAGATATAAAGACCCACAACAATATTTGATCAAAATAGCAAAATGGAAAGGGATCCCAGGAGGTTCGACACATTTTGATCAATCAACCTCTAATTGCCGTATCCATCAATCTTTTTCTATCTTTTGAACTGTACCTAATTCACTCTGACAACTACTGTGTAGATCAGCAGAGAGATCGCCTTTCCGGCCCAGCTTGCTAGGGAACTGCCCTTATCATGAGAGGTCCCTGGGTGTTGAAAATCCGAAAAAGGAAATGCTCTGGGAGCATGCCCACAATTGCATCAAAGTCTTAATCTGCAGATTTATAAACAACTCCTGTCAAGCGTTGCAGTTTGTGATTGTAGCCACCTAAAATGGCCAACTCCCGATTCAAAATGGCGAACAGCAAAGGCTGATGGGAAAGTCAGCCAACAAGACACAAACGAGCAGCTGCAGATTGGCTGTGTATTTACCTCTGGAAAGGCTATTGATACCAGCAACCATCAGCATAACAAAACAACAGCCATCTGCATACTGATGAGCAATCCCCGGGAACAATAAGCAACATTTAGACACACAAAGCAAAACCAGACTCTTCGGCGCCAGCAGGAACCTACACAAAAGGAGGTGAATGACCACCTCAAGACCACCCATCGATCAGGGAACCGCTCCAGCATTGGAGAAAATCGAACCAAGCGATTGGGACAAAGTCCAATCACTTGGGACCAGGTATAGGGTCTGCCCCGAAAGGCGGGAAGCCCCTGGGAACTATAAGAATTGAGCCCCAAGTTCAAATCGCTCTCTTCTCCACCGCTTCTCCAGCTCTTCACTCTTCAGCAGCTGGTCGAAACTGTAAGTCTTATTTCAACGCTCGCTACGAGATAGGCGCTCCTAGCTACCAATCTGCACCAACTTCGAATCGCGCAGGCTCAGAACCCGAAAGAAAGGCCATTTGTTCCCCTGACCTGGTGGGCCAGTTCCAAGTTAAGTATTGGCCTGTTAGTTGTAGAAGTAGCTTAAACGTAGAATTTGTGCATGAGTAGTGATTACTGTGTATAATAAATGTGCTTTGATTTAAATCTTACTAATCGGTGTATTGGATTATTGATCATTACTCGGACTTGAACCACGTGGCGGTATCATAAAGATACCTGGCGACTCGAGAGCAAAGGTAATAAGACAGAGCAATTAAACTAAGGCAAAGTTAGCAACAGTGATACCACCTTAAACTTTCAACATTGTTACAAACTTAAGATGCACTTCTGTTTATTTATTATCCTCAGTCTAATTTGCAGGAGTCTTATGAGGGCGCTCATAAAAAAGAAATGATGTACACAAGTGTTTCACCATAGGATTGCAGGACTGTATAAATAAACACTGCTGGCACACTGATACTCCTGAGCTGTATTTCTGTCCAGGAAGCCCTCACAATCTATATTCATACCGCTTCCTGGGACTATACTGCTTATTGTGAACTCAGCAACTTCCAGTAATATTGGGAGTTCGCATTAACCGTTACCACATCAACCCAGGGTGCATAGTCACTGGTGCAATAGCAATTGAAATTAGAACATCAGTCAAAAAGAAGCCCTGCTTGTCAGTCAAATAATAGTTGGCTGCGGCAGTGTTGCAGAGTTACTTGCCACTTGAGGGGCCAAATGATTTAATAAATCATAAGAGCAAAGTTGGATTAGTTTGCACAGCCAGTTGAAAGCTAAGAAGAAAAAATGTATGGTTACTTCAAGATAACTCTGAAAGCTTTAAATAAACCTTAGAAACTTGTTTCAGCCCACAGAATGCTAGGCATCTGATTTAGGATCACTTGGAGTAAAGTCCTGTGGTCCTTAGTTCCGAGAAGATGGCATTTGTCTTCATGGACACAATTCCACAGAGTGAATCTGAAGAGTGACAAGTGATGGTGTTGGAGGAGATAAAAATTGTATCTGCAATAAAGACTAAGAGGTGGTGGGAACGTGTCAGCGAATGTGACTGTGGACGGTGTATGGGGAATAGATGTAACTCTGGCTATACCAGAAGGTTTTTTTTTTGTGTTGTAAACAGTGCAAGATTAGTTCTGGGTAAAGTTACATTAAATATTCAGCGTTCAAATCAAGGAGCCCAGCCAAGGACAAGAATAGCGACCTGTTGGGCTGAAGTTATTTTCCTCTGGTAAGATTGATACAAAGTCTAATCGTACTGACGAGAGAGAGAGGGGGATTTTTATCCGCTGCAATCATGAACAAAATCGCTTGCAATCGCCGCCCTCTCGACAGTGAACGTGCGAGCCCCCTGTCACAGCTTGGGAAAAGGGAGACAGTGATTTGCATCAGGATCATAGAATCATAGAAATCACAGTGGAGAAGGAGGCCATTCAGCCCATCGAGTCTGCACCGGCTCCTGGAAAGAGCACCCCACCCAAACCCACACCTTCATCCTATCCCCACATCCCAGTAACCCCACCCAACACTAAGGGCAATTTTGGACACGAAGAGGCAATTTATCACAGCCAATCCACCTAACCTGCACATCTTTGGACTGTGGGAGGAAACCGGAGCACCCAGAGGAAACCCACGCACACACGGGGAGAATGTGCAGACTCCGCACAGACAGTGACCCAAGCTGGGAATCGAACCTGGGACCCTGGAGCTGTGAAGCAGTTGTGCTAACCACTATGCTACCGTGCTGCCCAGAATGGGTCAGCGTTTCACCAACCCGTTTTATGATTCTTCCATCTCGGCAAAGGATGATACTCTGCTGGAAGGTTTCTCTGATCTTTATCGATTTCAGGACCTTTTAACATGGGTTGGTTTTAATTATATCCTTGTCACTGCAGAGAAATGGGAATGCTCAATGGCATGACCTGGCTGGGTATCATTTTATAACTGAATGCATAGTGGTTATGCGGTGCAGCAGATGAATGCATTGTTCAAATCCACCTCTGGAACCATTGTTCAAATCCAACTCAGATCAATGGGCTGTGTTATGCACAACAGGAGTACCAGCATTCTCTGCCTTGTTTCAAAATGATGTGAATCCATTGTGTGTACAGCTGTTCGTGGTTCAACACCAAAAGACATTTTCATTCAAATGAGGAGAGATGGATGAGCAATGCCTTTCTCATCCAGAATAATATAAAATGCGAAAAGAGGAAATAATCATAGAATTCCTACAGTGCAGAAGGAGGCTATTCGGCCCATCGAGTCTGCACCGACCCACCGAGAGAGAACCCTACCTAAGCCCACTCACCTGTCCTATCCCCTTAACCCCACTTAACCTTTGGACGCTGAGGGCAAATTTTAACATGACCAATCCACCTAACCTGCGCATCTTTGGACTGTGGGGGGAAACCGGAGCACCCGCAGGAAACCCAGGCAGGGTAGAATGTACAAACTCCACACAGACAGCCACCCAAGGTTGGAATCGAACCCAGGTGGCCCCTAGTGGTGTGAGGCAGCAGTGCTAACCCCTGTGCCACCGTTTCACACTTCACCTCCCCATGGTAACCCATCAAACCAGAGACAATAGGATAGACCTTGACCAAGGGCAGCACAATGGTGCAGTGGTTAGCACTGCTGTCTCACGGCACCAAGGTCACAGGTTCGATCCCGGCTCTGGGTCACTGTTCGTGTGGAGTTTGCACATTCTCCCCGTGTTTGCGTGGGTTTCGCCCCCACAACCCAAAGATGTGAAGGTTAGGTGGATTGGACAGACTAAATTGCCCCTTAATTGGAAAAAATTAATTGGGCACTCTAAATTTATTTTAAAAAAAGGATAGATCTTGACCTTATGTGATAGTGTCAAAGGTCTGATGGTGAGTTGGCCACTCCTTTTATGTATCTCCCACTTCTGTCCGCATTATATTCGATTTCCCACTCTCCCATACACAGACTGTTCAACCAAACACTCAGGAACTTCAATAAAACTTATGACATTTGCATATTTTCCAAATTATTTGAGGAAAATCTTGAATCCAAAGGCAACTATCCCATTGGTGCAGCTAACTGGTGTGAGTGAATTCTGGGAAATTGGATACCCTGCACATTTTCAGACGAAAATGAAACTCAATGGGCAGAAAGAGCTTTGCTGAGTCCAAACATAAGCCTTTGGTAGAGGCTGCCTTGTTCCGCTTGCCTGTGATCATTCTGTACCATTGCTTCAACGCTGTTTGTTGTCTCCTGTCTTCAGTGTCCCCTGTACCGGGATTATGTTTCATTCTTCAGGATTCCAGTGGAAACCAGCCCTCTCCTCATTTAGCATTATCGTTCTTCAAAACCACAATAAATAATGAGAGGAGGACATGCCTTCCTGTGAAGCTGTCAGGTTATGTGTTGTGGGGGAGAATCACATGGCGGACATTCCTCTTCCTGTATATTTTGAGATTGGGCACCACTCATTTCCTGAAGACAAAAATAAATAAAGTGTAACGTCTCAAATAGCCGTGCAACGTTTGAAAAATGAAACAGCAGGGCACAGAACAATATTTGAAAGCAAGGAAATGTGTTTAAAATATTGGATATTAAATAAAATGGTTGTCTGAAGCTATGATCCTGAATTGTAGATTTGCTTTCGATAGATGTATTTCATAATGTGCTAGCTTTAAGGCTGTTGTGTTTGTGTGTGTGATTGTGAGATATCAGCAGGAGAGGCACCATCAGCAAAAACTTGCCTTAAAGTGCTTTAATGTGGGGGAAGAGCCAGGGAAATGGCACTCAGTCACGTTGCTCATTTGGAGGGCGGGTGCAGATATGGTGGGCCAAATGGCCTCCTTCTGCGCCCTAACAGTTCTGTGATTCTGTGATAGGACCCCTCATGTTGCTTCTCAGCAGTGTAATTAGCCAAAGATTTTCACTGAGCCAAACATGTAATTGAAATTATGAAGTTCCACTTCCTTTATGATGGGCAGCAAGACTTGAAAATACAACTTTTCCCAATTACGATTCTTAGGGAAATGTTCTTACATCCTTGGCTTTGTTGATTGTAAACTCTTCTTTTTTTTGGGGGGGGGGTGGTGGGCGAGGAGATACACTAATGCAAGGGGCATGATGATTGGTGGAATATTTTTATTTAACAAGTAGTGCCAGGTCAGAAAGAACCATTGCATAGGTGAAATACAGTAAAACTCTCTCCCTTCAGCCATTAGAACATAGAACATACAGTGCAGAAGGAGGCCATTCGGCCCATCGAGTCTGCACCGACCCACTTAAGCCCTCACTTCCACCCTATCCCCGTAACCCAATAGCCCCTCCTAACCTTTACTTTTTGGACACTAAGGGCAATTTATCATGGCCAATCCACCTAACCTGCACGTCTTTGGACTGTGAGAGGAAATCGGAGCACCCGGAGGAAACCCACACAGACACGGGGAGAATGTGCAGACTCTGCACAGACAGTGACCCGGCGGGAAATCGAACCTGGGACCCTGGCGCTGTGAAGCCACAGTGCTATTCACTTGTGCTACCGTGCTGCCACATTAGTGTGTAAGGAATGTGTACAAAAAAACGTGAATGTTGAGTGTGTAAGGAATGTGTAGAGGGAGTGCGAACAATCATTGTGCAAGGACTGCCTAGATGAAGTGCGGTCAGTCAGTGTGCAAGGAATTTGAAGAGGGAATGTGAACAATGAGTGTGTAAGGAATATAGAGAGAGGGTGTTGTTAAAACTTTGGTTGGCTCTTAATTTGTTGCTCGCTGTGTCTTTACTTAATTTGCTCTGTTTCCTTTGCTCTAGAGTCGCCAGGTATCTTTATGGTACCACCGCGAGGTTCAAGTTCAAGTGCTTTTCAATAACTCAATACACCAGTTAGTAAGTTTCAAATCAAAACACATTTATTATACACAGTCAATCACTACTCATGTTTAAAACTCTACTTACTAGACTATCTCTAACACTAAAAGGCCTATACTTAGCTTTGGAACTGGCCCACCAGGTCAGGGGAACAAATGGCCTTTCGTTCGATACTGAGTCTGCAGGATTCGAAATCTGGTATGGACTGGTAGCTAGGAGCGCCTATCTCGTAGCGAGCGTTGACTGGAGACTTACTTGGTTGATGCGGCAGCTAGGCAGTTCACTGTCAAGGGTTGGTTCGAGTTGCTGAGTGACCCTGCCAAGAAGGACGAATTGAACTTGGGGCTCTACTTTATAGTCGCCAGGGACTTCGCGCCGTTCGGGGCGGACACCATACCTGGTTCCAAGTGATTGGGCTACGTTCCGATCACTTGGATCGATTTCTCCAATACTGGAGCCGTTCCCTGATCGCTGGGCGGTTCCTGAGCGTCCGTTGGCCTTCCTTTGTCTTGGCTCCTGCTGGCGCCGAGGAGTCTGGCTTGGCCTTATTCACCTTAAATGTTTCAATTGTTCCCGGGGATCGCTCATTAATATGCGGATGGTTGCTAGTTTCAGTGCTGTCTTGGTTTCTGCAAGTTCTAATACACAGGGAACTTTGCACCTGCTAGTTTTTCCTGGCTTGGCTGAATTTCCCTGCATTCTTTGCGGATCTCCATTTTAAGTTGGGAAGTGGCCAACCCAGGTGGCTACAGTGTGAACAGTGAGTATATAAGGAATGTTAAGATGTACGATGGCACGGTAGCACAGTGGTTAGCACTGTTGCTTCACAGCTCCAGGGTCCCAAGTTCGATTCCCTGCTGGGTCACCGTCTGTGCGGAGTCTGCACGTTCTTCCCATGTCTGCGTGGGTTTCCTCCGGGTGCTCCGGTTTCCTCCCTCTAGTCCCGAAAGACGTGCTGTTAGGTGAATTGGACATTCTGAATTCTCCCTCAGTGTACCCAAACAGGCGCTGGAATATGGCGACTAGGGACTTTTCACAGTAACTTAATTGCAGTGTTAATGTAAGCCTACTTGTGACAATAATAAAGATTATTATTAAACACAGCTGAAGCACAACGCATGGTACTGCATTGGAATGACTTGTTGCTGTGCCTCGCGCCAACCATCTTTATCACCTCTCTGAGTCAGACTGCAAAGTACTTGTAAACTGTGCAGAGTTTGAGGTGATTTTGTATTTAGCTCCATTGTCTGGTCAGTTGATTTGTTACGTAGAGGGAGGCCAACAGCGCGGGTTCAATTCCCTTACCGGCTAAGGTTATTCCCAAAGGCCCTGCCTTCTCAACCTTGTCCCCTTCACCTGAGGTGTGGGGGTCCTCAGGTTAAATCACCACCGGTCAGCTCCCTCCCTCAAAGAGGAAAGCAGCCTATGGTCACCTGGGACTATGGTAACTTTACTGAGGTGCACTGAAGACGCTATCTATTGAATGAGTCAGTAAGGAAAGTCTTCCTCAACCCTCTCAGGTGCAGGTAAAAGATCCCACAGCTTGATGTGAACGTCCTGGCAACATTGCTCCTCCAGCTAGCTTGCTGTGTGCTTCGCTTTGGGTGAGCTGGTGCAGTTAGTTGGTCCTGTGGAGGGGCAAACCAGGCACGTGGGCTGGCTTTAACCCCACTGTTGTTTTCGAAGGGTTCAGTTAATTGATGATCAGGGGAAAGTCGATTCTGTTGAAAAGAGAGGCTGGCTGGCGGGGAGGTCGTCTCCGGGGCACCCCCTGCCGTTAGAAAGCGGAAACGCTGCTCCAGCCACACTTTCTTTTGACGTCTCCCTAATTTCCAGGAATGTCCCTTCCGTGTTACTATATTTGGAGGTGATCTCTAAAAAAAAAAGGGGGCGGGAGAGAGAAAAAAATAAGCACCCATTCAATACGAGCCGGACTTGAAGACACCTAACAGGCGACTTTAAAACATTGCCCTCTGCTACAGAAAGGTGTCAGGAGGAGCAGCATTGCACCGGAGGGTACAGGAGAGACAAGGAGGCGATTGAATATTGGGAAGGCGGATCGAATTGGGGATACCGAGCTGTCTTGAGAGATGTGTCCAGATCTTGGGGAAGGAGGGGTGTGTGATTCCAGCAATGATTTTTTTTCTTTTTAAGTTTGGTTTACAATTCAGAGTCTCTCTCTCCCCTCTTCCTCTCCCTCTTCCTCTCCCTCTCTCTCTCTCTCTCCCTCCTCCCCTCTCGCCTGTACCTGGCCCCCAGACACGAAAAAAAAAATTGGTGGCGTGACCAGAGGGAGAAAAAAAATATCCAAGAGTCCTTTAAGCAATGTGATCTTCGAGAGAGGGAGAGAAAGGGAGAGAGAGGATGACTCAGGGGTTGGTGTGCAGAAGCAGGCAAAAGGATCACTCCTGTTCTGCGGTGAGTGTGTGACTGGCGGCTGGACATGCCAAACTTCCCAATCCTCGCAAGTGAGTATCGGCTTGGATTCTGACCATTCTGCCTTTATCGATAACTGCTCGTCCTTCGCTCCTGAGAACAGCGACCACCACCACCCACACCAGTGGAGACATCTATATAACCAGGGGGTCGCATTTGAGACACGTGCGGTTGTGGAGCACGTCTTAATCTTTAATGTGGCGGCGGTGTGACCGGTAGGGGTGGTCTTGCGGGAAGGTGAACGCGTGGGGTTTTTTGGGGGGGGTTTAAATCAGGGCAGATTGAAGGAAAGTACATTTATTCACATTCCTGGGCAGCGAAGGGAAGGAGTTTCAGACAACAGATGGGAAGACGGGAGCAGTTTACCCCCTCCCCTTCTGTTTTACGTGATCGCAATGTAAATCTGTGACATTTCACATAGTCACAGACTAGACTACTGGCGGTCCCTTGGTTATGATCAAGTCTGATGTAGGTAGGATCTGGTCGCCCGTGTGTGATCGTGGTGTGTGTGTTCAAAACGTCGCCCTGTAGAAGGTGATACAATATTCCAGTGTGTTGTTCAATCTCGACCTTCTGGAAGTTGCGTAAACAGATCTGTGGTGTAGCAGATTTACTAACAGTTCCCATCGGCATTCCGGTAAACGTAGGGGCTTTCTTCCAACACCACTGATTGATAAATAAAATAATCCTTGGCCCCCCTGATCCAAAAACAAAAGTCAGGAGCGAAATTAACGTACGAAAATATAACATGCGGAGTGTGACATGGGAAATCAGCAACATGAAATTAACATGCACGCGAAATTAGCAACATGTGAGATTAACATGCAAATTAGCAACATGCGAAATTGGGACATGAAATAAAATTGCATGCAAAATTAGCAACATGTGAGATTAGCATGCGAAATTAGCAACCTCTGAGATTAACATGCAAATTAGCAACATGTGACATTAGCAACATGAGATTAACATGCATGCAAAAATTAGCAACGTGTGAGATTAACAGGCGGAATTAGCAACACGTGAAAATAGAAACATGAGAGCACGCGGAATTAGCAATTTGTGAGATTAACATGCGGTCATGCGAAATTGGCAACATGTGAATTTGACACGGAAATTTAACACGTGAAATTGACATGTGGCATGTAACATGTGAAATCAGCAGCACGCGAAATAATTAGTCTGACGAGCAGGTGGCCCCTATACGTGGAATTGACACGTGAAATTAACGTGAGTTTTAACATGTGACACAAACATGCGAAATGATTTAGCAACTCTGATTTCAAAACTGAGCCGCCCCAATCCCCATCAACCAGGTCCACGGGGGGGGGGGGGGGCGGACTAATGGCCGGCGGACCAAACAGCTCAGAAGGATCAACTTTAATAGATTCAACAAGAAGCAGAATAATAATGGGTGCTTTCGAACTGGAGCGAGCTGACCATTTGGCGGATCAGCTGTTTCAGGGGGTGTTTTTATGAAGTATTTCACTGCTGCAAACCCCTCTGCCCCTGTCTGCGGAGCCCCGGGAAGTAATTTCTAAGTGGCAACAGTCAAGAATGATTTAAAATGTCAACTGCGTTGTTGGTCGCTGCAATATCAAAATCGCCGACACTTAGTTTCAGTTTCGGGGGATGAAACCTCCTGGTTGAGTAACAAAACGGGAGTGTGATATTTGGAATGTGTACAGTGTGTGCAAGTGATAAGATACCACCGCACGCTGCAAGACAGCAGGCGGAGTTCCCCTCCCCTATTGAAATCCAGCTGTATTGATACAAATTGGGTCACGGATTGGAAGAAAGAAGACGTGGGGATTCTGGTCAGAGGAGAAGAAGAGGGTGGGGTGGGAGAGAAAGAGAGAGCGAGAGAGTTAAAAAGAAAAGCCGATTGGGAGTGAACCCTGGAGCGGGATTTTGGGGGCGAGATGAGATGTTTAACAGGAACCAACTGGCCCGTAAAGTCCCGCTTTTGGAAGTCACGCAATTCATCTGCAAGTTTGAACATCAGCACTCTCCTTAACTCGTTCCCTCCGGATGATATCGAGTGTTCTCTGCCCCCCTGACCAGGAATAGGGAGCGGGATTCTGGAATTATTAATCAACCTTTGGGTCGTGACTGCTCTCAAACTCGTGACCAGGAACCAGCAGCAGGGCGAATAATAACTGCTGGGCCTTTTAAATAATCTGAGTAGGACTTTCAGACTGTCTTGTGACTTTTTCTGGTTTTAAATATGTTTATGCTATTTAATTCCAGTTTAGAAAGCGGTACGTTAGCAATATTTGGGTTGCCCTTTCCAATTATATTAATTAATTCCAGGTAGTACGTGTTGTATTTTGTAACTTTTTAATATTCTCAAACTGTCCGCCAACCAATTTACCGTGAACTTTTATCAATGGGGTTTTTTCCCCCAAAAAAGTGTTTAAAATGTTATTTTCACTTCTAAAATCAACTATGAAATAAATGGTAGTTTGACTGTATTTGATGATGAGGTTTAGGCCAACAAAACTAAAGTGTCATTCGAGTTAAAGTGCAAAAGTCCCGATGCAAAATGGGACCAGCCAGAAATCTGTACCCATTAGTGTGAGTTAGCAAACCAATAGCCCAGATACAACCTGTTTAAAAATGAGCGCAGTTCCGCAGGGAAAGTGAGGGACTTTTGGGGGCAGGTATGTTTCAGCTGCACAATCATAATGCCCCTAAAAATCCTTATTGTTCCTGCAGTAATCGTCAAGATACAAAAGTGGGCAAGAGGGATCGTGAACACGTTGCGAGATTCCGACCCTCTGGCCCCATATTCTGGATGTCACCGATATTGTTGTGAGAATGACATGTTTAACTCGGATTCACAATGATCAGAAATACCCGGGATATGCATTTCAGATTGTCAGTACTTTGAGTCAAGATTTTTAAGATAATTAAATCGGGGAAATCGTCATGCAAAATATAGTTTGCTGAACGTGGTTAAAATTGATATCACCTTTGTTTTAAAATGGGGGGGGGGGGGGGGAACTGGGACAATGTCGTCTGCTCATGGTGACCCTTGGTTTTAGATATCTAAAAATATCTTATGTTAAAATAGGTTGGTAATCTGAATATAGACAAAAAATTATTTGTGGTTTACATCTTCAGCAACTGAGTCTTCTCAAGGTGCTTTACGGTTAATTAAATACCTCTGAAGTGAAGCCTATTGTAATATTGGAAACATGGGCAGCTAACAGAGAATGAAGGGAGGCCATAGGCCAATATAGATTATATGGACATTTATTTCAAAGTCCTGGTTAATAAGCCTTCTTTCGCTTTTAGAGGACTGTATTGAATATTGCCACGGAAAATAAATGGAACATTTTGGTTTAAAAAAACTTCTGATTGCTGATTATTTCCTGCTAAGATTTGTTTTAGTCACTGACTTTTGTTCTTCATTCTGTGTTTTCCATCTGCCACTAACTTCAAGGGAAATGGTCATATTCCTGAGTGTTTGGTGTACTGTGTTGTGTGACTGCTGAGTGGGTTGGGCCCAGTTCTGCTGCCATCCAGATAGTCTATCAATAATTGTCAGAAGGGTGTGAAAGGCTATCATCAACATAAATAAAATATGTCACCAGCGAGCTTTGTAAGAAATATGATAACAGTAAAATAAGTTGATGTTGACTCGCTCATATGGATGGAGTATATAATTGGACCCAGATATTTTTTTAATACGCATTTTATTCAAACTTGTATCAAAGTAGGTTACAACAAATAAACACCCCGGGAAACATTCTTCCCAACAATCAACTATACAGTTTGTACAGATTTTTCTCATTTTTCACCCTCCCCTCCCCATCACCCACCCCCCTGCAACGAACAGCTCCTCAAACACGGTCACAAACATCCCCCACCTTTTCCCAAACTCCCCTGCTGAGCCCCTTAACTCATACTTTATCTTCTCTAACCACAGGAAGTCATACAGGTCACCCAACCATGCTGCTACCCCCGGTGGCGATGCCCACCGCCACTCCAGCAAAATTCGTTGCCATGCAATCAGAGAGGCGAAGGCCAAGACATCAGCCTTCCTCCTCTCCATGAGCTCCGGCTTCTCTGAAACCCCAAATATCGCCACCAAAGGGTCCGGGTTCACTCCCTCCTCCACTATCCTGGCTAAGACTCCTGCCCAGAATCTTCCCAATTTTTCACAACCCCAAAACATGTGCGCATGATTCGCTGGCCCCTGCCCACACCTCTCACACTCATCTGCTACCCCCTGAAAGAACCCACTCATTCTCGCCCGAGTCATATGCACCCTGTGCACCATCTTAAACTGTATCAGGCTCATCCTTGTAAGAAATATGATGCAAGAGGAGGTCCCATTTACCCTTCGCAGTGCCTCACTCCATACTCTCCAATTGATCTCCATTCCCAACTCTGCTTCCCATTTTTCCTTGATCTTCACCACCCGCTCGCCTCCCTGCTCCCCCAGCCACTTACATATATCCCCAATTCTTCCCTCCCCTTCCACATCCAGAAGCAGCAGTCGCTCCAGCAGGGTGTATCCCGACAACCTAGGGAACCCCTTCCAGACCTTTCGTGCAAAGTCCCTAACCTGTAGATACCTGAACTCGCTACCCCTCGGCAGCTCTACCCTCTCCCTTAGCTCCTCCAGACTGGCGAACCCCACTTCCCTCCACCTCCTGTATACACTATTCATCCCCTCCGGCTCAAACCCATGATTCTCGCACAGCGGCGTTAGCACCGACATCCCTTCCACCCTAAAATGCCTCCTCAGCTGATTCCATATCTTCACCGTGGACTGCACCACTGGGCTCCCTGAATATCTACTCGGAGCCATTGGCAATGCTGCCGTCACCAAAGCCCTCAAACTAGATCCCTTACAAGATTCCTCCTCCATCCTAACCCACTCTACCGCTTTTCCTTCCCACCACCGCCACACCTTGTCCACATTCGCCGCCCAATAATAATGAAGCAAGTTTGGCAAAGCCAACCCCCCCCCCCCCCTGCTGCCTCTGCCTCTGCCTCTGTAGCAGGGTCCTCCCCACCCTCGGCACCTTCCCCGCCCATACAAAGTCAGAGATGATTGTGTCCACTTTCCGAAAAAAGGCCTTTGGTATAAAGATCGGGAGGGCCTGAAAGATAAACAAGAACCTTGGAAGAATATTCATTTTCACCACTTGGACCCTCCCCGCCAACGTTAAGTGCAGTGTATACCACCTCTTAAGATCCTCCCTGGCCTCCTCCACCAGCTTTGTTAAGTTCCACTTATGGAGCACCGTCCATTCCCTCGCTACTTGAATCCCCAAGTACCTAAACCTATCCCTGACTACCATAAATGATATCCCCCCTAAATTAGCCCACTGTGCCAGCTCATTCACTAGGAATACCTCACTTTTCCCTACATTCAGCTTGTATCCCAAGAACCCTCCACACCTCCCAACAAGCCCATAATCCTTCCCATACTCTCTAACGGATCCAAAACATACAGCAAGAGGTCATCGGCATAGAGCGACACCCGATGCTCCCTCCGTCCCCTCATTATCCCCTGCCACTCTGCCGACCCCCTGAAAGCCATCGCCAATGGCTCTATGGCCAGCGCAAACAGCAGCGATGACAGCGGGCACCACTGCCCACCCCTGTGTAAGTCAAAGCTTTGTGAGCTCATATCATTTGTCCACACCCTCTCTCTTGGCGCCACATACAGCAACCGCACCCATGCCACAAATCTCAGCCCAAACCCAAACCTTCCCAAAACTTTGAACAAATACAGCCACTCCACCCAATCAAATGCTTTCTCCGCGTCCATGGACACCACCACCTCCGGTACCAGAGCTCTCGACAGATACATCACCACATTCAACAGCCGTCTTATATTACTCGCGAGATGCCTGCTCTTCACAAAGCCTGTTTGATCTTCTGCAACCATCCCCGGGACACAATCCCCCATCCTCCCTGCCAACAACTTAGCCAATACTTTCACATCCGCGTTCAATAGTGATATGGGTCTATACGACCCACATTCCACCGGATCCTTCCCTTTTTTGGGGGGATTAGTGTGATTACTGTCTGCTTCATTGTCTCCGGCAACTCCCCCTTCTCCAGTGCTTCATTAAACGCCCCCAACAGATTTGGTGCCAGGTCCGCTGCAAATTCCTTAGAAGGACCCAGATATTCTCAAGAGCATATTTTAAATGTTTCATGTAAAAATATATCTTAACAAAAAGTAGAGCTTTACTGCCACCTTAAACCTAGATGACACCCATTAGGAGCCAATCATTCAATCCTATTTAATTTGTGGTGTGTTGCAAACTTTAACAAAACGTTACAATAGGCTTTTCATTTGAAGGAAATATTGCATTGACTGCTCAATACATGTTTCAGTTTGAGAGATATTGCAATTTATTTTACGTTAAATACAGTAAAACATTAATTTTCAAAAAACAAATGTGGGATGAGAAATTGGCTTAAGCTCAATAGCTGAACTACTCGTTGACTAGCCCTTTTTGCAAATTCCATTTTCCAGCTATTGTTAATGATGTTGTCTGGATCAACCTGGGAGAAGGTGCAATTTGAAAATATTATGTGGAAAGGTGCACCTTATTGAATCAAGTATAAAACAGAGACGTCTAGAAATCATTCCTGATTTATTGCAAAAACTTCAGACAAGAAATTCAGGAAATCAATGAGTTTTGATGAAAGGTATGCTAAAGCGATTGATAAATTCTTCATGTCCAGCTCCTCAGTTGTATTTTAGTTGCACCAGTAACCCTGGCAGTGCTGAAGAAAAATGCTGTACATATCAAAAGAATATCTAGATTTTGTAAGTGTTCTTTTTTCAGCTAATGCGAGCAGAAATCGAAGCATAATGTTCAAGCAAAGGCTCCTGGACACAGTCTGCAAATGATGCCAGTCTAGTTTGCAGTGACCTTTGTATTTGGGAATCGATTAACCTGTCAGTAAATAGGATTGATAGACACTGCAAACCCATGCTGACTTCAACTGCCAATGCTGTTCCCTGTCTGGGTCTGAAAAGGGTTTAATAGCCAGCCTTTCTTCTCGCTCTCGCTCCCTGTTCAATTTTCATTGAATAATTTGTTTGATTTGCTCTCTAAATTCAGTTGCTTTAAACGCAATGATTGCCTTATTGTGTTGCACTAAGCTGTATGCCGAAACTGAGCTTGTTTGATAAAATGCGAGGAAGAGTGTGCTTATCAGTAATTGGAAATGGTTAACATTTTTAAACCACTCACAATCTAATATATCTGAGTATAAGCGTGTGGACAAATAGAGCTGACATCGCTATGCTTGCCTTGTTGCATACCTATTTGCTGGAATATTGTGAGGCAATATTATTTAAGAGTCAGTCATTAACAGCAGTCAATACCTGGCTTCGTAGTCAACCTTGTTATATTATTGGACTGTCAAAATTGACAGCTATTTTCCAATATTATTTAAATCTTCCCCTTTGCTTACTTCAGTGTGATTTAAGTACTTGTGTAGCTTTTTCAATTGTCTCTCAAAATAAAAGCAAGTAGCTTCCTCCTGTGCTGCCACGACAGCCTCCTTCAATTTGATTAGGAGGGTTCAATTTATTTTTGACAGCATTTTTGTCTGGGAAGGTGTGCACGGCATTGGTGCTGGTTTCTTAGTTGAACTGTCACCAATGCTCAGTATTATATTTGTCATTTAGTGGTGATGTTCGCAGCCATGGTGTTAGAACTGCTTTGTGTTCAGACTTGATCCAGAGGGTTAAGGCTGATTCCAAAGGATAGGTTGCATGGTGCTAACTGACCACTAGCTTTAATAGCACAGTACCTGACCACTGGCTTTACTGGAAAGGATCCTATGTGTTACCCTGATCCTTCAACGTTTGATCCTGTTGACCTGATGTTTGAGAACTTTGGAGAATCAGAGAAACATAAGTTTCAATCAGCAATTTTAAAAATGAACAATGTGCCCGATCTATTGTGCTGGGACATCGATAAGCACAATATAGGTGCAAATTTATTTATGAAAAGTCCTACCTCTCGACTATTTTGTCAAATTCAGCTGCAGATAGACAGGCAGGATTGAACATTCCTCTGAGAGATGAGCATGTCTTAATCTGATTTTGTCCATAAAAGCCTAAATGAAAAACGTAAATGTGGAGCATAGATGCTAGTCGGGCTAAATAACCTGCTTCTGTGCTGTAGACTTAAAATAGATATAACTAGGACCTTTTGCTTCATCAGTGAATTATTTTGCTTTGCGTTTTGATTGGAGAGGCAACTTTTTCACACCTGACATCACAGCCATCCACATGTCATTATAAGCTGACAGCGTGATTGGTCAAAGTGGCATTGTGTCATTTTGTGCTGTGATAAGATGGATGGGATTCCCTGAAGCACCAGTCATCCACACAAATAAAGTTGTCCAAGCATTTTTATTTTCAGTAAGGGGAGGGTTGTTCAATTGTTCCCCCGGATAATATGTTCTGAATGGCAACGTTCACAGATTAATGTCTTTAGGCAGCTTAATTCCCAATTTACTGTTGCCATTTTGTTTGAAGTACACTTATTTAACACTAAATTGCAATCACTGAATATGCTTATATAACAGTCCTTATTATTGTCACAAGTAGGCTTACATTAACACCGCAATGAAGTTACTGTGAAAATCGCCTAGCCGCCACACTCCGTGCCTGTTCGGGTACACTGAGGGAGAATTCAGAATGTCCAATTCACCTAACAGCACGTCTTTCGGGACTAGTGGGAGGAAACCGGAGCACCCGGAGGAAACCCACGCAGACACGGGGAGAACGTGCAGACCCCACACAGATAGTGACCCAAGCCGGGAATGGAACCTGGGATCCTGGTGTTGTGAAGCAACAGTGGTTACCACGGTGCTACCGTGCCGCACCATGTCTAATTATGAGACATTTTAGCATAAGAGTTAGAAAATCAAACCTCTGTAGCTGTCCCAAAATAAAAAAAGACTAAACCTTTGTGTTCCCTGTCCTTGTCCTTGCACTGGCTGAAGATTTTGTTTTATAGTGAATAGGGCAGCAGCAAATAGAACAATGAAATAATAGCACAGCAGCGGTAGGGAAGGAAGAGGATAAGGCAGAGAGGACAAGGATGACAAAGAGGGTGAGGAAAACAAATACAGACAAAGTGAGAGTGGCAGAAAGATCAGACAATGTAAGGGTTAACATGAGGCACAGACAGAATGAGAGAAATGGCAACCCAAGCAGGTACAAAGAATAAAATGCAAACAGCAGGAAAAGAAAATGTTGTAGATGAAATAGCTGCAGGATATACATACGAACAAACCCAGGACAAAGCAGATTGTTATACATTAAAAATTGACATAGCAGAGGCGCATTGCATATATGAAAGCACGTTCAAAGCAAATGAACTGGGAAGTATTCAGAATTAAATACTCATGGCACCATGTTTTAGATAGTAATTCAAACCAAAGTCACCACAACAGCTCCAAGAGCTTTAGGAAGGAGTAACCGAGTCCCAAAAGATGTGCTGTTAGGTGATTTGGACATTCTGAATTCTCCCTCTGTGTACCCGAACAGGTGCCGGATGTGGCGACTAGGGGCTTTCACAGTAACTTCATTGCAGTGTTAATGTAAGACTACTTGTGACAATAAAGATCATTATTTATTTCCATATAACTATTATCCTGCTGCCAAGGTAGAGCAGTATCATAACATGTTGATCACTGTAATGCTCAAAGGTCTAATTTCTGAGCGCACACATCTTTTTTCAAAGTTTAGAGACTAATTTTAGACTAATTGCAGTTGGGTGTATCCTGAGGTCAAACAGAGATGGGCCAAATGGCCTCTTATCCTAGGATTCTAAAGGACACTTCCTATTATGGAAAACATTTCTTGATAAGTTTGCAGTTGTTATGGACTCCGACCTGTTAGGATGAACCCGCAACCAACTTTCTTTGTTTTTTCATTCCATTATGATTGAAAGCAAGGCAGAAATTATTTCACTTGATATGTAACCAATGCACATCAAGTTTTTTAAATAACTGATATATCTGTACTTACTAATTAAGCAGCTACGGTGTTACCGTGGGAGACAAAAGGAGCTGAGACCAATTTTAGCCTCCAGGTGGAATGGAGTTAGAGGGTAAGGCTTAACTGGACCACAGTGTTAATGTGTAATTCAGTCCCTGTTTTATTGGTGTGTATTTTTTAATATTACTTGGATAATTAAATAACAAAATCAAGGAAGCTGAGGGATAATGTTGATAGGAACATAGGAATATCTCTGCAATACGGTGTGAGGAGCTGGTAGATGCTAAAACTAAATAGTTATGGTGCCACCACTGGTGGGAGGATAGAATTACAGGATGGCAAGTTTACATAGGCAGTTACCATTGGAATTTAAAATGGAAAGGTGCCATGAAGAGAGACCAAAGGAAGAAAGCTTTTTATACACAGGATGAGTGGGAATTTTTGTTTTTGAAACACCCTGGCACTTAGATACAACATAAAATGCACAATATCCAGCATTTCTTTCTACCAGTCTCCTATGACCTGCATCCTTTATTATTTAGGGTCGATCCTTCATTCTATGTGATGCCTCTGTATGTACAGATGTTCATATGACTTCAGTTTTTGTTTTTTCTGTATGAACTTCAAGACGCAACTGGGTAACATTCTTTCCAACTTCTCTTCATATCCAGCGGCTGTGGTATTTGCAATTTAAAAGCTGAGTGTGTACAAGGTCACAGCTGAGCATACCTGGATTAGAGGTGAAATTGACCAGAGCTGTCATCCCCTCATTGTTATTCAGCAGTCCTGAAATAAGTATGTGTCTGTGCATGCCTGCGCTTTGTGGATGATTGCGGAGTTAACTCAAGTTATCCTCGATTTTTGTGCTCAAAAGTCTTTGAAGCGAGGATTGAACTGCCCCCCCTCTGGCTCAGCGGGGAAAATACCAGCAGATGGAGGTTACAGGAACCAGCGGAACTGATTGATCTCTTGCGGCATTGTTTAGTACCACATCAATTGGCAGCACCTAATTAGATCGCCAACTCCTTCTCGGGCAAAGCACCCATTCAATGTAGAGGTTTGAAAAGTAGTCTTCTGGTGGTGCTAACTACAGGGATCAACTCACCTCTGCCTCTGGGGCAGTGTTGAACAGACCATAGCGATTGACTTGGTTGGCACTGAATTTCCGACATTAGAGAATGGGTACAGAGGGATGTGGCACAAGGGAGTGCTGAGGGATTTGGCGAAGGTTGGTATCATGCCCGGTACAGGCTTGGAGGGCCAAAGGGCCTGTTCCTGTGCTATGTTGTTCTTTGTTCTTAGACATATTGGAGATAATTTTGACTTTGGTCAATAGTGCTACACAGGTGATGTTAACTAATCAGATAATTCTCTCAAAGAACCAGCAAATTTGGCTCACTTTCTCTCAGCATGATTCTGACCATTTACTATACCATTGAACCCTATCTCAGACAATTTGTTCCACAATATAATATGCCCATCCTCATATGGAACTACTTTCAGATTCAAAAACTCTCCCCCCACCCTAAGGAGGGCAGCACGGTAGCATTGTGGTAGCGCAATTGCTTCACAGCTCCAGGGTCCCAGGTTCGATTCCGGCTTGGGTCACTGTCTGCACATCCTCCACTTGTGTGCGTGGGTTTCCTCCGGGTGCTCCGGTTTCCTCCCACAGTACAAAGATGTGCAGGTTAGGTGGATTGGCCATGATAAATTGCCCTTAGTGTCCAAAATTGCCCTTAGTGTTGGGTGGGGTTACTGGGTTATGGGGATAGGGTGGAGGTGTTGACCTTGGGTAGGGTGCTCTTTCCAAGAGCCAGTGCGGACTCGATGGGCCGAATGGCCTCCTTCTGCACTGTAAAAAGGTCTTGAGCTAAAGAAAACGGAGCACTCTAATAGGGAAAAGGGTTAAACAACACTCGCTGTCTGGAAATCAGTGGAAAATCCAACTCATGTGTGGTGCGTTTTTCCCTGCTTCGCGATGATGCCATCCCATCAGCTTGTAACTAAAAATTAAAAATGTGAAGGCAGCCTGAGAACGTATTCAGCTTTAATCCCAAAATTTTAAAGGTTCACTTTGTACTCATCGCAGTTATACTAGAACAGGTTCCAAAAATCAAGCAAGGGTGAACGGCAATATAATGGGCGCTGATGTCGAAAGTTGCACCGTTCTATTCCAGGTTCTGTGTAGGTACAATGAAAAAATTGCGTTGAATTAAAATGTGGAATAATCTATATTTATTTTCATGTTATTTAAATAAGATAATTATTTTCAGCAGGATCATCTGATTTGTTAGAATTAAAATCCTTTTTGTAAATGAATGTGGAGTACCCAATTCCTTTTTTTCCAATTAAGGGGCAATTTAGCGCGGCCAATCCACCTACCCTGCACATCTTTGGGTAGTGGGGGCGAAACCCACGCAAACACATGGAGAATGTGCAAACTCCACATGGATAGTGACCGAGAGCTGGGATCAAACCTGGGACCTTGGCGCCGTGAGGCAGCTGTGCTAACCACTGCACCACCGTGCTGCCACCGGTGACTTGAGTTAAGTATCCCATTGCTTAATTATTGGAACTAGCTGAGGCATAACTGCAACAAGTACAAAACAAACTTTTAAAACTTTGAAGATGTTCTCAGGTTGCCCTCACATTTTTAATTAGAAGCTGACACCATGGCATCCACTGACTCCCAGGCTGTGATATGGAGGGAAATTCACTGGTTCCTGCACATCTTTATTCACTCACTAAAATCCAGGTCTCAGCCATAACATTGGTGTAGGATACAATGGGAAGCACGGCCTTTGCTATAAAAGGGTAATGGCAGATAAAAAGAGGTTAAGTGTCACATCTAATGGAGCATGGGAAATTATTGAACAGCAATGGTGGTACAAAATATGCCCTGGCCCATCCCTCAACCAATAATCTGGTCATTTGTCTCATTGCTGTTTGTGGGATCTCGCTGTGTGAAAATTGGCGTCCAAATTTCTTTTGTTGCAACAGTAGCTGCACTTCAAAGTTGCTTAACTGGATGCAAAGTGCATTCGGGTTAAATGCACGTCTTATAAAAAAGTGCTAAATGACTTATTGTGTTGATGTGTGGCTCAGTGATGGAGAGGAGAGGTTAAGGATGGTAAATCTGAAACCCAACATCGAGGGTCGAAGGGCCTGTACTGCGCTGCAATGTTCTATGTTCTATTAGACATATGGACGATAAGGGAATAGTGTAGATGGGCTTTAGAGTGGTTTCACAGGTCGGCGCAACATCGAGGGCCGAAGGGCCTGTACTGTCCTGTAATGTTCTATGTTCATGGGCTGGATTTTTTAGGCCTGTTGCAGATGGGCTGGGAGGTGGGAAGCAGTCAGGAAGGGTGTCCAAACTCTTCCCACTTGGGTGGCCAATTAAACCACTTAGTGGACCAATTTCATAGAATTTACAGTGCAGAAGGAGGCCATTCGGCACATCGAGTCTGCACCAGCTCTTGGAAAGAGCACCCTACCCAAGTCCACACTCCCACCCTATCCCCATAGCCCAGTAACCCTACCCAACACTCAGGGCAATTTTGGACACTAAGGGCAATTTAGCATGGTCAATCCACCTAACCTGCACATCTTTGGACTGTGGGAGGAAACTGGAGCACCCGGAGGAAACCCACGCATACACAGGGAGAACGTGCAGACTCCGCACAGACAGTGACCCAAGCCGGGAATCAAACCTGGGACCCTGGAGCTGTGAAGCAATTGTGCTAACCACTATTTGACCGTGCTGCCAATTAAACATCACTGAAGTTGCTGAGTTGCTGGCCCTTGTGAGTTGGTGGCTCTTAGGGCTGAACTGCTCTCAATTGGACAAGTTGAGCACTTGTTAATTGTCTGCCACCAGCAAAATGCTGTCCCAAGGTTCCAACTCCCAGGCTGACTCCCAATTTCGGCCCTGGTGCCGTGATTTCAGGCTCCATGGTAAAAGTCAGACCCCACGTCAAAAAAAAGATGGTGCAGAGTCAGTCCAAAGGTTAGTTGTAGCAACAGGCTAAATGATATTCCGCCACTGGAAAACCAGCAGTCAATTAATTTGGTTGAACGTTGTTGCTTAGTATAAAGGTTAAATCTGGAGTGTGCTGCAGAAACTGGTGCTGTTTGTTTAAACCAAAATTAGCATCTGACGCAAAACGGCAGAGAAGTGAATGGGACTTTAACCTGGACAGCATTTTCAGTTGCTTTATATTTTCTCTATTGGAAAAGGGGTGGTCAAACCGATATCGGTGCCAAAAAAAAATGATTAGTGGCAACAGCTTTCACACATGGTGTAATATAGGGATCTCATTCTGTGGTAGTATGTATTAGGGGTCATGTGGGACTGTGAAGCCGTGATGCTATTGGCTGACAGATCCCGGGTCCTGGTTGGCTGTTGACTCCTGGCTCTGCCCTGAAGGCGGAGTATAAGAACCCGAGCTTCTCCCCGCCACTCCATTCTGTTGCTGAACTGCTGGGGACAAATCTCGCTCAATAAAGCCTCATCGACTTCATCTCTACTCGTCTCTCTCGTAAGTCATTGTGCGCTACAATTTATTGAGCGAGCTTAAAGGACTATGGAGCTCCGGATCGCCCCGGAATGCCTGCGGATCAGCCCCCACGCAGCGAACTCGGCAGCAGTCTTTAAACACTGGCAAGCTTGTTTCGAAGGCTACCTCCAAACGGCCCCCGGCCGGATCACAGAAGACCAGAAAATGCAGGTCCTGCATTCGAGGGTAAGCCCGGAAATTTACCCTCTCATAGAAGACGCAGAGGATTTCCCGAGCTGAAGAGCATTTACGTTCGCCCCGTAAACCAGGTCTACGCACGCTACCAACTCGCAACGAGACGGCAAAGTCCCGGAGAATCGTTAGAAGAATTCTACGCCGCGCTGCTAATTTTGGGACGGGGCTGCAGCTGCCCGCCGGTGAACGCGATTGAACACACGGACATGCTAATTCGCGATGCGTTTGTGGCAGGTATGAACTCTCCCCAAATCCGCCAAAGACTTTTAGGAAAAGAGTCGCTAGGACTCTCAGAGGCACGGGCCATTGCAGCTTCCCTAGGTGTGGCCTCGCAAAACGCCCGCGCCTACGGCCCCGACCGCGCGGCAGCCCCTTGGGCTCCGTGGACCCCCGTCGCGACAAACCCCCCCCCCTCCTCCCTCACAGGCTTGCGCGGTTAAAGCGCCAGATCATCCCGGGGGGGCCCGCTGCTATTTCTGAGGGCAAGCGAAACACCCCCGGCAGCGCTGCCCGGCCCGCGCAGCTATTTGCAAAAGCTGCAGCAAGAAGGGCCATTACGCGGCTGTGTGCCGGTCCCGGGGGGTCGCCGCAATCCCCGGAGAAGAACGAGCCCAGCGCATCCCAAACGCTCCCCAACCCCCCCAGCTCCCCATGTGTGACCCGCGGGCGCCGCCATTTTGGGTCCCGGCCACCACGAGGGGGGGATCTTGTGACTCCCCAGCCACGTGCGATTCATGGGGGCGGCCATTTTGTCCACCCCCGACCATGTGCGATCCATGGGGGCGGCCATTTTGTCCACCCCTGGCCGCGTGCGATTCATGGACGCCGCCATCTTGGATGACAACAAAGGACCCCAGCATCGACGGCTCCACGGGGTCCGAAGAAGACGCCGAGACACTACGACCACGACTGGCTTCGGTGACGCTGGATCAATCACGGCCCCGGACGCTCCAGACGACGACAACAACGGTGCTGATCAACGGACACGAGACATCATGCCTGATCGACTCCGGGAGCACCGAAAGTTTAATTCACCCCGACACGGTAAGACGCTGTTTTCTGACCATCCATCCAAGTACGCAAAAGATTTCCCTAGCTGCAGGATCCCACTCCGTAGAGATCAAAGGGTTCTGCATCGCGAACCTAACGGTGCAAGGAAGGGAGTTTAAAAACTACAGTCTCTACGTCCTTCCCCAACTCTGCGTGCCCACATTACTGGGATTAGATTTCCAGTGTAACCTGCAGAGCCTAACATTTCAATTTGGTGGCCCAATACCCCCACTCACTATCTGCGGCCTCGCAACCCTCAAGGTTGAACCGCCGTCCTTGTTTGCAAACCTCACCCCGGATTGCAAACCCGTCGCCACTAGGAGCAGACGATACAGCGCCCAGGACCGGATATTTATTCGGTCTGAAGTCCAGCGGTTGCTGAAGGAAGGCATAATCCAGGCCAGCAATAGTCCCTGGAGAGCCCAGGTGGTAGTAGTAAAGACCGGGGAGAAGCAAAGGATGGTCATAGACTATAGCCAGACCATCAACAGGTACACACAGCTAGATGCGTACCCTCTCCCCCGCATATCCGACATGGTAAATCGGATTGCCCAGTATAAGGTTTTCTCCACCGTGGACCTCAAGTCCGCCTACCACCAGCTCCCCATCCGCCCAGGTGACCGCAAGTACACAGCCTTCGAGGCAGACGGGCGTCTATACCACTTCCTAAGGGTCCCATTTGGTGTCACGAACGGGGTCTCGGTCTTCCAACGAGAGATGGACCGAATGGTTGACCAGCACGGGTTGCAGGCCACGTTCCCGTATCTCAATAACGTAACCATCTGTGGCCACGATCAGCAGGACCACGACGCCAACCTCCAAAAATTCCTCCAGACCGCTAACGCCTTGAACCTCACATACAACGAGGAAAAGTGCGTCTTTAGCACAAACCGGTTGGCCATCCTGGGATACGTAGTGCGCAATGGGATAATAGGCCCCGACCCCGAACGCATGCGCCCCCTCATGGAATTTTCCCTCCCCCACTGCTCCAAAGCCCTGAAACGTTGCCTGGGGTTCTTTTCATATTACGCCCAGTGGGTCCCCCAGTATGCAGACAAGGCCCGCCCGCTAATACAGACCACTACCTTCCCCCTGTCGACAGAGGCTCGCCAGGCCTTCAGCCGCATCAAAGCGGATATCGCAAAGGCCACGATGCGCGCCATCGACGAGTCCCTCCCCTTCCAGGTCGAGAGCGACGCATCCGACGTAGCTCTGGCGGCCACCTTTAACCAAGCGGGCAGACCCGTGGCCTTTTTCTCCCGAACCCTCCACGCCTCAGAAATCCGCCACTCCTCAGTGGAAAAGGAAGCCCAAGCCATAGTGGAAGTTGTGCGACATTGGAGGCATTACCTGGCCGGCAGGAGATTCACTCTCCTCACCGACCAACGGCCGGTAGCCTTCATGTTCGATAATGCACAGCGGGGCAAAATTAAAAATGACAAGATCTTAAGGTGGAGGATCGAGCTCTCCACCTTCAACTACGAGATCTTGTACCGTCCGGAAAGCTGAACAAGCCGTCCGATGCCCTATCCCGCGGCACATGTGCTAACGCACAAATAGACCGTCTCCAAACCCTCCACGAGGACCTCTGCCACCCGGGGGTCACTCGGTTCTACCATTTTATAAAGTCCCGCAACCTCCCCTACTCTGTGGAGGAGGTCCGTACAGTCACCAGGAACTGCCACATCTGCGCGGAGTGCAAACCACACTTTTTCAGGCCAGATAGAGCGCACCTGATCAAGGCTTCCCGCCCCTTTGAACGCCTCAGTCTGGATTTCAAAGGGCCCCTCCCCTCCACCGACCGCAACACATACTTCCTGAACGTGGTGGACGAGTACTCCCGTTTCCCCTTCGCCATCCCCTGCCCCGACATGACAGCGGCCACAGTCATTAAAGCCCTTGGCACCATATTCACACTGTTCGGTTGCCCCGCATATATCCATAGCGACAGGGGGTCCTCCTTCATGAGTGACGAGCTGCGCCAGTTCCTGCTCAGCAAGGGCATAGCCTCGAGCAGGACGACCAGCTACAACCCCCGGGGAAACGGGCAAGTAGAGAGGGAGAACGGCACGGTCTGGAAGACCGTCCTACTGGCCCTACGGTACAGGGATCTCCCAGTTTCCCGGTGGCAGGAGGCCCTTCCGGACGCTCTCCACTCCATCCGGTCGCTGCTGTGTACCACCACTAACCAAACGCCTCATGAGCGCCTCCTTGTTTTCCCCAGGACGTCCTCCTCCGGAATGTCGCTGCCGACCTGGCTGGCGGCCCCAGGACCCATCTTGCTCTGGAAACATGTGCGGGCGCACAAGTCGGACCCGTTGGTCGAGAGGGTTCACCTCCTCCACGCGAACCCGCAGCACGCCTACGTGGCGTACCCCGACGGCCGACAGGACACGGTCTCCCTGCGAGACCTGGCGCCCGCCAGCAACACACACACACCCCCGACACCGATCATCCCCTCCCTGCCACCGGCGCACCCCGCGACCACCCCCTTCCCGGGAGGATCGGTCCTCCTCCCGTGTCCGCCCAGGAATGAAACAGGAACAAACACCGAAATGCTCCCGGAGACGACAACGCCGGAACAAGCACCTGCACCACCACCGGGGCTGAGGCGATCGACGAGGAAGACCAGACCGCCCGCTCGACTCGTGGCATCGGCGTGACACCAAGAATGTTGTTGGACTGTAACCAAAAAAATTTTCTCTTACTAATATTGTAAATAGTTTCACAAACCTTGTACATAGCCCAGTGTAGGGCGAAAACTGTAATGACATGCCCGAAATTTTCCTCCCAGGACCAGCCTTGTAAACCCCTACCACCATGCGAACCATCACCCCACCGGGTTCATTTTTAACAAGGGGTGAATGTGGTAGTATGTATTAGGGGTCATGTGGGACTGTGAAGCCGTGATGCTATTGGCTGACAGATCCCGGGTCCTGGTTGGCTGTTGACTCCTGGCTCCGCCCTGAAGGCGGAGTATAAGAACCCGAGCTTCTCCCCGCCGCTCCATTCTGTTGCTGAACTGCTGGGGACAAGTCTCGCTCAATAAAGCCTCATCGACTTCATCTCTACTCATCTCTCTCGTAAGTCATTGTGCGCTACATATTCACATTAAAAATTTGTTTGGTAATGGGCTTCACATCAGCTATAATGAGGTATTGTTAGATTTTTGGATTAGCGTTCATTGCCTGTTGTTGTTGATGGTTTCTCCCTGCTCTTTTTGCAAGTTTTCCCAACGGGGCTGCAGCCTTCTTCTCCTGGGGAAAGGGGGCAGCTGACCCTGTCGATGGCAGCTCCCCAACTTTCATCGCTGTCCTTCTGTATTCAGTTGATAAGAGGCGCAAGGGTTGAAGCCTCACTGCAGAGGCCCGAGCGTATAATCCAAGCTTCCCATTTGAAGAAGACCAAGAGTATTCTCCCCCCAAAGCTCTGCCCAACATCCATTGTTTGACCAGCACCACTGAAGAGGCAACACTCTGGTCATGTATCTCATTGCTGTTTGTAGGATCTCGCTGTGCAGAAAGTGGCAGCTGCCTTCCCTGTATCACAACAGTGACTACACTTCCAAAGCATTTCATTGTCTGTAAGGCACTTTGCGATGTCCATGGAATTCATAGAATCTCTACAGTGCAGAAGGAGGCCATTCGACCCATCAAGTGAGCACCCTGCCCAGGCCCACTCCCGCCCCCCCCTCCCCCCACCCTATCCGGATAATCTTTTGAACACTAAGGGGCAATTTAGCATGGGGCGGCATGGTGGAGCAGTGGTTAGCACTGCTTGCCTCAGGGCGTCGAGGTCCCGGGGTCGATCCCAACCCCGGGTCACTGTCCGTGTGGAGTTTGCACATTCTCCCCATGTCTGCGTGGGTCTCACCCCCACAACCCAGGGCAGCACGGTAGCACAAGTGGATAGCACTGTGGCTTCACAGCTCCAGGGTCCCAGGTTCGATTCCCGGCTGGGACACCGTCTGCACTTTCTCCCCGTTTCTGCATGTCCGGGTGCTCCGGTTTCCTCCCACAGTCCAAAGACGTGCAGGTTAGGTGGATTGGATATGATAAATTGCCCTTAGTGACCAAAAAAAAGGTTGGGAGGGGTTATTGCGTTACGGGGATAGGGTGGAAGTGAGGGCTTAAGTGGGCCGGTGCAGACACGATGGGCTGAATGGCCTCCTTCTGCACTATGTTCTATAACCAAAAGATGTTTCAGGTTAGGTGGATTGGAGATGCTAAATTGCCCCTTAATTGGAAAACAAAAGAATTGGGTCCTCTAAATTAAAAAAATATGTATATTTCCAAGTCAGGATGGTGAGTGAGTCCATTAATTGAGTTGAGATGGGTCATTTTCTTTCACCATGATGCCACCCCAAGAGACTTCTCACTCCTGATGTTGTTGTGAATCGATGAAACTCATCCCACACATGAGCTGTGAGGCACAGGCAGGAAGTATGAATACTATTGGCATCAGATTAGTATCTTAACCATCGGGCATTAATTTGTTATCTTAATGCAAGCTACACAATGTGACCTGTCTATAATTATTGCGATGGGCCCATTGTACAGTCTGTAACCAGTGTGATTACAGTATTGTGTTTGGTGTATGTAGCTTCCGGGATTCCAGTTATAGCTGTGCATTCTGTCTCTAGCTGATAAAGTGTAAATGATTAGCCACACGATGTGGTACTGTACACAGTGTTCCAGTATGCCTGGTGTTTCCATCGCAGTGTGAAATGGGAACCTTTACGCTGCGCTCTGTGGCGGTGACACGGTCTTTTCTTTGCGATTGGATTGGTGATTCACATGGGCAAAGATCAAAAGGTTTGAGTACTACCTGCAGCTTCCCGCTTCTCACTATTTGTAACCAGCAGGAGACAGGCATGGATTGTGATTTAGCTTCACATCTTGCCCCACGAGATGAATGTGGAATTTCATTGGATCTATCACATTGCCCACGCCTTGTCTACTCCCTCGTTCAAATTATGTGACAGCATTCTAACCTGAATGGGTCTCTAATTCGAAGTTTCTTGAACCGTTAGCAGGTATGTTAGGTAATGGTAATGAGGCAGGATGCTCTACGCACGGAAAACATCTGGCACTGGTTGGAGACAAGGTGAGGGACAACTCTACTGGTGACGCAGCCAGAAAATCCACCCACTGTGTCAGGAGGTCCCATCTTTGAGATCTGTGTTCTTTCGCTGATTGCAGGTGGCCCAATATTCAGCAGACACTCAATTAGGGGCAGCATGGTAGCATTGTGGATTGCACAATTGCTTCACAGCTCCAGGGTCCCAGGTTCGATTCCGGCTTGGGTCACTGTCTGTGCGGAGTCTGCACATCCTCCCCGTGTGTGCGTAGGTTTCCTCCGGGTGCTCCGGTTTCTTCCCACAGTCCAAAGATGTGCAGGTTAGGTGGATTGGCCATGATAAATTGCCCTTAGTGTCCCAAAATTGCCCTTAGTGTTGGGTGGGGTTACTGGGTTATGGGGATAGGGTGGAGGTGTTGACCTTGGGTAGGGTGCTCTTTCCAAGAGCCGGTGCAGACTCGATGGGCCAAATGGCCTCCTTCTGCACTGTAAATTCTATGATAATTCATCCATAGAAGGATCCATAAAATCTCTACAGGGCAGTAGGAGGCCTTTCAGCCCATTGAGTCTGCACCGATCCTCGGAAAGAGCACCCCACCTAGGCCCCGATCCTTGGAAAGAGCAACCCCCCAGGCCCCGATCCTCGGAAAGAGCACCCCACCTAGGCCCGGATCCTTGGAAAGAGCAACCCCCAGGCACCGATCCTCGGAAAGAGCACCCCACCTAGGCCCTGATCCTCCGAAGGAGCACCCCACCTAGGCCCCGATCCTCGGAAAGAGCACCCCACCTAGGCCCCGATCCTTGGAAAGAGCAACCCCCCAGGCCCCGATCCTCGGAAAGAGCACCCCACCTAGGCCCCGATCCTCGGAAAGAGCACCCCACCTAGGTCCCGATCCTCGGAAAGAGCACCCCACCTAGGCCCCGATCCTCGGAAAGAGCACCCCACCTAGGCCCTGATCCTCGGAAAGAGCACCCCCCCAGGCCCCGATCCTCGGAAAGATCACCCCACCTAGGCCCCGATCCTCGGAAAGAGAACCCCACCTAGGCCCTGATCCTTGGAAAGAGCACCCCACCTAGGCACAGAGATCCTCTGAAGGAGCACCCCACCTAGGCCCCGATCCTCAGAAAGAGCACCCCACCTAGATCCTGATCCTCCGAAGGAGCACCCCACCGAGGCCCAGTCCCTCGCCCTCACCTAACCTGCACATCCTTGGACACTAAGGGGCAATTTAGCACGGAGGTGAATTGGACATTTTGAATTCTCCCTCTATGTACCCGAACAGGTGCCGGAACATGGCGACTAGGGGCTTTTCACAGTAACTTCTGTGCAGTGTTAATGTAAATCTACTTGTGACAAGAAAGATTATTATTATCATAACCTGCAAATCTTTGGATTGTGGGAGGACATAGAACATAGAACATAGAAAATACAGCACAGAACAGGCCCTTCGGCCCACGATGTTGTGCCGAACCTTTGTCCTAGATTAATCATAGATTATCATTGAATTTACAGTGCAGAAGGAGGCCATTCGGCCCTTTGAGTCTGCACCGGCTCTTGGAAAGAGCACCCTACCCAAACTCAACACCTCCACCCAACACCAAGGGCAATTTGGACATTAAGGGCAATTTATCATTGGCCAATTCACCTAACCCGCACATCTTTGGACTGTGGGAGGAAACCGGATCACCCGGAGGAAACCCACGCAGACACGGGGAGGACGTGCAGACTCCGCACAGACAATGACCCAAGCCGGAATCGAACCTGGGACCATGGAGCTGTGAAGCAATTGTGCTATCCACAATGCTACCGTGCTGCCCTTAAGAACAAATAAATCTACACTATATCATTTTACCGTAATCCATGTACCTATCCAATAGCTGCTTGAAGGTCCCTAATGTTTCCGACTCAACTACTTCCACAGGCAGTGCATTCCATGCCCCCACTACTCTCTGGGTAAAGAACCTACCTCTGATATCCCTCCTATATCTTCCACCTTTCACCTTAAATTTATGTCCCCTTGTAATGGTGTGTTCCACCCGGGGAAAAAGTCTCTGACTGTCTACTCTATCTATTCCCCTGATCATCTTATAAACCTCTATCAAGTCGCCCCTCATCCTTCTCCGCTCTAATGAGAAAAGGCCTAGCACCCTCAACCTTTCCTCGTAAGACCTACTCTCCATTCCAGGCAACATCCTGGTAAATCTTCTTTGCACCTTTTCCAGAGCTTCCACATCCTTCCTAAAATGAGGCGACCAGAACTGTACACAGTACTCCAAATGTGGCCTTACCAAAGTTTTGTACAGCTGCATCATCACCTCACGGCTCTTAAATTCAATCCCTCTGTTAATGAACGCGAGCACACCATAGGCCTTCTTCACAGCTCTATCCACTTGAGTGGCAACTTTCAAAGATGTATGAACATAGACCCCAAGATCTCTCTGCTCCTCCACATTGCCAAGAACTCTACCGTTAACCCTGTATTCCGCATTCATATTTGTCCTTCCAAAATGGACAACCTCACACTTTTCAGGGTTAAACTCCATCTGCCACTTCTCAGCCCAGCTTCTCAGCCCAGCTCTGCATCCTATCTATGTCTCTTTGCAGCCGACAACAGCCCTCCTTACTAGCCACAACTCCACCAATCTTTGTATCGTCTGCAAATTTACTGACCCACCCTTCAACTCCCTCATCCAAGTCATTAATGAAAATCACAAACAGCAGAGGACCCAGAACTGATCCCTGTGGTACGCCACTGGTAACTGGGATCCAGGCTGAATATTTGCCATCCACCACCACTCTCTGACTTCTATCGGTTAGCCAGTTTGTTATCCAACTGGCCAAATTTCCCACTATCCCATGCCTCCTTACTTTCTGCATAAGCCTACCATGGGGAACTTTATCAAATGCCTTACTAAAATCCATGTACACTACATCCACTGCTTTACCTTCATCCACATGCTTGGTCACCTCCTCAAAGAATTCAATAAGATTTGTTAGGCAAGACCTACCCCTCACAAATCCGTGCTGACTATCCCTAATCAAGCAGTGTCTTTCCAGATGCTCAGAAATCCTATCCTTCATACCCTTTCCATTACTTTGCCTACCACCGAAGTAAGACTAACTGGCCTGTAATTCCCAGGGTTATCCCTAGTTCCTTTTTTGAACAGGGGCATGACATTCGCCACTCTCCAATCCCCTGGTACCACCCCTGTTGACAGTGAGGATGAAAAGATAATTGCCAACGGCTCTGCAATTTCATCTCTTGCTTCCCATAGAATCCTTGGATATATCCCGTCAGGCCCGGGGGACTTGTCTATCCTCAAGTTTTTCAAAATGCCCAACACATCTTCCTTCCTAACAAGTATTTCCTCGAGCTTACCAATCTGTTTCACACTGTCCTCTCCAACAATATCGCCCCTCTCATTTGTAAATACAGAAGAAAAGTACTCATTCAAGACCTCTCCTATCTCTTCAGACTCAATACACAATCTCCCGCTATTGTCCTTGATTGGACCTACCCTCGCCCTAGTCATTCTCATATTTCTCACATATGTGTAAAAGGCCTTGGGGTTTTCCTTGATCCTACCCGCCAAAGATTGTTCATGCCCTCTCTTAGCTCTCCTAATCCCTTTTTTCAGTTCCCTCCTGGCTATCTTGTATCCCTCCAATGCCCTGTCTGAACCTTGTTTCCTCAGCCTTACATAAGTCACCTTTTTCCTCTTAACAAGACATTCAACCTCTCTTGTCAACCATGGTTCCCTCACTCGACCATCTCTTCCCTGCCTGACAGGGACATACATATCAAGGACATGTAGCACCTGTTCCTTGAACAAGTTCCACATTTCACTTGTGTCCTTCCCTGCCAGCCTATGTTCCCAACTTATGCACTTGAATTCTTGTCTGACAACATCGTATTTACCCTTCCCCCAATTGTAAACCTTGCCCTGTTGTACGTACCTATCCCTCTCCATTACTAAAGTGAAAGTCACAGAATTGTGGTCACTATCTCCAAAATGCTCCCCCACTAACAAATCTATCACTTGCCCTGGTTCATTACCAAGTACTAAATCCAATATTGCCCCTCCTCTGGTCGGACAATCTACATACTGTGTTAGAAAAGCTTCCTGGACACACTGCACAAACACCACCCCATCCAAACTATTTGATCTAAAGAGTTTCCACTCAATATTTGGGGAGTTAAAGTCACCCATGACTACTACCCTGTGACTTCTGCACCTTTCCAAAATCTGTTTCCCAATCTGTTCCTCCACATCTCTGCTACTATTGGGGGGCCTATAGAAAACTCCTAACAAGGTGACTGCTCCTTTCCTATTTCTGACTTCAGATATCTCGGAAATCAGATAACCCAGAGGAAACCCACGCAGATATGGGGAGAAGGTGCAAACTTCACACAGACAGTCGCCCAAGGCTGGGATCGAATCCAGGTCCCTGGCGCTGTGAGGTAGCAGTGCTAACCACTGGGCCATCGGGCTGGCCTCAGCACCCACCTGTTAGTACAAGAGTGGGGTTAACCTTATTCTCACTAAGAGCCTTGCACCCAGCACCTCCAGCCCCAACTCCCTGCCCCCACCCTCCGACACACATCTCCAAACCCCTCGGAGATTCTAGTCGCACTGCAGGGTGGAGTCTGTGTCACAAATGCAGTGGGTTTCACACTTCGATAATTCTAATGACACCTGCCAAAAATTGAGATGAGTTCATGAGTCACAGCAGCTGTCTCACCACTCAAAGCTCCTTGAAAGATTTTTGTGCAATTTCTTGGCATTGATCGAATTCTCGTTCCATCACCTTCGCTCAACGACATAATCGCCAAAATGTTTTCTTTGAATTCATATTTGATCCAATTAAAAACCATCACAAACCCCTATGTTGAATTTGAATGAGGGACCAGTCAGTTTGTAAGCTGTATAACAGTATAGGCGAACATGTCTTAGATAGATCCAGCCACAAGAGGCCTGGTATGCAATGTTAGCATTCACGTCGAGAAGGCTAGAATACAAGACCAGGGATGTACTTCTGAGGTTCTATAAGGCTCTCATCAGACCCCATTTGGAGTATTGTGAGCAGTTTTGGGCCCTTATCTAAGGAAGGATGTGCTGGCCTTGGAAAGGGTTCAGAGGAGGTTCACAAGAATGATCTCTGGAATGAAGAGCGTGTCTTATGAGGAACGGTTGAGGACTCTGGGTCTGTACTCGGAGTTTAGAAGGATGAGGAGAGGGATCTTATTGCTTACAGGATATTGAGAGGCCTACATAGAGTGGACGTGGAGAGGATTGTTCCACCAGTAGGAAAAACTAGAACCCGAGGGCACAACCTCAGACTGAAGGGACGATCCTTTAAAACTGAGATGAGGAGGAATTTCTTCAGCCAGAGGGTGGTGAATCTGTGGAACTCTTTGCCGCAGAAGGCTGTGGAGGCCAAATCACTGAGTGTCTTTGAGACAGAGATGGATAGGTTCTTGATTAATAAGGGGATCAGGGGTTATGGGGAGAAGGCAGGAGAATGGGGATGAGAAAAATATCAGCCATGATTGAATGGCGGAGCAGACTCGATGGGCCGAATGGTCTAATTCTGCTCCTATGTCTAATGGTCTTATGGTACATGTGACACTCTCAAAAAAGGAGAAAAAGAGACTTCAAGACAAGATCAAAGTAGACCAAACTGCGCATCTCTTTTAAAAATTACTCTGCGAATGCCCAGGCAGCTCCGTGCTACTTAATCAAAGGAAATGACCATAGAGATGAGAATGATGCATTGGCCAACTTCTCTCGTATTCACAAGTCTTCAAAATCCCTCAGGGGCAGCAATTTAACGGTAAACTGCAGTGAAACTTTCAAGATGGTTCGACGAGTATCAGAGAGGATGTAGGGTAGACAGTTTGATATTGTGTAAACTACTGTCTTAAGTAGGGCAAGAGTGATGAGAGTGTGTCTTTGTCTAGTCTACTGATAAGTTGATTATTTGATTAAGCGTACAAAATCATAGAGGAAGTCATTTCCTGTGGACACTCATTATATTCAAGTATGGAACGTTTAACTCTATAATGTAACTCCTCAGAGTTACAGCTGATTCTTGCACAGTCATTGTCTCCATCAGGCATGCCTGACAACACTTTTTTCCATTCCTGCAGCTTTAATAATTTCCCCTCTAACCATTTTCTGTTCAATACAGAAGGTATGGTACTCTGTTGTTATTGCTCTGCCCTGGTCCACATACCTGATACATCACATTATTTTGTCTCACATTGGCTATGAAGAACCACAAATCAGAATGACGCAGGAGACATGGCCAGACTGAAAGAGGGCGCAACGGGAACTGGTACAGGAATCTGTGGGATTTGGGTAGGACCTGCATCAGCACCTTCCTACAAGACCCAGCATTTTCTATTTGACGAAAGATTGGATTTGCACTTACAGATGACCTTTCACAGCCTCAGACTGTCTCAGAATGCTGTCCAGCCAAGTACTTTGTGTTTGAAGTGTAATCACTGTTGTAAGGTCAGTGATATCGCAGCCAGCTTTCACACAGCAGTGTGATAATGACCCAGGTCATTTTTTTAAATGGTTTTGGATGCGAGGCAAAGAATGACTGGGATACCATGGGAGTACGTCTGCGTTCCTGATGTCAGGAGATCTTAAACGTTCCCCTGGGAGGCCAGGAAGGGCCTCAGTTCAACATCTCATCCAAACAAGGTGTGTCTTTTGAGTGGGAAATTTGTACAGATTAGCCATCCTGCTAGTCTCTGGGTGTGAAACTGCCTTTTACCTATAAGCATGAAATGGGATTGTAGTGAATGGACATCATTGCTGTTGTTTGGTGGTGCAGTAAGGCAGACTTTAATCTCGTCCCATTAGTGGCGTTCTTTCCTGGAACAGGCCGCTAGTGCATCACCAGAGGCTTATAGCTTGAGGGGCGCCATTCTGCATCAAGCATGGCTGCCAGCTCCTGATCTTGCCGCCCGCCAAGGGTGTGGGTTGGAAGGATTTTGATACTCAACCTGTTTGGCCGTGTTATGAACGCATCTTCCTTGGCCTGAGGTGGGACTCAAACCCGGGGCTTCGGGTTCAGAGGCAGGGACGCTAACCCACTGCACCACAAGACCCCCACCACATTTTATACCACAGCATAATTATTTGGGGTTCAGGTCAACAGAAGAAAAATCGATATGTTATAAAGTGAACTGACAATTCCCTAAGAGCCTGTTTCACGCTACTGGCGAAAACCAAATCCACTTCCTCTATGCATCAGCCATACAGATTCTTAGCCTATGCCTGGCTAATTGAATTGAAATGGGACAGTAATGGGATGCCAGATTGGGGAAGGTCGAATCACCAAGGTTCTCACAGGCTCTACAGGTTCTAGACGGGATCAAGGAGGTCCTCACACAGCCAGTTAGCCTCTTTCGTCTAATTGTCATGACTTGCATGCAGTCAATAAGCAGTCGGGCTGAGACACCGTAAAGACCAGATGCCCACTAAACTGAAGCCCAGTGAACCAAAGAAATTGGAAAGGAAAATATAATATCAAAACAATTGAATAAACACATCAGTTAAAACACAAATGCAAGCCTTTGGTGTAAGTGGTATGATTCCATCTACACACTGGGAACTGGCAAATGCACTTCTCATAGGGAAAGCAAACTTTGTTTCAAAATCGACCTTGAAAAGTTTTCAGGAATTAGTTTTAGCTACAGTGTCTCCAGCAATTCAGCACTGCTGAAAAAACTGTTTGACAATCAGCACTGAACCTGCAACACTAGTTTCACTTATATGATTTTTCCTTCTGCCTCCCCCTTCCCTTCAGTTACCATGTTTGCTCAAAAAAAACCTGCCGACACTTCAGAAGTGCGTTACTGGTTGTAGCACACTTTGGAACCTCTGCAGGTCACAGAAGTCACTATGTAAACGCAAGTCTTTTACCATTCGCTGTCATACTTCCTCCAGCCAGGTGAGGCGCAAGACTTGGACTGCATATTTTTGTACCTGAGCACATGGCTCTGTGATTGGTTAGCAGCTTCTACAGTCAGGAAGGACAAGGTGTACCTTTTCAGATGTTTATCAACTGGTCAGCGAACAATCCCGTCCAATTGCAGACACTGAATTCAAGCAAAAAGCAGCACTCGTAGAAACTGGAGCGTTGTAAAAATTGATGATTTCTCTCCCGCCAGGCTGTCAACAAGAACGTAGGCCTCTGGGCAGCTCGGTGGCGCAGTGGGTTAGCCCTGCTGCCTCACGGCGCCGCGATCCCAGGTTCGATCCCAGCTCTGGGTCACTGTCCGTGTGGAGTTTGCACATTCTCCCCGTGTTTGCGTGGGTTTCACCCCCACAACCCAAAGATGTGCAGGCTAGGTGGATTGGCCACGCTAAATTGCCCCTTAATTGGGAAAAAAAATGAATTGGGTACGCTAAATTAATTTTTTTAAAAAGAACCTAGGCCTCGGAAAGAGTTGCCACAGTAAGCTGGTGGGAGCCTGTCTTTCCTCTAATATCTGTGCAAAGTAGCAAAAAGTGAGGTTACCTAAGCACCATTACATTAATTTGCATAGTACGAAGTCTTACAACACCAGGTTAAAGTCCAACAGGTTTGTTTCGATGTCACTAGCTTTCGGAGCGCTGCTCCTTCCTCAGGTGAATGAAGAGGTCTGTTCCAGAAACATATATATAGACAAATTCAAAGATGCCAAACAATGCTTGGAATGCGAGCATTAGCAGGTGATTAAATCTTTACAGATCCAGAGATGGGGTAACCCCAGGTTAAAGAGGTGTGAATTGTACCAAGCCAGGACAGTTGGTAGGATTTTGCAGGCCAGATGGTGGGGGATGAATGTAATGCGACATGAATCCCAGGTCCCGGTTGAGGCCGCACTCATGTGTGCGGAACTTGGCTATAAGTTTCTGCTCGGCGATTCTGCGTTGTCGCGGGTCCTGAAGGCCGCCTTGGAGAACGCTTACCCGGAGATCAGAGGCTGAATGCCCTTGACTGCTGAAGTGTTCCCCGACTGGAAGGGAACATTCCTGCCTGGTGATTGTTGCGCGATGTCCGTTCATTCTCCGCTCCGCTATGATCGACAGTTCCAACGCGCCACAGCGAAAAACCGGACCGACCTCCTCAGAAGACAAACATGGGACACAACCGACAGAATTCCCTTCGTCGTCCAGTACTTCCCCGGAGCGGAGAAACTACGTCATCTTCTTCACAGCCTTCAACACGTCATTGATGACGATGAACATCTTGCCAAGGTCGTCCCCACACCCCCACTACTTGCCGTCAAACAACCGCGCAACCTCAAACGAACCATTGTTTGCAGCAAACTACCCAGTCTTCAGAACAGTGACCACGACACCACACAACCCTGTCATGGCAATCTCTGCAAGACGTGCCAGATCATCGACATGGATACCACTATTACACGTGAGAACACCACCCACCAGGTACGCGGTACATACTCGTGCGACTCGGCCAACGTTGTCTACCTCATACGCTGCAGGAAAGGATGTCCCGAAGCGTGGTACATTGGCGAGACCATGCAGACGCTGCGACAACGAATGAACGGACATCGCGCAACAATCACCAGGCAGGAATGTTCCCTTCCAGTCGGGGAACACTTCAGCAGTCAAGGGCATTCAGCCTCTGATCTCCGGGTAAGCGTTCTCCAAGGCGGCCTTCAGGACCCGCGACAACGCAGAATCGCCGAGCAGAAACTTATAGCCAAGTTCCGCACACATGAGTGCGGCCTCAACCGGGACCTGGGATTCATGTCGCATTACATTCATCCCCCACCATCTGGCCTGCAAAATCCTACCAACTGTCCTGGTACAATTCACACCTCTTTAACCTGGGGTTACCCCATCTCTGGATCTGTAAAGATTTAATCACCTGCTAATGCTCGCATTCCAAGCATTGTTTGGCATCTTTGAATTTGTCTATATATATGTTTCTGGAACAGACCTCTTCATTCACCTGAGGAAGGAGCAGCGCTCCGAAAGCTAGTGACATCGAAACAAACCTGTTGGACTTTAACCTGGTGTTGTAAGACTTCGTACTGTGCTCACCCCAGTCCAACGCCGGCATCTCCACATCATTAATTTGCATGGAGCATGTATATATATCAACATCCGTCCCCCCTGGAGGAATACGAACAAGTTTCTTGAATGCAAGCACCTTGAGTAATTTGGCATTGAGGACGGACAGGTTTGACTACTCTTCTTTCAAAAGTCCAAGGGCTTCTCAGCAGTATTTCTTGTTGGATTTATGTTACCTTTGGAGCTGATTTGCGCCACTGAATGATGTGTGAATCACATTTGAATGCAAACAAATCCTTCTCAAATCTATGGTCAGTTGCCCAACCTTCGGTCATAGTCTTAGGACGAGAGGTCGCAAATTTAAAATGGAGTTGAGGAGAAACTACTTCTCCCCAAAGGTTTGCGAATCTGTGGAACTCACTACCCCAGAGCGCACTGGGACAGTGAGTAAACTTTAAATAAAAATATTTATTAAAGTTTTTAAAACAATTTTTCTCCCTTACAAACAATACCCCCCCCCCCCGCACCCCCCGGTAACAAAAAAAAAGAAACGAAAAATCGCACGGAGCAAGATATATACATGGCAAAATAGTATATTTACATAGCTTTGTACACTGGCTCTGTCCCATACGTGCCAGTTTCCCCGACTCTTCATGTTATCTCTTGCTCATCCACCCCCCCAGGCAGCTCCCCCTCCCCCCCTCCCCCGGACGTCCCTACCCACCCCCCCCCCACCCCCACACCCCCAGGTTGCTGCTGCTGCTGACCGACCTTCCTCTAACGCTCCGCGAGATAGTCTAGGAACGGTTGCCACCGCCTGTAGAACCACTGCGCAGACCCTCTCAAGGCAAACTTTATCCTCTCCAACTTTATGAACCCAGCTATATCGTTTATCCAGGCCTCCACGCTGGGGGGCTTCGCCTCCTTCCACATTAGCAAGATCCTTCGCCGGGCTACTAGGGACGCAAAGGCCAGAATGCCGGCCTCTTTCGCCTCCTGCACTCCTGGTTCGTCCACTACTCCAAATATTGCTAGCCCCCAGCTTGGCTTGACCTGGACTTTCACCACCTGAGATATTGTTCCCGCCACTCCTCTCCAGAACCCCTCCAGTGCCGGGCATGACCAAAACATATGGACATGGTTCGCCGGGCTCCCTGAGCACCTTCCACATTTGTCCTCTACCCCAAAGAACCTGTTCAACCTCGCCCCCATCAAGTGAGCTCTGTGAACCACCTTAAATTGTATCAGGCTGAGCCTGCCACACGAGGAGGAGGAATTAACCCTACCTAGGGCATCAGCCCACAGACCTTCCTCGATCTCCACTCCCAGCTCCTCCTCCCATTTACCCTTCAACTCTTCTGCTAGGGCTTCCCCCTCTTCTTTCATCTCCTGGTGTATTGCCGACACCTTGCCCTCCCCGACCCATACACCCGAGATCACCCTGTCTTGAATTTCTTGTGCCGGCAGCAACGGGAATTCCCTCACCTGTCTCCTCACAAAAGCCCTCACCTGCATATATCTAAAGACATTTCCCGGGGGTAACCCGAACTTCTCCTCCAGTGCCCCTCGGCTCGCAAATGTCCCGTCAATGAACAGGTCCCCCATTCTTCTAATCCCCGCCCGATGCCAGCTCTGGAACCCCCCGTCCATCTTCCCCAGAACAAACCGGTGGTTACCCCTGATCGGGGACCACACCGAGGCTCCCATTGCACCCCGGTGCCGTCTCCACTGGCCCCAGATCCTTAACGTTGCCGCCACCACCGGGCTCGTGGTATACTTCGTCGGCGAGAGCGGCAGCGGTGCCGTCACCAACGCACCCAGGCTCGTTCCTTTACAGGCCGCCATCTCCATCCTCTTCCATGCCGCCCCCTCTCCCTCCATAACCCACTTGCGGATCATCGCCACATTTGCTGCCCAGTAGTAGCTCCCCAGGTTTGGCAGCGGCAACCCTCCTCGGTCCCTACTGCATTCCAGGAACCCTCTCCTTATCCTCGGGGTCTTATTCGCCCACACAAACCCCATAATACTCCTACCTACTCTCTTAAAAAAGGCCTTGGTGATCACGATGGGGAGGCACTGAAACACAAACAGAAACCTCGGAAGGACCACCATTTTGACCGACTGCACTCTACCCGCCAGCGAGAGCGGTAACATGTCCCATCTTTTGAAGTCCCCCTCCATTTGCTCCACCAATCTCATCAGGTTCAGTTTATGTAGGGCCCCCCAACTCCTGGCTATCTGGATCCCCAGATACCGAAAGCTCCCCTCTGCCCTCATCAGCGGTAGGTCCCCTATCCCTCTTTCCTGGTCCCCTGCCTGTAATACGAAGAGCTCACTCTTCCCTACATTGAGCTTATAGCCCGAAAACTCCCCAAACTCCCTTAGAGTCTGCATGACCTCCAGCATCCCCTCCATTGGGTCCGCCACGTACAGCAACAGGTCATCCGCATATAGCGACACCCGATGCTCTTCTCCCCCTCGGACCACCCCCCTCCATTTATTAGACTCCCTCAATGACATGGCCAATGGTTCGATCGCCAATGCGAACAACAGGGGGGACAGTGGAGGACAGTGTACTTTCCCTCGGTACAGTCGAAAGTACTCCGACCTCCGCCGGTTCGTCACTACACTCGCCACCGGGGCTCTGTAAAGGAGCTTAACCCAACTAATGAACCCTCCCCCGAACCCAAACCTACGCAGCGCCTCCCAGAGGTACTCCCACTCTACTCGGTCAAAGGCCTTCTCCGCGTCCATAGCTGCCACTATCTCCACTACTCCCTCCTCCGATGGCATCATCATCACGTTTAAAAGCCGCCGCACATTTGTGTTTAATTGCCTGCCCTTTACAAATCCCGTCTGGTCTTCATGGATCACCCCCGGGACACAGTCCTCAATCCTCGTGGCCAGCACTTTTGCCAGCAACTTTGCATCCACATTGAGGAGCGAGATCGGCCTGTACGATCCACATTGCAGTGGGTCCTTGTCCCGCTTTAAGATCAAAGAAATTGTCGCTTCCGACATTGTCGAGGGCAGGGTCCCCTCCTCTCTTGCCTCGTTAAAGGTCCTCACTAGTAACGGGGCCAACAGGTCTACATACTTCCTGTAGAACTCCACCGGGAACCCGTCCGGTCCCGGGGCCTTCCCCGCCTGCATACTCCCCAAACCCTTGCTCAGCTCCTCCAACCCAATTGGTGCCCCCAAGCCAGCCACCTCCTGCTCTTCCACCCTCGGGAATCTCAGTTGGTCTAGGAATCGTCTCATCCCCTCTTCCCCCGCTGGGGGTTGGGATCTGTACAGCTCTTCATACAAGGCCTTAAATACCTTGTTTATTTTCGTCGCACTCCGAACCGTGGCTCCCCTTCCATCCTTGACTCCCCCTATTTCCCTCGCTGCCATCCTCTTACGGAGCTAGTGTGCCAGCATCCGACTAGCCTTTTCCCCATGCTCGTAGATCACCCCCTGCGCTTTCCTCCACTGTGCCTCCGCCTTCCCTGTGGTCAACAGGTCAAACTCCGTCTGGAGCCGTCGTCTTTCCCCAAGAAATCTTTCCTCCGGGGCCTCTGCGTATCTCCTGTCCACTCTCAAAATCTCCCCCACTGACCTCTCCCTTTCCATGCCCTCTGTCTTATCCCTACGAGCCCTAATGGAGATTAGCTCTCCCCTGATCACCGCCTTCAACGCCTCCCATACCACCCCTACCCGCACCTCCCCGTTGTCATTGGCCTCCAGGTACCTTTCGATACACCCCCTCACCTTCCCACACACCACCTCGTCCGCCAGCAGTCCCACATCCAGCCGCCACAGCGGGCGTTGGTCCCTCTCCTCTCCCAGCGCCAGTTCCACCCAGTGCGGGGCATGGTCCGAAACGGCTATAGCCGAATACTCCGTCCCCTCCACCCTCGGGATGAGCGCCCTGCCCAGAACAAAAAAATCTATCCGGGAGTAGGCTTTGTGTACATGGGAGAAGAAAGAAAATTCCCTGGCCTGCGGCCTTGCAAACAGCCATGGGTCCACTCCCTCCATCTGATCCATAAACCCCCTAAGCACCTTGGCCGCCGCCGGCCTCTTTCCAGTCCTTGATTTGGAGCGGTCCAGTGCTGGATCCAACACTGTATTGAAGTCCCCTCCCATTATCAGGCCTCCTATCTCCAGGTCCGGAATGCGCCCCAACATGCGCTTCATGCATCCTGCATCATCCCAGTTCGGGGGGTATACGTTTACCAACACCACCCGCGTCCCTTGCAGCCTACCACCAACCATTACATATCTCCTTCCATTATCCACTACGATAGTCTTGGCCTCAAATAGCACCCGTTTTCCCACCAATATTGCCACCCCTCTATTCTTCGCGTCCAGTCCCGAGTGAAATATCTGTCCTACCCATCCCTTTCTTACCCTGACCTGGTCCGCCACCTTCAGGTGTGTCTCTTGGAGCATGACCACGTCTGCCTTCAGTCCCTTTAAGTGCACGAACACTCAAGCCCTCTTCACCGGCCCATTCAGGCCCCTCACGTTCCACGTTATCAGCCGGATTGGAGGGGCTCCCCCCCCCCCGACTAGCCGTCTCCTTTTCTGGGCCAGTCCCGTGTCCACACCTCCCTCACCCTCCAGTCCCCCAGACGGGGGACCCCCGTCCCGACCACCTCTTCTGTGTCCCATTCCCTTTTGGCCAGTGCAGCAGCAACCCTTCCCCCCCCCCCCCGCTCTCCCCCCCCCCGCTAGACCCCTGTCTAGCTTTTTTGCTCCCCCCATGTCACTCCCGTGAGTCAACTGACACCTGCTGACCCCGGCTACCCCCGCTATCCCATTGACCTCTCCGTGTGGGAGTTCCCCCTCCCACCTTTCTTCCCGCACGAGGGAAAAACAAGAAACCCCGCGCTTTCCAAAGCCTGCTCCGCCCCCTCTGGCGCAGCTCCTGTCGCGGCCTTGTCTCTCTCCCCCAGCCCGTGTAACATTTCCTGCGCGTGATTGTGATTGACCCCCTATATACAACAACCATCACACATCAAACCTCAAATATCCCCCCCACCCTCACAAACCCTCAGTTAGAGTCCAACTTTTCGGTTTGCATAAAGGTCCATGCCTCTTCAGGCGTTTCAAAGTAGTAATGTTGGCCCTTGTATGTGACCCACAGTCGCGTTGGCTGCAACATTCCGAATTTCACTTCTTTCCGGTGCAACACCGCTTTGGCCCGGTTGAAACCCGCTCTCCGCTTTGCAACCTCCGTGCTCCAGTCCAGGTATATTCGGATCTCTGCATTGTCCCACTTACTGCTCCGCTCCTTCTTGGCCCATTTCAGGACCCTCTCTCTGTCCGTGAACCGGTGGAACCTCACCACCATCGCTCTTGGCGTCTCATTTGCCCGGGGCCTCCTCGCCAGCACCCGGTGTGCCCCGTCCAACTCCAGCGGCCTCGAAGGGGCCTCCTTGCCCATCATCGCCCCGAGCATCGTGCTCACGTATGCCCCGGCATCGGCCCCCTCCGCTCCTTCAGGGAGACCCAGGATCCGCAGATTCTTTCTCCTCAACCTGTTCTCCAGGTCTTCGAGTCTTCCCGCCCACCTCCTGTGTAGCGCCTCGTTCTGCTCCACGCTCACCACCAGGCCCGAGATCTCGTCGTCGTTCTGACCAACTCTTTTTTGTACCTCCTGGATCTGAACCTCGTGGGCCTTCTGGGTGATCCCTAGTCCTTCGATTGACGAAAGCATAGGCGCCAGCATTTCCTTACGCATCTCCTCGCGCTGCTCCTCGAAGCAGTGCTTGATAAACTCCTGCAGCTCCACTTTGTCTCTGGCCGCCGCCATTTTGTCTTTTCCCCCCGGTTTTTCCCGTTTCTCCAATGCCACTTTTGTGGCCGTTACGCTTCGAGTCCGTTTCATAAAAGTTGGAGGGGGACCTCCCTCTTACCTTCCCCACGGGTTAATATCAAAAAAAGTTCCGTTGGGGCTCTTCTAGCGAGCCCGAAAGTCTGTGGTAGCGGGAGCTGCCGAATCGTGCGGCTCAGCTCCGCATAGCCGCACCCGGAAGTCTCGACAGTGAGTAAACTTAAGGAGGAGTTAGACAGATCTTTAATTGGTATTGGGTTGAAGGGTTATGGAGAACGGGAAGGACGGTGGAGTTAAGGCCAGGATGAGATCAGCCATGATCGAATGGTGGAGCGGACTGAATGGGCGAAATGGCCTATTTCTGCTCCTATATCTTATGAACCTATTGCAAAACTCATAGCTCCGATCAACAACAGAATGATGACATCTGCCCCTGCTTCATTATATCTTTATCTTTATGTGTGACACAGCCTTCATTCTAATCTTCAATAGACTACAGATCAGTAACTCCTCTTGCAATATAACTTGGACGCTGTGAGAAATTGTAGCACAGTCAGCAAGCTGATCATTCAGCTGACTCTCATTTTGTTCCTAACCAGTACAGTTCGGTAACCGGCACTTAGAGGAAACTGTCTACTCTATATCAATGTTAGATTGCAATTAAAGTTATAATATTAAAACTTGAATTTTAAATTGAGAAGCCTTATTGACAGGCAATGGCCTAATGTATGTGAGGAAGGCTGAATAGAGGAGGGGAGAATTACATGTGATTCTCCTGCAGAGACTCAGGGCTGGATTCTCCGGTCGCTGATGCCGAATTCCCGACCAAATCGGGGGCTTCGCCGCTTTCGCGATGGAGCACGCCGCGCCACGTATCGACGGCCTCCGGATGTTGCCTGAGGCCCACCCCCTGATGCTCCGACCCCAACCGGCCGAGTTCCCGACAGTCGAGGGAGGGCCGATCCGCGGGCAGGGTGGGGACATTTTTCGTGGTCCGGGGCGCACAAGCTGGCCGAAGAGGGGGGGGGGTTACTATTTTGTGAGTGTGGGGACATAGCCCCAGAATCGGATTTCTGTTTCACCACGCCCCATGCCGTTGGGAACCCCCCAGACCCCCGGCAAAATAGGAGGAACCCCATGGCGGAGAATTCAGCCCAAGAGATTTGAATTCCCAGTTACTGACTCAAAGGATCACACAAGATTTCAAGTTTTAAGACTTTTACTGTAACCAACTAAAATCAACATGACTAAACAATAGAGTATTTTTTACCTACCAAATGAACTACAGAAAATATATCCCTCATTAGTTTCTTCACACCACTGGTAATCCCATGTCACATTTATACATTACATTGCACTCTCCACAGTGAGATTCACTCCCAGTAGATTCACGTTTCCCCTTTCGCTCGGTCATAATGAGCAATGTCCATCGAAAGTCCCTTCCCACTGTCTTCTCAATTCCCTGAACTGAGCTGACTTTCAAAGCAAGGCCCATGTCAGTGATTTCTTTCCTCTGCCACATCAGGGCAAGTCTTCCAGTGTCCTTAAATCTCTGCAGGTTCGGTCTCTTCAATCAGAAGGCAAGCTCTCACCAGCATTCTGCCTGGAGAACACGGAGAACAGCCTTTTCCCTGCCTCTCATGGGAACTGTTGCTTTCCTGTCTTTGTTTCTCCGTGTCCAGAGGTTTTTAGTCAGGCTGTTTGATGCAAAGCCAGCTGCTCTATCAATTATTTTCAAGTATTAAACAGGGCGTGTAGATTACAGTAGCACTTGTCTTGGGTCCCTGTTCCTATGATAGCCAAGCCACACATACTTGCCATCAGGCAGAACGAGTAGCAGGTTACACGTCCCTTTTTATTACTCTCTTTCACCTTGAAATAATTTACCTAATAACCTTTTTTTTTATTGCCACAAGTATGAAATTACTGTGAAAAGCCCCTAGTCGCCACTTTCCGGCGCCTGTTTGGGTAAGCCGGTACGGGAATTGAACCCGCGCTGCTGGCCTTGTTCTGCATCACAAACCAGCTGTCTAGCCCACTGAGCTAAACCAGCTCTACTACCTCTCATTTGTAACACAGAATATAGAAGTAGAGAAATAGAGTATTCAGCCCAAACAGTTCAAGCCAGCGTTTATATTCCACTCGAACCCTCCCCACACCCTCTTCATTTTACTATCAGCTGGGGTAGTGGGTTTAGGTGAGTTGTTCTTACAGGGGACCGGCCTGGACACAATAGCACAGAATGATTATAGCACAGAAGGAGGCAATTCTTCGATTCTACATTTCTTTTGAATGCCTTATTTGATTTCTTGGTGACTGTCTTGTGAATGATTTCCAGTTTTGCTCTTCCCAGCAGGTGAAAACACTATATCTGTTCTACCAAAACCATTCAATAATTTTAAAGACAGGCCACCCCTCAGCCTTCTCACTTCCGGAGATGATAAATCAGAAAATAACAATCAGATGATATCAAATTTGGCTTTTAAAAGCTTGTAGTTCGTTTGGGGTGTGGGTAAAGGAAGCGTCACAGCATTAATAAGGAAAGTAACAGTGTACCAGGGGTGGTTGATGTTTGATCGGGCGAATAGCCACTGTCAGGCAGATTGGGCCTATCACACAGCCTTGCTTTGCCTGGGTCTGGATTTTGGAGGAGCCTGTTTCAGTGGCACCAACGGCCAAGGTCAGTAATGCTTTCAACTTCCCTGTCTGATGATCACTTGCTTCTTGTACTCTCTCTAGGGTATCGATGGCGTCTATTCAGGATGGCAGCTTTCGGCCATGGGCCCTCATGGGGCTGAACGGGCCGGATTCTCGACCTGCAGGTGAAATGAAATGAAATGAAAATCGCTTATTGTCACAAGTAGGCTTCAAATGAAGTTACTGTGAAAAGCCCCTATGTGGTGAATGTATTGCTGCTACAATTCACCACTGTATTGTATTATGTTGATGCCCTTGTGGGCTCTGCCTGTGGCTCCGCCCCCTCGGGGGTGGTATATAGATCTGCAGCCTGTAGGCGGCACTCAGTACAGAGCAGTCGCAGGTAGGCACAGATCTAGCTTATTAAAACCACTGTTCACTTCTACTAATCGTCTCGTGTGAATTGATGGTCGCATCAATTTAATAAGCTAAGATATCGCAATAGAGCCGCCCTCAAACCTGATTGACTGGAACTCGACCTACAGGCAGCTGAAGCAAAAGGAATCTTTTCACACTGGCTCCGCTGCTGTGAGGCCTACCTCGTCGCCTCCTCCTCGCCCGCCGTCACCGAGGCACAGAAGCTGAGTCTCCTCCACGCCCGGGTGAGCCACAGAATCTCTGTGCTAATCGAAGACGCGGTTGGGATCCTGAAAAGACATTACGTGAGGCTGATGAACGACGTGTTCGCGCGGCATCTCCTCACCACACGTCGTCAACGCCCCCGGGGAATCGCTGGAGGAATATCGACGTGACCTGAGGGTACTCGTTCGAAACTGCAACTACAAGAATGTCACGGCCTCGTAATACATGGAACTCGCCATCCGGGACACCGATGTGGCTGCCGTCCGGTCCAACTATGTCAGACAGCGCCTGCTCGAAAAGGGAGCCTTCGATCTAGAAGAGACGGTAAAACTATCCACCTCATTAGAGGTAGCCTTCCAGAGCCTAAATGCTTACCCCCTCCGACCACGCGATTTCCTCGTGGGCGCCGGGGGCGTGACCATCACCCGACCCGAAGGTGTCCCAGGCTTGTGCCGCGCGGCTTCCCGCCCAACCCAGGGGGCCGCCTTGCTATTTCTGCGGTCAGAACCAGCACCCCAGGCAGCGTTGCCAGGCTCGGAACGCGACCTGCAGCGACTGCAGCAAGAAAGGACATTTTGCCAAAGTCTGCTTGGCCCGACTCAAAGTTCCAAAACCGCAGGCCCGACTCACACGCCCACAGACCCCGCAGCGTGGCTGCGTCCCTGCCGGCAACGCCCCCTTCCGACGCGTCATCCACCTCGTGCTATCCGTGGGGGCTGCCATCTTTAACCCTACCTGACACGTGCAACTCATGGGGGCCGCCATCTTGGCTGCCATCTTCAACGCCATCCGACACGTGCGACCGATGGGGGCCGCCATCTTGGGACCACCCCGCCACCACCGACCACGCTGGCTACCCGCAGCTTGGCACTGTCACTCTTGTCCAGTCACGCCCCAAGCACCTCAAGAACTCCATGATGACCATCCGGGTCAATGGGCACAAAACGCCCTGTCTGTTTGACTCTGGGAGCATGGAGAGCTTCATCCATCCGGACACGGTAAGGCGCTGTTTCCTCAAGATTTCCCCCGCATCCCAAACAATCTCCCTTGCGTCCGGATCACATTCAGTGCAAATCCGGGTGTACTGTGTCGCGAACCTCACGATACAGGGCAACGAGTACGCCGATTTTAAACTCTATGTCCTCCTCATCTCTGCGCTCCTCTCTTGTTAGGGCTGGATTTCCAGTGCAACCTCAGGAGCCTGACCCTGACGTTCGGCGGACCCCTACCCCCTCTCACCGTATGTAGCCTCACGACTCTTAAGGTCGCTCCTCCCTCACTCTTCGCGAACCCCACCTCCGACTGTAAACCCGTCGCCTCCAGGAGCAGGCGGTACAGTGCCCATGACAGGGCTTTTATCAAGTCGGAGGTCCAGCGGCTCTTGAAGGAGGGGGTCATCGAGGCCAGTAATAGCCCCTGGAGAGCTCAAGTGGTGGTCATCAGGACCGGGGAAAAGAACCGGATGGTTGTAGACTACAGCCAGGCCATAAATGTTACAAGTGTGCAAGCCACACTTCTATCGGCCAGACAAGGCCCACCTGGTGAAGGCATCCCGGCCCTTTGAGCGCCTCAGCGTCGATTTCAAAGGGCCCCACCCCTCCACTGACCACAACGTGTATTTTCTCAACGTCGTTGACGAGTACTCCCGTTTCCCCTTTGCCATCCCAGCCCCGACATGACCGCGGCCACCGTCATTAAGGCCCTGCTCAGCATCTTCACCCTGTTCGGTTTCCCCGCCTACGTCCACAGTGACCAGGGCTCCTCGTTTATGAGCGATGAGCTGCGTCAGTACCAGCTCGGTAAGGGCATTGCCTCGAGCAGGACGACCAGCTACAACCCCTGGGGAAACGGACAGGTGGACAGGGAGAACGCGACGGTATGGAAGGCCGTCCTTCTGGCCCTACGGTCTAGAAGTCTCCCGGTTTCCCGCTGGCAGGAGGTCCTCCCCGACGCGCTCCACTCCATTCGGTCGCTCCTCTGCACAGCCATGAACGAGACCCCTCACGACCGTCTGTTTGTCTTCCCCAGAAAATCCACCTCCGGGGTCTCGCTTCCATCCTGGCTGACAACACCGGGGCCTGTCCTCCTCCGGAAGCACGTGAGGTGCCATAAGTCCGACCCCCTGGTCGAGAGGTCCAGCTCCTACATGCCAACCCTCAGTATGCCTACGTGGCACACCACGACGGGCGACAGGATACAGTCTCCCTCCGGGATCAGGCACCCGCCGGTTCCCCAGCGACCGTCACCTCCGCCCCCCACACACACACCGAACACCGCCCCCGCCCCTACACGGCCTACACCCCCCCTCCCCGACCCACCTTGATGAAGCTCCAGACGACACGCGCCCGAGTCAACGAGCCCAACACCCATGCCCGCAGTGACGCCGGAGCTGAGGCGATCACAGAGAACGATCAAGGCTCCGGACAGACTCGATCTGTGAGCCCACTTCACCCCCGCTGGACTTCAATTTTTTAACAGGAGGTGAATGTGGTGAACGTATTGCTGCTACAATTCATCACTGTATTGTATTATGTTGATGCCCTTGTGGGCTCCGCCTGTGACTCCGCCCCCTCGGGGGTGGTATATAAACCTGCAGCCTGTAGGCGGCACTCAGTACAGAGCAGTCGCAGGCAGGCACAGATCCAGCTTATTAAAACCACTGTTCACTTCTACTAATTGTCTCGTGTGAATTGATGGTCGCATCACCCTAGTCGCCACATTCCGGTGCCTGTTCGGGGAGGCTGGTACGGGAATTGAACCCGCGCTGCTGGCCTGCCTTGGTCTGCTTTCAAAGCCAGCTATTTAGCCCTGTGCTAAACCAGCCCCTGGTCTTTGGGCACTTCGGAAAGGATGTCCCAAGAGGTAATGGTAACCAGAGTGCAGGATTTACTTCCTCTTCTATCCTTCCCTGTTACTGTTCTGTCTCATCATTAAGATTCTGTGACTCAATCCATGATGCAGCTTGATGGACAAGTTGTCCCCATCATGAACAATTGGTAGCAATCTCCTCCCGGTCATTAATATCAATGCTGCCGTGCCTCAGGGAAAGCTTCAGAATGTCTTTGAGATCTTTTCTTTATCCTTCCCTGGAAGTGGCCAGTTGAAAGTTGAGAAACATAATCTTGCAGCGGAGACACTTATTGATCATCTGGACACAGGTTTCAGTCCATTAAAGTTAATTTTCCAGTAGGCTTCAAGAAGGATGCTAGTGTTTGTTTGACGGTGGGCGCATTGAATCCAGAGAATGAGGCTGAGGTATTCATAGAATCATAGAATCTCTACAGTGCAGAAGGAGGCCACTTAGCCTACCAAATCTGCCCTTGCCCTAGAGCACCCTACCTAGACCCAATTCCTGCCCCTTTCCCTGTAACCCCACCTAATTTTTGGGAAATATTAGCATGGCCAAGCCACCTAACCTGCACATCTTTGAACTGCACGAGGAAACCGGAGCACCCGGAGGAAACCCACGCAGTCATGGGGAGAATGTTGAAACTCCACACAGTCACCCGAGGTCAGAATCAAACTACCCAAGCACTCTGTGGCAGCAGTGCTAACCACTGTGCCAACGTGCCGCCCTGGTTTCTCTGGCACTCTTATGAGTAATTGATACGCAGTCCAGGTCTAACTGCAGTATAGAAGTGTGGGGCCGACAACTGCTCGATACGCCAGGACGCCTTTAGACTTGCAGCGGTCTTTCTTGTCAAACACCTGCTGCCATAGTTTGCGGAGGGCTGATCTGGCACAGCTGATCTGGTGTTGGATATCCTCATCAATAGCGGCCTTTTGAGAATTGGTGCCTGCCAAGGTATGGGAACTGCTCAACACATTCCGGAATCTCTTTTACAACAAGTATGCGAGTGGAGTATTTGGCTGACCGACTGCAGGTTGATATGAGTTTTGTTTTGCCAATATACGAGGGCAGGCCATGTTTCTTCGATGCAGAAATGAGATCGAAAGCTTGCAAATTTGGTGCAGAGTGGGCAACTAAGCTGCAGCCATCCACAAACTCTAGATCATGGGCGGGATTCTCCGCGCTGGGTCGGAGAATCGCTAGGGGTGTGGGAAATTCCCACCACGCTGCTCCGACGTCGGGATTCTCCGCGCTGGGTTGGAGAATCGCCTGGGGTGTGGGAAATTCCCACCACGCTGCTCCGACGTCGGGATTCTCCGGCAACTGGAGAATCGGCACCGATCACTCCCGCGCGGTCGCACCGGTCAGGGGCCGCTGAAATAGGCCCCCGCGACGATTCTCCGCGGGCGACCGGCCGAACTCCCGCCGCTGTGGTTCCAACCTGGTACCACTCGGCGGGAGGTCAGACCCGCGGCTGCAGTGGACGTCCTGGTGAGGGGGGGCGGGGGGCCTCCACGGGGTCCAGGCCCGCGATCAGGAGGGGGCCTACCTCCATCCGCGAGGCCCGTGGTAAGGTCCCCGACTTGTTGCACCGCGCAGGCGCGGAGACGGCAACCACCCGCACAGCCGTGCAGGGCTGCCTTTCGGCGGGGGAGCAGCGTACACCACTCTGGTGTTTACGCCGCCGTCAACACTTGGCCGGGATTTCGGAGAATCCTGTCCCATGTCTATGGTGGTCAGTTTTTTCCTCCCAAATCCACAGGATGACCGCTTGGAGCTTTGATGTGAGCAAAGCCCTTCGGATTTTGAGAACTGAGCTGGCATGCCATCGAGGCTGCGTACTTTGTTGTTTGATTGCATGTTGCACTCTCCCATCGACCGACACCCTCAAACGAACCTGATTCACGGGTCCCTCTGCACACCACCCAGATCTATCCTCTACGCCCTCAAAAAGAACCTACCCATCCTTGCTACTCTCATATGTGTCCTATGGGCTACTTTAAACTGAATGAGGATTAACCTCTCACACGGCGAGGACACATTCACCCTCCACAGGGCCTCTGCCCACGTCCCAGCCTTCACCTCCCCTCCCAGCTCCTCCTCCCACTTGCGTTTTATATTCCCCCACTAGGGCCCCCTCCCAATCCATCAACTCCTTGTAAACCTAGGACACCTTCCCCTCCCCTATCTCAGTACCTTGTCCTGCAACCAGGGGTGGCAGGCCAGGAAAGGACAACACCTCTCTCTTTACAAAATCCTGGACCTGCAGGTAGCTAAAACTGGCACCCCTGGGCAGCTCATACTCTTCCACCAGGTCCTCCAACATGGCAAATCTGCCCGCTATGAACAGATCACCAAATCCCTGCCTGCCGCCACCCCCGCAACCTCGCATCCAACCCCCCTGGTGCAAACCCATAGTTGTCGCAAATCGGTGCCCACACCGAGGCACCCTCCAGCTCCCAAGTGCTTCCTCCATTGCCCCCACACCCTTAGGGCCGACACCACCACTGGGCTCATGGAGGACCTGGCCGGTGAGAACGGTAGAGGCACTGACAACAAAGCCTTTAAGCATGTTCCCCTACACGATGCCGCCTCCATCCAACCCCATGTCGAGCTCTGCTCCGCCCATGGCCCCTTCAATTTACTGCTGTCCATGTGCCTGTCCAAGAGTCGCTTAAATGTCCCTAATGACTCTGACTCCACCACCTCTGCATTCCACACACCCACCACTCTCTGTCTGTCATCTCCCCTATACCTTCCTCCAATCACCTTAAAACTATGTCCCCTCGTGGCAGCCATTTCCACCCTGGGGAAAAGTCTCTGGCTATCCACTCTATCCATGCCTTCTTTAAATGCGACTTGGGGATGAAGATTGGGAGGTTCTGGAACACGAACAGAAACTTTTTTTCTGTCTGTGCCTGCCCTTCCAGCGGCAGCACAGCCCACCTCTTGGAATCCGTTTTCATCTGCTCCATCAGTCGAGCCAGGTTCAGCTTGTGCAGCTGTGCCCAGCTTCGCGTTCTCTGGATACCTAAGTATCAAAACCCACCCCCACCACCCTAAATAGCAACTCCCCGAACCTCCTTTCCTGCCCTCTAGTCTCAATCGGGAACTCCTCGCTCTTCCCCACATTCAACTTGTATCCTGAAAACCGACCAAATTCCTCTAAGCTCTCCATGATGCCACTGATACTGCCGAACGGGTCTGAAATACACAGCAACAGATCGTCCGCATACAATGGGACCCTGTGCTCAACACCCCCGCCCCCCCCAACCCAACAGCTCTCCAGTCCCTCGACGCCCTAAGCGCCGTTGCCAGCGACTCTATCGCCAAAGCGAAGACCAAGGGCGAGGGTGTGCATCCCTGCCCCGTCCCCTGGTGCAGCCCAAAATATCCGCACACTTACGACCGGCATCTTGTACAGCAACCGGACCCAGTCCACAAAACCCTGTCCAAACCCGAACCGCCCCAGCACCTCCCACAAATACTCCCACTCCACCCGGTCAAACGCCTTCTCCGCATCCATCGCTACCATTGCCCCCACCTCCTGCCCCTCTGAAGGCATCATGATTTTCTTCTTAAATTTAGAGTTCCCAATTTTGTAATTCCCAATTAAGGGGCAATTTAGCGTGGCCAATCCACCTGGCCTGCACATCTTTGGGGTGAGACCCACGCAGACACGGGGAGAATGTGCAAGCTCCACGCGGACACAGTGACCCTGGGCTGGGATCGAATCCGGGTCCTCAGCGTCGTGAGGTAGCAGTGCTAACCACTGTGTCAGATCCTCCACCTTCTCCTTCAGCCTCTTTTGGGTACCCCACATCATCCCCACATCAGCCCTCAATGAGGCGAGCAGTTCCTCGTGCTCTCCCAACGCCTCCTCCACTTTCTGGATCGCCTGGCCTGGGACTCCAGCCTCTGCTCCACTCTCTCGATTCCCGACTTGGTTCCACCACTTTGGCCAGGTCTTCTAGGGCCTCTTTCCTCTGCTGGTAGAACTTTCTCTTCAGGATTTCTATTATTGACCACTGGTCCTGTAGAGCAGCCCCCTTGTTCTCCGCCATCTTATCCTGTGTTGCACCACGAAGACTCTCCTGCTCCAGCATCTCATTTCTTCTCGCCCCACTCCTAGTCCGTGGACCCATGCACCAGTCACACCAGAGGAGTAACACCTTCCCCAGGCACTCCTGCACCTCTTGCACTCAATTGCTTTGCCCTTTGGACGAAGAAGACTGAAGAAATCCATCTTGAGCGAGAGCCACCAAATGTGCGACTGCTCAGTCCATGGCCGCGACCGGAATCTACGCGTTTCAATTTTACACGTTAATCTCTTATGCGGGATTTTGTCAAAAGCCTTCTTAAGTCCAAATATACCACATCCACTGGCTCCCCCTCATCAACTGTACTGGTTACATCCTCGAAGAAATCCAGTAGATTTGACAAGCATGATTTCCCCTTCATAACTCCATGCTGACTCTGTCCGATCCTGCCACTGTTTTCCAAGTGTTCTGCTATAAAATCTTTGATAATAGATTCTAGGATTGTCCCCACTACCACCATCAGGCTTACTGGCCTATAATCCCCTGGTTTCTCTCTACCTTACTTTTTAAATAGTGGAGTTACATTAACTACTCTCCAATCTGCAGGAACCGTTCCAGAGTCTATGGAAGATAACTACCAATGCATCCACTATTTCTGGAGCCACTTCAGAACTCTGGGATGTAGTAGTTGTGGGTTTGGAAGGTGCCGTCTAAGGAGACCTGGTGAGTTACTTGTTTGATAATTTGACATTGGATACAGGCAGTTTTGAGTATCTCCTTTTGAAAGCGTATGGATCTTTTAAAATCATTTCTCTTTGGATTTTGCAAATTAATTTCAACATTTAGGCAATTTCTAAAATGAAACAGTGCGAAATGCTGAAATACACATGAGCAGCTTTTCGATTAGAAGCTTCGGGTTATCCCCTGAAGTTTAATAAGGTGGCAAAAGATAAGTAAATTATTTGAACTGTTACTTGGAACTCTGACTCCAGCTCTAATGTTTTGAATTCTCTGTAGACTGGAAATGGTTGCCAATGGTGTCGAAGAGTTAATTACAGCAGCTTGCGAAATGCTCAAGCATGACTCTGCTAATCAAAGGTATTCCATGACAGGGAAACGGTTACAGAACCTTAGTGCAGAAGTAGGCCATTTGGCCCATCGAGTCTGCACTGGCTCTCTGAAAGAGCATTCTACCCAGTCCCACTTGCCTGCCTTATCCCGGAACCTCGCACATTCTCTCTTAGCAACCCAATTCCCTTTTGAGTGCCTCGACTGAACCCCCTCCACCCTCCCAGGAAGTTCATTCTAGACTCCAACCCTCGAGGTGAAAATACTTTTCCTCACATCACCTCACTCCTTTTGCCAATTATTTTCAATCTGTGCTCTCTAGGTCTTCATGTCCTATTATGTGGGAACAGTTTCTCACTATTTACCTTGCCCATACTCCTCAGGACCGCGACTACCTCTGTCAACTCTCCTCTCAGCCTTCTTTTCTCGAAGAAAAACAGTCCCAACCTCTCCAATCTATCTCTATAGCGACAGTTCCTTATCCCTGGGATCATTGCATTTGATAAAGTTCCCCATGATAGGCTTATGCAGAAAGTAAGGAGGCATAGGATAGTGGGAAATTTGGCCAGTTGGATAACGAACTGGCTAACCAATAGAAGTCAGAGAGTGGTGGTGGATGGCAAATATTCAGCCTGGATCCCAGTTACCAGTGGCGTACCGCAGGGATCAGTTCTGGGTCCTCTGCTGTTTGTGATTTTCATTAATGACTTGGATGAGGGAGTTGAAGGGTGGGTCAGTAAATTTGCAGACGATACGAAGATTGGTGGAGTTGTGGATAGTAAGGAGGGCTGTTGTCGGCTGCAAAGAGACATAGATAGGATGCAGAGCTGGGCTGAGAAGTGGCAGATGGAGTTTAACCCTGAAAAGTGTGAGGTTGTCCATTTTGGAAGGACAAATATGAATGCGGAATATAGGGTTAACGGTAGAGTTCTTGGCAATGTGGAGGAGCAGAGAGATCTTGGGGTCTATGTTCATACATCTTTGAAAGTTGCCACTCAAGTGGATAGAGCTGTGAAGAAGGCCTATGGTGTGCTCGCGTTCATTAACAGAGGGATTGAATTTAAGAGCCGTGAGGTGATGATGCAGCTGTACAAAACTTTGGTAAGGCCACATTTGGAGTACTGTGTACAGTTCTGGTCGCCTCATTTTAGGAAGGATGTGGAAGCTCTGGAAAAGGTGCAAAGAAGATTTACCAGGATGTTGCCTGGAATGGAGAGTAGGTCTTACGAGGAAAAGTTGAGGGTGCTAGGCCTTTTCTCATTAGAGCGGAGAAGGATGAGGGGCGACTTGATAGAGGTTTATAAGATGATCAGGGGAATAGATAGAGTAGACAGTCAGAGACTTTTTCCCCGGGTGGAACACACCATTACAAGGGGACATAAATTTAAGGTGAAAGGTGGAAGATATAGGAGGGATATCAGAGGTAGGTTCTTTACCCAGAGAGTAGTGGGGGCATGGAATGCACTGCCTGTGGAAGTAGTTGAGTCGGAAACATTAGGGACCTTCAAGCAGCTATTGGATAGGTACATGGATGACGGTAAAATGATATAGTGTAGATTTATTTGTTCTTAAGGGCAGCACGGTAGCATTGTGGATAGCGCAATTGCTTCACAGCTCCATGGTTCCAGGTTCGATTCCGGCTTGGGTCATTGTCTGTGCGGAGTCTGCACGTCCTCCCCGTGTCTGCGTGGGTTTCCTCCGGGTGCTCCGGTTTCCTCCCACAGTCCAAAGATGTGCAGGTTAGGTGAATTGGCCAATGATAAATTGCCCTTAATGTCCAAAATTGCCCTTGGTGTTGGGTGGAGGTGTTGAGTTTGGGTAGGGTGCTCTTTCCAGGAGCCGGTGCAGACTCAAAGGGCCGAATGGCCTCCTTCTGCACTGTAAATTCAATGATAATCTATGATTAATCTAGGACAAAGGTTCGGCACAACATCGTGGGCCGAAGGGCCTGTTCTGTGCTGTATTTTCTATGTTCTATGTTCTATCTCCTCTGTACTCTCTCCAATCCCTTCCCATTCTTCCTCAAGTATGGCGTCCAGAACTGGACACAATGCTCCAGATGAGGCCTAATTAGTGTCATATACAATTTCAACATGACCTCCTTATACATGTAGTCCATGCCCCTATTAATAAAGCCTAAGATTCTATATGCTTAATTAACTCCTCTCTCAACATGTCCTGCCACTTTCAATGATATATGTACATATACACCGAGGTCCCTCTGTTCCTGAACCTCCTTTAGAGTTTCATCCTTTATTTTATACTGTCTCTCCACATTCTTCTTGCCAAAATGAATCATCTTACATTTCTCTGCATTGAACTTCATTCGCCATTTAGACATTGCTTTTAACGATGTAAAGACATCCTCAACCTTCATCTATTGTTGCCTTTCTAAAAAATGAATGGCTCCCCTTCCTCTGCTGAAGGCAGTGATCTGTGGCAGGTACAGTCCCAAGCCACAGAACCTCGCTGGCACTTTGCCAAACCAATGGAAATAAAGAACAGGAGAGATGCAGAACAGGCTGCTGTCTGACTCTCACCCGAAATCAAGATCAACCCCGATGGTTCTGCAATTGCACGAGGGCTATGCTGGTCTAACTTCAGCATTCCTAACCCGGGGAAATTATATAAATACTGAATAAAAACAGAAAATGCTGGATAAACCCAGCAGCTGTGGAGAGAAACAGAATTCATGTTTCCGGTCTAAAGAACTGAAGAAAGATGGAAACGTAAAGAATTATATCGTTGGAAAGGAGGTGGAGAGGGTGGGACAGAATAGAAGAGCAGAGATAGGTCAGGGCAAAGGAGATACTGACACATTTGTCACGGATATAAGACAAAGGGAGTGTTAATGATGCCATTAAGGGATGAAGAGTGCTAATAATGGGAAAAGATGAGATAACAGAATGGGTTAATGGGAGCAAAAAGGGCAGTATGGTAGCACAGTGGTTAGCACTGTTGCTTCACAGCTTCATGGACCTGGGTTCGATTCCCAGCTTGGGTCACTGTCTGTGCGGAGTCTGCACGTTCTCCCCGTGTCTGCGTGGGTTTCCTCCGGGCGCTCCCACAGTCCAAAGATGCGCAGATTAGGTGGATTGGCCATGCTAAATTGCCCCACACTGTCCACAAAATGTTAGGTGGGGTTACTGAGTTACGGGGATAGGGTAGGAGGTGTGGGCTTCAGTAGGGTGCTCTTTCCAAGATCTTGTGAAGACTCGATGGACCGAATGGCCTCCTTCTGCACTGTAAATTCTAAGATTCTAAAACTGAAAAGGGAGCAGGTAGCCGTGTGGGGGAGGGGTGTGGTTGTGTTGGGGCAGGCCACGGGAACAGTAAAACAACAAACTATAAAGGGGGGGGTGGAAAGAGGGCAGCACGGTGGCACAATGGTTAGCACTGCTGCCTCACAGCGCCTTGGTCCCAGGTTCGATCCCGGCTCTGGGTCACTGTCCATGTGGAGTTTGCACATTCTCCCCTTGTTTGCGTGGGCTTCGCCCCACAGAACCCAAAGATGTGCAGGGTAGGTGGAGTGGCCATGCTACATTGACCCTTAATTGGTAAAAATGAATTGGGTGCTCTAATTTTTTTTTAAACCACAAAAGGTGTGAGGGGTTAAGATGGAGGGGCCAGGTTTACTGTCTAAAGTTGTTGAACACAATGTTGAGTCCAGAAGGCTGTATCGTGCCTAATCGGAATGTGAGGTGTTGTTCTTCCAGTTTGAGTAGGATATCACTGGAGCATTGCAACAATGTAAATGTAAAGTTGCCATACTCCCAGATGACCGTAGGCTGCTTTCTTCTTTGAAGGGAGAGAGCTGACTGGTGGTGATTTAAAACTAGTTTCTTAAAAATAAATTCAGAGTACCCAATTCATTTTTTTTACCCGATCAAGGAGCAATTTAGCGTTGCCAATCTACCTACCCTGCACATCTTTGGGTTGTGGGGGGCGAAACCTACACAAACACGGGGAGAATGTGCAAACCCCACACCGACAGTGACTCAGGGCCGGGATTGAACCCGCGTCCTCAGCACCGTGAGGCAGCTGTGCTCACCACTGTGCCACCGTGCCGCCCCGACTGGTGGTGATTTAACCCGAGGGTCACCACACCTCAGGCGAGAGGCAGGGTTGAGAAGGAGGTGCCTTCCCGAATGACTCCAGCTGGTACGGGATTTGAACCCGCGCTGTAGGGCGCACCCTGCATCACGAACCAGCTGTCCAGCTAACTGAGCTTGCAGCTCACAAAGGGAGAGTGTGGAGTTTCATCAAGGTGCAGTGGACTACATCCGAACTAGGTCGTAACAAGGCACAAGTCTAGGGTGCAACAAGTATTTCATGATCATCAGAGAGTAAAAGACCGCAGTTTGGACAGCCCTGCAGTACACAAGGAACATCACTGTTCTGCTGAAGCCGAGTTCACTGACGACTGTTTGCGATGCAATCGTTAAAAAGTTACATCCCACAAAAGCTTGTCCTTTGCTAAAAAAGAAATTGAAACATTTGGCAAGAATGTGTTAACCACAAGTTGACATTTTTGGATGAGATTTCTGCCACACTTTGCAACTTCTGATGTCTGATGGTTGCCTGCATTTACTGGTCTACTCGCACACACTTGAGCACTGATAGTAGCCAAGGCTTTTCAAACATGGGGCCAAGAAAGTAAAGCTGGAGAAGTTTCTGACTGCTTTTCTGATGTGTAATGATAGAGACTATTAGCCACTGACTCACTCTCTGGTCTTTCTGCCAACTTGCCCATGTTCCCTTTCGAGTAGGTGAATTCAGGTCAAAGCCAAGTAAACACTGTAGTTGCAGAATCTCCCGAGCAGCGGTGGAATGAATTTGCTTGCAGACTATAAAAATGCCTGACTTATGGGTTGAGTCATTGTCCCGATCCTTGGGAAAATAATCCACTATTGCATTTTGAGTTCTACAAGATATATATTTTCTAAATGTTGCACAACCAGCTGTCTGTTCTACACTTACAGTTTTGGAACAAAGAAATTATAAAAAGTTGAATGAAACAAATAGCAATGCGATGGGCTGCAAGAGGAATAATAAGATTTATATTAACTGTGGCTGGCTGTATAATGTTACAGAGATCTGGGGAAAAAAATACTTCAAACAAAATGTTGGCGGCAAATTGCTGAAAATTGAGAGCTGGTCTTGACAGAGGAGAGACTTTGCTGATCCAAGTAAGCAACTGGGGCTCTCCCTATCCAATTAGATTGAGGGATTGTGACAGGAATATTGCAAGGTCCGAGAAGGAAGTGGAACTTTATTTATTTATTTTTTTAAATAAAAAGGAATTTCCAATTAAGGGGCAATTTAGCATGGCAAATCCACCTACCCTGCACATCATTGTGCGGGTGAGACCCACGCAGACATGGAGAGAATATGCAAACTCCACGCAGTCAGTTATCCGGAGCCAGGATCGAACTCGGTGCCGTGAGGCAGCAGTGCTAACCACTGCGCCATCGTGCCGCCCCAGGAAGTGTAAATTTATACAGGTGGGTGGATTCAATATAAAATTAGGCACAGAAAGAAAAGAAAAGAGAAAGAATGAGTGGATCGAGGGAGAGAAAGAGACACAGAAAATATTTACCGAAATTGTGACCATTTTTTAAATCCCCCAACAACGAGAATCTGAAGGAACACGAATCCCCACTTCGAACAGTTAATTAGCAATGCCAAGAGAGGTTGACTCAGAGTAATTGACACTTAACACAACACTAAAACATTACTGAGGATGGAATTAGATCTCAATTTTTTGCGATGAAGTTTAGTTCATATCTACCTTACAAATACAGCAACTCCATGCCATTCGATTAATTTCATTGAAGCAATGCATTTATTTAGTAGCGAGCGACAAAATTGGCCCTTTGTCTGAAATTACTGTGCAATCAGCACATAAATAATTGAAAGTGCCATCAGACTTACTGCTACTTGGACAGAAAACTCTAGGATGCAAGACTGAAAAGTGAATTCCAATTCATGACTTTGTTTAAATACTTTTGATAATTGTATGTGAGGGGGAGCAGCCAGGAGCCTGGAGGTGGCTAAATCTTCTGGGTGTTTTGCTTGGTTCACTATGGGGAGTTTATGTATAGCAAAGCTCCCTCGATTGGGATAATTGTAACTGCCTTGGCATCAATACTGCAGGACTGTCTGGCCGTTTCCCATTCTTTGTTTAAGAAATATTTTTTCATTTATTTGTTCAATCTTCCTAATGCCCGAATCTGGCTGAAAATGTATAACGATAGTAATCATATAAATATGGGCGGCACAGTAGCATAGTGGTCAGCACTGTTGCTTCACAGCGGCATGGTCCCAGGTTCAATTCCCGGCTTGGGTCACTGTCTGTGCGGAGTCTGCACGTCCTCCCCATGTCTCTGTGGATTTCCTCCAGGTGCTTCGGTTTCCTCCCACAAGTCCCAAAAGACGTGCTGTTGGGTAATTTTGTCATTCTGAATTCTCCGTCTGTGTACCGAACAGGCGCCGGAATGTGGTGACTTGGGGCTTTTCACAGTAACTTCAGTGCAGTGTTAATGTAAGCCTTCTTGTGACAATAAAGATGATTATATATTAAAATATGGAGAAATGTACAGTAGGAGAGCACTGCATTGGACTAGTGTTATCATTGCCTCCCACTTCAGCTATGTGCCTGCCACAAGTTCAGGATATCCCAGAATGTATGACTGCCGTTGAAGTGTTCAGATTGATATTTTACCATGTGCCATGGGATTTGAACCCAAGGCCCCAGACATTATCTTTGGGTCTCTGGATTACTAGCCCAGTGACAATACCACTAGGCCAAAGCTTGGTGCAATCAAGTGCTTGGAAATGTATATTTAGCAAGCTCCCACAAAGAGTAATAAATGACCAGATCATTTGATTTCAGTGATGCTGATATTGGCCAGGATACCAGGGGGAAATCCTCTGCTATTCTCCAAAACAGGGCATTGGCATCTTTTACAGCTACCCAAGAGGGCAGGCAGGGCTCCCTTTTAGTGTCTCGTCCGAAATTTGCAGAGATTGTGCGCTTTGATTGCTGGAATAGTGCTTATACCCAGATAAATATAACGTAAGAAACAAAATCTGCACTCATATTCTTGTTGGCTGTCGGGGAAGCAGAGTATCAAGATGATAGAAGATAGCCAATCACAAAACAATGGAATGTGAACAGAAAAGTCTGGAAACACTCAGCAGGTCAGGCTGCATCAGTGGAGAGAGAAATAGAGTGAAGTTCAGTGACCGTTAGCATTGTCACATTGCCGAGGCATATCAGTGTTGTTTCGTGGCTTCGAAGCATATTTGCTAAATGGGTGAGGTATATGTTTAAAACTCGGGCTGCAGTTCAGAACCCAGGCGTCCTTGCTCCTCATTCAATAAAATGACTGGATGGGATGAGTCAGTGATTGCAGATGTTCTGCGCCTCAGTGAATGTATTTTCAATTCCTGAGGACTTTGCGAACATGAAACATTTTACAGACATAACAGGTTTTGAACAAGTGCAGAGGCAGCGAGATAGGGTGGAAAGAAAGAATGATTAAATGAACAGCAGTCATTGCCAGCACCTTCTGTTCAAAAAAACAAAGTGAATGGTGGCTATGATCTGGAATATTGAAATAAGATTCTACATTTCCATTTAATTGACAGTAAGGCAGTTTGGGATTCCCTGAAGTTGTGAATGAAGCCATATAAAAAGCAAGCATTATTCTTTTTTTTTTAAAATTTAGAGTACCCAATTATTTTTTTTCCAATTACGGGGCAATTTAGCATAGCCAATCCACCTAACCTGCACATCTTTTTGGGTTGTGGGGGTGAAACCCGAGCAGACACTGGGAGAATGTGCAAACTCCACACGGACAGTGACCCAGGGCAGGGATTCGAACCCGGGTCCTCAATGCCGCAGTCCCAGTGCTAACCACTGCACCACCGTGCTGCCCTCAAAAGTGAAAAATGAAAATCGCTTATTGTCACAAGTAGGCTTCAAATGAAGTTACTGTGAAAAGCCCCTAGTCGCCACATTCCGGCGCCTGTTCGGGGAGGCTGTTAAGGGAGGCTGTTAAGGGAATTGAACCGTGCTGCTGGCCTGCCTTGGTCTGCTTTCAAAGCCAGCAATTTAGCCCTGTGCTAAACATCCCCTAGAAGTAAAGTAAGCATTATTAAGTGGAAAGTAACATATCGATCTCGCTAAGCTGGTGAGAAGTATCAGTGAAAAGGGAAATAATCATATACATGAACAAAAATTAAAGTGTATATTCACAAATAAAGTCAGATCACATTTTAAAAAGTCACACTCAGAGTACAGTGCCCATAGTCCAGGTTCTCTGGCAGAACGGAGCCTATGCTTGTGAATTTCTCTGGAATTATACAGAACTCCACTGTAACCCATCTGGTGCGACATTGGGCAATATCGTTTCCACAGGCCCCATCCAGCACAAGATGCATTATTACAGCCATTTTAAAACAGCGTTTATGGTGGATGTAAAATCAAGTCTGCAGACCTCAAGGTTCAAACAAAGAGCTTTACTAGAAGAGGTTAACACTACAGGCTATGTTACACTGCCCGTTTGCCCATCCCAAAATGCCGATGAGGCCACATGATCAATATCTTAAAAATGCCCCTGTTCCACTGCAAGGCTGCCAGTGAGGGAACACTAGAAATACCATGAATACACCAACAGTATTCACCCATCACATCATGCAGACCTCGGAGTAGAAGTCAACAAAATGGTTTCAGCGGGTTCTCAGCAATATGGTTAGTCCCACAGTCCAAAGATGTGCAGGTTAGATGGATTGGCCTTGCAAAATTGCCTCTTAAGTGTCCAAAACGTTAGGTGGGGTTACTGGGTTAGGGAGGGGGCATGGGCCTAGGTAAGGTACTCTTTCAGTGGGTTGGCACAGACACGATGGGCCGAATGGCCTTCTTCTGCACTGTAGTGATTCTCTGATTCTATTACTTCATACTCGCAGATTTTTGGACTCATAAGTTGGAAGTTAACAAGCAAACCAGGGGTATCATTATTTACTGTTTCCTCTGTGCTGAACTTTCCCACGATGAAGTTACAATGATCAGTTGCAGGTCCAGAAAGCACAATCTTTAATCGGTTGAGTTATTCCGATTGTACTTTGTGCAGAATTCCTATACAGGGCCAAGAAATTCCACCAGTAAACAGCCCCATAATTCAATTTAATTTTTATTTTTACACCGTACAAAATTAAATATAACGGAGATTGTGCCAACCATTAATGCATAGGCAGCCAACAAAGCTAATTCCTTGGGTTGAAAATCAAAAAATACTGGCATATTCCTACAGTTTTGATGCTAATTGGTAGAATCAAAAGTGGTAAATACACATCTGGGGACACTTGCATCTCTACTGTGGCCTTTATTGCTTTCATTTCCATCAGAATTATTTCAGAGTCTGCGTAAGAGCACATTTGTAATCAGGGCTGTACAGACGGAGGCCCGTTTATATTTCTTCAACCTCATGCTTCACACATCAATAATCCCACTTGATAAAACTGTTTAATATGTGCCAGACAGCCACTAGTGGCTTCTGTGTTTCACACTAGAATATCACCTGCTAACTGGATCATCGCATTGAAATGTGGTGGTTTTCATGGCTTATGCTGTAAAATCTGACCTGAGGGAGTGCACATTCAATAAATCCCTCTGGTGTTTTATTCCTTGCAATTTTCGCACAAGTGTTTTAACTGAAAAAAAAATGTTTTTGAAACCTTATCATGCAACAAATATTTCACAACAAAAGGCAATTCTGGATTGAGATCAATTCATAAAAATAATGTCAGTGTTGGCTTTATGTTAAGACAGTATGGAGTGTGAAATAGGGTGGCACGTGGCCCAGTGGTTAGCACTGCAGCCTTCGGCACTGAGGACCCCGGTTCGAATCCCTGCCCTGTGTCACTGTCCGTGTGGAGCTTGCACATTCTCCCAATGTCTGAGTGGGTTTCACCCCCACAACCCAAAGATGTGAGGGCAGATTGGCCAGGCTAAATTGCCCCATAATTGGAATTAAAAAATAATTGGGTACTCCAAAATTAAAAAAATATAAAAAGTAATGAGTGTGAAACAGAACAACACAACTTTGATTTTTTTTTTTGCAACCATTATTTAAACTCTGGGATGAGATTAGAAACTTGGAATGCCTCCCATCTAGGAGTTATTTATTAACCTAATTAAATCAGACAAAATTAAGTCAGACAATTTGTTTTAGAAGGAAAATAATCATAGCTTGTGCATTGTCACACCGCCAAGGTATATCCGTTTTTTCTTATGGTTTCAAAGTAAAATTGCTATCAAGTAAATACAGCGAGGTCAGTGTTAAAAAACACCTCCGGCTGCATTTCAGAACCCAGGCTTTCTTGCCACCTCATCCAATAACGTGACTGATGGGGGATGAGTCAGGGATCACAGATATTCTGTCTCAGTAAAAGGTATTTTAAATTCCTGAGGATTTTGCGTACATTTCAAAGAACAGCCTTTTTATTTATTAAAACATTTAGCAGAGTGAGTTACAGAAATGTGATGGGCAAGATTACACACACGAGACATATTTGATGGGAGTTTCCCTCTTCTGTAAATATCACCCTACCATCCTCTGTCCATGAAACGGAATAGGTAAAAGTATCAAAAGGTTGATGAGCAGATGCAAAAAATGTCTGCCAGTTTTTGTAATAAAACAATACACTTGCTCTCGTATGCTATTTTGCTGATATTAATAATCTTTGTCACAAGTAGGCTAACACTGCAGTGAAGTTACTGTGAAAAGCCCCTAGTTGCCATACTCTGGCGCCTGTTCGGGTACACTGAGGGAGAATTCAGAATGTCCAATTCACCTAACAGCATGTCTTTCGGGACTTGTGGGAGGAAACTGGAGCACCCGGAGAAAACCCACGCAGACATGGGGAGAACGTGCAGACTCCACATAGACAGTGACCCAAGCCGGGAATCGAACCTGGGACCATGGCGCTGTGAAGCAACAGTGCTAAATCACTGTGCTACCGTGCCGCTAGGTACATTAGAGGTTAGGCTGGATATTAATGAAAATTATATAATCAACGATGAATAATATTAACATTGGACAATTGCAATTCATTAATAGCTGTAGTTAAAAACGAATATATATTTGCATAACTAAAATATGTGTTTTTGTTCCAATCTCTCTGATGCAATGTTATATTTACAGGCTGAAAAATATACTTGGCCATCTAAGGATTAAACTTGAAGGATTGGAATTTTATTTGATAGTGTGAAAAAGAAAAAGAAATTCCTTATTATCAGCAATGAAAATGCTACGGATTTCATTCTGGAACAATATTGGCAGTACACATTACACCCAACCAACAATCAATTGACTCCATAACATTGCATGAGGCTCTGGACTTCCCACTGCTTCCAAAGGCGAATCCTGCGAGAAAAACCACAGGGACATGGTTTATTAGGTCACCAGTCTTTGTGCTTCTCAAGTGCTGCAGACACCAACAATTCCAGCCCGACCTCTACTTCCAGTTGAGTCATAACATGCAAAACGCCAACCCCTGCTATAAAGCTTTTAGTTCAAATACTTAAATGCCAACACTTTTTCAGGTTACATCTTAAAGACAGAATAGTATTTGCATTTGGCTCTTTCAGGACTCGCAAAGCTTTAAAGCAATGGATCACTTTATAAATGTACCCTTGAGGAAACACAGCAATCAGTTTGTGTACAGAAGCTCCGACAAATAGTGATATAATGTGACCAGATAGTCTGAAGGATGAAGTTTTGAAGGATAAAGTTGGCCAGAACTCCGTCCCTCTTCTTCAAATAGTGCCATAGAATCCTTTACATCTAGATGGAGGGTAGGCGAGTGCTCATTTTGAAATCCCATCCAAAAGACGTGTTGCTATGCGCACTTTGTTAAAACTTATGAAATTACTGTCCCATAAGGTGGAGAGTGGGGTGGGGTTTTGAAAACATAAATTTAGTGATCTGGGTTCAGCAGTACGTTCTTATCAGAGAGTGAAACCAACCAGCTGCAAAAGTAGTCTGAGCCCCCCCCCCCCCCCCCCCCCAGGGCCAGTTCTGATGTTACCAATGCACCACCCACAATAGAGAACGCAATTACCAACACCAGCTAGCCAGTCGTTATAAAGAACATGTAATTTTTAATTAGCCCACTTACGTCTGTCATTCACGAGTAACTCCCCAAGATACCAATCTTCTTGAGGAAAGCCAGTATAGCGTCCAGGCCTGATCAAAATCTCATGTCTCAGGGTCACCAGTCATTCAAATCCACCCACTGGAATAAGGCAATTTGGGTCAGTTCTCAGCTGGGTTGCTCGGACTAGTTAAAGCTCTGTCTCGTACCAGCAATAACTGCAACAGTAGTTGCTCTTAAAGAGGCTGCAGAAACATCTTCTATTTCTCATAGCCTATGAAATTCTGCTTCTAGCCCAGGAGGGAACAAGAGGCAAGGCCCGGACAGAAGGCAAGACAGAGAGGTACCACTAACAGTACAGCAAGCCAAACGCCTCAGGTGTATTTGCAGAAATCGGACATTTACCTTCAGTTGGGTGCATCTAGAAGCTGCTCCCTTCTCAAGTGTCACTGAAGGTCAGCATGTATATAAAGAATGAAAAGGGGCCGATGATTGGTGCTTGGGAAACGTTTGAACAATAGTGCAAGGGAGGGAAAATAAGCCATTAGTGGAGATGCCCTGACTGTGTTCAAACAGGTAGGAATGAAATCATTGCACGGTTAGTCCTATGAAGCTGGTCAATAAAAGATAAGACGGCAGCGATGCTGAACGAGATCAAAGGTTGCAGAATCTCATAGAAGACAAAGGGCTGAATTTTATATAGGTGGCAGGGGTCCCACTACCAGGATTGAAAGTGGGGTGGGGGCCAGGGGAAGGGAAATCAAAACCCCCCTTCAGTGGGTAGAGTCACTTGGGCTGCCTATGCCACCCCAAGAGCCTCTGGCCCAATCAAATGGCTCCAGGTCAGGTAGTGGGGCCAGTCAGGCAGCCAATCGCAGCAAGGGGGCACTAAAAGCCGGCAGCATTATTGCCATCTCATTGGCCATTGCCACGGGGAGGGGGGTTGGGAAAGAGGGGAGAAGAGGTCCCCCACGGGCCGACAAATTCCCTAAATGAGGCCCTTCGACTCCACCCCAACCCCGTAGCCCACTAGGATGTAGCCAGGGTTTACCTGCCAGTCTCCCCAAACAGCGTGGAGCACACCACCCACCTCCTCCCCAAGCCACTTTGCCAGCCCTCCTTTCCCCCATCATCAATGGACTGGTAAAATCTAGCCCAAGAAGGGACAACACACTATGATCACTTACTGATTTGTAATTTAGGATTTTAAACTTAGCCTATTTTGGTTCTGTGGGACGGGTGGAAGCCAGATGAGAAAGGAGTTTTGTTTAGAAGCGGACAGATTGGTGCATACCACAGAGCCTTTGGGAATAAACGGAAGTTAGAGGTGGCATGGAGAGAGTAAGGGGCAGGATGGGAGGAAGGAACAGCGACAACACCACAGATGGATCTAGGAACTCCTTGCATGATATTGGAGTGGAGTGGAGGGTAAATGAAGAAGAAAAAAGGTACGAGGCAGTAATTGTGCTGTTTCTGGTGTGTGATTTTAGCAATGAAAATCCAAAATAGCAAAATGCAGTCAGTGGAGGATAGTTACTTAATATAAATTCTGTGCATATCCTAGTCACTTACATTAGTTGTGTCTTCAGGTCGGATTAACAGGGAAAATGACCTAATTATCGCCATTGTGGCCGGAAGAGTTAACGTCATTACATTCAATCCTCATTTACTTCTGGCATTTTGAATCTTTGTGACCTCCATTACTAGACTGTCAGCTGTTTAGATTTTACAGTTGAAAACTCACTAAACTAGATCAGGACTGAACAAAATGATGAGCCAAAGCAGCAGATGATTTCAGTCTTACAGCTAGTGCCTCCCCAATGTGAGGAGACCACAACTTGTGCAAAACATGACAGAAGATATATTACTAGGTTCTGCAGATTGTATTCCACTGCAGCATTCCTAAAGCACTGATTGACACTTGGTGAAGGCCCAGCCTTTCTGTACTTAAACGGAGAAAACTCAGTAAAATAAGTTGCATCACAAACAATAAGGGTTTCAACAATACAGGCGGTCCTCGGACTTACGACCCAATCGGTTCCGGAAAACCACGTGTCCCAAGTCGAAAACAACTTTCAACGTTGGAACAATGTTACAAATGGGGGATTGGTCCCTGAACCCTATTTTCACTGGAAGGTAATGTTCCCTTGCCAGCAACTTGTGGCTGTGATACTGTGAACCAAGGTATAGAACCACTCCTTATTTGACATTTTGCACTTTTGAAGAGAAAACCAGCTTACAATGAACATTAGGTGAACTCAAACTTTTGTAAAACAGGCATCCAACTTACCGGTTTCCACTGAGCTAGTTAGTTTTAAACAGGCTTTTGTCATGTTAAAGTTTGTGAGGTCTTTTGTATCTAAGAAGCAATTTGCCCTTCAGGAGATTACGATAGTCGGAACACGTGGTAAAGACCAACTGTTTGCAGGCGTGGTGGCGTAATGTCATTGAAACGGGCATTGCAAAGCTGAAACGGCGTAAATCTATGAACGTCGTAAGTGCCATTTGTCATAACCCAAACGTCATAAAGTTGATGACTGCCCGTACTGCTCAAAATGACTTCAAAATATAAATGCAACAAAAATAAACAATACATTTTTCCACGAAGGTCTCAAGCAGGAAGTTGCAGTCTTAATCTGCTTTGATCCGAAGTCTGGTGTCCAGTCATGTGGCTCATTAATAATTTCTTGCGGGTCCATAATAGCTAGCAACATGTCAGTTGTGAATGAATCTCAACAGCCAATGTCAGCTTGATGAACAATCACATAACTAGTTGGACCCAGACACATGTCTCAGAGGCTCAAGAGTCTATTTTAAGGTGAGAAAATATCCAGCAACTGAGACACAACTGGTCGAACTCACCCACAACCGTCCAACAGTCACTTTAACAAATGGCCTCCGAAGCAAGTCTCCCTGTTGGGTCATGAATGATAAAAGGCATCAATCCTCCTACAGCTGATTGGCCAGCATTGTAAAAGTCACAATTTTCAAGCATTTTAATATTTTGAATTGGGAGTATTTAATAAAAGGCAAGAACGTTACCATCTCTGCAACATTTTCTTCTTTGGACAGTTATCCTTCTCTTCCAAGTTCTCCACAACAGTTTGCCCCAGTAAGAATTCAATGCTTGCTAAACCGGTGTTAATCAGGTCACCACATTCACAAATGATACAAAATATGGGCAATGGATGGGGTGAATCTTGTAGCAATCTTCCAGAGATGAACTGGGATTGAGGGACAGGACTAAAGGTGTGTGATGAATGTAGGAATTTCCAATATTTATTGTATTTTAAAAAATAAATTTAGCATACCCAATTATTTTTTTTCTGATTAAGGGGCAATTTAGCGTGGCCAATCCACCTACCCTGCACATCTTTTTAGGTTGTGGGGGTGAGACCCACGCAAACACGGGGGAGAATGTTCAAACTCACAAGGACAGTGACCCGGAGCAGAGATCGAACCCGGGACCTCAGCACTGTGAAGCAGCAGTGCTAACCACTGCGCCACCCCAATATATATTGTATGGTATGCAGCTAGTGATATAATGGTTCAAAGCCTGGGTTGGGGTGTGTATTCGTCTGCTGCAGTCATGTTATTAAAACAAAAACAAAAAATCCTGGTTTGAAAGGCAGCTAGACTTTAGGGCTACAAAGGTGCAATTAAAGTATCATAAAAGATTATAATTCATTCCCGCCATGGATTGTGTTTGCTGAAGTAGGGCTAATGGATTTTGTTTTTAGAAAGATGGTTTCCTGGGGAGTAGATAATTAGAGACATTGTGTTTAGCCTTGGTTAGATGGCGTAACCCAGTTAGTGGGATGGAGATAATGTGATTAATGGAGGAGCCAGGGGCTGAAGCAGTCAGGTGTTGAGTTTAGTTTAGATTGGGATGTGAACAGACCAGCAGCTTTTTGCCAAATGCGGGGAAGTTAAGTAGTAGTTTGACACAGCCAAGAATTTGCAAGGTGGTTCCTGAAAGATCGCTCTCTCTCTTCAAGGCAGTTTATCCAAGACATCTCTATACAGCAGGTATTCCTGGGTCTGTTAACTGTATTTAAAAGTGGGTTTTGACCAGAGATGATCTGCTTAATTGGAGATTGAAAGATAGCAGTTAGGAGATAAACAGTTTCATTTTATTTTTAAGCATTGTTTAACTGGTATTTGTAAGCTATTTTCTTGTATGATGTTAAATTGAGTTTAATACTGCTAGTAATAAAATTTGTTTCAATATACCATATCCCTATTTGTGTGTGGAATCATTTCTGGAATGATCTTTCCTCACAGCCTTACAAATTAAATAAAACTTTGGGGTTACTGTCCTTTTTCCAAGCAAATGTTGGGATTGGGTCCAGGATTGTAATAGGTGAGCAACGATGCACTGCGACAGCAGCCCCGTTAAAGAATATTTTTAGTACTAGTAACTCATCACTACACAGCAACCAGCTGTGGTGCAGCAACTAAAATATTTCAACATACTTTCGCTTCCTTAATGGAGCCAAGGCGCAGTTTTGTTTAATGTTAAGGATCATTTCTCCTGCAGGATTTTCAGCCATGGCCATGTCAATGGTGCCCGACAGAGGCTAGAACCCTGCCCTCAGTGGAATAGACTGACACATGGTTCTATATGTTCATTTGATTCAAATCACCCACCTGGTGAAAAGAATAAATTGGCCACGGGCAAGCAGTGAGCACATTAGACAACACTGATGTGTGAGAGACTCAAATTCATGCAAGTCTTGAATGTATGCTTCGGTGAAGACAAGAAATTAAAACAGAGGAAAAGGTTATTCAGACAGCAACTTCCAGCAATCCAAGCAATGAATGAGGGTAAAAATACCCCCTGCATTGAGAGAAAGTATATATACTGCAAAAGATTGGGAATATTTGCTGATAAATGGGTTAAGATTTTCCACAAAGTCAAACGGGCTCTTAATTTCACAGGAAACCTTTCAGTTTCTGGGAAGATTTACCAAACTCATGGAGAGGTTCATACTTCCATAAGAATACCAGTCTGGAGTTAAAAGAAGTTTTGTTACAATTTATGTTTTGCAGATTATTTCATAATTCAGCTTCAAAAAACCAGAATATTTATACAGATGTCGGAGCAAAAAAAGTAGATTCACACACAATGTGTCAATGAAATTCAGTACAGATCAAAACTGTTAATTGGGAGGCGCACAGTGAAAAAAATCAGTCCAATTACTTACTTGCATTAAAAATCCTTTGACATTGAATTTAATCGCACAAGTATCAGTTAATTCCCAGTATCTCGAGTAAAAAGATTAATCCTTGCCAACCATCCATGGATACATCTTTTAAGGGTTATTTTGACCTTTAATACACTTCAACCAATGTTTATGAAATCTTAATATCTTTCCTAAAATAGAGTTGGGGTTTTGTTTCTGCAGACAGGGGAAATTGTGAATAAAAACTACAATGCATAATCACACATCCGTTTAGTTAGCTACACAGCTTAAAAAAAACACAAAACATGTGACTCGCAGTGTGCGTTTCAAGATAGCCATAGTGCTTGCTCACAACAACACCACAATGGGACAGTATGTTGGTTCTTCGACATATGGGAGGTGGTTCTGGTTGCACTGCTACATTTCCTGGGTTTGCAGTCATGACTGGGATAGCATTTCCCCCTCTCCTTTCCCGCACAAAAAAACCCTTGGGAGAATTTGCAGGAGTTGACACCTCACACAGCAACGCGCTGCAGGTACCTCAACAGAGTCAAATGTGGTTGCGTGATCTTGAATATTGCATGTGACACTGATACAAATGGAACAGACTACAGATGTTGAAAATCTGAAATAAAAACAGAATATGCTGGAAATACTCAACCGGTCAACCAGCATCTGTGGGCAGAGAAACAATGTTAAATGATCCGGATCTTCCAAGCAGCTGCAACGATCCTCAGATTGCCGTTGCAATCAAATATTCCACCAACTCGACACGGCTCCTCATTTCTCAGCATTCCTAGCCTGGATTTCCCAGAGATGTGCAACGCAGCATCCCTTAGGTGAACTCTGCCAAAGTGGAGCAGAGTCAGGGGAAAGACAGAACATGTCCACTTTTTATTGCACCATTAATGTCTAGCAAGTTTAAATGTCCAGTCTGAATGTTAGCGAATGGATGTTAGCAAATGAATGGGTTGATGGGTGAGGGGGTAGCTGGTAAAGGGGCGAGGTTGCTAAGGTGGGTGGTCAGGAGGGTAGTCAGGGGTATAGCAAGGTCAGAAGTGGTGTAGTCAGGTCGTGTAATCGGATGGGTAGTCAGGTGGTCAATTGTTTAGTTAACCAGATGTTAAATTTGGTTTCAGTCTTAACATTTCCTGGGTAACTATTCAGGTAGGGATCAAGGAACTGCCCTAAGCCTTCGACTCTTTAACTCACGAGTCGGAGTCATTCATGAAGTATCCCATTGAGCAGGGGAATTGCCCACTGGAAGTTGAATCATTCCAGGCAAATCCCAAGTGCCAGGACTTCCACGCGGGCCCAACGTGCATCTTTGGTCGTATATCCGGTCTCCGACAATCTGAAGACCGGAGGATTTAGCCCAATGTCTCCACTTGATGACCTTTTTCTCTCCACACACCACATTTTGTTTTTAGTAACACTTCAACACATTTTACTCAATTACAGTATGGTTAAACAACAATTTTTAAAAACTGCAACATTTCATCTAAACTAAGTATTTACAACACAAACAGGCTATTTGGCCCAACCTGTCCCTGTAAAAGTTAATGCCTTACACAAGCCTCTTCCCACCTTAACTCCATCAACATAGCTTTCTATTCTTTTCCCCTGCAGGTTTCTCTAGGTTCCCCTTGAATCCACTTATCCTAGTTGCTTCGACTGCCCGTGTATTAGGAATACCACATTCTAACCACTCTCTGCGCAAAGAGGTTTCTCGTTTGGATTTATTAGTGACCATCTTACATTTATGGTCCCTAGTTGTTGTCACAAGCGGAGGCATCTTCCCTACCTCGCAAAATTGCACATTCTTTTTTTTTTTGCTGCCCTCCCCCCTCCTCTTTGCTTCCTTCACTCCTTCCCTCTCCCCTTTGCTTCCCTCCCCCCCTCCCCTTTGCTTCCCTCCCCCCCTCCCCTTTGCTTCCCTCCCCCCCTCCCCTTTGCTTCCCTCCCCCCCTCCCCTTTGTTTCCCTCCCCCCTCCCCTTTGCTTCCCTCCCCCCCTCCCCCTTTGCTTCCCTCCCCCCCCTCCTCTTTGCTTCCCTCCCCCCCTCCTCTTTGCTTCCCTCCCCCCCTCCTCTTTGCTTCCCTCCCCCCCTCCTCTTTGCTTCCCTCCCCCCCTCCTCTTTGCTTCCCTCCCCCCCTCCTCTTTGCTTCCCTCCCCCCCTCCTCTTTGCTTCCCTCCCCCCCTCCTCTTTGCTTCCCTCCCCCCCTCCTCTTTGCTTCCCTCCCCCCCTCCTCTTTGCTTCCCTCCCCCCCTCCTCTTTGCTTCCCTCCCCCCTCCTCTTTGCTTCCCTCCCCCCTCCTCTTTGCTTCCCTCCCCCCCCATCTCTTTGCTTCCCTCCCCAATCTCTTTGCTTCCCTGCCCCCCCCCACCTCTTTGCTTCCCTCCCCCCCTCCTCTCTTTGCTTCCCTCCCCCCTCCTCCTCCTCCTGTTCGCTTCCCTCCCCCTCCTCCTCTTTCCTTCCCTCCCCCATCCTCTTTGCTTCCCTCCCTCTCCTCCTCTCTTTGCTTCCCTCCCTCTCCTCCTCTCTTTGCTTCCCTCCCCCCATCTCTTTGCTTCCCTCCCCCCATCTCTTTGCTTCCCTCCCCCCATCTCTTTGCTTCCCTCCCCCCCACCTTTGCTTCCCTCCCCCCCCACCTCTTTGCTTCCCTCCCCCCCCACCTCTTTGCTTCCCTCCCCCCCCTCCTCTTTGCTTCCCCCCCTCCTCCTCCTCCCCCTCCTCCTCTCTCTCTTTGCTTCCCTCCTCCCCCTCCTCCTCTCTCTCTTTGCTTCCCCCTCCTCCCCCTCTTTGGTCCCCCTCCTCCCCCTCTTTGGTCCCCCTCCTCCCCCTCTTTGGTCCCCCTCCTCCCCCTCTTTGGTCCCCCTCCTCCCCCTCTTTGGTCCCCCTCCTCCCCCTCTTTGGTCCCCCTCCTCCCCCTCTTTGGTCCCCCTCCTCCCCCTCTTTGGTCCCCCTCCTCCCCCTCTTTGGTCCCCCTCCTCCCCCTCTTTGGTCCCCCTCCTCTCTCTCTTTGGTCCCCCTCCTCTCTCTCTTTGGTCCCCCTCCTCTCTCTCTTTGGTCCCCCTCCTCTCTCTCTTTGGTCCCCCTCCTCTCTCTCTTTGGTCCCCCTCCTCTCTCTCTTTGGTCCCCCTCCTCTCTCTCTTTGCTTCCCTCTCCTCTCTCTCTTTGGTCCCCCTCCTCTCTCTCTTTGGTCCCCCTCCTCTCTCTCTTTGCTTCCCTCTCCTCTCTCTCTTTGCTTCCCTCGCCTCTCTCTCTTTGCTTCCCTCTCTCTCATTCTGGGACCTCACCCCTGCCTGCCTGTTTGTGTGCACCTGCAGGCTGCGCACACACTTTCTACACTTGCTTCGGACCATACACTGCAAGCGGAGACCTTCAAACAAATAAAGAGCATGTCACTTGTAGTAAGAAAGTTGTTTTTAATTTTCCTTCATGAAATTTCAATTCTCTTCATGATACAAAAAACTTTAAATATGATACAAAACTCACCGTTGCCCCCCAAAAAAGAAAACAGTCTCTTTTGCACGCACACATACATACAAATAAAGGCTGGTGCACAATGCATCTTCTGACAAAAACAGTCCACACCAGTTAACATAAACTAAAGGATCGCGGAACAGAGTCACTGTCCTTATTGCAAGGACAATGACAATGCTTTGGTCATCCTTTAAAAAAGATACAAAACCTGAATGTAGAAGTCAGGTCACATTATTGATAATAAGTCATTAGATTTACTTGAAATACAACTGATGTAATATGCACACGTGTATATTTATATATATTTATATATATAAATATATATATATATATATAATATATATTAAAAAGAAATAGTGCTGAACAGTGATTATTTTGTTTGGAATCCAAAATAAACAATTCATGTAGCTGGCATAAGGCAGCTTCCAGTCTTGGCTGCTGCTCTTAAGCCATCAGTGGTACAGGACTGGCTTGAAATGTAACTCGTGAAACTGTTGACACCGATAGAAGGTTCGAAATGCAATCAAACCCTATTTAATTCTCAAAAACACAAAAAACCCGACTAAAACATTTAATGAAACATTGGCTTGTGTTTGTACAGTTAAAACAAACTACTTTCTACATAAAGACTTTTTTTTTTTTAAAGTTGTCTTGTACCACATGAAGATTGGAGCTCTCGGATCAGTATGGCTTGCAAATGTCGCATCTGGTCACGGAGTTATCTGGAAGATACCACTTTGTTCATCCAACATGCTTCATGTCACCATGTGTCTGGGACTTCAAACAACTTGGCCTGGGTATTTACACTGCTGCCTATTTCAAAAACAAATAGTAAAGATAAGGTTTGTATGCAGTACAACATCTGTGTTAGGAAAACTTTGCCAGTTAAATATGTCGTACTAAACATTGGTAAACAGGCACGGTACTGAAAATGCCATAGTACAAACCATGAGTAAATAGAGCAACACTGTACAAGGTCAGATCATCCTTACATTTTGTTAAGCCTTTAAAAAACACAGACAAACAGAAGTAAATTCTCCATGAAACTGTAATTGATTGCCTATAAATAGACTATTACTCTGTATTTCAGACAATTACAAATGCGGCCATACATAATGCCTACACTTGCGCTAAGGGCCGGAAACGGCATTTCGTTGAAGCTCACAGCATTATAGGTGCATTGGCTAAGTTTCAAACACTTATCATGCAAGCCAAAAGAGAAAGTCCATCAATCTTGGTCACATCCCTTCACCACAACCCACCCCACTTTTTCTTCCCCAATTAAGGGGCCATTTAGCACAGCCGAACCACCTACCCTGTACCTCTTTGGGTTGTGGGGGGAGAGACCCATTGCATTCACGGGGAGTATGTGCAAACTCCACACAGGGTGATCCGGAGCAAGGATTGAACCCGGGTCCTCGGCACAGTGAGACAGCACTGCGAACCACTGCACCACTAAGCCGTCCCCACCCCATCCCACTTTTAGTTCAAATTCCTCCTGCCAATCCTCAAAACATAGAATTCTTTCATGGTATGTGGGCAACATGAGCTAGGCCAACATTTATTGCCCATCCCCAATTGCCCTTGTGGAGGTGGTGGTGAGCTTTCTTGAACCGCTGTTGTCCATGGGGTGTAGGCACGCCCACAGCGTTATTGGGAAAGGAATTCCAGAATTTTGACCCAGCAACATTGAAGGAGCGGCAATACATTTCCAAGTTAGGATGGTGTAAACTTCCAGGTGGTGGTGTTCCATGTATCTGCTGTCCTTGTCCTTCTAGATGGTAGTGGTCATGGGTTGGAAGGTGCCGCCTAAGCGCCTTGATGAGTTCCTGCAGTGCATCTTGCAGGTGGTACACATGGCTGCCACTATGCGTCGTTGGTGGAGGGAGTGAATATTTGTGGATGGGGTGCCAAACAAGCAGGCTTTGTTCTGGATGGTGATAAGCTTTAAAAAAAATAAATTTAGAGTACCCAATTCTTTTTTCCCCCAATTAAGGGGCAATTTAGCATGGCCAATCTACCTACCCCGCAAATGCCTTTAAATGTTAAGGGGTCCCACAGAACAGCAAGAGCCCTCCAATACCCTGGTTATTCTTTACATGTGGCTGTGTGAACAATGCCACTTAGCCACTGCACTTGCACTTCACAGCTGTCACCAGATACTATTCGAGCAGGGATCTCGGAATTGTTATCTTCCTTGGTTTGGCGGAAGTAGCATCAACAGCATAATCTCCACTGTCCTACCAACGGAGATTGATTGACAGCACACACCCAGGTCTGAATCCAAGAGAAATGTTCATGGCTCGTTTGGCAGCACTCTCACCTAGGAATCAAACAGTCACAGGTTCAAACCTCACTCCAGAGACTTTTGGATGGTGTCCTGTCTGCCCTCTTTGATGGGTGTAAAAATTCCCATGCATTATTCTTAAGAACAGGAACGTTCTACACCCTGACCAATATTTATTTCTCAACCAACATCACAAAACAGGTTTGTTGGTCTTTATCCTATTCCTGTTTATGAATCATTGCTGCTTACAGACTGGCTAGTGACTATATTTCTCAAGTCCTTCATCAACTGTATAGCATTTTAGGATTTCCTGGGCTTATGAAAAGCTCTATAGAAACCAAAGTCTTTCTTTCTCCTCTGGATGACTCATCAGTACTTCTCCATTCAGCACATTTCCCTACAGAGCCATCAAGAAAACAAGAGTTTGACATTTTCTACACAGTTCTAAACTATTCAACTCAATAACAAATTTTTAAAACTTTTGAAACAGTTTGGGTGTTTTGAAAAACAAGCAAACTTATTTCTGCTCTTGCGGGAAAAGCTCAGAGCACACGCTAATCTTAACAATACAAATTTGGAAAAATGGCATGGTGTGCAAAATTGGCTACAGTCTGACAGAGATATAATGAATTCTATAAAGAAAGACAAAATTATTTTCAACGCATGCAAGCCTCATAAAAGACTCAAAGCAAATGATTCTTACACTCAAGTGTGATGCAGGGCACACAGTATCAGTTCATTAAGCCTTCAATGTCCCCATTCTCACTGAAGCAAAATATTTCACGAGGTTGGTGGTGGAGTACTTGTTAGAGAACTAGGCCGGAGTCATCGTCACTTTGATCTAGTCACTAATTATGACATGGGCTGATTCGCCTTGCTTCCTTACGACATTTGTTTTTCCTGTATCATGACCATAGACCACGCAACCAAGACGTTAAATTAACTTTTCCATTGATTCCTTTGCACAGCCTGTCGGCAAAGGCAATGAACTGGATCTTCACTTGTGATGGCCAACTTTACAACTATTGCTACAATGGTGAAAAAGTTAGATGTCAACGCAAGGTTCATCATTTTTATTCTGCACTACTAGTGTGAAAAAAGGCATGTATTTTCCTACAAGCGGATGTCCTACGTACTCATCTAAAGGCTGCAGTCTGAAGGAGATGGGAGGATTCAGCTATTTTTGAAAATAAAAAAAATGATAAATTAAAAAAACATTTAGAGTGCCCATCATTTTTTCCAATTAAGGGGCAATTTAGTGTGGCCAATCCATCTAACCCGCACATCTTTGGGCTGTGGGGGCGAAACCCACACAAACATGGGGAGAATGTGCAAACTCCACATGGACAGTGGCCCAGAACCGGGATAGAACCTGGGACCTCGGTGCTGTGAGACAGCAATGCTAACCCTGTGCCACTGTGCTGCTCTAAAAATAAATGATTAATGAAAGAGGTGGACTGAACATGAATCCATTGAAAAATCCATGCAATCCCTACAGTGCAGAAGGAAGCCAGTCTAGCGAGTCTGTAATGACTCTCCAAAAGAGCACTCTATCTAGGGCCATTCACCCGTCCTATCCCAGTAACCCTGCGCATTAGCCAATCCACCTAACCTGCACATCTTTGGATGTGGGAGGAAACCGGAGCACCCGGAGGAAAAGAACATACAAACTCCACATGGAGTCACCCAAGACTGGAATCGAACGAGGGTCCCTGGCGCTGTGAGGCAGCAGTGCTAACCACTGTGCCGCCCCCTTGGAATAAATATAATCCTGGGCAGTAATTTGTATGTGTGCATGCTGAATTAGGAAGTGTGCACACTGATATGAAGATGGTTCTGATGGAACCAGTCTTCAGCTACTCGAGAGGATCGTAAATAGTCCACAAGAGAGAGGATTGTAATCCTTATGCAAAAGCGAACCCTTTTTTATTCCGTATTTCAGGTTCTCAGCTTGCACACCTCACATTAGCGACCAATGAAAACATAATAAAGAGTTATTTCAATTTTTTCCTTTGGAAAAAAAGGCACAGAATCAAGTTGAACAGCACAAAATTAGTCTCATTAAAAGTCTGGTCTCCCCTAGCAGTTGAAAACTTTTGTGAACCCCGACTTTAAAGCAAGGATACTGGAGCCCTGTGAAATTGTAACCTAGCTTTGCACAGATAATTTCTCACAATATTTATTCTTCCATATATTAAACTGTCCCCTTCATATTGGGGGATTAAGGTCTGGTAGCATCCTTTTGTCTGATCCAGAAGCTCGGAGCTCAAGCCCCGCCCCAGGACCTGATGGGCGTGCAAGGTGTACATAATCTTACTAAACAGTTATCAACCTGTAAATCCTTCCAATTTGCCTACGACATACAGCAAGGGATTCCTGGCTAGCCATCAGAAGAACGCAATGACAAACAACTGCAGTACCTTGCCAAGCATAACCATGGCCCAACACAGAATGTCTACGTCACTCATGCCCTTTTCGGCTAGTACCTAAAGACAGAGATGTTGGGGCAATGGGTGGAAACCTTTACATATAGATTGAAAACCAGCCTACTTCCAAATATCATTGTAATGATGGGTCAGCACACAAGTTCAATTGATCAGCTTCTCTTTATCAAAGTCTTGTTAAAGTTTCTCCTGCAGAAGGATGTTAGTTACTGTGCACAGATTATAGGGCAGGCTCAAAAACCTTTTCCATCTGCTAGACTGAAAGCCAAATTGGGACAAAAGGGTTTCCTACCAGTCAGTGTTATACTCTGCTGTTTTATACTTTGCAGCGAGTTGGCCATTTGCATTCATTGGCATTTATGAGAATTGCTAAATATTTATTCCATTGTGCATTCAAGTACAACCATAGCATTCCACTCTCAATTCCTCAGAAGCACTCAATGCACTTTCAGGAACTTAGCTCTGTTGTAACTAAGTACAGGTTTTCAAGATATCCAAAGTATATACCAACTTTAAACCAACATGCCTGACAATTGGTTGAAATAAAGAACAGAAGATTCCGTTTCATTTGCAAGTTTCAGTGGCAAACACACCCTTGTAAAGTTACATCACCACACTTAACATGGGTATTAAGGAAGCATATGGGCATTTAAAATAAAATCATTTGCTCCACATAAAACAGATTATGCATTACCTACTAATTCAAGGCATTAGGTAATTTTAAGGTCAAAGATGAAAATACCACCTGACATTGGATACGGTTAACTTTAATAAGTTCATAGGTCATAAAAGTTACAGTGCAGGAGGCCGCCATTCGGCCCATCGAGTCTGCACAGGCCATTGGAAAGGTCACCCTATCTAAGCCCACACCTCCACCCTATCCCCGTAACCCCATCTAATCTTTTTGGACACGAAGGGACAATTTAGCATGGCCAATCCACCTAACCTGCACATCTTTGGGCTGTGGGAGGAAACTGGAGTACCCGGAGGAAACCCATGCAGACTCCGCACAGACAGTGACCCAAGCTGGGAATCGAACCTGGGACCCTGGAGCTGTGAAGCAACTGTGCTAACCACTGTGCTACCGTGCCGCCCTAGTTCTCAGCTAGTGGGGCATGGATTTATCTTCTCTAGAGGCACACATCAACAGTCAGGGTCTCAAACAAATCCTGTTCGACCGGTTGGAAGCAAGATACAAAGAACAAATTAAGATAGTTTCTTTCTCAAAACTATTCAAAGCAAAAGCATGTGGGGAATCAAGAGGCATTAACCAACATTCCCAGACAACTGCTAACCATTTCAAATAAGGAATTCAAAGGATGTTTAAAATTGCTTTGAAATAAAGAGCGGAAAATTCCATTTCATTTGCCAGTTTCAGTGGCAAAGACACCCTTGTAAAGTTACATCACCACACTTAACATGAGTATTAAGGAATTGTATCCAAGTAAAGCTGGATCAGAATAGCATACCCCGAGAAAAAATGCAGAGTGAGAAATCTCAAAGAGGGCAACAAGTATGGCGGTGAAGAAAGTGGGCCCTCATTTGAAGAATTGCAAATCATAGAATCCCTACAGTGCAGAAGGAGGCCTTTTGACCCATCGAGTCCGCAGCGACCCTTCGAAAGAACACCCCACCCAAAACAATTCCCCACCCTATCCCCGTAACCCCATCCAAACATTGGACATTAAGGAGCAATTTAGCATGACCAATCCACCTAACCTGCACATCTTTAAATTGTAATTTGTTTTAAAAATATATAGTACAAGTAATTTCATCCCCTTTCCATGACTGCAAAAGTTAACCCCATCTTATTAACAGCATCCCAAAAACATAAAGTACTTTCCAGGTGTATACATGAAAAGAACACCACAAGAATGAAGTTGAACGACATTGGGGGGGGGAAAAAACACCACCCAAGGTAGATGATTGATATTTCCTTACTGGATTACTTGACAGACTAGAGGGGCTTTGTGACTTTCCCTGAAAATCTGTGTCAAGGAGTAATGTTACAAAATTCAATACCTCAGCTGAAGTATGTGCCAACAGCAACACTTGTCAACACAAAGGATTGGTGCAAGCAACAATCTTAAGAAGATAAGATTGCCATGGCTCTTGTCAAAGTGACAATTTCAGGAGATCCCTTACCTACAAGATAGCAAAAGCGCAACAGAATGTTATAAGTAGTCCAGTATGGAGTGCACTAGACATCCTGCCAACAAGTTGGTTTTCTGTTTGCTCATTTTCTCCTTACTGAAACAAAACTACATAAGCCAGCTTTGTCCAATGCAGTGAAGTTCACAGGACACATCCGAAGTAACAAATTTGTGGAATATCGAACCAAGATCCTTGAGCGAGGAGTGGGTGGGGGGGGAAAAAAAAACAAAAAAACAGATTTCACTGGACTCCAGAACCAGATTTATTTTGTATCGTATCCATGCAGTAGCTAACCATTCCAGTCATCCGACTAAATTGGCATTGCTCATTAGTACTTACCATGAAAATGTCCAAGACAGACTTCCCACAAATTGGTAATCTTGGCTTATTTCCTCGAGTTCAAGGACTGAAGAAATTTGGTAAGGAAACTTGTGAAGATTCTATATATTACAGCCAGCACCTGGTGGGAGCAATTCCTCCCTCCAATCACACCTTTTCCCAAGATGATGATGGTTCGGGTCAGCTAAGCTCTTCAAGTATCTGGCTCAAGTGACCATCCTGCATTTACAGACCCAAACCGCCAAATGCAGATCAAGTATTCAACTTCCTTAAAGTCTAATCCTGATTTTCTTTCACACAGCACATTCTTACTTGGGATTAGTTTGCAGGAATCTAAAGAAAGAACAACACGGATAGTTTTCCCCTCTGTAGCCCATGAATGTTGAGATTAATTGCAGTGTGCCCATTATCATTCTGGCTGAACTCAGCCACCCAAATGACCCCACGGATCAAACACAAGACTTTTCTGACCAGTATGGTTCCGCATATTAACCACTGAGCTCTCTGCCTAATGGACAGTTGTAACACAGTCTTGCTCGCGAGGTTGAGTCGTGTCTATCTGACAAGGAATTGGCAATTAAATAGCCCCCCATACGTGGTAACGGCAATGTCCTAGACACAGTTGCAATCAGAGCTTCAATTTCCATTTTCTTTTATTTTCCAACATTATTGAATAAAAGTAAGATTTTTCACATGGTGTTGTCATCCATTTAATAATTCAAGACATGCCATTAGCCATTAACCACAGTGAATTTAGTCTGTTGGTGGCCACTGTTGGTGGTCACTTTTACCATCAACAAGTCTTCCCTTTACTGACCCCTATTCGGTTTTCAAATTTACTTAAGCATATTTCCAATGTTTGAGAGATGGACACCTCCCATGTGAATTATGCCCCAGAAGCTTGGATATCTTTTCCCAATGCTTAGCCAATTATTGTACGAGTGCATACAATCAACCCACCCTCTTCAAAAATGTTTAATGTCCAAGTTACAATGCCCTGAAACCGGCAAGGATCATGCAGTTTGCAGTTAAAGTCAGTTCTTTTGTGATGCTCACTAATAACACTGAGCCCAATAACTATTCCCAAGAGCAGATCATTATTCCTTGAAGTCACATTCAGCATTACTTGTCACACTGTACGCAATTATTTGTCCTGTTCTCACAGCCAGCATCATAGGCTGGAGATGATCATATTGAGCTCAGTGTTTTTAAAAAATAAATTTAGAGTACTCAATTCTTTTTTCCAATTAAGGGGAAATTTAGTGTGGCCAATCCACCTAACCTGCACATCTGTGGGTTGTGGGGGTGAAACCCACACAGACACGGGGAGTAGGTGCAAACCCCACACAGGCAGTGACCCAGGGCCTGGATCGAACCCAGGTCCTCAGTGCCTTAGGCAGCAGTGCTAACCACTGTCGCCCTGAGCTAAGTGCTGTTAATGTCCACAGCAGTGCCCATTAATTTCAGAGTCAAGGAATGGGGTGTAAACATCTAGGACCATGTGCTAGCCTTTACATCCTCTGCAGAGAGAGCAGGAAGTATCAGACCACGTAGAACAGAATAAGTGGACATGTATAACAGAAAAAAAATATCCTTTGAAGTCACTTATACATCCCGATCACGCAAAATATGAAAACTTATAATATATACCTCTTCCTCACGAGCAAACAATGTGACAATGGAGAAGGACAATGTCATGGAATACAATGCATCCAAAGTAATGGGGGAATCATTTGACTATTGATTTTTCCTTTAGGTTATTCCAATTCAGGGATGAACACTCCGAGGATATAAAGCCAAGATATTCTCCTAACTTCAACTATCTGTAAGTTTTCTATCCTGCTTAGAGATTTGTTTAGTGATCCATTCCGCAGATTTAAAAAAAAAATAAGCAAAAGGCTTAAGTCAATTCTTTAAAAAATAAATAAATTTTAGACTACCCAATTAATTTTTTCCCCCCAATTAAGGGGCAATTTAGCGTAGCCAATCCACCTAACTTGCACACCTTTGGGTCGTGGGGGCAAAACCCACGCAAACACGGGGAGAATGTGCAAACTCCACACAGACTGTGGCCCAGAGCTGGGATCGAACCTGGGACCTCGGCGCCGTGAGGCAGCAGGGCTAACCCACTGCGCCACCGTGCTGCCCTGGCTTAAGTCAATTCTTGATCACCTGCTTATTATTTTTACTTTTCAGCAGCATTTTAAATACTTGCAACAGTTAAATGCATAAACATGCTGGGCTGGATTTTATCATCTATTTATAATCAGTGGACAGAAATATCCATGAACGGAACTTGCCTTCCGTTGAAAACAGCAGCATGACAGTTTTGTAACTACCAATGGCTACATCTTAACGTTTCCTTCACTACCCTTGCCTAAACGCACTGAACCTGAAAGGTTCCCATGTTTTCAAGCGGCACATTCATTTACCGGTTTTTTCCTGCTCCTCCTTTTTTTTCCGCGGTTTCTTGATTTTTCTGCTTTCCAGTAACGAATTGTCTATCCAGTCGCTTGCCGAATAATCACTCTCGCTATCTTTACTTGTAACCTCAACCTCTTCCATTTCATCAGATGCCGTCTCTTCCTGGATAGGGCTCATGCTTCTCTTTTCCACAATAGGACTGGTTCTAAAATGGAATGTAACAAAAAAATGTTACACAATACAGTAATATTGATCACTGCGCAGTGAAATTCTAACACTATGCACTGAATCTCATTTGTTTTCCAAGTATTAATTTCCTTCAGTTAGTTTCTGCTGAAAGAATTATTGCACAGTCATCGAGCGTGAGGCCAGCCGAAATTATCCCAACAGTGGTTTATTGAAAAGAATGGACACATCTGTAGTTGACAGTTCAATTAAATAAACCACTATGTAGATTAACTTATTTAAGTATTCATAAAATAAGCACTCACTAAATTAAAATAGGAACAAGGACAACAGTCAAGGACATCAGAAATCAGACTCAAAATGGGTCTTGATAAGTTTATTTGGCGTAAGATTCAAATCTTGGATAGATGTTTAGTGCCAAATAAAAGGTTCGACTTTGCAAGTGCCACATGAATTCAATGATTTGAATGATTCTCATTGAAAGAAAAGCAGTGGTTAAGCTGGCTTGAATGCCACACCCAAGTGGTCAAAGCTTCTAAGCAAAATACAAACTTTAAAAAAAAAAGTTGTAATCATAGAATTTACAGTGCAGAAGGAGGCCATTCGGCCCATCGAGTCTGCACCGGCTCTTGGAAAGTGCACCCTACCCAAGGTCAACACCTCCACCCTACCCCCATAACCCAGTAACCCCACCCAACACTAAGGGCAATTTTGGACACTAAGGGCAATTTATCATGGCCAATCCACCTAACCTGCACATCTTTGGACTGTGGGAGGAAACCGGAGCACCCGGAGGAAACCCACGCACACACGGGGAGAACGTGCAGACTCCGCACAGACAGTGACCCAAGCCGGAATCGAACCTGGGACCCTGGAGCTGAGAAGCAATTGTGCTATCCACAATGCTACCGTGCTGCCCCCTGGTAAAAACTGGTAAAAGGCGGAAGCCTCAAAATGTTAGGCCAGTAAAAGACCTAAACCTTGAGTGATTAGATGAACCCTCTTAATAACCAAACTGTTGAATTTTAACACCAACAACTCCATTTGCCTGGAATAAATTTTCAATACAGGATACGAGGGCCAATTGGTGCGCAAAGAAATACGACCTGAGAGCTAGTTTGCTTTAGCCACTCATGTAGGACACAAGGACATCTAATTAAAAATTTGTGAACTTCTTGATCCAGGAAATTAAGGGGTCATTTCAAGTTCTGGCTTAACTGCTTTGACTTAAACAAACACATGGCAATCTTTTGCACTGAAATATTGCTAATTTGGGAATCACTTCATTTGTTGAGTTAATTCATGACAGGGGTCCATTGGGTGATACATCTTCCTGCAATCAGTGCAACATTCCCTAATCCCGTGATGAGGTTTTGTTAATATTGGCAGGTGGGAGGCATCCCTATTGCAAACCAAACTGCTCAAAATCTGTCTCTATAGATGGGAGCAGGTGAATTCTTTATCTTGTGACGATGAACAAATCATCTCCATGAGAAATGTCAGACACTTGGAAAAGCAAGAGGATGATGCAGCACTCCATGCATTTGTTGAGCAACTGCCAGTACAAGTACTGCTCACCTCCTGGCTGCCCTAGATATTCCGAGACGATGATTGCCTATTGTGTGAGGAGGTTGGAATGGTCTCATGAGCATTCTTGTATTTGATGCCACAAAAACACATACCAAATATCAATCCCTTGATTCATAAGCAGCATCGAACACAGTTGGCACAAAGACATTCTGGCTCTGGTGCCTCTCATCAGCTTCCAAGCCAGCTTAAAGCACCAATTCCTATATTACTTCACAGTACTGCTGGAGTCATATATAAACTAACTGGATAATTTGCATCATCACAGCAGCATATGATGTGTAAAGATCGAAGCGTTTGGTTCCCACAGGTTAGAAACGTCAATAAACTGGTAACATGCCCCTAGATAGTACTCTTTTTCAGGATTCAGAGGATAGCAATTATGTCGGATTCCTTATTTAAATTATTCTGCTCGCCTCCACTCTGTACAGTAGAGCACTGAACTGAAAAATTCCATTGCCTTCAATATTATTGATTGTTTTTCTAAAGTACTCAATCATACATTCATGCACAGCTAACTGATTCCAATTAGGATGGGGAAGGGCAAATTTAGCAGAAACTTGCAAGTGTTCTAATTCTGGGAGAACAGCATCCAAATTAGTTTAATGGAAATGCTCCTCTGGCCTCCAGGGATGGCTTTACTTGTAAAGCAAACTGCTTTCGTGGAAAGTAATTAGACACCAGTGGCATTTTGTTTAACAGATGCCCAAGTAACCCATACGAATAACTATTTATGACATTTGTTACAACTGCAGCTTTTGTGCATACATGTCAAAATGAAAACCGATAATTTAATCTAAAGATCAGACTGCATCTTATAATTTAAAAACTTGATGGCTACTTTTAGTGGTTTAATTGTTAGCCGGTTCCTCGGACCCATTTTCCTTTATGAACAATCAGTCGACCAGGCCACCAACAGAGTCATGCTGACAGCTAACAGAAATATATATTTGGCAACCAAGAGGTTAAATTCTGGAGTTTGAAACAAGACTTGGAGACCTTCTAAATTTGATCAGATAAAAGACTTATCTCTCACTGCTAGCAGGAGACAATGTATTAAAATATGCTGCACTGATAAGTGAACCAGAAGATTCTTGGAACAGAATCTGCCTAGTCAGAAACCAGAGCTCACCAAGACTTTCAGAAATGTATAAACTAATTATTGCTTTGCTCATTGCATCTATTGTTACATATTTTACATTTTAGCATGCTCGCAAAATGTTTTCACACTGCCATTTCAATGTAAATATACTTGTTTTGGTTTGTAAATTTGCCATCTATTTGGAATTATTGACCACCTTGAAGAGTTTAGTGGAAGGAGATTACTTTAATCCACAAGGAATAGAAGCTCGACAGTGTTGCCTCACAGCGCTGAGGATCCGGGTTCGATCCCGGCCCCAGGTCACTGTCTGTGTGGAGTTTGCACATTCTCCCAGTGTCTGTGTGGGTCTCACCCCCACAACCCAAAAGATGCATGGTAGGTGGATTTCCCACACTAAATTGCCCCTTAATTGGATAAAAAAAGAATTGGATACTTTAAAAGAAAAGCTGGAGTAATCTGTGGGTCCCAACAGTAACCTCGAGGTCTGCCCCGCACCGAACTCACCCCCTCCTGCAAGACCCTCTCGGAAACCCCTTAGAGCACTTTACCTGCTTGCGGTAAGGCTTCCTCTGTTGTCAGCTGGCGGTCTCTGGCTTTTCCAACTTCCTTTCCTACTTGCCGGCCTGCTGCTAGTTTCCACCCGTTTAGGGTGGACAACTGACCAGGTGAGGTATAGGGAGTTCAAATACCCTGGCCGTCAAATTTAGGCCAGCTAATGTGTTTACAAATTGTTGCTGCACCCATCCACTGGGTAAAACAAAAAAAGGAGCAAGGTATGAAATCTTTCACCACAGCTAAAAGACCTCATACCCCAAAGAAATGGAAAGAATAGTTACAGGAATCAAATCAGCAACATATAATTCTACTTGGCTGACCTATAATGTTAAACAGGGCAGAACACAGCTGGCACGGTGGTGCAGTGGTTAGCACTGCTGCCTCACTGCGGCGTGGACTCGGGGTAGATCCCAGCCCCGGTTCACTTTTCCTGTGGAGTTTGCACATTCTCCCCATGTCTGCGTGGGTCTCATGTACTCACAACCCAAAAAGATGTGCAGGTTAGGTGAATTGGCCACACTAAATTGCCCCTTGATTGGAAAACTTTAAAACAAAACTTTGTGGAATATCATAGAGGCAACTGGGATGCATTCACAATGAAATAAATGGTCAAAGTCTCTGCTGCCGAACTCTATAACATATACTATTGGGTACTCTATTTATATTAAAAAAAACAGGGCAGAACTGGTTTCCAGGAACAATTTGTTGCAGGGTTTTCCTCGAGAAGGTATGAAACAGCAGTCAAAAACGTACAGAGAGGAGAGGAGAGAGACGCACTTAAGTGTCTCAGAATGAATAGATCAGTTGTTTAGATCACGGCAGATCTGGATCTCAGCATCTATTGGCCCTGGTTCTGTATAAAAGTCTATCAACATCCATTTTGAAATTTTCAACTGACCCTGGCCTCAGCAGCTTTTAGAGGGAGAGTGTTAGAAATTTCAATTGCCCTCTGTGAAATACTATTTCATAACATCACCCCTGAACAGTCCAGCTCTAACTTTAAGGTTATGTCCTCTTATTCTGGACTCTTGCCGGAGGAAATAGTTCCTCCATCTAATCTATCAAATTTGTTAATCAGCTTAAACACTTCTTTAGATCAACCCTAAATTTTATACACCGAAGGGAATACAATTTCCCTTGTATTCTATGCAACTTGTCCTCTTAACATAGTCCTCATAATATAACCCTCTTAGGAAATCATAAAGATCAGTTCAATAGACAATTGTGGGTACATTGTGAGTGAAGGCAGAGTTGTTTCAAGTTTAGCAAATTAAAAACTTGACATGGACAACCAGGGCTATTGAAGAGCGGAGAACTGAAAAATGATAGATCAAATAAGCGTAGCAAGACTTTGGAAACAAACAAAAAAAATTGGTCGGATAATGGGTAACCAGAATGTGTGAATGATGTACCCAACCTTTGAATTGGACGTTCAAGCGGAAAGTTTAAATCAGTAATCTTGGGGGAAAAGAGAAAAAAAACAGGAGGTAAGTTTGAAGGCCCAGGATGGAATCTAACCCAGATTTTTAGATTCAGGGAGTGGTACAAATATATTGTACAAGTGACTGTCACTTGATCAGTTCACTCAGCATTAGGAAAAATGTGTTTCCTGCACCAACTTGGAATCCATTTCTCCTCAGTATACACTTGTGTATTAGACAGAATGGGCGAAACGTTGAACTTTCTCTGGCCGATATCAGGCTGGCCACTCATTACACACTCCAATGGGAAGATTAATGCAAGGCTTACAACCCATGGTTAGTCAAATATTCTACGTTTGACGTCCCTGCTGAGGTCAAAAGGTCCAATGAGCAATATACGTCATAAGTACCAAATATCCCAATAGATTCTCTCAATGGAATCCATCAGGAAAATGCAACTGTGTTGATGGTTCAAATTGTTGACAAATAAAGTTTTATTTAAACACTTGTCCCAAATTGAATGTGTGTGTGTCAGAGGGCTCATGTTCATTTACTTTGTTTTGTCCCATTCTTTGCCTTAATGGTTTTCCCTCCCAAAATAAGAAACGGCTCAATAAAACTCCAACCAACGTGTGCAAAATGTAGAACGCAAAAATAATTTAAATAGGCTTCTGCGCCAATAGCTGTTATATAGCTGTTTACAAATAGCTGTTTAATTTATATATTGGGAAATTTAACTATTTACAGTTGTAATTTTATTAATGTATAAACTTTAGAGCTTTCACAGAATGCTTTCACTTTAGCTTACAGAACAGAAATATGAATTTCAAGATTATAAGAAATATTCTATAACTCAACTCCAATTAACATTTTTCCTTAACGAAAAATCAATGCAAAGATTTTAAAACAACCAGTACTGCATTGTTTACTCGCAACTGTGGATTCGCTCTGGAATACAGTTGTCTTTTCAATTTGGTAACACTCACCTGCTGAAATCAAACATCTGGCTAAGGGAAGGCTGGGGAGCGTACTGCGTCTTTAGCCTCTTCCTCTCCACTTCTCGCCAGCTTTCTTCCGTCCATTTCCGCTTGGTTTGCTTCTCCTCCTGCTTCTTGTCAACATACTCTGCATAGGTCTGGATTCGGTAACTCTCTGCATACCTGCTGGTGTTTACAGCTGAAATGAAGTACAGATGAGATAATTTGAAGAATCAGGTCTTAGAAGGATCAGGTCCAAAAAGTCATCAGATAGAGCATAGACAGGACAAGTTTTTAAAAATTCATCGTGAACTTTGACCGTTACCAATTCATGTCTAGATGGTAATTCCACAGCTTGCTGTGCATTATTATTTTCAGAAATGCTGTATTTTCAATGTATGTGCAAGTGCAAATAAATGACACTGTTATATTTAATCTGTTAGACATCATGAAGGCCTGCTCAATTTCTGCACACATTTTGCTGGCTGTTCTGTACCTCAGCCTATTACTTCTATTGCCTGTTCGCAATTCTCTTTGCTCTTCTCGGCTGTTTTCACCTCTTCCCATCACCCAGTCAATCTTTCAAACTTTCCCTCTCCCAAACTGTGCAACTCCCAAAATTTCTACTTCAACCCTCTATTATTCTTCCCCTGCTCCAACCCAGATTGGAATCCCTCTTAAATGAACCCACAGTTTCCCTCTTTGTCCCTCTCGACATCCTTCGATGGGCTCATTGCAGCATGCATCATTATCTCAAGATCAAGTTCAGACTGCTCTCTCACTGACATTCCTGTCCAGCTTTACATTTGGGACCAATCTTGGCAAAAGCCTGCTCAACTGCTCACTTCTCTCACCATTAACCATGTGGACTCTGCCAGTGTATCATCACCCGTCATCATGTATCTCTCCAGTATGTGTAAACAAGGGAAGGCCCTGGTCAACCATAATGCTGGCGACTGAATTGATATCATGGCCTTGATGGTTCATGAATAGTATCTCGCCTCTTACCGAAAGCACGCTGCCTCACTAGATCTTCCAACACCAACAGAGTGGCAACATGGCCCTCATCATCAAACCGTGATTACATTCTTCAAGCACCATTTCCTCCATTGAGAATCTCAGTGTACGACCACTCTTGCCTTCTCTTTAAAATCTTCATTCACTATTATTTACTCAAGGTCCACATTACTATATTCTCAGTACCTTCCTTTCGCTGTATCTGCACGGATCAGCTCCTCATCCGTGGCTATTTCAATTTCCATCGTAACTCACTTTGCTCATTCCCTTCAGAGTTCCCCCATATAAACTCTCTTACCCATAAACCTGACATCTTGCGTAGCCTCTCTATGTCACTGGCTCAAATCACAAGCAAGGCCATCATGGAATACTTTGTTTTGCCCGTCAACAATTCACAACCTCTACCCCCCAACAGTCCTACTTCATGGTGTCTACCACTAGGAGAAGAACCATACTGTCACATACACTGTACTATCAGCATAGCTGCATTGGTGATAAGGCACTCGGGATTGGCATTGGCCATAATGCAAGATCTGCCACAAGACGTGGAAGAGCATTTTATGGAGACTCCTCAGATGATTCTCCCCTTCTGACTCCATCTCTTATATTGAAAGGGCAACACACCAGATAAGGACATATCCGGCAACTCAACCAGCAACCTGTTATTTAGGTGCGTCTAAAGCACAAGAAAATTAACCCGGAAAGCAGTGACGCATTGATGAGAATTGTTGGGAACAATGTACAAATCCGCTGCTCCATTAACTTTAAAGATGCAGCAAAGTAATTGATGTTGAATAATTGCCATTCCACAGTTCACAATTTCAAAAGCACAGTTGTGTTGCATCGGAGTGCTCGACCATCAAACAAGTAGGATTTCAAGAGGCGTACAGCTAAATCACGGAGGCCAACAACCACGTCACGAAAAACGTTATTAAAAAAGTGGTGAATATACCTACTGGTCCCTGGAAACAAAGAGGTGGCAAGGTGTTAATTGAAGGACCTTCAGCTATACCCTGCCACCCAATTATAATGCCACTACGCATATGCCTGTGACAATTCAAAACGACCTGCAAGTTTCAGGAAGTGTGGAATTTCAAAGAAACATGCTGCTGCTGGTTAGAACCAACAATCCAATCAGTACGACATATAGGAAGACCTTTAAAAAAAACACATTTAATGTTGCAGGCAGATCAATAGAACACAATTTACCAATGTTATTTCATGCCAAAGCTAGTTTCCAGCACACTGCCTTTGATGTACGTGCCAAGTCTTGGCACAAAGCCATCTCTCCAGCAGATGAATCAGCACATTAAACTGGCTCTTTAGTGCGCCGCGTCCCATTGTGACTCAAACTGTTCAGTGAGTACAATATTCCAACTGTTCGGTGAGTACAATATTCCAATTTGCTAAATACGATTAAACAATGTGAGAAATGTTGCTCCAAAGTATGACCCTCTCTTCAAATTTACAAAAATAAGGGATTTTCTTTCCAAACCAAATTCATCCAACCAAATAAAAGCCACAAAAATATTCAAAAGGTAAAGCTAAAGGTAAAGCTAATCATTAACCAAAAAGCTATATTATGACACAGCTAAGGAGTTGCCAATCCACTTGAAGCTATTAGATTCTTGAATTAAAATTGGAATGACATTGGATGCAATAAATCATAAGCAGATAGAGGTTTGTAATAACGGGAACAGCTATGGCAATACCTGCATTTACAGTCTAAAATTAGGTTTCTGTGGGTTATATTGTATTTAATTGGAATATGGGCGGCACAGTGGGTCGTCACTGTCTGTGTGGAGTCTGCACGTTCTCCCAGTGTCTGCGTGGGTTTCCTCCGGGTGCTCCAGTTTCCTCCCACAAGTCCCGAAAGACGTACTGTTAGGTAATTTGGATATTCTGAATTCTCCCTCCGTGTACCCGAGCAGGCGCCGGAATGTGGCGACTGGGGGATTTTCACTAACTTCATTGCAGTGTTAATGTAAGCCGACTTGTGACAATAAAGATTGACACAAAATGAGAATTATTGATTGAGCCAATAATCCAAGATGTATTGTATGAACTTAGGGATTCATAGGGCATTCATCTCACCATACTGTTAATAGCTGCATTATCACAAAAAAAAAGTGATCTTACTGCTGTCTCTGGATGGTTTGCAATCAGACTTGAAGATTGCTGCAGAAATCACAAAGGAATCCATGTCTCCTATTTTGAGTGAGCAGTAGAATAGTATTACCCTTGCTGGTCTATAACTCTTCCTAGTTACTGGGAACGCATTTTATAATAATAAAAGCTTATTGTCACAAGTAGGCTTCAATGAAGTTACTGTGAAATGCCCCTAGTTGCCACATTCCGGCGCCTGTTCGGGGAGGCCGATACGGGCAGAATCAGATGAATTTAATCTTACACGGATAACAGGATAGGGTAGCTAACTATGGTTGCATTTACCCTGAAGGTTTTGTTGCATAAAATCTCACTTCCGAGAGCTCCATGTCATGTACCTGCTGTTGGTCACCTAACACCTTCATCCTCATGGTGCATGGTCTTCCTCCACCATTTGGAAGGTAAGCACACAACTCATTTGGCTGATTCTTGAACGTTAAATAGCTTTTACTGCAACTCATTCTTATAACTATTAATCAACCTTTCTCCTGGGTTGCACAGTGTCCTTTGGGTTTATCTTCCATTCTTGGAGAAATTAAGCAAATGACTACTTCTTCTGGTTGGAAGGAGTGCCGAGTGGTCATCAATTTGAAAATTCTCATCAACAGAGTGAGGATAGAGATTAGGAGAAATTGCTTTGCGCAGAAGATTGTTGGAGTGTGGAACTGAAGGCTTTACATATATATATATATTTTTTTAATTAAATAGAATACAATTCATGGTCGCCACAAGACAGACATACCAGATCTGAGCCAAAAGGCAGAGCAGATACACTTGATCTTAGCCAAAAGGCCGAGAAGCGATGGCTTTACATATTTTTAAAGGAATAGGAAATTTTCAAAGCAGAGTGGTGCTGCATTTTTATTAACTGCTACAATCATCATCACAACCATCTCAGTCGAAGGATATCACTGCAGGAGTTCCTCAGGGAAGCATCCTAGGCCCAACCATCTTCAGTTGTTTCATCAATGATCTTCCTTCCATCACAAGGTCAGATGTGGGGGAGTTCAGTGATGATTGTACAATGTTCAGCACCACTTGCAACCTTTAAGATACTGAAGCAGCCCATGCCTATATGCAGCAAGACCTGGCCAACATTCAGTCTTGGGCTGATAAGTAGAAAGTAAGATTTGTGCCACACACATACTAGGCAATGGCCATCTCCAAGAGATAGTCCAACCATCTCATTGGTGCTCAATAGCTGAGAAATCTATGGCACATAATTTATCTCCTTACTCCCCAAAGCCTGTCGTAGAAGCTATAAGGCACAAGTCAGGAGTGTGACGGAATACTTTCCATTTTCCTGGATGAGTGCAGCTCCAAAAGTACTCAAGCTCAACACCAGCCAGGTCAAAGCAGTCCATTTGATTGGCACCCGATCCACCACCTTAAACATTCACTCCCTTTACCACCAACACACTGTGGCAGCAGTGAGTGCCACTCATAAGATGCACCACAGCAACTCACCAAAGCTTTTTCGACAGCACCTTCAAACACCCACGACCTCTACCACCTAGAAGGACAAAGGCAGCAGATGCAAGACTCCCTTCAAACCACACACAATCCTGACCTGGAACTATATCACTATTCCTACTGTTGCTGGGTCAAATTCCTGGAACTCGATCCCAGACAGCATTGTGGATGTACACACACAGTATGGACTGCAGCGGTTAAAGGCAGTGGCTCAGCATAACCTTCCCGAGAGCATTTAGGGATGGGCAATTGTTGACCTGGCCAGTGACACCCATATCCTACGAAATAATAAAATTTTAAAAACATTGTTGGTTTTTGGTCTTTTGACAGGGATGGCTTTGACTGAATGGGGGTGGGGAGCCAATGTAATTCACTGAAAAAAAATGCAGATTAGCAAGAAGGAAAAAAGATCTTGCAAGTGACCACAATTACGAGGACAGCCCAACAACGAGCATGTGACTCATGAACAATCCTCAAGCATTTCTATTCAGCATATACCACTTGGACGAATTTCTCCAAAGCCTACAAAATCCCCCCCACTGTTGATGATTTAATGGGAAGGAATGTGTGGAGCAATGCTCAGTTACTGACTCATTACTGTCCTTTCAAGTAGATATTCAAACCCCTTAAGTGACGAATGTGATATAAAATAGTTACTTTAAATATATTAGTTACAGTAATGTAGATGTCGGCGGGTCTAATTCAGGTTAGTTCACAGACAAAGGATTTCAGAGAGCATGGCAAGGAAGGGGGGAGGGGTGTCTAGTGTATGAGGTGAAAAGGATGCCGGGTAACAAGAGGCCAGGGGAAGGAATGAGAAGTGAGCCAATTAGGGTGTATGGCCAGGTCAGGAGGGGTATAGGATGACCTATGGGAATCGTGTATGTGAAACCTGATGCCATTTGAATGTATTTGCAAAGATGTCTTTGTTTCCAACAGCACTCGATTCTGGAGACCTAGGAGACTGCTTGTGTTCTGGGTTTTTGTGAAACGAGTCAGACTTGCAAGTCGAATAAAAATAACTAATGCTATGCCTACAAATCCATCTAGAGTTTTATTGAGGCCAGACTGACGGGTAAAGAATTTAATATTTTGTCATTTGGTGCCGGAAAGCCGGGATTTCACAAGACGGTTCTGACCAACCGCAAAATCAGAATTAGACTGATTTTGGACAAGGAAAGTGGAAAAGGGCCCACAATGTATAGCTGGAAAATGACCGCGCATTGATTTTTCCCCTCTTCTTATGGTCTGATTAGTCTGGTCACTCGCGGTTGGTACGGAAAGATCGTCTCGACGAAATCAAAGGTCGATCTGGGGATTAGAAATTTAACTGATAGGATTTCATAATTGATGATTCGGTTTTGGGTTAGTTTTGGAATTAATGGGACATCAAAATGATGGTTTAATGCCATGGGAGAGTTATGATTCGGTTTTGGAATTAATGGGACATCAAAATGATGGTTTAATGCCATGGGAGAGTTATGATTCGGTTTTGGGATTAATGGGACATCAAAATGATGGTTTAATTCCATGTGTGAGTGTTTTTGGAGAACTGATGGGACCTCAGGATGAGGGTTTAGTTCAATGAGTGTTTTTAAATCTATAGTTGATTAAGCGAAAATTGTATCCTTGGACTTTAGTGGCGAGACACGATAAATTTTAAAACAAACTGGATGCTGCATGTTAGTTAAAGCAGAAGTCTCTCAAAGGGTTAACAGCAACTTGAGATAACAGGCAGCTTGTGGTGTAATTGGATACCTTTCTTGAGTCAGTGAAACTCCAGCAAAGTTACGTTTTGAATTCATTAAATGAAACCAATGGATTTCTCCACCTCTTTGATAAAAGTGAATTAGTTTAGCAAGCAATTGATTGAAATTGCCAGAATCTTAAGTTTGAATTACTTGAAATAATGTTTATCTCATTTTATTTGTGAATTAATAGAAACTTAAAGAAACACACTGGCACCATTTTAAAAAGTGGAAATCTGGAGATGACAGTTGACTTTGCTCCGGTATAAATCACCGCAGCTAACTGCTCCCTCATTGATAGCAGCCAACATTTTTGTGAATGTAAGAAAAACTTGTTAAAAGAAAAATTGTTAAGATAAAGAATTAATTAAGTTGTAAAGTTATACACGTTTGTTTTAAGCAAATCGTAAATTCAGTTCTGAGTTGAGATCAGAGCTAAGCTTGTAGGTTGCAGTAATTCAATTTGAATTTAAGCATTTTAAGTTTTAAAAGAACACATTTTAAATAATTTTGCCAAGTAGCAAAAATTGCCATTGGTTATAAATAGGCCAAAAAAACCGTAAAAATTTTTTTTTAATAAAAAGAGCCAAAGTATGAAAGCTAAAGAGTTAATTAGATTATGGAGACAATATTGTCAACATGAGGGATAAGATCATGTTATTAAGTTGGCAAGAAAATGCCCTTAAAATGGGGATTCCAATTAGTGAAAGGGGGAACGAGAAAACTCTGGAGATCTTGAAAAAGGAGTGTGCAATCAAAAAAAACACACAAAAAAACGCGCAAGTAAAGAGAGGGTGGACTCGAGTAAAAAAAAAAAAAGGGAGCTACGTAGTTCAATGGCTGGCCTTGCATTGACAGAGGATGAAGATTTCGAAAATTGGACCAGGTCGGCTAGAGTTCCGACTGCACCAGTAGCATTGTCTGCACTAATTCCGGAACCACCAGAGTATCATAATTTATATCCAGTCACTGCTCCCCAGATTCAAATCATGCCAGCCTCTCCAGCCCCTTCGGTTGATAGCTTGGGTCCTATTTTACCATCTTCACTGTCTGTTAGAGAAGGGGAGCTCTGTTCCACAAGCCCAGTTAGCTCTAGGACCCATTCTCGGACAATGAGAGGGGGGGGTCTGATCCTATCCAGAAACAATCACGCATACCACCAATTCGGTCCCTTCAGACCGATATGGTAGGGCAGAAAAGTATGAGAACAAAGAAGGAGGGGGGGATGGTTCTGAGGAGCTGGAGCTCCCCCTAGTGACAGGGAAGGACGTCAAAGTCTTGGACGAGCCAGAGGAATCAGCTAGAGTGCCCCCTAGTGAGACTCTGAGACAGCTGCCGATTAGGAAAAAGCAAACCCTGACACTGTGACGGCCCAGCCCACGATAGAAGTTTATTTCCCATGGAGACCCAGTGAGATGATGGCTATTATGGCTGCAATCCCAGACAGGAAGAAATCTCCTGCTGCTTTCGTGGATTATCTAAGAACTACCATCTCAGTCTATCAAGCTGATTCTAGAGACCTCTGGGCCCTAGTCCAGCAGGTTTTAACCCCAGCAGAGTACCGCAATCATCTCAATCACTTGAATTATGCTAGCCACGCCGCACTCCAGCAAGCCCATGCTTTGGACGATGATAGACGGGCACAAATTCTGAATGCGTTGAATGTCACATTTCAAAAGCCCATATACATTTCTGCTATCTTAGACCTCAAACCTAAAAATACTGAAGAGCCAGAGGAATTTCTGGAACGTTTTAATGAAATCTACCGTGGGCAGTCAGGCGACTGGCCATACCAAAATGGTCAGAATTCCCCTCAATATTGTGCTATGTTAATGCATTGCCTACCACCTTCCGTGGCTACTGCCGTGAAATGTAATAACATGAATTGGACAGGGAACGACCCTTCTCAAATGGCCAGGGCAGTCAGATTTTATTGGAAGGAGGGTATAGGCCAGGAAGGAGGCTCAGTTACAAAGATTAAGACGGAGTATGTAATAAAAAAGGATGATCGTAGACCCCAACCAGCAGCAGAAATGGTGGCTTACCAGCTGGAACCCCACTATTGTGACCTTGAGTGGGTGGAACAACATTGGGTAGGATATCAAACCCACCCAAATGGACCCTCAGCTCCACCGTATGCACCAACAGCTTTACAACTGTCGGCCCCTCTGAGGGACCATTGGTCTACTGGGAAAAGAGGACGGGGCAGATATATAGGGAACAATGCATGTTTTAATTGCGGCCGTGCAGATCGCTGGCAACAGGAATGCCCCTTTAAAAGACAGGCAGCAGAAGGAGACTACCCGACCCAAAGGAGGGGGGTACCCACCAAGGGGAGGACAGATGAGGTACACTGACTTCTCCCAGGCAAACCCTTTCCCAACACAGGATTGACTAGCTAATTTAGTTATAAGGACTCGCCAATCGGACAGGGAACCTATTATTTCTCCGCAGATAAGAGATCCACATTACCCATTTGTAATCGACACTGGAGCAGCCATGTCTTCGGTGCAATCAGAACTTCGACTACCACTATCCGACCACACGCAGCATTTGTCGGGGTTCCAAGGACAGGTGTGTGAGTATCCTATTTCTGAACCTGTGACAGTCACTTACGAGAATAAGTCTGCAGATCATCAGTTGTAGTGACTACTGGATTGGACTGTAACTTGTTGGCCCGAGATTTACTGTGTATCTTCCAGCTACAGCTAGAGTGCGGAGACGAAGGGGTAACGGTTCAATCATGGAGGATGAGACAACAGTGCTATATTTCTATCACTACCCAGTGGTGGACGTTAGACATTGACCATTCACTGCATCACGTTACCCTGGCCTATGACAGAACCGGACAAAACAGGGAGTTGGAGGACAAGCACCGGCCCTTGGTAGGCCCTTGTACGACCGACTGTTCCAGATATACTGTACTGTTCTGGAAGGATGTTCAACAGCGGTACTCACCCAGCAACATGGGGACAAGCACCGGCCCGTAGCATATTACTCTTCCAAACTTGATCCAGTGGCGTTGGGCCACCCTGCTTGCACCCAGATCTTGGCAGCGATACACAATAGTTTGCAGGCTGCTGCCAATATAACTCTCCAACAGGATATTACGGTATATAGCTCCCACTCGGTCATCACACTATTGGGGCAACTGCAGACTCAGCACCTTACCGCAGCTCGTCGGAATAGGTATGAGATATACCTTTTGAACAATCCACGCCTGACATTTAAATACTGTACCACTATCAATCCAGCCTGTTTTCTTATCCGTCCCCCTGTCCGTGAAGACGCACCTGGCCACAACTGTTTAGCCTTGATTCAGGAAACTACCACAATAAGGGACGATCTGAGTGATATTCCGTTAGAACAACCGGACATGATTATGTATGGTCAAATATCCCACCGGGGTTTAGTTAATGACCTACTGCAGTCCCTCCTTATGCCCGTGCAGATTTCCGTCATTAAACGCGCTGCCCATACAAATGGTAAGACCCCAGTTGACGTTGGTAATGAATGAGCAGATTGTGCAGCACGGACAGCCACGCAAATTCAGCAAGTGATGGTGCCTAAAATGTTAGGTCAGACTAAACGTTCTGCAATAAATAGGTCGGCCTCTGACAAGCCAATGCCAACCATCCAAGACATCATAAGGTTACAGGAGGACGCTCTTGAGAGTGATAAACAAATGTGGAAATGGTTAGGTTGTACACATGATTCTGCTTCTTCTTTATGGACCACGCCAGCACATCGGACTTGTATGTCTGTATGTATGGCTTTATGGGTCATCGAATGTGTACACTTTGCATCTCATTGTGGGGCTCGGGGGGACTAGTGATTTGTTGCTGGACACTTGGTGGCACCCCAAAATGCAGGGGCTGGCCCTGAGTATCAATAATCGGTGTTTGATTTGTCAGCAATATAACACCGGCAAAGGTATCCCTTGTGGTCGGAGGCAAACCTCATTGCCCAGTGGTCCCTTTGAGACGTTCCAAATGGATTACATCGAGTTGAAAAGGTGTCAATGTTATAAATATGTTTTGGTTATTGTGGATGTGTTCAGCAGATGGGTTGAGGCATATCCGACTACAGATAATAAAGCTGCTACTGTGGTTAACGTTCTGAGGCAGGAAATTATTCCCCGGTACGGCATACCAGCTCAGTTGAGTTCTGATAACGGGTCTCATTTTCTTGCACAGATTAACCTGCCTCCCTTCCCCAGCACTGTTTTACAGGTGTGGAGCATGATGGGGTGGCTACGCACCGCCTGTGTAATCTTCGGCCTCGCCTCGCTTAGGAAGAGGTTGTGAAAGAGAGGGGGACTAGAGAGAGGACAGAGCATGTAAGGAGGGGAGTACAACTAGAACGTAGGTAGGAGATACACTTAATTCATTTAGGGCCCAGACAGAGGAAAACCCAGGTAGTATGAATCTCTTCTACCAGATTTACCACCGCTTGTATGGCCAGGGACGGGTTGTCTGCTACCCGAACCCTGCAGCGGTGTCTAGGTTATTTTCTGTTTCACCGCTTTGGGGCACTCCCCAAACAGTGGTTCATTGTCAGCATTCCGAGTCACCACCTGAGCAAGTCACTCTTCCTTACGATCCGGGTTCAGCACCACCGGCTATTTGCCTTCCCCTGCCTCGGGATAATTCCCACTCCAGTATGATAGGCTGCAACGGTGGAGGGCATACAGACCTAGCCACTTCACTCCCAATAGGGACTCCCGGTCGTACGAGAATTGTTTCAGCAGTGACGGGTATGGCTGTTTGCTGGTAGAGGTGGAAACGAATATAACATGTCTGTTCCCCACCTGTACGGACAGGAGGTGTCATATCACTCAGGCGTCTGGCCAATGCGTTTGTTACAACACCACCTGCGTTCCATTGAACGCAGGTCTCCAGCTCCTTTGTGGCTGGGCGAATGTCTCTCATATCACTGCTGGGACTAGGGTTTTCCACATTGCTAGGAGGCCCGAATGGGCATTCCAAAGCTGGATAAACTGGGCTACTGGGGGATCCCTACACAACCGATATACTGATTGTGATGCAAGCCTGTACGCGGAGCAAGGATACTACTTTTTTTTTTTTTTTAATGGCACAGCGACCAATGTTTTGTCACCCCCATTTACCCGCCAAATTGCTAACGGGATTCTAGTCCCTACCACAGTCCCCTGCCCCTCGGCGTGGATGCTGCATAATTAGTTAGCACTCCGGGCAGTCTCAGCTGAATTCTGCGAGAACTGGAAAAAACCTCAGGTTCTCGCACCCAACCGGGGCCACTCAGCCAGATGGGAAATCCTGAGCGTCTTGACACTGGGAGGTGTGCGGGGGGGTTCCTTGGCGGTCAGCGATAGGGATTATTTTATTTGTGGCTTTACCATCTGGGAAACGAAACCTTGGGAGCCCTCGGGGCAATAACTAAGGAGTAGTCTCAACTGCGGTTGTTTGCCATGCAGAACCGGTATGCTCTTGACTATCTTCTGGCCCGTGAGGGTGGGGTACGCGCCATAGTGCAGGGCAAGTGTATCGTGGGAGTTCAAGACCTAACCGCTAACATCACTAAATTTATGGATCGCATACGGGATCACCTGGATGGAATGCAGGATCCTGGCTCTTGGGGTAACGGGATTTGGAGGTTGGAAGGACTGGTTGATAAATATGGCCATGTATTTAGCAGTGGCACTCGGCTGCATCTTTGTGGGCCTGGCCATCCTTAAATGCGTGATGGGTAGAATGCGGGGTGCACAGGAACAGATAGACGCCCCTAGAATCTTGGCTGTTCAGATCCACGAGGGTGCAGCAGATGGGGGGCTACAACAGGAATTGGAAATGCAGCGACAAATCTTTTTAGATGAGGGGCCGTAGCTACGGATTGAATAGCTAAGTTATCATGAAATGATAAAAGGAGGGAATGACGAATGTGATATAAAATAGTTACTTTAAATATATTAGTTACAGTAATGTAGATGCAGGCGGGTCTAATTCATGTTAGTTCACAGACAAAGGATTTCAGAGAGCATGGCAAGGAAGGGGTGAGGGGTGTCTAGTGTATGAGGAGAAAAGGATGCTTGGTAACAAGAGGCCAGGGGAAAGAATGAGAAGTGAGCCAATTAGGATGTATGGCCAGGTCAGGAGGGGTATAGGATGACCTATGGGAATCGCGTATGTGAAACTTAAAAAAAAAAAATATATATATTTTATTAAAGTTTTCAAACACAATTTTTTCCCTTACAAATCAAAAAAAGAAAAAACAGGTAACATGATAACTGCAATATAACATTGTTTAACTAACATGGTAAACTAACCAAATAACACAAAGTGATACTCACTCCCCCCCCCCCCCCCCCCCCCCCCCACCGCCCCCTCCAAAAACCCAAACAATTTACCCCCCCCCCCCCCCGGGTTGCTGCTGCTAGCCATCTATCTTCCCTCTAGCGTTCCGCTAGGTAGTCGAGGAACGGTTGCCACCGTCTGGTGAACCCTTGAGCCGATCCTCTCAGCGCAAATTTCATCTGCTCTAGTTTAATGAACCCCGCCATATCATTTATCCAGGCCTCCAGTCCGGGTGGTTTCGCTTCCTTCCACATGAGTAAAATCCTACGCCGGGCTACTAGGGACGCAAAGGCCACGACATCGGCCTCTTTCGCCTCCTGCACTCCCGGCTCATCCGCTACTCCAAATATAGCTAACCCCCAGCCTGGCTTGACCCGGACCTTCACCACCTTCGAGATCACTCCCGTCACTCCCCTCCAATACCCTTCCAGTGCCGGACATAACCAAAACGTGTGTGTGGTTCGCTGGGCTTCTGCCGCACCTCCCACACTTGTCCTCCACTCCGAAGAACCTGCTCAACCTTGCTCCCGTTATGTGTGCTCTATGCAGCACCTTAAATTGGATCAGGCTAAGCCTGGCACACGAGGAAGAGGAATTTACCCTGCTTAGGGCAACAGCCCACAAACCCTCCTCAATCTCCTCCCCGAGCTCTTCTTCCCATTTTCCCTTCAGTTCGCCCACCAGCTCCTCCCCCTCTTCTCTCATCTCCCGGTATATCTCTGACACTTTGCCCTCCCCGACCCACACCCCCGAAAGCACCCTGTCCTGGATCCCTTGTGTCAGGAGCAGCGGAAATTCCCTCACCAGTTGTTTCGTGAACGCTCTCACCTGCATATATCTAAAGAAATTTCCCCGGGGCAGCTCATACTTTTCCTCAAGTGCTCCCAAGCTCGCAAACGTCCAGTCTATAAATAAATCTCCCACTCTCCTGATTCCTACCCGGTGCCAGCTCTGGAATCCTCCGTCCAGCCTCCCTGGGGCAAACCTATGGTTGTTCCAGATCGGGGACCACACCGAGGCTCCCAGCACACCCCTCTGTCGCCTCCATTGCCCCCAGATACTTAATGTTGCCGCCACCACTGGGTTAGTCGTACATTTTTTGGGGGAGAGCGGTAGTGGCGCCGTCACCAGCGCTTTTAAACTCGTCCCTTTGCAGGACTTCATCTCCAACCTTTTCCACGCCGCTCCCTCTCCCTCCATCATCCATCTACGAATCATCGCCACGTTGGTAGCCCAGTAGTAGTCGCCCAAATTCGGCAACGCCAGTCCCCCTCTGTCTCTGCTACGTTGTAGGAACCCCCTCCTTATCCTCGGGGCCTTCCCTGCCCACATGAAGCTCGTGATGCTCCTATCTATTTTTTTAAAGAAGGCCTTAGTGATCAGCATAGGGAGACATTGGAACACAAATAGGAACCTCGGGAGGACCATCATCTTAATTGCCTGCACTCTGCCCGCCAGTGACAGCGGCTGCATGTCCCACCTTTTGAAATCCTCTTCCATTTGTTCCACCAGCCGTGTCAGATTGAGTCTGTGTAAGGTTCCCCAGCTCTTGGCTATCTGAATCCCCAGGTATCGGAAGTTTCTTTCCACTCTCCTTAGCGGTAGGCCATCTATCCCTCTACTCTGGTCCCAGGGTGTATCACAAAAAGCTCACTCTTTCCCATGTTAAGCCTATATCCCGAAAAATCTCCAAACTCCCTCAATATCTGCATGAGCTCTGTCATCCCCCCACTGGGTCCGTCACATACAGCAGTAGGTCATCCGCATAGAGTGACACTCGGTGTTCCTCTCCCCTCTAATCACCCCTCTCCATTTTCTGGAGTCTCTCAACACTATGGCCAGTGGTTCAATTGCCGGCGCGAACAGTAATGGGGACAACGGGCATCCCTGTCTTGTTCCCCTGTGTAGTCGAAAATACTCCGACCTTTGCCGACCTGTGACCACACTTGCCGTTGGGGCCCCATAGAGGAGTTTAACCCAGCTGACAAACCCGTCCCCGAACCCGAACCTCCTCAGCACCTCCCATAGATACTCCCACTCCACCCTATCAAATGCCTTCTCCGCATCCATTGCCGCCACTATCTCTGCCTCCCCCTCTGCTGGGGGCATCATTATCACCCCTAATAGCTGTCACACGTTGATATTTAGTTGTCTCCCCTTTACGAACCCTGTCTGGTCTTCGTGCACCACCTCCGGGACACAATCCTCTATCCTCGTTGCCAGCACCTTTGCAAGCAACTTGGCGTCCACATTTAGCAGTGAGATAGGCCTATAGGACCCGCACTGCAGCGGATCTTTATCCCGCTTCAAGATTAGCGATATCGTCGCCTCCGACATTGTCGGGGGTAGGGTCCCCCCTTCTCTGGCCTCGTTAAAGGTCCTTACCAGCAGCGGGGCCAACAAGTCCACATATTTTCTATAGAATTCCACCGGGAACCCATCTGGTCCCAGGGCCTTCCCTGCCTGCATGTTCCCCAGCCCCTTGGTAACCTCGTCCACCCCAATCAGCGCCCCCAGGCCTTCCACCTCCTGCTCCTCCACCCTCGGAAACCTTAATTGGTACAAAAACTGCCGCATCTCCTCTTTTCCCTCCGGGGGTTGGGACCTATAAAGTCTATCGTAAAAGGTCTTAAACACCTCGTTTATCTTCCCTGCTCTCTGCACCGTAGCTCCCATTTCATCCCTAATTCCCCCTATCTCCCTTGCCGCTGTCCTCTTTCGCAGCTGATGGGCCAACAGGCGACTCGCCTTTTCCCCATATTCATATCTCATCCCCTGTGCCTTCCTCCACTGTGCCTCCGCCCTCCTTGTGGTCAACAGGTCGAACTCAGTCTTGAGTCGTCGCCTCTCCTTGTATAATCCTTCATCCGGGGCCTCCGCATATTTCTTGTCTACCCTCAAAATCTCCCCCAGTAGTCTTTCCCTTTCCTTGGCCTCTATTTTCCCCTTGTGGGCCCTGATGGAGATCAGCTCTCCTCTGACCACCGCCTTTAGTGCTTCCCATACTACTCCCACTCGGACCTCCCCGTTGTCATTGGCCTCCAGGTACCTTTCGATACATCCCCGCACCCTTCCGCAGACTCCCTCATCCGCCAGTAATCCCACATCCAGTCGCCAGAGTGAACGCTGCTTCCTCTCCTCTCCTAGTTCCAGGTCCACCCAGTGTGGGGCATGATCTGAAACAGCTATGGCTGCGTACTCAGTTTCTTCCACCCTCGAGATCAGTGACCTTCCCAAAACAAAGAAATCTATCCGGGAGTACACCTTGTGAACATGGGAGAAGAGGGAGAACTCTTTGGCCATCGGCCTAACAAATCGCCACGGATCCACTCTCCCCATTTGGTCCATAAACCCCCTAAGCACCTTGGCCACTGCCAGCCTTCTTCCGGTCCTAGATCTAGATCTATCCAACACTGGGTCCAACACGGTGTTGATGTCCCCCCCCCCATTATCAGGTTTCCTACCTCCAGGTCCGGGATACGTCCCAGCATCCGCTTCATAAATCCCGCATCATCCCAATTCGGGGCATATACGTTAACCAACACAACCTCCATTCCCTCCAGTCTGCCACTCACCATCACATATCTGCCTCCGTTGTCTGCTACAATGTTCCTAGCTTCGAATGACACCCGTTTCCCCACCAGTATGGCCACCCCTCTGTTCTTTGCATCCAGCCCTGAGTGGAACACCTGTCCCACCCATCCTTTCCTTAACCTAACTTGGTCCGCCACCTTCAGGTGCGTCTCCTGAAGCATGGCCATGTCAGCCCTCAGTCCTTTCAAGTGCACGAACACTCGGGCACTTTTAATCGGCCCATTTAGGCCTCTCACGTTCCACGTGATCAGCCGAACTGGGGGGCTGCCTGCCCCCCTCCCCTGTCGACTAGCCATCACCCTCTCTAGGCCAGTCCCACGTCCCGGTTCCGCGCACCCACCCGTTCCCCAGGCGGCGCATTCCTGCCCCGACCACCTTTTCTTTTACCAGTTCCTCTTCGATCTCTGCAGTAGCAACCCAGTTATTCCCCCCCGCCCCCCTCCCCGTGTGGGGACCCAATCTACCTTGCGCCTATCTTCCCGCCATCATCTTTCTGGCGCGGGAACAGGAACAATAAGCCCGGTGTTCTCTAGAGCCGTCCCGCCCCTCGTGGCGCAGCTCCCTCTGCCGCCCCACTCCCATTCCCCATCCCCCGCCTATGTCTCTTCTTCCCCCCCACCGGCGCCCACATTTCTCAGTGTCCCACCCCTCCCCAATTTACATCTCTATATACATCAGCATTGTCATTTCCCCTCCAACATCAGTCCCTCAGTTCTGATCCAGTTTCTCGTTTTTAATGAAGGTCCATGTTTCTTCCGCCGTTAGTAGTGATGCCTCTCCTGGTGCGTGACCCACAGTCGCGAAAACTCGCCCACCTTCTCGCCACCTCCGCACTCCAATCCTGGTACACCCGTACCACCGCATTCTCCCATCTACTACTTCGTACCTTTTTGGCCCATCTCAGAACCACCTCTCTGTCATTGAAGCGATGAAATCGCACGATCGTAGCCCTAGGTGGTTCATCCCGCCTTTGGTCTCCTCGCAGGGACCCGATGGGCCCCTTCCACTTCCAAGGGGCCCGAGGGGGCCTCAGCTCCCATTAGCGAGCGTAGCATCGTGCTCACGTAAGCCCCGCCGTCCGCCCCTTCCACTCCCTCGGGGAGACCCAGGATCCGAAGGTTCTTTCTCCGTGATCTGTTTTCTAGGACTTCAATCCTTTCAATGCACTTTTTGTGGAGTGCCTCGTGCGTCTGCATTTTGACCGCCAGGCCCAGGATCTCGTCCTCGTTGTCCGTCACCTTCTGCTTCACCACGCGGAGCTCCATCTCCTGGGTCTTTTGTGTCTCCTTAAGCCCCTCAATTGCTTGTAGCATCGGGGCCAGCACCTCCTTCTTAAGCAGCTCCACACAATGTTTCAAAAATTCGTCTTGGTCCGGCCCCCATGTCGCCTGGGCTCCCTCCGCTGCCATCTTGCCCCTTTTTCCTTCTGCCCCTGTCCTCGAGGATTCTTCGTGATCTGACCGCCGCCGCCGATATTTTTCTTTCACGTTGGGGGGGGGGGGGGGGGGGGGGGGGGGGGGAGGGAGAGAGGACAGGACTCCTTGTTGTCTCACCCCACACCGGGTTTCGTCCCGAAAAAATTCCCCGTTGGGGCTCTTAAAAGAGCCCGAAGGTCCGTTCGAGCTGGAGCCGCCGAAACGTGCGGCTTAGCTGGTCATCGCCGCAACCGGAAACGTGTATGTGAAACTTGATGCCATTTGAATGTATTTGTAAAGATGTCTTTGTTTCCAACAGCACTCGATTCTGGAGACCTAGGAGACTGCTTGTGTTCTGGGTTTTTGTGAAACGAGTCAGACTTGCAAGTCGAATAAAAATAACTAATGCTATGCCTACAAATCCATCTAGAGTTTTATTGAGGCCAGACTGACGGGTAAAGAATTTAATATTTTGTCATAAGGAGACTGTTACGTGGTTCCATGCGAAACAGGTCAAGATGCTTTTCGCCCAGTCAACAAGCTGATAATTGAGTGGGTGTACAAACAGTGGCAATCAGCATTTGAGTTCTCCTTTAAAAACCTAATTCAATCTTTCGTCATGACAGAGAAAAAAATCTCATGATACAAGTATCCCAACACCAGGCTCAAGGACAATGAACCAACTCAAACCCCTCCCCCCAATCAGATCAAATCGAAGCTTCCAAGATTAAAATTTGTCAACACTCAAGGCTGTTAAACTGTCACCAATTAATAAGTATGTGACTTAATACAATGGCCAATTTTCAAGTGATAAACACTTACAAACTTTAAACATTGTTCTACAGTTGTAAGTGTAACAATTGAAGAGTTTAAAATAATCCATGTTTTTTCTTACCACCTGGCCACTCACTTTAGAGGCTGGTCCTATTACAGTGTACACCAGTACAAAATATAATAAAACACACAGATACCACAGAAGAATCAATTCTGTGTTTATGTTTGCCTGAACAGTTTCATAAACTAACTGCAAGAATTTATTGAATCTTACAAATTACACAATTTTAGTTTATCATTCTGTACACCAACTACTTCATCTATTACATTGAAAACATCACAGCATCAAAACTATGTAGAGCTGTATGTACCAAAACAAGCTCAGTTAAAATTACCTCAACTGCAAGGACTACTTTGAGATTTGATCCAACTTTTAAAAGTGATAATACACAAAGCAGACCTGAAACACCAACTCAAGAGCTGTATTCGCCTCATGGGCTTCGAAACCCTGAGGTCAGGGTCAAAAGAGGCCAGAAGTTCCTACAGCTGGGGGGGGGGGGCACCTGCAAGTAACGTACCCTGATCGTACCAATTAGCAGTCAGATGGCAGGTGTGCCGTCTAATTAGGCATGGCCTTGAAGTTGGAGCACCAATAGGCGGTTCTCCAGCGGTTAAGAAGCAGGCTGCCTTTTCAGGTGAGAGAGAACGAGAGGGGGCTTCTCCACTTGAGGTGCCCCCTCTCTCGAATGTTTTAAAATCTTTAATGAAAAATCTCCTCGGTTGCTGGTCACGATTGTGGAGGGGAAATTCCAGATGGCCTGAATTCTCTACCCACCACACTCCCCCACCCTGCCTCTGGTAAAATGGCCGAGAGGGTGGGATGGTGCGGTCACAACAGCACGCCCACTGCTGGAGCGAAATTCCATGCCTGCACCCTCATGTGCCCACTGTTTCTCGCTCTCCACCAATGCTGCCTGACCTGCTGAGCATTTCCAGCATTTCCCACTTTAAATTTAAAAAATAATAATCTGCCTCTTTACCCTACTTCTTCCTGCTTTCTACACATTGCCCAACTGAAAAGAAGAAAATGTTGCAATCGACCATCAGCAGAAATCACAGCAACTGTTTACTAATCATTCTGCACTTGAACAGAATACTGTAAGAGGACAGACTCTTGTTGTGTGGCAGATGATGACTCAGCTCTTGTGAGCCAGTAAGTCTCAGCAGAACACAGGTGGCAACAACCCAAGACAGACTCCCCAATAGCAGCATTATCACACCTGTCCAGCCATCTGTTTAGGCCAGAGTGATTCATTAATCACTAGGGTGCGTTTGAGTCATTATTGCTGCCACTCCTTGCTGATTCATCCTTGCAGTCACATACACCCACTGTGCTTTGGTAGCTCTTTCACCTCACTTACAGGACACAGCGGCTTTTGAACCTCGTTCTGCACCCTACCAGTGGATTAATCCAGAGGAAGGGAGTGTGAAAAATGCGTGGCCTCCAACATGTGCCCTCATTGCGTCAGGTTTCTGAGCTTTCTGATGCTCTGGCTCAACTCCCCACAGACCTGGTCAGCCCGAGACCTGGTCAGCCCGAGACCTGGTCACTAAACATTGAAAATATCTACAGCAGGATGAACTTATCTGCCTGATGCAACCAAAAAAATCTGAAAGGACACTGCTTTACATACTGTAAAGCCAGGAAGGTGAGATGTATCCACAATTCAGAGGATTACATGCTGGTACTGTAACCTCTCAATAGTGCCTCAATAGTTTTCTGCAGACAAGGAAGATTTGTCACACTGCTCCACTGGTCAGACTGGTTTTCTCTAAACCTTGTTGGCACATGAAGCAGTCCATTTATTCTCCATTCTGGACTTCCACACAATAGGCAACCATTATGTAGGAATATTCAATTGTTAATCATATCTCTACATTGCTTAGAGAAAGAGCTGAAGTCTGGTATTGCTGAGCTGTAATTCCCATACCGTCATTGCAATCAACAATTAGGAAAAGAAAAATTGGCCAGTAAAGAACATTGATGAGTCTGTTTTGCCACAAGTTTTTTTTTCTGATTCAGTGCAATGATGATTCATTGCTCTTTCAGACCAGTGTTTTTTTAATTAAAAAGTCCATATGTCCTCTGGTTTGGGCAAGGGACTGGTCACTGGCAGAAAAAGTGCTGAAAAGAACCACAAAGTCCTTAGCACCAAATTCTCCATTTGTGGAAATAAGTGAAAGATTCTGGAGAATACCCGTCTTTGCGTATGAATATAAACAACAGAAATGTGCTATTTGGTCGACTGGTCTATTCTGGTTTTAAGCTTCACACCAATTACCTCCCATCCTCCTGCACCAGCTATGATGCTCCCAGTTGGTAACATTCTTGCTTCAGTCAGTAGATGGGTTCAAGTTCCACTTCAGAGGCTAGAGCACAAAGATTTAAGCTGATGCTGCAGTGCATTACTGAGGGAGTGCTGTTATTGGATCTTGCTCTGCATGAATTGGCTTTTACATCACAACAATGACCAGACTTCAGACAGTGCGCTGCTGGCTATACAGTGCTTTGGGACAAGAGGCGGTGAATGCTGCTATATAAAGGTAAGTTTTTCTTTCTTTACTTCATCTAACCCCATTAATTTAACTTGTGTAGCATCCTGAAGTCAGTGAAAATGTAGCCTATTCCTGCTGAACCTACTCCTGATCTTGAGCATCACCTGACCCATGATGCTACTCTGGTCAAAGTCACTCCTACTGTGTGAAGGCTAACAAAGCCTTAGCATGTCCGAGTGACTCTCGGTGGAATATTGAAATTAAACTTGCCAGGCAGGCACATCATGGGGAGTGGCTTGTACACAGGAATGAAAACTGGCCAATTTTACAACTATTTCAGAAAATTACATAACTCTAGAAAATTAGAACAGAATGTCACAGCCTGGGTAAACGTTCCACGCCTTCTCCCTGACCCAATCATGACCAGTGTGTGTTTAATTTAGCAATGCATCCAAGGAGCACCGTTGGGTAAACTTTGACAGAGTCAAAAGCTTGGTTGATGTAGGCTTTATGGAGAAACTTGACAGAGGAGGGGGGTCGGAGAGATCATAGAATTTGCAGTGCAGAAGGAGGCCATTCGGCCCATCAATGCTGCACCGGCCCATGGAAAGACAACCCGACCTAAGCCAACACCTCCACCCTATCCCCGTACCCCAGTTACCCTACCTAACCTTTTTGGACACCAGGGGCAATTTAGCATAGCCAATCCACCTAACCTGCACATCTTTGGACTGTGGGAGGAAACCGGAGCACCCGGAGGAAACCCACAGACACGGGGAGAACGTGCAGACTCCACACAGACAGTGAACTAAGCCAGGAATCGAACCTGGGACCCTGGAGCGGTGAAGCAACTGTGCTAACCACTGTGCTACCGTACCACCCTTCCAAGTGTCATGAAGAAGGATGATTAGAGTTTAAAGGATCGTCTCTAGAAAAAACAATTAGCTTATATTGGTCACATCAATCTGGAATTTCAAGACCACCAAAGGGATGCGGAGAGTTCTAAGGAAGGCATCCCACAGCCTAGGACCCAAGCAACTTAAAGCACAGTGGTCAACGGCAATGCTGAGGAAATCTAATTACTTATCAAGTCTACTGAAAACCATTTAATTTCTTTTTAAAAAATGTTTTTTCCCAATTAAGGGGCAATTTAGTGTGGCCAATCCACCTACATCTTTGGGTTGTGGGGTGAGATCCAAACAGACACTGGGAGAATGTGCAAACTCCACACGGACGTGACCCGGGACCGGAATCGAACGTGGTGATGCAGCAGTGCTAACCACTTCGCCACCCAAAAACCATTTCATTTCTAATTGCTATAATGATAAAAATTTGATCTATTTATGCTGGCTGCCAACTCATTTGTTTCCCCAAGGCCATTGAAGTGTGCCACAAAGATATATGCCTGAACACAACACCAATTATTGCAAAAGCAAACCGGCGTTGGAAATCTGTAATGAAAGCAGAAAATTATGCTAATATTCAATACGCTAAGCAGCAGTGGAGAGAAAAACAAGGTTAATGATTCAGATCATTAAGTGTCTATTACCTAATTTTGGAATATGGTAAAGCCTTCACAAGTCAATAGTTTGACCCATTCACCCAACTGGGGGAATCGTAAAGCACACATATCACCATTTCCCAAATCGCACTGCACCTCTAATCTGCTCATTTGCTCTTTGATTTTCCTTTAATTTCGATTTGTTGAACACAACGAAGGAATTATTTATATTTTTAAGAACGAATAATGTATTCAGGAGAAGAAAATAGAACACAGACGAAAGATGAAGGTGGTAAATTGAAGGTGGCAGCAGGAATTGTTTTTTTAAAAAAGCCGAATAACGGTGGGCATTTGGTCCGGAAAGGGTGGAAATCGAGGAAATAGGTGAGGTGGTACTTTGCACAACTCCCAGATTCAGCCTAACAAGAAGACAATGTACGGTGGAAAGTTGGACTGGAGAGAAGCACTAACTTGTGAATACAAACCTGCAAAGAAGCACGATTCAGAAGGAGGAGAAACCATAGATACACTATGTTGGTGGCATCTTTAACCAAAGCACTATCATTTGCTTATCATTTCATTGTTTAAAATCTAGCAGCGAGTCACTTGTGTGGAAGAAAACAACTTGACCGTTCCGGTTTGGAAAAGCAAAAACAGCCAACATGCTACATTGAACAATGCTATACAAATTTAGTACATGCTAGGAAGAAATGGTGTCAAGAGGCCAGTAAGAAGAAACTAATAGCATTTCCCAAATGACAGCAGCAATTACACTTCGAAGGTATTTCATTGGTGCCAAGTGTTTTAAAACAGCATTCAGAAAAAGCACTATATAAATGCAAGTCTTCTTTTCTTAGAACTAGACAAGCTAATATTTGTTTCTTCCAAAGCAGCTTGCGGGTCCCCCCCACCACCACAACTACACCACTTTATGTTGACTAAAAAAAAGGATCCATTTCCTTGAAGTGGACTTTGCCCCATTTTGATTGTGGTGGGCGATGGGGGGGCAGATTGGTTGGAACAAAAGCCACATGTCTATCCCAGTTTAGAGGGTTAAAAGCTCAATTGGGTGCCTGATCTACGGCGCTGAGGACCCAGGTTCGAATCCCGGTTCTGAGTTACTGTCCGTGTGAAGTGTGCACCCCCACGACTCGTGGGGCTTGTTCAAGGATCAGCTACTGCGTGTTCTTGATAAGTATGTACCGGTCAGACAGGGAGGAAGGCGTCGAGCGAGGGAACCGTGGTTTACCAAGGAAGTGGAATCTCTTGTTAAGAGGAAGAAGAAGGCCTATGTGAAGATGAAGTGTGAAGTTTCGGTTGGGGCGATGGATAGTTACAAGGTAGCGAGGAAGGATCTAAAGAGAGAGCTAAGACGAGCAAGGAGGGGACATGAGAAGTATTTGGCAGGAAGGATCAAGGAAAACCCAAAAGCTTTCTATAGGTATGTCAGGAATAAGCGAATGACTAGGGAAAGAGTAGGACCAGTCAAGGACAGGGATGGGAAATTGTGTGTGGAGTCTGAAGAGATAGGCGAGATACTAAATGAATATTTTTCGTCAGTATTCACTCAGGAAAAAGATAATGTTGTGGAGGAGAATGCTGAGCCCCAGGCTAATAGAATAGATGGCATTGAGGTACGTAGGGAAGAGGTGTTGGCAATTCTGGACAGGCTGAAAATAGATAAGTCCCCGGGACCTGATGGGATTTATCCTAGGATTCTATGGGAGGCCAGGGAAGAGATTGCTGGACCTTTGGCTTTGATTTTTATGTCATCATTGGCTACAGGAATAGTGCCAGAGGACTGGAGGACAGCAAATGTGGTCCCTTTGTTCAAAAAGGGGAGCAGAGACAACCCCGGCAACTATAGACCGGTGAGCCTCACGTCTGTAGTGGGTAAAGTCTTGGAGGGGATTATAAGGGACAAGATTTATAATCATCTAGATAGGAATAATATGATCAGGGATAGTCAGCATGGCTTTGTGAAGGGTAGGTCATGCCTCACAAACCTTATTGAGTTCTTTGAGAAGGTGACTGAACAGGTAGACAAGGGTAGAGCAGTTGATGTGGTGTATATGGATTTCAGCAAAGCGTTTGATAAGGTTCCCCACGGTAGGCTATTGCAAAAAATACGGAGGCTGGGGATTGAGGGTGATTTAGAGATGTGGATCAGAAATTGGTTAGCTGAAAGAAGACAGAGGGTGGTGGTTGATGGGAATTGTTCAGAATGGAGTACAGTCACAAGTGGAGTCCCACAAGGATCTGTTCTGGGGCCGTTGCTGTTTGTCATTTTTATCAATGACCTAGAGGAAGGCGCAGAAGGGTGGGTGAGTAAATTTGCAGACGATACTAAAGTCGGTGGTGTTGTCGATAGTGTGGAAGGATGTAGCAGGTTACAGAGGGATATAGATAAGCTGCAGAGCTGGGCTGAGAGGTGGCAAATGGAGTTTAATGTAGAGAAGTGTGAGGTGATTCACTTTGGAAGGAATAACAGGAATGCGGAATATTTGGCTAATGGTAAATTTCTTGAAAGTGTGGATGAGCAGAGGGATCTAGGTGTCCATGTACATAGATCCCTGAAAGTTGCCACCCAGGTAGATAGGGTTGTGAAGAAGGCCTATGGAGTGTTGGCCTTTATTGGTAGAGGGATTGAGTTCCGGAGTCGGGAGGTCATGTTGCAGCTGTACAGAACTCTGGTACGGCCGCATTTGGAGTATTGCGTACAGTTCTGGTCACCGCATTATAGGAAGGACGTGGAGGCTTTGGAGCGGGTGCAGAGGAGATTTACCAGGATGTTGCCTGGTATGGAGGGAAAATCTTATGAGGAAAGGCTGACGGACTTGAGGTTGTTTTTGTTGGAGAGAAGAAGGTTAAGAGGAGACTTAATAGAGGCATACAAAATGATCAGGGGGTTGGATAGGGTGGACAGTGAGAGCCTTCTCCCGCGGATGGATATGGCTGGCACGAGGGGACATAACTTTAAACTGAGGGGTAATAGATATAGGACAGAGGTCAGAGGTAGGTTCTTTACGCAAAGAGTAGTGAGGCCGTGGAATGCCCTACCTGCTACAGTAGTGAACTCGCCAACATTGAGGGCATTTAAAAGTTTATTGGATAAACATATGGATGATAATGGCATAGTGTAGGTTAGATGGCTTTTGTTTCGGTGCAACATCGTGGGCCGAAGGGCCTGTACTGCGCTGTATTGTTCTATGTTCTATGTTTAACCCAAAGATGTGTAGGTTAGGTGGATTGGCCACACTAAATTGCCCCCTAATTGGGGAAAAAAATAACTGGGTACTCTAAATTTATTTTTTAAAAATTGGGTGCCTGATTGGAGACTGGATGCCAATGCTGAGAAGTGGAATACTCCATTTCAAATATTACTCAACTTATTAAGCAAAGTTCACAAACAGGAGATTCATCTATTGCAACAGTTTCTCTTTAAAAAAAAAAATCAAATCGATTTGAACGTTTTAAGGCACTCCTATTTCAAAAGTGGAAATTAAATACTGGAGATGACTGGTGCTGGTAATTTGAAGAGATTAAAACATGAGGGGGACCACATTACAAATGAAGAACAGCAGTTCAAATTACGCATCCAGCTGACAAGGGATGACTTCCTCCACAGATTTATTTCCTTCATACTTGTTCGATTAATTTGCAGCATGCCGGAGCATCACAAGTTATGCAGGCCAACAGTTGACACACAAATTGAGGTAATTAAATGTTAAAAGAATAAAACGCTTTGAGCAAAAACCTCTAACAATTGGGGGCGAGGGGAGAAAGGGAATGAGGGAGAAAGGGAAAAAAGTACCAAGTCTAATTCTGAAGTGCTTGGAAAGTCAAGTTCAGCGTACCCATTTGGGACATGCCAGTTTCTACCTTTGTGCGTTATGTTCAACAAATCAAAATTAAAGGAAAATCAAAGAGCAAATGAGCCGACATCTCCTCTTCCCTCCTCCCCTGGACTAATGAGCTCATCACCGAATATCAAACCATTGTTTCGACGACCGTCACTGACCTCACTTTATCTGGTGATATTCCCTCCAAAACTTCCCACCTGAATAGTCCCCTAACCCGATACAGCCGGCTTCTAACTTTGCCCCAAGATCCACAAACACAACAGCCCTCGTACACCTATTTTCCATCCTGCTCCTGCCCCAGTGCACTGCTTCTTCCCATCTTCACTATTCTTTTCTCCTTGCCCAGTTCCTCCCCACCGACAAGTGGCTCTTATGATGCCCAATGTCACTTTACCAATTTCTACCCCAAACATCTTCTCTTGAGCATGGACACCCAATCTCAACCAGGATAGCCCGAGGCCTCCTCTTCTTCCTTGGACGGAAGTCCAACCATTGTTCACCCACCACCATACTCCTTCACCTGGATGAACTTGCTACTCATTGAACAACTTCGCTTTAATTCATCCCACTTCCTCCCAAAAGGTGTTGCTATGGGTATCCACATGGGTCCTAACTTTTGCTTGTGCTGTAGAAAAAGTGCATACAAACTTTCACTGGAAGGCTGTCAGCAAAATGACCTTATTAAAAAGATTATAAATGTGTCAAATAATTCATTTAAATGTATGGATCCATTGCCCCAAGATGACATTAAACAAAATTATAAAACAATTTTCAAGTTTCTAAAGATTTAATGCAATCGGTATGTGAAGGGACTGCAGTAAATTAAGTGATAAATCATTCACTTCCAATTTTGATGTACAAGTCGGAGTGTTTAAAAAAAAACAAAAAAAAAAAAAAAAAAAAAAAAAAAAAAACTGGTATTGTATAGCAATGCAAATTATTTAGCAGTACAATTTGAAAGTGACATTACTTATATAATCCTATAAAAGATTGAAAAATCAAAAATGCTGGACACAGAACATTTTGTACTCGATAGCAGTGAATAAGTGAGCATTGATGATCAATGCATTCAATTCAGCCTTTGCTTCAGTGCACAATTTGATTTTTATGCCCTTGGGTGCAATGAGCAACACTTCCATTCTTCTTGCAAAGACTAGGATGATTCAAATCTCAGATTAGCAAATTTCAGCTCGAATCCACAACATACCATAAATTCGTGCATAAATCAAAATAGCAAATGGTCAGCTTGCCAGGAATTGTGCACCAAATGTACTTTGGGAAAGTGGCAATGCTGGACTGTGATCTTGCCTGTCTAGGTTTACAGAAGTAACTTCATAGTGATTCTTTTTTGTTAAATTTAGAATACCCAATTCATTTTTTCCAATTAAGGGGTAATTTCGAGTGGCCAATCCACCTAGTCTGCACATCTTTGGGTTGGGGGTGGGGAGTGCGAAACCCACGCAAAAATGGGGAGAATATGCCAACTCCACATGGACAGTGACCCAGAGCCGGGATCGAACCTGGGACATCGGCGCTGTGAGGCAGCAGTGCTAACCACTGTGCCACCTTGCTGCCCTAACTTCACAATGATTCTTTAGCACCTGCTACTCTACATCGTAAGAGGAGAAATTAGCTCACCCGATGTCTCAAGTGATCCCATTATCTCATTGGTAATCAAACAGTTTACACAAGAGGGGCTCCCAGATTCAATCTTCAGTTTATACGGAGATAAGGCATCCCAGATGGAATAGTGGTAGGCATGCAACAACTGGCTACCATATCCTGAGGGAAGTGACAGGAAGGAGGGGGGGGGGGGGGAAAGCCAAAGTAGCTGATTGGGCGCAAGATGGTAGTTCTATTCCCACTGCTGGGTTAGAAGATTGTATGTTGAAAGCCCATTGCAGGAGTGTTATATTGTCAGAAATCTCCCTTCAGATGACTTCTGGTTGCAGCGGTGCTGAGCTAAGTCGCGCGTTTCGGCAGCTCCCACGAAAACAGACTTTCGGGCTCTCCAGAGGAGCCCCAACGGAGCTTTTTTTTGACTGATCGTGTGTGGGAAGGAGCAGTGAGGTCCCCCCCCCACAATATTTGGCAGGGAGCAGCGGTGGAGCAACGAGGAAAGAGGCCATGGAGCAGAGAACAAAACGAGGAGAAGAAGGCAAGATGGCGGAGTGCAAGCAGCGTGGGGGCCAGACCAGCAGGAGTTCTTCATGAGATGTGTGGAGGTGCTGGCGCCGATGCTGTTGGCGATCGAGGGGCTGAAGGAGACCCAGGCGGTGGAGCTTCGTGAGGTGAACGATAAGGTGAACACCAATGAGGACGATATCCAGGGCCTGCCGGTAAAAATGGAGGCGCACGAGGCGGTGCACAGGAGGTGGGCCGAGAGAATTGAGGTCCTGGAGAACAGGTCGAGGAGGAAGAACCTCCGGATTCTGGGTCTTCCCGAAGGAGTGGAGGGAGCTGATGCTGGGGCGTACGCGAGCACGATGCTCCATTCTCTGATGGTGCGGAGGCTTCTCCGACCCCCCTGGAGCTGGAAGGGGCTCACCGGGTCCTGGCGAGGAGACCCAAGGCAGATGAGCCACCAAGGGCGACAGTGGCAAGGTTCCATCGCTTAGTGGATAAAGAAAGTGTGCTGAGATGGGCCAAGAAGGTGCGGAGCAGCAGATGGGAGAACGCGGTGATCAGAGTTTACCAGGATTGGAGCGTGGAGGTGGCAAAGAGGGGAGCTGGCTTCAACCGGGCCAAGGCGGTGCTGCATAGAAAAAGAGTCAGGTTCGGCATGCTGCAGCCTGCGCGATTGTGGGTCACTTATGAGGACAGACACCATTATTTTGAAACGCCAGAAGAGGCTTGGACCTTTATACACACACGGAAAAACTGGACTCGAACTGAGGGGATGTGGTTGTATATGGGGTTGTAAATATGGGTAAACAATATTTTGTGGGTGGGATGATGGATGGGGATGTGGGTAGAGTTCTGGTTAAAATTCCTAAAATTTCCTTTTTTCCTTTCTGTAGACAAAATTATGATGGGGAATGTGGGCGTCGGTCCTGGAGGGAGGTGAGACTCGGGGATGAGGGAACTGGGATGATGGCCGCAACAGGAGCTGCGCCACAGGGGGCGGGGCTGGGTCAGGAAAGCACGGGCTTTTTTCCCCGCGCCAAAAGGGTGGGGGGGGGGGGGGGGGGGAAAATGGAGGAAGGTAAGGATGAGGAGAGACACCCACACTTTGGGGGGGGGGGGGGGGGAGATCAGCGGGAAGGCTGGGGAAGCCGGGGTCAGCAGAGGTCAGCTGACTCAAGGAAGGAATATGGGGGGAGCAAAGGTGCTAGATGTGGATCTAGCCGGGGGGGGGGGGGGGGGATTCTAGGGTTGCTGCTGCACTGTCCGAGGGGGAACTGAAAATGGAAGAGGTGGTCGGGGCGGGGGTTTCCCACCTGGGGGACTGGGAGGCGCGAGCACGGGATTGGCCTAAGATAGGAGATGGCTAGTCGGCGGGGTGGGTGTGGGGGGGGGGGGGTAACCCCCCCAATCCGGCTGATCATGTGGAATGTGAGAGGCCTAAATGGGTCGGTTAAGAGGGCCCGAGTGTTCGCGCACCTAAAGGGACTGAAGGCAGACGTAGCCATGCTTCAGGAGACACATCTGAAGGTGGCAGATCAGGTCAGGTTAAGGAAGGGATGGGTGGGACAGGTGTTCCATTCAGGGCTGGATGCGAAGAATAGACTGGTGGGAAAGCGGGTGTCATTTGAGCCCAAGAACATAGTAGCGGACAAGGGAGGCCGATACGTGATGGTGAGTGGTAGGTTGCAGGGGACGGAGGTGGTACTGGTGACTGTATATGCCCCAAACTGGGACGATGCTGGATTCATGAAACGGATGTTGGGGCGTATTCAGGACCTGGAGGTAGGGAGCTTGATAATGGGTGGGGATTTTAACACGGTGCTGGACCCAGCATTAGATCGTTCCAGATCTAGGACGGGGAGGAGGCCGGCTGCGGCCAAGGTGCTTAGGGGGTTTATGGATCAGATGTGGAGGGGGGGGGGAAAAGAGTGGATCCGTGGAGATTTGCCAGACCTATGGCCTGAGAATTTTCTTTTTTCTCCCACGTACATAAGGCCTACTCCCAGATAGATTTTTTTGTTTTGGGCAGGGCACTGATCCCGAAAGTGGAGGGAAGGGAGTATTCGGCCATAGCCATTTCAGACCATGCCCTGCACTGGGTGGAGCTGGAGCTGGGGGAGGAGAGGGACCAACGCCCGTTGTGGAGGTTGGATGTGGGACTGCTGGCAGACGAGGAAGTGTGCGGGAGGGTGCGGAGGTGTATTGAAAGATATCTGGAGGCTAACAACAACGGGGAGGTGCAGGTAGGAGTAGTATGGGAGGCGCTGAAGGCGGTGGTCAGGGGAGAGTTAATCTCCATCAGGGCTCACAGGGTGAAGAGCGAGGGCAGGGAAAGGGAGAGGTTAGTGGGGGAGATTTTAAGGGTGGATCGGAGCTATGCAGAGGCTCCTGATGAGGGGCTACTCAGGGAGAGACGAAGTCTCCAAACGGAGTTCGACCTGTTGACCACAGGGCAGGGAGAGGCACAGTGGAGGAAGGCACAGGGGGCGATATATGAATATGGGGAGAAGGCGAGCCAGATGCTGGCACACCAGCTCCGTAAGAGGATGGCAGCGAGGGAAATAGGTGGAGTCAAAGATGGCAGGGGAACTACGGTGCGGAGTGCTGGGAAAGTGAATGAGGCTTTCAAGGCCTTTTACAAGGAACTGTATAGGCCCCAGCCCCGCGGGGGAAAAGAGGGGATTCGGCGATTCTTGGATCAGTTCAGGTTCCCAAGGGTGGAGGTGCAGGAGGTGGCTGGTCTGGGAGCACCAATTGGGATGGAGGAGCTGGTTAAAGGACTGGGGAGCATGCAGGCAGGGAAGGCCCCGTGGCCGGATGGGTTCCCGGTGGAGTTCTACAGGAAGTATGTAGACCTGTTAGCCCCGTTGCTGGTAAGGACCGTCAATGAATCAAGGGAGGGGGGAACCCTGCCCCAGACAATGTCGGAGGCGACGATCTCTTTGATCTTAAAGCGGGACAAGGACCCACTGCAATGTGGGTCACATAGACCGATCTCGCTCCTTAATGTAGATGGCAAAAATGTTGGCCATGAGGATTGAGGACTGTGTTCCGGGGTGATTCACGAGGACCAGACGGGATTCGTAAAGGGTAGGCAGTTAAATACTAATGTGTGAAGGCTCCTAAATGTGATAATGATGCCATCGGTGGAGGGAGAAGCGGAGATAGTGACAGCCATGGACGCGGAGAAAGCCTTTGATCGGGTAGAGTGGGAGTATCTCTGGGAAGTGTTGAGGAGGTTTGGGTTCGGGGGAGGGTTTATTAGTTGGGTTAAGCTCCTGTATAAAGCCCCGGTGGCGACTGTGGTCACGAACCTGCGGAGGTCGGAGTATTTCCGGCTGTATCGAGGGACGAGGCAGGGGTGCCCCCTGTCCCCTCTGCTGTTCGCATTAGCAATTGAACCTTTGGCCACAGCGTTACGGGAGTCGGGGAAATGGAGGGGGGTGGTCCGAGGGGGAGAGGAGCATCGAGTGTCGCTGTATGCAGACGGCCTGTTGCTGTATGTGACGGATCCAGTGGAGGGATGGTTGAGGTAATGCAGATCCTACGGGAGTTTGGAGACTTTTCGGGCTATAAGCTCAATGTGGGAAAGAGTGAGCTCTTTGTGATCCATCCGGGGGACCAGGGAAGAGGGATAGAGGACCTACCGTTGCGGAGGGCGGAAAGGAGCTTTCGATATTTGGAGATTCAGGTAGCTAGGAGTTGGGGGGCACTGCATAAACTCAATTTGACGCAATTGGTGAAACAGATGGAGGAGGATTTTAAAAAGGTGGGACATGTTGCAGTGACACCGGCTGCTGTCCAAGCTCAAAAATCAGGAGCTTGAGCTGCTGCAACTGATGATATTTCCTATACATATGGTTATCCAGGACACAAAAAGCATCCTGCAGTTCCCACAGTGTGCTGGATGTGCACTGAAGAGGTTGGAGCTGCGCTGCCATTCCGATTAGATAATAAACCTTTGATAGGATTGATCCTTTGGTGAACTATGGCTAATGACCTTGGGTATCTCTTTCTCCATTCAAGGGACATTGGTGGAGATACCTTACTAACTGACAAATCTAACTACTTAAAAAAAAAAAAGAGAAACTAACCAGCTATTCACTTCCCTTCTGTTGACATCGCTTAAATAAGAAAACTGAATGCTTTACTTTTCTTATCCTTTTTTAAAAAATTCCCAGACAGACTAGAGAGTGGAATCATTCAAACTTACTGCACAGGAGCAAATTTGTCCGATCATGCCTGTGCTGGATCTTAGGAAGATGCTTAGCGTCACACGCTCTCGTTGTCAGAACCCTATAAGCTTCTCATCTTTAATATCTGCCCAACTCCCCTTTAAAATGATTTATGGTATCAGCTTCCAGCATCTTTCAGGTTATGTGTTTCAGATCGGAACAGAAAAAAATTCTCATTTCCCCTCTGATCTTTTGCCAGTGATTTCAAATCTACACCCTCTTGTTACTGACCCACCTGCTGGAGGGAATAGTTTCTCTCTTATCTACTCTATCAAAACCTCTCATCATCTTGACAACCTCTATTAGGACAACTTTTAACCTTCTCTGTTCCAAGGAGAGCAATTCTAAATTTTCCAACCTCTCCTCTTAGCTGAAGCCTCTCACCCCTGGTCATATCCTCTGTATCATTCCCATGTATTAGGTTTATAAAAAATAATTACTCGTGTAAAGTAAATCAAAGTCACCAATTTACTTACATAAAGCAAGCTGCTGGGAAAAAAGCACTTTGTGAAAGCAATGAATTTGTGATTCTAAAAGGAAAGTTTCACTCAAAAAAGCATTTTCCTTTTAAAATAAGATCAGATTGAACTTTTGTTGATACAAAAACCCAAGCAAGGTTGATGAAAGTTATGGTACAAAACCGTTTGATCTATGGCACATGGATAGATAGATTTTACAAATTCCACCAGTGAAAATGACCTTCTGCAATAACAATCAATTTTGATTAGTCAGGTATGACAACTGCTCCTAGAATAAAAGTCTCATTTTATTTCAAGCATCCTTCTTGCATCCTATTTCTTCCATTCTAGACAGAGGAATGAATATCATGTTGAAGACATCACTTACAAAATCAGTCATAAAGAGTACAAAATGCAAAAAATATTTTCTATAATTATGCGCAGAGGTCTCAGGAAGCGATTTAATCAAAAAGTGGGGGCAAAATGTATTGTCTTTTTCTTTTAAATTTAGAGTACCCAATTCATTTTTTCCCAATTAGGGGGCAATTTAGCGTGGCCAATCCACCTAGCTTGCACATTTTTGGATTGTGGGGGTGAAACCCACGCAGACACGGGGAGAATGTGCAAACTCCACATGGACAGTGACCCAGAGCCAAGATCAAACCTGGGACCTAGGCGCCGTGAGGCCGCAGTGCTAACCCACTGCGCTGCCATGCTGCCCTAAATTTATTGTCAAGGACACTCTGGACAGAAAGACCAAGTGGCCGCTCGATCACAATTATGGAGCTGGATTCAAAAAGGTGCACCAAGTGCACTAAAAATGCAAGTTAGTTTGGTAAAATAGGTACCTGTCAAATATTTTTACCCAAATGCGTTAAGAGGTCAACTAAAGGAGTGATTTCAGAACAATTATAGTGCCCTATGCCATTACTATCAGTCCACAACTCCAGTGAACTTGCAGTTCCACCGAGGAGTCAGATTGGACAACTCTTCTTTTCGCTCTACCAGAGCTTGCTTTTCCAACATTTCCTCTTTTATTTCAGATTTCCAACACTCGCGATATTTGGTTTTTATATTAGCTTTCAATTCCCTATATTTATAAAACATCAATCGATTGCACACTCTATAGCACTTTTATTTTCAGACCGACTATTGTCCAACAGTATGGTGCGGAACATAATCAATCTAAAGGACATCCGGCTTCTCTCCTGTTCTATAACCTCTACATTAGTACCCTTACAGGTACATGCCTTTCTTCTCAATTGTAGCGAGGCAACCAAGGGTGCAGAAGGACATCAATACAGTTTACAAAAGATAAACGGAAGGAAGTGGAAAAACAATTACTGAGCTGATGAGCTTCATTTAGGAGCTCTGGAAGTTCATAGGAGGGTACCAGAATTAATGCAAGGCAGATAGAAGTCTCTTCTAAAACTACAAAGCCTTTTGGGTGTTGGCCCAAAATACAGGGGAAAGGAAAAACAACATTAAGAAGCTGTGTTGAATATGTGGAGACATTTTGTTCACTGGTCCCCTATTTGTGGTAAAGCGTTTTGAACTGCTGAGATTTAGATATGTTATGCGCCAGGGTTTAGAGAACCCCAAAGTGTATCATGGAGTTCACCTGACCCACAACTTTTAAGATTGTGGCATGGGGAGCATACGGCCCACTCTGCAGATGTGGTACAGCAGAAATGGAAAAGTATTTTTTAAAGCAAAACAAATGTTTATTCTATGAACTCAAGTTAACCTTTTTAAAACATACAATGAACATCTTAGCAACCATTAATTCAAATACAACCCCCAAAGAATACAACACTAAGTAATTAAGCTTTCCTTTTAACATCCGTAAGACTTAAAACACCTTTTACCAGAAGCACACCAGGTTAAAGTCACTACTGTTATTAGTTTTAAATCACCAGGATCGATTTACAGTCTTTAGATTAGAGAGAGATATTCATACACCTTCTGGCTGTGACTGCAGCTGTCCAACTCTGAAAACGAAACTATAAAACACCCTGCAGCAAACAGCCTAAAATGAAAGTAAAAAGCTGATAGACAGCCCAGCTCCACCCACTGACATCACTGCAGTAATAAACACCCATTTCTTAAAGGTACTCTCGCTACAGATACTTATATACACACCCATTTATAACCACCCATTTCTTAAAGGTACACTCGCATGACACCTCCCCCCCGCCAAAGGAGAAAAACCCCATCAACTTCAAGATGATTTCATTTTTCACTATCCTTTAAGAAATGCACACAGTAATAATACTTTTTTGTTTAAAAAAAAAAACACCACAGGCAAACAGGTACAATAATATAGTCCATTTTGTTCTTCGTCCTCCAACTGAAATCCTTCCTGATTGACAGTCTCTTTGAACAAGGTCTCTTCACGATCCGTCTATTTCTCAACGCCTCGGCATTTCTCTTTAAAGTCAGATACTTCAGTTCAATCTGATCACAGAATCCCTTCTAATTCTCCAACACAGGAGCATTGGTTATCACAGCTTTCAGGCCATCAAATGCCTGTTGAAAGTCCGCTGCCCACTGAAATTTTCGACGTTTCTTCGGCAAGTCCATCAGGGAGCAAACACGCTACAAAACATTTGCACAAATGTTCGATCAAATCCACTCATGCCAAGAAATCGCATTGTATTTCCTTTTGTCTCGAGGGTATTGAAACCTCCTCAGTAACTGTTGGTTTCACATCCCGTGTGACCATTTGACCCTGTCCAATTGCATGGCCAAGGAAAGTGACTTGGGCTTTTCCAAATTCACTTCTGGCTAGGTTTATCACCAAACCCGCTTCCTGAAGTCAATTGAAAAACTCCATCAGATGTTTCAAATGTTCTGTCCATGTCTGGCTGAAAATTATCAGATCGTCGATGTATACCGCACAATTGGGTAATCTTGAAATGACTTTGTTAGTTAACCATTGAAATGTGGCTGGGGCGTTTTTCATGCCAAATGGCATAACTTTGAATTGGTACATACCATCTGGAGTCACAAAAGCTGAAATCTCCTTCGCCCTTTCGGATAAAGGTACCTGAGCGGATTGTCCCACTTTCTCAATGCAATCCTCCAAACGTGGGATAGGATAAGAGTCTGTTCTTGTAACTGCATTAACCTTTCTATAGTCCACACACAACAGTTGGGTACCATCTGGTTTAGGCACCATCACTATGGGTGAGCTCCATTGGCTGCAATCCACTTCAATTCCTAAGCTATCCGTAACTTCTTTGACTAATCTGGAGATAAAATTTGATCCTTGATCCGATTGTATTTCTGTGGGTAGTCCATATCTAGTAAAGAATTTAAGTAACTCCTCCACAATCTTTTTAGTGGTAATATTACATACTGGAATGGCCTCTGGAAACCTAGCAGACACATCCATTATCGTCAAAAGATATTGATTCCCAATTTTCGTTTTAGGATGCGGTCCTATGCAATCAATTAGGACCCTTTTAAACGGTTCCTCAAATGCTGGAATGGGTATTAAGGGCGCTGGTTTTATCACTGCCTGAGGTTTCCCTATCACTTGACATGTGTGACACGATTGACAAAATTTAACTACATCTTTATGTAGTCCAGGCCAATAAAAATGTTTCTGGATTTTAGCTCGAGTTTTCCTTATTCCTAAATGACCTCCCACTGGTACCTCATGTGCAACTCGCAACACCTTCTTTCTATACCCTACCGGCAATACTACTTGATGAACTTCTGCCCACTTTTCATCCACCTGCATATATAAAGGTCTCCATTTTCTCATCAGGACATCACTTTTACGGTAATAACATTTTGGTATACACTCAGATTCCTCTTCTGTGTATGCTTTCTGATATATCCGTTTTATTTCTACATCTTTTTGTTGTAAGTCTGCCAATTTTCCTGAACTAAAAATATCCGCCTCATCCTCGACCTGTTCTTGTTCTTTTTCAAACATCTGATCAAAAATAGTTTCTGATAATTACACTTCGATGTATTAATCACTCTTTGATGTCTCCTCTCGTCTTAACCTGTGACTTTGCGACCTTGTTACTACACAATCCGGAAAAATCCCAGGATATTCAACACTTCAGTTGTCTGATTTTCAACTCACTTATCAATCACAGTAGGCATCACTCCCACCTGCTATCCAGCTGTATCATTACCCAAGATAAACTGTATTCCTGGACAAGATAGTTTCTCTCTTACTCCTACTACCACTTCACCACTCTGGACTTTCCAACCTTACCTTATATAATTGAACACTACTCCGCTCACCCTGAATTCCACATATTACAACCTTTTCTGGCAACATTCTTCCCAAACTACAGAATTCCTCATCTCTTACCATTAAAGATTGACTAGCTCCCGTATCTCTTAAAATTGCAGCGTGCATAATTGTAAAATGTTCCAAAACTTGAGAGTTGACAGGTCACAATTGCCACACAAAAAGTACATGGGATTACCTCATAAAAGATAATTAAAAACAAACACCTCAGCTTCAAAAAACTTTTACTTCTATCGAACTGTTATTTTATGAAAGGTAATAATAATGGACTTTATATCCAGCTAAGCAACATGTATATCCTAGTGTTACACTCATGCTGTTCCAGTGCAGCTATAACACTGGCATCTACCAGACAATGTGGAAATATGCCCAGGTAGGTCCTGTCCACAAAGGCAGGACAAATGCAATCAGGCCAATTACTGTCCCAAGAGTCTACTCTCCATCAGCAAAGCGATGGAAGATGCTGTCAACTGTACCATCAAGCGGCACTTAGTCAGCAATAACCAGCTCATTGGTGATCAGTTTGGGTTTCGCCAAGGCTACTCAGCTCCTTGTTAAATGGATCCAAGCCAGTAGTTAAATATGAAACAAGGTGCAGATATTTTCCTTGTTGGCAAGTTTATTCACAGGATGCAACATTACAGATCTCTGCCTCCAAACTACCTACCCAGCACCCCATCGTTCAGTCCTTGATCAAACATCAGGTGTATCTTTAACAACGTAACGAACCAAACATTAATAGATTCCTCTTTCTTTAAACAATAAACTTGATAGCGTAATGAAAGGAAATTGCTTTTCCATATTGCTTACAATCCATTGTGACACAAGATGTTCCTCTTCTAGCATTTCCACCAATTTCTTGGAGCACATATTTCTCTTTGTAAACCAGCCTGATAAGTGATGACTTGAGTACCTATTTTATCTTAAAGATCTCTTTCCTCACCAACATTTCCTTTATACCAGCAAGGTCAATCCTCAACCTTTTCTCAGCTGACACATTTTGTTGAATGAAAATTATTTTATCTTATTATTCATTTACAGGATGTAGGCGTTGCTAGTTAGGCCAGCATTTATTGCCCATCCCCAGTTGCCCTTCAGAAGGTGGTGGTGAGTTGCCTTCTTGAACCACTGCAGTCCTTGTGCTGTAGGTACACCCACTGTTCTGTTAGGGAGGGGGTTCCAGGATTTTGCCCCAGTGACAGAGAGGTCAGGGTGGTGAGTGACTTGGAGAAGAACCTCCAGATGGGGAGGTTCCCAGGTATATGCTGCTCATGTCTTTCCAGATGGTAGTTGTCCAATGGGTTAGGAAGGTGCTGTCTAAGGAACCTTGGTGAGTTACTGCAGTGCATCTTATAGATGGTACACATGGCTGCCACTGTTCATCGGTGGTGTAGAGTTTGAGCGTTTGTGGAAGGGAGAGCGATCAAGCGGGCTGCTTTGTTCTGGATGGTGTCGAGCTTCTTGAGTGTTGTTGGCGCCGCAGTCATCCTGGCAAGTGGAGGGTATTCCATCACACTCCTGACTTGTGCCTTGTAGATAGTGGACAGGCTTTGTGGGGTCAGGAGGAGAGTTATCGCCGTAGGATTCCTAGTCCTTGAGCTGACCTGGTAACCACAGTATTTATATCATAGAAGTTACAGTGCAGAAGGAGGCTATTCGGCCCATCGAGTCTGCACCAGCTCTTGGAAAGAACACCCTACCCAAGCCCATACCTCCAGCCTATCCGCATTACCCAGTAATCCCAACCAATGTTTTTGGACACTGAGGGCAATTTAGCATGGCCACCTAACCTGCACATCTTTGGACTGTGGGAGGAAACCCATGGAGGCACGGGGAGAACGTGCAGACTCTGCACAGACAGTGACCCAAGCCGGGAATCGAACCTGGGACCCTGGAGCTGTGAAGCAACTGTGCTAATCACTGTGCTGCCGTGCCGCTATATGGCTAGTCCAGTTCAGTTTCTGATCAATGGTAACCCCCAGAATGATGATTGTGGGGGATTCAACGATGGTAATGAATTCCCCAAAGAACGGTTATCTACAGAGCATTGAACGGACAAAATTTTCTCAGAACAGTCTCTCCTTCAGAATGTAGCGAAGTACAATCCCATATCTATTGCCAGTGTTTCTATTGTTCAGGTACTTTTTATTTTCGATTCTCAGATCAAAGGCCAACATTTGCCGTTTTCACCTACCCAAGCATATGATAAACCCAGCTGTATTCAAACACGCATCAGGAAGATTAGCATGGGGAGTATCAAATCAATAAAGAGGACTAACTTCATATCTTTCGACTGGAAACTTGAACGTGCATTTCTCAGAATTTAATTAAAGTGATTCATTTGCCCTCAGAACCTCCTCAACTGTTTCTACATAGTACCATGTTGCAATATGTCATAGCTGGCATCGGGTCTGGTCGAAGTGCATAGCTAGTTTAACTGTCCAATCAACTTAACTGGTCAGTTTCTCCTTTGGATGCAAGGTCAGCTTTGAGAAGTTGCAGCCTGATTTATCGAGACATGATTAAAACTTTTTAGGTATGATTGTTGTTCAAGGTTACCTTTGACCTCTAATGCAGGATGTCTGACCTTAATATTTAAAGCACCCGGAAGCCTTCCTTCCAGTTTTAAATTCCCCATTTACGTTACCTATCAGAAACTGCTCAAATTTCACAGAACTTCCTCAGAGAAAATCATTGGCGTGCATCATGAAGTTGTCGACAAGTTTTTTTTTTGGCGATACTAGTGGAATATTGCTGGCTCTGCTTTCAACCAAACACAACCTACTTTCAGCAAGACAGACCGAACCAAGAAATGCTCTACACTTGATGCATCATTCACTCCATAAAACCCATTTTTTAAATTACCACAGCTTCCCTTCTAAAGCACTCTGTTTTCTAGGTAGTTTCAAAAACACTGAAATTTTTCACCCTACGAAAAGGTGGCTTTAATATCGATCGAACTACATGTGTGTGAGACCTAAGAAAATCTTCCACATCGTTCCTCCAGCCATGAGGGAGAAAGCCACTCAAATCTTAATCACCAAGTCTATCTTTGAAACCGCAAGCCACTAGTCTGGTTTTAGCCTTGTATATCCAGCTTGGAATGCTTTTCACAGAACATTTACCTGCTTAATAAGAGCTGGTGTCCTCTATCTGGCACTTCAGAATAGACACCAAATTATTTTGTTTTGCCTCGCTTACCAAATCTTTCTTCTAATTGGTTTGTGGCCACCTAGTGCTCGATTCCACTATAGTCCTTGTCCTAGTCAAACTATGGCCTTTATTTGACCTCCAACTCTTTCTGGACTACTGCCACACGGCCTCCTCCTCCCACAATCAGAGGTTCTGTTGCCAGTACTTGATCGTTTCCTACGGTTAGAGCCATTTCCAGAAACACTATGGGAACTTGCAATGAGTTTTCAGTTTTACCTCATTTTGCCAGGTCCATAGATGTTACCTCTTGTCCATAAGGGAAGCGGCGACAGTGGTATCGTCACTGAACTAGTAATCCTGAGACTCAGGGCCATGCTCTGGGGACCCAGGTTCAAATCCCACGCAGATGGCGGAATTTGAATTAATTATAAATCCAAGGATGACCATGGAATCATTGTCGATATTAAAAACCCACCTGGCTCATTGTCCTTTAGGGAAGGAAATCTGCTGTCCTTACCCGGTCTGGCTTACGTGTGACTCCAGATCCAAAGCAATGTGGTTGACATTCAAATACCCTCGGAAATGGTCTAGCAAGCAACTCAGTTCAAGCTCAATTAGGGCCGGTAATAAATGGTGGCCCAGCAACGACGCCCACATCTCTTGAATTAATTTTTTTTAAAGTTTGAACATGTAGCCATGTTTGAATCTGCCAGTAGCTTTCTCTGCTGACCCTACAATGGTCGCATTCTGCCAGTCACTGGTGGTATGTATGTCATTTTAATACCGACGTTCAGTTTGTATCATCATCCAGCCCATTGCAGCCCATATTCTGCCCCTTATAACTGCCAAAGATGCGTATATGTGAGATGCAGGGTGCCTCGTCACGGGTCTACTAACTGCTTGGAATCCGCAAGTTTATAATCAGTTCATGATTAACCAAGATTAGTTTGACTATCATGTTGGAGAATTACTGTCTTCCCATCACCTGGACTTTTCCACTCTTTCTCACCCTCCCTTTTATAGTATAACGAATCCCCAGGATTCAAGTCTCTTTCCTCGGAGGGTCTTTTTGAGAATTCCGCCTTGGTGAATGCCCTTCTTGCATGTATGGCATCCAAGTACGCAGAAAACGGTGGAACTAAGTATAGTCCCTTCCAAAGCCAGGGATGGTCACACATCACAGGAGACATTATTGGATTTCTCCCATAGACCAACTGACATGGACTATGGCCCCCAACCATTTGAAGTGAATTTGTCACATCAAGTTTCCCAGGGCAGAACATCTCATCAATCACTGTGATCGATTTCACAAAGCCTATTACTGAAGTGACTTTCAGCTGCAGCCTTCATTGTGACAACATTAATTTATTTGCACGTCTCCCCGCAAACATGGGGAGAATGTGCAAACTCCACACGGACAGTGACCCGGGATCGAACCTGGGACCTCGATGCAGTGAGTCAGCAGTGCTAACCACTGTGCCACAGTGCTGCCCTCCCTATCCATTTTACCATGATTTCATCCACTGTCACTCTTTTGTCTTTGGATCCTATTGCCAGGTCTATGAATTATAAAATGAAAAATGTTTCTACCTTTGCCCCACAACTCTAAATGCTACTATTTAATAGTCTCATGTTAACAGAAGGCTTACACAGCAGGCAACGTTGGTGTCCTCCGATACTTTTTCCATACATCACATTTTTCACTAATCTCTTCACTATGCATTGCGTACTCATTATCAAGTGCTCCTGCATCTTGTAGTAGCATTTTTAATTTGCCACAAAAGGGATGGGTAAATTGTCCATGCAACTTGAAGACAAATTACCTTTGTCCTCTCAAATTCCTGTCACCCAATGCCATACACATTTCTCCAATATTCCGAATAGATGTGGTAGGTTTTGTTAATGGGATGAAATAATGTTCTGATTACTCAAATTTCAAATCTAGTGACGTTCCAAAGACAATTGCAATATAATGTTCCATGTCTAATTTCATTTGTGCCTTTTTTGTGGATGGCTTTCTCAGCTGCAAGGATTTCTTGCTAGATACTACACCTGTATTAATGAAAATCGCTTACCCCAGCTATTCTATCTGGAATCATTGTCCTTTTCAGTGGTTTTAATGTTTGTCATCCGTAAATCTGCAACCAAAATACTTCTTCACCTTACTACCAATCCATTCTACATGCTGTGAATCAAGAACCACAGTCCAACATGGCACAATTAAATGAATCCACTCATGATCACAACAAAAGATTAGATCATGGAGAACAATCCCTTGCCTGTCTCAATTTCTTACTTAGGTACCGAGAGGGGAAAGGAACAAGAGGCTGCAGAAAGGCAGTGTTCAAGTGCAAATGGTGACTTTGACACTGCTTGAATCTAGGGCAATTTGTGGTGCATCAGGCTCATTGAGAAACAGGCTCATTTCCTAAAACAAGACAATCTGATTCAAAGAAAAAACAGCCCATCTTATTTCACTTGGTTCAACATTCATACCAACCTGGACAGTTGTACTTGAATGCCTTTGGTCTACACCATTAAACAGCGATCATACCACAATTGAGTGAAAAACTGCATTGATTGCAATAAAGTTAGCGATGGGTATGTACAGATAGAGGGTTATTTTTGTACATTTTTATAGGCACTTGTGGAAGTAACTTGAAAAATACACAACTCCTGACAGATAAACTTTGTAGCGAAAGCAGACAGTGAAAAAGATGCTTGATTTCCAAAAGCTTCAACTTCGTTTTGTTCCTTTGACCCTGGCTACAGCTGTGGCAATTCCACATCAGTAATTTAATTTTCCTTCCAATTTCACACTGAAATTCCACGCGAATCAGATTTAAACTTTATGAATAGTTGGACAGAAATAACGCTTTCCCCACCCCCAACTTCAAAGTTTCTGGTTTGGTAGCTGCTGTGATTTGTTGCAGTAGCTCCAGTAATACAGACAGGTTTGGCTGCTTCATTCTCAGGTGGCACAGTAGCACAGTGGTTAGCACTGTTGCTTCACAGCATCAAGGTCCCAGATTCGATTCCCTGCTGGGTCACCGTCTGTGCGGAGTCTGCACGTTCTTCCAGTGTCTGCATGGGTTTCCTCCGGGTGCTCAGATTTCCTCCCCCAAGTCCTGAAAAGCGTGCTTGTTAGGTGAATTGGGAGTTCCGAATCCTCCCTCTGTGTACCCGAACAGGCACCGGAGTGTGGCGACTAGGGAATTTTCACAGTAACTTCATTGCAGTGTTAATGTAAGCCTACTTGTGACATTAATAAAGGTTATTATTATTATTATTATTATTATGTGATGAAATTGTTGCTATTGATGTGGCAAGCAATATTAAAATAATTTTAAAACATTAGATAAGTTATAGAGTCTGCTGAGGGAGTTAGAAAAACATTACCCTTGCGTTTGTACAACACATGTTTATTCTGAGTTGGGATCACTGAATGACTGTCACAAGTGCAAGCGGCCTATGAATCAAAAGAACTGTGTGACTATCACATGGGCAATATGGGCACTCTTCCAAATTCCTAAATAGCAAAACATTCTACTTCCAGGAGGTTTTGCTTCTATTTTGCCACCCCATGTGAAATTATACAGATGACTGACCAAACATAGTCTCCATCCAGTGAGTGGCTGAGCTCTATAGACCAGGAGGGCCCCAGGTTCAACACTGGCTTCTGCTGGGCTGGTTAGTCACAGCCAATGTGGCAATATAGGGAAAGCAATGGAATTCAATCAACCCTAGCTTGGTGAATGGAAAACCAGACAGAATTCCTATCCCCAATCGCTTTCTACTGATCACCTACTGGCAGCGAGCTTTTGTTGCAGTCAGGATCAGACCGGCTTGTCATTCTCTTGCAAATCAAATAGCCTGCCAACACGCAGTCCAGACACAGACGTAAATAATAACCAATTGGGCAAAGTACGGGAGGGCAATCATTACCCATGGAAGTATACATCAGCAAGAAATTCACATCTTCATGGACAAGAAAGCATGATAGAGCATTTATATAAAAACACTCGCCATAGCAAAAACTTGCAAGTTCACTCACCGATTTGTACCTGCTCTCGTTGGCTCAAGGCCACAAATGCTGATGTATCATCTATCCAAGAGACCTGGATGTTACCTAAATCAAAGACCAAATGACTATTAGTGTGAACTGCACACAATTTATAGCGCACAAAATACAGAATATATATTTCAGTTTTCTATGAGATAAACAAATATCTGCTACGAAAGGCATAATTTTAAGGTTTTACAAATTGTCCATCCAACCCTATAAATAAACCATGTTTTGCTCTCAACTTATCTTTAAAAGATGCATACCATACAGTCACACATACCATACAGTCACACATATCTAGATCTACTTACACACTGATACAAGCCTCTAAAAGTAAAACTGTTGCTCCTTTGTGCTTGGTTTAACACTTCCTGGGTAAAAGCACTTTTTGGTAAGTGATGCACTGAGTCTCAACTCTTTTGGTTAAAGGCCCCTTTCAAATCAATTAGTAATCACAGATGACACCTCCCATCTAAATTAGAACCCCAGGCAATATTCAGTGCTGGAACTCCAGGCAATATTCAGTGCTGTATGTAAAGTATATTTAAAAATTGCTTTTATAGAAAATTTGTATTTAATTTTTGGATATCAGTGAGATGTGCGCTTGCTTCTCACCACAGAAACTCAGGGAAAGAAGGAAAACAGAAAGAGCACTGGGGATTAAGAAGAAAGAGTTTGGGGCAGGCAGAGCATGCCTCCCATCATCACTCATTCATTTACTCCCAGTGCTTTCATATTGTTTTGTGGACACCCAGAAAGTATTTATGGACTGCCACAGTATTATCCAGTTTGAACAACACTAGCAATGACCAACAATACCGAGGAAGGTCCTGTATCCATTCCTTGTGCTCGCAGACAGGCAGTACTGGGACCCAAGTTCTGGTTTGACATCCAAACTTGAAACTTGGTGATCTTACAGCGGTTTTAGAATATCAAAACAAACATCCCCTATATTAATTTCACTACCATACAATTTAATCAAGACATTTGAATGATTAAAACATCTATTATAATCCAGCATTGAACTAGATCTTCAGCAAAATTCTCTCTCAGCAATCAAGTTTATATTTTGATGCCCCAGAGCATCATTTTAAAATTGTACTCAAGAACTTAGCTACGTTCTCAAGTCTGCAATGGAGCCAAACAACAGTATGGCTTATGTGAGCTACAGCTCCTGAACAAGGAAACTATGAAAGGCAAGTTCACTATCCAAAATAACGCTTTTATTAACTAAAAGGTGCTTTTCATAATTTATACTCAGTTCAGAAAACTAATTTTGGTTCAGTATAAAAAAATAAGTGGATTCTACCCCACTTGAACTCATAGCAAAGGCATTGGTATTTCTGTGCTGATATTCAATCTGGTACTTTCATTCTGTGCGTCTACGGAGCCAAGTACAGCACAATCGTCAAAATGGCATGAGTGCACTGCGACATAAACACAGAGAACTCTGATCTGCACACACGTTCCTATTCGTGGAAATATATTCCGTCAACATCGGAACATCAGCAGTTTTTCTCTTACTGTGGAAGGATCAGTTTGGATGGGAGTGGCTGCACAATAAATGTGAATGCTGGAGTGGATTGAAGGAGTTTCAATGATGAGATTAGCATTTCTACAGCACTCCTGAAAACACTCAAGCATCCATTTCAAATTCTGCCAAACTGGTATTAAAAGCAAAAGCAACAGAAGAGTGTGCTCCCAGTGCTTGTTTACTCGCACAGTGTTTATCCAGTTGGGTATTAACTTTCAAGCCATTTATTACACAATGTATTTCAAAGAACTCTTCACCACAACTTCTCTCCAACATTGCCGTACATTCTTTATGGCATGTAGCTCTTTTTAAAACAGTACATCATTGATTTATCATTATCAGCCCCAAGCCAGTAAGCCACACTTTCTGGCTTGAAGTCCACCAGCAGAAAACTGCTCGACAAGCATAAAACATAATAATCTGGAACCAAGAAATTACAAGGCATGATCAGTGAATCATTGTTAGTGAGGAACCACATGACTGAGAGCCAAGAATTTCAAGATGCGAGCAGTCATGTGACTGGCAGTAAAGTGAAAAACTGCAAAATTAAAACTTGCAAAAACCACAAAACGAAAACTACCAAATACTAATGTTTAACATTTCTCCTGAGTCTTCTTGTGCCACATATCTTACTCGATCAAAGATGACCAAGCAACTCCATAGCCATTTACAAGAGCAGCAGCTGGAGATGCGCCCACTTTGGTGGGAAGCTCGTGGCTTCTGAAGAGCAGAACATGGCAGCCAACAAGAACATTAGGACATCAGCTCTTGTCCGCGCTGTATTATGCCCAAAAGATTTGATTTAAATTAGATTTTGCTGGCAGAGTCTTGATCCATAAATGAATTGATTGCAAAGAATGCTCACCAGAAGCCAATTCATTAGTTTCAGGCACATGGGCAATATTAGGAAACAAAGCTTTGACAAAGGGTCACCTGGACTAGAAACGTTAGCTCTTCTCTCCCTACAAATGCTGCCAGACCTGCTCAGATTTTCCAGCATTTTCTCTTTTGGTTTGGGAAACAAACTGTTCTCTTGGATGATGCTCAAAATATGGTGAACATAGAATGATATAGATGACCATTTGGAAGCAAAAGGATAGGTTAACTATACCTTCCACTGAATGAAAACCTTCTGAAGGAGGCACTTAAAGCGAGCATTTTAAAGTGTGCATCAGTTCTAATTCTAATCTAATACTAAAGCAGTCGGGTCTTAATGATCACTCAAAAAGGTGCTGGGCCCATTTTATTTCTGAAAGATTTCTATTAAAGCTGCCAGCAAAAATGAATTAAATTTCTATTAAATCTGCCAGGCGGAGACTGAAAGGCTGTTTTGGAATATGGTTATCAACGAAAAGGTGGAGAAGATGCAGCTGAAGGTTTAGAGCCATCATTTTCAAACAGAGATGGTGCTAACCAGATTGCTAAATTGTACAGATGAAACTAGCCGCTGCACGAATTAGGTTGCAAGACAAGTAGGTGGATCCTACCAAAGGCGCTGAAAAGTTGGTAGAGGTCACTGGTCTTCCACTCCTTGGGAAAACGCACATGAAGAACATGGTCCCTCTTTGGCTGCACTGGAAAACAAAGAGTGAATACTGTAGCGCCAAATTGTAGAATGTCAGGGGTTCAAAACCTGGTGGAGGAAAAAGTAATAAGTACAATTTGTTCTCCCAGCATATGAATCAGTTAAAAATAGATGCATATGCACGTGCCAATAACTAGTCATGGTCTAATCCTAGAACTGATGGCCTTCATTATTACAAAAACTTTTTTTCATTACTTCCAGTGAGCTGTTGTATGGATTCTTCCTTTTCCTTGGAGCTTGTCTAACATTCCTTTCCAAAAAGTATCCAAATGAAATGCTACATACTTTAGAGAGAAAAAAATAACATACTGAACTTGATTTTTCTCATACCAGAATCTTCTTGTAATTGCTTCAGAGCCGGCTGCATTTGACAGTAAATTCTTAGGATAGGTTTTGCTGGAAAGGTGCAGGCTGAAGCCACATTTGTACTTGCTACAGCACGTCTCAAAGGATTCTATTTCACTTTTTAGAAAAAAAGTCTTTTTATTGGTTTCCATTTATAGTAACATTGTAAGAAACATTGTACAGTAATATAGCGATAGCTACAGAATGGGTGTATTCAACATGCACACACCACACACAATACACGCACGCACGCGTGTAAAGCTGCAGATAATGGGGGATGGGGAGGGTCTGGCTTCGGGTCTCCAATGTCGGCTATTCGTCTGTGTTGGACCCCCACCCCACCTTTCCTTTGTTACGTTTATCCGTCTAGTTCTGATCCTTTCGTCCCATCGGTTGTTGGTTAAAATCAGTTCAGCGAGCCCACGGCCTTGGATGCCGCTGCCAATGTCCAGCCGAGCAGAAGTCTCCAGCGGGCGATCAGGAAGGCAGCAAAGGCTAGGGCATCTGCCCCCCTCTCCCCGTAAAGAGTTCTGCTGTTCCAATATCCCGATGACCGCCACTAGTGGGCACAGCTCCACCCTTACTCCCACCTTGGGCACACTAGGCGGTTCAGTACGCGACAAGTCGGAGGTAAGACCAGAACATGTGGGCTTGGTTAGCCGGGACTCCTGGCACCATTCACATTTGTCCTCCACCTCCGGGAAGAACCCGCTTGTGCTTCATGCATGTTCTTGTCAAGTTCAACTAGTTTCAGCTGCGTTAGGCTCAGCCCTGTGCATTACGAGGTGGAGTTCACCCTATGCAGTGCTTCGTTCCAGAGTTTCCCCCCCGCCCCCCCAATCGGAATGCCTAGCTCTTCCTCCCATTTTTCCTTGGTCTCGTCCAGTGAAGACCATGCTTTTTCTGGTAGCTGTCCATACAGGTCAACGCAGTTACAATCTCCTAGTTCGCCTGCGGTTAGAAGTCTGTCCAGTAGGCAGTACTCTGGTGGCTGAAGGAACGTTGATGCCTTCTTGCAGAGGAGGTTCCTTAATTGCATGTATCGCACTTCATTCCCTTTCTGGAGCTTGTCCGTCAGTTCCACCAGGGTTGCCACTCTGCCGTCTAGGTACAAGTCCCCTACCATCAGTGTCCCTTCGTCCTACCTCCAACTTTTAACGGAGGCACTTATTGTCGCCAGGGTGAATTTAGATTTCTTGCAGAAATAGGCCATGGTGGACGTTGCTAACAGTCCGAAGTGGTGCACGAGTTAGTTCCCGGATCCCCCCGACACACACACACACACACACACACAAAAGGGCAAATAGCAGTGGGAACAATGGGCATCCCGGTCTCTGGCCTCTGTGTAGCCAGAAGTATTCAGAGTTGGTGGCGTTTGTCCGTACGCTAGCCATGGGAGTGCTGTACAGTAATTTCACCAAATTGTTCCAGTACCTCCATTCGACTCTGTCAAAGACCTTCTCTGCGCCAAGGAGACAGTCACTTCTGGTGTCTTCTCCCTGGATGGGTCATGATCACTTTCAGCAGGCAGCTGATGTTCGCCATCGGTTGTCTGCCCTTGATAAAATTAATCTGATCCTCTGCGACCATCACTGGTATGGAACTCCCCAGTCGCCTCCGTCAGGACTTTGGCATCAGTGTTTAGGAGTGAGATGTGTCTGTATAACCAGCACTCTGGTTGGGTTTTTGTCTTTTTTAGGGATCAACTATGTATGCCAGGGACCTGGGTTCGATTCCCGGCATGGGTCACTGTGTGTTCTCCCCGTGTCTGCGTGGGTTTCCTCCGGGTGCTCCGGTTTCCTCCCACAAGTCCCAAAAGACGTGCTTGTTAGGCGAACTGGACATTCTGAATTCTCCCTCTGTGTACCCGAACAGGTGCCGGAGTGTGGCGACCAAGGGCTTTTCACAGTAACTTCATTGCAGTGTTAATATAAGCCTACTTGTGACACTAATAAAGATTATTATTATTGATTATTATTAGAAAGGCCTGTGCCACATGGGCGGCAGGGCCCCTCTCGATAGTGAGTCGCTGAATATCTCCCACAGGTGCGGGGCCAGTGCTGCCGTGAATCTTTTTATAAGAAGTCAACCCCGGGAATCTGTCGACCCAGTAAAATTCCCCAACTGCATGCAGTTGATGCCCTCCATGGCTTCCCCGAGCTCTAGTGATGCTTCCAGACACTGCCTCTTTTCCTCCATAACAACTGGTATATCCAGCTTGTCGAAGAACCGTTAAGTGAGTCCTCTCTGGAGGCGGGAGGTGTACAGCTCTTGGAAGAAAGTCGTGAAGGCCTCATGGATCTTGTCTGGAACTGTGACTAGCTTGCTGTTCCTATCATCTGCGCAATGGCTGCCTGCTTTCTCAGCTGTGAGCCAGCAGGCAGCTGGCTTATGTCTCCATAACGGCAGAGTTGGTGTACTGCTTTCCCAGCCGAGACCAGGCCAAACTCTATTTGTAACTTCCACAGCCGAGGCCACAGCGTACCGCTGATCCACCTCCAGTACGGAGTCGATCAACTTTCTAAGTTTTCTTTCCTCTGCTTTTTCCAAAACAGGACAAAGATCAAACAACTAAGAAAAGGACAGCACAGAACAGACCCTTCGGCCCTCCAAGCCTGCGCCAACCATGCTGCCCGTCGAAACTAAAATAGTCTACACTTCCGGGGTCTGTATCCCTCTATTCCCATCCTATTCATCCATTTGTCAAGATGCCCCATAAATGTCAAAAACTGTTGCCTGGCTGCCTTCTCCTTCCTGTCCCACAGTGCTCGGTGCGCTATTATTTGCATCCTTATCACCACCTTCAGTGCCTCCGAGAATGTAGAGGATGAGACCTCCTCATTCTGGTTGCTGGATACAAATCCATCGATGGCTTGTGATATTCTCTTGCAGAATGCCTTCTCGGCGAGGAGGGCTTGTGTCCACCCCTGGAAGCACTGATTTCCCCATTACGAGGAAGTCAACATGGGAGTATACTTTGTGGACTTGGGAGAAGGAGAACTCCTTCGCCCTCCGTACCGTACCTAGTTCTTGAATAAAGCCGCCTGAGACTCATTGAACTCTGCCCAGCGCTTGGCCTTGTTGGCCCCAATGTCCTGGTATATGCAGATCATATTTGCAAGACCATGTGCTTCTTGCCCAGATCCGGATTCACTCCTCGTCTTGGAATTTGTGGAGCTTTGCAATGATCGCCCGCAGTGGTTCTGCTGCTTTGGGCCTCTGCCAGAGCCACCTGTGGAGCCTTGGGGAAGCTTTCTCCCCCGACCGGCTTTTTTTTTTTTTTTATTAAAGCATCGGTGCTAAATATTCTGTTGGATTTCTGCCTTCTTTTGTCCTCAGGTAACTTGACAATACCGAGCTTCTGGCAGTGAGACCCATTCTCCTGGACTTGCACCTTGCCCATGAATGCTCCCTGGGCCGCCACCAACCTTGCCGCTTCTGCCTCGAGCCGATGATCCAATCAGTCTGGTCAGTGACCACCTCCCCCAGTTCCCGCACTGTCGCCTCCTGGGTCTCCAATCACCGCTCCATCCTCTGCAGTGCCCCCTTGATGGAGGCCAAAATGATTACTAATCGCCAACTTCACTGTCACCATGACATCCGCCTTAATGGAGTCTCTATGGTTTAGGAGCTCTGTGCAAGAAGCACTGATCTGTCAGTGGGAGGGCAAGTGTTTGCATTGGTGGTCCTTCTCAATCTGCTATGTCCTGCTCCACTTCGCTCCTCATGGCTTTGGTCTGAATTTTCCTCTCCAGACTCATGCGGCTCTTACTGTCTTTCCGGCTGCTTGGTGGGCATTTTTTCAGGTGATTGTTAGTTCAGGGTGAGGGTGGAGGGATTTTTGTTGGGTTAGTGACCAATTTTCAGGTTAAAAGGACCCAAGTTTCCAGGGGAGAGCAACCTTTCATGCGACTGTTTCAGCACTTAGCTGCCACTGGACACCCTCTATTTCACTTTTGTAGGCAAACAATCATCTAGCATTTTAAGCAAAGCACTACGCTTCTTTCACTACAAAGATTGGAACACAAATTGTGAAACATGAAATAGTTCAATCCAGAGTTTGGTTCTAGCAGCGAATTATTATAATCAACAGGGCTACCCGGACTATATGATTTAACATAAATAGGAAAGTGTTCTTAAGGGCACACGAGTGTGGAACGGATTAAGTTCGTCCTAAGGGGGGAACGGATTAAGTTCGTCTTAAGGGGATCGGCTCAAGGGTTCACCAGGCGGTGGCAACCGTTCGTCGAATACCTCACAGAAAGATAGAGGGAATGGAAAAGAAGAAGACAGCAGCAGCAACCCAGGGTTGGGGGGGGGGGGGGGGGGAACCAGAGGGATTCTCAGGGATGTTAATATATAAGTATATAAGTATAATATGTACAGGTTGTTGTTATAGATAATTGTATATTGGACGGTTAAAACATATTTTTGGAGAATATTTATTTGGGACAAGGCAGTTGCCATTTAGTTTTGTTTTAGTTTTTGTTTATCTATTATTTATTTCTTGTTTATAAAACTGGCCATTGTTATTTATATTGTGATATTACTGTGTAAAGGATACACAATGTACTGTGATGGTTGGCCAAAAACTTTCAATAAAATATTTTTATTTTTTTTTAAAAAAGGGTACATGAGTGCATGCACTATACATTCTAGTTTAAGTCCTGTACTTACAATCTGGCCCACTCAGATTCAGATAGGGAATGTCAATGACTCTCATTAGAAACAACCTGCATATATAAAACAAAACATAGCAGTAAGTACAAATTTATAAATTTCATCATGATTATTTCTGGCTACAAATTCTATTTGAACACTGAATTTACAGGTTGAATTAAAGCAATCGTAAAGACAGATCATTAGAAGTTTCTACGGGATAACAATAAACTGATTGTATTTTCCATGGAAGCAACAAATGAAAAAAAATCTTGTGTTTATAGCCCTGCTGCTTATATCAGGCCGGTTGGTGACAAGGTAATGTAGTTACTATCTGTTGTGGCTGGTATAGCCTGATAAAAAGCAGGGCAGCACGATGGCGCAGTGGCGAGCACTGCTGCTTCACAGTGCCGAGGACCCGGGTTCGATCCCGGCCCCAGATCACGGTGTGAAGTTTACACATTCTCCCCATGTCTGCATGGGTCTCAACCCCACAATCCAAAGATGTGCAGGATAGGTTGATTGGCCACACTAAAATGACCCTGGCCACACTAAACTGACCTTTAATTGGGAAAAAAAAAACCCGATAGTAAGTATTCAGTGAATCTTCATCCACCGTCTTCCCCTTGCCTTTTTAAAAATTCTTTCATGCAATATTGGTGTCACAGTTCCGCATTTGGTCCATCCCGAATTGTCCTCAAGGTGGTGGTGAGCTGCCTTCTTGAACTACTGCAGTCCATCGAGTTCAACTTTGTTCTGTCAGGGTTTGGTACAACGAGTGGCTTGCTCGGCCATCGTAGAGAGCAGTTAAGGGTAACCACATTGCTGTATGCTTGGAGTTCACATACAGGCCAGACCAGGCAAGGATGACAGATTTCCTTCCCTCAGGGACATTAGTGAATCAGATGAGTTTTTACGACAATCAATGATAGTTATATGGTCACTCTTACCGAGACGAGATTTCAATTCCAGCTTTATTAATTAAATTTATCAATCACAGTCTTGTGATATCACCAAACCACAGTCTCCTCCTGATCTGGCCCATGTGTCCCAGTGCCACACTGCGGTAACCATCCAGACAAGGGGGAGAGGAGTTGGTTTGTGAAGGAGGGTGCACACAGTCTGCATAGTTTCACATGTTGGAGAACTGAATGGGGCTAGAGTACACAGTAGTCATAGATCTGTGTTCTTGCACAATTTATAGTGTGGCTTTATTCCTACACTAGCTCCAGAGGCTACAGACAGGGATGCAGTGACTCAACTTGGTGGGTTGCTTGGTGGGATTTAAATGGACAAGTCATTGCACTTCAATAAATTGCAACAGCTACTGAAACAGTCCCAAAAAGTCAACATCCTTACTATGGTTTAGAAGAGGTGCTGGTGCAATTTGGTTGGGGACATTTGCTCAAAATAGGTAATAGTCTGGCATAAGCAAGGACAATGCAAGTGATGGGGACTGCATTAGAACATAGAACATACAGTGCAGAAGGAGGCCATTCGGCCCATCAAGTCAGCACCGACCCACTTAAGCCCTTACTTCCACCCTAGGCCTGTAACCCAATAACCACTCCTAACATTAATCTGTTGCCATATTTACATACCTGCTGCAAAATTGGTGCATAGAAGACCTCTTATGCCCCAAGTTAGGTCATTGAAGATTAATGCATCCTAATCTACCACACAAATTGTTTCATCCTCTCCACCTAGACAGGAAAACATTTGACCCTCAAATTCTCAAGCAAATCAGTATTTTTCCCGCCATTTGAAATTTTTTTTAAAAAGTGTGATATATAGCAAATTTGTCATATTTCGCACAATTTTGCAACGGTCACTAGAAACTACAAAAATAAAAACAGAAAAATGGCAACTTTAACTTCTGCGGAATTTAAGATATAAAATCAAACATTTTGAAAGTCTCTCGATGTCAAAAGAGTTAATTTCATACTAATGGGTTATAATTCCTATAAAAGACCAACTGCTAAGACTAACACAACCACACCCAACTCTTGAAACACAAGATGTGGTACGCAAGTTTGCCATAAATCAAATAAAGGCTTGCTCGATTAGCTCAGTAAAGTAGGATCACTTTCTCAATCCAGACTTTATTCACCAATGGATTTTGAAGACTTGATAACCTATTTTTGTCACTTAGTATTGCTACTAAATCACTTTGCGTTGCTACTAAATCATTTTGCATCTGCCACTTTTTTTTGCACATCAGTGAATCAAGGGAGCGAATCGATCAAGAGATACTGATCGTAGAAATAGTGACAACATTTTGAATTCAAAACTTTTTGCACAAGTTTATTTTCTGAAGCATTTTCTGCCAAAATGTTGACAGTAAGAAAACCCTTTTAAAGGGCTGGTTATTTTTCACCAGTGCCTTTGATTTCCCTTCCACTTTGAGAGTTAAATATTCCTATACCCAGCAGGATCCAGGGATCAATAGCAATCTCCCTTTCATGGCTTACTTGCAGTGTTGAGCACTCTAATTATTGATTCCAGGTCTGTACATCTTTAGACACACAAATTAGAAAAATCTACTTCATACCATGCAAGAGTCTTGCGTCCTTTATACGGCAGCCACTTTGTGAACAAAGTAAATGGAATAGGCTTCGACTTTCCTAATGAATTGAGGAACAATAAAACATTCTACTATCCTCTTTACTGCTTACGATTGGCAAGGATCCACAAAAGTCCTAATATAGTACTTTCTTTAGGAAGCACGTGGCAGCAGGCAAAATAAAACCAAATATTTTTAGACAAATTTCAAATAAATCTTTTAACTGCCAAATGCATTTTATAACTGCCATATCTTTGTCAGTTTAAAAAAAAAAGATTGCAAGAATAGACTAGTGCCTTTCATTTCCTCTGCATATATCAAAGCATTTTACCGCCAATTATTTTTGAAGTGTAGTCGCTGCTGTAATGTAAGGAAACATAAAAGTAGGACCCCCACTCTGAACAGTTACAGCCCTTCATGTGGAATTATGAGCAAGAACTTAACCTTTGGTGTGTAACGCAAATTGCCAAGAGAATAAACAATCGACTCTTGTACTACTTACAGAACTACCCCAAGTAGTACAAGTGCTCACTATACACCCCATTCTCACTAATAGAATAACATTACACAAGAGACTGTATGATTCAGGCTAAACCTACAAGCCAAGTAATATAAATCTACAGATAAACACAAGTACCGTACATTAACACTCACTGATACTTCAGGCAGTCACCAAACGTGAGAGAGATGGTAGAAGACTCTTAGCTTATGTTTTAGATAAACCCAGCAAGCAGCTCCATGGCCTTACTCCCATTTAGACAGCAGCAGCAGCAACTCGCGTTTATACAGCATTAGTAAAATGCCCCCGGGTTCTTCGCAGCAGAATTCCCAAACAAAGTTTGGCACAAAGCCTCATGATATTAGAACAGATCATCAAAAGCTTGGTCGAAAAGAAATAAAATGAGAGGGTTCGTGAGGGAATTCCAAAATTTAGGGCCTCGACAGCTGAAAGCACAAAGGTGGGATAATGAAAGTCAGGATTGTGCTGGAGGCCAATGCTATGCATGTGATGAGATACCACAATGGGCTGTGGGGGTCAAAGATAACCAAGAAAACGGGCAAAGGCTGCACTGAATGCATCTGGTCTGACCAGATCTTGATTACTCAAATGAAAACCAAACCTGTCTCAATAGGCAAATTATCCCTCAACAGCCCTCACAGTAGATATTAAATTCTCTGATAAGTGTTCATTTGCTCATACCTGATTCAAAACCCATTTCTCATCATGGGTCTTCAATCTTGAAACAAACCACCTTACTAACAAGATAGACAAGCCTCGGTAGGTCAACAGTTACAGATAATGGCTCAGCCCCCTCCCACCCAGGGGGTGCCCTCTTCCAGACCCTTCCATCGGGCAGAAGATACACAAGTCTGACAACCCGCACATCCAGACAAAGGAACAGTTTCTTCCCCACAGCTACTAGATTCCTCAACGACTCTCCCTCTGACTGATCTGCTCCCTGTAAGAACACTACTCAACGCCCTATGCTGCTCTTGCTCATGTATTTGCTTTGTTTGGCCCCTTGTACCGCACTGTAACCAATCACGGTTTGTCGATGTACCGTTTGTCAATGTACTCTGTGGATTCTTCTTTTTTTTTCTTTTACTGTGTACGTTCCCTTGGCCGCAGAAAAAGAGTTTTCACTGCACTTCGGAAAAACCAATGAATCAAAAGCCTCCTCCACGTAGTGGAAAACTTGACAACTCCCACAGTATCAGTCAAACACCTTTGTCTTGCAGATGCTTGAAAAAAAAAAAAAAAACCATAACCCTCAACAAAGGCAGACTTTTGAATTTGAATCTACCGAACAGTAGATTGAAATTACTCAAAATGCAAGCCAATACCCAAGACATCGGTAAATTTGTTCGGAAACTTGGCTTAAAAACTGGCCAAGTTACACTTTCACAGGCACAGATAACAAAATACTTCATAACATTCGAGACTCCCACTGTCTCATGAATCTCAAACTTTACACAGTTGAAATTGAAGATCAAACAATGCTATTGTTTAAAAACAAACACTCGACAAAACCAACCCTGGATTAAAAAAAAGAGATTAAAAGCTCAAGCTCTTGAGGTGGCCGCCTCTTATCTGGCCGGAGATGATCTGTATTAATTGACAAAACTGATTTGAGAATCAAATTTTACATAGCCAGCAGAGGTTGATTAGGGTAACTTGTGTTTATTGGATCCTTTGAGAAGTACCCGAATGAAGCTTCCCACTCCCCTCCCCGGCATCCATCAACTCCAGAAGTCAGAGATAAGAACACAAGTGTTTTTTACAATTTTGAAAAACTAGGCGGTAGATTTTCAGACAACCACGCTTGCCCAAGGTAAATTAGCTTGCCAATGAGAGCTTCCTCAATAGTGCAAATGAACACTGCGCACAAATTTTGGCGGAGCGTGGACAGAACACTGGTCCTGGTGGCATTTAAGCCACATTTCCAGAAGCGAACTTACACTTTTGGGAGCTCTGTGCTCTCCCTCTTTTCAAGGTCCCCAATGTTGAGTCCCGCCTGCAAACCCCCCGCCCCATATGGCGCAGAGCCCTATTTCTCCCCCCCCCCCCCCCACCCTTGGCACAGAGCCCCGACCCCCCCCCCCCCCCCCCCCAATGACACAGTCTCCACCATGGGATTGAAGTACTCCCTTCAATCTCATGCACCTCATGGTAGCAAGTCCGAGCAGGCTGATCCTGAAACAGCAATGGTAGCCCACTGCTCCAAGTTCAAGATTATTTGTGCATTAAAATGTGTGTGTGTGTGTGTGTGTGTGTGTGTGTGTGTGTGTGTGTGTGTGTGTGTGTGTGTGTGTGTGTGTGTGTGTATATACAAAATAAGAAAAAGAAAAAAAAATCCCGATCAGCAATTGCACAGGTGTTAAAACCATTTTCAGGCTAGAGCACACATCACTTCCAGGGCGGATTAAGGAGGTGAAGCTGGAGGGAAAAAAACCCAGATTAACTCTTAAACCTATCCTTTAATTGTAAGTAAATGTTTACATCCTCCTTTTCTTGGCCAATTCATTTGCAGGAGTACGTCCTCCTTTTCCGGGCCTTTCCTGGCCAATTTATTTGCAGGAGTTCAAACAAATACCCTTCTCATTTTAGATGTTGGAAGAAAGAATTTATTGACTACATTTTTCATTTTCCAGGGCATTTTTACTGTCTTTGAATAATAAGACCTTGGAATAAATAGCAAGAAGCGGCCCGAATAATTTACATCACCAAGAGGTACCTAATTAGCATTGCTACCGTATCACTATAATTCAGTAACTGCTGAACTGCCAAATGATGACACTGGCATACCAAGGAAGAAATTGCCTTGGCAAAGACAATTTTGGGATACTCCACCACAAATTGACAACACCTTGCTCAAAAATACTGCAAGCTTTGCCATGGCGAAAAACTTTTTCGGCTCCTCCCAAATGGAATATAGAAGAGTTCCTTCTACTTACTGCTTTGACAAAGAGCAAGCCACATTCATTTCTGCAGAAACTATTTTGTTTGGGATAGATGGTTGAGGAATACCAAAATTACATGCATTGGAACAAATCTTTACAAAATGCAAATTTTCATAAATGCTTTGATTAACACTTCAACAAATCTATGTGAAGAATAGCTAAATTCAAGCCTATGTGCACAATAAAATGTTTTGTGCCAAAATGTTCAGCGAGATGAATTCAGTCTTTAAATGGTAAATCTGCCAATTTTTTGCAAAGGCACTGAACACTACAGTTAATTAGAAAAATGTTATTTGATTTTAAAAGTCTTATGAAATGAGAGAACATTAGACATGAATATATCCCACACAACTGGAAGTAAATACTTGCACATCAAGAGAGGTGGTGTTCCAAAGTGTGAGTTGTATTGGGATGGTTTTGCATTGTGCAAGGATGGGGTTCCAAGGGATTTTATGAATGAAAAAAAATGAAATGAAAATCGCTTATTGTCACAAGTAGGCTTCAAATGAAGTTACTGTGAAAAGCCCCTAGTCGCCACATTCCGGCGCGTGTTTGGGGAGGCTGGTACGGGAATTGAACCGTGCTGCTGGCCTGCCTTGGTCTGCTTTCAAAGCCAGCTATTTAGCCCGGTGCTAAACAGCCCCTGTTTATCACAGCCCCTGTTTATCTCCCACAAAGGATCTTGTGGGACCTAAGCGTTTTGGGGAGTAAACCGGTTTTGTGTCCTAAAACCTGGCAGAACCCAAGGGGAACTCTCCTGAAGAACAAGTGGCCCATAACCCCCCAAGGCATGTTTGGGGTGGTCAGCCCCAACAGTGTCTCCAGTTTCACAGCCCTGGTTCCCACTTTGGCTGCTGGGTCTCAGGTTTAACTACCGTCAGCATTAACTAGACATTAACGAGGCCCTGGCTGCGCACTCCGATACTATCAAAGAGCAAGTGAGTCTTCCCAGTCTCTCGATTCCTCAACCAATGTCATCAAATATTAAAATGTGTAATTTATATCATTATTTTTTTGTGGAACATTGCTGTGTACAAATTATCTGCTGTACTTTCCTGCATTATAACAGTAACAACAAAAATAGAGACAGTCAAATCATGGCGTGTGTGTGTATGTGTGTGTGTGTGTGTGTGTGTGTGTGTGTGTGTGTGGGGGGGGGGGAAAATCAGAGAATTCCCAAACCAACATTGCAAAGAAGGAAAATCAAAGGGGGCTTGGCTTTACCAAATCTACAATATTACCACTGGGCAACAAAGGCAGAAAGAGTGAGGAGATAGGTACAAGAACCCAGCACAGACGGGGTACAGGTGGAGGAAGCCTCCTGTAAAGGAAGGACCCTCCGGGCCCTGACTACAGCAGCATTCCCATCCCCCTCAACAAGATACACGAGCCCAGTGGTAGTGGCCATGCCGTGAATGTGGGCCCAGCTGAGACAACACTTCAGGCTAACTAAAAATGTCCCCCATGGCCCCTATCTGCGGCAATCACAGATTCCCCCCAGCCATGCTAGATATCAGCTTCAAAAGATGGAGGCAGGATGGGGGCAGACCGACGGTCGGGGACTTTTACGTAGGACACAGACTGGCGACACTGGACGAACTGACGAGGAAGTGGAAACTAGAAAAAGGGCAGGAAATGAGACACATCCAAATAAAACACTTCCTCCGGTGCACAATGGAGGGCTCCCGTTCGGCAACGGCATTTTCGGGGCTTTAAGCCCGATCCCAGGGTCCACGGAGGCGGCAGAAGCAGGGAGAAGGCACTGAGGAGGCACAGTGAAGACACAGGAGGAAAAAAAGAAGAAAAATGTCGAGGGTGAGCAAGAAAACGGCCGAAAGAAAAACAGCTGAAGGTCCGTCGGGGAGTGGAAAGGTCACCGCGGGGTCACCAAGGAAAATGGAGGCTGGAGCACCAGGGAAGGCCCACTGCTTACGGCTGAAGAAATAACTACGGTGATGGCTGCGGAATTTGAAAACAGTTGGCGCAGATTGCGAAATGCACGGAGACGGTGAGGAAGGAGATGAGGGAGGTTTTGAGTGTGCTGGTGGAGGAGGCGGTTTCCCCGGTGAGGACGGAGGTGGCGAGCGCAGTGGCGGAGGTGCGAGAGCAAGAGGAGGCGCTGAAGGAAGTGGAGGAGACGTTATTGCAGCACGGTGATCAACTTCCCTCGATGGGGAAAGAGATGCGGAAGGTGATGGATACTAACAAGGATCTGCGAGGAAAAATGGAAGACCTGGAAAACAGATCCAAGCGACAGAATTTGAGGATTGTGGGGCTGCCCGAAGGAGTTGAAGGACCAAAGCCGACTGAGCATTTTTCCGCGATGTTGGCAAAACTATTGGGGGAGGGGGAGGATCCCTCACGATATGAACTGGATCGGGCTCATCGGTCGTGGAGGCCTGTACCAAAGGCGAGTGAGCTGCCAAGGGCAGTGACTCTGTGCTTCCGTAGGTACAGTGTGAAGGAGAAGGTCCTGAGCTGGGCCAAGCAGAAGCGGGCGGTGCAGTGGGCTGGAGCTGGTATACGTGTATACCAGGACTTTACAGTGGAGCTGGCAAGGAGGCGGGCTGCCTTCAACCGGGTGAAGAGGGCACTGTACATTAGCAAGGTGCGGTGCGGCATTGTATATCCAGCGAAGCTGAGGGTGACTTACAAGCTCAGGGACTTTTATTTTGGAACGGCGGAAGCAGCGGAGGAGTTTGCGAAAGCAGAAGGACTGTGGCAGAACTGACAAATTGAGGAATGGCCATGTGCCGATGTAACCTCATGACTGTATTTTCTTCTTTTTTGTATCACTGCGCGCGGGTGTAGAGACTAATGGAGCCAATGTGGTATATATTTGGACAAGGGAAGGGACAGGACCTTCACTCGAAATGAGGGTTCTTTGGGGTGTAGGTGGATATGCGGGGTTTGTGTGCCAAAAGGGGATCTTTGGGCTTTCCTAGGGCCGGGCAAATGGGAAAGGGACCCGGGCGGGGGCCTCCACGCTGGCCGGTTTAAGCCGGCCAGTGAACGGGAGTGAGGTGGTGTGAGGGGCTTCGGCCATCGAAGCCTGGCAGAACAGAGTCCGAGTGGTCTAGCCGGGGTGGAAAGTTGGGGGGAAGGAACAGAGGTTGGGAGGAGGAGTTTTAAAGAGGCAGTGGACGGGAGGAGCTGGAGACCGGGGGGGGGGGGGGGGAATAAAATTTAAAAAAAAAAAAAATTGTTTTAAAACAAAAAACACTTCCTCCGCAAAGAGACAGTAGGTTACGCTACTAGAGGACCTGATCGGCACAGGCAGCAAGGAAGGGGGGTGCTATGTGGGAAAATATACGGACAATTACTGGACAGAGCTCGAACACTACTGGACGAGACCAGACAAAAATGGGAGGACGAACTGGGGACAGAGGTAGGGTGGGGACTCTGGAGCGAAGCACTGAGCAGGGCAACCCCGCCTCCTCCTGCACAAGGCTCAGTCTAATGCAGCTCAAAATGGTGCACAGAGCGCACCTGACCATAACCCAAATGAGCTCCGGTTCTTCCCGGAGGTGGAGGATATATGTGAACAGTGCCAGAGGGGCCCGGCCAACCATACCCACAGGTTCAGGGCTTATCCCAAATTTGCTGGGTTCTGGACAGCCTTCTCCGAGGCAATGTCCAAGGTTGTGAGGGTGAAGCCATGCCCAATAGTGGCAATCTTCAGGGTAATAGAGCAACCAGAACTACACATGGGGAAGGGGGCTAATGCCCTTGCTTTCGCACGCCAGAGAATTTTGCTCGGCTGGTGATCGGCAGCACCACTCACAGGAACCATAGACCAACCCAGAGGGCGGCGAATTGTATATAGGACCAATTAAAAGAAAGAAAAAATAAACTTTTCTGTACAATAAAATAAATTAACACGGTAAGAAAAATATGATATATAGACACAATTATTTATGAGAAATGCCAATAAAAAGATTTTTTTAAAAACTACAAAAATAATTCACTTTTGGTAATTCCAGAGTCTTGATGTGCATGTACTTCCTTCTTTCTAATGACACACTCCCAATGGCTCAAAAGCAGGCAAGCTAGGTTAGGCCTGCCAGGAATGGCAGAAGTTGAACAGCATTAAGAGGTCAGGGAGACAGCAATTTCAGATCGGAGAGATGCACTCTGGAAGATAATCTTAAGAGTAAGCTAAATGATAGGGATCAATGATTGTTTTTTTTAAAATTAAAAGTGGAATTAAGTGTGACAGAAAAGTGACAGAAGTTGCAGGAAAGCATACTTTCCGTTTACAGAAGCACGTGCGCCACAGAAATGAAGAATTTGGTGAAATCCACAAGTTGGTGCACATTTAACACAAAGTATAGGTTAGGGTCAGCCAGAAACGTTTTTCTGGAGTAGGCAGTTTACAAAACAGTGCTTTAATGTAATGTTTATGCCACACTGCAGTCTCAGGGTGTGCTCAAAAATGATAACATTACGTTCTCTATCTATATTTTATAACTATGCGGTAAACAAACAATTCAACTACAACTTGGGCGGCACGGTAGCATTAGCACTGTTGCTTCACAGCGCCAGAGTTCCATGTTCGATTCCCGACTTGGGTCACTGTCTGTGTGGAGTTTGTACGGGTTTCCTCAGGGCGCTCTGGTTTCCTCCCACAAGTCCCGAAAGATGTGCTGTTAGGTGAATTGGACATTCTGAATTCTCCATCAGTGTATCCGAACAGGTGCTGGAATGTGGTGACTGGGGGATTTTCACAGTAACTTCATTGCAGTGTTAATGTAAGCCTACTTGTGACAATATTAAAGATTATTATTATACAGGCCAGGTTTAAAGGAGGTGGTGTCAAACAGATTTTTAAAAATTGGATTGAAGGTGAAAGTCACTGACAAGGTGAGTTGTTACCCATTCCCACGACCCACCTTCAAAACAACAACACAACCTCAAACAGACTATTGTTTGCAGCAAACTACCCAGCCTTCAGGAGAACAGCGACCGCAACACCACACAACCCTGCCGTGGCAACCTCTGCAAGACGTGTCAGGTCATCAACATGGGTACCACCATTACACGCAAGAACACCATCCACCAGATACACGGTATATACTCGTGCGACTTGACCGTCGTTGTCTACCTCATACGCTGCAGGAAAGGATTTCCCGAAGCGTGGTGCATTGGAGAGACCATGCAAACGCTGCGACAACGATGAACGGACATCGCGCGGCTATCACCAGGCAGGAACGTTCACTTCCAGTCGGGGAACACTTCTGCAGTCAAAGAACATTCAGCCGCTGATCTTCGGGCAAGCGATCTCCAAGGCGGCCTTCACCAAGCAGAAACTGATAGCCAAGTTCCGCAAGCATGAGTACGGCCTCAACCGGGACTTTGGATTCATGTCTCACTACATTAACCCCCACCATCTGGCCTGGGCTTGCAAAATCATACCAACTGTCCTGGCTTGAGACAATTCACATCTCTTTAACCTATGCTTATCCCTGTCTCCAGTCGCAACATCTGGACCTGTAAAGACTTAATTCGTTGTAAAGACTCGCATTCAAAGTATCATCTTGCATCATTGGCTTTGTCTATATATGTGTTTGTGTAGCCCACCTCTTCACTCACCTGAGGAAGAAGCTATGCTCCAAAAGCTAGTGATTCAAAACAAACCTGTTGGACTTGGTGTTGTAAGACTTCTTTCTGTGCCCACCCCAGTCCAACGCTGGAATCTCCACATCACGCCTTCCCAAGAGAGCAGTGGAAGCAGGGTCATTGAATATTTTTAAGGCAGAGGAAGATTGACACCATTATAAGTTGAGAATCTAAGATCAGCAGGGGTACGCAGAATGCGGAGTTGAGTCCACAGTCAGATCAGCCATGATCTTTCCGAATGGCGAAGCAGGCTCGACGGACTGAATGGCTTATTCCCACTCTTAGTTTCCACATATTGTTAAAGCTGAATGAGTCACATGCCCTGTCATTCAATATCAACTGATATATTTTCCTGAATTCAAGGATTCAAATCAGTGGTTGATCACTGCAATGACAACGAGGAAAGGTGATGGCACAGTGGCAATGTCGCTGGGCTCGTAATTCAGAGACCCAGCCTAATGCTCTGGGGCCACACGTTCAAATCCCATCCTGGCAGCTGGTGAAATTTCAATTCAGCTAATAAATATGTAAAATATAAAGATAGTTTTAAACTATCATTGAATAATTTGGTTCACTAATGCCCTTTAGGGAACAAAATTTGATGTCCTTGCCTGGTCTGTCCTACATTTGACTCCAGGTTCACAGCAACATAGGCGACTCTTAACTGCCCTCTGAAACAGCCTAGCAAGCTACTCAGTGCATGAGCAATTACAGATGGACAGCAAATGCTGGTCTTGCCTCCCAAGAAAGAATAAAGCCCCCCCAAAAAAAGTTTGATCATAGATTTTGAAAGGGTAAAAGAGCTTTGGTTGCTTCATCGAAAGTATATGGTCAGTGTAGTTTTTCTTAAAATGCATTCAAGCGAACTAATATTTTTCTAAACGGAGGTGAATGAAACTGAAAATTGCCCTAAGATCAGAGTTACCACTCCCCTCGGGCAGAAGCTAATGGGTGTAAAGCAAAGAACATCGAAAAGTTGTGATGCAGAAAGAGGCCATTCTGCCCATCGGGCCTGTGCTGGCCCAAAATACAAAAGGGGAAAGGAAAAAATAATTTGAAACCCAATGTCCAGCATATGGTCCAAAGCCTTGCAGATTACAACACTTTAGATGTCAATTCAGGTACCTTTTAAAATGAGTTGAGCATTTCAACCACCAACTTAAGGCAGAGAATTCCAGATGACATTACCCTCTGGGTGATGAAGCTTTTCCTCATGTGCCCTTCAATCCTTCTACCAATCACCTTAAACCTACACCCTCTGGTAATTGACCCCACAACTTGGGGAAACAAACCTTTCCTGTCTGCCCTATCCAAGCCCCTCATAATTGTACACACCTCAATTAGGTCAGCCTTCTCGGTTCCAAGGAACACAATCTAGGCTTATCCAATCCCCTCTCTCAGCTGCAAAGCATTAACTACACAAGATTCATTGCACCCAATTATAGATATATAGATAATGACAATGGAAATAAAATGCCTACTCACTTGCTCTGACAACTATATTAGACTACACAGTGCACCAGAGTAGGTCATTGCCACAGTAACCTTTTAAAGTTGGCTGACATTTGCTGCATGTCTAAAATCAAATCTTCTTGCTGGTCGCTTTGAATACAGCCAATCCTTACAAAACAACTTCAGGACCTAAAATCAAGCTATTTATATTGCTTACGCTCTAATATACACATGCCCTGGACTGCTGCCAAGATTACTTTTTAAAGGATATATGCACCATCACCAGGAAATGCTAGTTTACCGTTAGAGAATGAGACAAGGGAGCAAAGGCCACACATGTGCATGAACAGTACTCCGAAGTCAGCAATCAAAATGCCACAAATCACACATGCACACAATATATTTTATACAACTCACCCATAAATACAAGCAAACGTTCCTACTTTAAAATAAAAGCTGCTTGCTCTTCTGTTCCTGGCCCTTCGTTGCATCACTGCACCATTCACCTCTCATCAAGCACACAGGGGAAATTCTTCGAGGTAAATTAATTCAATCATTTCAAATAATTTCAGGTGTATACGGATGTCCATATTGGAATAAGTAACAGCAGACAGGATCACATTCTTTGGGTTGTCCATGATGTATGTAGACCAACTTCAAAGAAACTCCTTCCCCTACAAAACATTTTGACTTTGACACAATAAAACCTCCTCAGGAGTCAAGGATAGAGGCGGGAATACGGTGCGTAGTGCGGTGAGAATAAACAAGGTATTTAGGGACTTCTATGGGGATCTGTACAGGTCTGAGGCCCCAGCGGGGGAGGAGGGGATGCGACGATTCCTGGATCAGCTGAGGTTCCCGAGGGTGGAGGAAGTGGCTGGTTTGGGGGCGCCGATTGGGCTGAAGGAGCTGGTTAAAGGATTGGGGAGCATGTAGGCGTGGAAGGCCCCGGGGCCGGATGGGTTCCCAGTTGAATTTTACAGGAAATACATGGACCTGCTGGGCCCGTGGCTAGTGAGGGGGGCGGGGGACCTTGCCCCCGACAATGTCCAGGGTGCTGATTTCTTTGATCTTGAAGCGGGACAAGGATCCATTGGAATGTGGGTCGTATAGACCGATCTCGCTCCTCAATGTTGACGCTAAGTTGCTGGCGAAGGTGCTGGCTACGAGAATGGAGGACTGTGCCCCGGGGGTGATTCATGAGGACCAGACGGGATTTGTGAAGGGTAGGCAGCTAAATACAAATGTGCGGAAGCTCCTTAATGTGATTATGATGCCCTCGGTGGAGGGGGAAGCGGAGGTAGTGGCAGCTATGGATGCGGAGAAGGCCTTTGATCGGGTGGAGTGGGAGTATCTTTGGGAAGTGTTGCGGAGGTTTGGGTTCAGGGAGGGGTTCATCAGTTGGGGCAGGCTGCTATATAAAGCCCCGGTGGCGAGTGTGGCTATGAACCGGCGGAGGTCGGAGTACTTTCGGCCGTACCGGAGTGCCCCCTATCCCCCTTGTTGTTTGCACTGGCAATTGAGCCGCTGGCCATGGCACTGAGGGAATCTAGGAAATGGAGGGGATTGGTCCCGGGGGGGGGGGGGGGGGGAAGAGAGAGAGAGAGAGAGAGAGAGAGAGAGAGAGAGAGAGAGAGAGAGAGAGAGAGAGAGAGAGAGAGAGAGAGAGAGAGAGAGAGAGAGAGAGAGAGAGAGAGAGAGAGAGAGAGAGAGAGAGAGGAGAAACACCAGGTATCGTTGTATGCCGATGACCTGTTGTTGTATGTTGCGAATCCAATGGAGGGGATGGCGGAGGTCATGCGGATCCTTAGGGAGTTTGGGGACTTTTTGGGGTATAAACTCAACGTAGGGAAGAGTGAGCTCTTTGTGGTGCATTCAGCGGACATGGGGAGGGGGATAGACGAGCTACTGCTGAAGAAGGCGGAAAGGAGCTTTCGGTACCTAGGGATCCAAGTAGCTAGGAGCTGGGGGGCCCTGTACAAGCTCAATTTGACGCGGTTGGTGGAGCAGATGGAGGAGGATTTTAAAAGATGGGATATGCTGCCACTCTCACTAGCGGGTAGGGTACAGTCGGTCAAAATGACGGTCCTCCTGAGGTTCCTCTTTTTTGTGTTCCAGTGCCTTCCCGTTTTGATCCCCAAGGCCTTTTTCAAATGGGCAAGCAGGAGCATCATGGGATTTGTGTGGGCGAATAAGTCACAGAGGGTGAAGAGTGTGTTTCTGGAGGGGCTGCCAATGTGGCGATGATCCGTAAGTGGGTAATGGAGGGAGAGGGGGCGGTGTGGAAGAGGCTAGAGATGGCGTCCTGTGTGGACACGAGCCCGAGGGTGCTGGTGACGGCACCGCTGCCGCTCTCGCCGACATGGTACACTACGAGTCCGGTGGCGGCGGCGACGCTGAAGATCTAGGGGCAGTGGAGGCGACACAGGGGCGGGGTGGGAGCCTCGGTTTGGTCACCGATTCGGGAGAATCATCGGTTCGTCCCAGGAAGGATGGATAGGGGGGGTTTCAGAGCTGGCATCGGGCAGGGTTTAGAAGAATGGGGGACCTGTTCATCGATGGGACGTTTGCGAGCCGAGGGGCGCTGGAGGTGAAGTTTGGGCTACCCCCGGGAAACGCTTTCAGGTACATGCAAGTGAGGGCGTTTGTGAGGCGGCAGGTGCGGGAATTCCCGCTGCTTCCGGCATGTGGGATTCAGGACAGGGTGATTTCAGGTGTATGGGTTGGAGAAGGCAAGATTTCGGCGATTTACCAGGAGCTGAAGGAAGAGGAGGCGGCCTCGGTGGAGGAGTTAAAGGGCAAGTGGGAGGAGGAGCTTGGGGAGGAGATAGATGAGGGTCTGTGGGCTGATGCCCTGAGTAGGGTTAATTCTTCCTCCTCTTGCACCAGGCTCAGCCTAATACAGTTCAAAGTTACTCACAGAGCACATATGACAGGGGTGAGGTTGAGTAGGTTCTTTGGGGTGGAGGACAGATGTGGGAGGTGTTCGGGGAGCCCAGCAAATCACGTCCATATGTTCTGGTCGTGCCCGGTGCTGGATGCGTTTTGGAGGGGTGTTGCAAGGACTATGGCCAAGGTGGTGAACGCCCGGGTCAAGACGGGCTGGGGATTGGTATTATTTGGGGTATCGGATGAGCCGGGAGTGCAGGAGGCGAAAGAGGCCGGTATTCTGGCCTTTGCGTCCCTGGTAGCCTGGCGGAGTATTTTGCTACTATGGAAAGATGCGAAGCCCCCTAGTGTGGAAGCTTGGATCAATGACATGGCAGGGTTCATTAAGCTGGAGAGGATAAAGTTCGCCTTGCAAGGGTCTGTGCAAGGGTTCTCCAGGCGGTGGCAACCGTTCCTAGACTATCTCGCGGAGCATTAGGAGGAGGTCAGCAGCAGCAGCCCAGGGGTGGGGGGTTTCTTTTGGGGGGGCGTTTGGGTGAAGGTGGTTTTTTTTCCACTATTTGTGCTTTTAAATGTTATATGGGGGGTTATTGTATATGGGGGAAATCCAATGTATAATTTCTGATTGTTGTATTTTTGCTTATTTTTTCTTGTGGTGGGGGGGGGGTTTGTTGGAAAAATTTGAAATAGATGTTAAAAATAAATAAAACCTCCTCAACGATAACGCCAATTCACCGCTGTCGTTGAGTTCAAGAGCTGGTGCGCCACCTCCCTCCAGAAGAACAATTTCCAACGGCTCGGCAGGTGCCTGGAGAATTCTTATTTCCCTGTATCCATGCTATGGTCTGTTAGTTTGTGTTTCAAAGAGGCTTTTACACTTTTTGAAGAGTAGTCACTTAATGTAGGAAGCACAGCAGCTTTTTTTTTTTATACATATACCCACAAACAGCAACAGGATAATCTGTCTTGTGGATGTTGATTGAGGGATAAATATTGGTCAGGACACTAGGGTTAAATCCCCTGCCCGTCCGCAAAACAGTGCATAGGTTATTTTACGATCATCCTAGAGGGCAGGCAGGACCTTGGCTTACCATCTCATTTGAAAGACAGTGGGCGAAATTCTCCCCCAATGGCGCGATGTCCGCCGACTGGCGCCAAACACGGCGCCAATCAGATGGGCATCGCGCCAGCCCAAAGGTGCGGAATGCTCCGCATCTTTGGCGGCCTAGCCCCAACATTGAGGGGCTAGGCCGACGCCGGAGGGATTTCCGCCCCGCCAGCTGGCGGAAATGGCGTTTGTTGCCCCGCCAGCTGGCGCGGAAATGCGGCGCATGCGCAGGAGCGTCAGCAGCCGCTGAAAGTTTCCCGCGCATGCACAGTGGGGAGAGTCTCTTCCGCCTCCGCCATGGTGGAGGCCGTAGCGGAGGCGGAAGGGAGAGAGTGCCCCCATGGCACAGGCCCGCCCGCGGATCGGTGGGCCCCGATCGCGGGCCAGGCCACCGTGGGGGAACCCCCGGGGTCAGATCGCCCCGCACCCCCCCCCCCCCCCCCCCCAGGACCCCGGAGCCCGCCCACGCCGCCTGGTCCCGCCGGCGTAAATCAAACCTGGTCAATACCAGGTTTGATTTACGCCGGCGGGACAGGCAATTTCTGGGCGGGACTTCGGCCCATTCGGGCCGGAGAATCCAGCGGGGGGTCCCGCCAACCGGCGCAGCCCGATTCCCGCCCCCGCCCAATCTCCGGTACCGGAGACTTCGGCGGGGGCGGGATTCACGGCGGCCTACGGCCATTCTCTGACCCGGCGGGGGGTCGGAGAATGACGCCCAGTACCCCTGACCGTGCAGCATTCCATCGGTACTGCACTGGAGCAAGTTCTGCAGTGGGCTCAGAAGCTTCTGACAGAGCAGTGCGCTGCCAATTGTGCCACCATTGACAAATCTGTCAAAAGGAAGGGGCTCAAACAGGACTTCCTGCAAATCAGCAGAAGGAATCCATCATTCATTCTAGGTTCAGAAATACTACTATGAGCAACAACCAGGATAAAAATCCACTGTGCAGCAGATTATCATTGTCACCCTATCAATTGCAACATTTTCACCCCATGGCACTATGTTGCCACAGATAACCAACCCCACAAACAATCACTAAATCAAGAGAAGTGCACCACTACTAATGTTTTGTCTTTTTCAAATTTCCATTTGCTCAACTTACAACCCACACTCCTCATCCCCATCTCCAGCACCCTCTTTGATGCATTTAAATACCAAATGCTAATTTCACAGAAATAAGCTTTGCAGCAATAAAATCATTCACAAATGCAGTGCTACAGTGAGATTTTCAAGGAATAGAAAGCTATGGTTTAAACTAACAAAATTCCTCTTGCTCTTGTCGACTAATCACACTCAATCGTTATTAGAGGCTTTTATCATATACCCTCGATTTAAATTTACACTTCAATGACAATTCAAGAGAGACAAGTTTGAATGCTGATTGAAGAAAACAGCCCACCTTTAACAACCAATATAAACTACTTGTTGGGTAGAATCCTTGACTGGAAAGTCCCACCCTAACAAGTTCATTTTCGGCTACAGATTCACCACACCCAATTGTTCCACAAATAGGTACTGAAATCAGAAGCTGCTAATTGCTTGTTCAATGCATGTAGATAAGTATTAAAAGTGGCAAGTAACCAAAAAAAGGAAAAATAAAGCGTAGATTAAAAGGAAAAAATGCATTAAAACAATTACTGGTCAAAAGATCATATAGACCAAGCCATGATTTCAACCCACTCGCGAGTCTGAGTGTCCTCCTCCATCTGGTTGAACTACATTTCTGTTGTATGTAACAAAATAGAAATAGAACCTATTTAGAGTGGCAGGGTCCTTCCTGTTTATTCCCTTGCTTCCCCTTTCTTTTATTTTGCCACTATCATTTTTGATCCATGGGTGATTAATAGACATGTATCTTTAAGTCAGGCAGCAGAGAGAGAATGAGGAATTCAGACGTTACAGGAGAGAACACTCTGCTAGTTTGGCTGCAAATAAAAAAAGACCATGACGCTCTTTCACTCTCCAGAGAAAGGCTGAGCGCGCAGCATTTCTGAAGCTAGTGGTTAGCACTGCTGCCTACGGCACCGAGGACGCACCTTCGATCCTGGCCCCGGGTCATTGTCCATGTGGAGTTTGCACATTCTCCAGTGTCGGCGTGGGTTTCACCCCCACAACCCAAAGATGTGCGAGGTAGGTCGATTGGCTACACAAAATTCTCCTTAATTGGAAACAAATAATTGGGTATTCTAAATTTTAAAATAACGTAAAAGAAATGAATAGGATAATAGCATAGATCCAGACGTCATCTACAAGACATTGCAAATTCATTGAAATTTGTTCCAACGTAATTTATGCCGCAAACAATTTGTATTTATACCCTACTATTTTGGGGAATTTACTGTGTGCAAATTGGCTGCCATGTTTCCTGCATCATAACATTGACTACACTGGAAAAAAAAAATTAATAAACTTGGAATACCCGTGGTCGCATTCCACGACCACGGGTATTCTACGTTTTTTTCAAGTGTAGTCAATGTAATGATGCAGGAAACATGGCAGCCAATTTGCACACAGTAAATTCCCCAAGATAGCAGAGTAATAACTGAGCGGGTAACCTGTTTTAGCAATGTTGATTGAGAGATAAATATTGGCCAGGGACTGGGGATAATTCCCTTGTTCCTCTTCAAAGCAGTGTAGTATCTTTTATGTCCACCCGTGAGAATAAACCGGACTTTAGTTTTTTTGTTGCTTCTGAAAGATTGCAACTCTGACAGTGCAGCACTGTGTCTCACTGGAGAGTCAGCCAAGACTTTTGTGTTCAAGCCCCAAACTGGGAATTGAACCCACAACCCTAGAGTTAAATGTCAAAAAACTGGCCTGGATTACAAAATAGAGAAACACAACAGAGGTAAACTCTTCTATTACCGAAAGCTTTGTACGTTTTTGGAGAATCGCTGAGTGCAGTATTGAAAATATTTGTGATCGATATCACATTGCTAGCAGAGACCAATCGATTGCCGTAGGCTATTTACACCCCAAGAGAGAATATTCAGCATAGGAAGATAAGTGCAGGTGTTGGCTATTTGGGAATAGAGGAATTCAAGATGATCACAGCTGTTCTGGCTGTGGTCTCAGCTCCACATTCCTGCTATTTCTCCCCCCTCCCGCCCCCTAACCCTCGATTCCTTTGCCCTGTATAAATCGGTCTAACTCTACCTTGAATAAATTTGAAGACCCAGCCGCCACTACTTTCTGGGGAAGAGGATTCCACATGCCTACAGTCTTTTGGGAGAAAAGGTTCCTGCTCAGTCTTAAAAAGGAGACCATTTATTTTTAAACTGTGTACCCTAGTTTTAGTCTCGCCCACACAAGAGAAAATATCCTCCGGGTATTCACCTTATCAAGTCCCCTCAGGATCTTGAAATGTTTCAATAACATCACATCTCATTCTTCTAAACTCTAACAGGTATAGGCCTAATCGGTTCAGCCTTTGTTCATTCAACAACCCCTTTATCCCAGGAATGAATCCAATGAACCTTTTCTGAACTGCTTCTAAAGCAATTTTTAAAAAATTAAAGAGACCAAAATTGCATACTCTACTCCAAATGTGGTCTCAACAACACCCCGTTAGCTGTAATAAAACTTCTGTACTTTTATATTCCATTCCTCTTGCAATAAACACCAACACACTATTTGCTTTCCTAATCACTCGCTAATCACCTGCAAACATAATATGATTAATGTACCAGGACACCTAGATCCCTCTGTACCATGGGAGTTCTGCAATCTTTCTCCACTTAATCGGATAATGCTTTTCTATTCTTCCTACCAAAATGAACAAGTTCACATTTACCCATGTCATTCTCCATCTAAAATTGCAAAAATGTAATGTGACCGTGCTGCCTCTCTGCTCTTCAGCACAGTCTCTGGCTCCCATGTACTCACTTGCCCCAACAATTACTGATGCTCAACCAAAGTGAGCCTCCCTCCTATTCCCAAGCAGCTTTCAAATGCACCCTGCCACCTGTTACCATCATAGTTCCAGCACTCTAGCAATCATGTCCCAATACTGTCCCAGTGAAATTGTTGTTTTCGCCATAGCTGCCATTAATAAAACAAAAATGCCAAAACAAGCACAGTGATGATAAGAACACTTACTTGTTAATAAAAGGTTCAACCAGTTTAGATTTGGCAGGAACAAAAACTTTAGGAGGGCTGAGGAATGAACCTAATTTAAAAAAAGAAAAAGAAAGTATGTTTTAAAATACATCCACCAAATTGTAATATATTGTTCCACTTTAAACATCTTACAAGTACAAGTTACCAAGACTAGAATTGCCAAAATAAATAAATGACCTACTCTGACTCAGGAGGCAGCTTTCATGACTAATAAACATTCATTTCCTCCATGTAGTGACTGCTCCAGTGAAACCATTCAAAATAAAATTGAAAGACAATAATAAATCCCTGTAATGAGTAAAGACTTAACGTGGAATGTCTCTTTCCTAAGTTCCTTCCTATTTAAGTTTGCTGAAAAAAAAAAAAAATCAGCTGAATGAACTGTCAAGTATTTGAATCCTCTTCCTGCATTAAAGTCCTGGGTTATGAACTATATCATAACTTGACAATTAACCTTTTCAAAGATACATTCGCTCTTCTCTACATCATAAATTTACACCACTTTAGAATCAGAGTACAACCATGATTAAACAGGAATATCATAATTTAAAAGAAAAATGCCTTCTGGATGAAGCCAGTCACAATGATACTATTTCAAATGGAATCCAAATGCGCCATTACACTTAGTCAAGCAGTTTAATTGCTGTACTGTGTAAAGCTATTCTAGAAGATTCAAATTGGCCAGAAAGCCACACAAACTGGATGGCTGGGAAATTGAATTGTACAACATGTAACACTCAGAACAAGAAACATTTGCACCGTCATTTGTGATGGAGAAGTTTCACAGATCTAACTAAAGAAACATTTTCAATTAAACATTTTTATTCAGCAGTTCAATGAAACAATTATGTATATACACAGTTAAGAAGCGTCTCAAGCCATAAATGGCCAACCTTCTGAATCAACTATGCCTTACAGATACCTGCAAGTTCACAAAATTTGGGGAATTTTCTGCCATGTAGACTATACATTTTTTTTTAATTTGGAGAAGAAAATCTTTTCCTGTTCTCTCCCTCCACCTCAAACTGAAGGAGTAGTGATTTTAGTTGTTTTTTTAAAAAAAACCATGGACCCCCACCTATTGGGCTTTTTTAAAAAAAAAAGAAATCAACAGGAGACAAATTCCAGGATCCAATAATTCTGGAACTCAGGTCTACAATACTCTAGTGTTCAAAACCACTCTTGCTTCATCGCAAACGTATTCTCTTCCAACATCCATACCTAAATGATTGGCCATCGAGATGAAACACAAGCCGGTTATGTATGCATCATAACCTGCTTCATGCAGTTGTTCGGAGGCGGTGTTATAGCTCGGAAATCCCTCAGCACTTTCTACAAAAGAGAGATAAAACATCAGATCCCAATAACAAACTGGTAAACAAGGCAAAACACATTCTAAGAGACTCTGCAAATTAAGTTTTAACTTTTCTTGTACTACTCAGATAGTGATGAATGTTATTTGTAACAGATTTGATTTTAAATCTTAAGCAAATACTCTAACAAAAAGGTCTACATAAAACTGGCTGTTGCAGTTTTAGAACACAGAATTAGTCACAAAAGAAAATCTGTTCGATCTTTCAGAAATGGCATTTAACATCATGATATCGAAGGTTGATATACATGTGAAAGCTATACTTATAAAAAATGAATTTAAAGTACCCAAATCATTTTTTTCCAATTAAGTGGCAATTTGGCATGGCCAATCCATCTTCCCTGCACATCTTTGGGTTGTGGGGGCGAAATCCACGCAAACAGGGGAAGAATGTGCAAACTCCACACGAACAGTGACCCAGGGCTGAGATCAAACATGGGACCTCGGCGCTGTGAGGCAGCAGTGCTAACCCCAGCACAGATCCTTGTGGAACACCACTAATCACAACCTTCCATTCAGAAAAACACCCTTCTGCTGCTGCCCTTTGCCTTCTGTGACCGAGCCAGTTCTGCATCCATCTCACCCCCTCAACTCTGATCCCAAATGACTTCACCTTTTGTACCAGTCTGCCATGAGGCACCTTGTTAAAGGCTTTACTGAAGTCCATGTAAATAACATCCACTGCCCTACAAATTGGTATTAAATGTGCTGCTTCATGAAGCTTCAAATATTTAACAAATTAATTTCAGGAAAGATGAGCTTCCTGTAGGAAGACACCCACTCTTGAAAAAAGGGAAGGGCATTAAGTGCAAGACGGTAATATTTTAAAAATTGGTAGAGAATGGGCCCAGGGCCCATTTCGCTCCCTCGCTACACAAGGACAGCAACATATCAAGGACATTGTTTAACAAAAAAAAATCCTAACTTCCAATCTATTAAGATGCAGTGTGAAAAGAACACTTCTGGTGATTTAAGATTCAATAATTCAAGAAGATCACACACGGTGTGTACACCTTACCAACTTTGGGGGGTCTGAAAGGTGCATCTTTTAATCTCTTTTCCAGCTCTGCAAGAGGTGTGTTCATTATCAGTTCCTACATGGAAAAAAAACATCTCAAATTGAAATAACGGCTATATACTTTCTTCACTTTTAACAGTGCTTCAGTATTAGAAAGTTCTGTACATGTTTCAGCACAAAGTAAATTCCTAATCTCCAGGTGGCACTTCCTTACAAGGAGAAAAATGGGGAACGTGTCAGACTTGGATCAACCTACATTGCTTACACACCACCTGGTGGCCAACAACATCAGCAATATTGGTGGACACAAGAAAGCAAAATCACTGCAACAACCTGATCAAAGAATAGGCGAGACCTAGAAAGTGGGATGTGAATCATTGTCAAGAAAGAAAACAGGGGACAGCATTTCCACCTCTTTCCCCCCCCCCCCCCGCAATTTTGTTCAATGGCAAGATCATTTTATGTAGTGAGTGACATGTTCAATCTTCAGTTCCAAGTTAGCAGATCTCTGGAGAATCAATAACCCTACTGTAGAAGCCAAGATTTGTGTGGATAATAAAGTTTGATTGTAATGCTCTTCATTTCAAAAATTGTTCCAAAATGCACTATTAACATCGAACAAGGCAGCACGGCGACGCAGTGGTTAGCATTTCTGCCTATGGCGCTGAGGACCCGGGTTCGATCCCGGCCCCTGCGGAGTTTGCACATTCTCCCCGTGTCTGTGTAGGTCTCACCCCCACAATCCAAAGATATGCAGGGTAGGTGGTTTGACCATATCTTTTTATTAAAACAGTAAAAAATATATACAAGACCAAACGGCACAAGACCAAATGGTACGAACACTAATTTTGTGTTGGAGAAACAGGGTACCCACCCCTCAGCACCAATGTACGGGGGGGGGGGGATAGGATATTCTGATTATTAAAATAGTTCACAACACATTTCTACAAAAGAAAACAAATGGTGCAAGCACTAAACTTCGCGCTGAAGAGACCAGATACCCTCGCCTCTGTACCAACAGAAGGGAAAGGAAGGGGGGGGGGGGGGGGGGGAGTGGACAGAGAGGGGAAGGAGGGTGGCAAGGGGGGAGGGAGTCGGGGTGTTGCCCCTTAAAATTGGAAAAATAAAAATTGGGTACTCTAAATTAATTAAAATAGCTGGCTCAATAAAGTACTGAAGAGCAATCAGTACAAGAGCAATAATCCTAGATAGTTGAAACGAACGAGTGCAGGGGGAGGAGATCCTTATGAACTGAACAACTACTTACGGGTAAACAGGTGAAGGGCTTTCATTATTTGAACAAATATAAAGATACATTTATTAACATTGCAATACAGAGTTGGGGGAGAAGCTATACATTTGTAATGTTTCACTTTGTGAATAAATTTAAACCAAGGAAGCGTTCACTTCTGGTCTCCTTCTTCACCAAATTGCTGTTAGAGGGTTTAGAGGGTTAACACCCAGCTCCTAAAACTTTGAGAAAATGGCATCCCAAGTAAGTGTAGAAAGCCTCAGAGAACGTGGATTTTGTTAGACTTCCATAAAATCTCTGACAAGTGGTCCAGATGAAACATTAATGCAATGGTTTTTTTAGCGTCAACATTTTTTTTTTTTAAAAAAGAGAACACAACAAATTTTGAAAACCATACAGAACAATTATTTCTGCATACTTAACAGAAAGTGACAAGATAACCCTAGAACTATGGATCTAAAAAATTAGTACCTCTATGCACTCCTTTCTGTATAGTAAAATCAAGAGTTGCTACATTGCATGGCTCTGGGACAGTTTGTAGGAGCAGGTCAGACAGAATGGAGCCAATAAATTTGTGGGGATTCCACACTTTTCAGAATGAGTCAAGAAATCCATAGGAATACAATGCATAACTATTTTATGCCAATTTTGAATCGAAGGATACAGGTCAACAATTCAGGAGAGGACGACATTTTTCTGAGCTGTTAAGACTCAGCCTTTTTTCATTAACATCAATAATTCTCTCGCTGGAGACACCCAGAATTAGGAATAATGGATCAAATTCCAAAGCCGTGCCAAATATCCTCTCGAGCGCCTTAGCTACACCAGACCAAAAATATTGAATTTTGACACTGGATCATTCCCACTCACCCTCGACTACCTGGCATTGGGCACATGGGTGATATAGCAGGCCCAAACCCGTGTCTCAAACTAAGTGTGCAATGTGAAAATGGGTCAATATTTTCAACTGAGTTGCCTTTATTCTATTGCATACACATTTTATTGGCATATTCCCATGCACTACCACCATGACCCTTCATCAATATTGACTGTCAAGTCTCTTTCCCAAGGCCGCAGGGTTCACAATATACTACACAGGATCTAGAACGCCAAAATTAACTTATTTTTTAAAATGTTTTTATTAAGGCTCTATATCTAACACTCCACCGTCCCACCCTCCCTCCACCTCCCCTACCTCCTTAATTTTTTTAACCCCCCCCCCCCACCTCCTTAATTTTTTTAAACCCCCCCCCCCCGGTCAGCAAATGGGCCTCTCCCTGCCCACCCGGAGCGAACTCCTGATTACCGCAGGCCAGTGCCATCCAGCCTCAGGTGCTGCCACCACTGTCCCCACACCCTCAGGGACGGCACCAGCACCAGACATGTGGAATACTGGCTGGCGAGAATGGCAGGGGCGCCATCAACAGTGCCCCAAAGCTCGAGTCCTTACAAGAGGCTGCCTCCATCTGCTCCCATACCGCCCCACCCCCATTACCCACTTCCTTACCATGGCTATATTTGCTGCCTGTAATAGTTCATCAAATTTGGCAGGGCCAGCACCCACCCCCCCCCTCAATACCTTCCAGTGAGGAGAGTGGGCATCCCTGCCTTGTCCCACGATGCAGCCTAAAATACCCAGAACTCACCTGGTTCTTCCGTACACTCGCTGCCAGTGCCCGGTACAACAACCGGATCCAATCCACAAACCCCTGCCCAAACCGCACTAGCAACTCCTACAAGTAGACCCATTCTATCCGGTCAAAAGCCTTCAAAGTGTCCATGGCGACCGCTACCTCCACAATACGTCCCTCCATCAATATAACAAACACCTAATATTGGCCAACAGATGTTGCCCCTTTACAAATCCCATCTGGTCTTCCCCCATCAACCCCGGCACACAGTCCTCAATCCGCAAGGCCAAGATCTTAGCCAGCAACTTGGCATCTACATTCAGCAATGAAATTGGAGGGTAGGACCCACACTGCTCTGGGTCCTTATCCTTCTTTAAAATTAAGGAAATCGTGGCCTACAACAACGTGAAGAGGCGGGGGCCCTCATTTAATGCCCTTACCAGCAGGGGCCCCAGGTCTCCCAAAAGCCTTAAAAATTCTACCGGGCCCAGGGCCTTCCAAACCTGCATCACCCCCATACCCTCCACCAATCCAATGGGCACTCAGCCCCTCTACCAGATCCTTCTCTACCTTGGGGCACTCCAACCCGTCTAAAAAACACCTCATTCCCTCCACTCCGGCCGAGGGGTCTGAATGATATAGCAGAAATAAAAGATGTCATTTTTCCAGATGTCAAAATTCCATCTGGTAACAAAACTGAGAAACAATGTAGCAATAAAAAAAATCTGAGTTCACGATAAACACTCAGAACAAAAAGTGTGCAGGGAAGTATTTAATTGCATCACGCTGTGTGCATGAACCACAAAATTTATATTATCTCTGCCTACAGTCATAGCTAGAGAAATCAGTTAGAGCAAGATGTGGAGTTTTAGCGCATTGGCATACTTGCGTCTAATTCTCTTCTACAGGATCCTGAAAATGTGGTGGTCTAGCTGCATGTCTGACCTGGCACATTTCCAAGATGGTGCAGGCACAAGAGTGATCTAATAGCATGCACCACGTGGCTTTACATTCGTACTAGGATGACTAATGCCAGCAAATATGGCCTCAGCAGGACAGCACCTTCACAGTTTAAAATATGGCAAGTATGCTCAATAAAACACAACCAATTTACCTTAAAAGGATGTGTGCTCGCCATGAGTTTTGTATCTAGAAGCCTTTGTGAAAAAAGAAACGGCACACAATTACATCAGAATGTTAGGAATCAAAGTAGGAATCTCCATGCAGTCAACTGTTACAATTAGTATTTATTCTCAGAATTACCATTTAGCTTTCCAAATTTGGTTATCCCCTCTCTTCTCCCCCGTACACTACCTATAATATTAAAACTTGCGAATGAAATGCAAGTATCAAAATAAACCTTACCTGGTAAAAACACTTGTTGTTACTTCTTTAAATTCATTTAACTCCTATTTTTAAAAAATAAGATAGTTGGGACATAAAATTCAATTCAAGAGAGAACAACAAACAGCAGACCACACAGTCCCATTCAGTTTTATTCAAAGAAACTCCCAAAAGGTTTTTTTTAAAAAAGCTACTTAAATTGTTATGCTAAAGCACACAATGTGCTGGATCATCCATAAACTTTCACACAGTTCAGCCTTTTCTCTCTGCCTCTTCGCTTTGAATAGATGCCTCCATCCAGACAGCAATCCCTTCCTCACCAGGGCAGAGAAAAAGGACGTTGAGAAATTGGGACAAGAGTCATCTCTCCACTCTCCTCCTCTTCCCTCCCCCCATCCCCTGTAAACAGGTGACCGACTCAACATTAAAGATCTTCCTAGAAAGGGCAAGCTGTCTGCCCCCAGATAGTCAAGAAAAAGGGATTTGAACCTTCTAATTTCTTTCTCCTGTCTATTCAGTCCCTTTGCACAAACAATTCATTGCAGTAGGACAAGATAAATTGAAACATTCCTACAGAAACCACCTTCCGAGAATAATATTCAAACTTTGCAAGCACTCTTAGTCAAGCCCTACAGTGAAAACTAAGTTCATTTCAAGTGGATAAATACATACATCAGGCAATGGGCAGAAAAACTGATGAATTGTATGCATGACATCAAGCAACATGTTGTGTCCCACAACCAGTTTACCCTGAAAAGAAAAGAAAAAGACAATACTTATTTTAGAAACAACTATTTACAGTCAATTATACACAAATTACACTGCACATGATAACAGTCAATTCAACAACATCACTTATCAGGCCTCCCTTTAACATGTCAAGAATCTGCGGGGGGGGGGGGGGGGGGAGGAGGAGGAGGAGGGGGAGGAGGAGGAGAGAGGGAGGGAGAGAGAGAGAGAGAGAGAGAGAGAGAGAGAGAAAGAGAATGGAACTTCTGGACTTTTCTGAAAATATTACCTTTTAGTTTAAAGGAAAACTTTGGGCATGTATGTGCACGGAAAAATATTGGGCTTTGTCCAACATAATTCCTCAGTGTTTGCAACTTGCTCAAATTTTAATGAAAATACACAGTGTAGACACAGTGAACATATAGATCCCAATTCTAGTCAACCTTCTGCAATGGATGAGACTCGCCAACATTTGACAGTGTGTTCACTCTTTAAACTTAATGAATGCAACAATTCATGGGTTTTAGGGAGAAATCCTGCAAACAGCACTAGGGGACACATATGTTAGCTAACTCAATAATTATCAATGATATCGACTGGTGTAAAAAAAAAAAAATCCCAATAGTGGATCTTTTAAGTATGACTAAAGTTTTTAAAATCTGAATTGTCAGATGGTTTTGAAAGAAAAAAAATGTTCTTCCATCCTGTGCTAGAGATGGTGACTAATGATGGACTATGGCTCGTGAGCACTGATCACCATTTGGTGCTGCTTTGTAAGAGGTTAGACAGGGAATATTGGCAGGACATTCACCTGCTGATGTCACTGTAACAAAGAACAGATTTACTGACACCAGCCATCTGTGAGCAGTCATTTATACAGCGCTGATGAATCAGAAGGAATCCTGGGAAATTGCCTCTCAATTATACCTCCAATGCCACCCAATCTCAAATTGGGTGAAGAAACCATTGCAGATCAGAACATTCCTTGTCTGTATGACTGTAGGGGCTGGTTTAGCACACTGGGCTAAATAGCTAGCTTGTAATACAGAATAAGGCAGCAGCGCATGTTCAATTCCCGTACCAGCCTCCCCGAACAAGTGCCGGAATGTGGCGACTAGGCGCTTTTCACAGTAACTTCATTGAAGCCTACTTGTGACAATAAGCAATTATTATTATTACTTCATACTACATACAACCAGTGCCGCTGCGTTACCACAGTTCTGCTGCATTACTACACATTTTGAAAAATTGGACTTGAATTATTCACCTCAAACAAAGAGAGAATAAAATCTGACCAACAGTTAAAAAGAATACCAGTTGAAAATGGTCATTAACCCTTTGGCTCATTTGTTTTCCACTTTGATCGCTAAGATTTTTTGAAGGGACTTCCGGGTGCGGCGATGACCAGCTAAGTCGCATGTTTCGGCAGCTCCCGGTGGAACGGACTTTTGGGCTCTTGATAGGAGCCCCAACGGCAATTTTAACGGCAAAAAACACCGTGCGGTAAACCAGAAGGGTATTCCCCCTGGACACGGATGGAAAAAGGAGAGGAAAGTGGCCGGATTGCAGCGGATCCTTTGGAACAACGGCAAGGAAGGCAAGCAAAAACCAAGATGGCGTCGGAAGGTGGCAGTTTCATATGGGGCCCTGAACAACAAGAGTTCTTGAAATGCTGCGTGGAGGAGATAAAAAAGGAAATGAAGAAAGAGTTGTTGGCCCCGATACTACAGGCGATCGAAGGGCTAAAGGAGGAACAAAAGACCCAGGAGCAGGAGCTTCGGGTCGTGAAGGCGAAAGCAGCCGAGAATGAGAACGATATACAGGGCCTGGTGGTGAAGACGGAGATACAGGAGGCACATCAGAAACGATGTGTGGAGAGGTTGGAGGCACTGGAAAACAACGCAAGGAGGAACAACCTGAGGATTCTTGGCCTTCCTGAAGGTGTGGAGGGGGCGGACGTCGGGGCATATGTGAGCACGATGCTGCACTCGTTAATGGGAGCGGAGGCCCCGACGGGTCCGTTGGAGGTGGAGGGAGCGTACCGAGTTATGGTGCGAGGATCGAGAGCAGGAGAAACTCCCAGAGCCATAGTGGTGAGATTCCTCCGTTTTAAGGATAGAGAAATGGTCCTTAGATGGGCGAAGAAAACTCGGTGCAGTAAATGGGAGAACGCGGTGATCCGCGTTTATCAAGACTGGAGTGCGGAGGTGGCGAGAAGGAGGGCGAGCTTTAATCGGGCCAAGGCGGTGCTTCATAAAAGGAAGATAAAATTTGGAATGCTGCAACCGGCAAGACTGTGGGTCACATATCAAGGGAGGCACCACTACTTTGAGACGGCGGATGAAGCGTGGACTTTTATTGTAGAAGAAAAACTGGAATGAGTGGATTATTAAAAAGAACGTTTGGACAAAGTGGTGGGGCGAATGTGGGGGGCGAAGAGGGGTTTTATGTTCTAATCCTGCGGTATGGTAACTTTTCTTTCTCCCACAGGTGGTGATGGGGGGAGGTGGGGAGGGAGAGGAGATGGGGCGTTGGCCATGGGAGGCGGGGCCGAGGGAGAAGCGCGGGCTTGGTTCCCGCGCTATGATAATTATGGCGGGAATAGAGAAGCAGGAAGGAGGGGGCGTCGCACGGTGCGAGCCGTGGTCACGGGGGGAAGTCGAGGTCAGCCAGAGTTTGCTGACTTCTGGGAGCAACATGGGGGGAGTAATTACGCTAGCGGGGGGTCTAGCGGGGGGGGGGGGGGGGGTGGGAGGGGGGAATTACTGGGTTGCTGCTGCTGGGGAAAGGGGGGAGTGGGTACGGGAGAGGATGGGCGGGGGGGCACCGCCTGGGGGAGATACAGCTGCGTGGGAACTGGGTGAGAAGCTGGAAAAAGATGATGGCTAACCGGCAAGGGGGGGGGGGGGGGTGGGAAGCCCCCCAACTCGGCTGATCACGTGGAACGTGAGAGGGCTCAACGGGCCGATAAAGAGGGCACGAGTACTCGCACACCTTAAACTTAAAGCAGATGTGGTTATGTTACAGGAAACGCACCTGAAACTGATAGACCAGGTTAGGCTGCGCAAAGGATGGGTGGGGCAGGTGTTCCATTCGGGGCTGGATGCGAAAAACAGGGGGGTGGCTATATTAGTGGGGAAGCGGGTAATGTTCGAGGCAAAGACTATAGTGGCGGATAACGGGGGCAGATACGTGATGGTGAGTGGCAAGCTACAGGGAGAGATGGTGGTTTTGGTAAATGTGTATGCCCCGAACTGGGATGATGCCAACTTTATGAGGCTAATGCTAGGACGCATCCCGGACCTAGAGACGGGAAAGCTGATAATGGGGGGAGACTTTAACACGGTGTTGGAACCAGGGCTGGATAGGTCGAAGTCCAGGACTGGTAGGAGGCCGGCAGCAGCCAAGGTGCTTAAAGATTTTATGGAGCAGATGGGAGGTGTGGACCCGTGGAGATTCAGTAGACCTAGGAGTAAGGAGTTCTCGTTTTTCTCCGATGTCCATAAAGTCTATTCGCGCATAGACTTTTTTGTGTTGGGTAGGGCATTGATCCCGAAGGTGAGGGGAACGGAATATACGGCTATAGCCATTTCGGATCATGCCCCACACTGGGTGGACTTGGAGATAGGGGAGGAAACAGGAGGGCGCCCACCCTGGAGAATGGACATGGGACTAATGGCGGATGAGGGGGTGTGCCTAAGGGTGAGGGGATGTATTGAAAAGTACTTGGAACTCAATGACAATGGGGAGGTTCAGGTGGGAGTGGTCTGGGAGGCGTTGAAGGCGGTGGTTAGGGGGGAGCTGATATCAATAAGGGCACATAAAGGGAAGCAGGAGAGTAAGGAACGGGAGCGGTTGCTGCAAGAACTTTTGAGGGTGGACAGACAATATGCGGAAGCACCGGAGGAGGGATTGTACAGGGAAAGGCAAAGGCTGCATGTGGAATTTGACTTGCTGACTACAGGCACTGCAGAGGCACAATGGAGGAAGGCGCAGGGTGTACAGTATGAATATGGGGAGAAGGCGAGCAGATTGCTGGCACACCAATTGAGGAAAAGGGGAGCAGCGAGGGAAATAGGGGGAGTGAGGGACGAGGAAGGAGAGATGGAGCGGGGAGCGGAGAGAGTGAATGAAGTGTTCAAGACATTTTATAAAAAATTATATGAAGCTCAACCCCCGGATGGGAGGGAGAGAATGATGGACTTTTTGGATCGGCTGGAAATTCCCAAGGTGAAAGAGCAGGAAAGGGTGGGACTGGGAGCACAGATCAAGGTAGAAGAAGTGGTGAAAGGAATTAGGAACATGCAGACGGGAAAGGCCCCGGGACCGGACGGATTCCCAGTTGAATTTTACAGAAAATATTTGGACTTGCTCGCCCCGGTACTGACGAGGACCTTTAACGAGGCAAAGGAAAGGGGACAACTGCCCCCGACTATGTCTGAAGCAACGATATCGCTTCTCTTAAAGAAGGAAAAGGACCCGCTACAATGCGGGTCCTACAGACCAATTTCCCTCCTAAATGTGGATGCCAAGGTCCTGGCCAAGGTAATGGCAATGAGAATAGAGGAATGTGTCCCGGGGGTGGTTCACGAGGACCAAACTGGGTTTGTGAAGGGGAGACAGCTGAACACGAATATACGGAGGCTGTTAGGGGTAATGATGATGGCCCCACCAGAGGGTGAAACGGAGATAGTAGTGGCGATGGATGCCGAGAAAGCATTTGATAGAGTGGAATGGGATTATTTGTGGGAGGTGTTGAGGAGATTTGGTTTTGGAGAGGGGTATGTTAGATGGGTGCAGCTATTGTATAGGGCCCCAGTGGCGAGTGTGGTCACGAATGGACGGGGATCAGCATATTTTCGGCTCCATAGAGGGACAAGGCAGGGATGTCCTCTGTCCCCATTACTGTTTGCACTGGCGATTGAGCCCCTGGCGATAGCGCTGAGGGGTTCCAAGAGATGGAGGGGAGTACTTAGGGGAGGAGAAGAACACCGGGTATCTTTATATGCGGATGATTTGCTACTATATGTGGCGGATCCGGCGGAGGGGATGCCAGAAATAATGCGGATACTTGGGGAGTTTGGGGATTTCTCAGGGTATAAATTGAACATGGGGAAGAGTGAGCTGTTTGTGGTGCATCCAGGGGAGCAGAGTAGAGAAATAGAAGACCTACCGTTGAGGAAGGTAACAAGAGACTTTCGTTACCTGGGGATCCAGATAGCTAAGAATTGGGGCACATTGCACAGGCTAAATTTAACGCGGTTGGTGGAACAGATGGAGGAAGATTTCAAGAGATGGGATATGGTAGCACTGTCAATGGCAGGGGGGGTGCAGGCGGTTAAGATGGTGGTCCTCCCGAGATTCCTCTTTGTGTTTCAGTGCCTCCCGGTGGTGATCACAAAGGCTTTTTTTTTTTTAAAAGGATAGAAAAGAGCATCATGGGTTTTGTTTGGGCCGGGAAGACTCCGAGAGTGAGGAAGGGATTCTTACAGCGTAGTAGGGATAGGGGGGGGCTGGCACTACCGAGCCTAAGTGAGTACTATTGGGCCGCTAATATTTCAATGGTGAGTAAGTGGATGGGAGAGGAGGAGGGAGCGGCGTGGAAGAGATTAGAGAGGGCGTCCTGTAGGGGGACCAGCCTGCAGGCTATGGTGACAGCCCCATTGCCGTTCTCACCGAGGAACTACACCACGAGCCCGGTGGTGGTAGCTACACAGAAGATTTGGGGACAGTGGAGACGACATAGGGGAAAGACCGGAGCATTGGGGGGGTCCCCGATAAGAAACAACCATAGGTTTGCCCCGGGGGGAATGGATGGGGGATATGGAATGTGGCAAAGAGCAGGAATAACGCAACTGAAAGATCTATTTGTGGATGGGAAGTTCGCAAGTCTGGGAGCGCTGACCGAGAAATATGGGTTGCGCCAAGGGAATGCATTCAGGTACATGCAATTGAGGGCTTTTGCGAGGCAACAGGTGAGGGAATTCCCGCAGCTCCCGACACAAGAGGTGCAGGACAGAGTCATCTCAAAGAAATGGGTGGGGGATGGTAAGGTGTCGGATATATATAGGGAAATGAGGGACGAAGGGGAGACTATGGTGGATGAACTAAAAGGGAAATGGGAAGAAGAGCTAGGGGAGGAGATCGAGGAGGGGCTGTGGGCAGATGCCCTAAGCAGGGTAAACTCGTCGTCCTCGTGTGCCAGGCTAAGCCTGATTCAGTTTAAGGTATTACACAGGGCACATATGACTGGAACACGGCTCAGTAAATTTTTTGGGGTGGAGGATAGGTGTGCGAGGTGCTCGAGAAGCCCAGCGAATCATACCCATATGTTTTGGTCATGCCCGGCACTACAGGGGTTTTGGGTGGGGGTGACAAAGGCGCTTTCAAAAGTAGTAGGAGTCCGGGTCGAACCAAGCTGGGGGTTGGCTATATTTGGGGTTGCACAAGAGCCGGGAGTGCAGGAGGCGAGAGAGGCCGATGTTTTGGCCTTTGCGTCCCTAGTAGCCCGGCGCAGGATATTGTTAATGTGGAAAGAAGCCAAGCCCCCGGGGGTGGAGACCTGGATAAATGACATGGCGGGGTTCATAAAGCTAGAGCGGATTAAGTTCGTCCTAAGGGGGTCGGCTCAAGGGTTCACCAGGCGGTGGCAACCGTTCGTCGAATATCTTGCGGAAAGATAGATTGGGGGAAAAAAGAAGGCAGCAGCAGCAGCCCAGGATTTGGGGGGGGGGGGGGGGGGGTGTAGCCTGTGACAAGGCAGTTGCCAATTAGGGCTAGTTTTCATTTTTGTTATTTAATATTTATTTATTTTTTGTTAATATAAAAAAGGTCATTGTTATCTGTATTGTTATAATGTTGTGTATGGGATGCACAATGTACTGTGTTGGTTGACCAAAAATTTTCAATAAAATATTTATTTAAAAAAAAAAAGATTTTTTGAAGGGATTAACATTTTGCAAAGAAGAAAAACATAATTTAATAACTATCATTCAAATCATGTTGACCAGTACTTTCATAACCAGCGAATAATTTTTTTAAATACAGAAACTCAAAGATTAATAGATTTGCACTGATAAAATCATATTCGGATCAACCAACGTGCATTTTTACTAAGTGATAAAGGAACAGCCAAACAAGATGACCCTTAAAATAGTGTAAATCGGAGGTTTAGGAAGGAGCAGCTACAGGGGAGTTTTACTCGGGACAAGGGACTTCAGCTATTTAGAGAAATTGGAAAAGCGGAGATTGTTTTCCTTAGGACAATGTTAAGGGGCCGACCCAACAGAAACATGCAAAATCCTGTGAGGTGTTGACGAAGTCTGGAGAACCTCAAACCTCGGACAACACAAGAGGACAGATTCAAAATAATTGATAGAATCACAAGAGGAGAAATTATTTCACATAGAAGGTTAGGATGATCTGGAACATTAACCAAAAACGGTAGGATGATCTGGAACATTAACCAAAAAGGGTGATAGAATTAGATCCCATAGGCACTTTCTAAAGGCAACTGAATGTGTGTTTGAAGCAATCTGATTTGCATGGATATGGGAAGAAATCTAGGAACTGAATTGGATTGCTGTTTTGAAGAGTGTGAAGAATGTAAGAAATTGTTATACATTATATTTTATATGTTGTTCTAGTAACGTTATTAAAAACCCTGGGTTCAAATATATACAGGCAGTGTGTCTGCTAAAGTTGTATTAAGGGGTCGCAAAGGTGGGGTAATCATTGATTTTTGCCATTTACTTGTTTATGGAGAGATAGAATATTATTTATGTTTAAGAGTTTCACCAGGGAGGGCAGACGATGGTGCAGTGGTTAGCACTGCTGCCTCACGGCACCGAGGTCCCAGATTCGAACCCGGCCTGGAGGCACCATCAGTGTGGAGTTCTCACATTCTCACCGTGCCTGCTTGGGTCTAACCCCCACAACCAAAAAGATGTGCTGGATAGGTGGATTGGCCACGCTAAATTGCCCCTTAATTGGAAAAAAAAAATAGATACTCTAAAAATAATATATATACTTATTTTTTTTTAAAAAAGCGTTTCCCCAGGGTGTAGATAATTTGAGGGATTGTGTTTAGTCCTAGCTAAGCAGGTCATGGGATAACTTAGTGGGAAGAGTCTGGAGAATGCTTGGGATACATATTATGTAACTTAATTTTAAATATTTTCGAATTTTCTAAAACAAACATTAATCATATTATCAACAATCAAAGATATAAAAGTATAAAGTCAAAATGTTGTATACACATCTTTCCTCAAATTGTAACACAAAACTAAATCCCCCTATAAACTAAACCCCCCCCCAACAGTTGACAGTATCTAGATCTTTAAAAAAGATTAATGGTTGCCACCTCAGAACCTTCCCACCGACCCCCTAATGATACACGTAATTTTTCCTAAGTGTAGAAATGACATCAAATCACCCAACCAGTCAGGTGCACTAGGCAGTGTGGGAAACCTTCAGCTAAGCAATACTCGCCTCCTGGTCAAAGAGGCAACGGCAAGAACATCCGACCCTATCCCAGAGTGTAATGTCGGTGAGGCTGAGACCCCAAATATGGCTACCAATGGACATGGTTCCAAGGCCACCGAAGAATCTCCAATGTAATATTAAAAAAAGAAACCAGAAGCTACCAAGTTTGGAACAAGACCAAAACATGTGAATGTGGTTAGTTGGCGCAAGCGAGCAATGGTCACACTGGTCTTCCGCATCCTGCAAAAATCCACTCATCCTCACTTTGGTCCAATGTGTTCTGTGCAATACTTGAAACTGAATTAGACTCGGTCGGGCGGAGGAAAAAGTGGAGTTCGCCCCGTAGAGGGCTTCCCGCTCAGCCTCGTCAGTAAACACAGGATTCAGTTCCCTCTCTCATCTCTCCCTCACTTCCTCCAAAGGGGCAGGATCCGAGTAACGGATAATGCCATACAGATCTGTCTGTGCCAAGGACAAAACGGTCCTCAGCAAGGAGGAGGATGGGGCTAATGGAAAAAAACTTAAGAAAAATCGCGCATTTGAAAATAACGAAAAAGAGGTTCGAACTGGGTAACTGAAATTTGTCAGCCAGCTCCTCAAAACTGTCCAGTCTCCCCTCTTATTTATTTTCTTCTCTTTTTTAAATTTAGAGTATCCAATGCATTTTTTTCAAATTCAGGGGAAATTTGGTGTGGCCAATCCACCTAGCCTGCACATCCTTTGGGTTGTGGGGTGAAACCCACGCAAACACGGAGAGAATGTGCAAACTCCACGCAGACAGTGACCCAGGGCCAGGATTGAACCTGGGACCTCAGTGCCGTGAGGCAGCAGGGCTAACCTACTGCACCATCGTGCTGCCCTGAATCTCCCCTCTATGCATAGATCCCAAAATTGCACGTCCCTTTGTTCTCCAAGACTTACATGAAGGGTCCAGGTCCGAAGGAGAGAAAAAAAGGTTAATATTGCAGGGCTAAAGAAGACAGAGAGATGTTTGAAATGTTGCCAAGATGGTTTCAAATCCTGAAGGAGGAAAATCACCACAGGATTTGAGGAAAAACCTGCAGGGTTGAAAGGTAGCAGTGCAGTAATTGTAGTGTGAAAAGAAGTGGTGGTGGTGCAGGAGCGAGCCTTCATTTAGCCCCAAATCGAATCAGGGTAGCTATGCCACTGCAGGATTTTTTGAATGTTGGCAGCCCAATCACAAAACAAAGGATTCCCAAGGGCCAAGCCTCCCAATCCTTCGTCTCTCTGGAGCAGAATGCTGCGGATTCTGCGATACTTACCCACCCAAAGAAAAGCAGAAACCAATTATGTTGACCACAGCAAAAAACAATTTCGGCAAAAAACAAAAATGGGGATACATTGAACAAAAAATAGGAATCTGGGAAAATTTGATCTTTTGGATCCTACCTGCCTGTGATAGAGGGAGGCTGCTCCACTTCTGCAGATGTTCCACTTCTGCAGATCTGCTTCGACAATACTGATGAGGCTCGAGTAATTTAATTTGTGAAGTAAGGCCCAATTATGGGTTACAAGGACCCCCAAGTAACGGAAACTGGTGTCAGAGAGGCGAAGCGGCAATGAACGAAGTTGAGCTCCTCGAATTTTACAGGGCATTGGTGAGGCCACATGTGGAGTGCTGTGTGCAGTTTTGGTGTCCTTATCTGAGGAAGGATGTTCTTGCTGTGGAGGGAGGGCAGCGAAGGTTTACCAGGCCAATTCCTGGGATGACGGGACTGTCAAGTGAGGAGAGGATTATATTCATTGGAGTTTGGAAGAGTGAAAGGGGATCTCATACAAACTTACCAAATTCTAACAGGATTAGACAGGGTAGATTCAGAAAAAATGTTCCCGATGGCAGGGGTGTCTAGAACTAGGGGTCATAGTTTGAAGATAAGGGTTAAACCTTTTAAGACTGAGGAGAAATGTCTTCATCCAGAGAGCAGTGAATTTCAAGAAGGAATTAGATATAGCCAAGGGGCTAAAGGGACCAAAGGATATGGGGGGGGGGGGGGGGGGAATCAGGGTTTTAGAACATAAGAACAAGGAAACAAGGAACAGGAGTAGTCCATCTGGCCCCTCGAGCCTGCTCCGCCATTCAATGAGATCATGGCTGACCTTTGTGGACTCAGCTCCACTCTCCGGCCCGTACACCATATCCCCAAATCCCTTTATTCTTTAGAAAGGTATCTATCTTTTTCTTAAAAACGTTTAAAGAAGGAGCCTCAACTGCTTCACTGGGCAAGGAATTCCAGAGATTCACAACCCTTTGGGTGAAGAAGTTCCTCCTAAACTCGGTCCTAAATCTGCTTCCCCTTATTTTGAGGCTATGCCCCCTAGTTCTGCTTTCCCCGACCAGTGGAAACAACCTGCCCGCATCTATCCTATCTATTCCCTTCATAATTTTATATGTTTCAATAAGATCCCCCCGCATCCTTCTAAACTCCAATGAGTACAGTCCCAGTCTACTCAACCTCTCATCATAATCTAATCCCCTCAACTCTGGGATCAACCTAGTGAATCTCCTCTGCACTCCCTCCAGTGCCAATATGTCCTTTCTCAGGTAAGGAGACCAAAACTGAACACAATACTCCAGTTGTGGCCTCACCAACACCTTATACAATTGCAGCATAACCTCCCTAGTCTTGAACTCCATCCCTCTAGCAATGAAAGACAAAACTCGATTAGCCTTCTTAATCACCTGTTGCACCTGCACACCAACTTTTTGCAATTCGTTCACCAGCACACCCAGGTCCCTCTGCACAGCAGCATGTTTTAACATCTTACCGTTTAAATAATAATCCATTCTGCTGTTATTCCTCCCAAAATGGATAGCCTCACACTTGGCAACATTGAATTCCATCTGCCAGACCCTAGACCATTCACCTAACCTATCCAAATCCTTCTGCAGACTTCCGGTATCCTCTGCACTTTTTGCTTTACCACTCATCTTAGTGTCGTCTGCAAACCTTGCCACATTGCACTTGGTCCCCAACTCCAAATCATCTATGTAAATTGTGAACAACTGCGGGCCCAACACTGATCCTTGAGGGACCCCACTAGTTACAGGTTGCCAACCAGAGAAACACCCATTTATCCCCACTCTCTGCTTTCTGTTAGTTAACCAATCCTCTACCCATACTACCACTTTCCCCTCAATGCCATGCATCTTTAGTTTATGCAGCAACCTTTTGTGTGGCATTTGATAATCAGCCATGGTCATAATGAACGGCAGAGCAGGTTCAAGGGGCCAAATGGCTCCCCCCAGCAGCTTTTATTTTCTATGTTTCTAACAGGTGGATTCACTGGAAAACACTCTCTCATCCACTTTTAGTTTATCGCCAGAAAAGGTACCAAACGCAGTGAGCATCCTCATCATGTTGGCCATGGGGGATGTCGCGTCTGTAATTTACAGAAGTAGGTCACCTGTACAAAGCGATACCGAATGCTCCACTCCATTCTGACAAATGTCCCTCCACGGACTGATCAGATGCCCCCAATGTTATTGAGGAGGGCTCAATAGCCAAGCAAAGAGCAGCAGGGAGAAAGGACTAGTGCCCCTGCTCAAGTTAAAGTAATTTGAAAATACAGTGTTTGTGCGAATATTGGCCTTAAGACCATGAAACAACAGAAATCCTGAAGGCAAATTTAGGGCTGAATCCAAATCACCCAAGAATCTCGGGTAGATAGTCACATTCCACTGTAAAAAATGTATTTTCTGCAACCAAAACCCTCGGGTTCAGGAGCAGTGGGTGGGAAAGAGGACGACATTTAGAAGGCGTTGAATGTTGTCCACTCTTCACAAAGCTAGTCTTATGTTATACCTGAGAGACAAGGCTCCAGCCTGAACGTCAGGGCCTTAGCCAGCAGCTCAAGGTCCATATTCAAGTGAGATGGGTCAGTATGACGCACACTCTACAGGGTCCTTGAGGAGCAAAGAAATTGAGGCTTGAGTAATGGTCGAGGGAAATGAAATCGGAGACAGTTAGTCATTAAACATATCCATTATTAAAGGTCTGAGCTGTTCAGAAAACCTTTTGTAAAACCCGACTGAGAAGCAGTCAAGACCGGGGGGGGGCTTTGCAACAGCTCAATGCACTTCAAAACCTCTCCCAGGCACAACGGGGAATCCAATTCTTATATCCTGCTCTCCTCGATGACAGGGAACCCTCCAGAAATGCAAACCATCCAGAAAGCTAGTCATACCAAATTTGTGCAGAGGGGGTTCCGACTCATACAGTTCATGGTAATACAAACTGAAAGTCTCACTGACCTGGAGAGGAGTGGAGACCAGATTTCCATCCTTGTTATGAATCATAGGGATCTCTCAAGACGTGGTCTGCCGCTTGAGTTGGTGAGCCAGCAAATGACTGGCCTTCTCTCATGCCCATATAAGGTGCCCCAGAGCGCCGTAACTGACGCACAGCCTTACTAGTAGACATCAGTTCAAATTAGAGCTGTAACCTTTTTCTGTGCATTAATAAATGTGTTGGCGTGAGTGAGTATTGCCGGTACACCTCCAAGATGGCATTCACCAACCTCTGTCGCTCCAACTGCTCCATTTTCATGGTGTAAGCCCTATATGAAATCACCTGCCCCCTGATGATGGCCTCGAGAGTCTCCCAAAGTGTGGAGGAGAGATAGAATCTGACTTGTTGAGCGTAATAAATTCCGCTATGGAGGTAGGCAAACGCTCACAGAATTTGTCGTCAAACAACAGAGTGGTGTCAAATCTCCAGGGTGGGTGTTTGAAAGGGCCAACATCTACAAAATGTGGGTGGTAGTCTGATATGACAATTGCCAAGTAGTCAGTTACAACAACAAAGAGGGGAGGGGATTATCAAAAATATAGGTCAATTTGAGAATATGCAGGGAGGGCATGTAAAACAAAACCATTATAGTTTGGCTGCAGAAAGTGCCACAGATCTACTCCACCCAGAGCTATGGCCATCCTGGATGGAACCCGAGATTTCGGTTCGGAACAATCCAATTTAGGGTCCAAGACACAGTTCAGATTGCCTCCCAGAATCATCTGGTATGAATCCAGGTTGGGCAGAGAATTCACCAGCGAATTTTGGGTCATCCTATTTAGGGACATAAATGTTTATACTTTATGTAATTAATGTGAGGAACCAGGTCGGTGTTTAGTTTTGCAGTCTGCTACAAGATTTTAAGTTGAATGCAGTGTCCGACAAGACAGAAGGATTTTCAGGTTGATCCTGAAAGGGTTTCTCTCCAAAGATCTGCACAGCGAGGCAAGTAACCCGGACTGTTAACTTAAGTGGCATTTGAATGGTACTGGGTTGCTTAATTGGAATATATAGTGAGCAAGTTAAAGCTTTTTTGCCTTTTATTTAAGGACTGTTTTAACTGTTAATTGGAAAGCAATCACTGTATTGCTAATGTGATGGATTCGGTGTTTAAATAAAGTTTGTTTTAACATAAATGATACCTATTGGTGGGGCAGCACGGTGGCGCAGTGGGATAGCCCTGCTGCCTCACGGCGCCCAGGTCCCAGGTCCGATCCCGGCTCTGGGTCACTGTCAGTGTGGAGTTTGCACATTCTCCCAGTGTTTGCGTGGGTTTCGCCCCCACAACCCAAAGACGTGCAGGCTAGGTGGGTTGGCTACGTTAAATTGCCCCTTAATTGGAAAAATGAATTGGGCACTCTATTAAAAAAAAAGATACCTATTGGTCAGTGTTATAGCTCCTGTGGTTTAATAATCTTCCCTCACAGTCTTACAAATTGCAGGGATTCTCATCGCACAGCTTTAACAAGAGCCAGCACAGGAAAGATGGGCTCATTGGCTGCTTTCTGTACAGTAGGATCCTGTGATGGAGTGTCACAATAAGAGAGCAGAGGGCGTGGAAAAGATGGTAGAAAAGCAGTTCTTGTGCTCTCAGGGTAGGAGGACGGGGTGAGGGAAAGAGGGGCAGTATGGGAAAGATCAAAAGTCAGGCAGAGTGGATAAGATGCCCAAGGCAAAGGATTAACATCAATTTGGGGAGATTGGGGGAGGGGGGGAAAGAGAGAGAGAGAGAGAGAGAGAGAGAGAGAGAGAGAGAGAGAGAGAGAGAGAGAGAGAGAGAGAGAGAGAGAGAGAGAGAGAGAGAGAGACTTTTACAACAATCGGATTGATTTTCCAGCCACTGGATCTCTCCAGTAACATTACAGACTCACTATAATTTACACAGCCATGGCTACACAGCACACAGATAGAAGTTGATTTTGTCCAACAGCTGGCAGCTCAAGAGACCAACACACAACTACTATTGTGGGAGATCTCACTGCCAGCAGTTGGACAGGATTTGGGTTGAGGCCACGGATATTAAGCTAATGCTGCAGTACAGCTAATCTCGGTCCACTTCCTGCACCAAACCTCTGCTGCAACAGAACATGAACTAACAGTGCCTTGAAACAGAAATGTGCCCATTGTGGCGATTCCAAACATTCAACATAATCGCTGCAGCTTGGTGAGTCTCTTGCTGTCAACAGCTGATTGATCAATTTAAGGATTATGCCGTAGAGGCAAAATCCCAGTCATCTTCCAAAAATCCGGTAATTATTATACCAGGGTAAACAAAAACATTAAATTTCAGAGAGGCTTGCATTTAGAAGGGTGGCTGCTTTACCATTTATTTGTTCCATAATAGGCCATGCTCAAACTATGCTTCCAACTTGGCAGGTGTTGCAATGCCACATACATGCATATACTTCAAACACAAACTCCCAAATGTCAGCAATCCTACAATATTTTATATTTGTTGTGGCACTACCATCTTTATAAATAGCAAGATAGCTCAGGAGAAAGTGTCTTTGTTTGAACATATACATAGCAAGCTTTTCGTTCATGGATTTTTCTCGACTTGATAAGAGGTATTTCCATAATACATCAGAACTGAAGGGGCAGCACGGTGGCACAGTGGTTAGCATTGCTTCCTCACGGAGCCGAGGTCCCAGATTTGATCCCGGCTCTGGATCGCTGTCCGCGTGGAGTTTGCATTCTCCCAGTGTTTGCGTGGATTTCACCCCCACAACCCAAAGATGTGCAGGGTAGGTGGATTGGCCATGCTAAATTGCCCCTTAATTGGGAAAAATGATTTGGGTACTCTAAATTTATTTTAAAAACTGAAAACCATGTCTTTATATGGGGAAAAAGCAGCATTGATCACTGGGTAAAATGCTCAGAAATGTAGCACTGGACTTGGAATGTCAGCTTTTTCACATGCTACGTAGGTGTCGTTGGCTCGGCCAACATTTATTGTCCATCCCTAGTTACCCTTGTGAAGGTGGTGGTTATCTGCCTACTTGAACCGCTGCAGTCCATGTGATGCAAGTACACCCACTGTGACATAGTTTAAAGTCAGGATCGTGCATGGCTTGAAGGGAAACTTCCAGGTGGTGGTGTTGCCAAGTATCTGCAGCCCTTATCCTTCTAGATGGTAGCGGGTTTGGAAGGTGCAAAGGAATCTTGGTGAGTTTCTTCAGGGCATCTAGTAGATGGTATGCACTGCTGCCACTGTTTGTCAATGAATGTTTGTGAATGAGGTGCTAATTAAGCAGCCTGTTTTGTCTTAGATGGTGTTGAACTTCTAGAGTATTGTTAGAGCTGCACTCAACCAGTCAAGGAGAGAGTATTCCATCACACTCCCGACTTGTGCCCAGTAGATGGTGGTCAGGCTTTAGGGAGTCAGGAGGCGGGTTATTTGCTGCAGGATACCTAGCTTCTGACCTGCTCAGGTAGCCACGGTATTTATATGGCAAGTCCAATTCAGTTTTTGGTCAGGATGTTGTAAGTGGGGCATTCAGTGATGGTAGTGCCATTGAATGTCAAGGGACAATGGCTAGATTCCCTCTTGCTAGAGATGGTCATTGCCTGGCACTTCTGTGGTGTGAATGTTACATGCCATTTGTCAGCCAGAGTCTAGATATTGTCCAGGTCTTGCTCTATTTGGCATGGACTACATCAGTATCTGAGGAGTCTCAAATGATACTGAACATTGTGCAGTCAGCACATATATCTCCACTTCTGACATGATTATGTTGGGAGGCAATTGATGAAGCAGCTGAACGCGGTTGGGCATAGAACACTACCTTGAGGAACTTCTGCAGTGATGGCCCTAGAGTTGAAATGATTGTCCTCCAGCCACCATAACCATCTTCCTTTGTATAGCTAACATTTCACCCAGCAGGGAGTTTTCCCTCTGATTCCCATTGACTCGGTTTTGCTAGAGCTCTTTGATGCTATACTCGATCAAATGCTGCCTTGATGTTAAGAGCAGTCACTCTTTTGTCCATGTTTGAACTAAAGCTATGAGGGTGGGAGCCGAATGATCCGGGTGGAACCGAAACAGAATACCATTCAGCAGGTTATTGTTAAGCAAGTGCGTCTTGATAGTACTGTTGAGGACCCCTACCATCACTTTATTGATGATAAGAGAGCAGACTAATGGCGGTAATTGGTTGGGTTGGATTTGCCCTGCACAGGACATACCTGGACAATTTTCCACATTGCTGGGCAGTGTTGTAGCTGTACTGAAACAGCTTGGCTAGGGGCACGAGAATGAAACAATGGCTATAGCAATTCTGAAATCACAGGACAATTGTTAAAATATGGATCATAAAGCTATTGCAGTATTAAAAATCTTAACAATTAAACAGGGAACGTTTCAAATGAGATTGCAAAAATATCCAGGAAATAAACTTTCATTTGCATTCGGAAAAAGGACTCACCGATTTTGAAATGGCATATATTACTTTGGAAAACCCCACAGCATCATTCATTTCCTCCTGCAAAGAAGGCAGCTGGTTACTGTAAAGCAGAGGCCTAGTTTTCAAAATATCCACACCATTGAAGGATTCATAACTACTTAGTTTCAACCCTAAATTATTAATTTCTCTGGAGAGCTCACCCCTCAGTAATGTCAGATGTTAGTGAGGATTTAAAAAAAAAACGCAAACCAGACACGATAATTAGACAAACTAATGGAAATGCTGAGAGATAGAAATACAAACTTAAGGCACTCAAATCAGTTACCGCCCTTAAAATTTACACATGAACCATTAGGGCAGATGGATACGTTACATGAAAAAAAACATGAACAACTGATTTTAATATCTTTTTCTCACTGAGTTTTCTGCTCAACCCCTTGCTGGAATAAAGTGGCATGGATTGCTTGGGGCATGGTACTTGAAGGCATTTATTAAACCTCAAAGTTTAGATAGCAAGTGCTGGGAAGCTAGCTGACTTCAGGGTCATGCCAGCTGAGCACGGTGTACTTTAGAAAAAGTTGGCAATTGGTGATCAAGAATTGGAAGTGGAGACCATTTGTCTCCCCCTAATCTAGCAGTGGATAGGCCAGCGGCAGCATCTTTGTCACCAAATCGGAGATTTGCTATTTCGGCACAGATAAAGTATTGAATCCAGGATCTTCTGGGAATAACTCAATTTAGCCCCTGTAAAGCCTTGAGATTATTGTACGCACATGTCAATCTAAGTTACTCATGACCTTCAATCGTGAGTCATTCTTTCAGGGGGCAATAGACACAAGTGCAATTGACCCTTCGAGGTCTCCGTAGAACCACACAACTTTCCCTTTTGTACTCTGCACAAAATATTTGTGAGCAGCTATATAACCTTGGAGTCTTTAGCTAAACTACATGAAACATTTTAGACCCTTCTTTGATTCTGGAGATAAAGCAGAAGATAGGTAATTAGCTAGTTTAATAATTACATATAAATAAGCAGGTAAATGAATTTTTAAAAAATAAGGGATTGCAGATAACTCAGCAAAAATGAGGAATGCTAGGTTCAGAAAAAATGCATCAGATCTGCGGTGTGCACAAATTCGCGGAATGGCAATTTGCTTTGACCCAGCATCCACCGTCTCTTAGGAAATTCCGCATTTCCAACACTACTTCGTGAAAATAAAAGTGTTTCCTGATTTCGCCTCCCGCTCTCACCAAGTTTTAGCCATCATGTTCTGGAAAAGGATTTCCTCTACACGCCTCAATCATTTATCTTGTCACCTCTCTCTTTCTCTCCCCCAAAAGCAGTGATACCCAAGGACAATCTTAAACTTTGCCAACTTTGATATTGGCTACAACTTAAACCTCAATGATGCACACTTTCTGACAACAGGCAGCAGAAATCATGGATTAAGGGTGGAGTTTCACAGGCTGCCTATCTTTGGAATCATACATCAAAAATAAATTAAGATACGAGATCATGATACGAGAAAAATCTGGCCTTACAGGTCAACAAAAACATACTCATACCAGCTTCTGGTTTCTAGAGTACCCGCTCTAACATTAAAACAATTGTGTATGGAAATTCATTTTATATCGCTCAATTGCTGCGAAAATAAGCAAGTGACTTTAACAAAAAAACACTGGCTGGATTACCAGCTGAGAACACCCTTTCGATAGTGCATCCCTACATTCTTCAGGGCGAACATAAAATGTTTGCAATTTGCCAACAATGGTAGAAATACAAGGAATTTAAGCTGGTAAATACAGGATTAGATGGTTCAAACTAAAATAGAAAATGACAAAAATATTCAACATCAACAGACACTTTATCTGAAGTGCCTGGGTATTTATTTTAGGTTAGATTTATTTATTTTTTGCACAGCCCTGCTTAAAACTGAACCTAACTACAAAAGGCCAACTGGTGCACAGGAACTTACGGGTTGCTACATGGCTGCGAGTTCAAGAGTAAACAGTGCCCAGTCGCTTCGGCAGCATCTATGGTGAGGGAAACAGACTTACTGTTTCAGGTCGATGAACTTTTGCCAAGCGAATCATTACTGATTTTGTTGCTCCCTCCAGAGATCCTGCCTAACCTGCTGAATATTTCCGTTATTATTTCATATTTCCAGTATCCATGGTATTCTGCATTTGTGTTGGACAACCCCAATTCAATTTGCAAGAACTCAAAACAATAGAGGTAAAGCTTCCATTTTCTTAATTGAGAAACCGATATGAACCTGTAATCCTAGAGATCAATAAGCTGCAGCATTCAAATAGCTTTGTGAGAAAAATATCTAGTGGGCTGTAAGGTCTCCTTTGATGCTATATATTTTCTATGTTTCTATCGCCTCGACTTATTTTTCCACATACAGAAAGGATCACTGACTGAAATCTGGCCACAGTTTCCAATTTCGCACAGGATAAATAAATTGCTAATAACTTTAAAAAATGGACTCTCATTAAATGCAAATGGATGGCAGCAAATGGATGGCAGTCATTTCACATCAAGACTAATTTAATTTTGGTGCTCATTTTATTGGTATAAAACCTCTTGCGGTTTATAACATCTGACATTAAATTACAACTTTGCAATCATTTCCTGCTATCCATTATGGTACTTTAAAATTATCAAAACAGCTGTCACGTTTCAGAAGGGGCCCTATCAATAAAGAATTTATAAATTTAACTCATTGGATTTTACATGAGTATGCCACTTTAATAGCAAAAATATTATGTAAATTGGATAGATTGGAGCTTTAATCAGATACAGCTATATGTTGCTAACTGCAGAGATGGGATTAGAAATGCAATAACTAAACAACTCAACAGGATTCTTATGTCCCAAAGCATTTTTTGGGAAGTAGAACCAGATTTGTCCTTTCATTACTTATTTTTAATTAAAGATGGCTTAAATTGGACATTCTCCCAAAGCACCACAAGGCATGGTTAAAAGTTTTCCAATTTCCAAGTGGAAAGCTGCAGTTCTTTTAAAAATGCCTATCATTTACTTTTATTAACCCAGTTCATTGGGCCAGGTTTTGCATGAACATGGGGGAAAAAACACACCGAAGTATCAATAAGTACAGAATATACAAGTGCACCATTACCTGCTCTTTTGCTCGTTTTTGTTCTTCTCGTCTCCTTCGTTCGTCATCATCCAGCTTGCTGACCACAATATACCTCTCTTTCTGCAAGATATATTGAAACACTTCAACATTGATTTGTCTTTCCTTCAGGTTAAAAATTTGGTACCTTACTAGATCATTAAAACATCTCAAAATCATATCACACAATTAACTGTACGTCAAACGGGGTGATTACTCAGCATCAGCAATGCAAAAAGATGAAGGATCTGTTGGTTGAAAGAGGACTGTTGGCCAATTAAAATATTTTACACCACTATTCAATGTCTGAACAGGCCATCAAGATCTGAACTTACTATCTCCTTCGAAGGTCATAGTCATTGACAATGCAGCACGGAGATATTCACCATGTGAAAGAATGCCACCTTGCATTCAGATCTCAAGTTCTGATATGGGTCTAAAACAAAATTGGTCCCATCATGCAGCCAAACAGTTGCATTTTATATCCTCAAATTGTCAGCTTAAGGATAAAAGATTAAGTTTTTGACCTTCTGCTAACCTCAAATCACGACTGATTCTAAGCCATGTTGCCCCAATGAGATTTTGAATCCCTATCTTTCCCTCAATGATAACTTAGATGTGGCTAGTCAGCAAATCCACATCAGGAGGCAAAATGCGCCAAGAAACTGCAGCAAAATTGTAACTGGAATGACCGAGCACAAGGGGGCCCCCGAGTCACAAAACGTATATACGATGCAGCCCACCTTGGGCTTTATACTCAACAGGAATCTACAGGCACATCTACAGGCTGTACCCAAACCCACATCTATGATGAGCCTTTGCTGCATGCATGTAGCTTAGTTTGTAGTGTTCTCAGATCAAGAGTCAGCATGTTGTTGGTTCAAGTCTCATTTCACAGATATCAGTGCAAAGGAAATCGTAACTGACATTTCAGTGCAGAACTGAGAGTGTGCTGCATTTTCAGAGGTGGCATCTTTCAGATATACATTAAACAGAGGCATTGTCAGCTCCTTTCTTTAGATTAGAAACCCGAGAAGACAAAACCTCTGGCCATTGGTGACCTGACAATATTTAAAGTCTATCCAAAGGATAATGTAATATGTGCTGTACATCCCAAAATGAAATGGATACAGAAATAAACATCATACATGGGTGCAGCATTGAGGGCCTGGCAGGGAGGGCGCAGGAAGATGGGAAAACCAAACACAGCCTTCGATCCCATTCCCAATTGCTCTCCAGTGGCCCCTGGACAATTTGCATTGTCAACGAAGGACCAGCCCTCGCTACAATGCCGCTATAAAGAGCTTGGCATTGCTCACAGTCGAGAATAAAACGATCTAGGAGGCGGCATGGTGGCACAGTGGTTAGCACTGCTGCCTCACGGCGCCGAGGACCTGGGACCGATCCTGGCCCCGGGTCACTGTCCATTTGCACATTCTTGTGGGTGTCTCACCCCTACAACCTAAAAAAAAGTGTAGCATAGGTGAATTGGCCACACTAAATTGTCCCTTAATTGGAAAAAAATAATTGGGTACTCTAAATTTGTTAAATAAAGCATAAAAAGATCAAATGGGCAAAGTACAGGCGACTACAAGGGCCTGGAATTAAATCCTGGGAATGAGTTTCTCCTCAAGGTGAGGCGAGGACAGAAAATTGGCAAGATAAATTCCCACTGTTTCGGAATGCAATTCAAAACAAGGGAGATGATATCTTCTGGAATATTTTACAGCTGATAAGTCTTTTCTTGCTCCTTTAATATATTGAAAATACATATGCCATCCATCACAAATGTACTTAGTCACATCCTTTTCCTTTGACAATGATATTTACCTTCCAACTGCTTCTATCTGATGTTGAAGTCCTTACCTTTTCATTCTCCAAGGTTTCTACATGGGCTCCTTTCGGAAACCTAAAGCAAGGACGGTAATGGGAAAAATGATTTCAGTGGAGTATTTAAACAAACCTGTGTACAGTTTACATTTTTTTCTTGCTGGGATATTTTCTGGTAAGTTTTCCAATAACCACTTTGAATTTCCCCTCAACAAAAAATACTTTTGCCAACCTATTGCATTGTCTTTACTGCAACTTCCCTTAAATACGGAACAATTCTTGCTTTAATAATTAAAGCTCACTAGTTCAGAAGAAAGATACCTAGAACAAGAATCCTAGTCTGAATTTACAGCCAGCTTATCAATTCATTTAACAAGCTGGGCAGGAACATAGTCAAATCTAACCTTACATTACAGGAACTACAAAACTCTTAGTTACAATGTCATATGAACACAAATGAAAAGGTGATTTTGCTGTAACCTTTTTTGCTCTATAACTTTAGTACTCCCTGGAGAGTTACCAAACACAAGGTTTCAATTTAATAGATGCCTTAAGCAACTCTGCGATTTGTAAGTTTGACATCCTGTTACAGCCACTGACATCTTATAATCATCCAGTATTTGTCCATCCAGTATTTGTCCATCAGCTTTACATCAGATTTCATTCACAACACATCCCTCGCCAGTGGAAACCTCACTCATTCTACAAGTGAAGCCGCACAGAATGTAGACAAGGCACCATATTCATGACTTGTACTTAGATACTCTACTTACTTCCAATTCAAAGTTTGATAAATAAGTTTTCTCTGGAACCTTTGAACAGAAAACATATATTTGTAAAAACCAACAGAAGTCTCCATGTCTAATACTATAAATACAGATTAGCAAAATTAGGCAATTTAAAATAAGTAACACCATTGCAAGAGCTCAAGTGTATAATTTGTGTATTTGATTATTATGTTTAACATGTACACAAGCATTCGAGGAGGGGCTGTGGGCAGATGCCCTAAGCAGGGTAAACTCGTCGTCCTCGTGTGCCAGGCTAAGCCTGATTCAGTTTAAGGTATTACACAGGGCGCATATGACTGCAGCACGGCTCAGTAAATTTTTTGGGGTGGAGGATAGGTTTGCGAGGTGCTCGAGAAGCCCAGCGAATCATACCCATATGTTTTGGTCATGCCCGGCACTACAGGGGTTTTGGATGGGGGTGACAAAGGTGCTTTCAAAAATAGTGGGGGTCCGGGTCGAACCAAGCTGGGGGTTGGCTATATTTGGGGTTGCACAAGAGCCGGGAGTGCAGGAGGCGAGAGAGGCCGATGTTTTGGCCTTTGCGTCCCTAGTAGCCCGGCGCAGGATATTGCTAATGTGGAAAGAAGCCAAGCCCCCGGGGGTGGAGACCTGGATAAATGACATGGCAGGGTTTATAAAGCTAGAGCGGATTAAGTTCGTTCTAAGGGGGTCGGCTCAAGGGTTCACCAGGCAGTGGCAACCGTTCGTCGAATACCTCGCAGAAAGATAGATGGAATGGAAAAAAGAAGGCAGCAGCAGCAGCCCAGGATCGGGGGGGGGGGGGGGGGGGGGGGGGGGGGAACCAGAAGGACTCTCAGGGTTGTTAATATATACTGTATATGTATAGGTCGTTGCGACAGATAATTATATATTGGACTGTTAAATTATATTTTTGGAGAGTGTTACTTGTGATAAGGCAGTTGCCAATTAGGGTTAGTTTTCATTTTTGTTATTTATTATTTATTCATTTTTTGTTTATAAAATAGGTCATTGTTATTTGTGTTGTTATAATATTGTGTAAAGGATGCACAATGTACTGTGTTGGTTGACCAAAAATTCTCAATAAAATATTTATTAAAAAAAAAAAACATGTACACAAGCAAAAATGGCACTTGTTTGGGGCACAGATAGAAATTGTTCAAGCATCAAGGGGAAAAAAGTCAACCGATCATAGAATCTTATAACACTGAATGAAGTGATTCGATCCATCGTGTTAAATCCATTCGTTCCACTTCCCTGCTCTCTCCCCATACCCAGATTTGTTTTCCCCTTCAAGTATATAACTAACTCAATTTGAATGTTATTTATTGTTGATAATGCATCCCAGATCATAACTTGTTCCATTAAATATAATGATTAGCTTGTGTGGTGGTTCTGTTGGTAACAGAGCTCCTTACGGTACTGAGTATTGAAGTTTCCAGATTCATTCCGGTGTTGACTTAGCTGATTTAAATTGAGGCATCAGTGGGTACACGAGATTTGGCCTCCATTTCATTTAAGCTCGGCAAGGAGTGGAGGTACACAATTCCCTTCTCCTGCTAGCTGTCCAGTGACCCATCTGAGCATGCACGTCTATGAACATCAGGGTAAAGAATGGATCGGGCTAGGTTGGGATTCCTCTCCACACAAACAAATGCTACATAGGTTACATGAACACACATAAATCAGTAAATATCTCCAGGGCTAGAGAATGCATTCATTATTATTATTATTTTTTTTTAAAAAGTTATTTGTAACCGTATATTCAATTGTGTGCACGCACAAATTTACACGTGCATTTTCAAGTAAACTCCTAAATGCCCATAAAGTAAGTAGTTTTGAAATATGGATCTAACATTTTCAACTTACCCAGTACATGGATCCAGTTCAATGCTACCGTTATCATCTTTCAATAAGTCTTCAACCTTCTCTCTGGAAACATTTAAATAGTTCTGGTTTGAACATTTCAGAACAATTGGCTTATGAAGCAGAACAATTTGATTCAAACACAAGACCAAAAGACAAGTATTAAGACATTTACATGGACCTATATGTATATGAGAATTTTATCTTCATTCAAACCCATTTCACCTCCCATCTCTTCATATTCATCTCAGTAAAGGAGAACAAGGTTAATGATCACGAAAGAGTTGATGTTGAGTGGCTAGGACCCAAGGGACTGTAAGTTGGGCTGTCTACTTTCCACTGATCATTTCTGCACCTTCTACACAGTCGCTTTCTATAAAGTTGGAACTCCAAGCTGGAGACTGGCAGCACAATCATTTTGCACTCTTTCAAATCTGGGGTTTGTGCTCAAATACTGCCCTGGCTGATTGTTGAATAAGATTGGCTGCCATCAATCCAGGGCCAAATGCAGCCGTCAAGATGTGAAATGGAAAAATTCAGAATGGAGCATAAGAGAAGAATTTTACTTTACATAACTTAGGAGTTTATGATGAAAATGGAGAAAACAAAATTTCAGATCTTTATAAAAGAGCGCATCCTCTCACAGAGGCAGCTGACTAGTTTAGAAGTCATGTTTTGTTCAAGTGACCAGATCGCCAATAAATATATAACGGTTGATGATATCACAAGCTCCTCAATAAAAAAGAGGATGAGTATCTGTTGGACTTCAGTGCCTCTTGGAAGGAAAATAAAAGTGGTACTCAGGTGGAGATGTGTTTGCTGGACAGCACCAAGGAGGAGTTAACACCCTCACAATAGGATTGGGGTGGGGGGAGGGTGTTGTGGAATTGGTGGAGGAGTGTAATTTTAAAAATTATTCACTGTTCACTCCGATTAATTCAATTTTTCATTTAAAGCTTTTGACAGTTTTCAAATACAGGCCAAGACATTCAAAAAAAAAAAAAAAAATCCGTCTTCAAGGCTCTTAAAGTTCTACACACAACAGCCGAAAATATTTTTAGAAACCTTGCATATAAAGAAGTTTGGGATTGGAAAGCACTGTGCTCTCATCTTGGGTTTCCCTCTTAAAAGATCACTTAGGACTGCTCATCTGTTTAAACTGGGTCCTGGAGTGCTAAGTTCAGCATTTCATGTCTTACACCATCCAGGATGGTGCTCTGCTGATGCCAGCCACAGGCTCAATCTTTTTGTTCATGGACATCAATTTAAAGCAAAAGCCAAATCATTAAATAATTCAGTCACAAGTGGTTCACATTCATTTGACTTACACAATTTTCTCAATAAAACTGCGATGTTCTTCTGGAATGACAATGGGCCCCTTGGTGGAGTTTGGCGAAATGAAAGATGGTGTTCCTGTGCCATTGGACTGATGGTGTTTTTCTTCTAACTGCTCTCGAAGTTGCCGTTCCTCTTCCCGATTTAAGTATGGGATTCCTATAAATTTGAATACCAATAGACAATTGTTCTGAAAGCTCAAAACTGCTCCAAATAATGGCGTCAATACACTTCAAAACAATTTTTGAAATTCAAAACTTAAAAGGTAAGCCTGAGTAACATGCAGGCCTGACTGCTTTAAATGAATAAAACATTTGTCCGCAAATATGAAACTTTAAAAATATGGATTCCTAACTAATTGTGGTAAACTAAAGTGACTCCACAAGCAGTCCAAGAAGAACAATCCCAGATTTTCTACTCTCTACACAAAGGTGACATGCTCCCTGCTTACAAGAAAGAGTGTTTAGCTAGTTTACCAAGAAGCGTTCACTCACCATTTCGGAAGACTTTATTGAAGTCAAATCCTTGGTTTGCTAGAAAATCAATACTTGAACTCTGAAACAAAACAAAAAAAAAAAAAAAAAAAGTACAATAGTTGTGTTCTGCCAACATAAAATCACCTGGCTCATGTAGGTTTCCTACATTACACCAGTGACTACATTTGAAAAGCACTCCATTGGGTTTAAAGGCATCCTGATGTTATGAATGGCACTACATAAATGGGAGTCTTTCTTTCTTCAATAATTGCTGATTGCACATTCCACTTCCTTTCAGAGCTCATGCGGAGGCATCAAACCTTTGTCTGAAGTTTTAACATGATGACCAATTTCTCCAGCCAGCAGGCAGTGGATACTATACTAGCCAATTAAGCACCCCATTAATTTTTAGTCACCTTGCCTTTACTTCAGAAAAGCCAAACAACCTTCTTTACTGCGCTGACTGACTTACTTTTATGCAGCTCACCAAATTCCACCAGCAAAACACAAGATACATCAAGGACTAACAATATAAACACATTCCACAGGAGCAACAATATTTCAGTACCAACAAGGATGGTGAATTAGTCAGTTAACTATCTGCACGTTGAGGTGTATAGAACGCACCTTTCAAGGGCGAGGATGAGCCGACTCTTTGAGGGGTTAGAAAATGTGTGAGAAAGTTGTGGGGGAGGCCCCGCAAACCATATGTTTTGGTCCTGTCCAAAGCTGGAGGATTACTCGAAGGAGGTGTTTAGGGTAATCTCTAAAGTGGTGCACGTGAAACTGGACCCGGGCCCTCGGGAGGCCATATTCGGAATGTCGGACCAGCCAGGATTGGAAACAGGTGCGGAGGCAGATGTTGTAACCTTCGCCTCGTATGTTGTAGCCTTCACCTCGTTGATCGCCTGAAGACGGATCCTGTTAGGGTGGAGATATCAACCTCTCCACCCTGTGTCCTGGTGTGGCGGGGGGACCAACTGGAACTCGTAACGCTTGAAAAGGTCAAATTTGAACTGAGGGGAAGGGTGGAGGGGTTCTACAATTCATGGTCGTTATTCATTATGCACTTTCGAGAATTGGATCACATCGAACATTAGGCGTTTGGGGGCTGGGAGAGGAGGGGGACTGTATGTGTTAATGGTGATTATGGGTGATCCCGGATTCCTTTTTGGCATTTGTTTATGTTAACATGCGGGCCAATGTCTAGGGTTTGGTGGGAGGATGGGATTGTTGTTATTGATATGGGGATTAACATTACATTCGTTACTGATTATTGTTCATTGTTGGGTGTAAATTTTTTTTTTTTTTAAATTTAGAGTACTCAATTCATTTTTCCAATTAAGGGGCAATTTAGTGTGTTCAATCCACCTATCTTGCACATCTTTTGGGTTGTGGGGGCGAAGATCACACAAACACGGGGAGAATGTGCAAACTCCACACGGACAGTGACCCACAGCCGGGATCGAACCTGGGACCTCGGCGCCGTGAGGCTGCAGTGCTACCACTGCGCCACCGTGCTGCCCTATTGTTGGGTGTAAATCTGGGAGAAAATGTGAAAAAGAGGGAGAATAAAGAAATATTTTTTTTAAACTATCTGCACGTCGCACAAGTGTGCAATGAAAATGGCAGGACGGTACATTCACACAGCTAGTCAGCAATCAGCTTGTACAAGCAACGCGATTACAGAGACGACACACACAGGCAAACGGCTCACCCAGTTGTAGCCATCATTCCACCTAGAGCTAGTAAAAGGATAAAAACAAAACTGGACATGAATAGAATGCCTAAATAACTCAACAGTAAATGCAATAAAAACATGGTTCTGCTTCCCAGATGGTAATTGCATCTTTGGTTCAGATAACCAGTTATAAACTGTAGAGGTAGGGTCTGGTACATAAAGGGTTAATGACAGAGTACAATGCTGCCACATAGCGATGCAAGTTGGCTCATTGACCAGAGCCAAGGTCAGCCTGGAGATAGACCAGAGATGTGTAAGAGACCTGGCATACACGCAGCTTCACACCTGTAACCTCAAGTGTATATGCACACATAGTTATGAGCTGTTAATAAAGACTTGCTGTTAATACATTCAAGTCTATGATGCCTACTTCATGGTGACCGACCAAATTCTTTGTGGCGGCAGCATCAGAATCTAAAACCCTCATCCTCACAAGAATGCAGACAAACTCAGAAAAATAATACCTTCAACGGATTCGGAACTGAAGCAAACACCCAACTGAAGTCACAGACGCACAGGAAATTCAGCAGGAAGAAACAGCTGCAGAGAGAAATGAGCCATGAAGCAAAAAGGTAGACGCTTTACTCCAGCACAAGACCCCAATGAATTGCCCTTGGAAGTCCAGCTTCAGCAAGCAGAGTTCACAGCCTGCAAGAGTGAAGTAACATTTTTTAAATTCCAGACCAGCTAATCCTGGGAAAGCGCTTTCGTTCAGAAGTGCCGTTTGAAAGAAACCTGTTGCTAATCCCGATCCCAAGTCTCAACACGTAGCTCGAGTCTGGCAAAGAAAAATGAAAAATTGTCTACTTTGGATAACTTGCGACCGTCCAATTTTCTAAACAGCAAGCCTTCAGACTCGCAAGACTAAGTCAACAGCCGGTCCACCCATGCAGCCACTGCATACCCTTTTTCTTCAGACTGTGGTGCACCACCGTCATTTGGAAAGCCCACCAAAAGCTAGCTAGTGCTGGAAAATCCACCGATTGGCAGTGAAAGGCTTGGAAGCCTGCAATTTCTTAAAGCTGCACCAACACTTCTAAACAAATCTTCAAAATGGAACAAATTCCAGCTCCACTGGGAGCAGACCATGGCTCAGACCAGTCACAGAATTGGAGTCTTTGGAGGAAGAGTTTTTTTACAATTTCGCATTTCTAGAGGCCTAAATAAAAAATTCATGAACAGAACAAGTCAATACACTTCTTTATTCTATTGGGCCAGCTGCAGATGACATCACTGCACGACAATGAATCATCTGCCAAATTTGATGTTTTTAAACCCTTTGACATTTACTTCAACTCGAGATACAATAAAATATTAGAGAGAGCTAAATTTAATAGGAGTATCCAACTGCCCTGGGATAATAATAATGATCTTTATTAGTATCAAGTATCTTTACATTAACACTGCAATGAAGTTACTGTGAAAATCCCCTAGTTGCCACACTCCGGCGCCCGTCTTATTCACCTAACAATACATCTTTCGGGACTTGCGGGAAGAAACCAGAGCACCCAGAGGAAATGCACGCAGACACGGGGAGAATGTGCCGACTCCGCAGAGAATGACCCAATCCGGGAATTGAACCCGGGTCCCTGGCGCCGTGAAGCAACAATGCTAACCACTGTACTATCATGCCACTGGTGCTGTTAGGAACTGATCAATTCCTTCATAAGCGACGGCAGAGGGGTGCGAATACGGCAATTTTAAGTCTGAGCACATCAGAGACAGAAACATGGTGATTCAAGAAAAAGAGAGAGAGAGAAAAGAGAACACACTTGGGGCAGAAACCTAAACCTCAGCCCACCATATCAGGTCACAGAATCGTAGGGACCATCCAAGTCAGGAAAGGAATGCCTGAACCGCTCAGGACAGCAGCTTTTGCCAGCGCTGCAGTGCGAAGCTCCCTCACAGGAAGGATCAGTGTTCGTTAAGGACGGCCCAATGCTTCCATTGCAACAACAGGATTGATAAACTGTGCAAATAAAAACTGCATTGCACAAACATCTCGAAAGGTCATCAACGAGATGGAGACCAAAAACTCTGAAGACACACAACCACGCTTCTTGGGTAATATCAGAAAAAGTGGCTCTTCATTTTGGAATGCTGACATCAGAGTAAATGGTCATGCAACAAATTTTAAAATAGATTCAGGTGCCAGGATGACAGTTGTGACAGCAGACGTAGGACCATGGCTCCAAGGCCTTTGGATTGGAATGATAGACAGTCCACTTTATGGAGCAGAGTGGGTAATCGGCATGAACCTTGACCCACTGAGTTAAGATGACAAACGGGTGTTTGATCTGGTCTACATTGCCCAGAATCAGCCTCTCTCTTCAGAGCAGAAAAGCGGTGTAGCCCTAGAACTCCAGATGGCAGAAGATATCAAGGCTACTTTTTGTCCATCATCTTTTCAGGTCCTGGGAAGTCCCCAATGGCCAGACCAACCTTCCATACATGCCATAGGACCTTGGTGGAAGTGGTTCTAGAGAAGGATCAAAAGTCCAAGGCGCCTCTACCGCCAACTATGACCACACACAGCAACTTCCAGCCAGTGTGTCAGAACCACAAGGGCTGCTGGAACTCTGCAGCAGTCCGCACAATCGATCAAAATACAAAGGCAAGCATGCTACTCAATCTTCTTTTTGCCCAATGCCCTCCCTCAGCCTCAGAGCTTCCCAATGCTTCAAATGGTAAAAGTAGTACCATTTTTGTCTCCCCCACAAGAAACGATCAACAGTAACAGCAACCAGACACCGCCAAAATAGCCAGCTGTGCTTTAACATCAAATGACAGATGAAATGGATTAAACCATCCCAAAATACCAGACCCCAACTGCCACGTCAACAAGAATCAGAGCCACCAGAGTCTATCACTCCCCTGTCAGAATTGCGAATGAGATGCGAAAGGGTTATAAGGGCTCCAGGCCGCCTGATTCTCCTTTACTTAAAAGGACATAAGAGGGGAGATGGGGGTTAGTGAGAATGTTGCTAGTGTTAACATTATAATAGCAATAATGTCAGAATAGCATTAAGGTTGTAACAATAAGGGCAGCACGGTGGCGCAGTGGTTAGCATTGCTGCCACATGGCGCCGAGGTCCCAGGTTCCATCCCGGCCCCAGGTCACTGTCCGTGTGGAGTTTGCACATTCTCCCAGTGTTTGCGTGGGTTTCGCCCCCACAACCCAAAGATGTGCAGGTTAGGTGGACTGGCCACGCTAAATTGCCTCTTAATTGGAAATAATTAATTGGGTACTCTTAAAATTATTATTTTTTTTAAAGTTGGAACAATAAGGGAAATGCACAAGATTTATGTAAGACTTGAAGTAACTCCATGGGACTTGTGGTGGGGGGGCAGGAGTTAGTGGGTCGAGAAGAGGAATAGGATTTGGAACTTACAGGGATGGAGTACCGTACCGTAAGAAGGTGATGTGAGAAGGCACATGACACAGAGCCAGGATCAGTCTACAGTTGGTCAGAGGTGTGTAAAGACCGAGGACGGAGTCAGCTTCACAACTGCACTCTCACTGTATACATGTATATAGTTATGAGTTGTTAATGAAGATTTGTTGTTGATATACTCAAGGTTAGGTGGAATGGCCAGGCTAAAATTGCCCCTTAAGTGTCCAAAGATGTGCAGGTTAGGTTGGGTTACGGGGATAGGGTGGGGGAAGTGGGCCGAGGCAGGGTGCTCTTTCAGAGGGTCAGTGCAGACTCAATTGAGGGGATGGCCTCCTTCTGCGCTGCAGGGATTCTATGAACACAAAGCCTATATCATGGTCCTGAAGCAGGATCCTTCATAAACCACACATAGTTTCCTTATGCCGATCATCAGGTTCTCCAATCTTTCCAAAGTATTTGCTGGTAACACTACGGGACCAACTAATTTACAGGCATGACGAGATAAAACTCAAACTTTATTTTTGGACCAGCTAATATTGTTACACAGTGTGATGTTGTGCTCACAATTCATTTACTATAAAATTGATGCGTTTGTGACATGATGCCAACAGAGAGAGAGAGAGAGAGAGAGAGGCGACACCAGAGAGAGAGAGAGAGAGAGAGAGAGGCGACACCAGAGAGAGAGAGAGAGAGAGAGAGAGAGAGAGACAGTGTGATGTTGTGCTCACAATTCATTTACTATAAAATTGATGCGTTTGTGACATGGGGCGACACGAGAGGGAGAGGGAGAGGGAGAGGGAGAGGGAGAGGGAGAGGGAGAGGGAGAGGGAGAGGGAGAGGGAGAGGGAGAGGGAGAGGGAGAGGGAGAGGGAGGACACCAGAGAGAGAGAGAGACAGAGAGAGAGAGGCGACACCACAGAGAGAGGGAGAGAGAGAGAGAGAGAGAGAGAGAGAGAGAGAGAGAGAGAGAGAGAGAGAGAGAGAGGGGCGACACCAGAGAGAGAGAGAGAGAGAGAGAGACACAGTGTGATGTTGTGCTCACAATTCATTTACTATAAAATTGATGCGTTTGTGACATGATGCCAACAGGGTCAGTCACCTTATCTGCTGCTTCACACTGAATAATTCTCTCCATTAACCTTCAAAACACAGGAAGGCCTCAATGTTAGGAGTGAGAAGAGAGAGGAAACAAATGTTCCTATTTGGTGACCCCTGCTGGAGTACCATGTGTATGAACAACGAGTGATGATAAGAACAGATTTGCTGAGATGTTCCCACTGGTTTAAAAAAAAATCACAATCAACCACCAACTTGCACTTAAAATAGCATTTTAGCATTGAAATGCTCTGGATGTTATTTTTAGTCATTCAAAGAAACAATTGGTGAGTCAACAGAGAGGAATTAAAGGGGTGCCCAAAAGGATGGCAAAAGGACAGAGGGTTAAGGAGAAAAGACTTCATGTAATTGACACAGGAAAACTGAAATATAAACAGAAAATGCTGGAAATATTTGGTAGGTTAAGCAGATGCTGTCAGGCCTGCCGAGTATTTCAAGCATTTCTGTTAACATTATAGGCATTAAGGAGGCTGTCGCAGGAACATAGAACATAGAACAATACAGCGCAGTACAGGCCCTTCGGCCCACGATGTTGCACCGAAACAAAAGCCATCTAACCTACACTATGCCATTATCATCCATATGTTTATCCAATAAACTTTTAAATGCCCTCAATGTTGGCGAGTTCACTACTGTAGCAGGTAGGGCATTCCACGGCCTCACTACTCTTTGCGTAAAGAACCTACCTCTGACCTCTGTCCTATATCTATTACCCCTCAGTTTAAAGTTATGTCCCCTCGTGCCAGCCATATCCATCCGCGGGAGAAGGCTCTCACTGTCCACCCTATCCAACCCCCTGATCATTTTGTATGCCTCTATTAAGTCTCCTCTTAACCTTCTTCTCTCCAACGAAAACAACCTCAAGTCCATCAGCCTTTCCTCATAAGATTTTCCCTCCATACCAGGCAACATCCTGGTAAATCTCCTCTGCACCCGCTCCAAAGCCTCCACGTCTTTCCGATAATGCGGTGACCAGAACTGTACGCAATACCTCCAAATGCGGCCGGACCAGAGTTCTGTACAGCTGCAACATGACCTCCCGACTCCGGAACTCAATCCCTCTACCAATAAAGGCCAACACTCCATAGGCCTTCTTCACAACCCTATCAACCTGGGTGGCAACTTTCAGGGATCTATGTACATGGACACCTAGATCCCTCTGCTCATCCACACTTTCAAGAACTTTACCATTAGCCAAATATTCCGCATTCCTGTTATTCCTTCCAAAGTGAATCACCTCACACTTCTCTACATTAAACTCCATTTGCCACCTCTCAGCCAGCTCTGCAGCTTATCTATATCCCTCTGTAACCTGCTACATCCTTCCACACTATCGACAACACCACCGACTTTAGTATCGTCTGCAAATTTACTCACCCACCCTTCTGCGCCTTCCTCTAGGTCATTGATAAAAATGACAAACAGCAACGGCCCCAGAACAGATCCTTGTGGTACTCCACTTGTGACTGTACTCCATTCTGAACATTTCCATCAACCACCACCCTCTGTCTTCTTTCAGCTAGCCAATTTCTGATCCACATCTCTAAATCACCCTCAATCCCAGCCTCCGTATTTTTTGCAATAGCCTACCGTGGGGAACCTTATCAAACGCTTTGCTGAAATCCATATACACCACATCAACTGCTCTACCCTCGTCTACCTGTTCAGTCACCTTCTCAAAGAACTCAATAAGGTTTGTGAGGCATGACCTACCCTTCACAAAGCCATGCTGACTATCCCTGATCATATTATTCCTATCTAGATGATTATAAATCTTGTCCCTTATAATCCCCTCCAAGACTTTACCCACTACAGACGTGAGGCTCACCGGTCTATAGTTGCCGGGGTTGTCTCTGCTCCCCTTTTTGAACAAAGGGACCACATTTGCTGTCCTCCAGTCCTCTGGCACTATTCCTGTAGCCAATGATGACATAAAAATCAAAGCCAAAGGTCCAGCAATCTCTTCCCTGGCCTCCCAGAGAATCCTAGGATAAATCCCATCAGGTCCCGGGACTTATCTATTTTCAGCCTGTCCAGAATTGCCAACACCTCTTCCCTACGTACCTCAATGCCATCTATTCTATTAGCCTGGGCTCAGCATTCTCCTCCACAACATTATCTTTTTCCTGAGTGAATACTGACGAAAAATATTCATTTAGTATCTCGCCTATCTCTTCAGACTCCACACACAATTTCCCATCCCTGTCCTTGACTGGTCCTACTCTTTCCCTAGTCATTCGCTTATTCCTGACATACCTATAGAAAGCTTTTGGGTTTTCCTTGATCCTTCCTGCCAAATACTTCTCATGTCCCCTCCTTGCTCGTCTAGCTCTCTCTTTAGATCCTTCCTCGCTACCTTGTAACTATCCATCGCCCCAACCGAAACTTCACACTTCATCTTCACATAGGCCTTCTTCTTCCTCTTAACAAGAGATTCCACTTCCTTGGTAAACCACGGTTCCCTCGCTCGACGCCTTCCTCCCTGTCTGACCGGTACATACTTATCAAGAACACGCAGTAGCTGATCCTTGAACAAGCCCCACTTATCCAGTGTGCCCAACACTTGCAGCCTACTTCTCACCTTATCCCCCCAAGTCACGTCTAATGGCATCATAATTGCCCTTCCCCAGCTATAACTCTTGCCTGCGGTGTATACTTATCCCTTTCCATCATTAACGTAAACGTCACCGAATTGTGGTCACTGTCCCCAAAGTGCTCTCCTACCTCCAAATCCAACACCTGGCCTGGTTCATTACCCAAAACAAATCCAACGTGGCCTCGCCTCTTGTTGGCCTGTCAACATATTGTTTCAGGAACCCTCCTGCACACACTGTACAAAAAACGACCCATCTATTGTACTCGAACTATATATTTTCCAGTCAATATTTGGAAAGTTAAAGTCTCCCATAATAACTACCCTGTTACTTTCGCTCATATCCAGAATCATCTTTGTCATCCTTTCCTCTACATCCCTAGAACTATTAGGAGGCCTATAAAAAACTCCCAACAGGGTGACCTCTCCTTCCCTGTTTCTAACTTCAGCCAATACTACCTCGGAAGAAGAGTCCCCATCTAGCATCCTCTCCGCCACCGTAATACTGCTCTTGACTAGCAGCGCCACACCTCCCCCTCTTTTGCCTCCTTCTCTGGGCTTACTAAAACACCTAAACCCCGGACCTGCAACATCCATTCCTGTCCCTGCTCTATCCATGTCTCGAAATGGCCACAACATCGAAAGTCCCAGGTACCAACCCACGCTGCCAGTTCCCCTACCTTGTTTCGTATACTCCTGGCATTGAAGTAGACACACTTCAAACCACCTACCTGAACGCTGGCCCCCTCCTGCGACGTCAATCTGTGCTCCTGACCTCTATACTCTCATTCTCCCTTACCCTAAAACTACAATCCAGGTTCCCATGCCCCTGCTGCATTAGTTTAAACCCCCCAAAGAGCACTAACAAATCTCCCCCCCAGGATATTTGTGCCCCTCAGGTTCAGATGTAGACCATCCTGTCTGTAGAGGTCCCACCTTCCCCAGAAAGAGCCCCAGTTATCCAAAAATCTGAAACCCTCCCGCCTGCACCATCCCTGTAGCCACGTGTTTAAATGCTCTCTCTCCCTATTCCTCATCTCACTATCACGTGGCACGGGCAACAACCCAGAGGTAACAACTCTGTTTGTTCTAGTTCTGAGCTTCCATCCTAGCTCCCTGAAAGCCTGCCTGACATCCTTGTCCCCTTTCCTACCTATGTCGTTGGTGCCAATGTGGACCACGACTTGGGGCTGCTCCCCCTCCCCCTAAGGACCCGGAAAACACGATCCGAGACATCACGTACCCTTGCACCTGGGAGGCAACATACCAAACGTGAGTCTCTCACGTTCCCACAAAATCTCCTATCTGTGCCCCTGACTATAGAGTCCCCAATTACTAATGCTCTGCTCCTCTCCCCCCTTCCCTTCTGAGCAACAGGGACAGACTCCGTGCCAGAGGCCCGTACCCCATGGCTTACCCCTGGTAAGTCGTCCCCCCCACAAGTATCCAAAGCGGTATACTTGTTTCTCAGGGGAACGACCGCAGGGGATCCCTGCACTGACTGTTTTTTCCCAGTCCCTCTTACAGTTACCCACCTATCTCCAATCTTTGGTGTAACTAATTCCCTGAAGCTGCTATCTATGACCCCTTCTGCCTCCCGAATGATCCGAAGTTCTTCCAACTCCAGCTCCAGTTCCCTAACTCGGTCTTGGAGGAGCTGGAGATGGCAGCACTTCCTGCAGGTAAAATCAGCAGGGACACTAACTGCATCCCTCACCTCAAACATCCAAACAGCGAGGAATGTAGAGAGTGGGGTTTATGGAGGTAATTCCAGAAACAAGAATTAGAAGACTGAACACAGCGCTGCCAAGTGAGAGGTATGGGGCGAATGAGACACACAGACAGAGAGAGAGAGAGAGACAGAGACAGAGAGAGACACACACACACACACACACAGAGAGAGGCACAGAGGGAGGGAGAGAGAGAGAGAGGCACAGAGGGAGGGAGAGAGAGAGGGCCACAGAGGGAGGGAGAGCGAGAGGCACGCGCGCGCACGCACGCACACACACACATGCACACACGAGAGAGAGAGAGAGAGAGAGAGAGAGAGAGGCGACACGAGAGAGAGAGAGAGAGAGAGAGAGAGAGAGAGAGAGAGAGAGAGAGAGGCGACACGAGAGAGAGCGAGAGGCGACACGAGAGAGAGCGAGAGAGAGAGAGAGAGAGAGAGAGGCGACACGAGAGAGAGAGAGAGAGAGGGAGAGAGAGAGAGAGAGGGGAGAGAGAGAGAGAGAGAGGGGAGAGAGAGAGAGAGAGAGGCGACACGAGAGAGAGAGAGAGAGAGAGAGAGAGAGAGAGAGAGAGAGAGAGAGAGAGAGGCGATACGAGAGAGAGAGAGAGAGAGAGAGAGACGATACGAGAGAGAGAGAGAGAGAGAGAGACGATACGAGAGAGAGAGAGAGAGAGAGAGAGAGAGAGAGAGAGAGACGATACGAGAGAGAGAGAGAGAGAGAGACGATACGAGAGAGAGAGAGAGAGAGAGAGAGAGAGAGACGATACGAGAGAGAGAGAGAGAGAGAGAGAGAGAGACGATACGAGAGAGAGAGAGAGAGAGAGACGATACGAGAGAGAGAGACGATACGAGAGAGAGAGAGAGAGAGAGAGAGAGAGACGATACGAGAGAGAGAGAGAGAGAGAGAGAGAGACGATACGAGAGAGAGAGAGAGAGAGAGACGATACGAGAGAGAGAGAGAGAGAGACGATACGAGAGAGAGAGAGAGAGAGAGAGAGAGAGGATACGAGAGAGAGAGGATACGAGAGAGAGAGGATACGAGAGAGAGAGGATACGAGAGAGAGAGGATACGAGAGAGAGAGGATACGAGAGAGAGAGGATACGAGAGAGAGAGGATACGAGAGAGAGAGGATACGAGAGAGAGAGGATACGAGAGAGAGAGGATACGAGAGAGAGAGGATACG